>NC_069796.1:43467500-44717500 GCF_027406575.1 Nycticebus coucang | reverse complement strand
CTGGTTTTTTAAATTTTTTTCAATTCTAAATTTCTCATTTGGTTCTTCTTTATGTTTATTTATCTGCTCAGATTTTTTACTTTTTTGTTTCTAGTGTATTTGCAATTGTTCATCAATTGTGATGGCTATTTAAAAGTATTTGCCAGGTATTTTTAACATTTCTGTCATCTTGTTGTTGGAATCTATTGATTGTGTTTTTTCTTTCCAATTGAGATCTTTCTGGTTCTTGATAATAATGACTGATTTTTGATTGAAATATGGATATTTTGGGTATTTTGTTAGGGTTTTTATTTAAATGGTTCTTTATGTGTAGGTAAAGGTTCCCCACTTGGGCTCTGTTAAAATCTAGGGGACAGGGTGCTTCTTATTACCTTTTAGTGAGAGCGGGAGTTCTGTTTTTCCATTTAAGTCCACTAATCTTTCTGGGAGGGGTAAAAGTACCTCAGTATTGCTCCCCATCTGGGTTCCACTGACAATATGGGGTTGGTGGAAGTCCTAATTCTCCATTGGCCTCCCCACAACTACCTCATGGCAGGTGCCTCTTTCTGCCAGGAAAGTGGTTCTCAACCTTTCTAATGCCACGACCCTTTAATACAGTTCCTCATGTTGTGGTGACCGCCAACCATACTTCCCCAACAGGAAATATTTATGGTTGTGGGTCACCGCAAAATGAGGTGACCAGGCTCCTCACATAGTCTTGTAGGGGGCTTATTACTGCCTGGTGGATGACAGTCCCAAGTCCCTACCACGTCTCCTCTGACAACACCCTTGCTGAAGATTGATGACCCTCAGTACTCATTTTTACTAATTTTATATAATCTTAAGTAGTTTAATAGTCACATGAGGATAACTGAATAGAGCTGCATGCTGCGGACCACCACTTACTCTCTGTGAGTCTTTGATTCCTCCTCTTGCTGATGATGAGGAATAAATAAAACAAGATAATAACTTACACTTAAAGAAATTGAATGAAGTATGTTGTTTAAAAATAAAGGCCAATGTACTTGTTACTTTTGGCATTTTATTTTTATAATATATGTGGTGCCATTGTCTAGCAACAGTTAAATACTATACATTGCAAGAGGGAAATTCAACAGTTGAATTTAATGAAACCCTTTTTAACAAGAACCACTTGCAGTGTTAGGTTAAATTGCAAAGGAACCTGCCTAGTCTTCAATTTGTCATCTTGTTTTGTTTTAAAATGATGCTCATTTTCCATTTTCTAGATGTTAGAGACAGTGGTGAGAGGTCCTGGGTGATAAGTCTGTAATATCAGCAAGATTTGAAACAAAACCCAGCATTTCTCTGATGAATTAAAGTTCCACTCACTTCAGAGGGAGCCCTGAGTAAGATGGTTTTAGTCTCACAAGGTGATTGGCCATACAATCATCTGTCTCACTTACTTCACCCATAATCATAAACCCTTCCATCTGTAGAAGGTGCTTTAGTTTATTCCTCACTTCCACATATTATCTCAATTATTTTCTGAAGCAACCCTGTGAAGATGGTAGCAGGTGATTTGAAGATAAGAAATCAAAGGTTTGAAGCAGGTAAGTGACTTGTCCAAGAGCACATAGGTATCTTTAATAAACATTAAATGTAATTGGATAGCAATGCCATGTGATGCTAAACACATCAAAAGGTCAAAGACAAAGGTCTATATACCTCTTGATATATATTTCCTTCTCAAAAACTATGTTCATTATACTTGAGGTCTCCAATTGCTTGGCAGTAGACTGGTACTAGTTTGTGGCCTGTTAGGAACTGAGCCACACAACAGGAAGTGAGCTACAGTTGAGTGAGTGAAGAAGCTTCATCTGTATTTACAGCAGTTCCTTATTGCCAAGAAACTTCATCTGTATTTACAGCAGCTCCTTATTGCCAAGAAACTTCATCTGTATTTACAGCAGCTCCTTATTGGTAGCAGCTTCATCTGTATTTATAGCAGCTCCTTATTGCTGGCATCACCACCTGAGCTCCGCTTCCTGATAAATTAGGGGCAGCGTTACATCCACATCCTCATGGGCGCATGAACCCGTCTTTAAAATACATGTGAGGGTCTAGGTTGCAGGCTTCTTATGAGAATCTAATGCCTGATGATCTGAGGTGGAGATGCAAGCACTGGGACCATCTAGTTGCAGGAAAGAAAGCTTGAAGTTTCCATTGATTCTGGATTGTGGTGAGTTGTATAATTATTTCATTGTATATTACGATGGAAGGATGTTAAGAGACTAAGCTTTCGGGCGGCACCTGTGGCTCAAGGAGTAGGGCGCTGGTCCCATATGCCGGAGGTGGCGGGTTCAAACCCAGCCCCGGCCAAAAAACACAAAAAAAAAAACAAAAAAAAAAAACGGACTAAGCTTTCAAATTAGGTGGATCACAGTTCAAGTGTTGGCTAGCCAGTCTGCTGTTTACTAACTACGTGATGAGACTAGTTATTTAAGCACTTTGAATTTGAGTTTTCTCATTGGCAAAGTATAACTAATAATGATTATTTGCATTATTGTAAAAATGGCTAGCACAGTCCCTGGCATGTAGTGACTCAATAAATATTAGGCATAATAGCTTCAATAAATGTTAGCACTAATCTGGATTAGTGAATAATTTCAATTTTTTCATCAAACATGCTGATTAATGCCCACAGCATCCTAAATGATGACTGCTAGTACCTCACTCATTGACCAGCAAACATTTGATCTTAAAAATTAAGTTATATTTCCCAAAGGTCACTTATATTAATTCCCAAAACAGTTTATGCTTATTGCATTTATAATCAATTAATTTAATTTAACTATTACTTAAACTGGTGTGTTAATTTCCTCTTGTTGCTTTAACAAATCACCACAAACTTTAGTTTGTTTGAAACATTGCCAATGTATTATCTCACTGGACTAAAATCAAATTGTTGGCAGGAATGCATTCCTGTGGAAGCTCTAAGGGAAAAATCTGTTTTCTTGCCTTTTCTGGCTTGTAGAGGCAACCTTCATTCCTTGGCTTATGGCTGGCCCCTTTCTCTATCTTCAGAGCTATCAACATATCATCTTCAAATTACTCTCTGACTCTCCAGTTCTCTCTTCCATAAGGATCCTTGTAATTACATTGGGCTTACTGGATAATCCAGGATAATTCCCTTACCTCAAGACTTTCCAAGTAGGATGGCCCACACATGTAATCCAGCTACTTGGGAGGCTGAGGCAAGAGGATTGCATGGGGCCAGAAGTTCAATACAAGGCTCTATCTCTTAAAAAGAAAAATTAGCTAGGTGTGGTGGTGTGTAGCTATAGTCCTAGCTACTCAGGAAGTTGAGGTGAGAGGATCTCTTGAGCCCAGGAGTTCAAGCCTGCACTGACTTATGATTGTACCACTGCACTCCAGCCTGGACAACAGAGTTAGATCTCCTCCCAAAAGAAGGAGGAAAAAGATTCTTAATTACATTTGCAAAGTCTCTTTTGCCGTGTAAGGTAATATGTTTATAGTTTCCAAGGCTTAGGACATGGGTATCTTCGTAGGACCATTATTCTGCCTACCACAATTGGTAATATTTGTGAGAAAAAAGAGGGAGAAGATGTTTTTATTAAATCTAATTTCTTGATTTGGAAATACTCATTCCATTTCAATTGAAAGAAATTGCTTTTGAGTCAGATATGGTCTAGCTAACAGTAAAATTTTAAGAGAATTGTGCAAATCTGGAAAGATTCTGCACTTGATTACTTTAGAAGTGTCTGTATGTTCTTACTTCATCTTGAAAAACAAACTAAAAAATCAGAAGATGCAATATAGTTTTGATTTATGGAAGGAAGATAACACAGAGAAAAATGAGTATTATTTTTCAAAGTTTTTCCACTTGCAGATAAATTTCTTTTGTTTCTTTGTTAAACAGCCAACTGTCAATCCCAATTATGTCAGCTCTTATATTAAATTATTTAATTCAACCCATACCCATTTCCACTTCTGAGGTTACAGAATAAATTTAGGTTGCTGATTCTTTACATTTTGGCTGGAATCTTGGACTCCTTTGAGAATTTGATGAAAGCTAAGACTTTCTGTTTAGTACTTTGGATAACAGGAGTTTAGTTATTCTTCAGTTCTTGGTCCGCTATCCTATTTTAATTTAATTTTTCTCTTCACCGCTTATCCCTATTTTTATCCCCACCCCTATATCATCCTCCTTATAGATACCCACCTATTTTATTTAATACCTGTCCTTGGATGGCAGTGTATTGTTGAAAGACAAGTAGTATTATGTTCCCTATTCAACATTTTATCAACAATTTCAGGTTACCTTTGGCTACTAGAGGGTCCATGGGTCCCAAATCAAGAAACTTTTCTCTAAATCTGAACTATACAATACAGTGGATGTTAGCCTCATGCGACTATTTTAAGTTACTTAATGTGGTGTAAAATTAAAAATTATGTTTCTAAGTCACATTTCAAGTCCTCAATAGCCACATATGTTTAGTGGCTGCTATCACATAGGACAGTGCTGACATAGAATATGTTCATCACCGCAGCAAGTTCTGTTGGACAATATTGCCTTAAATGATGTATAAGAACTCTCCCAGTTCTTAACACTAGGGATTATTTAAGTTGAAAATCTTTTCTGTACTTTGGCATGCCTTCGTGATTATGGAGTAAGTCGTGTCTCAAAAGTGTGTTAGAGAGTCCATGATAAAGCAGATGGGAGACAGGCTCAAGACAGGAAAACTGTGAGCAGTGTTTCTGGGTACAGCAAGTTCCAAGACTGTGAAGCGTGCTTGTAATCAGTTGCTCCCTGAAGGAGTTCTACATTGATGTAAACTGTAGTCCAGGAGGCCACGAGTGTAAGCCCTAACATTTAAATATAACACTTCAGAACTTGAAAAGATATGTAGTTATAACTGCTGTTAGTGATAGTGCTATCACTGTAACCACTGGTTGTGTCCAGACAGGCATGCAGGAGTAGCCCATCACCAGGAAGAGGACACAGAAGGTGATGTAGAGCAGATGTTTACTTTCCCCATTGAACACTTTTAGTCAACATAAAGTCTACATGAGGAGATCATTTGGAGGCTTCTACGTTGTTTAATCTCCTTCTTTCCTATATATTCCATGGGATTCTGATTTCCTCCTGGAATCAGAGACATGAAATTCCCTAGTCCCATCCCAGCTCAAAGGGAAAAGTTAGACCCTTGTGGCCTGAGCCTCTTTTCCATGCATCATGATGGAAACATACAAATTGTTTTCTTTACTAAATTTAACAACTTCTCATAGCATAATTTCAACAGGGGCAAAAGGGTAGAAGGAACAAAGTAAAGTGAGGAAGAGGGAAATGCCCTGCTGTGTTATAATTTTATTGATGACCTCATTTTACTAAAGAAAACATTAAGACTAGAGTTGGTTCAATGCCTTGTCCCAAATTATTCAGGTGGTAAGTGTCTGTGTTGCAGATAGAGTGCTCTTTCCCACGTCATACTCTCTAATGATTTGGAATACAATGTTCCACAGTGTCCAGACCACTCTGCTGTGTGACTGCCTCTCTGACACATTGGCTCATGGGATTCCAGTCAGTATGCACCTTAGTCACAGTAAATCTTAGGAATGGAGCAGTGTTGTGGCTAAGGACAGGCCTGATGATGAACATTTGCCATGGCCAGTAGTTGTGATCAATGGATCAATGAATGGATCCTTCTGTTCGCAACTGTATATGTCCCAAGAACTCTGACAATCCCCAGATTTATAGCAGATAATTTCACCTATAAAATGCAGGCTGGTTTATGAGCATTAGCCCATGTGCAACAATGTAGTGTAAGGTGGGAATGTAGTATGTGAAGTGGACATTGGGTATTTACCATCTTGGCTTACTCACAGGTAAGAGACTTGATTTTCTTCTTCCTCTCACCAGCCTCACCCTTATTAGCACAGGCAATTCTGATTTATGGCTCTGCAAAATTACAAATGGCTCCTTGTCATGGAGCTTCATGCCATTCATGAACAGTCAGAATCACCTTAGTCTGGCATTTTGCAACTGTGGTAGTCATTAATGCTGCTCATGAAATGTTATCTGTGTTCTACCTTTTGGACACATGGTATCAATTTATACCATCATTTTGGTCATTTGATTGAGTCTGAATGACCATTTTTCTCTTTGTAATTAAATACTTTTGTGTAGACCCTTTGGAAATATATTTGCATGTTGCATTTGTCACTTACTGATATATGTTAAACTTAACTCATATAAAGTCACAGAGATCTCTCTTATTCTTCATTACAAATGCATAGTATTCCATTGTGTGCAGGTATCATAATTTTTTCTACCAATCTCCTATATAGAAACATTTAGGTCATTTCCAATATTTTATATTTACAAATATTGCTGCAATGGATAACCTAACACAAATATATTTTCTTATCATTGTGTGTGGGGGTGTATCTTCAGGGTAGGTTTCTAGAATTGAGAAATGAAAATGTGTATATAATTTTGTTAGAGATTGCCACATTTGCCCAGTGTAAGAGCTGTATCATTTACATTTCCACCAGCAATGAATTAGAGTGCCTTAGAAACCTTGCCAGCAAAAGTATGTTAAGCTTTTTAATTTTTTTGCCAGATAGAAGAGAAATGGTATCTCAGTGTAATTTTATTTGTGTTTCTTTTATTATAAATAAAATTAAAATAGTTTAATTGTATATCCTTTAAATGAGTTATTTGCTTGTGCCTTTAACTCATTCTTCTGATATTTCCCCCTTTTAAGTTTTTAAATATATTAAGGATAATAGCTTTTTAAATATGATACATTTTTGCAAATGTTATTTCCTCATTAGTCATTTGTCACTTTATTTTGCTTGTGATATTCTTTTTTCATGATTTTTTTTTACATTTTTGTACAAATTTATTTATTGCAACCGTATTTTTGAGTGTTAAAAGTTTTGTTTTTCATACTCAGGTTATAGATGAATTCAATCTTATAAGGTTTTATTTTTCATATTTAGATTTCTGGATCCACTAAGTTTATATTTATGTATGATGTGAAGAATGACATTAATTGTGTCTTTTTCCAAAAAAACTATACAGTTGTCACAGGACTATTCTAGTTTTTGAGACAGAGTCTTACTTTGTCACCCTGGGTAGAGTGCCATGGCATCATCACAGCTCACAGCAACCTCAGACTCTTGAGCTCAAGTGATCCTCTTGCCTCAGCCTCCCAAGTAGCTGGGACTATATAGGTGCCCCTCCCCACCCAAAGCCCAGCTATTTTTTTTTTTTTTTTCAGTTTTTGGGAGGGCCGGGTTTGAACCTGCCACCTCCAGTATATGGGGCTGGCGCCCTACTCCTTTGAGCCACAGGCGCCGCCCCAAAGCCCAGCTATTTTTAAACCAGGATCTTAGTCTTGCTCAGTCTGGTCTTGAACTTGTGAGCTCAGGCAATTCACCTGCCTCAGCCTCTCAGTGTGCTAGGCATAGTACCATTTTATTTTTATTTTTTTCTCATAGTACCATATTAAAAAGATTTACCTTTGCCCCAGTTGTTTGAGAGCCACATTAGTTGTATATTAAATTTTGATGGGTCAAAATTCAGAGACCCAGGTACTTGGATCTCTGAATAGGCATCTTATTCTATTCTGTTGCACCTGCCTGTCTGCCTATTCATGTACCAGCATGACGTTGTTTGGATTCTAGAAGCTTTATAAAATGTTTTAATACCTGGCAGGGCTAGTCCCTATACATAATTTTGTTTTTTCAGCATTCTCCTACCTATTAATACATGTTTATTTTCTATATTAACTTTTGTTGCAAACTATGCAACTTAAATGAAAAAAGCCTTATTGATATTTTAATTGTTGTTGCTTTGAATTTATAAGTTGGTATAAGGAGAAATGATCTATTTATGATGCTGTGTTGTCCTATCTAAGAAAAGGGGCTATCTCTCCATTCATTTAAACTTACCTTTGTGTCTTTGATTAGTGTTTTTTGTGAATTTTCTCATATACGTTTCTACTACTGCATAGCAAATTACCCCTGAACTTAGTGGCTTAAAACATCATTTAGTATCTCATACACTTTCTATAGTGAATAGTTTAGGAGCCGTCTACCTGGGTGATTCTGGCTTGGGATCTCTCACTATGTAGCAGTCAAGATGGTGGTTGGGGCTTCAGACATCTCAGCTTTGGTACATCCAAGGTGGATCACTCACATAGCTACAAGTTGATGCTGGCCTTTGGCAGGAAGCCACAGTTTCTCACCATGTGGTCCTCTTGACAGGGCTGCTTGAGTGCCCTCACAACATGGCAGCTGCTTTCCATGAGACAAATGATCCAAGAGAAAGAACAAGCTGTATTATAATTGGCGTTATAATACATACATATAATGTTGAATGTCATGTAATAACATCTCCAGAATATTCTTCTGGGTCTATAGACCAGGACTATTCAATGTAGAGAGTTGTATGCAAAAGAGTCAATACATGGATATGGGTATTATTGGGACCCTTTTGGATGTATAAGTCTTGCATATATCTGTAGTGTTTTTTTTTTTAATTTTAATTTTTTATTAGATCATAACTGTATATATTTATGGGGTACAATGTGATGATTTGATATACAATGTGGAATGCTTAAATCAAACTGATTAACATAACCATCACCTGACTTGTTTTTTGTGGTAAGACATTTATGATTTACTCTTAGTTGTTTTGAAATGTATCTTTGCATTATGCACATTAGGTGAGGTCCCACCAAATGCCCTCCCTCCTCCCCTCCCCTTTCCCTCTCCCCTGCTTCTTGCTGGACTATATTTGTGTTTTATCATTTGTATGAATGTATAAATGATTAATATTTGTTTCATAATGGTATTGAGTACATTGGATACTTTTTTCCCCCATTCTTGAGATACTTTACTACAGTGATTCTCAACATTCATAATGCCGTAATGTATTTTCATTGTTACAAAGGGGTTGTGACCCACAGGTTGAGAACCACTGCTTTACTAAGAAGAATATGTTCTAACTCCATCCAAGTAAACATAAAAGAGGTAAAGTCTCCATCTTTTTATGGCTGAATAATATTCCATGATATACATATACCACAATTTGTTAATCCATTCATGGGTTGATGGGCATTTGGGCTGCTTCCACAACTTGGCAATTATGAATTGGGGTACAATAAACATTCTGGTGCAAATGTCTCTGTGGTAAAATGATTTTCATTCATCTGGGTAATGGAATTGTGGGATCAAATGGTATGTCAACTTTTAGGTCCTTGAGCGTTCTCGTACTTCTTTCCAAAAAGGCTGTATTAGTTTGCAATCCCACCAGCAGTGTATAAGTGTTCCCTTCTCTCCACATCCATGCCAACAGCTGCAGTTTTTGGATTTTGTGATGTGGGCTAATCTTACCAGAGTTAGGTGATATCTCAAAATGGTTTTGATTTGCATTTCTCTGATGATTAAAGACAATGAGCATTTTTTGGTGTGTTTCTTGGCCATTTGCCTTTCATCTTCTGAGAAGTTTCTGTTCAAATCTCTTGTCCACAAAAAAAATGGAGTTGTTTGTTCTTTTCTTATTGATTAATTTGAGTTCTTTACAGATTCTAGTTATCAGACCTTTGTTGGAATCATAACTTGTAAAAATCTTCTCCCATTCTGAAGGCTGTCTGTTTGCTTTACTTACAGTGCCCTTAGATGTGCAGAAGCTTTTTAGTTTGATCAAGTATAAAAATGTATTTTTGGTGTTGCTTCAATTGCCAGGGGGAGTCCTCCTCATAAAATATTTTCCCAGGCTAATATCTTCAAGTGTTTTCCTTGCATTCTCTTCTAGTATTTTTATAGTTTGATGTCTTAAATTTAAATCTTTTATCCAGTGAGAATCAACTTTTGTTAGTGGTGAAAGGTGTGGGTCCAGTTTCGGTCTTCTACAGGTCACTAGCCAGTTCTCCCAGCACCATTTGTTAAATAGGAAATCTTTTCCCCAATGCATGCTTTCTTAGGCTTATCAAAGATCAAATGACAATATGTGGCTGGGTTCATCTCTAGATTCTCTATTCTATTTCATATGTCTGCATCTCTTTTTTTATGCCACTACCATGCTGTTTTGGTCGCTATAGATTTGTAATATAACCTGAAGTCTAGTAACATGATGCCTCCAGATTTGTTTTAATTTCTAAGAAATGTATAGGCTATTCAAGGTTTCTGATTCCATATACAATGAAATACTATTTTTTCAAGTTCTTTAAAGTATAACATTGGTGCTTTGATAGAGATTGCATTAAATCTTTAGATCGCTTTTGTTAGTATGGACATTTTAACAATATTGATTTTTCCCAGCCATGAGCATGGTATGTTTTTCCATTTGTTAACATCTGCTATTTCTTTTCTCAGGGTTTCATAATTCTCTTTATAGAGATCATTCACATCTGTTGTTAGATAAATTCCCAGATATTTCTTTTTTTAATTATCATTTTTTTATTAAATTATACTTTGTACATTGATGCATTTATGGGGTTCAGTGTACTGCTTTGATATACAATGTGAAATGCTTACATTGAACTAAGTATCATATCCATCATAATCATACTCATTTCTTAATAGTTTTGAAATGTACCATTGTATCATGCACATTAGGTGAGGTCCTCCCAAATTCCCTCCCTCTTCCTGTGTCCTCCCTCCCCTCCCCTCTTTCTCCTCTTCCCTTCTACTTTCTGGACTATAGTTATGTTTTGCCATTCATATGAATGTGTAGGTGATTATATATTGATTTCATAGTAGCATTGAGTACCTTGGATAATTTTTCCCCCATTTTTGAAATACTTTACTAAGAAGAATATGTCCAACTCTATCCAGGTAAACATAAAAGACGTGAAGTCTCCATCTTTTTTATGGCTGCATAGTATTCCATGGTGTACATATACCACAATTTGTTAATCCATTCATGGGTCCATGGGCACTTGGGCTGTTTCCATGTGTCTTAGCAATTATGAATTGGGCTCCAATAAACATTCTGGTGCAAATGTCTTTGTTGTAAAATAATTTTTGATCATTTGGATATATACTTAGTAGAGGAATTGCAGGATTGAATGGCCTTCTTTCCAAAAAGGCCATATGAGCTTGCATTCCCACCAGCAGTATAGAAGTGTTCTCTTCTCACTGCATCCACGCCAACATCTGTAGTTTTGGGATTTTGTGATGTGGGCTAATCTTACTGGAGTTAGATGATATCTCAAAGTGGTTTTGATTTGCATTTCTCTGATGATTAAGGATGATGAGCATTTTTTCATGTTGTGGCCATGCATCTGTCTTCATCAGAAGTTTCTGTTCAAGTCTTTTGCCCACATAGCAATGGGGTTATTTGTTCTTTTCTTATTGATTAGTTTGAGTTCTCTGTGGATTCTAGTTATTAGACCTTTGTTGGAAGCATAACCTGCAAAAATTTTCTCCTATTCTGAAGGCTGTCTGTTTGCTTTACTTGCAGTGCTCTTACCTGTGCAGAAGTTTTTTAGCTTGATCAGATCCCAGTAATGTATTTTGTTGTTGCTTCAATTGCTCTTTTTGCTCCTCATAAAATATTCTCCCAGGCCAATTTCTTCAAGTGTTTTCCCTGTACTCTCTTCTAGTATTTTTATAGTTTCGTGTCTTAAGTTTAAATCTTTTATTCAGTGAGAATCAATGTTTGTTAATAGTGAAAAGTGGGGGGTCTAGTTTCAGTCTTCTACAGGTCGCCAGCCAGTTCACCCAGCACCATTTGTTAAATAGGGAGTCTTTCCCCTATTGAGTATCTTTGATAGGCTTGTCAAAAATCAAATGGTGATGAGTATCTGGGCTTATCTCTTGGTTCTCTATTCTGTTCCATAAATCTACCTCTCTGTTTTTGTGCCAGTACCATGGTGTTTTGATCACTACAGATTTATAGTATAGCCTGAAGTCTGGTAATGGGATACCTCCCGATTGTTGTTACTTCTGAGTAATGTATTTGCTAGTTGAGGTTTTTTCTGATTCCATATAAAACAAAGTTCTATTTTTTCAAGCTCTTTAAAGTATGACAGTAGTGCTTTAATAGGGATTGCATTGAATCTGTAGCTTGCTTTGGGTAGTATGGACATTTTAACAATGTTGATTCTTCCCAGCCATGAGCATATGTTTTTCCATTTGTTAACATTTTCGGCTATTTCTTTTCTCAGAGTTTTATAGTTCTCTTTATAGAGATCTTTCACATCCTTTGTTAGGTGAATTCCTAGATATTTCATCTTCTTTGGCACTACTATAAAAGGAATACAGAATGATCAAGTGATCAAGTGGGTTTTATCCCAGGGTTACAGGGTTGGTTCAATGTACACAAATCTAAAAATATAATATACCATATAAGTAACATTTTTAAAAAAGACCATATGATTCTATTAATTGATGCAGAAAAGGCTTTTGATAATATCTAGTATCCTTAATGATTAGAACACTAAATAAAATAGACTTAGATGGGACATTTCTTAAACTGATTGAAGCCATCTATAACAAACCCACAGCCAACTTCATATTGAATGAAGTAAAGTTGTAAATATTTCCACTCAAATCTGGAACTAGACAAAGATTTCCATTCTTACCACTGCTATTCAACATAGTGCTAGAAGTCCTAGCATCTCAATTAGACAAGAGAAGGGGATCAAGGGTATTCAAATGGGTTCAGAGAATGTTAAACTGTCACTCTTTATGGCTGACATGATCTTGTACCTGGAAAACCCCAGGGACTCAACTACAAAGCTCTTAGAAGAGATCAAGGAATATGGATCTTATTGAATATTTTCTTACATCAATATTCATTAATGATATTCGTCCATACTTTTCTTTCTTTGTTGGGTCCTTTCCTGGTTTGGGGATCAAGGTAATATTTGCTTCACAGAATGTATTAGGGAGGATTCCTTCCTTTTCTATGTTTTGAAAAAGGTTATGTAACATAGGTACTAGTTCTTTGAAGGTTTGGTAAAATTCTGATATGAAACTCTCTGGTCCCAGACTTTTCTGTTTTTAGAGATTTTTGTATAGTTGATGCTATTTCTGTGCTTGATATAGGTCTATTCAAAATTTCTAATTATTTCTGGTTGAGTCTAGGAAGGTGGCTTGCTTCCAGTATTGGTCCATTTCCTCCAGATTTTCATATTTCTGAGAATAGAGTTTTTTGATATAATATTGAGGATTTTTTGAAATTTTTTGGTATCTATTGTTATTTCCCCTTTATTATTTACAATTGATGTTATTGGATATTTTACTTTTTTGTTTATTGTTAAGTTAGCCAAAGGCTTATCAATTTTATTAATCTTTTCTTTCTTTTTTTTTTTTTTTGTGGCTTTTGGCTGGGGCTAGGTTTGAACCCACCACCTCTGGCATATGGGACCGGCGCCCTACTCCTTGAGCCACAGGTGCCGCCCAAATTTTATTAATCTTTTCAAAGAACCAATTTTTTGTTTCATTGATCTTCCTAATGATTCTTTTGTTTTCCATTTCATTTAATTCTGCTGTAATTTGGTTATTTCTTTTCTTCTGCTGGGTGTGGTGTTCGATTGTTCTTCCTTTTCCAGTTGCTTGATATGGTCCATTAGGTTGTTGACTTGTCGTCTTTCTGTTTTCTTGCTGATGGCTTGTAATGCTAGAAATTTCCCTCTTAGAACTGCCTTTGAAGTATCCCATAGGCTGTGATAATTTGTGTCTTCATTATCATTTTGTTCCAAAAATCTGATGATTTCATTCTTAATCTCACCTTTGACTCAACTTTCATTCAACTTAAGGTTATTTAGTTTCCATGACTTTGTCTGAATATGAAGATTTTTTACTTTTTTGCTGTTGAGTTCAATTTTTATTCCTTGGTGGTCTGAGAAAATATAAGGAATAATTTCTATTCTTTTAAATTTGTTGAGGTTAGACTTGTGCCATAAAATATGATCAAATTTGGAGTAAGATCTGTGGGCTGATGAGAAGAATGTGTATTAGTTTTATTAGGATGAAATATTCTGTAAATGTCTGTTAAGTCCATTTGTTCCAGGGTCAAGTTTAAGTTCATTATTTATTTGTTTAGTTTCTTCTTGGAGGATCTATCCAGAAATGACAAAGGGGTGTTAAAATTTTCAGCTATTCTAGTGTAGGAAGATATCAATTGTTCATATCTATTAGGGTTTGCTCTATAAATTAAAGAGCATTCAGGTAGGACTCACAGATGTTAATTATTGAAATCTCTTCAAGTTGAGTGTTTCCCTTGACAAATATATAGTGTCCATCCTTGTCTTTATCTTTGCTGGTTTAAATCCTTTATATCTCCAGATAAGGTTGGAATCCCTACTTTTTTCTGATTTCCATTTTCCTGTGGTATAGATGTCCATCTCTTCACCCTGAGTCTTTTTTAATCCTTTGAGGTGAGATGAGTCTCTTGTAGGCAACAGATACCTGGCCTGTGTTTTTGTATTTAGTCAGACAACCTATGCCTCTTTAGAGGAGAACTTAAGCCATTCATATTAATTGAGAGAATTGATAGATCAGGTAGTGTTTTGACTGTCTTGTTTTTCAAAAGTCCAGTGCATATTTTTAACCTTTTCACTGCTGTGGAAGTTAGGTTTTGTTTGATAAATTCTGGGTGAATTTACTTTGGTAAATTTGGGTAAACTATTGTGCTTGTCATTATGGAAAATGGGTCTGAGTATTTCCTGGAGAACCTGTTTAGTTATGGCAAATTTCCTCAACATGTGGATGTCAGTAAAGTATTTGATTTCTCCATTACAGGTTAGCTGGATACAGGATCTTGGGCTGAAAGTTGTTTTGTTTTTGAAGGTTGAAGGTCAATGACTGTCCTCTACTGGCTTGAATAGTTTTGACTGAAAGATTTGTCGTCATCCTAATATTTCTCCATTTGTAGGTACTGCTTTTCTTATGTCTGGCTGCTTACAAGATTTTCTCCTTCATATTAACTTTGGCAAAGTTAATTATAATGTGTCTAAGAGATGCTTTCTTTAGATTGAGTCTTGCTGAAACTATCTACTATCTGAATTTCTGTATCTCTTGCAATGCTTGGGAAATTCTCCTCTATAATATCTTTGAGTAGAGCATCTGTGCCTTTAGGATCATCTTCTTCTTTAGGAATGCCTATAATTGAGATGTTTGATCTTTCAGAATGATTCCACAACTCTCTCAGGAAATGTTCTGTTCTTGTTTTCCATTTTTTTCTGCCTCTTTGAATGCTTGGGATAGTTCAAAAGCTTTGTCTTCAATTTATGAGATCCTTTCTTTTGCCTGCTCAACTCTATTACCGAGGGACTCTACTGTATTTCAAAGCTCCTCAAATAACTTTTTCACTTCCCTGAGCTCTGCTGGATCTTTTCTCATTATGTCAATATCCTTGGTGACTTTGTCTTTGAATTCATTAATTTCTTGAGACAACTTTTGAACTACTCTTTGTTTCGGTTTCCATTTTTTTTTCCATTCTACTCATCTCATTTGCCATCCATATTCTGAATTCTATTTCTGGCAATCCAGCCATTTGTTTATGAATGATGTCTTCTGATGTATCCATTCTTTGGGGGAGTTTTCTACTGATTATTCATGGTGCCAGAGTTGGGGTCTTGTAGGACCCCCAAGTACTTTTACCTGCTTCTTTTTTCTGCACCACCAGGACTCCAAAGTGTTTTCTTTTCTTTCTCTTTCTTTCTTTTCTTTCCTTAGAGACCGAGTTTCACTAGGTCGCCCTTGGTAGGGTGCTGTGGCATCACAGCTCACAGCAACCTCAACTCTTTGGCTTAAGTGATTCTCTTGCCTCAGCCTCCCAAGTAGCTGGGACTACAGGCACCCACCACAATGCCTGGCTATTTTTTTTTGTTGTTGTTGTTTTTGTTGCAGTTGTCATTGTTTAGCTGGCCCAGTTTGGGTTTGAACCCACCAGCCTGGATGTATGTGGCTGGTGCCCTACCCCACTGAGCTATGGGTGCTGCCCGAAAATGTTTTCTTTTTATATCACCTTTCTTCCTAAGTTGTGCCTTTCTGAGGATGTCACCTTGAGTCTTACACATCTTAAAATCTGAAGTCATTCTTCTTGTTTTGTTGTAATTAGTGTGATCTTTCTCTTTCTAGAGATAATTTTAATTTAGTCTTATGCACACTACTCCCCTTTTCTCTCTTCCTACAGTTTTTCTGGACTTCTCACTTTTGTCTCTTATCAAGAGCCTCTCTTTTCATATAGTGTTATAGAGGGATCCAGTTTTATTTTCCTCCTTATAGTGAACAAGTTTTTCAACCTTTTCTTAAGCAATCACATCTTTTCTTAATTATTTGTATTTTGTCATCCATAAAGTATTCAAACACATTAGTGTGTTTTTAGGCTTTTTATTCTATTCCAGTGGTCTATTTATCTATTTATGTGCCTTAATAACAATGTGTCTTAATACCTGATGGCCCGATTTTTAGATTTTGTTTTAAAGTTGATTTAGTTATACATGGGCTTTTAGTATGCCATATGAACTTTAAAGTAAATATGATAAATTTCTCAAAGGCATACAAGTTGAATTTTGGGAATTTATTGATCAATGATAGAAAAAATTGTATTTTAAAAATTATTAGTAATTTCACTTCAATCATGGATGATTTTTCCCTTTATTGTAATCAAGTTTTCTGTCCTTTATTAAATTTTAAAATTGTTTTTTAAAGAGGTATTGAGTTTTGTTGTTTAGGTTAATTATATCTTCTAATTGGTTATTGCTGGTGTTCAGAAATACTATTGATTTTTGTAGGCCAGTCATATATCAGTAACATTGCTGAGTTCTCTGATTTTTTTTCTAATAATTTGTCTCTAGATTCTGTTTTCCTAAAGAGATGATGATATATAATCCACAGATAATGCCTCAACTTTCTCATTGTTGCATTTAGAACATTTTATTATGAATTCTTGTGTGAAATAAAAAGAAAATGTACCAGTGTTAGATTTTTTCTTCTTATTATTTTTTTATTATTTGAGATTCATTGATGGTACAAAGAATTAGGTTAAACTGATTGCATTTTTTAGATAAAGTCTCTATTATAATTGTGTCTCACCCCCAGGAGGTGTGCCATACACCATGACCCTTTATCCCTCACCCATCTCCCCTCTCCTCACTTGCTCATTCCCCTATCCCCACTTGTATTAGTTCATTTGCTGCCTTCATAGTAGAATAGAGTGCAATGGATTCTTGCTTCTCCATTCTTGTGATGCTATACTAAGAAGAATGTGTTTTACTTCCATTCAGGCTAATACAAAAGATGTAAAGCCTCCATATTTTTATTGGCTGAATAGTATTCCATGATATACATATACCACAGCTTGTTAATCCATTCCTAGGTTGGTGGGCATTTAGGCTGTTTCCACATTTTGGCAATTGTAAATTGAACTGCGATAAATAGTCTAGTGCAAATATCCTTATGATAAAAGGACTTTTTTTCTTCAGGGTAGATGCCTAGTAATGGGATTGCAGGATCAAATAGGAGGTCTAATTTGAGTTCTTTGACGAGTGTCTATACTTCCTTCCAAAAAGGTTGTATTAGTTTGCAGTCCCCAAAGCAATGTACAGATTCAGTGCAATCCCTATTACAATCCCCATCATACATTCAAGATTTGGAAAAAATAAATCTTCATTTTGTATGGAACCAGAAGAAACCCCATATACCCAAGGCAATTCTTCGTAATAAAAACAAAGCCCAGGCCATCACCCTACTACACTTTTGGCTATACTACAAGGCCATAGTGATCAAAACAGCATGGTATTGGCACAAAAAATAGAGACATTGACATTTGGAACCCAATAGAAAGCCATGAGATGAAATTAACCTCTTATAGCCACCTGATCTTTGATAAA
Organism: Nycticebus coucang; assembly: GCF_027406575.1. Classification (NCBI taxonomy): domain Eukaryota; kingdom Metazoa; phylum Chordata; class Mammalia; order Primates; family Lorisidae; genus Nycticebus; species Nycticebus coucang. The sequence goes on along the minus strand of NC_069796.1, from coordinate 44,699,681 downwards.
CCAAACAAGAACATACACTGGGGAAAAGAATCCCTATTCAATAAATGGCATTGGGAGAACTGGATAACCACATGTAGAAGACTGAAACTGAACCCATACCTCTCACAAAATTAATTCAAGATGGATAAAAGATTTAAATCTAGGCAGGAAACAATAAAAATCCTTGAAGAAAGTGTGGGGAAAACACTTGAAGATATCAGCTTTGGGAAAGATTTTATGAAGAAGCCTTCTGTGGCAATTGCAACAACAAAAATAAACAAATGGGACTTAATTAAACTCAAAAGCTTCTGTACAGCTAAGGAAACAACAACCAGAGCAAAGAGACAGCCTTCAGAATGGGAAAAGATATTTGCATATTATGAATTGGACAAAAGCTTGATAACTAGGATTTATGGAGAACTCAAAGTAATCAACAAAAAAAGACCCAACAATCCCATTTATCACTGGGAAAAGAGACATGAATAGAACCTTCTGTAAAAATGACAGACAAATGACTGACAAACATCTGAAAAGATGTTCATCATCCCTAATCATCAGAAATGCAAATCAAAACTACCCGGAAATGTCAGATTTGTTCTTTGCTTTCTATGAACTTCTATTATCCTTACCCTCACTGTCTAGTTATTTAAGAGTTGACAGTACCTATGTATATTTTTAATGTAGTATTATGTCAAAGCCCATTATGAATCCAAAAAAAGTCACTCTTCATACCATGAAGGAGAAAATATTCAGCTTCTGAAAGCCAAATAAACTAAGAAGTAGAAACACTGCCCTGCAATCCTCTCATTCACAGTGTATCTGATGATAGTATTGATCTTAATACCTTGGTGAGCAGACTAAAACATATCAAATATTAATGCCCATTTTACTTACTTGATTTGAATTAAAAAAATTTTATAATCCAAAAAGATCCAACAAAAATTTTTTTTTTTTTTTTTTTTGTAGAGACAGAGTCTCACTTTATGGCCCTTGGTAGAGTGCCGTGGCATCACACAGCTCACAGCAACCTCCAGCTCCTGGGCTTAAGCGAATCTCTTGCCTCAGCCTCCCGAGTAGCTGGGACTACAGGCGCCCGCCACAGCACCCAGCTATTTTTTTGTTGCAGTTTGGCCGGGGCTGGGTTTGAACCCGCCACCCTCAGCATATGGGGCCGGTGCCCTACTCACTGAGCCACAGGTGCCACCCCAACAAAATTTTTATAATCCATATTTTATTATCTAATTTATTATATCAAATTATACAAGTAATAAATTGAAACATCCTAATTATAAATTATTCAAATTATATAATTCGCATGATATAGACCTAGGTGGAAAGTTCTTTTATCTTCTTTCATATTTCCACCTCAAATTTCTTTTACCACTATTAACAATTTTCTATGCATCCTTTTATCCTCTTCATATTTAAATGCATGTTATAGATTGCATAATTTTTGTTACTTTTAAAATATGCTGAAATATAACTCACATACCATAAAATTTCATTTTAAAGTGTACAACTCAGTGGTTTTTAGTATATTCACAAAGTTGAGCAACCAACCATAAGTATTATCTAAATTTTGAACATTTTTATCACCGCCAAAAACCTCCATTCCTATGAGTGGTCACTCTCCCTTCTCTCCTCTTCTCAGCTTTTGGGAACCATGATCTACTTTCTGTCACTACGGATTTGCATATTCTGGACATATAAATGGAACCAAATAATTTGTGGCCTTATTTAATTACACATGATTTTTAAAAATCAGTATTAATGGCATCATAATAAACATATTGTTCTGATTTTTTCCCTTAGTATTTCTTCCATATCTTATATATTTCCAAGTAATTATTTTTAATAGCAGTATTCTAGCAGTGTTCACAGACTAGATGCATCATAATTTATTCACACATTCCATTATTGATGGATATGTAAACTGTACCAGTGTTATCAAAAATTTCATACAGAACATTGCTGTGTATACATAAAAGAGTGCATGTGTAGATGCCTTGTCCAGAAGGACAAATGAAACAAAATGTAAATAATAACAGTACTCACTGTAAAAAGTTACTATGCAGATAAAACAAAACAATACCAGCGCCTGGAGCAACGCTTGACACATAGAAACTAGCATGTATTCAGTTTGCTATTAGTATTTCAAATATTGAGGTATGGGCGGCGCCTGTGGCTCAGTCGGTAAGGCGCCGGCCCCATATACCGAGGGTGACGGGTTCAAACCCGGCCCCAGCCAAACTGCAACCAAAAAATGGCCGGGCGTTGTGGCGGGCGCCTGTAGTCCCAGCTACTCGGGAGGCTGAGGCAAAAGAATCGCTTAAGCCCAGGAGTTGGAGGTTGCTGTGAGCTGTGTGAGGCCACGGCACTCTACCGAGGGCCATAAAGTGAGACTCTGTCTCTACAAAAAAAAAAAACATTCAACAAATATGGAGGTATGCAGTAGCATAGAAAATGTTTATAATAGTAAGTACAAAAAACAACCCAATAAAATAACATATATTCTTTGGTTGGTTGCAATTTTGTAAAAACTGTCTATGAATAAAAACACAAAGGAAATATGTGTTTGTGAAAATGGCTTTGTTATGCAGAATCCATCCGTGGGAAGATCCCAGGGAGGAACATTTCATGAGAATGACCAGCACACACAAAGTTGCTAAGGCTGAAGCTGAGTTGTTAGGTATAAAGTATAGAAGCGAGGCCTGCCAGTGTGGTGGACAATGGTGCCTGTAGTGGGAGCAGAATGAGATGGGAGAGGAAGGCAGGCATCGTGTGGGGGGTTGTAAGATATGCTTGGGAGTTTGGATTTTATTCTAAGTGGGATGCAAAGCATTGGATGATTTTAAGTAGAAGACTAACTTGATCTGTGGTTAAAGTTGGAAGATTCTGAAGCATTATTCATTCATATACACGTATTTCTTTTGCCTCTTTCTCTAAACTCTCTGGGATTCCAATTATGTTTGTTAAATATGTTATACTATTCTACAATTCTATGATGATCTTTTCTGCTTTTCCTCTGTTCTTTTTTCTCTGTGTTTCAATTCAGGTAATTTATACTGACCTCTCTTCAGGGTCACTGATTTTTTCCTCTGCGGTGGTCAGTCTTCTGATAACTGTAGCAAATAAATTCTTCATTGCTGAGATTTCATTTTTCACTTTTTATGTTTCCCATTACGTTTTATCCACACCCTGCATACGCTAAATTTTATGTATTAGTTCATTTTTGCTGAAATCATCCACCTATTCACTAGATCTCATGATACACTCATTTTAACTCTTAACTTTACTGTTTAAAATACTGTGTTGTATTTTCAATATGAAAGCCATGTTCGGGTCTGCTTCTATTTACTATGTTTTCTCATGGCCATGGGCTACATTTTTTGCTCTTCACAAATCTTGTATTTTTACAAATTGTATGCTAGATATTAAATGTAAAAGCATAGTAGCAACTAAAGTAAATGCTATGTATCCTCAAAAAATACATTGCTTCTTTGTGTGTCAGGATGCTTGTATGGGGAGCTGAGTCAATCTAATCAATCAGTGGAACGCTAGTCAATGTTTAACACCTGGGTCTCTGAAAAGGAAAGATGTTCTGGTTTATAGCATTGCCCTTATCAGCTTCAAAACATTGACATGATGTGCTGAACACAGAGTTGGGAGAAGCACAATTGTACATCGTTATGTCTTTCTAATATACAAGTATAATAAATGTAAGTAATGTTAAGATTATATGTAATAATAAAATGCAGTAAAATTATTCGAGAGTGATTAAAGTATTTGTTACCTTTTAAAATGTAATTTATGTGTTCATATAGTTTAATCTTTAATAGTGGCTGTGTTTAACAACATAATCATAGAATTGCTGAAAATCTAATAATCTGCTCTTGTGTGTCAGTACAAGAAGGCTCTAGCACACTGCTGTCAGCTGATCATATCAGGGCAGTGTTGTAGATTAGTTAGGTTCAGTTCACCACTGGATTCAAATGATTTGTGAGAAACATCAGATTTTCCCGTCAGTAGGGTTTGGAATTTGAGTATAGGAAAATTCTGGAGGTATCTTTGTGTTTTGTAAATGAGCTACTAGCTTCCTGAATCATGGGAAAGCATGCTTTGCTCTACAGCCCGGTTGCCAGTAGACTGGGTCACAGGGGAGTTCTCTCTGCTCTGCAGTCCTTTCCCTGATACCCTGCCTCGGGCTATGGCTGTGTGCTCAGTGAAACGCACAGTGCCTGTGAGGGATTTTTCTTGCTCCTCTTGCCCCTCCATAGCCATGAGTACTCAGTGAGGGACTGGAATGGGTCCCTGAGGGATTCTCTCAGTGCTGCTACTGTGCCCTCAGCCTTTGGCAGACACTGCACATCTGCGCCTTCAGGGTGGTCTCTCTCAGCTCTCCTCTCTGCCCCCAGATTTCCTTGTAAGCACCCGGGAAAGTTCTGTGGGAATGACTTGGCAGGTGGCAGCAGATTTGTGGATGGAACTCCTGATGTTACTAAGCAGTCGTGAAAGCCCACACATACATTGCCTTTAGCAATTTAAAATAGTTTCAGGGGTGTGTAACCTTTTTTCTTTTCTCTGCTACACACTGGAAGAAAAAGAGTTGTTTGGGACCATGCATTAAATATATAAACACAAAAGCTGATTAGCAGAAAAATAAAGATCATCCATGCCTACTCTTCGTGGTGTTGGACCCTACAGATAGACAAAAAAAGAAAAAGAAAAAAAAAGTCTTCAGAAAATGAGCATGGTTGGACACCCCTGGAGATGGTTTCTTCTTACCCTCATCCATTAGCAGCATCGTCCCTGTTCTACTGCTCCAATAAGGATGAAAGCAGCCACAGGTTCTTCTCTTCCATCAGGAGCTCACCATTTTATGAACTTTGACTCTTGTAGATTTCTTTATAACCTCAGATTTCTAATGGGTTCCAAAAAATTGTGATTTGATTTTCTAGGGCATCTGGACCACTCCTGTTGTTAGGATGGGAACAATATTCTATGATCTTCTACTTTCTAAGTGAAAGTGAAATTTTATTGATTTTAATTCAAAGTATAAATTTTTGTTATGTTAAATTGTGTCCCTGTAGCTGGAAAATTACTTCTAAAAATGAGCAGAGGATGGTAGACATACCTCCTCTTAAGTGCTTTGGCTTAGAAATTAAAATAGTTTGAGCTGAGGGTCAAGGGGCTATAAATGAAGATAAGTGGAATTGTAGTAAGTGGCTTCAACATATGTCTGGCAGAGATTACTGATTGTTTATTCTAACATCATCCTCTGCCTTAGAAACAGACCCCTGGGTGTTTAGCTGGACTTGTGGTTACCAGAATAAAATCTCTGTTTCCCAATCTCCTTTGCAGATAGAGGCAGCAATGTGTCTAAGTTCTAGCCAGTGAGATGTAAGGAGAGATGTTTTATGGCAGCCTATGGGAAAAACTCTGTAAAGAATTTGTATTCCTTCCTCATTTCTGCTACTTCGTATACAGATGAAATGGCATGAGCCTCAACAATCATTTTGGATCATTAAATAATCTTGAAAGAGGGTTCACTGTAGTGGAACAGTAAGAAAAAAGGAGTTTCAGATATTTATTCCAGGCCTAGATTGCCCTTGCCTAAGTGAATAGTAGATTCTCCCTTGTTAGGGGGAGAAGTTTTCCTCTGACATGAAGCCAAGCCTAAGCCTGAGTGTTACAGTAGGTAAACTGGAATTATTCAATCAGAATCTTAGAATATTAAAGCTAGAAGAATCCTTCAATATCACTTTATTCTATTTCCTACTTTTAAAAAGTGAGAAAATTGAGACCCAGAGAGGTTAATTTATTTTCTCGAAGGAAATTATTAAATCAAGGACAGTTTGCTTTAGATTGTGCTTGAGGAAATCTCTCAGATATGCCTAGGATCCCTTAGTAGGGCTATGGAACACAATTTTCTTCTTACAGGAACAGAGATATTACTAAGCATAGTAAATATCTTTACATTTATCACATGTATCTTTATGTAGGTCAAAGATAACAAATATTATGCCTTAAGCAAGGTACACTAAGTCTTGGCGTACTTTTCAAGCCTTCATGGAGAAAAAATTAATAGTATCTACTTGTTGCTTGGAAGAAGTTCCTTTGGATTAGAAATCCTCTTCTGTTGTCCATTTAATTATGAAGCCTTGAATAGACTGGGAAGAAACTTGTCCCTTTCTTTTTTAAATAAAGCAAAAAAAAAAAAAGGCAGTAAATATTAATAGAGTTCAATATTAGGTCACTCATTTGGTTCTAGGGAGAGAAATGAAATGGGTTAGAATACTCCCTTTTTCCTAGGAGGAAACTGGAATTGCCTTTCCAGAGTCTTTATTGTAAGACCATACGCAACTCCTCCGGTCCCATCCACTCTGGTCTCCAAGGGAGTGACCACAGCTCTGGGACCTGGGACCTTCTGGACGAGGGGACTAAACACAGGGTGGGGGCCATGTACATGCTAATTGAGGATTGCATTTGCAAGGGAATAACAAGTATGGAACTTCTTTAGCGATTCATTCCTGTCTCTTAATGTCTTACCATTTCTATCTTCTTCCTATTGAAAATTAAAATCTGATCTGATCCTCAAAGAGCAGACGTACTTCATTTTGTTATCTTCAAAAGTACATACGTAGGACCAGAACCTCCTTTTTCTTCTTCCCATCAGAGCATTCATTCCACTTCGCCGCCGCCAAAGGGAGGCCAGCCTTGCGCCTGCGCAGTGAGGTTGCAGAAGGCTCTAGGAGCTCTGCCTGCCCGGGATTGCAGAAGGCTCTAGGAGCTCTCCCGGCCCCTGCCTAGAGCCTCCCACCAGCCTCAGCTAAGTCAGAAACTCCACGAGTGAAAAACTAGCGGTGGGCGTCCAGTGTCATCACCTGGGGGAGATATCACGGAAAGCCACACAATTACTTACATTTTGAAATGATTGCTGCTACGGGTCCTGTCCCCAGAGAGAGACTGATGAAGAAGGAAGAGGCGAGAAGATTGTCTTAGGTCCGGGGATAGCTGAGAGCTGATGAGGTTTATGGTGGGTGGGGCTGAGAAAGACGCGAGAACGGAGACTAGAGGTCTACAGAGGGACCTCGCCCTACACTAGTTTTGCTCTGGATGGTCTTGCCATCGGGAATAGGACTGTCAGCCATGTTACTCCATGGGGTCAGGCACGGAGCAGCCTCTCACCCAGGCGCTTGCCCCAGCAGAGCCCAGGCATCTCGCCACCTTTGTGCAGTGTTTAGGCCATATATGGAAGCGGCTGTAGACAGTGTCTTTGATGCCAGCCTGCTAGGGGAATTTTCCACAAAAGCACACAAGGATTTGTCCCACCCGACTGAGAATGCTGTTTTTCTGGATGGATCTCTATTTATGCATGAGGAAACTTGGCACTGGCGAAGCGGTAGCTTATTTTTCTTTTTTTGTTTGGTTTTATTTTGTGCTTCAGAAATAGAACAGATTAAGCATTACTTGCTTTTGAAGGCTCAGCTCTCCCTACAGCATGACTTTAAACTCTGTTCTCCCTAGGCAAGATCGTGCAAAACATCTCTTCTAGCTTTTGTTAAAAGCAATGCAAATGCAGAGAATACTTGAGAGGATTTTTTTTTGTTTAATTTAATTTATATGTCTTTGAAAATAGATTTTTTTCCCTATCAAAAAAATACATTCTTATTGTAAAGAAATTAGAACAAATCAAAAAACATACAGTAAAGGAACAAAACCCCCCAATAAAATTGGATGGCTATTAAAATGATGTAATAACATTACATTAGAGCTGGATCTTAGAAATAATGTAACTCAAGAAATGGTTTTATAAATGATGAAACTGGGTCTCAGAGAGATTAAGCAACTTGCTCAAGGTCACACAGCTAAGAAGAGTTAGAATTTGTCCTTTACTTCCCTAATTAGTCTTTTTATTGTACTGGCAGTTATCAAAATTTTATTGTTTATTTTTAGAGATGAAACTTCTTCTTTAAGTCAGATATTATTGCAAAGTCCAACATAGGGAGCAGGTATGTTCCAGTTGGATGGAAGAGGTGGGCAGGGGAAGGTCAGGCCTATTCTCTCCACCTCTCACTGCCCCATGAATGCTTTAGAGATATCCCTATAGAACATTTCAGATTTCCTGGAGTAACATCTGATACATTTAATAATCATTGTACAATACCATGGAGTCGGCGGGGAGACAAGATGACGGACTGAAGCCAGCTTTCAACAAAGGCTCCCGTCCAGAAGGAGAGTTAAGGGACAGGAATTTAGTAAGTATCCTGGTGGACTTGAGCCTCACCAAGAGAGAAGGCTGAAGAACGCACATCAACACCGCTGAGGCAAGTTGTGATCACAAGGACGCAAACAAAAGGTACAAAATCCACCACCAAGCGGACGGGAGTCCCCCTCCCCCATGAGACCGGCTCTGGAGCCCCACAATTGAACAAGCGGGCAGAAATTAAAGGCCCTCCCACTACACTCCACGGGAGAGACCTTCTAAAAACTGGACCTACCTCCCCTACTGGGGTGCCGTGGCGTTCTCCTGCCAGACATAGGGCTGAATAAAACTTTGGGAATCCTTTGCCGGCAACCCTGAATCCCCGGCGCTCCCCTCCCGCCCACTGAGGTCTGGAGGCCTGTCCCCCAGGACTTCGGATCCTTGGGTGATTTCTCAAGGGGAGTGGACAGTCCCCGAGTTGCGACTGGTCAGCATTGACTCTGAGGCGCGCCGAGTGAGGAGAGGGCACCGGGCTGAGGGGGAGTCACGCCTCGCGGCACTTCCCTGCGGTGCAGTGCACCAACCCTCCCCGGGCATACGGGGCCCAAGACTGAATAAGACTCTGGCCTCCCCGCTGAGAGCTGAGAACCCCTGCTCTCACTCGGGGTCTGAGGGCCTATCCCCCAGGAGTTCGGCTCCTTGGGTGATTTCTCGAGGGGAGTGCACAGTGCCTGAGCTGCGTCAGGTCAGCGCTGACTCTGGGATACGTGAGCGAGGAGAGGGCACTCCGCTGAGGGGAAATCAAGCCTTGGCGGCACTTCCCTGCAGTGCAGTGCAGGAGCCCTCCCCGGGCACAAGACTGAATAAGACTCTGGCCTCCCCGCTGAGAGCTGAGAGCCCCTACTCTCACTCGGGGTCTGAGGGCCTATCCCTCCGGAGTTCGGCTCCTTGGGTGATTTCTCGAGGGGAGTGCACAGTGCCTGAGCTGCGTCAGGTCAGCGCTGACTCTGGGATACGTGAGCGAGGAGAGGGCACTCTGCTGAGGGAAAATCAAGCCTTGGCGGCACTTCCCTGCGGTGCAGTGCAGGAGCCCTCCCTGGACCGTAGTATTGCGTGAAACTGAATGAAACTCTAGCTTCCCCCCGCCCCACTCCCAATCCGGGTCTGGGGGCCCATCCCCCAAGAGTTCTGATTCTTGGGGGATCTCTTAAGGGGTGTGGACCCAGCACAAACTGCGGCCGCTCAGTGCTGACTCTGGGGCGCGGGACAGAGGAGAAAAGGGTCGCCTGAGTGCCCACACCAGAGCAGCAGTTCCCTGGAGGTAGATCAACAGCCGTTTTTTCTTTAACGGCAGAACGCTCACTTCTGGATATTCTGAGGCCACACCCCCTGTCTCCCTGGGCAACCAGAGGAGGCCACCGGTGTCACGGCTCACAAACCCGGAAGCCTCCAGGGCGGGGCCTACCCAGAGAGGTGTTCAGACGCAATTCTCCAGCAGCAAAGACGTTTGAACTCAAAACAGCCCGTCTCCTGTAGGCGACGACAGGAACAGAGACAGAACCTCACAAAGTTGTCTGTTCTGTTCTGTTCTGTTCTGTTAGCAGCATCCATCAGGGACGGGGCTAAGCCTGAGTGAACACCTCCTTCCCATCACCTGCATCAAACACTCAAAGATGTCAGGCCCCATCTCCTCCTGCTAGATAGTGGCAGTCTGCGGGGGCCTGGCAGACTTCCTCGCGATTCAGGCAGGTGCAAACCCCTGGAGTGTCTGTTCACTGCAGGCAACTGGGTTAGCCATCTGCAGAGATACCAGTGACTGGGTCCGACGGAGGGGCAAAGTGGGGAAGGAGACGTCAACCTTCCCAGACTGCTCTGTTTGCGGGGTGGCTCCTCCTGACTCCACGCTGCACTGGGGTGAGCTGTCTCAGAGGAGGCACCAGGCCCCTGTGATCCAGTTCCCAGAGACCTCTTGAACCCTTCCACCTGAGACAAGTGCCGATTGAGACAGTTGATTCGGACCTTTTGAACTGGGCTAATAGACTGAGGACTTTTCAGGTGGTGCCCTGGGTGTGCGATTGTAGGAAGGTTTCATTCTCCTTTTCCAACTGGGGCCAGAGGTGGGCAGGCGGGGTGACTTAATTGCTGATTTTTTCACACAGCTGAGACTTCAAGCCAGAGTAGAAGTTGCAATAGGATCGAACAGAAACCAGCTGAAAACAAGACAGAACCACTTTGCTCCACCACACCAGACAGGGCCCCAGTTTCTCAGGCCACAACACTGTACGGGCCCTCGATAAAACCCCAGGGGAAAAACCAAAGGGAGTAAACCATGGGGCGGAATCAGCGGAAAAACTCTGGTAACATGAATAACCAGAATAGATCAACCCCCCCAAGAAAAGATACGGCAGATGTGATTGAAGATCCCATTCATAAACAACTGGCTGAGATGTCAGAAGTTGAATTCAGAATTTGGTTTGCAGACAAGATTAATAAAATGGAATTAGGAATTCGAGGAGAAATTCAAAAACTGTCTCAAGAATTTAACGAATTTAAAGACAAAACCACCAAAGACTTAGACACACTGAAACAAGAACTTACAGCCCTCAAAGATATGAAAAATACAGTAGAATCCCTCAGTAACAGAATGGAGCAAGCAGAAGAAAGGATTTCTGACATTGAAGATAAAGTCTTCGAACGCTCCCAATCTCTCAAAGAGGAAGAGAAATGGAGAGCAAAAACGGATCACTCACTCAGAGAACTCTCAGATAATTCGAAAAAAAACAACTTAAGGGTTATAGGAATTCCGGAGAACGATGAAGTGGCTGCCAAGGGCACAGAGGCCCTTCTACATGAAATTATGAAAGAAAATTTTCCAGACATGCCTAGAGAATCTGAAATTCAGATAGCAGACAGCTTCAGAACCCCAGCACGATTCAACCCCAAAAAGCCATCTCCCAGACATATCATAATTAGCTTCACTAAAGTTAACATGAAAGAGAAGATTCTCAAAGCAGCCCGGCGAAAGAAAACTATAACGTACAAAGGTAAGAATATTAGAATAACTGCAGATCTCTCTGCTGAAACTTTTCAAGCAAGAAGAGGCTGGTCATCAACTTTTAATCTCCTAAAGCAAAAAAACTTTCAACCCAGGATCTTGTATCCAGCTAAACTGAGTTTCATCTATGATGGAGAAATTAAATACTTCAATGACATTCATATGTTGAAAAAATTTGCCATAAGTAAACCAGCTCTTCAGGATGTTCTCAGACCTATCCTCCACAATGACCAACCCAATCCTATACCACAAAAGTAAACTCACTCAGAAACTTCGGATCAAACTCCAACTTCCACACTGGCGAAAGGATTAAAAATGTCCACTGGACCTTTGAAAAACTCGATACCCAAAATTCCACCAGACTTATCAATACTCTCCATCAATGTGAATGGCTTAAACTGTCCTCTAAAGAGGCATAGGTTAGCTGACTGGATACAAAAACTTAAGCCAGATATTTGTTGCATACAAGAGTCACATCTCAACTTAAAAGACAAATACAGACTCAGGGTGAAAGGATGGTCATCCATATTTCAGGCAAATGGTAATCAGAAAAAAGCAGGTGTTGCAATTTTATTTGCAGATACAGTAGGCATTAAACCATCAAAAGTAAGGAAGGACAAGAATGGTCACTTCATATTTGTTAAGGGTAATACTCAATATGACGAGATCTCAATTATTAATATCTATGCACCCAACCAGAATGCACCTCAATTTATAAGAGAAACTCTAACAGACATGAGTAACTTGATTTCCTCCAGCTCCATAATCGTTGGAGATTTCAACACTCCCTTGGCAGTGTTGGATCGATCCTCCAGAAAGAAGCTGAGCAAAGAAATCTTAGATTTAAACCTAACCATCCAGTATTTAGATTTAGCAGACATCTACAGAACATTTCATCCCAACAAAACTGAATACACATACTTCTCATCAGCCCACGGAACTTACTCCAAAATTGATCACATTTTAGGTCACAAGTCTAACCTCAGTAAATTTAAAGGAATAGAAATTATTCCATGCATCTTCTCGGACCATCATGGAATAAAACTTGAATTGAGTAACAACAGGAATCTGCATACCCATACAAAAACATGGAAGTTAAATAACCTTATGCTGAATGATAGCTGGGTCAGAGATGAGATTAAGAAAGAAATCACCAATTTTTTGGAACAAAATGACAATGAAGACACAAGCTATCAGAACCTCTGGGACACTGCAAAGGCAGTTCTAAGAGGGAAATTTATAGCACTGCAAGCCTTCCTCAAGAGAACGGAAAGAGAGGAAGTTAACAACTTAATGGGACATCTCACGCAACTGGAAAAGGAAGAACATTCCAACCCCAAACCCAGTAGAAGAAAAGAAATAACCAAAATTAGAGCAGAATTAAATGAAATTGAAAACAAAAGAATAATACAACAGATCAATAAATCAAAAAGCTGGTTTTTTGAAAAGGTCAATAAAATAGATAAACCTCTGGCCAACCTAATCAGGAAAAAAAGAGTAAAATCTCTAATATCATCAATCAGAAACAACAAAGACAAAATAACCACAGACTCATCAGAAATCCAAAAAATCCTTAATGAATATTACAAGAAACTTTATTCTCAGAAATATGAAAATCTGAAGGAAATAGACCGATACTTGGAAGCACGCCACCTTCCAAGACTTAACCAGAATCAAGTGGAAATGTTGAACAGACCCATATCAAGTTCAGAAATAGCATCAACTATACAAAACCTCCCTAAAAAGAAAAGCCCGGGACCAGATGGTTTCACGTCAGAATTCTACCAAACCTTTAAAGAGGAATTAGTACCTATATTACTCAACCTGTTCCAAAATGTAGAAAAAGAAGGAAGACTACCCAACACGTTCTATGAAGCAAATATCACCCTGATCCCCAAACCAGGAAAAGACCCAACAAGAAAAGAAAATTATAGACCAATATCACTAATGAATATAGATGCAAAACTATTCAACAAGATCCTAACAAACAGAATCCAGCAACACATCAAACAAATTATACATCATGACCAAGTTGGTTTTCTCCCAGGGTCTCAAGGCTGGTTCAATATACGTAAATCTATAAATGTAATTCAGCACATAAACAAATTAAAAAACAAAGACCATATGATTCTCTCAATTGATGCAGAAAAAGCTTTTGATAATATCCAGCATCCCTTCATGATCAGAACACTCAAGAAAATTGGTCTAGAAGGGACTTTTCTTAAACTGATAGAGGCTATCTACAGCAAACCCACAGCCAATATCATATTGAATGGAGTTAAATTGGAATCATTTCCACTCAGATCAGGAACCAGACAAGGCTGCCCATTGTCTCCATTGCTTTTCAACATTGTAATGGAAGTTTTAGCCACCGCAATTAGGGAAGAAAAGGCGATCAAGGGTATCCATATAGGGTCAGAAGAGATCAAACTCTCGCTCTTCGCAGATGATATGATTGTGTATCTGGAAAACACTAGGGACTCTACTACAAAACTCCTAGAAGTGATCAAGGAATACAGCAGCGTCTCAGGTTACAAAATCAACATTCATAAATCGGTAGCCTTTATATACACCAACAACAGTCAAATTGAAAAAGCAGTTAAGGACTCTATCCCATTCACAGTAGTGCCAAAGAAGATGAAATATTTGGGAATTTACCTAACAAAAGACGTGAAAGATCTCTATAAAGAGAACTATGAAACTCTAAGAAAAGAAATAGCTGAAAATGTTAACAAATGGAAAAACATACCATGCTCATGGCTAGGAAGAATCAACATTATCAAAATGTCCATACTACCCAAAGCAATATATACTTTCAACGCACTCCCTATTAAAGCTCCACTGTCATATTTTAAAGATCTTGAAAAAACATTACTTCGTTTTATATGGAATCAGAAAAAACCTCGAATAGCCAAGACATTACTCAGAAATAAAAACAAAACAGGAGGAATCACACTACCAGACCTCAGACTTTACTACAAATCGATAGTGATCAAAACAGCATGGTATTGGCACAAAAACAGAGAAGTAGATATCTGGAATAGAATAGAGAACCAAGAGATGAATCCAGCTACTTACCGCTATTTGATTTTTGACAAGCCAATTAAAAACATTCAGTGGGGAAAAGATTCCCTATTTAACAAATGGTGCTGGGTGAACTGGCTGGCAACCTGCAGAAGACTGAAATTAGACCCACACCTTTCACCATTAACTAAGATAGACTCTCATTGGATTAAAGATTTAAACTTAAGACATGAAACTATAAAAATACTAGAGGAGAATGCAGGGAAAACCCTTGAAGAAATTGGTCTGGGTGAGTATTTCATGAGGAGAACCCCCCGGGCAATTGAAGCAGCTTCAAAAATACACTACTGGGACTTGATCAAACTAAAAAGCTTCTGCACAGCTAAGAACACAGTAAGCAGAGCAAGCAGACAGCCCTCAGAATGGGAGAAGATATTTGCAGGGTATAACTCTGACAAAGGTTTAATAACCAGAATCCACAGAGAACTCAAATGCATCAGCAAGAAAAAAACAAGGGATCCCATCGCAGGCTGGGCAAGGGATTTGAAGAGAAACTTCTCTGAAGAAGACAGGCGCACGGCCTTCAGACATATGAAAAAATGCTCATCATCTTTAATCATCAGAGAAATGCAAATCAAAACTACTTTGAGATATCATCTAACTCCAATGAGACTAGCCTATATCACAAAATCTCAAGACCAGAGATGTTGGCGTGGATGCGGAGAAAAGGGAACACTTCTGCACTGCTGGTGGGAATGCAAATTAATACATTCCTTTTGGAGGGATATATGGAGAACACTCAGAGATCTAAAAATAGATCTGCCATTCAATCCTGTAATTCCTCTGCTGGGCATATACCCAGAAGACCAAAAATCACAACATAACAAAGATATTTGTACCAGAATGTTTATTGCAGCCCAATTCATAATTGCTAAGTCATGGAAAAAGCCGAAGTGCCCATCGATCCACGAATGGATTAATAAATTGTGGTATATGTATACCATGGAATACTATGCAGCCTTAAAGAAAGATGGAGACTTTACCTCTTTCATGTTTACATGGATGGAGCTGGAACATATTCTTCTTAGTAAAGTATCCCAAGAATGGAAGAAAAAATATCCAATGTACACAGCCCTACTATGAAACTAATTTGGGACTCTCACATGAAAGCTATAACCCAACTACAACTTAACAATAGGGGGAAGTGGGAAAGGGGGGGGTGGGTAGAGGGAGGGGAATCGGTGGGATCACACCTGTGGTGCATATTACAGGGGTATTTGCGAAACTTGGTAAATGTAGAACATAAAAGTTTTGGCACAGTAACTGAGATAACGCCGGAAAGGCTATGTTAACCACTGGGATAAAAATGTGTCAAATGGTTTATGAAGTGAGTGTATGATGCCCCATAATCATATCATTGTATACACTTATGATTTAATAAAAAAATTAAAAAAAAAAAAAAAAACAATACCATGGAGTCATTTATTTTTTCAATAGCTATTTATTGAGTGTTTACTCTGTGCCAGGCATCTTTTGAGGTGAAACGAATATAGCTTTGAATATAATAGACAAAAGGAAAGGTAAGATCATGTGGGGTGTGGTGAAGGTCACTCAGCATGCAGGGTGCCTCCATCAGGTTCCCTCCTGACTACTGATTGTGGCCTTTTATACTCTCTACCCACTGTGTATCTTTGGATATACAGTACTTCATAGTTTGAATCAGGGACACCACTTGATGTAAACCATCCTGGGAACCTCCAAATAAGCAAGTATTTTTTTTTTCCTGACTTGATTTGAATAATGTTTTGGTCATTTTGAAAAAATCGAATATTATCAGTGTTCATCCAGAATCTTTCCTTTCTTGGTAACTGATGGTGGACTTGGTAGTTGCCCTGAGATTAATTTCTGTTTCTACTTTTATTAGGAAAGGGGAGCTTGTTAGTTCCCAAGGCTGCCATTTTAGCACCTTTGTGGATAAATCTCATAAGGAAACTCAACTTCCTAATTTAACAGAGGTTAAAAAGTTTCCCTCCTGGTGGACACAATTAAGGATTCTATACGTGTTGTTCCCTAGTGTAGTTTCTTATAAACTTGGAGCTTATTATGTAGACATTACCCTCTGTCTGATGTCAGTGGTAAACTCAAATGCCAAAGATCAGCTGAGATTTTCCCCAAGTTGGCTGCATGGCCCTCCAACTCTCTTCGGCACCTGATGGGAAAGCCAGAGGGCAGGTGTTACCTTAATACTTGAGGGAAAAGCCTGGCTCTGCCACTTGCTTGCTGGGAATCTCAGGAAAATTATTTAACTTCTGTAAGCCTCAGGTTCCTCACCCATGTATTAATGACACAGGTATAAAATCAAAGCCTTGTGGTGGTTAAAAGAAAAATGATCATATCTAAGGGGCACAGATGCTTAATAAATCTTGTTCTTTTCCTTCTTTTCCTTTGAATCTGAAAGGTACATGAGTGACTTGGGGATCGTGTCAAAATACAGATTCAGAATGAGCAGGTTTGAGGATGGGGTCTGAGATTCTACATTTAGAACAGGCTCTCAAGTGTTAATTTGTATGCAAAGCCCTGGCATGCAGATGTCACTTTGAATCCTGATGTATGTTTGAATGTTGGCTTTGCTGGTTGCCAGCTAGGTGATCTTGGGTAAGTCACTTTGCCTTTCTAAGCCTCAGTTTCTCAGTTTCATAGGTAAAGTGAAACTTTAAACTGAGAAAAGGGGTGCCACAAGTTTGGCACCATCATTATTATTAGTATTTTTATTTTGGATTTTACATTAGATAAAGCATCAACATTTTTGATATTGAGAAGGTGACCTGCAGCTAAGGGCAGAGGAAACACATTGTTTTGATGGCACCAAGTATAGTGCCTCTTGCACCTAAGGTGACCCATAAATGTTGAATTGCAGCACACATATAAAGTTCATTTTGGTAGGATCTGGCTGATAAGCAGGCAGAGAATCTGAACAGAAGCATTCTCTCTTAGAAGAAATACCTAGTAATAAATTTGACCAAGGAGGTAAAAGACTTCTGTAAGGAAAACTACAAAATACTGATGAAAGAAATGAAGAAGATATAAACAAATGGAAAGTCATCTTGTGCTCATGGATTATAAGAACTAATATTGTTAAAATGACTATACTACCCAAAGCTATCTAAATATCATTAACAGTCTTAATAAAAGTAGAAAAACAATCCTAAAATTTGTATGGAACCACAAAAGACACAGACTATCCAAAGCAACTCTTTTTTTTTTTTTTTTTTTGCTGAGAAACTGGAGATATCACCTTATAGGACCTTAAAATATATTATGAAGCTGTAGTGAATAAAACAGCATGGTACTGACATAAACTAGATATGTAGACGGGTGGAACAGAAAATAGAATGCAGAAATTAACTCACCTATCAAGAGACAGTTGGCAGCACAGGCAACAAAAGCAAAAGTAAACAAATGAAATTACATCAAACTAAAAAGCTTCTGCACAGCAAAGGAAACAATCACAGAGTGAAAAGGCAACTTACAGAATGGGAGACAGATAATGTTTGCAAACATCTCATGTGACAGTGGTTTAATATCTACCTACAACAGGGAATGAAAGCATCTCAACAGCAAAAAACCAAACAATCCAATTAAAAAATAAGCAAATGATCTGAACAGACAATTCTCAAAAGAAGACGAACAAGTTGCCACCAAATATGTGAAAAAATGTTCAGTATCACTAACAGGGAACTGCAACTCAAAACCACAATGTACCCCAGTTAGGATGGTTTATATCAAAAAGACAAAAATAAATTCTAATGAGTGCAGAGAAAAAGGAATGCTTATAGTACATATACAATATGTTTTGAAACATTACTATGTACCTGTAAATATGTACTATTGTTATTTGTCAATTTAAAAAAGAATATGGGCTTGGTGCCTGTAGCACAGTGGTTACGAGGCCAGCCACATACACTGAGGTTGGCGGGTTTGAACATGGCCCGGGCCAACTAAACAACAATGACAACCACAACAAAAAAATAGCCAGGCATTGTGGCAGATGCCTGTAGTCCCAGCTACTTGGTAGGCTGAGGCAGAATTGCAAACCCAAGAGTTAGAGGTTGCTGTGAGCTGTGACACCATAGCACTCGATTGAGGATGACGTAGTGAGACTCTGTCTCAAAAAAGAATATGGGCTTTGTCTTGGAACTCTTGAGCAGGTCTCAGCTGGGTTTCCAAAAGGGCTTGGAAAGCAGTTGGGACTCTCTTGGTCTCCTCTCAGAGCCTTCATATGTCTGCTTTCTAACCTTTTTGCAATGACAGTTGTCTTAGGCTGGTCAGTACAAATGAGTCTGACTGCCAACAGCTCAACTGTCCATTTTACTGGCCACTCTGAAGGAGACTAATTGTTTCCTTTTAGGCCCAATTCTATATATTAGCAGGGAGAGAAATGTAGGTGGCTTAACTCTGGCCAGATTTTACTCCCAGTCCAATCAACTGTCATTATTGTAGCAAAGTGGCTGCTGGGGTCAACTGTTTACAAAATGGCTCCTCTATACAGCAAGGGACAGTAAAGAGAAGTAATTGTAGATTAGGTAGATGCTTCAACACCTATCTATTCCATTATATTATTCCCATTTTACAGAGAAAGAGATTGAATCTTTGAGATAGCAAGTTAATTGTTTGAAAAGTAGTGATTTGTCAAATATAAGCATACAGTGTGAAAACTCCAGATATGTTTTCAATACACCAGCCTGCTGCTCACTGATGGCTGTGGAGTTGGGATGTTACAACAGTAACATCATACTTAGGCTGCAGAGCATGTTTTTCTCATTTCTCATCTCGTTGCTTGATATATGCATAACATTGGAAGTTGGGAACTCCTGTGTCTTTTACTTTGTTTCCAGGCTACAGACAGGAGCTGGGTGGACAGACACAGGTTTGGAATTTTCTTCTGGTTGACTGCTGCACTCAGAGTGCTTTGATCCATCAATGGTGGGAAATTGAGTGAAAATGATCCACATGCCAATCTGGGCCAGCATCTCATCCCTGAGCCCAGCTTTTGCCTCACATCTATGTCTAATGCCAGCAACCAAATCTTCAAGCTCGATTAGCAATGGTTACAGCCCAGTGAGCATGAATCCAGAAACCGCCTTGACATGCTGCTTCATCAGGGAGAAATCTAGCCACAAAATCCACTTCTGAGCCAACAGAGCAGGATGCCTCAGGTACCGTGACTCTAATTCTGGGACAGTTGAATAAAATATGCCATGATTTTATGTGTTTTTTTCTCTTAAGTTGCATGAACAAAATGAGCCATGTGATTTTGTAAAATGTAGCTCTGAAATAGTCCTGGACACTGGAGGCTTTCTGCAAAAATTCCTTTATGTAGAGAAGAACTTATTTGTAGAAGACAGATGCAGTGGAAATTTATTGTTCTAATACTCATTCCTTCCTTCTCCCTCTGATTAAACCTTCAGCATACCCCCTTTTCTGTGTGATTTTGTTGTGGGCTTGATCTGATACACAGTTCAAGAAGTAGGCTGTCATTGGCCTAAGGCAATTTGTGTATTCTTGCTCTGGCTACAGTTAATAGTTTGGGTTTAGTTAAATGACATGTTTTAGGACAATGAAAGAGACCCTCAGACCTGGATATATGCTATTGGAACTGACATTTTCTTTTCTCTAAATCATATAGGATAAAGATCTATGGCTTGACACCAAGAGGTGTTTTGCTGTTATAAGAATAAAGCTCAAGCTACTTTGTATGTTTGTGAGCATATCCATAATATGAAGTCTGATGATGAAGCTGTCACCATGGAAGGTAGAACTAAGATACAGAAAGAAAATGGGACACCAAGAGTCTTTGGTAATAATGTCTGACGTGCCGAATTAACAAGCTTCATATAAAACTTACCCTGCTGTGGAAGCAATTGCTTAAGCCATTGGAGTTGTGTTTTAAACAATTTAAATAAAAAAATTGCTGTCTAACACAACACTAAATGTCTGCTCTGAAAAGATTGTTTGCTTGGTGATTGGCTTCATCTAAAGGCTTAGCACACTTGTCACTTGGTGGCCACTGGGTGCTGTACAGACCAGTTAAGGAATGGTGAATCTTGTGTCCAGTTTGGACCCAGCTTTCTTTTTGCATGACTAGTGCACATTTTGTCATGGTTGAGAGATAAGTGATTGCTTTATTTGACAATATCCTGTGGCCTTTTGATATCAAAGGAAATAATTATTTATCAGTTTGTTAAATGACTCTTTCCTCCTCATGGTCTAACCTTTTAAAATTTTTCTGGTGAACGTGGAGCTCAAGTGCAAGTGGTATATTCTCTGACTTTTGACTAATGAAGTCTTGTTACCAGAGGTCCAATAGGGAACCTTGGTGAGTCTGCATCAGTGAGGCCATTTCTTTTCCCACATACCTACTTAGAAGGGTACATGTGAGCCAATTTCGGTCACATGTACCCAGGTCAACTGATGTGAGCTGGGAGTCTTCTGAAGGTTGGGAAGCTCCAGGGAAAAGTTTCTTAGCTTATTTAAGAACAGGAGACTTAGATGCTACTGAATTGCTTTACCTCTTAGGTTCGTCTTATGTGAGATTTCAAACTAGTTGTCAGATGTTTTTTCTTTTTCTTTCTTAATTTATGTCAAAGAAAGCATTCTGGTACATTTTGCCAGGACCACATGAAGTAGGGAATTGTTAGCTCCTCCAAGGAGGGATCTGAAAGCCAAAAAAAGAAAAGAAAAAAAGAAAACTACATCTACTTTAGTTCCTTTCCTTTTCTTTGGGCGTTCTGGTTCTCTGTGCATAGTTCTACCCTGATTCTCAGATTTGAACAGGTGTTTTGTGCAGAGTAGTGGTGCTTGAATACTATACTCATATTATCATAAACTCACCAGCTCACTTTCATACGCACTTATGAAAACATCCTTTTTATAAGCATATTTGGGATGGTATTAAAAAACACTTAATAAGCATTACAGTCACATAAGTTACTATGTAAATTAAGCTACAAATAAAAACATTAAACACATATTCCTTTTTATTCCACAAATTTATAAAACTGTTTGCCGAGTGATAGAAGTTGTAGTGCATGTTGTCTGTTAAAATTTTAATGATTTACAGGCGTTTATTGATTTTTAGAAATTGTTGCAGAGATCTCTGGATGGCATGGCTGTCACGTGCTAAATGACACCTTGTTTGACAAAGGGAATTATATCAAACTCTTCCACCAACCCTCTGTTCACTTGTTAGTGATTTGGAGACTTGCAGTCTTAAAAAGTAGTGAATTTCTTTGAAAATCAATAACATTTTTCATGGTCCCGAGACCTCTCTCAGCTTCTGCTGAACTAAGCAATTACATTAAAACTTTTTTTCTAGATTTTATAATGTTGCCTGAGATTTTTTATATCATCAAATTCTCTCTTTTCAGCTAAGCCATGAAAATCATTTACTGGAATGCCATTTTTAATTAAATTGAAGTACACTTCAGGCCAAATGAGAGACTGTGCAGTGTGAAGATTAAGCACGTCCCTGTGTTGCCAAGGTGCCTGGGCTTGGGTTTAGACTCTGCCACTTACATTTTAAATAGCCTCTTGGTTCCTAAGTTAATCTGTGAAATGGGGAATATTGTGACAAACATAGGACTCCAGAAAATGCTTTTGTCTCTTGGGAGTGTCAGCCTTGGGGTTGCAGCCTCCAGCCACTTGCCTGAGCCTGTTGAGGCTCCTACTGTCTCCTGACTCGACCATCTTCTGTCCCAGTTTTCTCTGGTCTTCTCAGAGCCTGGATCACTGTCATTTCTGCAAGTGGCCACACAGAAATGATATTAGGGGATGCCAGCTTGTGGTGGTGGTCCTTGTGATCCAAGTGCTTCCCCGGGTATCAGCAGCTCTGCTGAAGCTATCCCCCATTCTGCTTCTGCTAGATTAGGGTACAGTCTGGCAGGTGGATCAGATATTGGCCTTTGGGAGCAGTAGTGGACTGGCTGCTCCCATACATGAGTGTCTAGATGGTCTAATAGTGTATGCCAGAGGTTCCTGGGTTTCAGAGGAAGGTATGGATGAAGCATGGCTGGTTCTTGGGGACCCCTGGGAGAACTTGTATGGGAGCAAACACAGATATTTTTGGTACTTTGATCATCCTGGCTATCAACTGATAAGAAATGATACCCATTATGGGGTCCCAGAGGTCCCAGATGTTCCAGTTATTAACCCTTTGATTGCTGGGGTAGATTATAGTGATATTGGAAGTGAGTTTCTTGGAACCGCTCAAGGCAGTGGATATTTATTAAAACTACAAATAGATTTAATATTTTAATGTTAAAATATTAATAACTGACACTGCCATGCTGATGAAAACCAGCAGAATATCAGTCTTCAGTGTGGGATTAGGAGTAGAGATTTAGGAAAATAAATTAGTATTTTGAGTAAATGGTATTGATAAACCAAAACTCAGGTTTATCACTTATGTTGCCTAAGGTGGAGGCAGAATGGGGACCAAAGACCCAATTCTTAGCAAGGGAAAACACCTCCAGAAAAGGGGAAAATAAAAAAGTAAGCTGAGCAAGTCAGAACAAAGGAAAGTCAGCTAGTTTATCTTTAAACCAGCCACTGCTAAATTTCTTATCTGAGCAAGTTTCCTGCTTTTTCTGGAAGCCTGGCCTGTAGGGGATTCAGCTTGCAACCATCCCTGCTGCTTCTATAAGCACTCTGAAGGAATAATGGCCACAGAGGATGCTGTGTGTAAGTCCTAGCAAGAAACATTAACTAGGCCACCTCCTGCCCAGTCAATAGCCAAAGCAAATACTCATTGTGGAGATTCTTATTATGGCTGTGGCAGATATCAAGGGAACATCTCGAGCCCTGAAATATGGATAAAAGGGCTTATATCCCTTATCACAGAGGAAGATGCCTCTGTGGTGGTGATGAGAGGAAAATTCCTCTTTCCCACCGATTCTTCAGAGGAGATTGACACCAGTGGTGTTTTACTCCACAGTGAACTAGCGAGAATTAACAGCCCCCTAGAAATCTGTGTGTGTGACCACAGATAGGAGCTGTTGCCACACAAGGCTCCTGTTCTGGATTTCTCAAGGCTGCTCAGACCCTTAAGATTAATGATTTTAGAGAAAATAGGAGCTGATATGTTTCCTCAGAGAAATTGCTGAAGTCTTTGTTCCCTTCTTGAGCTTACCCTCTGTGCTAATGAACAAATAGCCCTCAATAAACGCTGAGTGGAACTAACACTCAGGGTTACCCACAAGAACGTCACAAATGGGGGTGGTCCCCTGTGCTCCCACATTTGAAAATTCTATTCTGCGTGTCTTGTCTCTTTGTCTCTCTTTTCTTTTCTTTTTTTTTTTTAATTTAATTTTTTTTTTATTGTTGGGGATTCATTGAGGGTACAATAAGCCAGGTTACACTGATTGCAATTGTTAGGTAAAGTCCCTCTTGCAATCCTGTCTTGCCCCCATAAAGTGTGACACACACTAAGACCCCACCCCCCTCCCTCCGTCCCTCTTTCTGCTTTTCCTCCTCCCACCCCCATAACCTTAATTGTCATTAATTGTCCTCGCATCAAAACTGAGTACATAGGATTCATGCTTCTCCATTCTTGTGATGCTTTACTGAGAATAATGTCTTCCACTTCCATCCAGGTTAATACAAAGGATGTGAAGTCTCCATTTTTTTTAATGGCTGAATAGTATTCCATGGTATACATATACCACAGCTTGTTAATCCATTCCTGGGTTGGTGGGCATTTAGGCTGTTTCCACATTTTGGCAATTGTAAATTGAGCTGCAATAAACAGTCTAGTACAAGTGTCCTTATGATAAAAGGATTTTTTTCCTTCTGGGTAGATGCCCAGTAATGGGATTGCAGGATCAAATGGGAGCTCTAGCTTGAGTGCTTTGAGGTTTCTCCATACTTCCTTCCAGAAAGGTTGTACTAGTTTGCAGTCCCACCAGCAGTGTAGAAGTGTTCCCTTCTCTCCACATCCACGCCAGCATCTGCAGTTTTGAGATTTTGTGATGTGGGCCATTGTCACTGGGGTTAGATGATATCTCAGGGTTGTTTTGATTTGCATTTCTCTAATATATAGAGATGATGAACATTTTTTCATGTGTTTGTTAGCCATTCGTCTGTCGTCCTTAGAGAAAGTTCTATTCATGTCTCTTGCCCATTGATATAAGGGATTGTTGGCTTTTTTCATGTGGATTAATTTGAGTTCTCTATAGATCCTAGTTATCAAGCTTTTGTCTGATTGAAAATATGCAAATATCCTTTCCCATTGTGTAGGTTGTCTCTTTGCTTTGGTTATTGTCTCCTTAGCTGTACAGAAGCTTTTCAGTTTAATGAAGTCCCATTTGTTTATTTTTGTTGTTGTTGCAATTGCCATGGCAGTCTTCTTCATGAAGTCTTTCCCCAGGCCAATATCTTCCAGTGTTTTTCCTATGCTTTCTTTGAGGATTTTTATTGTTTCATGCCTTAAATTTAAGTCCTTTATCCATTTTGAATCAATTTTTGTGAGTGGGGAAAGGTGTGTGGGTCCAGTTTCAGTCTTTTACATGTAGACATCCAGTTCTCCCAACACCATTTATTGAATAGGGAGTCTTTCTCCCAGGTATGTTCTTGTTTGGTTTATCAAAGATTAGGTGCTTGTAAGATGTTAGTTTCATTTCTTGGTTTTCAATTCAATTCCAAGTGTCTATGTCTCTGTTTTTGTGCCAGTACCATGCTGTCTTGACCACTATGACTTTGTAGTACAGACTAAAATCTGGTATGGTGATGCCCCCAGCTTTATTTTCATTACTAAGAACTGCCTTAGCTATTCGGGGTTTTTTCCAGTTCCATACAAAACGCAGAATCATTTTCTCCAAATCTTGGAAGTACGATGTTGGTATTTTGATAGGAATGGCATTGAATAGGTAGATTGCTTTAGGAAGTATAGACATTTTAACAATGTTGATTCTTCCCATCCATGAGCATGGTATGTTCTTCCATTTGTTAATATCCTCTGCTATTTCCTTTCTGAGGATTTCATAATTTTCTTTATAGAGGTCCTTCACCTTCTTCGTTAAGTATATTCCTAGGTATTTCATTTTCTTTGCAACTATGGTGAAGGGAGTTGTGTCCTTAATTAGCTTCTCATCTTGACTGTTATTGGCGTATACAAAGGCTACTGACTTGTGGACATTGATTTTATATCCTGAAACATTACTGTATTTTTTGATGACTTCTAAGAGTCTTGTGGTTGAGTCTTTGGTGTTCTCTAAGTATAAGATCATGTCATCAGCAAAGAGGGAGAGTTTGACCTCCTCTGCTCCCATTTGGATTTCCTTTATTTCCTTGCCTTGCCTAATTGTATTGGCTACTACTTCCAGCACTACGTTGAATAGTAAAGGTGA
Source organism: Nycticebus coucang (assembly GCF_027406575.1). NCBI lineage: Eukaryota > Metazoa > Chordata > Mammalia > Primates > Lorisidae > Nycticebus > Nycticebus coucang. Next base: position 44,674,015 of record NC_069796.1, on the reverse strand, counting down.
CAGAGGACAACCTTGTCTGGTTCCAGTTCTAAGAGGAAAAGCTTTCAGTTTTACTCCATTGGGTAAAATATTAGCTGTGGGTTTGTCACAGATAGCTTCAATCAGTTTAAGAAATGTGCCACCTATGCCTATACTCTTCAGTGCTCTAATTAGAAAAGGATGCTGGGTTTTACCAAATGCTTTTTCTGCATCTATTGAGAGGATGATGTGATCTTTATTTTTGCCTCTGTTAATATGGTGGATAACGTTTATGGACTTGTGTATGTTAAACCAGCCTTGCATCCCTGGGATGAAGCCTACTTGATCATGATGAATGACTTTTTTGATGACAAGCTGTAATCTCTGGCTAGGATTTTGTTGAGAATTTTTGCATCTATATTCATGAGTGAGATTGGTCTGAAATTCTCCTTTTTGTTTGGGTCTTTTCCTGGTTTTGGTATCAGGGTGATGTTTGCTTCATAGAATGTGTGGGAGGATTCCTTCTTCCTCAATTTTTTGGAATAATTTCTGCAGTACAGGAATAAGCTCTTCCTTGAAGGTTTGATAGAATTCTGGTGTGAAGCCATCTGGACCAGGGCATTTTTTGGTTGGAAGATTTTTTAATGTTTCTTTGATCTCAGTGCTTGAAATTGGTCTGTTCAGGAGCTCTATTTCTTCCTGGGTAAGTCTAGGGAGAGGGTGTGATTCCAAATATTGATCCATTTCCTTCACATTGTCAAATTTCTGGGCATAGAGTTTCTGGTAGTATTCAGAGATGATCTCTTATATCTCTGTGGGATCAGTTGTTATTTCCCCTTTATCATTTCTGATTGAGGTTACTAGAGATTTTACTTTTCTATTCCTCGTTAGTCTGGCCAATGGTTTATCTATTTTATTTATTTTTTCAAAAAACCAACTCCTTGTTTCATTAATTTTCTGAATGATTCTTTTGTTTTCAATTTCATTGATCTCAGATTTGATTTTGGATATTTCTTTTCTTCTACTGAGTTTAGGCTTAGATTGTTCTTCTTTTTCCAATTCCATAAGATGGCTTGTAAGATTGTTGATGTGCTCTCTTTCTGTTTTTTGAATGTAGGCATCTAAAGCGATGAATTTTCCTCTCAAAACTGCTTTTGCAGTATCCCAGAGGTTTTGGTAGCTTGTGTCTTCATTGTTGTTATGCTCAAGGAAGTTAATGATTTCCTGTTTTATTTCTTCCTGCACCCATCTGTTATTCAACAGAAGATTGTTTAATTTCCATGCCTTTGTGTGGGGTGGAGCATTTTTGTTAGAGCTGAGGTCCACCTTTAGTGCCTTATGGTCTGAGAAGATACAAGGTAAAATTTTTGTTCTTTTGATTCTGTTGATATTTGTTTTGTGTCCCAGGATATGATCAATTTTGGAGAATGTTCCATGGGGTGATGAGAAGAATGTATATTCTTTATCTTTGGGAAGGAGTGTTCTATATGCGTCTATCAAGCACAGTTGTTCTAGGGTCTCATTTAAATCTCTTATATCTTTGTTTAATTTCTGTTTAGAGGATCTGTCCAGCTGTGTAAGAGGAGTGTTAAGGTCCCCTGTTATGATGGTATTATCAGATATCATATTGCTCAGACTGAGTAAGGTCTGTTTCAAGAATCTGGGAGGATTTAAATTGGGTGCATAAATATTTAGAATTGAAACGTCTTCTTGTTGTATTTTTCCCGTGACCAATATAAAGTGACCATCTTTGTCTTTTTTGACTTTAGTTGCTTTAAATCCACATGTATCTGAAAATAAGATTGCAACTCCTCTTTTCTTCTGAATTCCATTTGCCTGAAAAATTGTCTTCCAACCCTTGACTTGGAGCTTTAATTTTTCTTTTGAAGCCAGGTGTGTTTCTTGCAGACAGAAAATGGATGGCTATGTTTTTTAATTCAGTCAGCCATTCTATGTCTCTTCAGTGGGGAATTCAAGCCATTAACATTTATTGAGATAATTGATAAGTGTGATAGTATTCTATTCATCTTATTTTGTGAGAGTCCATTGCTTAGTTTTATCTTTTGCATCAGTGTGGAGGTTAGGTTCTGTCCTTTAATTTCTGAGTTCTTATTTGCTGCTGATCCATTGTGGTGGTCAGTGTGCAGAACAGGTTGAAGTATTTCCTGTAGAGCTGGTCTTGTTGTGGCAAATTTCCTCAATGTTTTTATATCCGTAAATGATTTGATTTCTCCATCAATTTTGAAGCTTAGCTTAGCAGGGTACAGAATTCTGGGGTGGAAATTGTTCTGTTTAAGTAGATTAAAGGTAGATGACCATTGTCTTCTTGCTTGGCAAGTTTCATTAGAGAAGTCTGTGGTCACTCTGATGGATTTGCCCCTGTAGGTCAACTGGCGCTTACTCCTGGCAGCTTGCAGAATCTTTTCTTTTGTCTTGACTTTGGACAGGTTCATCACAATGTGTCTTGGAGAAGTTTGGTTAGAGTTGAGGCGACCTGGGGTCCGATATCCCTCTGAAAGCAGTGTGTCAGAATCTTTGGTGATATTTGGGAAATTTTCTTTTATAATATTCTCTAGTATGGCTTCCATTCCTATGCGGCATTCTTCTTCCCCTTCTGGAATTCCTATAACTCGTATGTTGGAATGCTTCATAAAGTCCCATAATTCTGACAGTGAAAGTTCTGCTTTCTCTCTCTTCTTTTCTGCCTCTTTTACTATCTGAGTTATCTCAAGAACTTTGTCTTCTACCTCTGAAATTCTTTCTTCTGCATGGTCTAACCTGATGCTGATACTTTCCATTGCATCTTTAAGTTCCCTAATTGACTGTTTCAGTTCCTTCAGGTCTGCTATGTCCTTTTTATATTCTTCATATCATTCATCTCTTATTTGATTCTGTTTTTGGATTTCCTTTTGGTTATTTTCCACTTTATTAGCAGTTTCCTTCATTGTTTCCATCATTTCTTTCATTGTTTTCAACATGTGTATTCTAAATTCCCTTTCTGTCATTCCTAACATTTCTTTATAGGTGGAATCCTCTGCAGTAGCTACCTCATGGTCCCTTGGCAGGGTTGTTCTGGACTGGTTCTTCATGTTGCCTGGAGTTTTCTGCTGATTCTTCCTCATGAGTGATTTCTTTTATCTGTTTCCTTGCCCTAATTTTCCTTTCACTTCCTCTTGCTCTTGAAGTTCTCGTGCCTGTGGACTAAGGGTTCGATGAGTCCTTTTGGTACAGGACCAGAAGGGTGAGAAGGTTGAATAGCAAGAAAGGGATGAAAGAAAGGATGACCGAGTGAAAAGAAAAAAAAAAAATAAAGAAAGGAGAGGGGGTGGGTAAAAGGAATATTGACAAAAAGAAGAGAGGCACAGAAAGAGGGAGACAGAACAATATAGGTGTACAGTAGGGTACTTTGACACAACCTTTAAAAAAAACCACCTTCTGGGGATGCCCAGTTGGGTGGTTCCCTTGAGGTCAGCAGCTCTTTGCTAACCTGATCAGACACAGTACCCCACCTCCACCAAGTAGAGAGGAAAGACAAAATGCTGTAAATCAATCCAAAATAAGCGAACAGAAAACTTTACTGGATAAAATTGGGTGAAAAACCAAATAATAGTGGTAGAAACACTAGCAAAAATGAAGTTTTATTTATTAAAAAAGGCAGCAATGGGAAATTATAATTAAACTAGAAAAATTGAGAAATAAAAAAGATTTGTACAGAAAAGGTTGAAATTAAAAAAGAAAACAACATCAGCAACATGAAAATAAACAAAAAAACAAGCAAACCAAAGAAAACAAAAACAAAAACAAAAACAAAAAAACAGAAAAAACAAAACACAACCAAAAACAAAGCAGTATGTATATGTTGTTGAATATTGTGTGGGCAATACATGATCTTCTGGGGTATGAGATGTTAATCACAGTTGTGATACGACTGGAGGCTGCTTATTTCTCAAAGCCCAGCTGGTAGACACCCTAAATCTCTCTTCAGCCCACTTAAAAGGCACTTTGAACTTGTAAACTTGCTGAGCAGAAGCTTTCCCAGGAAAGTGCTTGTTGCTGGAATCACTGCTGAAGTGGCTATCTACTTACCCAGTGTGCCAAAACTTGTCTTACTCTGCCCCTGAGGGTTAGGGCTGTAAGGCAGGTCAGACCCCACCCTTAGGCTACTCGGTCGCTGGGTTACCAGCTCCCACCTGATTCTAGCTCTGTGACCCTGAGGGTGGAGCTTGCTGGGGCAGAGCGCTCACAATGGCTCCCTGTGGCCCACAGCCAAACACTGTTAGCTCCGTCTGGCTCAGCGGCTCATACTGGGGCCCTAGACAATGGCCAAAGTTCTCCGCATTCCCGCTCAGGTTCTCCTCAAGGCAGTTCAACTGAGTGCCAAGTCCAAGGACACCAAAACAGTTCACAGGTAAGGCCTTTCTGTTTGCAGTCTCGCTGCTACTGACCTTAACAGTTGCAGGTGGGTTTAGACCGATTGAACACACGCGACTACTTGCCAGTTTTCCACTGTTTTAGTCCTCCTCTTGGGGTCCAGATGTCTCCTGTCGACTCTCTGTATCCTCACAGGGGTGATGATAGGCACATCCCACCAGCCAGAGATGCCTGGAGTCCTATCTTCCTGGACTCACGGTGCCCAGATGTAAGGAAGCTGTTACTCGGCCGCCATCTTGCTCTCCTCTGTGTCTCTCTTTTCTAACTTTATATTTCTTCAGTTGACCACCGCTAGATCCAAAGGTCTTAATGGAACCCTGCCCCCAGGGTGGGACCCTGGCACAAGGTCACTCTGTTAATGTGTGAGATTAGAATCTATGTTTGTTTGTCCCCAAATCATTAAATGTTGATGTAACGGAGAGAGGGAAAGTTGGGATGCTATTGATAACCAGAAAAATCTCTGGGTTCTGATGGCTCTTTGGAAATAGAATCTAAATGTCTGTAAGAACTGTGGAATAATCTCACTCCATTGCAGCCATTTTTCTTCATCTGTCAATCGGGAATTAAATGCTCACAGATATGTATGTGACTATGCCTATCCACACCTAGAGTTTCTGTAAAAGAAAGTGGCTTTTTTCTTGGGAATTTTCAGGGGGTTGTAGAACTTACATTCAGCTTCCTGAGCTTGGTAATGGAATCCCAGGAAATGAATGACTCTATTTGGGCCAGGAAACCAGGGGAAGGAGTGATTATATCTTATAAAACTCCAGGGTTTGTTTCTGGAATCTTCACAAGTAGAAAGAAATGATGGTGTTTTATTTCTAGAAAAGAAATTTGTGAAGTAACTATGCTGTTGAAGACAGGGTGAGCTGGTTGCTGGGGTACCAGAGAGTCTGGGGGCAGAGCTTAGTCTAAATAACAGCTTTTGACATTTCTTCTCCCTGAATTTGGAAATTGTAAAGCAAAATCGTATCTCTGAAATCAGTGTCTCCTTAGACTAGTTTAGTGTCACATGTACTTAAATGGGGGCCAGGCTGTGGTGCAAAGGTTTCCAAGTTTCGTTACTGTTGAAGAGCAGAGTGAGATGTCCATAGAGAGGCAGTGAAACTCTGGCCACAGGAATCATCCTGGATTTGACCCTCAGATGTGCCATTTACCAGGAAAATGGATGAATCAGCTGTTCTCCCACCTTCAGTTGACCTATTTGTAAATTGGTGTGTGTGTGTGTGTGCACGCACGTGCGTATAAGTATTACTAGTAATACCAATATCCAACTTGCAAATGTTAAATATTATATTCTGGTCCCAGTTTCCTCAAGTCTTCAGCATTGCAGCATGTGAATATTGTGGGAAGGGGACTTTTCCCTAAATAATTCACTTGGGCTTTTCCTGCTCCTCCTCTGGGTCCCACTTCAGATGTCACTTCTAAGAAGCTTTCCCTGTCTTCCAATGGGAATTAGGTGCTCTGTTACTGTCTTGCTTAGATTCTCATTCTTCAAACATTTTGCAGGTAAGGGCTGAACATTTTAATTTTTTCCCTAAATTCTTATGTGTAAATCCTAACATCCAAAGTAATGGTGTTGGGAGGTGATTAGATTATAAGAGAAGCACCTTCTGGAATGGGATTTGGACTCTTATAAAAGAGTACCAAGATTGAGTCATCAGTTAATCTCAGAGTCAAAGCATACTATAATAGACATACTCTTATTTGACAATGTGAATGTTACTTTCTTTGCATTATTATTATTATTATTGCTTAATATTTCGATGCAGCAATTCTCTGATTTCTTTTCCAAATGTATGTATATTCGTTCATTCTTTATGAGGTCTTTTTTCTAGTCCTTATCTTAAAAATTGTTAGTTATTAAATTTTAAGCTTCTTTAATTTTGTGAAGGCAAAAAATGTAAACCTAATAAACACACGTATATGTAAAGAAAAAAAAAGGACCAAGAGAGCAGCCTTGTCCATTCCCCCAAATGAGGACACAGCAATGAGGCCTCATCTTGTGAACTGGAACATGAGCCCTCACCAGATGTGAATCTGCCAGCTTCTGGGTCTTGGACTTCCCAGCCTTCTGAACTGTGAGAAATAAGTTTCTGTTATTTATAAGCTATCCAGTCTATAGTATTTTGTTATAGCAGTCTTCACTGAATTGTAATGATATATTTTTATAGTTATTTGTGTTTATTTGGGTTCTCTGCTCTGGTAGACTTTAAGCTAGAAGACAATAGAGACATCTATTTTTTACATCTCATTTGAAAGTGAAACTATCATTGGTGAAAGGTGTATAATACTGATAATGTCACTGACTTCTGATAGAAAACCATTCTATAAGCAGTAGCAGTGCCTGGTACATAGTAGGTTCTCAGAAAAAATTTACTGAATGAACGAATACATGAGGTTTTATGTATAGAACTGAAATTTAAACTTTCTGTAGATTTATAATAGATATTTATATTATGGAGATTTCAAAGAGGCCTGGATGCTATTTTTGGATAATAAAAATACTAAAGATCTTGAATTTATATTTTTCATTGGCTTATAAACCATAACATCTCTAAAATGATCTTTTTTTATTTGAGGTGCATCAGGAGAATCATAGGTCTCCTATGAAAACTCCGAAGTAAGTAGGCTGCAAATTTTTAGTGATTTTACTTGGTGTCTCAGATAACAGGCAGCTGAAATCGAAACAGCTTCAAATGTCACAAAATGTCTTCTTGTAATTCTTCTCAAGCATTAAAAGCATTAAACCTTAAAGTCACAGTCTGTATTTCCCACTCACTGTAGACTTAAACTGTCAAAGCAGACACCACCATACCCAAGAGATTTTTCTTATCTAAATGGACCACGTTTATGATTTTTTTCTAAATCTTCATGTTAATTTTTCAGATAAGATAGTGATAAAGAGCAGGGTTTGAGAAAATTTTTCTGTCAAGGGCCAGATAGCAAATACTTCAGATTTTGCAGGCTATACAATCTCTGTTGCTAGCCTAAAAGCAGCAACTATAAACACTATGTACAGAAATGGTCATGGCTTGTTCCAGTACAATATTATTTGTAAAAGCAGACAGCTAAGAGAATTGGTCAATGACTTGTTGGTTTGCTGACCCCTGGTTAAACACACAGATTCAAATTCTGCCTGCTCTATTTAAAAGTTTTGATACCTTCTGCAAATTTCTTTCTTTCTTCCCCCCCCTCCCTCCCTCCCTCCCTCTTTCTTTCTTTCTTTCTTTCTTTCTTTCTTTCTTTCTTTCTTTCTTTCTTTCTTTCTTTCTTTCTTTCTTTCTTTCTTTCTTTCTTTCTTTCTTTCTTTCTCTCTCTCTCTCTCTCTCTCTCTCTCTCTCTCTCTCTCTCTCTCTCTCTCTCTCTCTCTCTCTCTCTCTCTTTCTTTCTTTCTTTCTTTCTCAGAGTCTCATTTGGTCACCCTTGGTAGAGTGCTGTGGCATCACAGCTCACAGCAACCTCTTGGGCTTAGACAATTCTCTTGCCTCAGCCTCCTGAGTACCTGGGACTACAGGCACCTGCCACAATGCCCGGCTCTTTTTTGTTGCAGTTTGGCGGGGGCCAGGTTCGAACCTGCCACCTTTGGTGTATGGGGCTGGTGCCCTACTTACTGAACCACAGGTGCCACCCCCTTATGCAAATGTCTTAATTTCACTGAGTTTGCTCACCCGTGAAAGCACTGACTTCCAAGGGTGATTGTGAGATAAAGAAAAGCACAGAGTGCCTGGGGTGAGATCTGTGGATGGTCATGCCTGTATCTGCATCTGTATCTGAATCTGTCACAGATGATACCACACCAGACATATATGCCTGATATGATATATATCTGATTTTTTTTTTTTTTTGTGGTTTTTGGCCAGGGCTGAGTTTGAACCCGCCACCTCCAGCATATGGGGCCCGTGTCGTACTCCTTTGCGCCACAGGTGCTGCCCTATGCCTGGTATCATATAAATCTGATATTTTTATATAGTATATATATGCACACACATATTTATACACATACCCTATCAGACATTTATTTATACAAATATTATTTCCTTCTTTTCCCTAATATCAGTTTGTTGCTTGATGTGTACCCCTAACCTCTATATTTTGCTTACTCTGACTTATTTTTCAGATGTTAGCTTCTTCCAGTTTTCACTGCAAAAAATATCTTGAATATGTATTAGTTTATACTCTATGAATACTATTTTTATAGAATTCTTTGGTGACTCTTGGAGATCTCACTAAATTGGTGAGATCATTAAGAAGCTCCAATGATTATTCACATATTTTAGAGATAATGAAGTAACTCTGGAATGTTTTGATAGGTCCACTGCATTTTGGTGAATGAATGAACAAATGAAAGGTGTCTCTGAGCTGAAAGTCCTTGAAAGCTATCATAAATTCCTGAGTTTTTGCCATTAGATGTGTGATATTTTTGTGTCAAGCACTCCCTACATCAAAACCCCTTTTATTAATAAAATAGTAAAATACTTTGTGGAGGGAGAGGCACAGAAGTAGCTGCTAAAATGGCAAATGGCTACTTTATGAGCAGTATTGGTAAAAAGTACTATTCTTTATTGTTCACTATGTGTCAGAAACTATACTGAGCCATATATGTAATTTTTAAGTTATATGTATGTATGTATGTATAGAGGAAAGTTTTGTGTGTGTATGTATAGATGGAAAGTCGTGTGTGTGTGTACATATCTTAAAAATTAAACATTTACCTATGTTAACACAGTTAAGCAGGTAGCCAGTCTCTAAGCAGGGTCCTGGTGATCTCCCCCTCTGGTATTCATGCCTTTGTGCAGATCCCTCCCACATCATATCAAGGCCAGACTATGTGACCATTTGACTGTGGCAGAAGTCGTGATATGTTACTTCTGAGGCTAGGTTATAAAAGACATCGTTTCTCTTCCTTTCTCTCTCTAGATCATTTCATTCTTGGGAAAAGCTGGCTACCATGTTGTTAGAGCCCCTGTGGAAGGGCCTCCCTGGGCAGAGGCAGAGGCTTCCTGTTGACAGCCATGTAATGAGCTATTTTGCAAGCAGATCTCTCAGACTCATTGAAGCCTTCAGATGACTGCAGCCCTGCTGAAAGCTTGACTGCAACTTCATAAAAGATTCTGAGCCAGAACTGGAATTCTCCTGGGGGAGGATGATGTCATGAAATAGCTCAAGGAATAAGGGCAATATGGAGGAGGTATTTGGAAATTGATCAAAACTGTATTCTGTTCTATGGAAAAGTGAGGTGTAGACTGATTTTGCATGAGCTGGCTCCTCTTTAACTCACCACTTTCATTCCTTCTCCCCTACCCCTTGCTTCCTAGTCCTCTAGTCTCCAGTCACACAATTCCTTTTTAGAGACTTTATACCATGTTCTTTTCTGTGTTAGGGCCTTTGCACATGCTCTTTGCTCTAGATGGCTTTTCTTCTCAACTTGACTAATTTGTTCTCATCCTTCAGGTCTCAGCTTACATGTCACTTCCTCAGAGAGAGGATCTCTGAGCTGCTTGAAAGGGGTACATCCCTTCCCTGTGCCTGTTTATTTCTTTCAGTATATTTAGGATGACTTGTAATTATTTATATTTATTTATTTACTAGTATTGTCTGACAATAAGGTTTTGTATTTTACAAAGTAAAGCAGGACTCAAGATTTTTGGGGATACTACTGTATCCTTAACACCCACCCCTGTACCTGACACATTCAAAGTACTCAGTAACTACTTAGGGAGTGAGGAATTGAGTAGTTGTCTTTGTATTTTCATCAGTTCTGGCACTTAGTGAGCACTTAGAATGACCATCTTTTTAAAAATTGTAGCTGACAATTCTCCCTTCCCTTTTGTTCCTCTGCCAGATTCCTGCCACAGACCCAATTGTCATCTTCTAGGATGCTACATAATTTCCTCATATATTTTGTTGTCTGTTTTTCCCCCATTCTCTCCTAGAACGTAAGCTACATGAGCATAAGGATTTTTGTGTATCCCATTCACATAGTAGATACTTAAAATATTTGTTAAGTGAATAAATAAATGACATTTTTGAATGGCATTTTTAATTATTTATTTTGATTAATTATTAATCAAAATTATTAAATGATTATTCAAAATTATTAAATGATTAATTATTTATCATTTAATTATTTATTATTATTTAATTATTATTTCCCAGGAAATAAATAATTAAAAAAAAACTATAGTCATACCTTACTTTATACTGTGGACTTCAAAGTCTTCAAATACAATGGATTTGTATTTAATTTCAAATAAAATCTATAGTTGTACATTGTATTATGTTGTAGTATATTATACATGCACTTCTTTAAAAATGTTATTTTATTAACAAAATGTTTTAAGAGCAAAAGCAGATGTATATAAGAAAAGAACTTTCCTTAAAATCATCAACATTTAAATATTTTTAAAATCCTGCGTTGTTATTCTAGAAAAGTAAAAAATAAAGAAAAAAACCCTAAAAATGACCATTAATTCCATTCTGATAACCATAGTTAAGCATATACTTCCAAGTATTTTTTTTTTTTTTTTTGAGACAGTATCTCACTATGTTGCCCTTGGTAGAGCGCCGTGGCATCATAGCTCACAGCAACCTCAAACTCTTGGGATGAAGTGATTCTCTTGCCTCAGCCTCCCAAGTAGCTGGGACTACAGGCGCCTGCCACAACACCCGGCTATTTTTTGTTGTTGTTGTAGTTGTCATTGTTGTTTTAGCAGGCCCAGGCCGCGCTCAAATCCGCCAGCCTCGGTGCAGGTGGCTAGCGCCCTACTCATGGGCGCAGAACCCCAAATATTTTTCTTGTGTGTAATATGTTTATAACGGTATTTAAAGACCCACATGCTGTAACTGTTAATAAGCACAAAAGGTTATGTTACACTTGCTATATTTCCGGCACTAAGTGCTTTATTTATTTATTTACTTATTTATATTGCCTTATGGTCTCACAGCAAATTTATGCTTTAAAGGTCCTAGTATTTATGCCCATTTTACAGACAAGCAAACGGGCAAGAGGAGGTTACATACCTTGCCTAAAGTCACATAGCTAGTGCCTGGTAGAACTAGGATTTGAAACAAGGCCATCTGGCTACAGAATCCTTAGTCATAATCACTATTTTTGCTGCTTCCAAGTATTTCTTGTGACTTGCTTTCCTCATCTCTCTTATTACTGTATCAAGAACATTTTCCCAATATTTTTCTCCAAAATCATTTGTAAAGGCTGTATAGTGTTTCAATACACAGATACTCTAATTATTTTATTTTTAAAAAAATTGTTAAGAATTTTTTTCTACTATGAGTGATTCTATGTTAAAGCAATTTGAAGGTAAATCATTGCATACCTATATAATAACTTCCTTAGGTTAAGTTTATTGAAGTCACACAGCACATAGTTCAATAAAAGTATGTAATTTAAGAAATTTATGAGGAATAATTTGAAAAGTGGACAGTTTTTAGTTTTATACATCTGTAGTTTGATGCAGTTGTTTTATGAATTTTAGTAATGTCCGCCTCTATTTCCTTTTCTCTTTATGAAATGATTGCTTCTGCTAGAAATCTACTTGGTAACCATGTACGAATGAACATGTATTCCTAAACTGAGTATTATGACTATGGGAAGAGCTATAAATGATAACGGAAAACTCAGAATTAAAATTCAGGCAAAAACTAAGCAAGTAAAATAAACCAAATTTGTTACACTCCAACTGCCTGTAGTGTTAAGTATATTTCAAGCCAAACAAAGATCTTGCTTTATGAAGACGCAGAACTAATTAATCTAAGTCAAATTGTTTTTGAAATACTTGTCTTTTGGTGTAATTCAAGTTCACTCTTACAGGAATTAATCTATCTTTCCTTTGCCATTTGTAATTGTCAACCTGACAGGCACTTACTTTGATTTTTTTTTTTGTAGTCTAAGGTGTTTATGGTGCAAAATTAATATCATTAGACAAAAATGTCACTCTTGGGTGAAAACACTGAGTGTTTTTACCTCTTAAAGTGTCAGCCCAAGCTCTCCTGATTGATGCATGGTCTATTTTGCAGAAGGTCTCCAGCTGGTCAAGTATTCCCTTCACTAATATTCAGAAACACAGCACAGTTACACCCAAGGAGGTTGTATGTGTGTATGTATGTGTCTGCGCACATAAGTTTACAGAATTGGCTGGACAAAAATGCATACAAATTTTTTCTACGTTATCAATTACAACTCTCAAAAACATTTAGGTTCAATCAGTTTAAAATCTATTCAATGATCAATTCAATGAGAATTTATTGAGTATACCATGTGCTCAGCCCTGCTCAAAACACTGGAATACAAAGATGAAGGAGGACTTCAAGGAGTTCATGGCATTGTGGAAAAATTAGCCAGGTAAATAAGTAATTGGAATTCATGAAATGGTGTCATTAATAATGATAGGTACAGGTAACAGCATCAGCAGGGATCAGGGAGGGAGAGGATTCAGGGCAAGCATCATAGAGGAGGACTTGCTTCTGTGAGGTCTTGAAGGATGTATTCATCAGGTGGCCAAGGTGGTGTTCCAGACAAGGGAAGACAATGTTCAAAGGCATTAAACAGCATGGAATGTTCAAGAAACCTGAACACTGAGTGCTGCTGGAGACACAGGAACCTGAGATACTGAGAGGGAGCCCTTCTTCAGGCCATCTTGGGCTCCCAGAAGGGAGAAATGAGCCATAGCAACAACTGGCCATCTTTGCATTGAGATTTTAGGACTTCATGAAAACCTATGGGTCTCAGATACTTTCTAAGCTGCCTAGGATTCTATAGCTGGGTTTGACCAATTCATTTAGAATTAAACTTGGCTCTATTTTCCATTTCCAGGAAGACATTTATTTTGGTCTCTTTATCCATCACCAACTGTGCATCCTCTAATGTTAGCCACTATGCAGTTTCTGCTTCATAGCTGATAGGTACTAAATATTTGTTGACTGAGTGTTGTTGAATGGTTATAAAAACGAGAGCTAGTACTTTGCTTCAAGGAATTTACAGTCTTGTTGGGGAGATAAACTAAAAACATATAAAGAACTCACAATGTAAGATTTAAGTAATAGTTATATGCAAAAGAGATTTGACAAGATTATTATAAATTAGAAAAGATAAAGTTGACCAAAACTTAATTAGTATACATAGAAATATTATTCAAGGTCCTAAAAATGTGTAGAGACACTATATTCTATTATATGTAGAATATGATGTCCAATTTTAGTAACTAACCTTTAAATAGGACATCGATAAACTAGAGTTAGACCAGAGAGGTCAAGCCAATAAAGAATGGTCTATGCTATTGTTTTCTAAAAGTAGACCTACTGGGTCAAAGGTTATAAGTAGTTTTAGGTCATTAATACATATTGTAACAGTGATTTCCAAGGTGAGATCATTCTCAGTGTAATTTGCATTTTTTTGTTTACTAGTGAGGTTGAATAATTTTCATTTGTTTAATAATGCTATTTTCTATCATGTGAAGTCTTTCTCCTGCAAGGACTGTAATCCAAAAGGACAAGAAAAGGAAATAAGCAAATAAGGACAGTGGAGAGATAAATGCAAGACATCGTCTTTCTATTAGTATCTTTTTGGATTGTAGCTTTTTTGCAGCAAACGAGAGAAAACGTCACTCCAGGCGGCTTAAATAAAAAGAAAAGAAATTTGGTAATTTACTCAACTGACAAGTCCTGACAACAGATTTGTCTTCAGTTACAGCTCAGAGCTCAAATTATGCAACCAAGACCCATTTCTGTATTCCGCGCTTCTGCGTTTTGATGTAGTAGGCTCATCTTCAAACAACCTTGCCCTGCAGTTGTTAAATAGCTGGGGCAGTTCCTGCATACTTAAATTCCAGTTTAAGTTTCAGTGGAAGAGTAGAGTCTCTTTCCTAATCTCATTGGGTCTGGTTGGGTCACCTGAACAACCTGAACCAATCCCAGTGGCAACAGGAATGCAGCATTTTGATTGGCTTAGGTTTATGTCATGTGTTTCACTTCAAGCAAAGCCGGACCTTCGCCCTAAGCGGTGTGGCTGAGAGAAGAGGATTTCCCAGAAGGAACCAAAAGTAATGTGGACAGCAGGTAAAATATTCCGGGATCACCATGGAGTCATTGTTTGGGAAAGATGGAGTTTGGTTAAGGACCCCACACTAGGAGATTCGGGGCCATGGAGCAGGCTGCCCCTGATGGAGCAGGGCCCTTCCAGTGGGCAGCAGAAGCAGAGCAACTGAGCTCTTCCCGGTGCACGTCAGTGGGCGGGCGTGTGCGTCCTCTCCTTGTGCTCCCCTCTCCCGGAACTTGGCTAAATCCATTGGTTCCTAGTTTACTCAGACCCCCAGAGCTGTCAAGGAGGTATCTATGCAGGCAGAAGCCTGCAGACCTTTGATGTGATGGTTACTGAGTTATTGTTTGTTCAAACTTACCTTTGTTACTTAGCTATTTAATAATGGGGTGGGAACTCTGCAAACCACATTTCCCGTTGGCTGGTTGGCTGTCTGTTGAGCTTTGCCAAGGAGGAGAGGAAGCCGGAAGATGGGAAGCTGGTAAGACGAGGGGCCTTGCTCCTTCCTGTTCCTGCAACCCTAGATGCCTCTTGGGTTGCTTCTGGTAACAGCACTTGGTTTCAGTCTGTAGTTTTTCTAACCCTCCCAGAACCTGATTCCTGGTGTCCCCTCAGAGAAATCAGTATGCGCTAGCCTGGGATGTCTAAGTCCCAGCTCTGCCACGTCTTCTAAACGCCCAAGAAGTCACCAGCCGGGCAGCATTCTCTCCTCAGAGCCCTTTTTTCCCAAGCTATAAATTTTAATAATACCAACCTCTTCTGTTTTCCCTCCCCCAGCTGTTGGAGTGGTAGCTGCTTCCTGCGGTTACTATGTTGATGTTTCCTCAATGTCACCTTGTGGTCTTTGGTGTTCTAATACCTGGCTAATAATTCTTTACATTAAGTTACTTTTCTTAAAATAATTGGTGCAGTTTCTGTTTCCTGAAGAGACTTTAAATGAAGCAGCCCTAGTCCTGGTTACCTGCATTGTCTTCCCATTATTTAAGCCTGAAGAAGACCATTCTGATATAGAATTAATAATGACTTCCCATTTTCCTTAAGATAAAGTCTAAACCTCTGAGTCCTGCTGGACTTGGCAGCCGCATCTCCTGCTGTTGCAAGCTTACACTTTATGCTCTGGGCACATAGGACTTGTTCTTCCAATGTACCATGCATACCTTGTCACCATCAGGACATAAGCAGTTCCTAAGAACACTTCCACCTTTTTACCTGGAAAACTCTCATGTATCCTTCAGGTACCACGGGAGATGTTATTTCCCCTGGGAAGACTTTCTTTCTTTTTTTTTTAAGTCTGTTTTTTTTAAATTAAATCATAGCTGTGTACATTAATGCAATCATGGAGTACCATACACTGGTTTTATAGACCATTTGACATGTTTTCATCACACTGGTTAACGTAGCCTTTCTGGTATTTTCTTAGTTATTGTGTTAAGACATTTATATTATACATTTACTAAGTTTCACATGTACCCTTGTAAGATGCACCGCAGGTGTAATCCCACCAATCACCCTCCCTCCACCCATCCTCCCCCCTCACTCCCCTCCTTCTCCTACTTCCCCATATTCTTAGGTTATAACTGGGTTATAGCTTTCATATGAAAGCCATAAATTAGTTTCATAGTAGGGCTGAATACATTGGATACTTTCTAAGGACATGATTGTTAAATATTTATGAAGCCACCTGTCTTCCCTTCTTGGCTTCTCCTCCTTTCCTGTAGAATCCTGTACCCCACTTCTGATGGCATACATTGTTCCATAATCTGTTTCTGTCACTGGACTGCAAGCTGCTTGAGAGCAGTGTCTGGAACCTAACAGGTAGCTTCATAAGTATTTGACAATCATGTCCTTAGAAAATTTCCATGATTTCTTTTTACTTTTATGGATCAAGGACAAAACTCTAGCTACCATTACTGCTGATGCAAATCATGCCCTAAATAATTACTGAGGGTTTCATCTCCATCCAAAGGACAAGCCAATGTCATGAAAATTGCCAAAGTAGGACTTCAGGGCAACAAACAAGATGCTTTAAAGACCTGGGGTGTCTCTAAGGCTGCCATGTGTCATTCCAGTGACGAAGGTGGACAGGGATCAACCATTGATTCATTGGGTTAAAAGCCTTCCCATCACCTGCAGCAGCTGGAAGGCATCATGTCAAAGACAAGCAGCAGAAGAAAGTGAGACCTTGTCAAGCCCTTGCACATATGATTTCAGGATGCTAATGAGAGGTATTGGATTGGAGAAGATGACTGAATATGCCTGCTATTCTGAGGCTGCCCCATGCAATGAAAAAAGAGTTGGGAGTCTGAACTTGGATTAAATCTTGGCTTTGCCTCTAGTCTTTGAGAGTTAAGGACCTCAATGAGATTTATAGTTTACTAATCTGTTAAATGGGACTAGTAACATTAACTTTATTAATTTATCTTTCTAACTATTTGTAAATAAGGTAACTGATTTAAAATATGTAGCAAAAACTTGTGAAATATTGATAGTTTGTGGGAAATGATTGGATTGGCAGAGTGGTCCCACTTATTCATTTATTCATTAAAAAATTATCATTGAGTATCTCCTCAATGCTAGTGATAAATAAGCAAATAAATCAGAAAATGTTCATCCCCTCATGGAATCTCCACCGAAAAGAGACAATATGAAAATATAACAAAAACAACAAACAAAAGAATGACAATTTTTTCCTCAGATTAATATAAGGGTACATACAATTAGGCTACATTGTTTGAATTTCTTAGAAAAAGTCCAACTTTAATGCTTTAATCTTTAATAATCTTCACCCAGGAAGTGTGCCATATGCCCCTACATTGTATCCATTATGTGGGAGCTTACTGAGCCCTTCCTCCCCTTCCCCCAACCACTTCTTGAATTTAATTGTGTTTTTCCTCTCATGTGGGCCTATAGTTCATCTACTAGATTCAAATTAGTATTGAGCACATGAGATATAGCTTATCTTTCCATTCTTGAGATACTTTACTATGGAGAATTTTCTTTACTTCTGTCCAGGTAAATACAAAAGATGTAAAGTCTCCATCTTTTTTATGACTGAATAGTATTCTATGCTATACCTATACTATAGTTTATTAATCAATTATGAGTTGATGGGCACTTGAATTGTTTCTACATTTTTGTGATTGTAAATTGAGCTGCTATAAACCTTCTTAGTACACATATTCTTATGGTAAAATGATATTTTTTTGTTCTGGGTAGATATCTAGTAATGGGATTCTGGGATCAAATGGAAGGTCTACTTTTGAGGATTCTCCCCATACTTCTTTCCAAAAAGGCTGTATTCATTTGTAATCCCACCAACAGTGTTAAAGTGTTCCCTTCTCTCCATACCCTTACCAGCACCTGCAGCTTCTTGGGACGTCCTTCTCCCAAGAAGACAGAGTGGCTAACAAATATACAAAAAATGCTCATTGTCCCTAAGCATCAGAAAAAGGCAAATAAAAACCACCTTGAGATATTATCTAACCCCAATGAGAATAGCCCACATCACAAAGAATGGCAATTTTTATCACTTGACTTAATAATGTCCTTTCTGAAACATTTTTCCTCCGATCCTGGATCAAGTCTAGGATCACACATTGCCTTTAGTAGTCATGTCTCTACTTTACTCAAGAATATTTCCTTGCCTTTTCTTTGATTTTCATGACATTGACATTTTTGAAGAGTCCACACCAGTTGTTTTTCAGAACATCTCTCAATTTGGTTTGTCTGATTGTTTTTTGACAATGTGCTTTGCAAGGCCGTACAGCCAGAAAGTGGCAGAGCTAAGACTGAGACCCAGCCTTCACGACCCCATGTTTTGTGCACTTTTCTCTTAAAAGCGGCCAGGATACTCGGAGGTCAGAAGATCCCATCTCTCTAACCCCAGAAGAACAATTCTGTTAACACAGCCAGCTTGTTAAATAATAGTGGTACTGACATGGTAATAACCACAGAGAACACTTCCTTCCGGGTTAACTAAGTAATTTTCATGCATGTCATTTAGCATCTCTAGGTCTTATTGATAATTTTTTTAAATGTGATTATTTTATTACTTTTTTGTATTCCTCTCTAGGTGACAATTTGTCCAGCTTTAATAGAACAGCTGGAAAAAACATTAAGAAAATTAGACCAAATGTGGGTAAAATGCCATCAGACCATTTCTGTTTTGTTATGATGCATTTTTCAAAACTGTAGGGCATTGAACAAAATGCACTAAAATTAAAAATAAATCTTTTGCTTATTTGGAAAACTCTTTTTAAAAGCTGAACAATTGCTGCAGCTAATCTATAATTTACCCAAGTGTTGGGTACTTTATTATATTGATGTGCTAGGAGTTAGCTCACTAAATTTCCTCCAAGAAATGGGAGAGACAAAGGGGCAAGTAATTGGTGCTCTGAGCCCATGTTCTGCTTCTCATTTCATGAACTGGACCACAGCACATTTGTCCAGATGTTATTTTTAAAAAAAAGCTAAAAGTCTTCCAATCAACCTTAGATGACCTCTGCCTTTTAACAGCTTTCTCACTTCTAGTTTAGCATTTCTTCCCCTGCTGTTCCAGAAGTGGGATGTGGAGGATGTCACCAGGTTGGGCTGGGGGAAGACACTTTCCCCATTTACATCCTGTTACGTTAGGGCATAATGGGGCTGGGCAGTGAAAGGAACTTTCATATATTATATGTCTTATTGATGAGAAAGGAAATAGTGGATTGTTTGTATTATAAATATTTATTCAAAATTATCTATTGAACACCCCCCTTAGAAGCCAGGCACTGTGCTAGGTGTTGGATTTAAAAATGAATAACTCTGACATGGTCCCTACTCTTAAGGAATTTATAATCTTGTATATGTGGGGTCTCAGTGAGGCAATCATATATGCTAAGCACAGGATGCTATAGGAAGGCACATTACAGACTTAGCGGGGAGGTAAAACAGGTGGGTTTAAATGCGTAATTTGCTCTGTAGTAGAGATTTTTACTCTGTGGTAAAAAAAAAGGCAGAAGGAAAAGGTTGACTTATTGAAGTTGTTAGGTTAGGCAGTTAGTCAGACATGAGCAGGGTAGATGGTGGATGCTATTTTGTTGTTGTTGTTGGGGATTCATTGAGGGTACAAGAAACCAGGTTACACTGATTGCATTTGTTAGGTAAAGTCCTTCTTACAATTGTGTCTTGCTCCCAAGAGGTGTGTTACACAGCAAGACCCCACCCCCTCCCTCTTTCTCTCTCTCTCTGCTCTCCCCCTCCCCCCCCAACCATGCACTAGGTCATTAATTGTCCTCATATCAAAATTAAATACATAGGAGTAATGCTTCTCCATTATTGTGATGCTTTACTAAGAATAATGCATTCCACTTCCATCCAGGTTAATACAAAGGCTGTAAAGCTTCCATCTTTTTAATGGCTGAATAGTATTCCACGGTATATATATACCACAGCTTGTTAATCCATTCCTGGGTTGGTGGGCATTTAGGCTGTTTCCACATTTTGGTAATTGTAAATTGAGCTGTGATAAACAGTCTAGTGCAAGTGTCTTTATGATAAAAGGATTTTTTTCCTTCTGTGTAGATGCCCAGTAATGGGATTGCAGGATCAAATGGGAGGTCTAGCTTGAGTTCTTTGAGGGTTCTCCATACCTCCTTCCAAAAAGGTTGTATTGGTTTGCAGTCCCACCAGCAGTGTAAAAGTGTTCCTTTCTCTCCACATCCGTGCCAGCATCTGCAGTTTTGAGATTTTGTGATGTAGGCCTTTCTCACTGGGGTTAGATGATATCTCAGGGTGGTTTTGATTTGCATTTCTCTAATGATTAGGGATGATGAGCGTTTTTTCATATGTTTGCTAGCCATTTGTCTGTCTTCTTTAGAGAAGGTTTTATTCATATCTCTTGCCCATTGATATATGGGATTGTTGGCTTTTTTTTTTTTTTTTTTTGCAGTTTTTGGCTGGGGCTGGGTTTGAACCTGCCACCTCTGGCATATGGGACCAGCGCCCTACTCCTTTGAGCCACAGGTGCCGCTCAGATTGTTGACTTTTTTCATGTGGATTAATTTGAGTTCTCTATAGATCCTAGTTATCAAGCTTTTGTCTGACAAAATATACAAATATCCTTTCCCATTGTGTACATTGTTTGCTTTGGTTGTTGTACAGCTTCTTAGCTGTACAGAAGCTTTTCAGTTTCATTAAGACCCATTTATTTATTTTTGTTGTTGCAATTGCCGTGGCAGTCTTCTTCATGAAGTCTTTCCCCAGGCCAATATCTTCCAGTGTTTTTCCTATGCTTTCTTTGAGGATTTTTATTGTTTCATGCCTAAAATTTAAGTCCTTTATCCATCTTGAATCAATTTTTGTGAGTAGAGAAAGGTGTGGGTCCAGTTTCAGTCTTTTAGATGTGGATATCCAGTTCTCCCAGCACCATTTATTGAATAGGGAGTCTTTCCTCCAAGGTATGTTCTTGTTTGGTTTATCGAAGATTAGGTGGTTGTAAGATGTTAGTTTCATTTCCATTCGATTCCAAATGTCCATGCCTCTATTTTTGTGCCAGTACCATGTTGTCTTGTCCACAATGGCTTTGTAGTATAGCTTAAAATCTGGTATACTGATGCTTCTGGCTTTGTTTTTATTACTAAGAACTGCCTTAGCTGCGCAGGTCTTTTTCTGGTTCCATACAAAAGGAAGAATAATTTTTTCCAAGTCTTGAAATACGATGTTGGTGTTTTAATAGGGGTGGCATTGAATCAGTAGATTGCTTTGGGAAGTATAGACATTTTAACAATGTTGATTCTTCCCAGCCATGAGCATAGTATGTTCTTCCATTTGTTAATATCCTCTGTTATTTCCTTTCTTAGGATTTGATAATTTTCTTTATAGAGGTCCTTCACCTCTTTTGTTAGGTATATTCCTAGGTATTTCATTTTCTTTGAAGCTATGGTGAAGGGAGATGTGTCCTTAATTAGCCTCTCATCTTGGCCATTATTGGCATATACAAAGGCTACTGACTTGTGGACATTGATTTTATATCCTGAGACATTACTGTATTTTTTGATGACTTCCAGGAGTCTTGTGGTTGAGTCTTTAGGGTTCTCTAAGTATAAGATCATATCATCAACAAGGAGGGAGAGTTTGACTTCCTCTGCTCCCATTTGGATACCCTTTATTTCCTTCTCTTGCCTAATTGTATTGGCTAGAACTTCCAACACTATGTTGAATAGTAATAATGACAGAGGAAAATCTTGTCTGGTTCCAGTTCTAAGTGGAAAAGCTTTCTTTTACTCCATTTAGTAAAATATTAGCTGTGAGTTTGTCATAGATAGCTTCGATCAGTTTAAGAAATGTGCCATCTATGCCTGTACTTTTCGGTGTTCTAAATAGAAAAGGATGCTGGATTTTATCGAACGCTTTTTCTGCATCTATTGAGATGATCATATGGTCTTTGTTTTTGCTTCTGTTAATATGGTGAATAACATTTATGGACTTGGGTATGTTAAATCAGCCTTGCATCCCTAGAATGAACCCTACTTGATCATGATGTATGACTTTTTTAATGATAAGCTATAATCTATTGGCTAGGATTTTGTTGAGAATTTTTGCATCTATATTCATTAGTGAAATTGGTTTGAGGTTCTCCTTTTTAGTTGGGTCTTTTCCTGGTTTTGGTATCAGGATGATGTTTGCTTCATAGAATGTGTTTGGGGGGAACATTTCTTTCTCCTCAATTTTGTGGAATAATTCCTGCAGTATGAGAATAAGCTCTTCCTTGAAGGTTTGATAGAATTCTGGTGTGAAGCCATCCAGACAAGGGCATTTTTTTTTTGTTGGGAGATTTTTTATTGTTTCTTTGATCTCAGTGCTTGAAATTGGTCTGTTTAGGAGATCTATTTCTTCCTAGCTAAGTCTAGGGAGAAGGTGTGATTCCAAACATTGATCCCTTTCCTTTGCATTGTCAAATTTCTGGGCATAGAGTTTCTGGTACTATTCAGAGACAATCCCTTGTATGTCTGTGGCATCTGTTGTTATTTCCCCTTTATCATTTCTGATTGAGGTTTCTAGAGATTATACTTTCCTATTTCTAATTAGTCTGGTGAAAGTTTTATCTATTTTATTTATTTTTTAAAAAAAACAACTCGTTATTTCATTAGTTTTCTGAATGATTCTTTTGTTTTCAGTTTCATTGATCTCTAATTTAATTTTGGATACTTCTTTTCTTCTACTGGGTTTAGGCCTAGATTGTTCTTCTTTTTTCAATCCCATAAGATGGCTTGTGAGTTTGTTGATGTGCTCTCTTTCTGTATTTCGAATGTAGGCATCTAAAGTGGTAAATTTACCTCTCAGGACTGCTTTTGCTGTATCCCACAGGTTTTGGTAGCTTGTGTCTTCATTGTTGTTGTGATCAAGGAAGTTAATGATTTCCTCTTTTATTTTTTCCTGCACCCAACTGTCACTTAGCATAAGGTTGTATAACTTCCATGCCTTTGTTTGGGGTTGAACGTTTTTGTTGGAGTTGTGTTCCACCTTTAGTATTTTGTGGTCTGAGAAGATACAAGGTAAAATTTCAAATCTTTTGATTCCGTTGAGGTTTGTTTCGTGTCCTAGGATATGATCAATTTTGGAGAATGTTCCATGGGCCAATGAGAAGAATGTATATTCTTTAGCTTTGGGATTGAGTGTTCTATATGTGTCTATCAAGCACAGTTGTTCTACAGTGTCATTTATGTCCCTTATATCTTTGTTTAATTTTTGTTTAGTGGATCTGTCCGGATGGGTAAGAGGAGTGTTAAAGTCCCTTGTTATTATGGAATTATAGGCGATCATATTGCTCAGACTAATTAATGTCTATTTGAAGAATCTGGGAGCATTTAAGTTGGGTGCATAAATATTTAGAATTAAAATGTCTTCTTGTTGTATTTTTCCCTTGACCAATATGAAGGGACCATCTTTGTGTTTTTTGACTTTAAATTCACATGTATTTGAAAATAAGATTGCAACCCCTCTTTTCTTCTGAGTTCCATTTGCCTTGAAAATTGTCTTCCAACCTTTAACACTGAGTTTTAAGTTGTCTTTTGAGGGTTGGTGTATTTCCTGAAGACCACAAATGGATGGCTTATGTTTTTTAATCCAATCAGCCAATCTATGCTTCTTCAGTGGGAAATTTAAACCATTAACATTTATTGAGATAATTGATAAGTATGGTAGCGTTTTAGTCATCTTATTTTGTGAAAATCCATTGCTTAGTTTTGTCTTTTGCATCATTGTGGAAGGTAGGTTCTGTCCTTTAAATTCTTGGTGCTTTGCTGGTGGTCCATTGTGATGGTCAGTGTGTAGAATAGGTTGAAGTATTTCCTGTAGAGCTGGTCTTGTTGTGGCGAATTTCCTCGGTGTTTGCATGTCAGTAAAAGATTTGATTTCTCCATCAATTTTAAAGGTTAGCTTAGTGGGATATAGAATTCTGGGCTGGAAATTCTTCTGTTTAAGTAGATTAAAGGGAGATGACCATTGTCTTCTAGCTTGAAAAGTTTCATTAGAGAAGTTTGTGGTCACCCTGAGGGATTTGCTTCTGTAGGTCACTTGGCACCTACTCCTTGCAGTTTGTAAATCTTTTCTTTTGTCTTGAATTTGGAAAGGTTTATCACTATATGTCTTGGAGAAGCTCTATTATAGTTGAGGTCACCTGGATCCGATATCCCTCTGAAGGGAGTGTGTCAGAATTTTGGTGATATTTGGGAAATTTTCATTTATAATATTCTCTAGAATGGCTTTCATTCCTCTGGGCATTCTTCTTCCCCTTCTGGGATACCTATAACTTGTATGTTTGAATGCTTCATAGAGTCCCATAATTCTGTCAGTGAACGTTTTGCTTTCTCTCTCTTCTTTTCTGTCTCTTTAACTATCTGAGTTATCTCAAGAGCTTTGACCTCTACATCTGAGATTCTTTCTTCTGCATGGTCTAATCTGTTGTTGATACTTTCTATTGCATCTTTAAGTTCCTTAATTTACTGCTTCAATTTCATCAGCACTCCTATATCCTTTCTATATTCTTCATATCATTCATCTCTTATTTGATTCTGTTTTTGGATTTCCTTTAATTATTTTCCACTTTCTCAGCAATTTCCTTCAAAGTTTTCATCACCTGTATTTTAAATCTCCCTTCTGTCATTTCTATATAGGTGGAATCCTCTTCAGTAGCTACCATATGGTCCCTTGGGGCGGGGTGGTGGTGGTGGTGGTTATTCTGGACTGTTTTTTCATGTTGCCAGGATTTTTCTGCTGATTCTTCCTCATGAGTGTTTTTTTTTATCTGTCTCCTTCCCTAATTTTCCTTTCACTTCCTCTTGATCTTTAAATTACTGTGCTTCTGGCCTAAGGTTTCAATGAGTCTAGTTCTCCACTGGGGTCCTCCTTCTGGAGTCCAGAAGTCTCTCATTGTCTCCCTGTGTCCCCAAGGAGATGTTCTGCAAAGCCCACAAGCCAGAGATGCCTGGAGTCTTCTCTCCCCAATCTCACCATGCCTGGCTGTAAAGAAGTTGTTACTTGGCTGCCATTTTGCTTCCTCCATGGATGCTTATTTAGACTGGTTTGTATCAGGCTGGCCTGAGTTGTTATGCTAAATTATCATGAAAATGGGACTAATTGAGACCTGTAGGTGTAAGACCTTGTAGGTGGGTTTCTTGAGATAGAGATTAATCAGTCAGTGTCCCAGGGAGTTTCTGATATGAACAGAGGGATGTGGTCATAATGACTTGGGTTGTTTTGGGAAAAGACTTATTTTGACCCTAGGAAGGGAGTTCCCAGGAAAGAACAGATGACAGATCAAAGGGGTCTCCAAGGACTGACCAGACATTTTGTCCACAATTGAGAGTTTCTAAGAACTGACCAATCAGGAAGAGGTAGAGAAACCACAAAGTGGAGATATGATCAAGGCCTTGATGAGAGTCTTTGGAGCATGCGCGCAGTTGAAGTAACAGTGTTCCTAACTGAACTACCCTCATTAACATAGTAAAAATCACACCCACCAGCACCATGACAGTTTACAAATACCAAGGCAACCTCCAGAAATTGCCTTATAAGGATAGAAAAGGAAAGGGTTCCTAATTTCAGGAATTCTTAACCATTTTCCAAGAAAACCATGAATACCTCTCTGCCCACTTAACATAAAATTAGAAAATCAGCATAAAATGAGAAATCTTGTTAACCTTTATGTCTCCTCCAATCATGAGGGCTGACCCATTTTCTTTGGAATGTACCGTGCTATAATCTTTATCTGGGTTTTCTATTCTATTCCATTGGTCTATGTCTCTATTTTTATGTCAATACCATGCTGTTTGGCTACTATAGCTTTGTAATATAGTTTGAAGTTTGGTAATGTGATGACACCAGTTTTTTTTTTTTCACTTAAGATCACTTTGGCTATTTGGGATCTTTTCTGGTTCAAATAAGGCATAGAATTATTTTTTCTAGACCTGTGAAATATGACATTGGTATTTTAATGGTGATTGCATTGAATCTGTATATAACTCTGGGAATTATGGACATTTTAACAATGTTGACTCTACCAATCCATAAGCAAGATATGTTTTTCCATTTGTGTCCTGTGTGATTTCTTTCGTCAGTGTTTCATAGTTCTCCTTGTAGAGATCTTTCACCTCATGGTTAAGTATATTAACCAGTTTATTAGATATTTTATTTCCTTTGTAGTTATTGTGAATGGTACTGAGTCTTTTATTTGACTCTTGGCTTGACTGTTATTGATATAAATGCTTCTGATTTATGTATATAGGTTTTTATAACTCGAGACTTTGCTGAATTTATTTATCAATTCTAGGACACTATTGGTGGAGTCTTTGTGATTTTCTAGGTACAAGATCATATTATCAGTGAAAAGTAATAGTTTGACCTCCTGTTTCCCAATTTGGAAACCTGTTTATTTCTTTCTCTTGTCCAATTGTTCTGGCTGGTACTTCCAGAACTGTGCTGAATAGAAATAGAAATTCTTAGGGGGAATATAGTCAACATTTCCCCATTCAGTATGATGTTGGCTGTGGATTTGTCATATATGGCTTTCATGATTTTTGAGATATGCTCTTTCTATGCCTAGTTTGTTGAGAAGATTTTGTCATAAAAGAGTGCTGCATTTTGTCAGATGCTTTTTCTTATCTATTGACATGATTATATGGTCTTTGTTTTGCTTCTCTTTATGTAGTGAATCACATATGTTGACTGATATGTATTGGAGCATCCTTGCATCCCTCGGATGAAACTCACTGGGTCATAGTGGATTATTATTATTTTTTTTTATAGGCTGCTGAATTTGGTTTGCTACTATTTTACTGAGGATTTTTGCATCTGTATTCATAAGGGAAATGGTCTGTAATTTTCTTTTTCTGTTGTGTCCTTTTCTGGCTTTGGCATCAAGGTAAACTGGCCTCACAGAATGAGTTTGGGAGAATTCCCTTCTTGATGTTATGGAATAATTTCTGTAGTATGTGTACTAGCTCTTCTTTGTAGGTCTGGTAGAATTCAGCTGTAAATCTATCTGCTCCAGGTTCTTCTTTTTGTTGGGAGAATTTTTATTGCTGCTTTGATCTTACTGCTTGTTATTGGTCTTTTTGGGAGTTCTATTTCTTCTTGACTGAGTCTTGGGAGGTTATGCATTCCTGGGAATTTGTCCATTTCCTCTACGTTTTCTAGTTTATATGCTTAGAGATTTTCATACTATTCATAGATGATGTTTTGTATGTCAGTGGTATCAGTTATAAAGTCTCCTTTTTCATCTCTTATTGAGCTTATTTGAGTTCTTTATCTTCTATACCAGGAAGTCTATCAATTTTGTTTGTCTTTTCAAAGTACTAATTTTCTGTTTTATTGATCTTCTCTTTTTATTATTTTCCATTTTATTTAGTCTTGCTCTATTTTTCTTTTATATTCTTCTCGCTTTGGGTTTGATTTGTTCTTCCTTTTCTAGTTTGTTGAGTGTAACATCAAGTTGTTAATTTGTGATCTTTCTGTCCTTTTTGATATAGGCTTTTATGGTTATGATTTCTTTCCCCTGAGGAAGGCTTTGACTGAGTCCCACAGAGTTTGATACTTTGGGTCTCCTTTGTCATTCAGTTTAAGGAATCTTTTGATTTCCATCTTTATTTTATTCTTGACCTAATAAATAATTGTTCAGCCCCAGGTTGTTTAATTTCCATGACTTTGTGCAGGTTTGAGTGTGTCTATTATGATTGATTTCTCATTTTATTCTTCTGTGGTCTCAGAAGATACACGGTATAATTTTGATTTTTAAAAATTTGTTGAGACTTGTTTTGTGGCCTCAGATATGATCAGTCTTGGAGAATGTCACATTTATTGCTGAAAAGCATGTGTATTCAGTAGTTTGGGGGTAGAATGTTCTATAAACATCTGTTAGATCCATTTGATTTAGAGTTTGGTTAGGTCCAGTCTTTATTTATTTTCTGCTATGATGCTTTGTCCAGCTCTGACAGTCAGGCGTTGAAGTCCTCAGCGATTACAATGTTGTTATTTATTACTTTGTGTAGCTCTAGTAAAATTTACTTTATGTATCTGGGACTTCCTTATGTGTTAAGTGTGTATATATTTAGAATTATTGTGTCTTCTTGTTGAATTGCTCCTTTTACTGTTATATAATGACTCTTTGTCCTTCTTTACCTTTATTGATTTAAAGTCAATTTTATCTGACATGAGAATGGCTATGCCTGATCTCTTTTGGTTTCCATTTGCATGGGATATATTCTTCTAACCTTTTGTATTGAGTCCTTGTGGTTTAGATGTGTTTTCTGGAGATAGCAGATACATAGGTTGTGTTTTATTATCCATTCAACCAGCCTATGTCTTTTGAGTGGAGCATTAAGACCGTTAATGCTGAGTGATAGAATTGATATGTATGATGCTGATCTGTATCCTCCCTGTATCCTCAGTTTTTCTCTGTGCTGTAATCTCAAATCTTGATATTAACTTTAGACCCCATAGGGACTCTTTGTGTTCTAGGGATGATAATAGCACCATGGCTATGATCTGTAAGTATTGGTACTGTTTATTACCTGTCCCCCAGCTTGGTCCTTCCAGATTTGTTCTGAGTGTACAGATCCTGTGACAACTGGTCCCTGGTCTCTTTAAAGGGCAGGGGCTTTAAAGTGTGATGAATTTGCGTTCAAGTCTCAGATCTGTGCTTATTCTTACTGTGACCTTTGGTATGTCACTAAATCTCTCTGGTCTGCAAATCTTCTCATTTATGACATAGTAGCAGAGCTCTTATGAGAATTAAATGGAGGCATAAATGTGAAGCACAAGGCCTGCACATGGCAAGCACAAAATGAAAGGTGGCCAAGGAGAAGAAGAGAGCAGCAAGGTGGAAGAGAGTGAGAGGATTTAGCAGGTTTGAGTTTTTCCTCCCTCCTATGACCTATAGTCTGACATAATACAGAATAACAAAAGGAATCATTTGAGTAAAGAGGAAGAAGAAAAATTTCTTTTCTCAGGATGATATGAAGGAGGCTTGCCACAAAGAGTTCATCTTGTTGACCATAATTCTGATTGATTCATCAAGCCTGGACTAGTGCCAAAGCCAGGAACAGGGCCAGTGAGGCCTCCTTTGCCTGGGACTATCAGCTTTTTTCATGAACATTTCCATCTCCATATGTAAATGCTCTTTCTTATTGCCTTTGTCTTCAAGGCTCAGCCTTCCTTAGTGCTTCCTTATCCTTCCCCTGATACTGTTCTCTTCCTGCCTCTTCTCACAAGGAGGCTCTAAAGGTTCTCGGTATTTGTACAATCCCAGCACAGACCAGATGTAGAAGTAAACATTTGCTGGAGATTTGCCTTCTGGAAATCTTCACACTTCTAAGAAATTTTGGATCACTCTTTCTATAAATCTGGCATATCCCTGAGTAGGCAATGCTTATAAAAAATACCAGTCATGGCTGAGCCATGGTGGTATTGCACTGCATCCTAGCACTGTGGGAGGCCGAGGTGAGTGGATAGCTTGAGCTCATGAGTTTGAGACCAGCCTGAGCCAAAAGCAAGACCTCCTTCTCTACTAAAAAATAGACAAAACTGAGGCACGAGGATCACTTGAGCACAAGAGTTGGAGGTCGCTGTGAGCTATGACATCATAGCACTCTACCCGGGGCGAAATTTGAGACTTTGTCTCAAAAAGGAAAAAATCATATCAGTAACAATAAGCAGTGTGTTTCAGTTCACTGTGCAGGTTCTATATTGTCAGCAGCTATTCTGACTGGCCAGTGGCCAAGCAGCCTCCTTTCTTTGTCAGCTTCCATTCTAGGCTAGTTGTTAAGGGGTGAATGGCGCTGAAGCCCTAGACCCCAGTACTTCAGAATGTAGCTATATTTGAAGATATATCCTTTCAAGAGGTGATGAAGTGGCTCAGCGCCTGTAACTCAGTGGCTAGGGCGCCAGCCACATATACTGAGGCTGGTGGGTTCAAATCCAGCCCAGGCTTGCCAAACAACAATGACAACTACAACCAAAAAATAGATGGGCGTTGTGGTAGGTACCTGTAGTCCCAGCTACTTGGGAGGCTGAGGCAAGAGAATCACTTGAGCCCAAGAGTTTGAGGTTGCTGTGAGCTGTGATGTCATGGCACTCTACCCAGGGTGACAGCTTGAGACTCTGTCTCAAAAAAAAAAAAAAAAGAGGTGATTAAGTTAAAATGAGGCTATCAAAGTGGGCTCTAATCCAGTGTGACTGGTACCATTTTAAAAATAAGAAATTTGGATATCCAGGGAGTTACCAGGGCTACACACAAAGAGAGAAATATGTAAGGACATAGTGAGAAGCTGGCCATCTGCAAGACTAGGAATGAATCCTCAGAAGAAACCAAACCTGCTGACACCTTGATCTTGGACTTCCAGCCTTCGGAAATGTGAGAAAATAAAGTTCTATTATTAAAGCTACCCAGTCTGTGGTTTTAGGAACAGTAGCCTTAGAAAACTAATGCATTAGTTGATATATTTTGCATTATCATATCTGACCATAACGGTAGCTTTATCAAGTGCTTAGCAAATTCTAGAGATAGCATGATTACGTCACTACATCTTTAGGTACTATCTAGGTATTATTATCCTCATTTTTCAAATGAAGGAACTCTGTCTTAGAAAGGGATATGATTTACCTAATATCAAAGTCATGGAGCTAGTAAAGGGAAGATTTGGGCTCAGAACAAAATCTTTCTGACACCAGTGCCTGTACTACCTGGACATACTGTTCCTCAGTGACTGTTCCTCTTCACCCAATATAAATAATTCCACTTATTTTTTCTATGTCTCTCTGTTTTTTCCTTTGGAGCACTAGCTACAATTCGTAATTACAAATTTAATTCTATGATTTTTTTCAATGTCTTCCTCTTCCACTAGTCCCAGGATGTAGCAGGAAGCTTATAATCATGAAGAGGGAATCAGTTTTGGAATGAGCAGTGTTGAAAATCTTCTTGGCTTCTCTGCCAGGTGAAAGCCAGCCAGCCCCTTTGCATATGGTGAAATGATCCACCTCAATGGGCATTGGCAAGTAACAAGAACTACTGCTGGGCTCTTTAATTTATACTTTAATACTGTACACGTGTGGCAAGTGCAGCGTGTCATTTCACCTTCCCACAGGGCAGATACCAACATTTGACTCCTCACAGCTCCTGTCAGAAAGAGCCCTTCCTGGCCTTGTGGTCTAGGACTTGTTTTTCCATTTTGAGAAGCACTTCAAGGCAGGAAGCTGGGAGCGACCTGATGCTCCCTCTGTGGCCTTTCTCTGCTTTTCCTGGCTCTCTTCTCTGTTAACACATCTGGGCCAAGTGGCAGCTGCTTATTTGGGGTATGAGACAAGATGAAACCAGGTATCTTATACCAGAGTGTGGCTCCTCAGAGAAGATCCCTCCAGGTATTCAGAAGGGTCACACTGTGTTAATCACCTATGTCAGCCAATGTAATATTATGACGATAGTAGTTATAATTTTCCCAGTGATGCTTTTCTATCAGAGCTGGAAACACAGTATACATTTCTTCCATTCAAAACATGTAGAAAGAATCTATTTCCCAAGGACTGGGTTTCATAAAGACAGATTATTTTTCTCTCTGTTGCTTTTTATTTTTAGGTTTTCTGCTCCCTACCCCTACTTTTTTTCTATTTAATGCTTTCAGAAAGAATGAATAGTATTCTACATTTTTATATTCTAAACACCACTCCTGCATAATTTTATTCAATTCTTTTTTGGTCTTTTTTTTTCAAGTTATGGTTTTAAAAATAATCTAGAACTAATTTGTCTAATGAATATGCAATTATTGCAAGAGTCTTTTGAAGTTTTTGAAAACCTTCAGTCAGCATCTTTCTGGGACATGGTGATGAATGTAGTATCAGGCACTTGAAAGCTGCTTCTAATTTGACATGAGCAGGTATAATTTTTTGCACATTTCAAAGATGGGTCTGATGCAGACATTGTGTGCTCATCATGGTTAGCTTAGTGTAGCTGCTGCCTGGTCTACCTTCCTCTGCTAGAGAACTGGATGCTTCATTGCTACTGTGGCACACTATGGTTGACAGAGAAGTCAGCTAGGACAGCCAGAGCAAAGGAGAAGACTGCACAGTTTGGTTTTGTCACTGCTCATACTCACAGCTTACAAATAATAGCTACCACTTATAGTGTGTTAATCTCTTGTAAGGTACTTTACATATGTCTTAATCTTCACATCAGCATAATCCAGAAAGTAAGGGATTATTATCACTATTTTATAAGTAAAGAAAATCAGTCGGTGGGGCGCCGGCCCCATATAACGAGGGTGGCGGGTTCAAACCCGGCCCCGGCCAAACTGCAAAAAAACCAAAAAAAATAGCTGGGCGCTGTGGCGCCTGTAGTCCCAGCTACTCGGGGGGCTGAG
The DNA here is from genome assembly GCF_027406575.1 of Nycticebus coucang. Taxonomy (NCBI): domain Eukaryota; kingdom Metazoa; phylum Chordata; class Mammalia; order Primates; family Lorisidae; genus Nycticebus; species Nycticebus coucang. The sequence continues at coordinate 44,641,684 of NC_069796.1, read as the reverse complement.
GCAAGAGAATCACTTAAGCCCATGAGTTGGAGGTTGCTGTGAGCTGTGTGAGGCCACAGCACTCTACCGAGGGCCATAAAGTGAGACTCTGTCTCTACAAAAAAAAAAAAAGAAAAAAAAGAAAATAATACTTGAAGAGGTTGAGAAAATTTCCTAATATAACAGAGCTAGTAAGTGGCAGAGCCTAAGTTCTTAAACATTTATCACTGAGCATGTTTTCTATGTGGGGCGCTATCCTATGCTCTTTGGCAAGTTCAGAAATGAACTTGACCTGGATCCTACTCTCAGAGTGTTTATCTTCTGGTAGAACATAAAAGGCAAACAATGTGATATATAAATAAAATTTGGTGGTGGGACAAGGTAGAGGACCATGTCATAGAAGTAGAAACACAAGAAAGGGAGAAAATTCTCATCTCAGTAAAGAAAAAATTTAGCCTCAGAAGGGGACCAATTTCCAGAGGTTTTTACTCACATGTGCCTATTTCTTGCCTATTGTGCACATGATAAAGCCCCTGGATAGAATTTTTCAGTAATTGTTTTTGGCCTGGAGAACCAGCATCCTGCTCTGTATCTTTTTTCCAGTACCTGGATGAAGAAGTCAGCTGGGCCTTCTCCATCGGCAGAAGCATCCCAACCCCAACTGTGGGGATTCATTAGCTTCTGTCAAATTGCTGTGATCATGAGGGTGTGAAAGTCACAGTGCCTGCCCATTTCTAGCTGGGTACATGCTGTCATAGTTCACCACTAAACAGTATGGGGTTACAGGTCTGCTGCTGAGTGCCAGAACATGACATCTCACAAACCAGTGATTCCTCAGTGATTGTTTTTGTTTCAGCAAATGGTACAAAGTAATTTATTATTATCATTTTTATTTTTTTATTAAATCATTTGTACATAGATCATAAATACATTTATGCCATATGGGATTTGATGTGTTGATTATTTGTACAAATTGGAGTGCTTACATCCTACTAATCAACATAGCTTTCACCTCATTTACCCAATTACAGCATTAAGACATTTGTGTTCTACACCTGATAGATCCAACTTGTACTTGCAATGTGCTCCATAGGTGTGGTCCCCCTACTAACCCTCCATCAACCCTCTCCCCTCCCTTCTTCCCCTCATCCTAGGCTATAGTTGTGTTTCATTTTTCATATGCAAGTGTAAATGATTATAAATTGGTTTCACAGTAGTACTGAATACATTAGATATTTTTTTTCCATTCCTGAGATACTTTACTAAGAAGAATATTGTCCAGTTCCATCCATGTAAACATAAAAGAGGTAAGGTCTCCATTTTTTAATGCTGCATAATATTCCATGGTATACATATACCACAATTTATTAATCCATTCGTGGGTCGATGGGCACTTGGGCTTCTTCCATGACTGGGCAATTATGAATTGAGCTGCAATGAACAATCTAGTGCAAATATATTTATTGTCAAATGATTTTGGTCCTTTGGATATACACCTAGAAGAGGAATTGCAGGATCAAACAGCAAGTCTACATTTAGATTCCTGAGTGTTCTCCAAACTTCCTTCCAAAAGGAATGTACTAGCTTGCATTCCCACCATCAGTGCAAAAGTGTTCCCTTTTCTCCACATCCACGCCAACATTTGTACTTTTGGGATTTTGTGATGTGGGCTACTCTTACTGGAGTTAGATGGTATCTCAGAGTGTTTTTGGTTTGCATTTCTCTGATGATTAAAGATGACGAGCATTTTTTCATGTGTCTATAGACCATGCACCTGTCTTCTTCAGAGAAGCTTCTGTTTATGTCTCTTGCCCACAATGAAATGGGATCACTTGTTTTTTCTTAGTAATAAGTTTGAGTTCTCTGTGGATTCTTGTTGTTAGACCTTTGTCAGAAATATAATTTGCAAAAATCTTCTCCCTATTTGCTTTACTTATTGTGTTCTTGGCAGTGCTGAAGCTTTTTAATTTGATCAGATCCCAGTAATGTATTTTTGATGTTGTTTCAGTTGCCCAGGGTGTCCTCCTCATAAAGTATTCTCCCAGGCCAATTTTTTTAAACATTTCCCCTGCACTCTCTCTAAGAATTTTTATAGTTTCATGTCTTAAGTTTAAGTCCTTTAACCTGTGAGAGTCAATTTTTGTCAGAGGAGAAAGGTGTGGGTCCAGTTTTAGTCTTCTACAGGTCGCCAGCCAATTCACCCAGCACCATTTGTTGAATAGGGAATCTTTCCCCCAATTTATATTTTTGATGGGCTTATCAAAAATCAGCTGACGATAGGTGTCTGGGTTCACTTCTTGGTCTTCAGTTCTGTTCCATACATCTACCTCTCTATTTTTGTGTCAGTACCATGCTATTTTGATCACTATCAATTTATAGTATAGCCTGAAGTCTGGAAGCGTGATTCCTCCCGATTTGTTTTTATTTCTGAGTAATGTTTTGGCTATTCGAGGTTTTTTCTGTTTCCATATAAAACGAAGTACTAATTTTTCCAGGTCTTTAAAGCATGACAGAGGTGTTTTAGTAGGAACTGCATTAAATCTGTAAATTGCTTTAGGTAGTATAGACATTTTAACAATGTTGATTCTTCCCAGCCATGAGCATGGTATATTTTTCCATTTGTTAACATCTTCAACTATTTCTTTTCTCAGAGTTTCATAGTTCTTTTTATAGAGATCTTTCACATTCTTAGTTAGATACACTCCCAGATATTTCATCTTCTTTGGGACTATTGTAAAGGGAATAGAGTCCTTGATTGTTTTTTTCCCCTTGACTATTGTTGATATATATAAAGGCTACAGATTTGTGAGTGTTAATTTTATATCTCGAGACGTTGCTGTATTCCTTGCTCACTTCTAGGAGTTTTGTAGTTGATTCCCTGGGGGTTTCCAGATATATAATCATATTGTCTGTGAAGAGTGACAGTTTGATCTCCTCTGGTCCTATTTGGATCTCCTTGATTGCCTTCTCTTGCCTGACTGCAGTGGCTAAGACTTCCATTACAATGCTAAAAAGTAGTGGAGACAGTGGGCATCCTTGCCTGGTTCCTGATCTGAGTGGAAATGATTTATCCATTCAATATGATATTGGCTCCATTCAATATGATATTGGCTGTGGGTTTGCTGTAGATGGCCTCTATCAGTTTAAGAAATGTTCCTTCTATACCTATTTTCTTAAGCATGCTGATCAAGAAAGGATGCTGGATATTATCAAAAGCTTTTTCTGCATCAGTTGAGAGGAACAAAGTAATTTTTGTCCTTACTTTTACATTCGTGTTATATATCTTTTTTTTTTTTTCCTTTTGGGCTCCTGCAAATGTCAATGGTCTTTTGGTTGCAGGTAGCAGAAGCACTTGAGCTGGCTTAAGCAAATAAAGGAGAATTTGTTATAAGTATCTCAGGGACCACACCAATATCTCAGGGACCACACCAAGGAGGCAGAAGCAGCAGTAGCCAAGGCAGTTACTCTCTGGGTGGTTCTCGCTCTCATGTTATATAGACTTGTGTTTCTGGTTGTGTTCGTGTGTCTGTCTATTTTTCTCTATCAACTATTTGTCTCCGTTCATGTATCCATGCCAGAATATGGCTTTCTATAGCTACCAAATGTCCATTTTCTCAGTTTGAGCTACCAAAAGAGACTTAAACTGGGCCCAGTTCCATGGTTTAGTAATCCATGGACGATTACTGGGAGAGACGAGTCTGATTTACTGCAGCCTGGGAGTAATCAGCAGTGGGGGAGGCAGGGAACATGTAGCGCAGAGGCGACTCAAGGCCCTCACCTCTCCCGCAGCTCCTGTGGGTCGGGCGCATGTTACATGAAAAGGAGAAGCCGAAGGACACTCAATCACCAAGTTAGTCACATATTTGTAAATCTGTACTGTGACATGGTTTTATCTCTGCTAGCGATCCAGAGGAGGGCACTGTCTATGGAAGTTCGTTATTTCTTGTTTCTTCAAACAAATGGGATTCATTTGGGCTGTGTAAAGAAGAAAATTAATATAATTCAGGCACAAACTTGCCGCTAAGGGAAAACAGCCTTGGGTTGTTCTGAACTAATTAGGTCAGCTAATGTTCTTCAGATACCCAGGAAAAATGTTTAGGCATCTTCATGAAGGTATGATAAGATTTGGGTGGCTCCTGTCACATGGCTCTTTTGCAGAGGCGCATCCTTGGTATCCCAAGGCAAATGTGTTCTTCCCCACCTCCAAACTTCCAAAGAAATGCTTTGCACTTCTTTCCTAGCTTAACTGCTTTATGCTTGTTTGTGAGAGATTATTGCTTGTACAGGACAGTATTTGTTTTATTGTTCTGACTAATGCCCTCCTTATACATAGTAGATTACTAAACTATACATGCTGTTAATAAATATGTGAGTCACTTCAGTAACCTGTAGTAAATCAGACCGTTTAGTTATTAGTTTAAGATGCTTCCAGTAAGAGATTCTTCAACTGGCTGATTAATAAATAACATAAATATACTAGTACTGTCAACACACCTACAACTGTGTAGTGCTGCTAGCTAAGTGGCCTTTTAATTTATTAGCTAAGACTTTGGGACAACTTACCTTGGGTCTTAATATCCCCATCTACCTTGACGGGGAACGTGTAAGGAGAAGTAATAATGCTTTCCTTGTGGGGTGATTGTCAATTATGCATAGAAAGAAACAAGCAGAGAGTAACCTCTTTGTTTAATTGTAGTTATTATTTATTGCAATAGGTACTAATTTTAATGCATGACTCTCAAGTAGAAGAGAAATCGCATTTCTTTTATTGCTTCAGTTTATATTACCCTCTCAGATATTATTTTTCTAGGAGAGACATTCAACTTCAGTTGTACTCTAGAGCCCTCTAAACATTCCAAGGATGTGAAAATTCTCCATGGGTCTTTTGCAGTCCAGTACCCTTGGGAAAGGCTCTCTGGACCTCAATGTCCTCTGTTCACTCCTGATGATGCCTTCCAGGCCTTTCTTGGCCCTTGAGAGTAGCTAGCTCTGAATCTTTCCCTGGCCTTGAGGATGTCTAGTTGTGGTTTCTAGGGCTACAATTTGCTGTATTCTGTAATCTCCTTGGGCTAAAGAATCTTCCACTTTCTTAGTTAGAACTTTAACCCCCTCCCCACCCCCAAAAAGCGTGAGGCAAGATGAGAGGGTTATCTTTCAGAAAACTGGCATCTTCTGCTTTAGTTTCCAAAACACAAAAGTTGTAAGCAAACCTTTAAGGCAAAAATGCAAAACAAAATGAAACAAAACAAAAATCCCCAAATCTAAATAAAATCTTTGCTCTCATCTTGATGTTGCGGTGGAAAAATGACATTTACATTTTCCATTTTTCTATAGCAATAGCAACCAAATATAAATTAATGCTTCCAAAGATGATCCAGTGCCAGGCTTCCCCATCCTCACCATGCTGAAGTCCTACTGGTGGCCTTTCTGTTCTTGATTTTAGAGCTTTGCATTTCCATTTCTCTCTATTGGGAACATTTCCTCCAGTTCATGATTTGGTTCTTGCTCATTATTAAGAGTCTCAGCTCAAAAGTTGAGATGTTATTAATTCAACATCACTAAATGTCATAGCTCAAGTGTTATCTCTTCACAGATGTCTTTGTAGAATATTGTTTCTAAAGTGGTGATTTTCTCTCACTCCAGCCATTTCTGCCATCCTATTTTATTATTTTCATAGAATTCATCACTTCCTTGGCTCATCTTGATCATTAACTGTCTCTGTGTACTAGAAAGTAGCCTCCCCTGGGCAGGAACAAGGGGTAATTGTCTTATTCACTATTATATTATTAGCACAATGCCTGGCACACATCAGGTACTCAGTAAATATTTGTCAAATGAAAAAATTAATTATCCTGCCAAATTGTGGTGCTAATGGCGATGGAACTAATGAAAGAAATATGATACAGTACCTGTTTTAACGTTGCTTAAACTATTTTGTATTAATATTCAAGAAGCAAATTTGAGGACTAACCTAAGGTTTGAGTGGAAAACCTTGGAGAAGTTAGGTAGTTAGAATACAGCTATATTATGTATAGATAATATATAAAATATGTAAAATATGTATATCATACACTTTATGTAAATATATAAAATATAGGCTATATATTTATAATTAGCAAAAGGTCTTAAAGTTCTAAGGATTTTACTGGTGATATTAAAAAGTTGATAAAAATCTTTATATTTATCAAAAGGAACATGGATTTTAAAAGCTTGAGCAATATTGATCTAAATTGTAGTCCCACAGTAAGTTCTGAGCTGACTTCATGTGAGTCACTGGAGCTTGTTAAAAACAAAGATTTGAACCAAACCACAGAGGTTCTGTTTTAGCAGAGCTGGGATGGGACTCTAACATGTGAACTTTTGAGAAAGGATTCTCTAGATGATTCTGCTTCTTAACCAAATTTGGGAGCCAGTGTTTTATACTAAAATCCATGGAATCATTAAGCAGAATGAACTTAGAAAAGAGACATCTTTGTCAGCGATGCAGAACTTCAGCTCATAGAACAGGATTTCCAAAGGGCAACACTTATACTACATGGTGAGTTTTTAGTGGAACCAGAGACAGTTGCCAACCTCAAAATTTATAATTCATACTTTGTCCCCAGTGCTTGAGGTGAATAGTGGTGTTCCAGTAAATACATTTTATTTAAATGTGATACTTTTATTATGAAAAATTTCTATTATATACAGAAGTAGAGAAGCACAACTAGCCCCCCCATACTCAGCTTCAATAATGATCAATTTTGGCCGATTTCATTTCATCTAGGGCCTGACTCATTACTCCTCTACCTCTAGATGATTTTGAAGAAAATACAAGACTTGATATGATTTCTTCCATAAATACAGTAGTTTGCTCTTGTAAAAATTAAGACTTTTAAAAAAAGATCTCAATACAATCATCATACTAAATGAATAATTTTTTCAAATATCCACTCAGTGTTAAAATTTCCTTAGTTGCCGCATAGATATATTTTCGCAATTGGTTTGAGATATGATCCAAGTAAGACCCAGACATTTTAACTGACTGATAGGTCTCTTAAGTTTCCTTTGATCTATAGGTTTCCTCTCTTTCTTGTCATCTTTGCTATTTATTTGTTGAAAAAATTTTTTGAGTAGAGTTTCCCATAGTTTGAATTTTGCTGATTTTCCTGTGGTATCATTAAAAGCATTTTTCTGTTCCTGGTATATTCATTCTACAAATTGATAGCTAAATTTAAAGGCTTATCAGATTAAAGTTTGACTTTTTTAATGTTATTCCAGAATTGGTGATGTTTATTTATATCAGGAGGCACTTGATATCTTTTGTCTTTTGATCTCTTTTTGTAATGCTAGTAACCATTTATAATTGCCTACAGGTATTATTTTATTAAAGAGGACAGAAATGATGATACTCTAATTTTATCATTCCTCCTTCATTTATTAAGTTGGAGTACTTCCATAATACATCATTTGATTATTCAGGAAAGCAGCTTAAATGCTTGGTTCTTTCCTTTTATTTCCTTGTGTCTCAGCATTCTCCAAAAGTGACCAATGAGTTGTTTTGTTGTTTGTTTCTTTAGTATCATTATTAATGCATGTATTTAAATGTATATTTCAGTCTATTGCAGTTATTGTTTGTAGTTCCCATTCTGTGTTGTGATTGCATAATTCTTCATTGTGTGGATGTACCATGTTGATCCATAGTCAAGAGTTCAGAAAATGTCTTCTATAAAAGGCTGGATAATAACATACTCATCTTCTCCTCTCTTCCTCCTCCTCTTTCATCACTCATGCTCTTTTTCCTCCTTCTTCTTTATGATCTTTAAAAACGTAAAATTATTCTTAACTTTCAGGCTGTATAAAAGCAGATCCATGGACCCAGGGGCTGTAGTTTGCTAACCCCTAAGCCAGTTCCCTGTTGATAGTTAATAGATTTGTTTGCAAAATTTTATCATAATAAGTTGTGCTGTAACAAATACCCTTCTGCATATATCTTTCGCTATTTTTGGCATTGGGACGGAGTCTTAGAAGTGGAATTACTCAGAGGGTAAATGAATACATTAGTTTTGCTAGATTCCATTGATTTCTTCTAAATTGGTTGGTTCTGTTTTATATCAGCGATGTCCAAGAATGCTCCTTTCCTCCAAACTTGCTAAAGGAAGAGATTGATGAACTTTTACATTTTTTTCATACTGGGTGAATAATATGTGTAGTTTTAATTTGAAAATTTTTTATTATGAGTGAGATTTATATTCTTTTCATATAGGTTAAGTGAACTATAACTTTCTGATGAAATGTCTGTTCATAACTTTTGCCCATTTTTCTGTAATTTATTATGCTATTTCTTCTCTATTTTTAGAATATTAACTTAAAATTCCTGCAAAAAGTGGCAAATGTTTTTCTCTGGATTATCATTCTTTTTTTTTTTTTTTTATTGTTGGGGATTCACTGAGGGTACAATAAGCCAGATTACACTGATTGCATTTGTTAGGTAAAGTCTCTCCTGCAATCCTGTCTTGCGCCCAAAAGGTGTGGCACACACCAAGGCCCCACCCCCCTCCCTCCTTCCCTCTCTCTGCTCTTCCTTTCCTCACCCCTCCTTCCTTTTTTCTCTCTCTGCTTTCCCCTTCCCCCACCCCTACCATGACCTTAATTGTCATTAATTGTACTCATATCAAAATTGAGTACATAGGATTCATACGTCTCCATTCTTGTGATGCTTTACTAAGAATAATGTCTTCCACTTCCATCCAGATTAATATGAAGGATGTGAAGTCCCCATTTTTTTAAATGGCTGAATAGTATTCCATGGTGTACATATACCACAGCTTGTTAATCCATTCCTGGGTTGGTGGGCATTTAGGCTATTTCCACATTTTGGTGATTGTAAATTGAGCTGCAATAAACAGTCTAGTACAAGTGTCCTTATGATAAAAGGATTTTTTTCCTTCTGGGTAGATGCCCAGTAATGGGATTGCAGGATCAAATGGGAGATCTAGCTTGAGTGCTTTGAGGTTTCTCTATACTTCCTTCCAAAAACGTTATACTAGTTTGCAGTCCCACCAGCAGTGTAAAAGTGTTCCCTTCTCTCCACATCCATGCCAGCATCTCCAGTTTTGAGATTTTGTGATGTGGGCCATTCTTGCTGGGGTTAGATGGTATCTCAGGGTTGTTTTGATTTGCATTTCTCTAATAGATAGGGATGATGAACATTTTTTCATATGTTTCTTAGCCATTCATCTGTCTTCTTTAGAGAAGGTTCTATTCATGTCTCTTGCTCATTGATATGTAGGATTGTTGGCTTTTTTCATGTGGAATAATTTGAGTTCTCTATAGATCCTAGTTATCAAGCTTTTGTCTGATTCAAAATATGCAAATATCTTTCCCATTGTTTAGGTTGTCTACTTGCTTTGGTTGTTGTCTCCTTAGCTGTACAGAAACTTTTCAGTTTAATGAAGCCCCATTTGTTTACTTTTGTTGTTATTGCAATTGCCATGACAGTCTTCTTCATGAAGTCTTTCCCCAGACCAATATCCTCCAGTGTTTTTCCCATGCTTTCTTTGAGGATTCTTATTGTTTCATGCCTTAAATTTAAGTCCTTTATCCATCTTGAATTAATTTTTGTGAGTGGGGAAAGGTGGCTCAGTTTCAGTCTTTTACATGTGGATATCCAGTTCTCCCAACACCATTTATTGAATAAGGGAGTCTTTCCCCCAAGGTATGTTTTTGTTTGGTTTATCAAAGATTAGGTGGTTGTAAGATGTCAGTTTCATTTCCTGGTTTTCTATTTGATTCCAAGTGTCTATGTCTCTATTTTTGTGCCAGTACCATGCTGTCTTGACCACTATGGCTTTGTAGTACAGCCCAAAATCTGGTATGATGATGCCCCCAGATTTATTTTTATTACTAAGAACTGCCTTAGCTATATGAGGTTTTTTTCTGGTTACATACAAAATGCAGAATCATTTTTTCCAAATCTTGAAAGTACGATGTTGGTATTTTAATAGGAATGGCAATGACTAGGTAGATTGCTTTGGGAAGTATAGACATTTTAACAATGTTGATTCTTCCCATCCATGAGCATGGTATGTTCTTCCACTTGTTAATATCCTCTGCTATTTCCTTTCTGAGGATTTCATAATTTTCTTTATAGAGGTCCTTCACCTCCTTCGTTAGGTATATTCCTAGGTATTTCATTTTCTTTGAAACTATCATGAAGGAAGTTGTGTCCTTAATTAGCTTCTCATCTTGACTGTTATTGGCGTATACAAAGGCTACTGACTTGTGGACATTGATTTTATATCCTGAAACATTACTGTATTTTTTGATGACTTCTAGGAGTCTTGTGATTGAGTCTTTGGGATTCTCTAAGTATAAGATCGCGTCATCAGCAAAGAGGGAGAGTTTGACCTCCTCTGCTCCCATTTGGATTCCCTTTATTTCCTTGTCTTGCCTAATTGTATTGGCAAGAACTTCCAGCACCATATTGAATAGTAAAGGTGACAGAGGACAACCTTGTCTGGTCCCAGTTGTAAGAGGAAAAGCTTTCAGTTTTACTACATTCAGCAAAATATTAGCTGTGGGTTTGTCATAGATAGCTTCAATCAGTTTAAGAAATAAGCCACCTATGCCTATACTCTTCAGTGTTCTAATTAGAAAAGGATGCTGTGGGCGGCGCCTGTGGCTCAGTCCGTAGGGCCCTGGCTCCATATGCCGAGGGTGGAGGGTTCAAACCCAGCCCCGGCCAAACTGCAACCAAAAAATAGCCGGGTGCTGTGGCGGGTGCCTGTAGTCCCAGCTACTCAGGAGGCTGAGGCAAGAGAATCGCTTAAGCCCTGGAGTTGGAGGTTGCTGTGAGCTGTGTGATGCCATGGCACTCTACCAAGGGCCATAAAGTAAGACTCTGTCTCTACAAAAAAAAAAAAAAGAAAAGGATGCTGTATTTTTTTGAATGCTTTTTCTGCATCTCTTGAGAGGATCATATGATCTTTATTTTTGCCTCTGTTAATATGGTGGATAATGTTTATGGATTTGTGTATGTTAAACCAGCCTTGTATCCCTGGGATGAAACCTACTTGATCACGATGTATGACTTTTTTGATGATAATCTGTAATCTATTGGCTAGGATTTTGTTGAGAATTTTTGTGTCTATATTCATGAGTGAAATTGGTCTGAAATTCTCCTTTTTGTTTGGGTCTTTTCCTGGTTTTGGTGTCAGGGTGATGTTTGCTTCATAGAAAGTGTTGGGGGAAGATTCCTTCCTCCTCAATTTTTTTGAATAATTTCTGCAGTACAGGAATAAACTCCTCCTTGAAGGGTTGATAGAGTTCTGGTGTGAAGCCATCTGGACCAGGGCATTTTTTGGTTGGAAGATTTTTTATTGTTTCTTTAATCTCAGTGCTTGAAATTGGCCTGTTCAGGAGGTCTATTTCTTCCTGGGTAAGTCTAGGGAGAGGGTGTGATTCCAAATATTGATCCATTTCCTTCACATTGTCAAATTTCTGGGCATAGAGTTTCTGGTAGTATTCAGAGATGATCTCTTTTATCTCTGTGGGATCAGTTGTTATTTCCCCTTTATCATTTCTGATTGAGGTTACTAGAGATTTTACTTTTCAATTTCTAGTTAGTCTAGCCAATGGTTTATCTACTTTATTTATTTTTTCAAAAAACCAACTCCTTGTTTCATTAATTTTCTGAATGATTCTTTTGTTTTCAATTTCATTGATTTCTGATTGTATTTGCATATTTCTTTTCTTCTACTGGGGTTAGGCTTAGATTGTTCTTCTTTTTCCAATTTCATGGCTTGCGAGTTTGTTGATGTGCTCTCTTTTTGTTTTTCAAATGTAGCCATCTAAAGTGATAAATTTTCCTCTCAAAAGTGCTTTTGCAGTATCCCACAGGTTTTGGTAGCTTGTGTCTTCATTGTTGTTATGGTCAAGGAAGTTAATGATTTCCTGTTTTATTTCTTTCTGCACCCATCTGTTATTTAATAGAAGGTTGTTTAATTTCCATGCCTTTGAGTGGGGTTGAATGTTTTTGTTAGAGTTGAGGTCCACCCTTAGTGCCTTGTGGTCTGAGAAGATACAAGGTAAAATTTCAATTCTTTTGATTCTGTTGATATTTGTTTTGTGTCCCAGGATATGATCAATTTTGGAGAATGTTCCATGGGATGATGAGAAGAATGTATGTTCTTTATCTTTGGGATGGAGTGTTCTATATGTATCTATCAAGCACAGTTGTTCTAGGGTCTCATTTAAATCTCTTATATCTTTGTTTAATTTCTGTTTAGAGGATCTGTCCATCTCTGTAAGAGGAGGGTTAAAGTCCCCTGTTATTATGGTATTATTGGATATCATATTGCTCAGACTGAGTAAGGTCTGTTTCAAGAATCTGGGAGCATTTAAATTGGGTGCATAAACATTTAGAATTAAAATGTCTTCTTGTTGTATTTTTCCCTTGACCAATATAAAGTGACCATCTTTGTCTTTTTGACTTTAGTTGCGTTAAATCCAGAAGTATCTGAAAGTAAGATTGCAACTCCTCTTTTCTTCTGAATTCCATTTGTCTGAAAATTGTCTTCCAACCCTTGACTCAGAATTTTAATTTGTCTTTTTAAGCCAGGTTTGTTTCTTGCACATAGCAAATGGATGGCTTGTGTTTTTAATTATTATTATTTTTATTTTTTGTTAAACCATAGCTGTGTACATTAGTATGGCCGTGGGGCACCATACACTTGGTTCATAGATCGTTTGACACATTTTCATCACATTAGTTAATATAGCTTTTGTAGCATTTTCTTAGTTATTTTGCTAAGACCTTTACATTCCACATTTACTAGGATTCACATATACCCTTGTAAGATGCACCGCAGGTGTAATCCCATTAATCCCCCTCCTTCCACCTCCCTCCCCCCTCCCTCCCCTCCCTTTCCCCTTTCTCCCTATTCTTAGGTTATAACTGGGATATAGCTTTCATGTGAAGGTCCTACATTAGTTTCATAATAAGGGTGAGTACATTGGGTACTTTTTCTTCCATTCTTGAGACACTTTACTAAGAAGAATATGTTCCAGCTCCATCCATGTAAACATGAAAGAGGTAAAGTCTCCATCTTTCTTTAAGGCTGCATAATATTCCATGGTGTACATATTCCACAATTTATTGATCCATTCGTGGATCGATGGGCACTTGGGCTTTTTCCATGACTTAGCAATTATGAATAGGGCTGCAATAAATATTCTGATACAAATATCTTCGTTATGGTGTGATTTTTTGTCTTCTGGGTATATGCCCAGTAGGGGGATTACAGGATTGAATGGCAGATCTATTTTTAGATCTCTAAGTGTTCTCCATATCTCTTTCCAAAAGGAATGTATTAATTTGCATTCCCACCAGCAGTGCAAAAGTGTTCCCTTTTCTCCACATCCATGCCAACATCTCTGGTCTTGGGATTTTGTGATATAGGCTAGTCTCACTGGAGTTAGATGATATCTCAAAGTAGTTTTGATTTGCATTTCTCTGATGATTAAAGATGATGAGCATTTTTTCATATGTCTGAAGGCCATGCACCTGTCTTCTTCAGAGAAGTTTCTCTTCAAGTCCCTTGCCCAACCTGCAATGGGATCCCTTGTTCTTTTCTTGCTAATGCGTTTGAGTTCTCTGCGGATTCTGGTTATTAAACCTTTGTCAGAGACATAACCTGCAAATGTCTTCTCCCATTCTGAGGGCTGTTTGCTTGCTTTACTTACTGTGTTCTTGGCTGTGCAGAAGCTTTTTAGTTTGATCAAGTCCCAATAGTGTATTTTTGAAGCAGCTTCAATTGCCCAGGGGGTCCTTCTCATAAAAAACTTGCCCAACCCAATTTCTTCAAGGGTTTTCCCTACACTCTCTTCTAGTATTTTTATAGTTTCATGTCTTAGGTTTAAATCTTTAATCCAGTGAGAGTCTATCTTGGTTAATGGTGAGAAGTGTGGGTCAAGTTTCAGTGTTCTACAGGTTGCCAGCCAGTTCACCCAGCACCATTTGTTAAATAGGGAATCTTTTCCCCACTGAATGTTTTTAATTGGCTTGTCAAAGATTAAAGTAGCTGGATTCATCTCTTGGTTCTCTATTCTGTTCCAGACATCTACTTCTCTGTTTTTGTGCCAGTACCATGCTGTTTTGATCACTATCGATTTGTAGTATAGTCTGAGGTCTGGTAGCATGATTCCTCCTGCTTTTTTTTTATTTTTGAGTAATGTCTTGGCTATTTGAGGTTTTTTCTGATTCCATATAAAACAAAGAATTATTTTTTCAAGATCTTTAAAGTATGACAGTGGAGCTTTAATGGGGATTGCGTTGAAATTATATATTGCTTTGGGTAGTATGGACATTTTAACAATGTTGATTCTTCCCAACCATAAGCATGGTATATTTTTCCATTTGTTAACATTCTCAGCTATCTCTTTTCTTAGAGTTTCATAGTTCTCTTTATATAGATCTTTCACGTCCTTTGTTAGATAAACTCCCAAGTATTTCATCTTCTTTGGCACTACTGTGAATGGGATAGAGTCCTTAATTGTGTTTTCAACTTGACTATTGTTGGTATATATAAAGGCTACCGATTTATGAATGTTGATTTTGTAACCTGAGACACTGCTGTTTTCCTTAATCACTTCTAAGAGTTTTGTAGTAGAGTCCCTAGTGTTTTCCAGATATACAATCATATCATCTGCGAAGAGTGAAAGTTTGATCTCTTCTGACCCTATGTGGATACCCTTGATCGCCTTTTCTTCCCTAATTGCGGTGGCTAAAACTTCCATTACAATGTTAAAGAGTAATGGAGACAATGGTCAGCCTTGTCTGGTTCCAGATCTAAGTGGAAATGATGCCAATTTAACTCCATTCAATATGATATTGGCTGTGGGTTTGCTGTAGATGGCCTCTATCAGTTTAAGAAATGTCCCTTCTATACCAATTTTCTTAAGTGTTCTAATCATGAATGGATGTTGGATGTTATCAAAAGCTTTTTCTGCATCGATTGAGAGAATCATATGGTCTTTGTTTTTTAATTTGTTTATGTGCTGTATTACATTTATAGATTTACGTATATTGAACCAGCCTTGAGACCCTGGGATAAAACCGACTTGGTCATGATGTTTGATTTGTTTTATGTGTTGCTGGATTCTGTTTGTTAGAATATTGTTGAATATTTTTGCATCTATATTCATTAGTGATATTGGTCTATAATTTTCTTTTCTTGTTGGGTCTTTTCCTGGTTTGGGGATCAGGGTGATGTTTGCTTCATAGAATGTGTTGGGTAGTTTTCCTTCTTTTTCTACCTTTTGGAACAGGTTGAGTAGTATAGGAACTAATTCCTCTTTAAAGGTTTGGTAGAATTCTGGCGTGAAACCATCTGATCCTGGGCGTTTCCTTTTGGGGAGATTTTGTATGGTTGACGATATTTCTGAACTTGATATGGGCCTGTTCAACACTTCCACTTGTTTTTGATTAAGTCTTGGAAGGTGACGTGTTTCCAAGTAATGGTCGATTTCCTTCAGATTTTCGTATTTCTGAGAGTATAGTTTCTTTTAATATTCATTAAGGATTTTTTGGATTTCTGAGGAGTCTGTTGTTATTTCGTCTTTATTATTTCTGATTGATGAGATTAGAGATTTTACTCTTTTTTTCCTGATTAGGTTGGCCAAAGGTTTATCTATTTTGTTGACCTTTTCAAAAAACCAGCTTTTTGATTTATTGATCTGTTGTATTGTTCTTTTGTTTTCAATTTCATTTAGTTCTGCTCTGATTTTGGTTATTTCTTTTCTTTACTGGATTTGGGGTTGGATTGTTCTTCCATTTCCCGTCTCTTGAGATATCCCATTAAGTTGCTTACTTTCTCTTTTTTGGTTCTCCTGAGGAAGGCTTGCAGTGCTATAAATTTCCCTCTTAGAACTGCCTTTGCTGTGTCCCAGAGGTTCTGATAGTTCGTGTCTTCATTGTCATTTTGTTCCAGAAATTTGGCAATTTCCTTCTTGATCTCTTCTCTGATCCAGCTATCATTCAGCATAATAATTTATTTAATTTCCATGTTTTTGTATGTGTATGCAGATTCCTGTTGTTACTCATCTCAAGTTTTATTCCATGATGGTCCCAGAAGATGCATGGAATAATTTCTATTCCTTTAAATTTGCTGAGGTTAGACTTGTGACCTAAGATGTGATCGATTCTGGAGTAACTTCCATGGGCTGATGAGAAGTATGTGTATTCAGTTTTGCTGAGATGAAATGTTCTGTAGATGTCTGCTAAATCTAAATGCTAGATGGTTAGTTTTAAATCTAGAATTTCTTTACTCAGCTTTTTGTTGGAGGATTGATCCAGCACTGCCAAAGGAGTGTTAAAATCTCCGACTATTATAGAGTTGGAGGAAATCAAGTTGCTCATGTCTGTTAGAGTTTATCTTATAAATTGAGGTGCATTCTGGTTCAGTGCATAGATATTAATAATTGAAATCTCATCATATTGAGTCTTACCCTTAACAAATATGAAGTGACCATTTTTGTCCTTCCTTACTTTTGTTGGTTTAAAGTCTATTGTGTCCACAAATAAAATTGCAACTCCTGCTTTTTTCTGGTTACCATTTGCCTGAAATATGGATGACCATCCTTTCACCCCGAGTCTGTATTTGTCTTTTAAGTTAAGATGTGACTCTCGTATGCAACAAATGTCTGGCCTGAGTTTTTGTATCCAGTCAGCTAACCTATGTCTCTTTAGAGGGCAGTTTAAGACATTCACATTAATGGAGAGCATTGATAAGTTTGGTGAAATTTGGGGTATTAAGTTGTTTGAAAGTCCAGTGGGCATTTTTAATCCTTTTGCCATTGTGGAAGTTAGAGTTTGATCAGAAGTTTCTGAGTGAGTTTACTTTTACCTCCCCAGTAGAGGATTGGGTTGGTTATTATGGAGGATAGGTCTGAGAATATCCTGAAGAGCTGGTTTAGTTATGGCAAATTTCTTTAGCATATGTGTGTCATTAAAGTATTTAATTTCTCTGTCGTAAATGAAACTCAGTTTAGCTGGGTACAAGATCCGGGGTTGAAAGTTATTTTGCTTGAGGAGATTAAACGTTGATGACCACCCTTTTCTGGCTTGAAAAGTTTCAGCAGAGAGATCTGCAGTCATTCTAATGTTCTTCCCTTTGAAGGTAATAGATTTCTTTCTCCTGGCAGCTTTGAGAATTTTCTCCTTCATATTAACTTTAGTGAAGTTAATTATGATATGCCTGGAGGATGTCTTATTGGGGTTGAGTTGTGCTGGGGTTCTGAAGCTATCTGCTATCTGAATTTCAGGTTCTCTAGGCATGTCTGGAAAATTCTCTTTCATAATTTCATGCAGAGGGGCCTCTGCGCCCAGTGAGGCCACTTCATCTGTTTCAGGAATTCCTATGAGACAGATATTTGCCTTCTTCGAGTTATCCCAGAGCTCTCTGAGTGAGTGATCCATTTTTGCTCTCCATTTCTGTTCCTCTTTGAGAGTTTGGGAGTGTTCAAAGGCTTTATCTTCGATGTTGGAGATCCTTTCTTCTGCTTGGTCCATTCTGTTACTAAGGGATTCCACTGTATTTTTCATATCTTTGAGGGCTGCAAATTGTTGTTTCAGTGTGTTTAAGTCTTTCGTGGTTTTGTCTTTAAATTTGTTAAATTCTTGATACAGCTTTTGAAATTCTCCACGAATTCCTAATTCCATTTTGTTAATCTTGTTTGCCATCCAAATTCTGAATTCGATTTCTGACATCTCAGCCAGTTGTTTGTGAATGGGATCTTCAATTACATCTGCCATATCTTTCCTTGGGGGGGTTGATCTATTCTGGTTATTCACGTTACCAGCGTTTTTCCGCTGATTCCGCCCCATGATTGTTTTAGTCCCTTTGATTTTCCTCTGGTATTTTGTCGAGGACCCATACAGTGCTGTGGCCTGAGAAACTGGGGCCCTGTTTGGTGTAGAGGGGCTAAGTGGTTCTAACTTGTTTTCAGCTGGTTTCTATGTGACCCTAGTGAAACAGTTACTCTGGGTTGAAGTCTCAGCTGTGGAGAAATACCAGCAATTAAGTCACCCCACCCACCACAGGCAACAAATGGAAAAGGAAAATCAAACCTTCCTACAACCACACACCCAGGGCACCACCTGGATAGTCCCCAGGTGAGTGAGTCAGTCCAAAAGTTCCAAGTCAATTGTCTCAGTCAGCAGCTGCCTCGGGTTGGAGAGTTCAAGAGGTCCCTGGGAACTGGGTCACAGGGGTCTGGTGACTGCTCTAAAATGGCTTGCTCCAGTGCTGCGTGGAGTCAGGAAGAGCCACCAGTAAATAGATCAGTCTGGGAAGAATGATGCCTCCTTCCCCACCTTGCAGCTCTGTCACACCCAGTCTCTGCTAGCCCCACAGGGCTGTGACCCAGTCAGTTGTCTGCAGTAAGCAGATACTCCAGGGGTTTGCACCTGCCTAAGTCACAGGGTAGTCTGTGTCTGCTCGACTAGGCTGCTATTCTCTGTCTTTATCCAGTAGGGAGTGGTGTGGCCTGTCAACCTCGGGCACTTGATGGAGGCTGGAGGTGTTCACTCAGTTCCAGCCCCACCCTTAGTTTATGTTACTGGGTGAAGGGAACAACCCTGTGGGAGTTTGTTTCTGACCTTGCCAGATTCCTCTGCAGAGGAGAGGCTGATTTGAGTTCCCAGAACCTGTGTCTCAGGCCCTGTCTTTAGTCCTGCAGGTTTGTATTTGCAGCACGATCAGTTGTTGGCTGTAGCCTCTTGGCCTCCTTTGTCTATAGGCTGGTGATCCCCTAAGGGCCAGGTGCGTCTTAGGCTCAGTAGAGCGGTCCTCTGGATCAGCCCCACCCTAGGAGTTTCCCGGCTCTGCGGATGTGTTTTCTAGTCCCCGTGTTCCACCCAGGTTGGTACCGTCTCAGGAAAACCCTTTACTCACGGGGCCTGTGTTTCAGTCCCAGGTCTGTTCCATGGTGGTTGCCATCTGAGAAGATGCTCGGCCTCATCTGGTTGCCCAGGAAGACAGGAGGAGAGGCTATGGGATATCTGGGGGTGGGCCTTGTTATTGCTGAAGACGGCTGTTGCTCTGCACCTCGGGGCACCACCACTCCAGTGTAATTCCCTCTCAGCCAACCATTGTCTTCTCGCTCCTTTGCTACAGAGTCAGCACTGGTCAGCTGCAGTCCAGGTCCTGTCTATACCTCTTGAGAGTTCACCCAAGATTCTGGACTCCCGAGGGGGCAGGTCTCCAGATCACGGAGTGAGAGTCGAGTGGGGTGTTAGGTGCTCAGGGTTACAGGTGGTAACACCAAGCTCATGGAGACCAAATGAACAAATAAACAGATACAAAGGTTACCAGGCACATGGGCCCATAGATACAGAGATAGACGGAAACACACAGAGATACAAGCAATAGCCACGACAACAGCAATATAAGAACAACTGCAATAAAAAGTGATAATCATTAAATAATTGAAAGAAAGGAAAAAAAAGAGAAAAAAGTGGTGTTAGAAGGAATGTTAAGTGAGAAGAAGAAATTAAAATTAGAAGACAGAGAAAAAATATATCTATATAAAATGTAATAATAAAAAATTATCGAAATCTCCTCTAAGAAAATGGTGAGGAAAAATCAGACAAAAAGAAAACAACAGCAAAAAAAAAAAAACAAAAACAAAAACCCCCCCACAAAAACCAAATAAAACAGAACAAAACAAAACAAAACAAAAAAGGCACCAACTGCAAAAATATTCTTGTGGTAGAAATATACCTATAAATGTCTATATGTCTGCTGTAGGGATCAACTTTCGTAGGAATATATTCATACTGCAATATACTTTCTGGACACCAGGTGGCGCTGTTTGTAGTTTTGAGACGTACCTGGTTTGCAGTTTATACCGTTACCATGGTAATCACCTTCCATGGCCGATCGCCATTTTGGAGTTTCTGTAAAAGTTTGTCGCCTAAGAATTGTGCAACCTCGGCTGTTCTCTGGACAGCACTTGCGACCGACCCTCCCACTCAGTGCAGGTGTCCACGCTTCCTAAGTCCCTCCACTCTGCTCCCAGGTTCCCCCGCAAACTGGCTACTGCAATCGGCCATAAGGGGAGTGGTGCTGAGTTTGCGCGGTATCTCCTGTAGCTGGTTCCCGGGGCTTCAGCAGCCAAAGCCGGGTCCTAGGCTTCAAGCTGTTCCCGTGGTTGGAGCGCTCGGGGAATTTATTCTGAGTTTTATGGTTCAGAGTTTTGGATGGGCATCCGCCAGTTCGCTGTGCAGCCTGAACCGCCAGCCCCCTCCAACACTTGGGGGAAAGGTGCCTGCCCTTTTGGGTAGTTCAAAATGTCTGTTTGTTTCCCGGGCAGGATCCCTTCCCTTCAATTGTCCAACAGTTTGCCCAGCTCCCTGTGGTTTTGAGTGGCTCTCCTTTCGGATTCCTCCCTCAGTTCAGGATTAATTACTTGTCAATTGGATTTTGTCAGCATTTACAAGCTGCTGACCTCTGTGGGGGAGGGGCCTGCTGGCCAGCACGGCCGAGCAGGGATGAATCTCTACAACAGAGTCTGTGATTTTTAAATTACTCCTCATATATAGCAATCCGCCAGTTCGCTGGGCGTCTCCAGCTGTCTGTCCACTCCAATAATCCACACACAGGGAAGGTCCAGACCACCTTTCCTCTCACCTGGTGGCTTGGGTGAGGTGGGCTACACGTCCGTCCTGTCCGCCATCATGCTCCCGGCTTGTGTTTTTTAATCCAGTCAGGCAATCTATGTCTCTTCAGTGGGGAATTCAAGCCATTAACATTTATTGAGATAATTGATAAGTGTGATAGTATTCTATTCATCTCATTTTGTGAGAGTCCATTGCTTAGTTTTATCTTTTGCATCTGTGTGGAAGTTAGGTTCTGTCCTTTAATTTCTGAGTTCTTACTTTTCTGCTGATCCATTGTGATGGTCAGTGTGTAGAACAGGTTGAAGTATTTCCTGTAGAGCTTGTCTTGTTGTGGCAAATTTCCTCAATGTTTGTATATGTGTAAATGTTTTGATTTCTCCATCAATTTTAAAGCTTAGCTTAGCGGGGTACAGAATTCTGGCCTGGAAATTGTTCTGTTTAAGTAGATTAAAGGTAGATGACCATTGTCTTCTTGCTTGGAAAGTTTCATTAGAGAAGTCTGTAGTCACTCTGATGGATTTGTCCCTGTAGGTCAACTGGCACTTACTCCTGGCAGCTTGCAGAATCTTTTCTTTTGTCTTAACTTTGGACAGGTTCAGGACAATGTGTCTTGGAGAAGCTTGGTTAGATTTGAGATGACTTGGAGTTCAATATCCTTCAGAAAGCATTGTGTCAGAATCATTGGTGAGAAGCTTGGTTAGATTTGAGATGACTTGGAGTTCAATATCCTTCAGAAAGCGTTGTGTCAGAATCATTGGTGATATTTGGGAAATTTTCATTTATAATATTCTCTAGTATGGCTTCCATTCCTTTGGGGCATTCTTCTTCCCCTTCTGGGATCCCTATAGCTCATATGTTTGAACGCTTCATAAAGTACCCTAATTCTGACAGTGAACGTTTTGCTTTCTCTCTCTTCTTTTCTGCCTCTTTAACTATCTGAGTTATCTCAAGAACTTTGTCCTCTACCTCTGAAATTCTTTCTTCTGCATGTTCTAACGTGTTGCTGATACTTTCCATTGCATCTTTAAGTTCCCTAATTGACAGCTTCAGTTCCTTCAGCTCTGCCATATCCTTTCTATATTCTTCATGTCTTCAATCTCTTATTTGATTCTGTTTTTGGATTTCCTTTTGGTTATTTTCCACTTTATTAGCAGTTTCCTTCATTGTTTCCATCATTTCCTTCATTGTTTTCATCATGTGTATTCTAAATTCCCTTTCTGTCATTCCTAACATTTCTTTATAGGTGTAATCCTCTGCAGTAGCTACTTCATGGTCCCTTGGAGGGGTTGCTCGGGACTGGTTCTTCACGTTGCCTTGAGTTTTCTGCTGATTCTTCCTCATGAGTGATTTGTTTTATCAGTTTCCTTGCCCTAATTTTTTTTTTCACTTCCTCTTGCTCTTAAATTTCCTGTGTCTGTGGACTAAGTTTTCGATGAGTCCTTTTGGTACAGGACCAGAAGGATGAGAAGGTTGAAGAGAAAAAAGGGATAAAAGAAAGAAAAAGAAAGAAAGAAAAGAAAAGAAAATAGAGAAAGGAGAGGGGGTGGGTAAAAGGGAATATTGACAAAAGAAGAGAGGCACAGAAGGAGGGAGACAGAGCAATATAGGTGTACAGTAGGGTACTTTGACACAACCTTAAAAAATCCCCAACCTCTGGGTTACCCAGTTGGGTGGTTCCCTTGAGGTCAGCAGCTGTTTGCTAACCTGATTGGACACAGTACCCCACCTCCACCAAGTAGAGACGAAAGACAAAAATGCTATAAATCAAACCTAAACAAACAAACAGAAATCTTTATGGGATAAAATTGGGTGAAAAACCACATAATAGGGGTAGAAACACTAGCAAAAATGAAGTTCTAATTATTGAAAAAGGCAGCAATGGGAAATTGTATTTAAACTAGAAAAATGGAGAATGAAAAGAAAGAAAAAAAGGAAAAGAAAAAATCTGTATGGAAAAGGTTGAAATTAAAAAACAAAACAACAACAAAATAAAAAACAAACAAATAATAAACAAAAACAAAGCAATATATATATTTTGTTGAATATTGTCTGGAGAGCAGGTGGTCTTCTGGGGTATGAGATGTTAATCACAGTGCTGATACAACTGGAAGCCTCTGCTGATTTCTCAACCCCAACAGGGTGGAGACCATAAATCTCTCTTCAGCCCTCTTAAAGGCACTTTAAACTTCCAAACTTGGCTAAGCAGAAGCTTTTCCAGGAAAGTGCTTGTCACTGGGATCACTGCTGAAGTGGCTATCCACTTACCCAGTGTGCCAAAGCCGGTCTCACTCTGTCCCTGAGGGTTAAGGCTGTAAGGCAGCTCAGTCCCCGCCTTTAGGCTGCTCAGTCACTAGGTTACTAGCTCCTGCTGGATCATTGCTCTGTGACCCTGAAGGTGGAGCTTGCTGGGGCAGTTCTGTCACAGTGGCTCCCTGCGGCCCACAGCCGAACACTATTAGCTCCGTCCAGCTCAGTGGCTCAGTCTGGGGCCCTCAACAATGGTCAAAGTTTTCCACACTCCTGCTCAAGCTCTCCCCAAGGCAGTTCAACTGAGTGCCAAGTCCAAAAACACCAAAACAGATCACAGGTAAGGCCTTTCTTGTTTGCAGTCTCACTTTTGCTGTACTTACAGCTGCCGGTGGGATTAGACCAATTGAACACATGCAACCACTTGCCAATTTTCCACTGTTTTTGTCCTCCTCTTGGGGTCCAGAAGTCTCTCGCCGACTCCCTGTATCCTCAAAGGGATGATTATATGCAGATCCCACCAGCCAGAGATGCCTGGAGTCTTATCTCCCCAGACTCACCGTGCCCAATTTCAGGGAAGCTGTTACTCGGCTGCCATCTTGCTCTCCTCAACTAGAGACAGCCTGGATTATCATTTTTAATTATGAAGTTTTTGAGATACCAAAGTTTATTTTGTTTCTTATTTTAATTTTTATGTCAATTTTATCAAACTTTTCTCTTGTTGCATATGATTTTGAGTCATAGTAAAAGTGTTTTCTACACTCAAGTTTATAGGAATTCAACTGTGTCTTACAGTGCTGACATACTTATTCTTACACTTAAAATCTCTGACTTATTTGGAATTAATACTAGTATATGGAGTAAGGAATGGATCCTATTTTATCTTTTCTCATGTGACTTACCAGGTAACCTAATATCATTTATTAAAATGTCTATCATTTCCTAACCCATTTGACATCCGAAATTTGAATTAATAAAAATATTAATTGTATACATTTCAATTATTAAGTGCTAATTTTGTGATTAGATCCATCACTGGATTTTCTATTTATTCCTTTGTCTTTCAGTCTATTCATGTACCAATAAGACATTTTAAAAGTTTTTATGGGTTAAAAAATGTTTTAATATCAGGTAGGGTTTCCCCCTTTCTATTTCTCATATTTTTTTAGTTCCCAAATTAACCATATACTTATATTTTCTTTAGGAAAATAAAAACCTGATGGCATTTTATTCATGTCCATTAAGTGCAAAAATTAACCGTGGGGGTGAGTCACCGACTGTGTGTATTGCAACGGTACATGTCAAATACATTAAGAGTAGAGTATAAATGTCTAAACACAACAATATAATAAGTGAGGTGAATGCCATGTTAACCAGTTTGGTGCAAACATTCCAAATTGTATATAAAATCTGCACATTGTACACCATAAATGCAGTCATGTACACAGTTATGATCTAATAAAAAAAATTAACTGTGGGTACAGTGACAACTTCATGATTTTGGCTTCTTCTTGCCAAGAATGTGGAAAGTCTTTTTATTTGTTCAAGCCTTCATTTGTGTTTTTTAGGAATATTTCATAATTTTTCTCATGTGGATTTTGCCGAAGTCTTATAATTACTGTACTACTACTAATGGTAGGCAGGTTTTTCCTTTTCCATTATTCCTTTGAAATGTATTTTGCTTACCCACATGCTCACCTTTCTTCTTTTAACATCTACTATTTGTTTTGAGTGTGTCTCTTGGATGGGTTAAGTTTTGTTTTACTAGCTAATCTGAAAATCATTTATAGGTTTGTTAAGCCCATTTATATTTATTGATATATGATTGAGAGGTTTGACCTCAGTTGTCATATTGTTTTATTTTGTGTGATGTGGTGTGTGTGTGTACGTGTGTGTGTGTGTGTACATATATAAAGTTTCACCATGGCTTATTTTTTTTGCTTGCCTTTTTTCCCCTTTTCTTCTTTTTAATGCATCTTTCAGCCTTCAAGAGGGTTTGGGTTCTTTGTCTAATGGTTACCCTTATGTACACTCACATGTAATACATTTAATGTTTTCTGTAGCTTCTGATGCCTCTCTCCTATGCACAGTATTGAACTTGGCTATCAGTCCCTTTTTTCCATTCTCCTCTCTCTCCCAGAGCATCTAATGTAATTTCATGCTGAAACAATATTGTTTTGCTGCAGTTAATACCTATAAGGAGATCCTCACACTTACTCTCATTCTATATGCTGTCTTCTCTGTTTGCATTTTGACTGGCTGCCCTTGAAGAAGAAGGAAAGGCAAATGGCAGCATCTTTCCTCATACCTCCTCCTACCTCCTCCTCTCTCAGAGCCAAGAGAAAGGCATAGGTTGGGGAATGAGACCAACTTTTGATAACCGAAAGAGAAGCATTTTAGTTATCTGCTTTGAACAACTTCTTTTCTTTTTAACAACAGGTGGATATTCTGAAGGTATTTTTTGACATTTCCTTGAGTGAGGTCAGAAATGGAGAGACAATGACCACTTTGAGAAACACAGAGAAAAACTGAGAAGGGAGGTGGCATATTTCATCTAGGAGGCTGGACACTGGGAGTCTAGGGTCCACCTTTCAGCACAGACCTTGTGCCCAAGTTTCTTATGAAAGCTGCAGTGCTGTGTTCTAGGGACCCTGAGGGTGTGGCTAATGAGCACATCACTGGGAAGCTGTAGGGACTAGAAGACCAGAGGGCATGTCTCCAAATACTCTGAACTGCCTATGTCACCAACCCTATCATGCAATCATGAGGAGGTGGAGGGGCTTCCTTAAGCTTGATTCAAGTTGAATTTCCCATTACCAATATAGTCATCGGAAGAGACAAAAAATATTGCCCTTTTTTTTCTTCTTCTTCTGTTTATTACATGTAGGTTGTGGAGTAAACCTCTGCCCATGGAATAAACTCATCGTACATATATGAGACAGTGTAATAGAACTTAAGATAACAAAATAGCAAGCTAGTGGAGGATGAGGGTGTCAAGAGTCATCCCTTCAGATGTTAGAGTATAGTCAGAGGCACTTTTTGTTGAGCGTCTACAACCTTGGGTAGAGAGAGATCTACTGAGCACTTTGCTGATTTGATTATGTCTTTTCTATGTAGGTCTGGTGAGAATAGAATCCCAAACTCAAATGATTCTCCTTTTAAAGCCTTGATTCTGACTTTGTGTGAGTGTTTTTTTGACTACATTCACCCCAGACTTTTGCTATACTTATCCCTCACAGAATCAGAATATGGGTGCTTGGTTGTTCTGAACTACAGAGAGGGCCTTAGGGAGATTTATGCTATTCTGACTTTCAAAGCTCTGTAAGGTATGTATTCTGGAAGAGTTTTAGAATTCAAATAAAATTGAGTATCATTAATGAAAATTTATATGACTCATAGCTAGAAGAAAGACTCTGCATATCATTGGAAAGATTGAGATTTCTTTAAAGTTGGTTATAAGTTGCATTTTCTATCTATATATATATTTGATTCTTTTCTTTTTGAGAGAGAGTCTCACTTTGTTGCCCTCAGTATAGTGCCATGGTGTCATAGCTCACAGTAACCTCTTGGGCTCAAGTGATTCTCTTGCCTCAGCCTCCCAAGTGGCTGGGACTATAGCCACCTACTATAACGCCCAGCTGGTTTTAGAGATGGGGTCTTGCTCTGGCTCAGGCTGCTCTTGGGCAATCCACCCACTTTGGCCTTCCAGAGTGCTAGGATTACAGGTATGAGCCACCATGCTTGGCCCTTGATTCTTATTTTTTAGGGCCTTTATGTTTTGAGATGAGGTAAAACCAGTGGAATTTTTACTTGTTTCTAATTTTTGGTTCTTTTAATGAATGACTTTCTTAGCAGTCTGCCCCCTCTTCTTTTTTATTTCCTATTACGTGACAAAGACATGAGAGAGAGAAGATGGCTATACAGGAGGAAATAAGCTCTCATCATTTGAAGTGGCTGTTCCCTCCCCCACCCCATTGGCTCTGTAGGGAATTCTGAGCATTAGCTTCAAAAAAGCCATTCCTCATGCCAAAGCTTCTCTGAGATGTAGCTAGTTGGGATCCTCTTTGTGAAGGCTGGCACTGGTAATCGGGCATGTTGCGTTCCAAAATGGAGGAAGGGTGAGATATAATGGTCAAAAAAATCATAACCTCAGTCTATGTAATTCTCAATCCTTTCTCTCCTGCTGCTGTTAAATATGATGTTGATTTTACCCTTTTCAGTGATTTCTCCTCCTGTGTCATTACGGACTAGCTTTCTGTGCTTTGGTGCTATAAAATTAGAGAAAATTGGGATCAAAATAAGGGCAAGAGAGGATTTTATAGGGCTCAGTGACAAATATTTTGAGGATTTTGACAAGTGATCGTTGGAAGAAGTATGTGAATAAAGTGGAGGGAAAAGAAAAAGGAAAGTTTAAAATAAAGTGTTCCTCAGCTCAGTACTGTTCCACTCGTGGAATTTGAAAAAGCAAGTAAAGTACTTGAGTTATTTTCATATCATTATTACTTTCAGTCTCTGAATTGTAGTTTTTTGATTACAATAATGTTCCAAGAGTATCCCTCATGTGTGGTGGCTTTAAAAAGCTTACACTTGTGTTTTTTGCTGTGATAACTAGATTTCTGCTTTATTGTAGAACATTTCCCTAAGCCCAGCATGCAGAATAGGTTATATCTTACACATCAACTTTGATGTAGAGGTGCAACTTCTGTATTTTGGTGTTGAGAAGGAATAAGAAACCCCATATGGGTTTTGGTGGGAAAGAACATCCTAAATGATGAATAATGTCTACTGTGGGGGTAAAACTGTGGCGAGCTCTACATAGCATATACTGTGCCACAGCCATGGGTAAACATTCTGTTTGCCTTTTCTTGTGACATACAGCAAATATGACAGAGCAGACAACTGGAATATACAAACAGGCAGGCTCCTGCTGTTGACAACTGCTCTTTATTGTCAAAGCTAAGTGGAAGAATAAAACCAAGTTTTAATGAAGCAGAAAAGAGTGAGTTAATTAACACAGCAAAGGTTTTAATTCAAGGAATCTAATCTCAGACTGAGCTTGTGGAAACTGCAGAATTGGCCTGGATTTCAGCACTTGGTTAGACCTGAGGTTTTGTTGGAGTTCTGAGCACAACATAGACTAACTACTTTCAAAAAGTCAAGCCCTTAGCTTTGTGTATTACTGACATTAACTACGCCTGCTGCCTAGTATGTGTAAAGCAGTAGTTCTTAACCCCTTTTATCTTAAATCATCCCAACATTTTATTAAAGTGTTGGCTCTGTATAAAAACAACTTTTCTGAGAAGAAAAGTTCTTTAGTTATAGGAATTTGATTTGTTAATAATAGCGCTCCTTTGACATGTTTTCTTTGGATATAGCCATGCGATACCATAAATTTCCCTCTGAGGACTGCTTTTGCAGTATCCTACAGGTTTTGGTAACAGCTTCATTGTTATTATGTTCAAAGAATTTAATAATCTCCTCGTTTATCTCTTCTTTGACCCAACTATATTTCAGCATAAGGTCATTTAATTTCCATGCCTTTGTGTGGGGATGAAAGTTAAGTTCCACCTTTATTGCCTTCTGGTCTGAGAAGATACAAGGTATAATTTCAATTCTTTTGATTTTATTGAGGTTTGGTTTTTATCCTAGTATGTGATCTATTTTTGAGTACATTCCATGGGCTGATGAGAAGAATGTATATTCCTTAGCTTTGGGATGGTGTGTTCTGTACTTGTCTATTAAGACATGTTTGTTCTAGGATTGCACTCAAATTGTTCCAGGGTTTTTTCTGAGGTTGCACTCAAATTAGACCTCTCATTTGATCCCACAATCTACCCGGAAGAAAAAAAAATCATTCTATCATAAAGACATTTGCACTTGATTGTTTATCACAGCTCAATTTACAATTGCCAAAATGTGGAAACAACCTAAATGTCCATTAACCCTGGAATAGATTAACAAATTGTAGCATATGTATACCATGGACTACTATTCATCTATAAGAAAAGACGAGGACTTATATGTTTTGTATTAATCTGGATGGAGTTGAAACACATTTTCCTTAGTAAAGTACCACAAGAATGGAGAACCAAATATCCAAGGTACTCAATACTAATATGAATCTAGTAGATGATCAAATACATGTCCACATAGGAGAAAAACTCAATTCGATTCAAGCTGGGAGGAGAAGAAATGAGGGATTGGAGAGAGGGAAGGCTGGGAGGGGATTGGTGGGCACCACTTAACGGGCACAATGTAAGAGTATATGGCTCACCTTTTGAGTGTGGGACCAAAAACAAGAGGGATTCTACCTCACAAATGCAAATATTGTAACCTAGTTGTATGTACCTTCACATTAACCGGAATTAAGAAGAAATGATAGTTCTTATTTCGGGGATGAATGCTTTGCATACATCAGCTTGTTGAGTACCTATGAAATCTTTTTTTTTTTTTTTGTACCTATGAAATCTTATGAGATCTGTGGCATTATCCTCATTTTATGAACTGATGAGGTTATGTAACCAACCCAGTACACATTTAATGTGTTAAGATCTTACTATTGTATGTTGCAGAGCTTGAGCTCTTAATTATACACCATACTGCTAGTTTATTTACTCATTTTTGTATTCATTACATTGGAGCAGAAGATTAAGTTAATGAGAGAGAGAGAAAGAGAGAGAGAGAAGAGAAGAGAAGAAAAGAGAAGAGAAGAGAAGGAAAGGCAGGGAAGGGAAGGGAATTCCCAAGAGAGAGACCAGCATGTGAAAATCATGAGAAGAGGGTGTCAAAGATGCCAGACTGGCCAGAGCAGAGAGAGAGCCTGCTAGGGAGATGGGCAGGAGGTGAACATGTGGGTCTTTGGTCACATTCAAGGTTTTGGTCTTCATGCTGATAACTATAGACAGCCAGTGAAATATTTTAAGCAGGAGAATGGTGCAATCAGGCTTAAATTTCAATCAGGTCATCCAAGCCATCATGAGAAACAGACCACAGGGTGCTAGAACAGGAGCAAGTTCAGTTTGGAAGCTATTGCACAAGAATCTGTGTCCAAAAGCTCTGCCTACTAAACCGGGCCATTAACAGCAGTCTTGCAGTCTCTCTGCTGGTGTCCCTGGGATGAAATCACCTGGCTGATCTGAACAGGATACAAACCTACAATACAGCAGAGTGTACTCAACACACCTGTAGTTGCCTTTGATTGACACATTGGTTGCAATAATCATGCATTTATAGCCAACATCAATCTGCCCTTTGTTTTCTCATTGAATATGTATTGTTTCCTATCCAGTAGTCTCAGTCCAGTATTCTTCAATGTCATCCTGTTTCCATGTGGTCCTATTGGTTTAAAGGTAATTCCGTACCTTTTCCAAAGTAATTGGCTTACGAAAGTTTATATGATGTATTTCCAGTCAATGAGGCATGAAGGGAAGCTGGGGAGCATGGTGATGTGTGTCTTTCTGTCTCATAAAAGAAATCCACAGAAATGATACTCAGAGCTGCCACAGCCTATGGATATGGGAACTGAGAGATAGGAAGGAACTTTGGACTTTACCTTAACAACACCATTAAGCTATTAATCAACAAAATCGATCATCTTCAGGGGTCACTCGGCCTCTAACCTTCCTGTTGTATGGGACAATAAAGTCTTTAACTTGAACTTTGGTTTTTCCTAATTATAGATGAAAATATTGAAACCACTAAACTAGTTGTGTGGACTTAGGAAAAGTGATTACTGTCTTTGAGCCACTTTCCTTATGCATAATGTGAATGGTCGTTATACTTGCTGCATGGAAATACACTTGTAAGGATTATACTACACAGTGCACCTTACTGCTTAGTCTGCTGCCTAACGAAGGGTTGCTCAATAAATTGTTGCTATGGAGATGAATAATAATCCTTTCTCAAATTTTATGTCACTGAGGAAGGACTCTGATTACATATGGTTCTGCATCTATAGGTTGAATACTGCCCCTGTAAACTGTTAGGAAGCAAATCACTATACTTTCTTTTCTTTCCTAGATTTATACTGGGGGCTTTATAGGATATCTAGACTGCCTGAATATCATTTTTTTATCACCTTCATATTCCATTTCAATATAATTAATTAGACTGGTTATGCAGATGATTCAGTTTGGTCATTAGGTTGTCAGAAAACACCAGCTGGAATCTTTCCTTTGTCTGTGGCCCCGTCATCTCTTGTTGAAAGATTTCACACATATGATAACCACCATGTAGAGATTATTTTGGCAATACTTCCTCACTCACTCTGTCACAGGGAACACTGAGTCTTTTATATTTCTCGAATGTACAGATCAATAGCCTACTTCTTTCCTGAAGTTCTAATATGAGTTTGGGACCAGTGTCAACACTTTACAAGGTAGGTTGACACTCTCAAAGTGAATTGGACAATTCAAAGCCAAAACTTGCTTTTTAGCATCAAGCTTGAGGTTTTTTTTTCTGTCTCTATCTGAACTCACTGGCTGATTCCTAGAATTGCATTTTTTTTTTTTTTGTAGAGACAGAGTCTCACTGTACCGCCCTCGGGTAGAGTGCCGTGGCGTCACACGGCTCACAGCAACCTCTTAACTTTTGGGCTTACGCGATTCTCTTGCCTCAGCCTCCCGAGCAGCTGGGACTACAGGCGCCCGCCACAACGCCCGGCTATTTTTTGGTTGCAGTTTGGCCGAGGCTAGGCCTGAACCCGCCACCCTCGGCATATGGGGCTGGCGCCCTACTCACTGAGCCACAGGCGCCGCCCTAGAATTGCATTTTTAAAAAATATGCACACTCAGTAGCTGGAGTTAGATGCTAAGCCTATCTGAAATTGGTGCATCATGTTTTCAGGAAGAAAGGGAACATTTGAGTAGAAGGTATGGTGCTGGGGGATTCATACAATATTATTATCTTCATGTAACAGATGCATACTGAGGAACAGAGAGATGAAATAATGTTCCTAAGTCACTGGTAGGTAGCTAGTAGAGATGGAGTTGAACCTAGACCTCTTACTCTAAAGCTACATTACTGGATAAGAAATTCAACATAGTAGGAAGCACGATATTGCATAGTGAAAAGCAGAGACTTAGTGTCAAATGCCTGTGTCCTATCAATGACTCTGCCTCTCACTGGCGGTGTAGTACCAGGCACGTTACTTACTGCCTTGTGCCTCAGTGTCCTCCCTGTATGATGGCAATAATATTAGGTCTTACATAAAAGGGTCATTGAGAGGATTAAAAAAGTATATGTCTATAAAGCACCTAGAACAAGGCCTGGCACAATGTAAATGTTACAAGTTTGTTAAATTAAATAAATATAATGTACATATACTTACATATTTTCACTTTGGAATCAATGTCATTGTGTATTTTTCATGAAAGACAAATACTCTCGAGTGAGTTGCTTATTCTTGACAATAAAGCCAGATTATTACAGGCTTAAATTGAATGAAGGTCTTTAAATCTATAAAGCCAATGTGTTTCCTACTATATCAGGCACAGAATGGGAGACTTTGGGGAGTTACAGAGTGAGAAAAAAGTCCACTAAAGTATTAATTCAATGGCTAACATTCATACAATCTTCTTAGACTTTTCAGGGATTAGTCAGAAGTGACTTGGGATTTTCTTTGCATATTGAGACTTAAAAATCAAATATGATTTCAAATAGAAGTCCAAGTGCAATGCATATATATCTATATTCACCAGAGATTTCTCACTTCCTTTTTTTCCTTTGTCAGTAACAAAAATGTCTCTTTCCTTATTCATTTCAACTCCCTTATCTTTTGTTACTACAATAAGAGGTTTTAAATATTTTAAATTGGTCACATATAAGCCATTCTCTAATGACTGCATCAGTTCTGAATCACTGTGCTATAAATAAACACAAAAACTGGAATAAATTTCATTAGTTAGTAAACATAATACATATCACAGAACACCACATAAATTTCCTTCTGTGCTTGTCAAGCAAGGACTCGAGAAATGCTTGTCTCTGCAAGCTGCACCAAGACTCATAAATTGCTTCACAGAATGAGGAATTATTCAATAAACACAGACAATTAATAACCGTGTTCTCAGGGGGCTGAATGGGTCTTCCATATCCTCCCAAATTGCTAAGGAAAAACTCCTGTCTTTATATTATCCTGGTGGGCTCTGCCACTGGGCACCATGAATGAGAGAGACAGGCTCAGTTTGGTGGGAAAAAGAGACAAATAAACTCAAAATTCTTCATTTTGTGTGTAGGTACAGTTGGTATATTTTCCTTGCCTGGAATAGACTCATCATTCTTCTAGGAAAAATGCCCTGAATCTGCATTTGCTGAACTCACTAGTTCTCACTGTCAGTCGATAAGGTTTGGATGGAGATGATTTACACCCCCTACTTGAGGAGTGGAATCTTAACTCACCCATGAACAATCAGAAAATTCCATCCTCTTGGCTACCATGGTTGAACACCTTAATCCAGTTATGCCTGAAGACTCTCCAAATGTTAACATGAGGGAGTAAATAGTACATTCTTTAAAAAAAAAATTGGTTTGCTATTTTTCTTTTTTCTTAAGCCAGTTTGAATTGGTTTCTATTAACTGCAGAAAAATGAGTTTCCTTAATAAGAAGATGATATAAACAGTATCATGATAGCTATAGGAACTAAAGTGCTTGACATCCAGGATGGAGAGACTATGGGGTGCCATTTGAATTGAGCTCTGAAGGAGATACAGAATTTTGTAAGTGCAGTAAGGTAGGGAAAGCCATTTCAGAGAAGAAGTGCAGCATGTCCAAAAGAAAGGCATTTGAGGGAGGATGAGAAATTTAGGGTGACCAGGTATAGTGTTGTGGTAGGGAGTGATAAGAGAAGTGGCTGGAGAGACAGGCTAGAGCCCAGTCTTATACGGGGTATTGTATACCAGGTGAGGGACGCTGGGCGGTTTGAGCCGCAGGAGAAATGAATTGATTACATGTGCATGTTAGCTTACTGACTCTGGTGGCAGAATGGGCAAAGGATTGAGATATGGGGCCTGCAGGCAGGAAAGTTGACTTGGAAGCTATGGCAATGGCTCACAAAAGCAATGAAATATTCACTAAGGCAGTAAATACATGGCATACTTGCTGTCTTTTCCCACTCCTCTATCTAAGGCAGACATTGCTAATTACTCAGCCCCCTTCCCAATTTTGCATTCTCAACACAGTGTTCTAGACAGCCATTACCAATTATTTGTCCATGCTGCCTCTTGGGTTAAAATCTCCCTGCTCTTCCACACTCTTCAATAAGTAGTTAATATAGATCTAAATGCTGTTGGGTTGACTCTTACTTAGGGTCTTGTGTTGTCTTATAGAGCCAAAACTCCTTTTTTAACTTGTAGAAGTAAGTGGATGAATTGTTTGCTGAGCAGGAAAAACTACTTTGAGTGAAATCTCAGGCTCTTAAAGAGACTGAAACTTTTCCTCTTCTTTCAGTGCAAACAACAGCCTGGGCCCAGCAACCAAAACAAGGTTGATGGATTCCATGGGGGCCGGTGTCTAGCTTGGGATACTTTTAATGGGATGTGAAGCGTGTGCATTTCCTTGAGGTCACAGCTTTAAATCTGACCTATGGCCATAAGAACCACCTTCTGACAGCTCCTTGGCAGCCTCTGTGAAATGAACTATGGGTCTCAGGACCGTTCCTAGTGGCCTGAGTCCACTTCAGCAAAGCCGTCTGGAGTTACTGCTGGAGAGGGAGCGCTAAACTGAAAGACAAAGGAATAAATGGAGACAGAGCTCTTTCATCCACCTGTCAAAGCTGTTTTCCCTGAGCCACCTTCAGGCCCTTCGGGTTAAAGG
This sequence comes from Nycticebus coucang, assembly GCF_027406575.1. Lineage (NCBI taxonomy): Eukaryota > Metazoa > Chordata > Mammalia > Primates > Lorisidae > Nycticebus > Nycticebus coucang. The sequence continues at coordinate 44,606,984 of NC_069796.1, read as the reverse complement.
CTACAGTGAGAGCTTTCACTGGGGAAAGGACAGTATTGGGTAGATGGGTGTGCATTACTTTACTGGCTCAAAAGAGATTCAAAAAGTAGGAAGCTGAATGACTTTGGAGAGAAGTGTCTCAACCCCCGGAAAGCAGAGAGGATTTATTTTCCCCAGATCCATCAGACAAACGATCTTTACTATCACATCACCTGACACTTTAATTAAAGAGGAGAAATTTCTCATTTGGAGGGTCCCAGAAACCACACAGGAAGGAACATGGTTCTTTAGTGCTAAGGTTTGGAATTTTATGATGCACCATCTTGTTTTTACTCTAATAGCAAGGAAAACATACAATTATTTTAGGGAGTCCAGCATTTTACAATAAAGAAAATAAGACTAAAGCAGATAACCGATTGGAGACTTCAAACTTCAAAAGCCTGGTTCCTGTGCTTTCAGAGACTTAGAGAGGAAAACTCTCTATATAAAGAGAATAACCATGTATCAAGCAGACAACATTCTGGCATCTCCCTTGTGTGATCTCATTGATATTCTTCAGTCATGAGAGGTACTTACCAATATTTCCTTCATTTTACAAAGTAACAGAGTTTAACCAGGTAACTTTCCAGTAGACTATCCAATACATGTCAAAATAGGAGAAAAACTCATTTCAATTCAAGTTGGAGGGATGGTGATTCAAGAAACACTCATTTCAATTCAACAAGGGAGAGGGAAAGGGTTAGATGCTCTGACAGAGTGGGCGTGGGGGGGGTTGGCACACCTTTTGTGTGTGGGACATAACCACAAGATAAACTCTATCTAACAAAATCAAATATTTTGACTTAGTTGCTTGTACCTTCACATTAACCTGAAATAAATTTACCTAAAAATAAAATAAATAAATAAAAGAAGTAACTTGCCCCCGTTATACATTTAGCAAGTGATAAAGCCTAGATTTGATCACATATCTGTCTGATTTCTAAGCCAATGCTATTTATGTTACCATGATATCTTATGGTATGGAAAATGTCTTGAGATGGAATAGAAGTCCCTAAGGATAAAATGGGATGACTTATAAGTCTCTAAAAAGAATATGGTATAGAAAATGGCTTCAGATGGAACAGATGTCCCCAAGGATGAGACGGGGTGGCCTATAAGTCTCAAAAAAAAAAAAATAAGAATTTTTTCAATCTTCAAAATAACACTAAGCATTAGATTCTATTATTACTTACTTACATCTATTTACAGATGAGGAAATTTAGTGATTCCAGTTAACTTGCCCAAGGCCTCTCAAACACTAAGCAGTAGAGCTGGGGTTAGTATTCAGGTCTACTTGCTTCAAAGCACATGCTCCTGACCTCCAACACTGAGATGGCACATGTTAATAGAGGTGTGTGGACAGAGGAACATGAGAGTATTTTAGGGAGTGCGTAAACAAATACTTTTTAAAATTAAATATTTCTTAAATTAATGTGGGTAAGTGAGATTGCTTTTTCTACCGGTGGTGATGCAGTATTTCTATTTCAAAGTGAATTTACGTAAATTAAAAAGTCATTCAATTTAAGTAGGATACGAAGTATGGAATAATAATGTGGCACACAGATATGGCAAAATAGCCAAGCTGGTTCATGAAAGACTAAGATTTGGGGGTCACTGAGGTGTGCTCTGCTGCTTTTTAGGGGTAACTCAGCCTGCTGTAAGCTGGGGAGGGGGTAGAGGCAGCTGAGAGATGGCCTGGGCTGGGGAGAGCCTGGGAGGCCTTAGAAGAAAACGTGGATCTTCCTGCTAGTTCCTTGCCTTGGTCTCCTGAATATTATTGCACCCTGTGGCAGGGGAACAAGTTTAGTCTGCTTCACTTTTAAATTCTACGTGACTGGCCACAGCCAGTTTAAGTCCCTTCTCCTCCAGGAAGCTTCCCTCTGAATCCTGACTCCCCTACCGCCTGCACCAGACAACTGGACTTTTTGCAGTAATATTTGGTAATGTGCTGTCATAGTGTGTCTTTGACTGTGACCAGAGATGGCAAATATATTTCAAATCATGTACTAACTCTAGAAGATTGATAGCAACTGTGGAAGTGCTGTGTTGGAAAGGACTTTGAGGTTGCATGCGAGCTTAGCAGGATCGGACACTGTGATCAATAGTGATGTCTGTCGCGGTGCAGGGGAGGTGAGGAGAGGCCTGTGTGCCACACATGTGTCATCCCTGGTTGATGCTTTAAGAAAATGATCCATGGCGTCTTCATGTACTGCACTTCCCTCAGCATGTCACATATGTATAGATTTGCTGATGCTGTTTCTCATTTCTCCTGAAGAGCAAATCTGGAATTCCTGGAGACTTAGAAGCCATTCTATTACATTTCACCACAGTTTACAGGTATAGAATCTGCCATTTCTGGCTTAAAGATTGTCTTAGTCTGTTTTCTGTTGCTTAGAGCAGAATACCTGAAACTGGAAAATTTATAAAGAAAAGGAATTTATTCCTCACACTTTTGGAGGCTGAGAAGTTCAAAGTTAAGTGGCTGCCTCTGCGAGGTGCTTTCTTGCTGGTGGAGACGCTATGCAGAGTCCTGCAGTGGTTCAGGGAATCACACGGTGAGGGGTCTAAGCCTGCTCACAGGTCACTCAGGTCTCTCTATTCTTATAAAGCTACCAGTTCTCTTCCATGACAACTGCCTAATCTGCTAATCCATTAATGAGTGTTAAAGACTCCATCTTCCATGTGGGGTTCAAATTTAAGTATGAGTTTTGGAGGAGACATGCAAACCATAGCAAAGATAGCATAGCTGCTTACCAAAGACCAAATGCCCTTTTCTTTCTCCCTACACTTTAACCTAGCAAGTACTGAACAGGATTTAAGGATGTGGGAGAAGAGCCAGAATGGATCAGAAAAGCAATGCCTTTAGGTCAAAATGAGCTTCCAAGATGATGCTGGGAAGAATCATTTTTCTCATATGCTAATTAAATCTTATGTAATCAGTTTTTTTCTTTGATCTCCTTGGTTTTCTCTATGATTCCATTCTATGTTGCTAAAGAGACTATGGCCAGCAATCCCATTACTGGGCATCTACCCAGAAGGAAAAAAATCCTTTTATCATAAGGACACTTGTACTAGACTGTTTATTGCAGCTCAATTTACAATCGCCAAAACGTGGAAACAGCCTAAATGCCCACCAACCCAGGAATGGATTAACAAGCTGTGGTATATGTATACCATGGAATACTATTCAGCCATTAAAAAAAAATGGAGACTTTACATCCTTCATATTAACCTGGATGGAAGTAGAAGACATTATTCTTAGTAAAGCATCACAAGAATGGAGAAGCATGAATCCTATGTACTCAATTTTGATATGAGGACAATTAATGACAATTAAGGTTATGAGGGGGGAAGCAGAAAGAGGGATGGAGGGAGGTGGGTGGGGCCTTGGTGTGTGTCACAAGTTATGGGGGCAAGACATGATTGCAAGAGGGACTTTACCTAACAATTGCAATCAGTGTAACCCTCAATGAATCCCCAACAATAAAAAAAAAAAAAAAAAAAAAAGAGACTATGGCCAATAGACATAGGAATGTTGACTCATTGATCCTCTTTGTTGGATATTTTAGCAGCATGACAGTAAAGAACAGTAGCTGTCAGGATTTATTCACAGTGGAATATTGTTCCAGACAGTGTTTGCATTGGACCCAGAGATATGAAATTGTAGCTGGGGAAAAAAATGATGTGCAAACAGAATCCTGCATATGTATCTGGCTTAGGCACTCTTGGACATAACTACGAAGCAGAGAGAGCCAGTTCATGCTCGCTCATCTCTCCTTTGCTCTGTTCTCTACACTGTTCTGACCTGTTTGTTACTTTCAGGGAAAGGACCCTTTACTTTCCCAGTTCTCTTCCATGACTGGGAAAGGAAATATAAGCTGTTTCTTATATTATTTTTCCCTTTTATAACTCCCCTAGCATCCTAGGTCATGTTCCTTCAGAATCTTTGCTCTGAGTACGTTGAATATATACCATTTAGAGTAGGCTATTCTCAGGCAGCTAATGTGTTTTCTCTTCTAAATGGCACTTGCAGGAATAAAGCTTTGTTTCTGATGGCTTATATATTTTTCATGTCTTGGAATTATGTCCATGGTGTGAATCTCAGGCAGTGTGACAGGCCAGTGGAGGAAGGACTTTTGGTCACAGGGGCTCCCATGGAGTCATACAGTGATGGGGTCCATTCTGTCATCTGAATACTGAACAGAGCCATGGCTCTCAAGTGGCACCCCAGCAGAAATGAGCTGGCTGTCAAATGATGATCAATAATATTGGATGAACTAATTTTTGCTTTAACTGCGGCTTCATGTGGGGTAAGCCATGTCTATTCAAATTAGAGTTAAGTGGGTCATGCAATGCTTTACGGAGTTGGTTAAGACTTGGATAAAATAAAAGATGCACAGCATGCCATCCAACTGGTGCCAAAAGAGACTGTGTATTTACTGAAACATGAGAAAAATCCAGGCCTTGTTTACATATAAGAAAGGCAAAGTTAAGGCGGCAGTAATCTTTTATTTAAACATTTGTTGAAAATCACTGTACTAGAGTTTTTGGTACCTTTTTCAAAAGACTACTAGCACTCAGGAAGGTTTCATAACTTACAGAATAAGATTGAAGTTAGCTCCTGCTATTTACTCTTACCTGCCCCCCAAACAGGGCAATGTAGAGTTAGGTGATCCTGCCTTTTCTTCAAAAAGAATAAGGTTTGAAAAAAGTTTCTAAGTTCAATTGAACATACACACGTCTAAGTCTATAGATGAAATACTTTAGTTACCAATCTATAAAGAATATTTATTTTATATGTATATTGAGAGGCAATATATAATTTGGAGATATTGCCTTTTCCCCCACTTTTATGTTTTTTCAGACAATTTTATTCAAACTGTTCACGTGCATTTTTTATATCACCGTTATTGTGCTTTTGACACTGTTCACCTTTCTCCCATTTCTGGCCCTTCTGAAGATTCACATTGTTCAAAGGAAACTTAGGCTGTTGCCCAAAGATATTTTACACTTGACAGTATAACACTAAAGTGTGCAGAACCCCATTGGCACCAATTGGCCTGATGCTGATTCTGGCATCCATTAATTCTTTATGTTAAGGGTATTTCTGGTGATGTGGAAAGGAGAGCTGTTAGTGTGGGAGTCACTGAGTGAGTACGTATTTTCTCAGTCTTCCCTGTGAGAAATGGGATATAGCAATGAGCTTTCTTCTTTGTCTTAGTCCATAATGTTGTAAGAAAGGAATACCTGAGGCTGGGCATTTTATAAAGAAAATGGTTTATTAGTCTCACCATTCTGATGTCTGGAAAAGCTCATCATTGGATATCCGCATCAGGGTGAGGGCCTCTGGCTGCCTCCACTCATGGCTGAAGGTGAAGGGGAGCCAGTGAGTCCTGAGAGCACCTGGTGAGAGAGGCAGAGGGAAGGTGCCAGGCCCATTTTATTATAACAACCAGCTGTCTAGGGAACTAATAGAGTGAGAACCACTCACCCAGGGGGCGTTAATCCATTCATGAGGGATGCACCCTCGTGACCCAAACACCTCCCACTAGGCCCCCACCTTTAACAATGGCATCAAACTTCAACATGAGGCTTGAGTGCTGGTGGGCACAGGCATCAAAATTATGGTATTCTTGGATTCACTTTGGGGCTTTATTATGTCTGGAGAATTGGGAGAGTGGGCTGGCAGCTAATGTAGGAGGATCAGAACAGGCAGAGCGGTACAGAGCAGTGTGGCCCTGCTGTGGGCTGTCTTGAGACTGTGAAGCCCTGAGTTGGAAGGGGCTGTGGAGATGATGGAATTCAACACCTCCACGAATTAGAAATGGCACACAAAACCTTTAGGGGAGGCATGTTTCCCTGGATGTCTCTGCCATCAACTCCAAAGGGTAATCACTACCCTGTCTTCCAGAGAAATCGGTATCATTCCTGGCCTTTTTTTTTTTTTTTCCTTTTGGGGTAACAAAAAGATTTTATTTAGGAAGATGAAAGAGAAATTGTAGAGCATGTCCAAAGAGATAATTCCTGGTCTTGCTTACTATTAACTATGAATCCATTGGTAAGAGACTCAGCTTCTGCAAGGTTTGACAATTAAGTTCATGAACTCATCCTAGAAAAAATGCTACATACCTCATTGCTGAATATCACTACTCTCATCTTTGAAGTACTCCCCTTGGGAAGCTTTGCACTGATACCGGCACCTAGTCCACCCTTCAAAGCAATTTTTAAACTCTTTTTCTGGATTAGCCATCACAGCTGTCATACACATATTACCCTTGATGTCATGAATGTCATCAAATGTCTTCCCTTCAATATTTTCTTTACCTTTGGGTAAAGAAAAAAGTTACTGGGGACCAGATCAGGTGAGTAGGGAGGGTGTTCCGATACAGTTTTTGTTTACTGGCTCCGAACTCCCTCACAGATAGCACTGTGTGAGAACTGGTCTACTGTGGTAAAGCCAGAGCCATGGATTGTTGGCAAAATGTTCAGGGCATTTTCATATATTTTTTTTTTTTTGCAGTCTTTTTTGGCTGGGGCTGGGTTTGAACCCAGCACCTCCGGCATATGGGGTCGGTGCCCTACTCTGTTGAGCCACAGGCGCCGCCCACATTTTCATGTTTTTTATTCAGCCCTATCAGTGATAACATGGCTGGAAACATTGTCCTGCCTCTTCAAAAGGTCTTGGCAAACTTTTACTCTCCTTTGATTTTGGTCATGGGTGTGTTCCTTTGGGGCTATGTTTGAACACACCTTACTCGTGCTAAGCTTTTCAGTTAAGATTTTCCTGACTATTCCTCTATCAGTGTGTACTTGGTCTGACACCTTACTCATGCTAAACTTTTCAGTTAAGATTTCCCTGACTGTTCCTCTATCAGTGTGTACTTGGTCTGCTGTGCTACTTGCAATCAGCTTTGACTCACAAGTTCACAAATTTTTGTAATGTTTTTGTCAGTTTTGCTTGATACTAGCTGCCCTGACCTCTTTTTATCAGTGATGCTTTCTCTTTCTCAGAAAAAATGTTTAATCCATTTGTATACTGCCATTTTCCTCATGGAATTATGCCTACAAACTTGTACTAACATGTTCCTGATTCCACTTTCACTCTTGCCAAGTTTAACAAGAAATTTAATGTTTGTTCATTGATTTAATTCAAGATCTAATACTTTCAATGGCACACAAAAACAGTAAACAACAATAATGAATACCACTCAGCAAGACAGCAACACACGTCAACATGAACATAACTGTGAGACACTGATATACCAAGGTTATGAAACCTCACTGTGTTGTTTGTACAGTGCCACCATCATAAGTGCATGGTGGCAAGTTTGCAAACTTAATTGTCAGACCTCATATGAACCTGAGTTTCATTATCTGATTGTAAGCAGAGATGAAAATTACACATGTAAAATGCTTGTCACTGTGTCTGCTACAGTAGCTCAATGTACAGCAGCTACTATTACTATTGCTGGAGTCATTTTCATTTTTATTTAGCATTTTGTAGCTCTTTTTTAGACATTAAGTGCCCTCCTGCCACCCTTTTCTATGGCTTCCCACCTGTACCCACTGTACTTTGATACTAAATATACAGCAAAACAAAACTGGTAAGAATTCAGTTACAATGTTACATGCAATTGTATCAGATTATTCAGGACAGCTCCTTTTCTTATCTTCAGGACTCTTGCTATCCTTCAGGAAGTCAGATCAAACATCACCTTTTCAGGAAACTGCCCTAGCCCCACCAGACTGAGATAGATAGTGATGCTCTGAATACTAGAAACAGGTAGAGGTGAGATGGGGTGTGTGTGTCTTTCTGTGTGAGTTAATTCAAATGTGGAGACTAGCACAGTGTTATTGAAACATTGTGATGTAGTTCACTGACAGTTTGACTTGAAACAAAATTGGGATTTTCTTTCTTGCAGTGTGATAGCAGGACATTCCAAAGCCAAAAGTCTTTTATTTTTCTTCCTTCTCTGGGAAAATGAGCCCAGCTCCTGATAAAAACACTAAATGAGAAATTGTTAAAAGCTCCAACCTATAAATAGCTTTTGCAGCTTTCTCGGGATGTGATTGTTAGAGACGCTCCCCAATGCTACTGGAGACACCAGCCTGGCGTTCTCCAAAATATGGCAACTATCATTTTCTCTTCATACCATTACTGAGACACGTAATTTCAAGACACCGTTTTCTTTTTATTTGAATTGCTCTCTATTTAAAAAATCAATAGTGCATTTTCATGAGGCTAGGTGACCAGAGGCCACATTCTGAAGTCTATGTCTCTCCACCAAAGGTTAAGTGAAGTGACTGAAGAGGCAATGTACCCTACCAGTGGCTCCCACTATGCCTCCCCATCCCCTAATTATGAGCGAGGAGAGTCATTTTCCTTTTTTCTCCTGCTAGTCTGCAGTTTTGAATATTCAAACTTTCCAGCTTCACCTTAACTAGCATTTGTTGAATACTTACTGTGTATAAGGCACAGTGGCAGTTTTTGTGGGCTGTGCCTTAAAACAGAATTATAGAGTGGTGTGGTGAGAAAAATGTGCACATAGGTATGGAGGGGTGAGATGGGAATGAGGAAGTTTCTAATTGTGAACCAAGGAGCAAAGGAACCAGTTTCATGGTTCCAGATGGAATCAATGAGATAATAGTGCTGGCTTTCGTTCTGCTCCAGTACCTGGGATCCAGGGAATAACCAAATGTCATTGCCAGGTGGAGAGCCAAATGGGTACCAGCTTGGCAATTGTCAAGTCTGTGCCACATTCCACTTCTCACGTGATCCAGTCCTCCCTGCACTCCAGCCTCCTCTCTTCTGGGCTCCCTCTGCTGTTGCAGGCTCAAGTCCTCGGCATGCCGTGCTCTTTCTACCTCAAGTACTGATGTTTCCCCCTCCAACATCCCATCTTCAACACCATATTTTCACCGAGGCTTTTCAGAAACACATTATCTACACCTCCTCCTCCTGGATATCCTTTATCCCACTTCTCTGCTGTATTTTCTTTTTAGCACTTAATCTGTAAGTATTTGGCTTAATCATTGGTTTACTCATTCTTTTGTACCTCCGTGAAAATGCATGCTGCATGAAGTGTGGAGCTGAGTGTGAATTTCAGGAGGGGGTCACTTAGGAATATGGGGCCACACTTTGACCCCCGCTTCTTTGTCTTAGGATATTGAATTCACTTTTTTTAAACAGTTTTTTTTCTTCAGAGTCCTAACCATTGTCACATCAACATAGTATAATAAAAGGAGTGTTTTTAGAGCATCTAAGTCTCAGGGACATCGTCTCTGTACTTTTCCTCCTTAGCTTGTCCTTTTTGCAGGGACGTGCCTTGTTCACTGCTGTGTAGCCTCAGTGCTGAACACATTGCTGGGTACATAGCAGGTACTCAGCACTGTTAACCAAGCTGCCTGCCGCATACTGGCCATGTGACTTTGGCATGTTGTGTGACATCTACAAGCCTGTTATATGACTTGTAGAATGTATCGCTAGAAGGAGATGAGGGAATAATGGTACCTCGATTATTGAGATTTTACAGAGAGATAATGTATGTAGGGTGTTTAACATATCATAGACATTAGCATAGAAAATTCAAGAGCAAAGAAAAAAAGAACTTTTAAATCTATTTCTCCCTTTTGGAGACATAATCTTGGATGCTCTGTCCCCGAGGCAGAGTCAACATTTTCAGAGTTCAGAGTTTGTGCCTGATGCATCTGCCAGCCCTTAGGACCTCTTTTCATTTTCAGCTCATGTGTCCTTGATGAGGCCAAAAGGTGGAGTTGTCCAGTAATTTCTAGGGTTGAGCTTTCCTTTTTTTTCTTTATTGGGAAGTTTTCCTTTTCACACTGCTTATTTTAACAAAATTCACAATTGGATCCATTTCAAGGGAAAGAATAGCATAGTTATGCACCAGAATTCCTAAACTAAAACTGACCCCTGTCAGGCGTGCTGGACAATTCTATTGAATCAGCCATTATTATTGTCTGTAAGACCCCTTTTCTTCCAGCAGGTCTGACAATAAGCTTTTGTATAGTAAGAAGAATGGTAAATACTCTCTTATTTCTAATAATTATAATTAAACATGTATTTATTGAGTGCCGACCATCGGTCACGTCAATGTGTTGTAATTAATCTTCCAAATTAACCTGTGAGATAGGTAGAGTGGAGCTATTATCCTCATGTTACATAAGGAGATGAAGGGCAGATAGTCCAGGTCATTTTCCTGAGGGTATCATAGCGAATAAGTTACTAAGGCATGATAAATTTCAAGTTCTACACTTTTTCCTGTGAAGAGCCTCTATATCAACATAGATAAAATTAAGTTTCTTTCTATTTGCCTGTTGTATCATGTGAAAATAGCTGAATGAATTTTTACAACTTTCAAATAATATGTTGGGGTTAATCAAGACATAAATTTAAGTTCTTTGATATGCTCGATATTCATCTTAGAGAAATTCTGCTCTGAACCAAGTTGTTTCTGACCAAAATCTGGATAAAGACAACTAAAAACCTGGATAATACATTTAAAATTATGGTTGAAGGCAACAATCCTATCGTCAAAGCATCTTTTATCCTGAGACAACAAAGTGCCCCCCATTATCCCAAACACAGTCATTTTTACCTTATTCCTTTTTTGAAATCAGCCCTCTGTAACTATGGGTTCCACTTCCATGTATTCAACCAACTGCAAAACAAATATATTTGGCTAGGTGCCTGTAGCTCAGGGGCTAGGGGATTGGCCACATGGACTGGGGCTGGCAGGTTCAAACCCAGCCCCGGCCTGCCAAACAACAATGACAACTACAACAACAACAACATAGCTGGGCATTGTTGTGGGCATCTGTAGTCCTAGCTACTTGGGAGGCTGAGGCAAGAGAATTGCTTAAGCCCAAGAGTTTGAAGTTGCTGTGAGCTGTGATGCTACAGCACTCTACTGAGGGAGATATAGTGAGACTGTCTCAAAAAACTAAACAAAACAACCCCCCCAATACATTTGAAAAAATAACAATACAACAATAAAAAGTAACACAAATGAAAAGGTACTACTGTGTAGCAACTTTTATATAGCATTTATATTGTATTAGATATTTTAATACATCTTGAGATGATTTAAAGTATACAGGATGATATTGATATGCAAATACTATACCATTTTGTATAAGGGATTTGAACATCCACAAATTTTAGTATATGTGGGTGATCCTAGAACAATACCCCACAGATACTGAAGGATGACTGAATTCACTAAATTACATGAGATATTCAATACTTTATTATAAAATTGGCTTTTTGTTAGACAACTTTGCTCAACTGCAGGCTAATGGAAGTATTCTGAGCACCTTTAAGGTAGGCTAAGCTGTGATGTTTGAAAAGTGTATTAAATGCATTTTCCACTTTAGGATGTTTTCAGCTTATGATGGGTAAATCAAGATGTAATCTTATCCTACAAGAAGTTGAGGACAATCTGTACTCTCTTCTTTTTCCATTTTTTTCTTTCTCCTTCCTTGAGTGGTTATTTTCTTCCCTCCTATCCTCCAGTTCACTAAGTTGCTTTTAACCTGTCCACTTAATTATTTATTTCAGTTGTTGCATTTTGGGGCCTCCAAATTTTTTTTCTTTTCTTTTTTTTAATAGTTTTCAGTATTTCGTCAAAATTCTCCATCTTTTCTTTTAATTCCTTAAACATATTAATTGTTTTAACTATAATAATCTGGACCTGCTGTGGATTGATTTTCATTATCTGTGTTTATCTCTTGCTTGTTTGTTTATTGCTTTTTTTCTTTTTATTTATTTATTAAATCATAGGTGTGTACATTAAGTTTATTGTTGTTTTGATCAAATCTTGTCTTCTATGCCTAAAATATTTTGCCTGTGCCATTGTGGTAGATACATCATCACATAAAGTAGATGTGCCAGAGTACATCCTAATGTCCATTTAGTGGGCACTCAGCATGCAGCAGCTTAGACCTTACAGGCTTTCACAGCAGTAGTACTAACAGTAATAATACTAGCAATGGGAGGCTGGTAATCTTAAAGTATGTTAAGAACGTTTTCATATCTGAATCAATAAAGTAGCACTGAGACTTTGAAAAAGTCACCTTTCTCCCTCCTGTCTGTTCAAAGAGGTACTTGGAGCTGATGACCTCTCTGCTTCTTTCCATTCTCTTATCAAAAGAAAAATGTACTAAATCCTCTCCTATGCACCTGGGTTTCTCTTCCAATTGGTTATTAATTATTCATTTCATGTTCATAAAGTTTTCTTCATTTCTGTAATATCTAATAATATTAGTACTAATAATTATCATTATTCATTTCATGTTCATAAAGTTTTCTTCATTTCTGTAATAATATCTAGCAGAAAGCAGGTACTAAATAAAAGCTGTTGAATAAAGGAAGAGAGATAAATGAATGAAGCCATTCTTTCAAAAGATATTTTTACAAAAATTATATTTGTATGTTCAAGGCCATCTAGGATTAAACATTATCCCAATGTTCCGGCCTCTTGTGCAACATCCATCAACACTTTGTGGTATCTAGGCAAACTGAGCCAGCCATTATTTCCTACCCATGTGTGATTCAATCCTGGGAACTGCTATTTTATTTATTTTTTATAAAGTCTCACTCTGTTACCTTGGGTTGAGTGGTGTGGTATCATAGCTCCCAGTCACTTCAAGCTCTTGGGCTTGAGTAATCCTCTTGCCTTAACCTCCTGAGTAGCTGGGACTATAGGTGCCCACCGCAATGCCCAGATAGCCTTTTCATTTTTAGTAGAGATGAGGTCTTGTTTTTGGTCAGGCTGGTCTTGAACTCCTGAGCTCAAGCAATCCACCCTCCTCAACCTCCCAGAGTGCTAGGATTATAGGTGTGAGTCTCTGTGCCTGGCCTTAAGAACTGCTTCCTTTGACAGAGAGGCATCCCAATTGTGGGTAAGACCTTGGGACTTTTCAAGGAAAAAACACAGTATTGAAAATGTGTGGACATTGCGTAGTATAGGAATGAGGCAGGGGGGATCTCCTAGAATTGGAGATACTTGGAGTTGAGTCCTAGTCCTAGTTCTACCATTTGCCAGGCCGAGGGCTCTGGAAAAATAGCTTGGCCTTTCTATGGTTCTGTTTGTGCACGTGGAGGGAATAGTAGTATCTACCTCATTGGATTTTTATGGTGTTTTAACAAAATAATGCATGTAAAATGCCTGTTATGTAGTGCCCAATAAATGTTAGTTGCTAATATTATCACTATTTCAGTATATCTGAAGACCTCTAGACCTGATTATTTTTTCATGGTTGGTTTCTGATCTGAATTGAATGTGAAATAATTCTAGCTGAAAAAGTCCTTGGGTCTAATCTCCTTTCTGAGGCTCCTGGCATTTATTTAGACCTCATAAATGATGAAGGTTCATTCTCTGATTATTTTTTTGCCGCGAGTAGTTCACTTTATCCTTCCATTGATAGAATAGCTTTGATGAGATGATAGAATTTGAAAATAGTGGAAATAGCCCAGAAAAGGAGAAAGGATGATTATCTCATCTCCAAAGGAATTATTTGCCTTTTAAAAATGTATTAATTCAATCATGCTTCTCCAAGGCTATAGATCACCAGGTCAATCCTTTAAGAGTGCACATCTTCAAAGTTTGGGACCTTTGCCCACAAAAGAACTCTTAGGCAATTTTCTGTTGTTTAAGTTGTGAAACTCTGAAAGAATATTTCCATTCACTTTAGATATGAATCTAGCCCTTTTGGTGGGTAGAAACAGATGTTTAATGGCTGCCCAGCAATATTGCTCAGTGGCCAAGGACAGACTGTGTGATGGTTTCACCCAGAAGAACACCCAAGGGCAATTAGGAAGACAGTGTAATTACACAAGTTAGAAATAGGTCAGGCTTTAGGATGAACACCCAGATGCTTGGGAAAGTACCTTTGGGATTTGAAGGCCCCTGGAGTGAGAAGTTATTTGGGTTGGTGTGCCTGGGGGGCTGTCTTAGTTTTGTTCTAAGCCCTTATGCAGAAAAAGAACAATTCTGAGCAAACTCTAGATACAAGTTTGGTAATTCTTGTCAGTGTAAGATAGAGACACAGAGAGAAAGGTATTGGAAGTATTGTTATCAGAACGGCCAGGAGGTGTGCCCTGTAGTGAGACAGGTCTGTGTTTGATTTCTGCTTCTCTACTTCTTAGCCGAATGACCTAAGCAATATTAATAACTACTTTAAGAGTCAGTTTTGCCATCTCTACATTGGGTACAAACAATAGCACTTATCATATGTAGTTGTATGGATTAAATGCAATAATGAATGTAAAGTGCCAGGCAATTAACAGATACCTGAACAGGATGGGATAAATTGCTATGCATCACCCCTCCGTTGTTGCCATGGCAGGGTCTACGGCCTTCCCTCTCATTCTCAACTTCCCATTGCAGAGTCTGCCCTCATGGGTCAGCTGCCCTAAGTGTAGAGGCATTTGTTTATCACAGGTATGACGCTGTGGAAGTGTATAAGTCAGATAGAGGGTTGGTGGGGAAGTAGAGACTAATGTTGTCCAGTTGGTGTATTGCCCAGGGGCATTTGTGCTGGAGCCTGAAGCTCTCCCTAAAAGATCAATGATAGCTTGTGGTCTGCAAGCCACAGTAGGCATGACCCTGACTCTGGAAAAAGCTTTGGGAGGAAACTTTGTGGGCTTAGTTCATTTCAGTCACAAAAGGACCTTAGAGAAAAACAAAAACAAAAACGACACATCAAGCCAGCCTTCATTTTAGAGGTCCACACTGGTGAAGTGATACCAACATTTATTGTCATGTTGTACACTCAAAGTGACCGAAGGCAGAGTGTTAGTGGCAGAGGTTCAGGCACTGGGGCCACACAGGCTTGAGTTCAAATCTTAGATCTGTCATTTCATCACTATATGATCTCTTCAGCTGCTATAAATTAATTTTCATTTTCCTCATCTGCAGGTAAAGATGATGTTAATACCTGCCATGTAATTTTGAACAGAAAAGGTAATGATTACAAAATATTTAACAAGAGCTTGGTGCATGATATGCAGTTAATATCTAATAGGTATTATAATTTTATCATTATATTAAACATTATTATTGCTATGATATATTCTTTCATTCTAAAATCACCTTAAAGCTGATAATTATCTTCCATAAAGTGAACTTTACATTATGTAATACTATAAATACTTATCGAGAACCATGTTAGATTTTGTGATGATTAAACCCATTTTAGAGTCTGTGATAAAAGCACATACGGACTGTTGTTTTCCTTAGGGAATTTATATTTCAGTTGAAGAGATGGACACAGACAATCCAAGACCAAACCCCAAAGTGCTGAGCAGAAGGCATAAATACAGGGCCAAGGGGGAAAACAGAAATTAATTCTGCAACAGGGGAACCAGGTGAGTCTTTACAGAGGAAGTGTCTTGACAGCTCTGGAGTGTGGGCGCTCTGGTTGAGGGAGCAGTGTGGACAAAGGCCTAGCGGTGGAACTGTGTGCAGCAGGGGTAGGGAATAGTAAAGCGTTCAGTCTGACTGGCTGCTACACATTGCTGGTGGATGTTGTATAGGACATTAGAATGCTGGGTTAATGTTTGGCCCTGGGGTGGCCTTGAATATGCAAATACAAATTTTGCAAAAATAAGTTTGAAAGAATGACTTCATTCACTTATCCCCCTTTTCCCTTATCCAACAACATTTATTTAGTGCCTGCTTTCTGATAGATACTGTTAGGGAAGTGACTGGACAAAGCCAGTGAGTTTCCAGTCTGGTGAGGAAGAGAGACCCATCAGAGTATGCTGAGTGCTTCAGTAGCCTGGGAGGAAAGGAAGCATCTGGCTCGGTGTCCTAGCCCACCTGGGATGGGCTGGGGTCAAGGAGGGCTTTGGGGGGGAAATCACTCTAAGCTAAGATTTGAGGAAATGACTCAGAGTTAATCAGGTAAAATGGTAGAGGCAGAATATTCTGATTCTGAGTGGAAGCAACAGTTTGCTTGATAGCTTAGAAGTGAGGCTGATTATGGTGAGGCTTGAGGATTGCAAGTTAGTTCAACATCAGTTGAACAGTAAGTGCAGGGATGAGGGGATCATAGAGCACCTTGTAAATCATCTTAAAGAGTCTGGATTTTACCTGGAAGGCTTACAAGAATTTTAAGGCTTACAAGAATGTTTGCTTTGATGTGGAGAGACAGAGTGTTTGCATGACCCAATTACATTTGCATTTAGAAAGACAACTTTCAGCACATTGATTTCAAGGTGGGGATTGCAGAAAGTGGTACTGGTAACAATTTGGGGGCTGTTGTTATGGTCCTAGCAAATGTGTCTGTTTATCTTGCCCCCAAATGTACCACATTCTGGGACCATCTCCTTATCCTGCTGATATGCAGAACATACTCATTACCTGTGGAGGGAGGGGGCACTAGGTTGATACCATGTTAGCCAATATTTCTCTTATAGAAATTGCTGAGAGGGGAATTGAGGTATTTGTGCTATCCCAGTAGGAGAAGGAAAGGATCCTATCTCCTACCATGGAGTTGCCGGGAATTTGGCCTTTGCAACCATGTGGCAGTGTCTGTACCTCACAAAATTACTCTACAAGTGGCTGAATTACTTTCTAAGAGACCCCCATTTGCCTATAGAGGTGACAAGCAGGGAAAACAGTGCCCATTTCTCTAACAAGACCTAAAGCCAGCAGCAGCAGCAGCAGCAGCTCCAGAGAGACAGAAGTAGGGCAGCCTATTTGACAGCAATTGAGTGCACTTGTGAACTTTTTCTTTTTCCCCTAGGAAATCAAAATAGCAAACAACATGGGACTAGAGTGTGCTAATGCAAAGCCTCCCCGCCCCCCCCCCCCCCCGTCTGAGCTCTGATTCTCTGTCAAATGGAGCAGTTTTGTAGACTCATGGGAGATGAGTACTTTTCTTGGTCTTGTAGGACCGCATGTAGCTTATTCTTTGTTGCCGGCTGTTTGCTTCTGCTGTGGTTAAAGAGAGAGGGAGGGGAAAATGTGAATTAGTGTTTGCTATTCATGGTAAGACAGATTTGGGGGAACTCGAGGTGCATGAAACACATTGGACTCGAAAATCAGTCACTAAATGGTAAGGAACTTGATTCTGGAACATGTTTCACTTGTGTATTGCTTTACTTTTTTATTGCTTCACAACAAATTACAAATACTTAATGGCTTAAAAAAACATGAATTTATCTTGTCAACGTGTCTGTGGGTCAGGAGTCCAGGCACAGGCTAACTGGTCGTTTGCTCGGGGTCTTTTCGGCTCAGATCAAGGTCTGAGTCGGCTGTGTTCTCTTCTGGAGTCTTGCCTAGGGGAACCCCTGAGGGTGACTGTAACAGCAATATCTATCCCATACAGTTTTTATGAGAATTAAATTTAGATGATTCCTGTAAAGTATTTAGCAAAGTGCCTGGCACATATCTCTCCCCCATCATTATTTATCATTAGTGATGGTTACATGCTTCAGTTTTCTCCACTCGCTGGGCCACTGAGTGCTGCTGACGGCACAGCAGCAGGTGCATGTGGAAAGCTCCATCCGTCTACCACTCCCCGTCACTGGCATCATGGCCTGAGTCTGCCTCCTGTCAGATAAACCATCCCCATGCCCCATCCATGGAAAGATTGTCTTCCATGAAACTAGTCCCTGGCGCTGAAAGGTAACTGTTGGACACAGTTGGTTTCTAGATCTGCCTGTCACAGCCCTGCCTGTTAAATGGCCCACTTGACCTTCAAATCCCCAGAGGCAGGCATGCTCCTCTCTTCTCTGGGAAGTACAGAAAGGGAGGCAGCACCCAGCACTCCTTATCTGCCATTAAGTGAGAACCCAAAGTACTGACAAAAATGTCAAGATGTCCCTTGAAAAGAGAAAAGGGTTTTTACCAACTTGCCTGTGGGTGGCGTAAATGTGGATGTTCATATCAGACTACTCACACTCCTCTCCTCTAAAGTGCGGCCTTTCTGGTCTAGAATCTCTTCTTGACACTTGTTTCAAGGACTTCTGAGGCTCCATCACAACGCAGTTCTCGCAGAGCGCCTGGGACTAGGGAACAGGTGCGCGGAGCTGTTCCTAAGTGGAGCGAAGGCTGTCATGGCCCGGCTGGCTTAGCATTAGCACTTCTGGTAGATTACACTTGTGAGCACTGATTGTTACTCTTTGGGGACCCGGAATAAACTCCACCCCAGGTGAAGCACATTTCAAGCCACCTTTCTTGTTTGCCCTCCTACCTTTGCCCCTTTTCAGAGTTGCTTTTGACGTTCTATATGTGCTACAGTCTGTGCTGGGCTAAAAATGTCTTTTCTCTTGCTTTCTGGGAAAAAAGTTCACTTATCCTATGACCATTTTACACATGGGTTGAGGTGGGAAATTGTACTGCTTTTTAATACTGTTTTAATTGAGAGGCCAGATCATGATTTAAATCATGGTTCTCCCATCTTCAATTTCCATTTTCTGCCCGTAAACTGCTTGGTCAAAAGCCAGAATCATAGTTCTTCCTGAAAGAACAGGAGGAGCTGGCTGTGATAAAGGGGTTATTTCTTCCAGTTCAAATGGTCATTCAAAATCTCATTAAGAATATATTTCTCAAGAATACTTCACATGTCTTGAGAAAGAAGCATTTAATACAAAAAAATACATTTCTTCATTGTGGGGGTGGGTGAGTGGGCTGGGAATTGGGGGTTAGAGAATGATATATAGTATCTGTGTGCTTAGTCACTGTAGATTGCTTAATGGCTTTGTAGAGAGATTATATTTTGGGCAATTAGATAATTCTGTTTAAAATATAGTATGTAAATAGTTCCCAAGTCATATGTGTAAAATGTTCCCTAAAATTCTTTGAAAGGAAGAAATTACCTCTTCCACGTCAAGTTTGATAGGGTCACAGGTGTGTAGAATTGGATACATCAGAAACGTTGGATCATGGCACACTCTTATCATTTGTTCATTGGGACCCATTATATTTAGTTACCTATTTAACAGTAGGTGCCGAGGCCCTGCTTAGCACATGTAAGGAAACGCAAAGAGGACAGTGTGACTGGAGCAAGTATAAGAAGATGAAGTCGGTGAAGTAGCCTCGGGCCACAAACGTGCGAATCGCCCACATCACAGTCTCAAAGCCCCAGATGCTGGCGTGGATGTGGAGAGAAGGAACACTTTTATACTGCTGGTGGGACTGCAAATTAATACAACCTTTTTGGAAGAAAGTATGTCAAATCCTCAAAGAACTCAAAGGACATTTGCACTAGGCTGATTATCACAGCTCAATTTACAATCGCTAAAATGTGGAAACAGCCTAAATTCCCATTAACCCAGGAATGCATTAACAAGCTGTGCTCTATGTATACCATGGAATACTATTCAGCCACTAAAAAAGATGGAGACTTTACATCCTTCGTATTAACCTGGATGGAAGTGGAAGACATTATTCTTAGTAAAGCATCACAAGAATGGAGAAGCAAGAACCCAATGTACTCAATTCTGATACGAAGGCAGTCGAGCTAATACAACTGGTGGGAGAGGGGAGGAGGAAGTGGGAGGGAGGCTCACGGTGGATGGCTCACCTCTTGGGGGTGGGACACAATTACAAGAGGGACTTTGCCTAATGATCACAATCAGTGTAACCTAATTCTTTGTGACCTCAATGAATCCCAAACAATAAAAAAAAGAAAAAAGAAGATAAGAAGGCACCAGTGGTGCTGCTGCATGGGTAAGGTTGATTAGAGCAGTGATGTAGTAGAAATGACGTTTTCAGAAACCACTGTAACTACTGCTTTGAGAATGGTGTTGGTATGAGGAAGAGGTGATCAGGGTTGATGTAGAGAAATAAGATGATGGACTTTTCCTAAGGTTTGGCTGGGAGATGGCAGTGGTGTGGACTAGGGAGGTAGTACTGGGAGTCTTAAGACATGGCTGAGTCTGGATTTATTTTTCAAGCGGAGTCAACAGGAATGGTTGGGAAGATGAAAGGAAGTCAAGAATGGTGATAAATTTATGGTCCTTTTTAGCTTTGTAATCCATATGTGCTTTTACTAGTAACCATACTTAATATACACGTTTTGAATAACTGAAGTTTTTCAGCTTTTGACAGTGCCAGAGACTCAACAGTGTTGTTCAGAAATTCTTCCTTTAGTGTGATAATTGGGTCACTCTAACGGCTTGCTTAATGAGGCAAGAGAATTGCAGTTATGTACGTTATGTTTTCTGCATACAGTCAATTCCAATAATTCTTATTAGAGAAACAAAAGATGTTGAATATTTGTTGGGTTTTTTTAATTCACTATTTTTTCTAATGTTCATTCATGATGATGTATACAGCTATACTTCACTCATTTTTATTGGTATGTAATAATTAATTGTATAAATATGTAGTAAATAATTCATCCGTTTTCCTGACAGTGGTCACTTGAGCTGTTTGTAGGTTTTTGTTCTTTGAAATAAAACTGTTATGAATGTCTTAATACATGTTTTCTGTTGCAGGGGGTAAGAGATTCTGTATTTTAGACTGGTGATATAACAGCTGGGTAATAGGGTATAGAAATACAAAAAGGTTCTTATTTGAAAGTTCTTAATTAGTGCCAAATTATTCTTTGGAAATAGTTGTATTAATTCATACTCCTGCCAGCTGTATTTAAGACATTTTTAAGCACTTGCCAACACCTGATAGTGTCAATATTGTATTATCAAGTTTTGCTCATCTGGCTGGTGTAAAATATGTTTTTATGCATTTCCTAATTACTATTGAAATTAATTACCATTTAATGCTTATGGGATATTTGCTTTCCTCTTCTATGAAATTCCTGTCAATATATTTTGCCAATTTTCCCCTGTATTGTTAATTTTTTTTATCATTGATTTGTGGAAGCTCTTTAGATACAGTGGCTACTAATTTTTTATTGGTTATATGTGTTGCAAATATCTTTTCTCAGTTTGTGGCTTGATGTTACACATTCTTTCTGGTTTCTTTTAATGAACAGAGGCTATTCATTTTAATGCAATCAAATTTGTATATCTCTTTTAGAAATACTGTTTTTAGTGTGTTCTTTCGAAAAATCCCGACCTTGAATTTATGGACACATTTTATATTTTCTTCTAGAAGCTTGAAAAATTTTGCCTTTTACCTCAAACCTCTGATCTATTTGGAATTTATTTTTATTTGCAGAATGAGAAAAAATATAATTTCATCCCCTCCCCTCCATGGCATAATAAGAACTATATATTTGGTCTTTGTTCCTGGTCCTTGGCATATAGCTCCTAAAACTCTGGGGATCTGTTGGGTGAGTGTCTTTGTGTGCTAATGAGATAACTGGTAGCTAAGACTCCCTAAATAGTTTCAGGATGGGGGCTGGTTACCAGAAAGACTAAGATAGGATTAGAAGGTTGGATCTTTCAGTCTAATCCTCCTCCCTCAACTTCCAGGGAGGTGAGAGGGATTGGAAATTAAGCTAGTCACTCATGGCTGATGGTTTAATCAGTCATGTAATGAAATCTCCATAAAAAACTTCTAACTATGGGGTCTGGAGAGCTGCTGAGTTGGGGCACACATGGAGGTGCTGGGAGGGTGGCGTGCCAGTAGGAGGCACCAGAGATCAGTGCCTGCTCTTTCTTGTCCTGTGTTCCTGAGTTGTATTCTTTATAATAAACTGAAAATAGTAAGTAAAGCACTTCCTTGAGTTCTGTGAACTCTACTAGGTAATTATCAAACAGGGGGTGGGAGAGGTCACAGGAATCCTGAACTTATAGCCAGTTATTGGAAGTACTGATGGTAACTTGGGACCTGTGACTGGCATCTGAAATGAGGGTAGTCTTGTAGGACTGAACTTTTAATCTGTGGGGTCTGATGCAAACTCCAGGTAAATAGTATCAAAATTGAATTGAACTGTAGGATAGCAAGCATCTCCAACACAGAACTGGAAAAATGGTGTTGGAAAACACACTGTGCTTTTGGTGTGAAGATTGTTGTGAGTAAAAACAGTTCAGATCCTCCTCTCCTATCCTCCCATATGGAGAATAATTGATCCTAGCACCATTTTTGAATAGCTCTTTCTTTACACAATGATCCCACAATGTATAGATATAGGTCAGTATATATCTGTCTCTATCCTTTCTACCTCTGTCTCTCTCAAGTTTCCACAGATGCATGGATCAATTTCTTGGCTTTATATACTATTTTGTTGGTCAGTGCATCTAAATCTGTGCTATTACCTTCTTGTTTTAATTACTGTGGCTTCAGTTTAAAAGAGGTCTGACATCTAGTGGTAGAAGTGATTTCTCTCCTGACCAGTTTGCTTGAACTGACTGCTTTGCTTCCGTGTGTAAAGTACGTATTTACTTGGTAGACCATTTTAGGTTGACAATGACTTTACCTTACCACATTGAAGAAATCATTCAAATAGTGTCTCTATTGAGATGTCAGCTATCAGATTATCTTTTACTTCTTTGGAGATAATCATTGTGTGGGTCTAATGTAAATATATATAAATACATATTTGAATATATTTGAATCATTTTGGAGGTCTAATTTAAATATATATGATATATATATTGTTGGGGATTCATTAAGAGTACAAGAAACTGGGTTACGCTGATTGCATTTGTTAGGTAAAGTCTCTTTTATAATTGTGTCTTGCCCCTAAAAGATGTGTTACACACCACGATCCCACTCCCTCCCTCTTTTCCTCTCTCTGTCTCCCTTTTTCCCACCCCCCTTCCTCCTTCCCTGTCTCTGCTCTTCCTTTCTCCCACCCCTTCCCTTCTTCTCTCTCTCTGCTCTTCCCTTCTCCCACTCCTCCCTCCTTCCCTTTCTCTGCTCTTCCTTTCCCTCACCCCTCCCTCCTTCTCTCTCTCTGCTCTCCCCTTCCCCTACTCCCCTCATTAAAAAAAATTTTTTTTGAGACAGGGTCTCACTATGTTGCCTTAAGTAGAGTGCTATGGTGTCACAGCTCACAGCAACCTCCAACTCTTGGGCTTAAGTGATTCTCTTGCCTCAGCCTCTCAAGTAGCTGGGACTACAGGCGCCCGCCATAACGCCTGGCTATTTTTTGTTGCAGTTGTTTAACTGGCCTAGGCCAGGTTTGAACCCGCCACCTTTGGAAGCTGGCGTGGTAACCACTGTGCTACAGGTGCTGAACCTAAATATTTTTCTTTTTGTCTTTTTCTTTTTTTAGTCACTGATGTGATTAAATGTCTATTTAAATTTACTCTATTTAGCTTTTGTTGGTCTCTCTAAATAGGAGCCTTGATGTATTTCATCAATTCTGAAAAGTTCACAAGCATCACAGGCATTATTTTTTTCAGTGGTGTTTCTGTCTGTTTTTTCCTTTTGGGACTCCAGTTATACATATGTTAGGTCTCCTTGTTGTGTTCTCTATATCCATCATTCTCTTTCTATTTTTCACATTTTTGGTACTTCATTCTGATTTTTTTTCTTCTATATATCTTTCAGTTCATTGATTTTGTTTTCACCTCTATCTAATTGCTCTTAAACCTATTCTTACTTTAAGATTTATATTTTTATACATACAAAATGTGTAACATTTTACTTCCACTTATTTCTCTTTCAAGTTTCTATTGTAGCAGGTTTCATAGTTTTCAATTTCCTGTCAAAATAGGATGGTTGGCTTTTATTTCCTTGACCATAATAAACATAGTTGTTATGTATCTGGTGATTCTATCACCTGAAGTCCTGTGGTCTTTTTCTGTTGTCTGTTGTTTCGCCAGTTCTTCTCATGCTTTCTCTCTATTTTTACCTTGTTTTCTTTTACTGTTTCCTGGAAATTGTATTTTAAAATTTATATGTAAAAATAAGCTCTAAGATAACATTAGATTTGTCCAGCAAAGGTTTTCATTTTCATTTTTCTCATCATTACTTTTAGGAATTCATTACTTCTAGTTCCTAGCACAAAGTAAAGGATGTTTTACTGAGATTCTTGCCCATGGTGTGTTTTGGCTTTGATTTTTATCTTTAACTTACTGCAGATGCTTATGGTGTCTCATCCATATCTTTTTGGGTCTTACTGTTATATAGGGTGGCCATAAAGTTAGTGTGCAGTTTTAAAATTGCATACGATTTTAAATTGCACACAAACTTTATAGCCACCCTATATTTTATATGCCACTGACTTCTGACCATCAGAATCTAATCTTTGTCTGAAGGCTTTCTCTAGTAACCAGAGCCCTCTCTTCATTTGCATGGCAGGTCAGCAGTGCCATGCAGAGAACGAATCCTTCCTTTGGAGTCACAGTCAGTGGCCAATAAGAGTTGGTGTGTAAATATTTCATCTCCTTTTCCCCTGGGGTAAAATAGTTTTTATCCACATGTCCTATGCTACTTCTCTGGGTTGCACAGCAGGATTAAGCTTTAGTTACCTCCAGTGACAACTTGCTTAGTGCTGTCAGTATTTGTTGCTTCCTCACTCCTTTACTGTGTTTTCTAAGATAATATTTCAATAAGTGGTTTACACTAAAATCTTTGCCTTAGAAAACTCAAACTCACTGTGCCATGGTGCATTCAGTTTCTCAAATACCTTGTCTGGATCAGTAAACTCTCTTGACTGCTAGACTCACTTGTCTAGATTCATGCCTCCTTTGGCATCTCAGTCTAATACTTTTCTTGGTCACTTCTCAGCATGATATAGAAGTTCTTCTTAAAAATATTTATTGCCTTGAAAAATTGTTTTTAATGAAAAACTTAGTCCAAATTACCTAGCCCACCATTAACAGATGTAGAAAATCCAACCATTATCTCTCTAAATGCTTTTTCTATTCATTCCCTTATTCTTTTCTCTGGGATTCTACATAGGTAATATTAGACTTCCTCATTCTTCCTTGAACCTCTTTAGTTTCCATTTCTTTTTCTCTCTGTCTTATAGTCTGAAAATTTATCCATTTATTTCAAATCTTCTTTGAATCTTCAAATCTATTAACAGTTTCTAATAGGCTGTAAAAATCTTCTAAATGTTATTTTGCAATTATATTTTTATTTTTTTCAAAATATTTATAGTGCTTGTTTTTCAATATTCAATTTTTATTTGTTTAAACATTTCATTAGTATATCTTCACAATATTTTATTCTATGATCCCATTATCTGAAGTCCTTAGTGATGTATATTTTATTGTTTCTAATGATTTTTACTGATGATAGTTTATTTCCTTGTATGTTTCTTGATCCTTGATTGTGAATTCAAATTTGGTTGTCATTAATTTATAGTAAACTGGGAAGTCTAAATTGAATTTCTTCTTTAAAGGAGAAATTATTTTTGATTCTGCTGAAAGCCAGAGAGTGCTATCTGGCAATAATCACTCTATACCCAATCTTGGGTCCTTGGCTTAATATGTAAGTCTCAGATTAAATTTTTCCACCTTGCTACTGGTTCAAAGCTTAGTTTCTCCATCACAGCTATGATATAAATTCTTTTCCTCAAAGTGATCTGTGTCTTTTGGATGTGCTCATTGTTTATCCTTCAGCAAACATTTTCCTTCTTATTGAGGATTTCTCTTACTTTTAAAATTCCTGCTATGCACAAAGCCCCCAAAGAAACAATATAAAAAAAAAACTCAAAAATGAACAGAGAGAACAAGAGAGATTTTACCCAAGATCTATTTGTTTTGTCACACAAAGGGCCTTCAGATTATCTGTGGTGACATATTTAAAGAAGGAGAAACTCTATTTAGAAATTTTAGGTCTACCTAATTGGTAAAATTGGTCCATGGTAAAAATAAGACTTACTGGATAAAAGTGCTAACTTTGCAAGCTTTTTAGAAAGCTAAACTTCAACTCAGATCCTTTTTCTTTTGTCTATTTAAATCTGTTCTCTGTAAGAACTTTAAAAATGTCACAGATAGTGTAGAATATATTTGTTTGCAAGCCCCTAAACTTGTCATAATAGGCCCACATTCTGTTGATGCTCTAATTGGTTTTCATTTCTGACAAGATTGTTAGATCAGTGGATTTAAAACCTACCACACATTAGAAATACCTGGGAAGACTTTTTAAGAAAAAAAGTCCTTGAGTCTAACACAGATCTGCTCAGATTCTTGGGTGTTGATGGATTGAGAAAGGGGAGCCCATGGATTGGCATTTTGAATCAGCTATCTGTTCATTCTGGTTTGCAAATCACCAATCTAGAAAATATCTGCCTTGCCATGAAAGAATTATTTGAAGTTCATTTTACTAATTAATTCATTTGCTTATTTGTTCCCCCTCCCCCAATATTTCCTGAGTACCTGTTAAATACTATGGGTGTGATAAACATTAATAAAATAAGTTTTCGAGTGGTGTATTGTCTATACATTAAGATTAGGTATACACTCAAATGTCTTGAATATAAGAGAAAGAGCCCAGCGTTAACAAAGCGAGTAACCACAGGACTTTCTCCAGCAGTCATTGTGGCTATTGGCCAGGACAGGAAGTTAAGATCTTCATGGATACCAAAAAGCTTAAGAAAGAAATCAAAGAAACATGGAAAGCCAGAGTCTTCTAAGGCTTTGAGATTAGTTGAGCAAAGATTCAGTGAAGACAACAGAAGAGTTTTCTTTCTACTGATTTCATCAAATGTTTGACTTTTCTGGAATAGTGAGAGTAAATAGCGTTAAAAATAAACCTTCAACCTTGAATGGCTGTGTGGTAATAGAACTCTCACGGGCAGAAATAGGGCTTCCTGTCAATAAATATTTACTGCTAAGGTCTGGATTTATGGCAGCAGTTGCCATCTCCATGTTGATTCTCTCGTGGTAAGTTAATGACCACCTTTGTGTTCCCTAACTACTCAGGTTTATCACTAGTTGAAAAAGGTAGCAACCTACAGGCTGAATCAAGCTTTGACATAGAGCTGGAAAAGATAAAGGAAGGGAAATTTTGTTGCCTTTGAAATATATGGTTGTGGTAGATTTCAATTGTGGAACTAGGTCTAGTAATTCTCCGAGGTTTTCGCTTAACCGCTGTCCCTTTAGCACAGCCTTTCATACTCTCACGAAGAAGATCCCGTTGCTATTTTCTTTTTTTTTTGTAGAGACAGAGTCTCACTGTACCGCCCTTGGGTAGAGTTCCGTGGCGTCACACGGCTCACAGCAACCTCTAACTCTTGGGCTTACGCGATTCTCTTGCCTCAGCCTCCCGAGCAGCTGGGACTACAGGCACCCGCCACAACGCCCGGCTATTTTTTTGTTGCAGTTTGGCCGGGGCTGGGTCCGAACCCGCCACCCTCGGCATATGGGGCCGGCGCCCTAGTCACTGAGCCACAGGCGCCGCCCCCTTTGCTATTTTCTATCATTGCTCCAGTTTGTTTGCTTTGTAACACTTATTACAAGTTGCAATTATGTATTGTTCCTTTTACTTGTTTACTCTTTATCTCTCTCACTGGAATTAGCTCTTTGTTCCTTTTACTTGTTTACTCTTTATCTCTCTCGCTGGAATTAGCTCTTTGAGAGCATAGATTGTGTCTGCTTAGATCATCTTTGTATCTCCAGAGCCTAGAAATGAGAATGCAGGATGCTCATTAAATATTTGTTGAACAAATAAGTGCTACTGTGCCGCAACAGTGAGTGAACGCTAAATAACTGTTAGGTAAAGTGGATCCAAACTCACACTAACATTGCTCACTCTTTCATTTTACTACATTGTAATCTTGTACTCTTAGGGTATAATTTAGTAAAAAATGTATATTTTAAAATATTTAATTTCACACTATTAGGGGGTACACATGTTGTGTTTACATACTTTGTTTTTATACAGGCTGAGGCAAATTTATAAGTGTGCCCTCCACCCAGATAGTGTGCACTGTACCCAATAGGTGCCAATATACCCATCTTCTCTCCCTCCTCCTCCCCAGCTTGATTTTCCCTGAGATTTACTTCCATATGTGTACTTAAGTGTCAATCATTATTTCCAATTTGGTATTGAGTCTTGTCTTTGTTTCTCCATTCTGGTGGTGTTTCACTTAAAAGAAGGGTTTCCAGTTCCATGCAGGTTGTCACAAAGACATTTTTTACATTTACCTGAATGGAGTTGAAACACATTCTTCTTAGTAAAGTATCACAAGAATGGAAAAATAAATATCTAATGTACTCAATATTAATATGAAGCCAATATATAAACAATTACATGCTCATATGAACAATAAAACACAAATATAGTTAGTACGGGGGCAGAGGGAGAAGAGCGGGGGAAGTGGGAGGGAGGAGGATGATTGGCAGAAGTAGGGAGGGCTTGTGGTGGGATCTCACCTAATGTGCACATTGTGAGGGTGTACAACACGCCCTCTGGGTGAGGGGCTCTTTTACAACTGGAACTTTACCCTGAAAGTGAGAACAATGTAATCTAAAAATTTGTACCCTCATATTAATTTGAAGAAAAAAAAGATACTAGATTGCCATTAATTTTTTATGGCTGAGTAGTACATGATGGTGTGCCTATGACACATTTTATTAATTCATTAGTGTATTGGTAGGCACTGGGGTTGTTCCCATGTCTTTGTAATTGTGAGTTGTGCGGCTATAAACATTTGAGTGCATTTTTTTATGTGTTTCTTGACCTAATATTGGACTATCTTCCTTTGAAAAGTTTCTGCTCATGCTTTTTGCCCACTTTTTAAAGGAGTTGATTTTTTTCTTGCTGATTTGTTGAGTTCTTTTTAGATTCTGGTTATCAGCCCTTAATCAGATATATAGCATACACATATTTTCTCCCATTCTATGGACTATGTATTTACTCTATTGATTGTGTACTTGGCTGTGCAGAAACTTTTTAATTTGATCAGGCCCCACTTTTAAATTTTTGTTGTTGCTGTGATTACTTTTGAGGTCTTCTTCATAAAATCTTTCATGAAGCTGATATCTACAAGAGTTTTTCCAACATTTTTTTCTAAAATTCTTATAGTTTCTGCCTTAGGTTAAGTATTCTATCCATCATGAGTTAATTTTTGTGAGTAGTAAGAGGTCTGGATCCTTTTTCAGTCTTTTACATGTGGATATCCAGTTTTCCCAGCACCATTTATCAAATAGGGATTCTTTTCCCCCAGTGTATGTTTTTATCCACTTTGTCAAAAATCAAATGGGAACATAAGGATGGTTTCACCTCTAGGTTCTCTATTCTGATCCATAGTTCTAGGTCTCTGTTTGTGTGCCAGTACCATGCTTTTTGCATTACAATAGCCTTGTACTATAGCTTAAAGAGGGGTAAAGTGATGCCTCCTGATTTGTTCTGATTATGGAAGGTTGCATTGGCTATTGGGGTCTTTGCTGATTCCATATGAAGCCTAGAACTATTTTTTCTAGACGTGCAAAAAATGTGCTGGTATTTTAATAGAGATTACATTGAATCTGTAAATCACTTTGGGTAGTATAGCCATTTTAACAATGTTGATTCTGTTGATCTACAAATATGACATGTTTTCCCACATATTTACATCCTCTGCAATCTCTTTCCTGACTGTTTCATACTTTTCCCTACAGAGGTCTTTTACCTCCTTAGTCAAGTACACTCCTAGGTATTTTGTTTTCTTTGTTGCTACTGGGAAAGTTATTACATCTTTTATTGGATTCTTAGCTTGACTATTCTTGGCCTACATGAAAGCTACTGATTTGTGTACATTGATTTTGTAGCCTGAGCCTTTACTGATTTATCAATTCCAAGAGTCTCTTGGTTGAATCTTTGGAGTTTTCTGATATATGATCATGTTGTCATCAAAGAGCAATGATTTGACCTCTTCCTTCCCCACTTGGATACCCTTGATTTCTTTCTCTTGCCTGATTGCCCAGTTAGGAATTCTAGCCCTGTAATGGACAGAAGTGGAGGTAGTGGGCAACTTTATTTATCTCCAGTTCTAAGCAGGAGTGGTTTCAACATGAAATTGTCTTTGCAGTTTAAAAACCGGTCTGATATTGGCAGTTTTATATTATTCAAACTAATACCTTGAATTTTAGATTATACTATGTAAAATGTCTTGATACTCTTTTTTTGTCCGAATTCATGCCAATAAATTAGTTCAACATATATCCATTATCAAATAGTCGGCAAAATTTCCACATCAGTTAGGTGGTATAACTATGACTAAACATGGCTTGAAGTCTACAGATGGGTAAGTTTGAGTACTACCTTTACTAAGGAGAATAAATACAAATAAAATATTCTGGTACTAAATGGTAGATTTGCTAAATTCAATTGCTAATACATAGGATAATTTTCTATCTATTTCAGTGTTATTTTTAGGATTCTTATAATTAATGAAATGTTGTCATGACTTTTCTCAGAACTGAAAATATTAGATAAAGATTTAGCTCTTTAATTTTCACATCAATATCTGAGCTTGTAGTAGTAACAGTTTCTAATTGCTTATGCTCAGCAAGGTTAACTCTACTAATGTACTTATGTTTTCTGCTATGTAGTATTTTTTGACCAAATGGAGCCCCTAATTTGCATTTGGTGTTCACCATCCATCTTCCCGATGGACTGCAGAGCAATGACAAATGACAAATGACTGAGGGAAGAAAAGTTGGGGCTGAAATCAGGACAAGCCATTAATGAGCAATTTATTTAGCATGAAATATTTTAATTCTGCTTCTCAAGCTATATTTAAGGTGTACAAACAAAGCCCTACATTGTTAAGTGCATTATTCTATATATTTCTTGAATTTCCACTTTAAAACTTCTCTTCAATTTGGGACAAAAAGTACAGGTGTTTCATGTACTAACTCTGGTATTTAGGTTCTGGTCGTCTAGAGGATCATATTGAGAAAAAGTCACAGGCTGTCCCAAAAGTTGCCTAAATGGGGTAGTAAATGAGAATTTGTCGAACCACTTGGTAGAAGCGTGAATGTGTGGAACTGGTCAAAATGGAGCTTTGGCAGTTTCTGCAATTTCATTTCCATGGTTTGGGATGATTTCAGCTCTTTTATTTGCTACTTCCGACCTACAATCCACTTTTACTTCTTTCTTTTGTACAAAATGGCTTTAAAGATTTTGCTTTCTCTTTTGGTGTCCCTATTGGTTCACTTGTCATAGAAAGGTTGTGGTCAAGGCATATACAGGGCAGGGTAATTGGCAGTAAGTAACGTGGCCGATCCGTGATGTGCTATTACTGACTGGTTTTGAAGCGGGGTGTGTGTGGGGTGCATGTTCCTACACGGCGTATGTCTGTTATGACTCTTCTTAAACTTCACTTGTTAAACTAATATGAAATCATTGTTCAAAAATTAGAGAATGTGATAAGCAAAACCTCAAATAACTAACAATACTATCACCTAGAAATAGTCACTCTTAACATTCTTTAATAAAAATTTCATACATTTTCATAACTTTTTAACTTAATGAGTCATAAATATTCTTGTTAATAAATATACATCTATGTAATCATTCTTGTGGCAAAGGTGGACATTTAGGTCATTTCCAATTTTTGCTTTTGTTAATAATCCTGTGATGAATATCCTCATACATACATCAATGAACATGTTACAGAATATTTCCTTTTAATACATTAAAGCAAGCAGAATTCTTCAAAGCAAATTGGGATAAAAGTCAAAAAGAATCAGAAAAACAATAAAATGTAAGCCATATTTCTATAATTAATAAAAAAGTTCATGTTATTTATTATTAATGCATCATGGACTGGATTTACACTGACTCAAAAAAACCCCACGTAATATTCATGGGTTGGCATAGCTGAAAGAAGATAATCTTTTTGTCAGTGAGGGTGTGGGGAAACAGGCATACCGAAACTTTATTTGGGAGACTATACCCTGGTGCAATTTTTCTGGAAATTATTTTCAATTTACATATTCAACTTTTATTATGGAACATTTCAAACATGCAGAAGTAGAGAGAAGGTCACAGTAAAGCCTATGCATATGCATTACGCAGCTTCAAAAATTAGAAACTCAGGTACAGTTTTGTTTCATATCCACCTCATTTCCTGACCATACCCCAAACTGTTTCGAAACAAATCCCCCATATCATATAATTTTATTCACAAATATTTAAGTATTATATCCCAAAGACAGAGATTTCTTAAAAAATATTATGATCCCATAATCAGATCTAAATATTTTAATAGTAATTCCCCAATATCATTAGTGCTCAAGTCCCCAGACTGTCTCATTTGTTTTCCACAGTTTGTTTGAGTCAGGATCCAAATAAGGTCATAGGTTGTAATTAGATGATTTATCTAGTAAATCTCTTTTAATCAATGAGTTCATTTGCCACATATTTTTTTCTTGTAATTTTTTTGGTTGAAGAAATCAGGTAATTTTCTATAAGGTTTCCATATGTTGAATTTTGCTAATTACAACCCAAGTTGTTGTTTAACTGTCTGATTACTCCAAGGTACGGTTCATGTGGTAAAGGCAGGATATAGACTTTCTGCCCGCCCTTTCTCCTCCTCCTCTGTCTTTTCTTCTTTTTCTTTTCTAACTAGTTTCTGTCTAAAGAGTTGGTTTCATAGCATTCAAAAGTCCTATGATTTTCTATTTTAGTCTCGTTGTAAATTCATGGATTAAAACTACTAGGTGTTTTAACTTATTACAGTTATGATTCAAGTTGCCCCAAGTTTGGCCAATGGTTATTTGTTCAGATTGGCTTTTGGGTCTTTTTAAAATGACTTTAGAAGTCTTTTATAGATTCTTTGATCATGAGAAGTGCCAGGCTCATTTTCCAGATTTCCTACCAGAGACTTGTATTTAGCCATTTCTCTAAGGATCACCGATTTCTTTAAATGGGAAATGGCATCTAGAAGCCACAATTTTGGTCTTATAAGTGATCCTTGACATGGGGTCCTTCCTTGTTTATATACTTTTTCAATAGACAAAGGTAGGAAATATGACTTTTTAAAGATAAACTATATTATGAATTTTACTGATACTTCCCTTCTATATTTAGGACTGCAGGCTGTTTTCTTTACCTTATTAATCTTACATTCATTTTCTTTCTCCCATCTTGAGCACCTCAGCTTCAAGAACATAAGCAAAATTACTTTTTATCTTAATCATGCAATACATTCACATTTGCTGTACTGTGAATAAGAATACTAACACTATTACCAACAATGTGATTACTAAAAACAGTTTTTGTTTTCAATTCTTTCTTTCGTAAGGTATATTCTATTATGAAGTATAGTTAGAATGCTGGTTTTTATAGGCCACTCAGAGTAGTTACTCTCTCTGGCATTATTTGTTTCATTTTACTTTCAATGTTTGCAGGTTGCATTTTTATATTTAATTTTATTTTTTTCAAATACCATGTTTTTGACATCAAGCTATAAGGCAAGGTAATTAAATCTAGCTTCAATTCTTAACTCTCAACCCTATTTATTTTCTCTTCTTATAAGGACCATTTAAAAAAATTTATAGTTTTTTTTTAACTTTTTAAAAATACAACCAATGATATAAACACAGAGGGTGCCAAAAATATATACACATTGTAAAAAAGGAAAAAAACTGTATTCCAATTTAATATTCAATATATACTGGTAACAAAGGTGAACACAAGTCATGTTGAGCACCTCTTGCAATTGCAGAAGTTAAATGTGTTACAAATTTAATAGTAGGTATTTACAAATTTAGTATTACACATTTAATACAATTTTTCCTTTCTTAGAATGTGTATACATTTTTTGGCACCTTCTGCATATTTGTGTTTCTTCTTTCTTAGAGGTAGAGCAGCAGAGTTTACATGCTTGTCTCCAACCTGCTTTTTTTCATTTTCTATTTTATTGTGGCGATTGCTCCATAGTAGTATATGGGCCTGACAATGAAGTTTGCAAACTTGCCAGTGTGTACTTACCTTGGCAGCACTGTAGAAACCACTTGGTGTATCAGTGTGTCACATCTGTGTTCGTGTCAATGTGTGGTGATGTCTTGCTTAGTGGCATTCATTATTGTTGAATGTTTTTGTGTGCTGTTGCAAGAACATAAGGGCTTGAATTTAGAGCAATGAACAAACATTAAATTTCTTACTAAAACTGGCAAGAGTGGAAGTGAAATAAGGGACTTGTTCTTAGAAGTTTATGGGGATAATGCCATGAAGAATATGGCAGTGTACAAATGGATTTAATGTTTTTCTGAGGCAGAAAATGCATCACTGATGAAAAGAGGTTCAGGGCAGCCAGTATTGAGCAGAACTGATGAAAACATTGCAAAAATTAGTCAAATCGTGCATTGAAATTGTTAGCTGACTGTGAAAAGAGTATCAGACCAAGTAAATATTGACAAAGAAACAGTTAGGAAAATCATTTTTTTTTTGAGTTTATAATTTTTTCAAATCAATAAGAGGGTACAATTTTTAAGTTAGATTGTTCTCACTTCCAGGGTAAAGTTCCGTTTGTGGAAGAGCCCCTCCCCAGGGGGGGCGTGTTATACACCCTTACAGGGTGCACATCGGGGGAATCCCTGCCTCATGCCCTCCCTCCTGCCAAACGTCCTCCCTCCTCTCCCTTCCTGCTTCTTTCTACCTCTGAATTGGACTATATTAGTGTTTTATTGTTCTTATGAGCATGTAATTGTTTTTATATTGCTTTCATATTAGTATAGAGTACATCGAATATTTATTTTTCCATTCTTGTGATACTTTACTAAGAAGAATGTATTTCAGCTCCATCAGGTAAATGTAAACGCTATAAAGTCTCTCTCTTTTTTTAATGGCTGAATAGTATTCCAAGGTATACATATACCACAGTTTGTTGATCCATTCATGGGTTGATGGGCACTTAGGTTGCTTTCATGACTTGGTAATTATGAATTGAGCTGCAATAAATATTCTAATGCAAATGTCTTTGTGATAAAATGACTTTTGTTCTTCTGGGTAGATACCTAGTAATTGGATTGTAGGGTCAAATGAAAGGTCTACTTTTAAATCTTTGAGGATTCTCCATACTTCTCTCCAAAAAGGCTGCATTAGTTTGCAATCCCACCAGCAGTGTGGAAGTGTTTCCTTCTCTCCACATCCATACCAACATCTGGTGTTTGGGGACTTTGTGATGTGGGCTAATCTTGCTGGGGTAGGTGATATCTTAGAGTGGTTTTGATTTGCATTTCTCTGATGATTAAAGAGGATGAGCATTTTTTCATGTGTTTTTTGTCATCCTCAGAGAAGTTTCTGTTCAAATCCCTTGCCCACTTATAGAGAGGGTTGTTTGCACTTTTCTTATTGCTTAATTTGAGTTCTCTGTAGATTCTAGTTATGAGGCCTTTGTGAGATTCAGAACATGCAAAAATGTTCTCCATTCTGAAGGCTGTTTGTTTGCTTTGTTTGTGATACTCCTAGCTGTTTTAACTGAAAATCTAGGCCTGAGAAAGGTGTGTGCAAAAATGCTGCCTAAGGAGCTCACTGATGAACAAAAGCAAAGAAGAGTTGAAGCTGCCAAGACCTCCTGGAGAAGCAAGACAATGTTTTGGGCCATGTTATGACTGGTGATGAAGCATGGGTATTCCAATATGGCCCTGAAGCAAAGTGTCAAAATGCATGATGGAGGTCAGCCAATTCTCCACAATGAAAAAGTTTACCGAGGGTAAACTTTTACTGGGTTCAAACCCAGCCCCAGCCGAACTGCAACAAAAAAATAGCCGGGCGTTGTGGTGGGCGCCTGTAGTCCCAGCTGCTCAGGAGGTTGAGGCAGGAAAATCGTGGAAGTCCAAGAGCTGTAGGTTGCTGTGAGTCCTGTGACATCATGGCACTCTACTGAGGGCGGTAAAGTCAGACTCTGTCTCTACATAAATAAAAAGAAAAAGTTTCTGTCAGTCAGAATCATCAAGAGTG
Source organism: Nycticebus coucang (assembly GCF_027406575.1). Lineage (NCBI taxonomy): Eukaryota > Metazoa > Chordata > Mammalia > Primates > Lorisidae > Nycticebus > Nycticebus coucang. Next base: position 44,571,234 of record NC_069796.1, on the reverse strand, counting down.
AAAATGATGTTGCTAACCTTTTTTGATATCAGTGGGATTGTTCATTATGAGTTTATACCAACTGGACAGTTAACCAAATTTACTATTTGGAAATACTAAAAAGGCTATATGAAAAAGCTAGACAGAAACCAAGCTGAACTTTTTGTCAGGAACTCATGGCTCTTGCGTCAATCACAACAATGCTCCAGCTCTTAGGGTACTGTCTGGGGGACATTTTTAGCCAATAAACAACTACTGGAGCACCCTCCCTACTCCTGATTTGACTCCCAGTGACTTTTTTATTTTACCCAAAGATAAAAGAAATTTTGAAAGGAAGATATTTTGATGACATTTGGGACATTAAGGGTAAGATCTGTAGGACAACAGCTCTGATGGCCATTCCAGAAAAAGAGTTCCAAAATTGCTTTGAAGGGTGGACTAGGGCTAGCATCAGTGCATAGCTTCCCAAGGTGAGTACTTTGAAGGTGACCACAGTGATATTCAGCAATGAGGTATGTAGCAGTTTTTCTAGGATGAGTTTGTGAACACAGTTGTCAGCCCTCATATGTAAACAGTCCATTTTTTTTTTTTACAGTATTTCATATTTGACTTAACAAGTCCTCTAAGGATGGATAATATAGTGTTTCATGTCTTTTGCTGTTATAACTCATTTGAATTTAATTTATGCACTATTCTTATGCCAGGTTAAAAGCATATTTCTCCAGGCAGAATTGCCAGCCCTGGAGAAATCTCCGTCTCTGAACTCATTTAGGGACAGTGCAGAGAATGTAGGATGAGGTAGAGGTGAAGGATGTGCATCAACCAGTGAGACTCCAACCGTGTGTCTGACTATAAGCACTGCAGCACGCACTGTCAAGTGGTCTTTAACTCAAGCTGAGGAAGTGCTGTCTTTACTTTGAGGTAAAGGAGATTCAGGGAAAAGTTTGAAGTATGAGACTCAAATGCTCATGTGACCATTAGTAAAGCGGGTCAGAGGTTTCAGCCCAATGACTCTGACAAGGAACAGTTTTCCTGGGAGCGTCCTCACATAGCAGGAATGTTTAGATTTCTTTCGTGGAGTCTTTGATTTAGGGAAGGATATTTGTGATTTTTCTATGAAAAAAATTCTCAAGAGCTTTTGAGTAATCAGTGAGGCCTGAGCACGTTGTCAGCTAAAGTGCCCTGAAATCAATGCCACGGTGCTGCCATGAACATACTAATTTCATTCCAACATTCAAATGACATAGATTGTTACTCTCCATGGAGCACTTACCCAGGAATGGCTGAGTTTTCCCTTTCTTTGTACTATGAAATGGTTTCTTCTCCAAAGTAGAAAAATATTTGAAATTTTGGTTTATTGTTTTTATCCCTATATTTTAAAATAGATTCTTTTTTTTTTTTTTCAAGCCAGTGTTAGCTTTGATATTATGGCCAAATCATGTGAGTCTTAACTTCTTATTTGGAAAGAAAGCAAGTTAATTTTTTCAGATTTGGGAATTCATGTTTCTATGAGCTGGGGCATCAGGTGTTTTCCTATGGTCTTATGAGAACAGTGAACATTTCAATATCCTCATCATTCTGCATAGAGTCAATTTTTCCCAGATGTATTTGGGGGTTTTAATTAAGTCAGTACTTTCTCGGGGTGTGGGCATGAAGGGGGCATATGTGGGGCAAGGAATATAACAAACTGATTTAAGGTTATGGGTGGGGGAGCAGAAAGAGGGATGGAGGGAGGGGGGTGGGGCCTTAGTGTGTGTCACACTTTATGGGGGCAAGACATGATTGCAAGAGGGACTTTACCTAACAATTGCAATCAGTGTAACTGGCTTATTGTACCCTCAATGAATCCCCAACAATAAAAAAAAAAAAAAGAAAATGCAAAAAAAAAAAAAAAAGATTTTCTGGAATAATAGAGGTAATTTTGAAAAAAACAAATGATGAGAATTTTCCCCAAACTACTAAGATACATTTTAGGCTTTGAGTAATTTAGGAAGGCTGGTACTAATACAAGGATAGATTGACATATTGATGAAATTCCTGCAATTCTTCTAGTAGATATTTGTTGGTGTTTCAGGTACTTTCTAGGTTCAGGGAATACAGTACAAAATAAGGCAGTCAAGGTCTCAGCTCTGCCTGAGCTTAACCACTAATGGAGAAGTTAAAAATAAATAAGTAAGCACATGCATACATAAAAAATAAGAAAATATTAGACTGTGGTAATGCTATGAAGAAAATAAAACAGTACAAAAGAATAGAGAAGACCTGAGTATTTTAGGGATGTTTCTCATTGAATGATCAGAAAAGACGTCTCCTGGAAGTGACATTTAGAACAGACCCCAGAAAGGCAAGAAGAAGCCATCTGATATTCTTGAGAAGAACCAGACCATGAAGAGGGAATAGCTTAGTTTTTTTTTTTTTTGGCTGGGGCTAGGTTTGAACCCACCACCTCTGGCATATGGGGCTGGCACCTTACTCCTTTGAGCCACAGGTGCCACCCGGAAACAACTTAGTTTTTAAGAGTGAGAAAAAGCCAGAGAGCCCTCAGTGTAGGGAGAAAGGAGGTGAAGTTAGAAAGATAGACAATAAGTAAGCCTGGTTGTGGAAGTCTCGTAAGTGCAAGCCAAAACTCCCTCCATAATCCTAGCACATAATTCCCATATGGTACATGTCAGAATATCACGCATGTTAAATTATGCATCTCAGACCAATAAAGAGTAGATGAGCCCTTCAAAAAGTGATGATAGATAAATGTGTTGTTTGTATAAAAAATCACATTCTTACATCTAACCAGACAACAAAGTAAGTTACACGCAGATTTAAAAATTTAACATAAAAATAAAAGCATAAAATACTAGATGGAAGTATGGATAAATATGTGTATGACCTTAGAGCAGAAAGAACTTTCTAAATATAAAATCAGAGTGAGAAATCACAAAGGAAAACACCGTTAGAAAAATGTCTGCAGCAGAGGTGGCCGTGCGTATAAAACTCATAGCCAGAAAAACACTAACACCTCAATTAATATGATGAGAGAAAACATGGATAAGCAATTCACATAAGAATAAATGCAAACATCCTCTGAACTTATGAAATAATATTCTGCCTTACTAGGAATAAAATGAGTATTATAGAAAACAAAGGAAATGACGTAATTTTTTTTGTTATGGTGACAAAGAAAAAAATGATAATATTCAATGCAAGTGATGGTGTGATGGTCTGGATATGTTTAGTATAAACATATTTACTTGTATAAATTATACTCTTTTTAACCTTTAATATTTACCTTTTGGGAATATATATCAAAAGTATTAACATGAAAATTCACTTCAGATAGAGTAGTTGAACATTTATGAGTCTTTCCAAAGGGAATAATCATAAATGCGGAAAAAGATTTAAGTGCAAAGACATTTACCAGAGCCTGGCTGGTAAGAATAACATGAGTAACAACCCAGCACCCAGCAACAGTGCAGAGTCGCAAAAATACAATTATGGAACTACTGAAAATTAAGACTAAGCATAAAGAGAGAAGTTGAAACTATTCCTACAGTAGGTATTTTATGCAAAAGTACTAATTTTGTGTTTATAGAGCCAGCCACAGCTTATTCCTTCTCTCTCTCTGGAAATGAATACAACTGATGGTTAATGTGGCAATAAAGTGCAGATAAAGTCATAGATGATTTTTATTTTCTTATTGGTTTTCTATATTTTTGAATGCTTTACACAAGCATATTCTATTTTTATGATCAGGAGAACATGACTATTATCTTAAAAGTACAAGGCATCCCACCAACACAGACATGTGGATTTTAAACAGTCCTGAGTAACAGTCATGGCAGGACTTCATTTCTTTCCACACCTGGCTCCTGTCGGTGTTGCCTTACCCGGAAGAGGGGAAGGAATCATCATTCTAATTTCTGAGAGAGTCCAGTTCTCCCAACTGGGCAAAGGAGTGAGTGAAAGTATAAGAGGAGGCGCTTCAGGGGAGTGTGAGGAGGGCTAACCTGCAAGGCAGTCCATTTTTAACACTGGAATACCCTCATTCTCTGAATTATTTTAATGACACCTTATTGGACTAATTAAAATCCTACCAGATAAAGATTAATTTGAGATAATAATCTCCTCCCTATAAATGTGAAAATAAATTTAAGAGCAATAATCTCTGTGTGGATTACAGCTCTGTTCATTCATTCACACTTCCATAAAATTTGTGACAAGAGCAGTCCGACTGAATACATTTGAGGGAATAGGAGTTTTCTTATGGGAAAGAAAGGTAGGGCTTTTGTCATGTGCTGCTGAGGAGGGCTTGGGGCAACATGAACATGCTGGATAGTTTCTTAGTATCTCTAAACTTCAATTCCCTTACTGTGTCATGGGGAAAATACCCATAGGGTAAAAGTGCCTATAGAACACATAATAGCAAGAACGTTGGAGTGTGCAGAATGGTGGAGATGGGAATGGTGACAGTGGTGGCACTGATAGTGATGAGGAGAGTGGCTCCAAATGCGTGGGAAGACCCCGAGCATCATGGGGCTACTGGAAGGGAGATGGAGTTTTTGCCTTTCACCACCTGGCAGCTTGCGCCTTCCTATACCTAACCTTAGAAATCAGGCAAAAATGATCAATTAAGAAGTTCCTGCTCCCTCCTCCTACATTGGCGGCTGCCAGTATGGTAGACACAAAATCTTCCTTGTTACTCACTTGCTATCATACTTCAAAGCAAATTACTCACTGGTGTCTCAGTAGCCTGCAAAAAAAATTAATTTATCTTCAAAATTTGTTTTCATCCAGGGAGTAGCTGAATCATCCAGGGAAAATCTGAGTCAATTACCAGTGAATCAAGGAAATGGAAATGGCATTTTACAGTTAGGTTGCAACTGAATAAGGAGGACATGATTGGGTTGTTTGTAAAGTTTGCCTGGTGTACCTTATTATAATGTAATGGAAACCCATAAGGAATAGCTAATAACATTGAGCATAAAGTATTACGCTTTCTCAAAGTGCTATAGAAAAGCCAAATTTTACTATTTATGCTCCTATGTAAACATCATTAAGGCTAGGTTCTGTATTGCCCCAAAAGATATATTTTAGTATCTCCTGCAAAATTAGAGCTGAATTTTATGACTCTCTTTCCATGAGTATATGCTCCGTCAGCAGATGTTAACTGAAGATGCATGAAGAAAAGTCAGTCTGACATCAGCCTCTTTCTAGTGCTTGCTGATGTATATATAAAACGTCCCCACCACCCCGGCTCGAAGGCTAGAATAAACTGCTTTGCTACAATGAACAACATAAGTCTCTGGGCTCTCTAAGCTCGAGAAGAACTGTTTTTACATGCAAACTATAAACTGTTTCATACTCTTCCCAACTCCGTGATATCCAGGAGTGGTCAAGTTTAACCACTGATGGGTTCATAATAATGAGTATGTGGCTCAATCTGTATGTTTCCCAACTGTTGCCCAATGCTGTATCTGCATTTTATTGGCACAATTTCCCAATTGTGGGTAATGACTCAGCAGTCGTTCACTGCATTAACCTGAGGCCAGGTCAGCTCACAGCCTGGGATTATTTGTCCTTTACAATAACTAATGATGTCCACTGAATAAAGTGTGTGTGTTTGTGTGTACATGTATGCACATGTGTATTTTACATTGAGTTCCCCCCATCTCTTTGTTATCGTAATTTCTTTCCCTTGGATTAGAGATAACAAGAGTTATTGAGAAACTCTGGATTTATAGTTTTTCTTTTTTTTTGTAGTTTTTGATGGGGGCTGGGTTTGAACCCGCCACCTCTGGCATATGGGGCCGGCGCCCTACTCCTTTGAGCCATAGGTGCTGCCCGAGAAACTCTGGATAGTGAGTCAGAAGATTATGGTTACAATCTATATGTTTGGACTTGAATAAGTTATTTAAATTCTCAAGGATGAGATTTCTTGCCTAGGGAAAGAAACCTGTACTGTCAGGGAGTTGAATTTAATGATCTCTAAATTTCTTTCGTTTTCTAAAATCACATGCTCCGGGATGTGGGATGTCTGGGGACGATGTATGGGGCATGGAAGAGAAGAGTAAGACGCACTCCAGGCCCCTGTTAAAATGAGTGATCACCTGATAAGGAAGCAGCAGATACGGAGTTAATGGCTCTTCAAATGATGATGTCGGTGAGTATTGAGTTGTCATGGAAGGGCAGGCTACTGTGAACTGCACTGGGGGGAAGTTTCACATAGAAAGGACTTCTGTAAGAAGAGATATGGGGTGGCCTTCAGGTCACAGTGACAAAGGGCATTCCTGGCAGGAGAATCAGCAGGAGCAAAGGGGAGGACACAGGATGAACACTGGGTCTGGTTTCTCTCTTCTCTTCTGTCCCTTGCATGTTTTTTCAATTTGCTTTCACTTACAAGGAATCTGCTTTTGTGCATCAAATATTGCTTTTCTTTCTCTTGCTTCAAAGTTCTAAGAAGGGCTTATTAAGAGTCTGCAATGATGGACTCAGAATCTCTGGGTGAGCCTGGAGTTTCTTTAGGTTTCAGGAACACAGATTAATGATATTTTCCACAGCAGAGATTCCTGGCCTCACAACCCTCCCCCTGTGATGATATCTGAGAGAAGCCCACACATGTGGTGCACTCTTCCCACAGGTGCACCAAGGCTTTGAAGTATCACTGGCTCCCAAGCTCAGGTCTCATTCTGTTCTATTCCATAGGAGAATGTACACCAGAACGCAAGTTAGCAGGGGAGACGCTGTTATAGGCATTACTTTAGTTTACTCCATTAAAAGGGTTCCCTTGCAAACTTGGTTAATCTAACCATTTTTAGTCGATAATAATGACAGATTTCATTTATTGAGCGCTTGGTACATGCTGGGCATTGTGCCAAGTACCTTAGCAGACTGTTATCTGGGCCTCACAGTGACCCTGTGAGGGAGGGACAGTTATAATGCTCATCTTTTCGTGTACCTGGCTCTGTGTCAAGTGTTTTACATGGATTACCTTATTTAATTCTAACCACGGCACTGTAAAATGTTTACCAGTGTTATCACCATTTTATAGATAAGGAAACAGACCCTGTGACAGGAAAAGACTGGTATAAATGTTTCCCTGACAGCAAGAAGCAGAGTTAGGCTCTGCACCAAGTTTTTGTGACCCCAGAGACTGTGCTCTTAATTACAATAATATAAATAAAAAATTACCTATAAGCATCTCCCTCAACTGACCATAACCCAAAAATAGGGCTGTCCCTGTAGTTGAGAGATACTGAGGTACAAGATTATTTTCTGTGATTTCTTTTACTTTGCACTGAATATGGATTATTTGAATGAGGCAATCTGGAAAGAAAAAAGATAAATGGTAATACTAGGACACTCATGCCTTGCTCAGCAATAGCATTTACTGTTTGAGATAATGACTTAGAATTGTGATGTTTTCCCAACTAAGTGGTGTGAGACTGGACTTTAACTTATCTTATGGAGAACATAGATGATGTACTCAGGTTTTCTGGAAGCTCTTAGGCTAATGTAAAAATCATGGGAGGACTATTTATAACTGACCCTCAAGCTCCAACATCTGGGCTGAATAATTAATACACCTTTTGATTAAGCACTTTCATCCTAAATGTTCACATGGATGTAATCATGGAAGTCAACACCTACCAATCATGCACGGGGATTAAAAAGGACATGACCTGGCAGGCACCAAGTATCCAGTTGTGCAATAAAGGAGTCACAGAATAGACATGGGGAGACAAGCAAGAGACTTGTCTTACCGCATCAGTGCAAATCTCTCCTGTACTTGTGAATGGGGACACATACTGTCTACCCGCCTCCTTGCCTGAAAGTGATGCCAACTTGGGATAGAACTGCCTTGCATATTTAAGTTAAATATTAAATCAATGAAATTTTTCTGTAGGGTCTGCATAGAGCCAGCCGTTGTGCCAGACAGCAGGAAAATAGAGGGGAAGAAGACACAAAGGGCTTCCCGGCCACTTTAGCCTTATGGAGTGAGCTGAACAAATGTGTGATGACATTGACAATGTACACTGGCCACTATGAAAATAAGAGGAGAGGCTGTTATGACAGCTCTTAGAGGGGAGTAGATCAGGGGTGGGGAAGAGTAGTTTCAGGAGACACATCCAAATTCAGACTAAAACATGAACAGGAGTTGGCCAAGCAAGAGGGAGTTGAGGTTGTAGATGAGGCAGAGGAAAAAGCCATTTGAAGGCCAGCAGAGATGGAAGTCTGGTGTTGTCTCAGTGGTGGAGATAGCGATAGGAAGAGGAAAACAGGAGAGAAGGCAGGTCAAAAGACAAAGTAGGTGAGCTAGGCCAAGTGCTGATTATGGAGTGCTTTGTAATTTGTGCTCAGAATACTGAGATCTTAATCTAAGGGCAATGGGAAATCATTGAAAGGTTTCAAGCAGGCGTCTTGCAAGGCAGGTGTTAGCTGGTGGTAGGGGAACATGGTCATGCTAATTCCATGTAGCTAGTCCAGTAATTTAAGACCAACAGGAATTATCTTGGGGTGGATTTCCTGGATTGTTTGCCTGTATCATCTTTCCCTTGCAATTGCAGAGAACCCCATGTCTAGAATGGCTCCTGTGCTCACAGGACATTTCCCAACACAGGTGCCGGGCTAGATGGAGGGCTTGGTTGACATGAAGTCTGGGTGTTTTCAGCCCTGTCTATCACTGAGTTAGTATTCTCTTGAGGAGAGATCAGAGTGTGAAATGGTTTTACTCCACTCTGCACTGGACAAAAGTGGTCAGTGGGCAGTGTGTACCCTAACAAGTTGTGGTAAGGCCTCTGGGCCATGTACTAAAGAACTATGTGTAGGTAATAGTGATCCAGAATTGGGGATATTAGTCAAAGCAGGCTGACTTCTTGTCCAAATGTCTCAGATTAATTTATTGACACTCATAGACAGTGAAGTGGGCTTCACTCCTGTTATTAAATAAACCAGTTTAATGCTGATCTCAAGATTAGAGGGTGGCTTTTGTTTAACGTATAATGCCTCTCCTGACAATATTTTACACTTGGCCTCCTTCCTCCCTGATTGCTTTTGGGTATCTGCTGTCCATTGTGATATTACCCAAGAATGAATGTATGGTCTTGCCACTGAAATCAGTTAAGGCAACACAAGCTCTTATAACAGGTACTGGGAGTGCTATAGTCTTGGTTGAAGATTTGCCAGAATTTCAAATTGATTCTTGAAATATTTTTGTAGTATTATACTATATTTTTCTATTACTATACAAAAATGTTATACTATATTTTTATACTATTGTACAAAAGGTTTTGGCCTACTATAAATATTTTTGTAATAGTCTATAAGATCCTTGAATCTATTGATAAATCCTTATAGAGGGATAAGGACAATTGGCCTTATTTGGAAAGTTTTCACTCAACTTGGTTAATTATTAATGATTTACCAAATATCTATATTCTGTATGCATTCTAGGTACAATGAACTTAAAGATGAACCAGGTGAAGCTGTGCCTGTAAACTCTGGGGGAGCTCAGGGAAGGTCTGGAAAGAGAGATAATATGTGGCTATAGTGCAATGTGCTTTTCCTTCCCTATTTCAGATAAGAACCAATAACTTAGAAGTGGCAAGTATCCTACAATTTGCTCAGAATTCCTCTTCAGACAAAGAAAAATTTGGCTCAGCCTCTGTCCCTTATACTTTATGTATGAGATTTTGAGAAGTCATTTTTCATAATATTTATTTAGCATCAAAAGATAATATGCAGGTGAATCAATGATACACTCCAAACAGCATCCATAGACAACTCTATTTGCTTTTTCTGACTTTAAATGAATGCAGGCCCAATAGTAAAATTATATAGTCAATAAACCCGATACCTGACTCCTCTTGTCATGGCTCGACAGTATCCTTAAACTTCAATGAGCCAGAAAATACAATTACACAATTATTGCTCTCTCTGCCCAAGAGCAATAAAATTGATGTATGAAATGGTAAGGATTAGCTAAGATGACATAACCAGAGCCATAAAGCATCCGTGGTTAGTCCTAACTCTTTCTTACCAAAATTAACTGCTAACCCTCCCTATCCAGACTAATCCTTTATAAAAATCATATATGCGATATCAATTTTTTCCTTTGGGAAGTTTTCAAATTATCAATTGGTGAATACTTTATGCATGATAATAATCATGTTATATATATTTTCTTGGGTTTCTTTATGTTTTCATACTTTCATAGAGTTCTCAACTGCATTTTGAGACTGGGAAGGCATTAATTCTCCTATTTTTAAAATTAAATAATGGAGTCACAGAATAATTGAATGTGTTGCTCATGTCCATACAACTGATGAGTGTCATACTAGAGTTAGGTAGGACCCAGTTTTCAGACTATTGTATTTTTAGAGTGGTCACTAAAGTCATGGAATTTGTCCACAGAGCAGGTGGCCTGCTCTACCATTATCGATTGCAAATTTGTTCAAAGTAAATAACGATTCTAACTCTGTTTCCTCATTTATAAAATGGGGTTAATTATAAAATCTACTTCTCAGCATCATTGTGAGGATCTAGCAAGCCGATATTTGTAGTGTTTATTTAGTACTGTGACTATCACATAGTAAGAGCTCAAAAATGATTAGGTCTCACTAAAGACTAATTCCCAATGTAAATTACATACTGTGTTGTACTGTGGTCTGTATTATAAGTATGAAGAATTGGAACTTCAGCAAATGAAAAGCACAGTGAAACATCCCCATCTTAGAACTGCATTCACAGCATGCCATTCTCATTCACCCAGAGTGCTTTTCCCACCAGAGACTGCTCAGGAGGTCTGCTTCCTCTTTTCTGTACTCAAAGGTTTTGCTTTTCACACTTCTTTCAGCACAGCAGGCTCTGATGGTTTTTCAAAGGTTGCCATATTTACTTTTGACCCCAGGGAAAAAAGACAGCTAGGTATATCTGAGCATGCTTAAAATGTTGGCACCCTGAGAGTCAAATTGTCCTTTCTTTGTACTCCCACAACTTGTGAGCCCCACCCAACTGTTATTTAAAAGGCTTCACACATTTTTTGAGAAGAGTTGGGCTGTTGAGGAGCACGTGGTTGTATAGGAGGGAGAATGGGCAGCTGTGTCTGTTCACTTGCCCCTGCTCGTGGTTGGTAGAAAAGGACTAGAAATGATGGATTTTGTCATTTGACAAGGTGGGAAATATCTTCCGCAGGGTTCTGTTCTTCTTTGATGAGGTTTGTAATGACAGAGAAGTCAAGTTATCCAGATATTAGCTAAGCTTTTATAGTGCTTGGTGTGTGTTACATCCAAAGTTGAAATTAAAGAATGTTGGGGAAATTAGTTAGGAAGACTTCCTGGATGAACTGAGAAGAAAAGCCCTATATTCAGAAGAAAATTCATACCTTTTGGTCATTTTTTTCCCCTTTGATTCAATCTCCTTTAGTTGATTTATTCATTCATTTAGTCTTTCATTCAAATAATATTTGTTGAGGATGGGAACATAATGAGCAAAAGTAGATATAATACTTGCCTTTAAAAGGCTTTATAACTTAGTATAAGACATAAATATTAAAGAAATAATCACAAAACTTATTGTTATTAGCTATTAAATCCAAAAGTCCATAGTAAAAGACTCAAATGTCCATCAAGCAATTATAATAAATGTCAGGATAGTCTTATTTGTCTTACCTCTGATTGGAGAGCTTTGAACCCCCCATATCTGGATTACTTATATCTTTTTTCAAGTTTGGAAAGTTTTTTTGCTTTTTTTTTTTTTAAATAAGCTTTCTACCCCTCTTTATTTTTCTCTTTTTCTTTTTGGATTCTTACGACTGGACCATTTGCTCTGTTTTCTTATTAAGCATTTGATCTTTTGATGCTGTCCTGTAAGTTCCATAAGCTTTCTTCATTCTGTTTCATTCTTTTCTTTCTCCTTTAATTGTATATTTTCAAATAGCCCATCTTTGAGTTTACAGATTCTTTTTTCTGCTTGATCCATTCTGATGTTGATGCTATCTATTGGATTTTTCATTATGTTAATTGCATCATTCAGCTCAAGGATTTCTACTTGATTTTTAAAAATTATTTCAATTTCTCTGTTAATTTTTTTGTTCTAACCACTTGGAATTTGAAATTTCTCATTTCATTGAATTATTTTTCCATATTATTTTGAAGTATGCTGAGCTTCTGGGGAAGTTTTATTTTTTTATTTTAAAAACTGTAATGAATTTTATTACAGAAAATGAATAAAGCATTTTACAAATTTATTACTCAAAGGGGTATCTCTATTTGAGGAAATCAGGTGTTACACTCAGAGAGGTAAAATGTTATAGCTTGTACACCAAAATTAAAACATTAAATTAAAAAATGAAATGGTTACCAAGGTCATGCAGGTCAGGAGATCAAAGGTGAAGGGTCACACATTATTAAAAAGAAATCCAAAAGGATGGCTGCATCATGATCTCTCTGTGTTCCGACCATACCTCTCTTTTGGTAAACTCGAACATTTCAGCAGACATTCAAGCAGCTCTTTCAGTGAAAAGATTTTTACACGACTACTATTGCTGTTTCCATGATCATCTTCTATAGGAGGCACAGTGCTGAGAACACAGTAGGTGATAATTCTGCAGAATACACTTTGGGAAATGCTGTCCCTGTGTGTTTTGGGCAGCCATTTCCCTCTGCGCACCATAGTCCTCCTCATGACATGGACCAAGCGAGCCTCTCAGACTGCCAATACCCCCTGACAAATTATTTTAAATTCTTTTATTTATTTCTTTATTATTTTTATTGTTTGGATTGATTGAGGAGGGTACAAAGAATTAGTTTACACTGATTGCATTTGTTAGGTATAGTGCCTCTTATAATTGTGTCCTGCCCCCCAAAGGTGTGTCATACACAATGACCCACCACCCTCTCCCTCCTTCCTTGTCTCTGCTCTCCCCTTCCCCTCCCCTACCATGTACTAGATCATTAATTGTGCTCATATCAGAATTGAGTACATAGGATTCTTGCTTCTCCATTCTTGTGATGCTTTACTAAAAAGAATGTGTTCCACTTCCATCCAGGTTAATACAAAAGATGTAAAGTCTCCATTTTTTAAATGGCTAAATAGTATTCCATGGCGTACATATTCCACAGCTTGTTAATCCATTACTGGGTTGGTAGGCATTTAGATTGCTTCCACAGACTGTTTCCATTTTGGTGATTGTAAATTGAGCTGCGATAAACCAGTGCAAGTGTCCTTATGGTAAAAGGATTTTTTTCTTCTGTAGATGCCCAGTAATGGGATTGTATGATCAAATAGGAGTTCTAGTTTGAATTCTTCGAGGATTCTCCATACTTCCTTCCAAAAAGGTTGTATGAGTTTGCAGTCCCACCAACAGTGTAAAAGTGTTCCCTTCTCTCTACATCCATGCTAGTATTTGCAGCTTTGAGACTTTGTGATGTGGGCCATTCTCACTGGGGTTAAGTAATATCTCAGGGTAGTTTTGGTTTGCATTTCTCTGATGATTAGGGATGATGAGCACTTTTTCATATGTATGTTAGCCATTCATCTGGCTTCTTTAGAAAAGGTTCTATTCATGTCTCATGCCTAGGTGATATGTGGCACTGTTGACCTTTTTTTTTTTAATTATTTTGAGTTCTTTATAGATCCTAGTTATCAAGCTTTTATCTGATTCATAATATGCAAATGTATTTTCCCATTCTGAAGGTTGTCTATTTGCTTTGGTTTTTGTTTCCTTAGCTATACAAAAGCTTTTCAGTTTAATTAAGTCCCATTTGTTTATTTTTTGTTGTCGCAATTGCCATGGAAGTCTTCTTAATACAAATCTTTCCTGAGGCTGATATCTTCAAGGTTTTTTTCCACACTTTCTTTGAGGATTTTTATTGTTTCATGCCTTAGATGTAAATCTTTTATGCATCTTGAATCAATTTTTGTAAGTGGTGAGTGGTACATGTCCAGTTTCAGTCTTTTATATGTGGATGCCAGTTTTCCCAACACCATTTATTGAACAGGGATTCTTTTACCCTGTGTATGTTCTTATTTGTTTTATCAGAGATGAAGTGGCTGTAAGAGGTTAGTTTCATCTCCTGGTTTTCTATTTGGTTCCAAATGTCAATGTCTCTATTTTTGTGCCAACACCATGCTGTTTGTTCACTATGGCTTTATAATATAGCCAAAAGTTTGGTAGGGTGATACCCCCAGCTTTGTTTTTATTACTAAGAATAGCCTTGGCTATTTGGAGTTTCTTTTGGTTCTATACAAAATGAAGAATTATTTTTTCCAGTTCTTGAAAGTATGATGATGATATTTTAATGGGGATTGCATTGAATTTGTTGATTGCTTTGGGCAGTATAGACATTTTTGCAATGTTGATTCTTCCAGCCATGAGTATGATATGTTCTTCCATTTGCTAATATCCTCTGCTATTTTTTTCTTAGGGTTTCATAATTTTCTTTGTAGAGGTCTTTCACCTCTTTTGTGAGGTATATTCCTAGGTATTTCATTTTTTGTGAAGCTACTGTGAAGGATATTGTGTCATTGATTAGCTTCTCATCTTGGCTGCTATTGAAATACACAAAGGCTACTGATTTGTGGACATTGATTTTATATCCTGAGATGTTGCCATATTTTTTGATCACTTCCAGGAGTCTTGTGGGTGAGTCTTTGGGGTTCTTTATGTATAAGATCATATTGTTGGCAAAGAATGAGAGTTTGACCCCCTCTGAACCCATTTAGATGCCCTTTATTTTATTCTCTTGTCAGACTGTATTGGTTAGAACTTCCAGCATTATGCTGAATAGTAGTGGTGATAGAGAACAACTTTGCCTGGTTCCAGTTGTAAGTGGAAAATCTTTCAGTTTTACTTTATTTAGTATAATATTAGCTGTGGGTTTGTCATAGATGGCTTCAATCAGATTATGAAATGTGCCACCTAGGCCTATATACTAAAGTGTTCTAATTAGAGGATGCTGAAAAATATTAAATCCTTTTTCTACATTTATTGAGAGAATCATATGGACCTTGTTTTTGCTTCTGTTAATTTGGTGAATTATGTTTAATGGGCTTGTGTATGTTAAACTAGCCTTACACCCCTGGGATGAAACCTACTTGATTGGGATGAATGATTTTTTCAATGTGTAGCTGTAATCTATTGGCTAGGATTTTGTTGAGAATTTTTTCATCTATATTCATTAGTGAAATTGATCTGAAATTCTCCTTCTTAGTTGGGTCTTTTCCTGGTTTTGGTATCAGGGTGCTTTTTACATTGTAGAACATGTTGGGGAAGAATCCTTCCTTCTCAATTTTTTGGAATAATTTCTGCAGTATGGGTATAAGCTCTTCTTTGAAGGTTTGATAGAATTCTGGTGTGAAGCCATCTGGACTAGGGTTTTTTTGGTTGGTGTATTTTTTATTCTTTCTTCAGTCTCAGTTCTTTAAAAATGAATCTGTTCAAGAGATCTATTTCTTCTTGATTAAGTCTAGGGAGAGGGTGTGATTCCAGGTATTGATCCATTTTCTTCCCCTTGTCAAATTTCTGGGCATAGAGTTTGCTGTAGTACTCAGAAATGAGCTCTGTATCTCTGTGGCATCTGTTATTTTCTTTTTATCATTTCTGATTGAGGTTATTAGAGATTTTACTTTTCTTTTTTTAGTTAATCTGGCCAAAGGTTTATTGATTTTATTTATTTTTTTGAAGAACCAACTTTTTGTTTTGTTAATTTTCTGAATGATTCTTTTGTTTTCAATTTCAGTAATCTCTGATTAATTTTGGTTATTTCTTTTCTTCTGCTGGGGTTTGGGATTAGATTGTTCTTCTTTTTCCAATTTCCAATTTCCAGTTCCAAATTCAGGAACAGATGGTTCATGAGTTTGTTGAGATGTTCTCGTTCTGTTTTTTGAATGTAGGCAACTACTATAATAAATTTCCCTCTTAAGAAATAAATTTGCCTCTTAAGACTGCTTTTGCTGTCTTCTACAGGTTTTGGTAACTCGTGTCTTCCTTGCTGTTATGTTTGAGGAATTTAACAATTTCCTCTTTTATCTCTTCCTGTACTTAACTATCATTCAGCATAACATTGTTTAATTTCCATGTCTTTGTCTAAGGATGAAGGTTTTCATTGGAGTTGAATTCCACCTTTATTGCCTTGTGGTTTGAGAAGATACAAGGTATAATTTTTATTCTTTGAATTTTGCTGAGGTTTGATTTGTGTCCTAGAATGTGGTTGATTTTGGAGTACATACCATGGGCTGACAAGAAAAATGTAGATTTGGGATGGTGTGTTCTGTGTATGTCTATTAAATCCCATTTGTTCTAGGGTCACATTTAAGTTCTTTGTATCTTTGTTTAGTTTCTGTTTACAGGATCTGTCCAGTTCTGTCAGAGGGATATTAAAGTCCCCAACTATTATGGTGTTATGGGATATCATATTGCTCAGCTCCATCCAGGTCTGTTTCATAAATCTGGCAGCATTTAAGTTGGGTGCATAAATATTTAAAGATAAAATGTTTTCTTGTTGTGTTGTTCCTTTGACCAGTATAAAGTGTCCATCTTTATCTTTATTATTTTAAAACTCACAAGAATCTTTCAGGGGCTGATCTCACAGTGCCCTCTGACTTCAGTTCCCGTGGGGTGTGGGAGTCCTTTAGCCTGTCTCAAGAGTGGAGTTATGATCCTGGCAGGCAGAATTAAGATGGTGTACTTTAGGCCCTTGCTAAGACATTCTCATGACTTTCTCATAATGGCAGCCAGCCAGACCTTCTCAGTATGGCTTGCTTGCCAGCCAACAAACCTATGGCAAGTCCACTCCAACATCATTTAAATATGGTTGCTGTATACTGTTGAGTTTGCCCACTCTTCCAAGCTTTCCAGTCAATGTGCAGCTCCCCCCAACAACTATAAACATCCGAAAGGCGTCTTCCCATCCCAGACCTCTGTGAGTGGCCAGGTGATCTGAGACAGTCACAATCCATTGCCTAATTCATCAGATTTCCACCACTCTGTATCATATGCTGCATCTAGCTCACCACCTCTTCACTGTGTTCCCTGAGCTATGACTCTGGGTAAGGTCCTGGATCCAGGTGCAGCTGGGTTCTCTCTTTTTACCCACCCAGTCATTCTAGGAGAGCTCAGCTAAACAATCTTTCTGGTCTGCCATCTTGCTCTGGCCTCCTTATTTTAAATTCTTTGTTTGGCAATTCATAGATCTTTCTTTCTTTCTTTCTTTCTTTCTTTCTTTCTTTCTTTCTTTCTTTCTTTCTTTCTTTCTTTCTTTCTTTCTTTCTTTCTTTCTTTCTTTCTTTCTTTCTTTCTTTCTTTCTTTCTTTCTTTCTTTCTTTCTTTCTTTCTTTCTTTCTTTCTTTCTTTCTTTCTTTCTTTCTTTCTTTCTTTCTTTCTTTCTTTCTTTCTTTCTTTCTTTTCTTTCTTTCTTTCTTTCTTTCTTTCTTTCAGACAGAGTCTCATTATGTTGCATCACAGCTCACAGCAACATCAAACTTTTGGGCTTAAGAGATTCTCTTGCCTCAGCCTCCCAAGTAGCTGGGACTACAGGCGCCAGCCACAACACCCAGCTATTTTTTTGTTAGTTGTCATTGTTGTTTGGCAAGACCTGGGCTGGGTTCGAACCCACCAGCTCCAGTGTATGTGGCCAGCACCAAAACTGCTGAGCTACAGGTGCCAAGCCACATCTCCATTTCTTTAAGGTTAGTCACTGGCACCTTATTTCATCTGTTTGGTGATGTCATGTTTTCCTAATTATTCTAAATCCTGTGGCTATGTGTTGGTGTCCATGCATTTGCAGAAGCAAGCACTTACTCTAGTTCTTGCGAACTGGATTTGTCTGGGAATGCCCCTCCACACTAAACTTATCCAGAAAATTGAATCTGGCCAGCTGGCATTGTTCCTAAGCCCAGGACCATTGTGGCTTTTGTGGTGCTCAGAGTGCTCTAAGTTTGGGATGGACCACTGTGGCTGGCATAATCCTTGTCTGGAATGTCATTGCCACTGAGGCCAGTGTAGAGCTGTAGCATTTCTAAAGCTTGTGGCCACAGAGGCTGATACAGTGCTGGGGTATGTCTGAAGCCCACAGGTGCTGAGTTCTGCCTACTGCTAGGGTTAGTTGAAACTCAGGGCTGCTGTAGTCAGCTGACAGTGATGCAGACTGATGATCAAATCTGCCTCACAAGGGCTACAGGATCCTATCTAAAACATCTGGAGGCTTATTTTGTGGGTACAGTCCTGGAGTCAGGGGTTGTAGGGTCTTTCTGGTGCTGAGGCTTACTGAAGTGGCTGTGGTATTAGGGTCCAAGGGAAAGTCTTACACTCATTTCTCTGTCCTTCCCCCAACTGATTGCCTAGGGTAGGGGGAGGGCTGATGCAGGTAATGTAAATTTGTCTTTTCTACCCTCTTTAATGCATAATTTTGTTTATTTATTTTATTGATATATAATGTGATATATAGTGTGTTTTGGAGATACATATGTTACTGTATATGATGTGTAAGGATCACATAAGAGTAATTAAGATATTCATTACTTCAAACATTTGGTAATATCGCAATTATTGTCTTCTAGCTGTTTTAAAATATATAACTGCTTAACTATACTGTCAAACACTAAAATTTACTTCGTCTATCTAATTGTATTTTTGTACTCCTTAATGAACTGAATCTCTTTATTATTATTGTGCTATAAGTAGTTTCTGTGATCTCTCACTTGATATTTTTTAGCTCTTATGAAGGTATGTTTGTGCATGGATAGTTGTTCAAATTGATATTTCTGTGGAAAATAATCACTAGAGAGTCCTGTTCTGCCATCTTGTTTTACCTTCTCATCCATCAAATAATGAATGGACAAATAAAATATGTTATATCCAAACAGTAGAATATTATTCAGCAACAAGAAAGAATTCAGTACTGATACATGCTGCAACATGACTGAATCTTGAAAACATTATGCTAGGTGAAAGAAGCCAGACACAAAGGACCACATTTTGTATGATTCCAATAGCATAAAATGCCAAGAATAGGTAAATCCACAGAGAGAGAAAGCAGATTAATGGTTGCCAGGGCCTAGAAAGGTTGGGAAAAATGAGTGATGATGAATATGGGTTTCTTTGGGGTGGGGGTGGGTGTGATGAAAATCTTTTAAAACTAAATGTACTGATTATTGTAAATTTCTGTGCTGTATTCCCAAACCATTGCCTTGCATACTTTAAATGGTTGAAGTGAATAGTATGTGAATTATATTCTAATAAAGCTGTTATAGTTATAAAAAAGCATTAGAACATATAAGAAGGCAACCTGATCTATTTTACAGAGCCAGAGAAGGCTGCCCTGAGAAAGTGTTATCTAAGATGAATTCTTTTTTTTTTTTTTTTTTTTCTTTTTCTTTTTTTTTTTTTTATTGTTGGGGATTCATTGAGGGTACAATAAGCCAGTTACACTGATTACAATTGTTAGGTAAAGTCCCTCTTGCAATCATGTCTTGCCCCCATAAAGTGTGACACACACTAAGGCCCCACCCCCTCCCTCCATCCCTCTTTCTGCTTCCCCCCCATGACCTTAATTGTCATTAATTGTCCTCATATCAAAATTGAGTACATAGGATTCATGCTTCTCCATTCATGTGATGCTTTACTAAGAATAATGTCTTCCACTTCCATCCAGGTTAATACGAAGGATGTAAAGTCTCCATTTTTTTTAATGGCTGAATAGTATTCCATGGTATACATATACCACAGCTTGTTAATCCATTCCTGGGTTGGTGGGCATTTAGGCTGTTGCCACATTTTGGCGATTGTAAATTGAGCTGCAATAAACAGTCTAGTACAAGTGTCCTTATGATAAAAGGATTTCTTTCCTTCTGGGTAGATGCCCAGTAATGGGATTGCGGGATCGAATGGGAGGTCTAGGTTGAGTGCTTTGAGGTTTCTCCATACTTCCTTCCAGAAAGGTTGTACTAGTTTGCAGTCCCACCAGCAGTGTAAAAGTGTTCCCTTCTCTCCACATCCACGCCAGCATCTGCAGTTTTGAGATTTTGTGATATGGGCCATTCTCACTGGGGTTAGATGATATCTCAGGGATGTTTTGATTTGCATTTCTCTAATATATAGAGATGATGAACATTTTTTCATGTGTTTGTTAGCCATTCGTCTGTCGTCTTTAGAGAAAGTTCTATTCATGTCTCTTGCCCATTGATATAAGGGATTGTTGGCTTTTTTCATGTGGATTAATTTGAGTTCTCTATAGATCCTGGTTATCAAGCTTTTGTCTGATTGAAAATATGCAAATATCCTTTCCCATTGTGTGGGTTGTCTCTTTGCTTTGGTTATTGTCTCCTTAGCTGTACAAAAGCTTTTCAGTTTAATGAAGTCCCATTTGTTTATTTTTGTTGTTGTTGCAATTGCCATGGCAGTCCTCTTCATGAAGTCTTCCCCCAGGCCAATATCTTCCAGTGTTTTGCCTATGCTTTCTTTGAGGATTTTTATTGTTTCATGCCTTAAATTTAAGTCCTTTATCCATCTTGAATCAATTTTTGTGAGTGGGGAAAGGTGTGGGTCCAGTTTCAGTCTTTTACATGTAGACATCCAGTTCTCCCAACACCATTTATTGAATAGGGAGTTTTTCCCCCAAGGTAAGTTCTTGTTTGGTTTATCGAAGATTAGGTGGTTGTAAGATGTTAGTTTCATTTCTTGGTGTTCAATTTGATTCCAAGTGTCTATGTCTCTGTTTTTGTGCCAGTACCATGCTGTCTTGACCACTATGGCTTTGTAGTACAGACTAAAATCTGGTATGCTGATGCCCCCAGCTTTATTTTTGTTAGAAAGAACTGCCTTAGCTATACGGGGTTTTTTCTGGTTCCATACAAAACGCAGAATCATTTTTTCCAAATCTTGAAAGTACGATGTAGGTACTTTGATAGGAATGGCATTGAATAGGTAGATTGCTTTGGGAAGTATAGACATTTTAACAATGTTGATTTTTCCCATCCATGAGCATGGTATGTTCTTCCATTTGTTAATATCCTCTGCTATTTCCTTTCTGAGGAGTTCATAGTTTTCTTTATAGAGGTCCTTCACCTCCTTCGTTAGGTATATTCCTAGGTATTTCATTTTCTTTGAAACTATGGTGAAGGGAGTTGTGTCCTTAATTAGCTTCTCATCTTGACTGTTATTGGTGTATACAAAGGCTACTGACTTGTGGACATTGATTTTATATCCTGAAACATTACTGTATTTTTTGATGACTTCTAGGAGTCTTGTGGTTGAGTCTTTGGGGTTCTCTAAGTATAAGATCATGTCGTCAGCAAAGAGGGAGAGTTTGACCTCCTCTGCTCCCATTTGGATTCCCTTTATTTCCTTGTCTTGCCTAATTGTATTGGCTAGAACTTCCAGCACTATGTTGAATAGTAAAGGTGACAGAGGACAACCTTGTCTGGTTCCAGTTCTAAGAGAAAAAGCTTTCAGTTTAACTCCATTCAGTAAAATATTGGCTGTGGGTTTGTCATAGATAGCTTCAATCAGTTTTAGAAATGTGCCACCTATGCCTATACTCTTCAGTGTTCTAATTAGAAAAGGATGCTGGATTTTATCAAATGCTTTTTCTGCATCTATTGAGAGGATCATGTGATCTTTATTTTTGCCTCTGTTAATATGGTGGATAACGTTTATGGACTTGCGTATGTTAAACCAGCCTTGCATCCCTGGGATGAAGCCTACTTGATCATGATGAATGACTTTTTTGATGATAAGCTGTAATCTATTGGCTAGGATTTTGTTGAGAATTTTTCCATCTATATTCATGAGTGAGATTGGTCTGAAATTCTCCTTTTTGTTTGGGTCTTTTCCTGGTTTTGGTATCAGGGTGATGTTTGCTTCATAGAATGTGTTGGGGAAGATTCCTTCTTCCTCAATTTTTTGGAATAATTTCTGCAGTACAGGAATAAGCTCTTCCTTGAAGGTTTGATAGAATTCTGGAGTGAAGCCATCTGGACCAGGGCATTTTTTAGTTGGAAGCTTTTTTATTGTTTCTTTGATCTCAGTGCTTGAAATTGGTCTGTTCAGGAGGTCTATTTCTTCCTGGCTAAGTCTAGGGAGAGGATGTGATTCCAAATATTGATCCATTTCCTTCACATTGTCAAATTTCTGGGCATAGAGTTTCTGGTAGTATTCAGGGATGATCTCTTGTATCTCTGTGGGATCAGTTGTTATTTCCCCTTTATCATTTCTGATTGAGGTTACTAGAGATTTTACTTTTCTATTTCTAGTAAGTCTGGCCAATGGTTTATCTATTTTATTTATTTTTTCAAAAAACCAACTCCTTGTTTCATTAATTTTCTGAATGATTCTTTTGTTTTCAATTTCATTGATCTCTGATTTGATTTTGGATATTTCTTTTCTTCTACTGAGTTTAGGCTTAGATTGTTCTTCTTTTTCCAATTCCATAAGATCTCTTGTGAGACTGTTGATGTGGTCTCTTTCTGTTTTTCGAATGTAGGCATCTAAAGCGATGAATTTTCCTCTCAAAACTGCTTTTGCAGTATCCCACAGGTTTTGGTAGCTTGTGTCTTCATTGTTGTTATGCTCAAGGAAGTTAATGATTTCCTGTTTTATTTCTTCCTGCACCCATCTGTTATTCAACAGAAGATTGTTTAATTTCCATGCCTTTGGGTGGGGTCGAGCATTTCTGTTAGAGTTGAGTTCCACCTTTAGTGCCTTATGGTCTGAAAAGATACAAGGTAAAATTTCAATTCTTTTGATTCTGTTGATATTTGTTTTGTGTCCCAGGATATGATCAATTTTGGAGAATGTTCCATGGGGTGATGAGAAGAATGTATATTCTTTATCTTTGGGGTGGAGTGTTCTATATGCGTCTATCAAGCATAGTTGTTCTAGGGTCTCATTTAAATCTCTTATATCTTTGTTTAATTTCTGTTTAGAGGATCTGTCCAACTCTGTAAGAGGTGTGTTAAAGTCCCCTGTTATGATGGTATTATCAGATATCATATTGCTCAGACTGAGTAAGGTCTGCTTCAAGAATCTGGGAGCATTTAAATTGGGTGCATAAATATTTAGAATTGAAATGTCTTCTTGTTGTAGTTTTCCCTTGACCAATATAAAGTGACCATCTTTGTCTTTTTTGACTTTAGTTGCTTTAAATCCACATGTATCTGAAAATAAGATTGCAACTCCTCTTTTCTTCTGAATTCCATTTGCCTGAAAAATTGTCTTCCATCCCTTGACTCGGAGCTTTAATTTGTCTTTTGAAGCCAGGTGTGTTTCTTGCAGACAGCAAATGGATGGCTTGTGTTTTTTAATCCAGTCAGCCAATCTATGTCTCTTCAGTGGGGAATTCAAGCCATTAACATTTATGGAGATAATTGATAAGTGTGGTAGTATTCTATTCGTCTTATTTGGTGAGAGTCCATTGCTTAGTTTTATCTTTTGCATCAGTGTGGAGGTTAGGCTCTGTCCTTTAATTTCTGAGTTCTTACTTTGCTGCTGATCCATTGTGGTGGTCAGTGTGCAGAACAGGTTGAAGTATTTCCTGTAGAGCTGGTCTTGTTGTGGCGAATTTCCTCAATGTTTGTATATCCATAAATGATTTGATTTCTCCATCAATTTTGAAGCTTAGCTTAGAAGGGTACAGAATTCTGGGCTGAAAATTGTTCTGTTTAAGTAGATTAAAGGTAGATGACCATTGTCTTCTTGCTTGGAAAGTTTCATTAGAGAAGTCTGCGGTCACTCTGATGGATTTGCCCCTGTAGGTCAACTGGCGCTTACTCCTGGCAGCTTGCAGAATCTTTTCTTTTGTCTTGACTTTGGACAGGTTCATCACAATGTGTCTTGGAGAAGCTCGGTTAGAGTTGAGGCGACCTGGGGTCCGATATCCCTCTGAAAGCAGTGTGTCAGAATCTTTGGTGATGTTTGGGAAATTTTCTTTTATAATATTCTCTAGTATGGCTTCCATTCCTCTGGGGCATTCTTCTTCCCCTTCTGGAATTCCTATAACTCGTATGTTGGAACGCTTCATAAAGTCCCATAATTCTGATAGTGAACGTTCTGCTTTCTCTCTCTTCTTTTCTGCCTCTTTTACTATCTGAGTTATCTCAAAAACTTTGTCTTCTACCTCTGAAATTCTTTCTTCTGCATGGTCTAACCTGTTGCTGATACTTTCCATTGCATCTTTAAGTTCCCTGATTGACTGTTTCATTTCCTTCAGCTCTGCTATATCCTTTTTATATTCTTCATATCGTTCATCTCTGATTTGATTCTGTTTTTGGATTTCCTTTTGGTTATTTTCCACTTTATTAGCAGTTTCCTTCATTGTTTCCATCATTTCTTTCATTGTTTTCAACATGTGTATTCTAAATTCCCTTTCTGTCATTCCTAACATTTCTGTATAGGTGGAATCCTCTGCAGTAGCTACCTCATGGTCCCTTGGCGGGGTTGTTCTGGACTGGTTCTTCATGTTGCCTGGAGTTTTCTGCTGATTCTTCCTCATGAGTGATTTCTTTTATCTGTTTCCTTGCCCTAATTTTCCTTTCACTTCCTCTTGCTCTTTAAGATCTTGTGCCTGTGGAAGTTGTGGGCGGGTTTAGACGGATTGAACACACGCGACCACTTGCCGGTTTTCCACTGTTTTAGTCCTCCTCTTGGGGTCCAGAAGTCTCTTGCTGACTCCCTGTAGCCTCATAGGAGTGATGATAGGCAGTTCCCACCAGCCAGAGATGCCTGGAGTCCTATCTCCCCCGACTCACGGTGCCCAGATGCAAGGAAGCTGTTACGCGGCTGCCATCTTGCTCCGCCTCCTCCTAAGATGAATTCTTAAAGGCAGGTAGGAGTCATCTAGAGATTGGGAGGATAAGGGAAAAGTGTTAACAGTGTAAGAGGGTCTGTAGAACATAAGAAGAGGACAGAAAAGGCCAGTGCAGCTAGAGCTTTGAGAGCAAGGAGCAGAATGATGCAAGTTAAGCTGGGAAGGCCAAAGGACGACTACTTTCTGTGGAAAGATTCTGTTCCAGTTGCAATATATGTGTCATTACATCCATACAAATTATATCTAATGTAATCTTTCCCATGATCCTTAAAAGTAACAACAGTTTTAGTGAGGAACCAATAGTGTGGAGCTTTACAGATGATGTTCAAATTATTTTTCTTGGTCTTTAGAGAAATTGGAGAGCAGTGAAGAGAACACTACAGAAAGCTCTGTTTGCATGCCAGTTTCTTCCACCCATCATCTGTTAATTTTTGTAGAGTCACTGGATGGACAGCATGAAGAAATGGAACTATTTAGAAAGCCTATCACAGTGTTTTGCACAAAACTTGAGAACTGTTTGTCAAATGCATGAATCAGCTCCTTCATTCAATCAACTTTAAATAAATTAGCTGTCTCCAATGGGACAGATCGTTGAGTCTCTCAGGTATCACCTGTGCATGTCAGGTTGATGAGAAGAGACTTGTATCATTTTACTTTATTGATCTGGATACTTGATCTGGTAGTGAACTACTGCAGGAGTTCTGGGTATGGGTGTTAGAGTCAGACGGACTCTCCCTTGGATTATGGGCTAAGCATTTGTCCTGAGCCAAGCCTGATGAGTCAGCAGCAGAAAAGAGCCCAAGGGCTGGCTAAGAGCATCACTAGTGGAGGGTTTCATAACATTTCCTGTTACTTAGAGGCCTTACTAATTAATTAAGCATGAGATGCATCATATAACTCATTACCAGTACAATCAGACCTTTGTATCCATGGCTTTTACTTCCATGAATTTAACCATCTGAGGATGAAAAACATTTGGGGAAAAAAGGATGGTTACATCTGTACTGAACCTGTCCAGACTTTTTTTTTCTTATCATTATTCCAAACAATACAGTAAGACAGTACAGCTATGTTTACATAGCATTTCAATTATATTAGGCATTATAAGTTACCTAGAGATAATTAAAATATACTGGAGGATGTGTGTAGGTTATGTCCAAATGCTACTTCATTTTTGTAAGAGACTTGAGCAGGGAGTCCTGATACCAATCCTCTGTGGATACCAAGGGGTGACTGCATGATGGTAAAGAGAACTGGAAGTGATGGAGAAGGTGCTCAGTTGAGAACAAAAGTCAGTGGAGATCCCACGGCATAAGTTTAAAGAACTGATTGTTGGTGAGGGCAGCTTCCAGCTCACACTGCTGAGAGGACTCATTTTAGCAGTACTGTGCTACCACCTCAGAGGTGGCAGCAAAGTAGAGGGTTATGTTTGGGGGGTATATTAATTTTCTAGCTGCCATAACAAATTACCACAAACGTTGTGGCTTAAAGCAACACACATTTATTATCTTATGGTTATGGAGGTCAAAAGTCTAACATGAGTCTCATTGGGATTAAAATCAAGTTATCAGCAACCCTGAATATGTTTCTGGAGGCTCCAGGGAGAGTCCATTTTCTTGCCTTTTCTGCTTCTAGAGACTGCCTGCATTTCTGGGCTCATTGCCAGTTTTTTACATCTTCAACACTAGCAAAGTTGGGCTGAGTTCTTCCCCAGAGCAGTAATCTTTCTGTTTCTCTTTTCTGATCCCCTATGCTATTGTTATATTCCCTGTGACTGCATTGGGCTCCCTCAGATTATGATAATCTTCCCACTTTAAGGTCATCCGATTAACAACCTTAATTCCATCTGTGCTCTTAATTCTGCCTTGCCATGTAACATCACATAACAAATTCAATATTCCCGTGGATAAGACAGAGACATTTTTTGCCTGCTACTGAGGGAATGAAGACCTTATGGAATGGTAATCATATCTACCCTCCCCTCTTGTCTTGGAGATAAGGTCATACTACTTTTCTAAAAGATTGAGGGCACCTGAAACATTGATTTCTCCAATTATTTCAGGGTTGTTTATTATCTTCTCTGTGCATGTTGCCAGGAGACTGGAAGGATAGAGTACTTGAGGCTGTTGGAATGTGGAGAAAGGGGTATTGGGGAGATGGTGGAGTGATACAGACAATTATATATATATAATGAAGGGTAAGCGGGCAGCCCCTGTTCTCACTATCTGGTACGAAGACTATGTGAATTTCCCTTGGGTTGAGTTAGGGGCCTCATAATATAGCCTGCTACACCCTTTCTATCCCCTTGTCTAAGGGCGGATAGCTTGTGCTATTAATACATGAACAGCAAAAGGTTGTGCTGGTACTGGAGTGAGAGGTTGAATGGGTCTCTCATGCGGGAGTAATAATTGCACACCCGAGGGGTTGACTTCCAGATAGCCTCAGAAAAGATGGTGGGGTGGGAAAACCCCACTCAGAGGGATTATACTGGAGATAAGATCTGCTTTCCACCCCATACCAGACAGCATAGGCCCCAGAAAGGAGGCAAGTGCATGATGGACCACACTCTTCTCTGCCAAACTGAAAACGCCGTGAATGTTTATTTAGCACTGGGAATGGTAATGGGGGAGTAGAGGGCTTTGGTAGATCACAGTCAGTAGCAGTTATTGCAAAAATAAAATCATTTGATGTTTGAACGCAATCCAAAGAGGAGACTTCTCATAGTTAAAATAACAGTGACAATGATAGTTAACGCTTATTCAGCAATCAGATGCTATACATTGAGTGCTTTTTATGTATTAATTCAGTTAATCCTCAAAAATTCCTATGATTTAGGATTATATCCATTTTACAGTTGAGTAATGTAAGGCACAAGGAGAATAAGTAATATATCTATTACATATAGATGTAAGGGGTAGAACTAGGATTTAACCTGGAAAATGAGGCTTAAATATTAATGGTTTCAAAGAACTAACTTTTTAAAAACATCTGAGTACATTTATGGGTGAGTAGCATAAAAAGGCTTTCTGTAATCACTAGGATTCTGCTCTGCCATTTTGATTCATTCATTCAACTATGATTCTTAATACTGACTAAGAGCCCAGCATGTTCAAGGAACAGCTGGAGTGAGGAAGCAAGAGAGAGAATTGCGGGAGCTGAAGCAAGAGAGGCAATGGGCCAGCTTATGCAATGTCTTGGAGTTTTTGCAAGGACTTCAATTTCACTCTCAATAAGATGAGGAACCTTGGAAAGGTATTTATCAAAAAAATGATGTGACTTGACTTATGTTTCAAAATATTTAATCTGGGATTTGGTTTTAAAATGGGCCAGGAGCATGGGAAGACCAAAACAGAAACATCGCCAGCCAGGAGATGTCGTAAGAGTCCATGAAAGAGGTAGTGACAGCAGAGGAGGGGTGAGATATGGATTCATTCTGGATCTATTTGGAAGGTAGAGCTAATTTATGGATTGGTCTGAGATCTGAGATAGAAGAATAAAATTACTGCTAATTCTAAGGATTACTTACAATTTGAAGCTCATCTCATCAGCACCAGAGCCCTTAATAGTTGAGGCTGTGCCCCTTATTATAATGCTTGTGAACTGTAGTTTCATTGTGTTAAAAAATATACAAGTGCAAATTTTTTGATAAGGGAGAGGGCAGAGATAAAGTATAAGCGATTAACAATAGCTTTGTGAAAACATCCCATAGGAGTATGCTCATCATAGTGGGAAAATGATGAAAACCTGTGCTTTAGAGACCTGTTATATGTTGAGATGTGTCCTCTAAGAAAAGATATATTTGGGTCCTAGCCCCCTGTATCCTAGACTATGACAGAGGTAATTAAGTTAAAATGAGCTCATTAGGGTGAACCCTAATCAGTATGACTGGTGTACTTATAAAAAGAATAAAAAATGGTTATAGATGTGCACACAGGGGAGACACTGCATGAATTATAAAAGCAGAGATCTGGGTGATGATTCTGCAGGGCAAGAAATGACAAAATAAACCACTGGAAGTGAGGACAGAGGCCTCCAGATATCTCTCACAGACCCCAGAAGGAATCCACCCTGTGAACACCTTGATTATGGACTCCTAGCCTCCAGAACTTTGAGATGATAAATTTATGTTCTTAAAGCCACCAGGTTGTTGTGCTCTATAATGGCAGCCCTAGAAAACTAATGCAAGGTCTCTGAGTGAAGACTTTCAAAAATCATAATTGACTATGATAGAGAACTGCAGAAACACTGGGAGCCACCCATGACCAGACACTGAAACAAATGCTGAGCTGTCTGCTGATGGCCAAGCAGGTACGTCACCACAGCACTGTACCCAGTGTCAGGCACACAGTTCAAATCCTCAATAAATGTTTGTTGCCTGACAGAATGTCTAGTGTATGTAACACCTAATATGTCATAGGTACTCAACAAACACTGCTTTCTTTCCCCATTGATGTGGGCACTAAAAACTTTTGCAAACTGCAACAGGAATTAGATATCTTTCAGAGGAAACCAGCTGTGCCAGTGTCAACACAGCCGGATGTTGTTGCCAAGGGGCCTCTGGTCTCTCACGCCATATCACTGTGTCAAGATGCTGTAATCCAGGTTATGTGTGTTAGTAGTGTTTAGCAAGTCAGAACCCAAGTCTCCACCTTCGTGGACCATGATAATGAGAAAAATAGAGAATGTAGTTATGCAAAGTGAAAATTGTAGCAACATTACAGTTCTTTAAAAATAATTAAAGGCTAGAAATACCTGGATGTGTTTTAAGTTGAGAATTTCTCTCTAGCAAAACCATGTTTTCTTCTGACCTCCAATCATACGTCCTTCTTCATTAACTCATCTGTAACAATGAGATAAACATTTTAACCACTATCATTTGTTGGCCTGTCTCTAAATTATTTTAAACTTTATTTTACAAAGTTCCATTGCTTAGATGCAAACTGTTCCTGACAGTTTTTCAGTCTTCTTTTCATCACTCAATGGCTCATAACTGGTGAGGATGCTGTTTGATGTTTGAGGTGATGATGTAATTGATAACCTTTGTAAAAATCTTTACAGTGTTTCTTTGAAACAGCATGAAGGAAGCATGCAAATGGGAATCGTTCCAAGCAGCAGTAGAGCAGAAGGAGCAGACGGCCATGCTTCTCTATGACAGCAGCAATAAAATAGAGTGCTGATTCCGGTAGGCTGAATAAATCTTTGGTCTGCGGTGGTAGTGGGGTGGCCGGCTCAGTGTGTAACAGCCTGTCCCAGGTTTTCCCAGTGATGTGATGCCTCTTCTTTGAGACTAATATCATGCTAGCACACAGGCAATGATTGGCTGCCCAAGTTGTTCATAAATAAAAGCAGCTGGCTGCACCAAAAGTCTAAGTAGCTAAAGTTTCATCATTATTTACGGGGCAGACCAAGGGGAGGAAGAAGGCTCTGAAAGTGCAATAGCAAGCACCATCCTTCCCCTGAGAAAATAGCTGGCTTGGTGGGGGGTGGGGGGCGGGGAAGCGGAGCCTGAAAGAGAAAAGAAGTACATGTCACATTTATTTTCATGTCATCATCTACTTAATCTTGTAGGTGGTAAATAATATAAAATTATTATCATAATGCAGACCTTGCAGTTTTCTTCTGAAGTAAAGCTTATCCATTATGTTGCTGGTCTAAATGGTTGGTTGGTTTAGAAAAAGGCTTCTTATTGACTTTGGTCATTGAGAATAAGTATGGATAACCACATACTGAACATTTTTTAATCTTAATTCCACTGGCAGGGATAATAATTGATATATGATAGCTGGCTTGCAATGGACCGTGCCATTTTAGGAGGACAGGGGGAGCATTCTGTGGACATGGATTCCATGTGGAGGGGTCTCCAGGGTGCACATGGCCTTTCTCTCTCTCCATCTTTCACCCTTTCCCAGGGGATCGAAGCATGCATGGCTCAACTCTTTCCTTTCTGTCTTTGGAGGAGCTCTGCCAGCAGGAGGCATCCCTTCTGTGTTTCTCCTTTCTACCATAAGTATTATAAGAGCAGACTTCTGGGGGAGGCTCAGTATTATCCAGAATTATCAGCAGCAATCACTAAGTCAGTCGATCTAATGAGGAGCTAAGGGATCAGTGAGTCCAATTGTCTTGGAAACTTAGTAATTTCTTTACTCTCAGGTTTATCGGTAACAAAGTTGATATTTTACTCTTCCTTGGCTTGACTTCTGTGATTATCTCTCAAATGACTCTGGATTGTGGTAGAGGAAATAAAGAGATTTTACTTATTGTTATTTATTGTCATCATTATTAAAACCCCAACATTATACATGAAAACGGTACATATATACATGCTCTGGCCATAGAAGAATAAAGTCTTAGAAGAAATTCTTTTATTTATTAAAACTATATTTGCTGTAAATAATACATGTTCATGGTAGAAAAATCAGAAAACATAGATCAGCAAAATAAATAGAAAAAGAAACTCATTCATAATCCCACCACTCAGATATTTTTTAACTTCTTTCAGTACGTTTATCGATTACTCTTCTTTTTATATCTTCTCTTCTACCTCTCTGTCCTTTTTAGAACTTTTCCTTTCTTTTCCTCTTCCTTTTTCACTTTTGTGCTGTTTTTGCTCTTGTTTCCCTGAAGAGCATATGAATGGAACAGGCAGATGCTGGTGTTGGGGGCCTTCTCACTGTGTTTTAGTCTAAGCCCTGGGTTAACTGTTATTTCTGATGGAGTCACAACAGTGGACGTGTAGCTTACCAGGCACAAAATAAGTGAGAAAGGTAGATGTGTTTTAGTCAGTACAGCATTCCGGCTATGTCGGTTATACAGTCTTCTGTATCCCATAGTCTCTAGCCCCTTATTTCTCTCCGGTTGACCTGGGCTTGGTAGGGATACTGGGGCTAAGTGGCTGTTGGTATCACCATTGCCAGGAGAGTTGTGAGGCTTACTGACTTGGGTTGTGTAGTAGAAGTCTTTCTTACTTTAATCACCCAGTTTTCATTCTCACAGTTTCTTCTTCTCACAGTACCTGGATTCCTCCTGGAGGAATAATCTGCTCTTTGTTCTTTTTTTTTTAATTGTTTATTTTTTTGAGACAGTCTTACTCTGTTGCCAAGGTTAGAGTATCATGGTGCCAGCCCAGCTCACAGCAACCTCAGACTCCTGGGTAAAAGGGTTCCTCCTCCCAGAGCCTCCCGCGTAGCTGAGACAACAGGTGCCCACCACGACACCCAGCTAATTTTTCTATTTTTAATAGAGGCAGGGTCTTTCTCTTGCTTAAGCAGGTCTTGAACTTCTGAGCTCAAGGGATCCATCTGGCCCAGTCTCCCAGAGTGTTAGGATTATAGGCATGTACCATCACACGCAGCCTGCTCCTTATTCTTTAACCATATACTCTCCAAAGCTCTAAAAGTGGCCATCTGATTAATCCACATGCATTCCGAGCATTTTATTCCCCTAGACAGAGTGATTGTTTCAGGAATGAACATGTGGTTCTGTGAGAACCAGTAAGACTTGATAGAAATGTTTGCTTAGACTTCCACCTCTTAGCATGTAGGCCTGGAGAACTGCTGTCAATCATTTTGCCACAGTGAGGAGCCTACGAATGAGGTATGTGAACCGGCTGCGTTGAGGATGACATCATTTGAAACCCTGAATCCGGGCAAACAGATTTACTCCTGGAGTTTTCAGTTAAGTGACCCAGTAAATTTCTATTTTTGCTTGAAACATTTATTTTTGTCTCTTAAAACCAAAAAGATCCTAACAAAGCCTGCATGAGCTGGAGAGTTGATGCATAGGCCAACTGACTAGAAGTGACCAAGCTTTTTGGCTGACGGCTGCCTTCATTACTAATTTAGCAACTGTCTGCAGTACACGGGAGGTTAAATACATCTTTTCTTAAGGCTTGGCTTACGAGATTTACACCTGAATTGGATGAAAATATAATATTTAGCTATTCAACCTGGCAGCAGAGACACTTGGTTTGATGCAGCAAGCAGTGCCAATGTCAGAATTAATATAATGGTTCCATGTCAAAACAATAACAGGGCAAATCACCTGGAAGGGCAATTCAATCACTGAGGCCTGATCGCCACTGGCAAAGGGAGCATTGAGACACCTGCCTTCCTTTTCTAGACACAGATTTGGGTGAAGCCAAGGTGCCAAGCAATTTAGGTTTAGAAAATCGCTTTGGGAAATCACTGCTGCCTAAATGGAAAAAATACCTTAGGCTGGTTTTCTAAGAGGTAATGGAAGCATCCTGAAGCTTTTAGATACTGGAGATAAAGGAAATGAAGGCCTTTTTTTGTGAAAAAGCTGTGAGCTCACTCTAGAAGAGGGGACTTTTAAAATGTATTTCTTACATCAATTTGAATATTTATTCTATGTATTCCAAGTACTGGCACTGGGGTTTAACAGTGGTCTGTACAGATATGACTGTGTCCAGGAGGGAGGCAGACAACAGCCATGTAAATGGTGAGTAAAATAATAATAAACAATATAGCTAAAATTCAAAACAGGTTTCTGAGTTAGAGTTATAAGGAGAGAGGTCTGCTTTGATCGAAGGCCTCCCTGATGGGGGGACACAGAAACTGAGAGCTAGAGAGGAACCAGCTGTGCTGAGAGTTGAGGACAAGCATCTGAGCCAGAGGGAAGGCTGGTGGGACATTCAAGGGCTGAAGGAAAACCACAGTGTTGGAGCACAGTGACAGAAGGAGAGCGCTGTACACTCCTGAGGTTATAGGAGTGTCAGGGGCCCCATCAATCAGGTGTGTGATGACTGTAGAGAGGAGTTTGAATTCCACTCTAACAACAATGGGAAGCCCTGGGACATTTGCTGATCCTCGATGCTTTTTAGTGCTCTGAGAGAAAATGGGTAATATGCAGGGGCAGGTAAACCAATGCTTCTCTCTAATGGCTTTTGCTTGTAAGTGACATCTCAACTTTGGGTGTCTAATTGTTTCCAAAGTGAATCATATTTTTAAACTAACAGTAGACCATGCTTTTATTCTTTTTTGTTTTTTCAGTTTTCTTTTGGAATAATAATTTATATACTTAAAGTGCACAACATGATGTTTTGATATACATGTACATAGTGAAACGATTAGTACAGTGAAGCAAATTAATATATTCACCTCCTCACATAGCTTATTTTCTTTCTTTTTCCTTTTTCTTTTTCTAGTGAGAGCACTTGAAAACGACTCTTTTAGAAAATTTCCTATATACTTTACAGTGTTACTAACACTTGTGGTTCTCATGATGTACATTAGATATGTAGACCGATTTATTCTATGTAATTACAACTTTGTACTCTTTGACCAACATCACCCCATTTCCTCCACCTCCCCACCCTTGGAAGCCACCACTCTACTCTCAGATTCAATGCATTTAACTTTTTTGGATTTCACATATGAGTGAGATTTGCAGTATTTTTAGTTTTGCATCAGTCTTTTCACTATCCAAAATGAATCTTATTGACAGTGTAAGGGAAAGGCACTAGATCGAGACCCA
Source organism: Nycticebus coucang (assembly GCF_027406575.1). Lineage (NCBI taxonomy): Eukaryota > Metazoa > Chordata > Mammalia > Primates > Lorisidae > Nycticebus > Nycticebus coucang. The sequence goes on along the minus strand of NC_069796.1, from coordinate 44,536,969 downwards.
AGGCATTTGCATTTGTGCCTAGATTCGCCTCCCAACTTCCGTGCAACCTTATGTAAGTTTATCCCCCTCTCCAGACTTCATTTCCTCCTCAAGAAACTTTTTTTTTTGGCCAGGGCCGGGTTTGAACCTGCCACCTCTGGCATATGGGGCTGGCGCCCTACTCTTTGAGCCACAGGGGCTGCTCCTCCTCAACAAACTTTAAGGTTGGATTGAATGTTGCATTTATCATGACTTTTTGTTGAAATTGACAGAAGCTTGGTTCAAAATGGCTTAAGAAGAAAGGAATGTATTTGTGCAGGTGTCTGAACAATCCAAGGACAGTGGCTCTAGACAGGCATGGAGCTCACATTAGGTCTGGAGGGGGATATGATTCACCATCTCATGGCTCTTCATTGACTTTCCTTCCTCTCCAGGAGGTCTCAACTATCATCATTTATAGAATTAGAAATCCTTATGCAAAAGGATATTTTCTTCTAACTGTGATAGCAAAAGTTCCAGAATTGCATGTTGACTTGGGGCATGTGCCCATGGCTGAATTCTTTCTAGAGCATGAGGCATAAGATCATTGGCCGAGCCTGGATGGTGTGCACAGCCCTGGAGGCAGTATGAGCCACATTAACATGAATAGAAACAGAGGAACAAGGAACGGATTCAAATAGGTAAATGGGACATGTCTGTGGGCTTTCACAGTCTCATGAATTCTTTAGAAGAGTCAGTCCTTTACATCCTCTTCCTTGTTAAGATTAGCCATTGACTTTAGAAAAAAATTTCTACTTTGACCTGAAATACTAGGATTATATATTTACATTTTATACATTTATGATATAATCATGAATCCTGTCTTTCATTTTTTTCTCTCCTTTAATTTTTCCTCTGTGTATCTAAACTCAGTTCAGACCTAGACTATCTCCTACAGTTCTTTTTCATGATTCATAAAACTTGTGTGTATATGTGAAGTATTTTGCCTTGGTGTGTCCATCAGCTTCCTGGCTATGTTAAGGATCCAAAGCCAAAATTTGTTTCCTCACTTATATTTTTTTAAATTGGATTATTTGTTGAATTACTAGGAAAAGTTAACAACTGGCATATTGCTCAGCACTATTCCTGGAGTTATTTAGATCTAATAAAACTTGGAAAATCTTTAAAAAAATGCAATCCACCATGTATTTCCTACAGTAATATCTTTTCCCACAAAGAATGTGAAGCAAAGTATCTGTGTTACACTCGCCTGCACTCCTGCCTTTGATCTTGTTAGTCCCACCAGCCAAAATGTCACATTTCCTGAAGTTCTTGCTTTTCCTTGACGAACTTGGCACCAGCTAGTCAGCCTACCTGATTTCCACTTAGTACTATAAGCCATCTTTTGCTACTAGATTCTGACCCATTATTAATTACTTGGAATTTAGAGAAAATGAGATGCAATTAATATACCATAAAATCCTCCCTTTGAAAGCAGATAAGTGCTTTTTAGTGTATTCACAAGATTATGCAACCATCACCACTATCTCATTCCAGAGCAGTTTTGTCACTCTAAAAGGAAAATCTGTACCTATTAGCACTTATCCCCCTATTTACCCCTCAGAAATGCATGACTTTTGTCTCTGACAAGTCAGCTTCTTGAGGGAGGTGGCTGAGACCTATACTTTTTGTGTGTCTCACAAAATTCTACCCCTATTCTGGGGACATAGAGGCATTAATAGAAATAGAAATAGAAATGTATTGAATTGAAATCATATTATGTTGATTGCTGTTTCAATTCAAGGCAAGACAGACACCATGTGCGATAGTGGCAAAAGTACTGAGCAGGGAGTCAGTTTTGGATTTTCTTCTTACGACCAGCTGTGCCCTTAGGGAACTCTCTCCCTCTCTTCAGGCCCTCTGTAAAAAGGGGGTGTGGACTCAGTGATTTCTGTAGTGTCTTCCACTTCAAACTGGCATCAGGTACTGTTGACTTGAGGCATAAGACCATTTATTGAGTGAAAACAGCAGGGTTTCTTTCCCTGTTCATTGGGGTTTACAGAACATATTAAATAATAGAGCTCCTCTCTTGGGGCTGTGCTTGGGGACAGAATGTGGTCTGGCTCAGTCGTGTCTGAACTCAATTGAACTAAGGTGGCATACACCAGCCAAAACAGGAAAAACTAATGTGCTGTTGTTGGTCAAGGTCTCAAGGTTAGCCTTAGTTATTTGTTTGGAAGATATTATAAATTTGCATTTAGTGGCTTTTTTTCTGGATACTATGACCCAAAATGTATAAAATGTACTTCAACTATGTGGAAGTAATGGCACAGAAAAGACATAAGTAGGTAGATTGTGTACTGTATGTATTTTATTTTTAGAAACTTTGAGATTGAAAACATCTTTCTATTTCTACCTAACAAACATTTGTGGCATAAAATTTCAATCATCTTTGAGCTTACCCAGTGTCCAGTGTCTTCAAGAACATTTTGGAGAAAAAAAGTAAATCAATCCTATTTTTCATGTTTCCCAAATGAGTGTTTCAATGTCACAGAAATGAGGTTGGAATGGTAAACAGTCAGCTGTTCTGTAGTTTTTCTTCCAAGGAGATGAAGGTCAAAGACACCTTCCTTTTGGTTAACAGGCCCATCCCAAAAGGGTTGTAAACACATTGCAGTGTTGCCCTGGCTGTGCCGGGAAAGAGGCATCTTGGAACAGCCTTGAGGTGTTGGGCAGATATACCTTTGATTCTATTTTCTCATCTCTTCGTGGTGCCTTCTTTCATGACATGAAGCCATTGATTGAATGAAGTTAGTAATAACTTTTGACATAGCTAACCAAAACAGATAGCAAAGGGACTGGTTGCTAAGCGCAGCTCTGCTGGGCTCCCTGGCTGACAGCCTGCGTTAGCATGGAGGGTTTGCAGAAGCAAGTCCTTAGTCATTGGCAGTTGGTTGTTGACTGTTTAAAGCTGCTGTTGCCGCTCAGGTGGCAGTGCATCAGCAGCACATATTGAGGAAGAATTACTTAATACCACCAATTATAAGCTTCCCTAACGGGGTATAAGCTGTATGAAGGAATGACTGGTTCAAATTATATTCAACAAACATTATTGAGCACCCATGATGTATTGGGTATGGGGTAGGGGTTTGGGGGCTATAATAATGAAACGGGAGTTACTGCTTTCATGGGACTCAAGCTTAATAGGGGGGGGAGAGAGAGAGATATGATAGATGATGGAACAACACTTAGTACTGACAGTCCTCAACTTACAATGTTTCAGCTTAACACATTAGGATGGTGGAAAAGTGGCACATTCAGTAGAAAGCATACTTTGAGTATCCATTACTACCATAGTGTTTTTCACTTTCAGCACAGTATTCAATAAATTACATAACATAGTCAACACTTCATTATAAAATAGGCTTTGTGTTAGATGATTTTCCCAACTGGAAGCTAATGTAAGTGCTCCGAGCATATTTAAGGTAGGCTGGGCTGAGCTAAGATGTTCTATAGGATGGTGTATTAGATACATTTCCAAGTTACAGTATTTCCAACTCACAGTGGGTTTATTGGAATATAATCATCTTAAGTTGAGGAGCATGTGTATCTATGTGCTGTTTTTCTTCTCTTTTGTAAAGATTTTTTTTTTTTTTAACTTAGTTCTACCAAGGGAAAGGTATTCAGTATCTTTACTTTCCATTCCCTTGGAGAAGTGTTCTGCATTGACAGTTGGTTCTTTGGGGTCATTGATACAGAACTGGGAAAAAGAGAAGGGATAGACAAAAGAGCAGAAGCCAGCAGCCGGGCTGGCAAAGACTAGAGGCTCTCGCTGGGCACTTACTGAAGCAGGAGTTTTCCTAGAAATGTGGAGGGAGAGGGCCAATGGAAGAATCATGAGTTAGGAATGAAGTGGAAAGAACATTTAAGGTACATAGCTATGAATTTATGATTTGCAGGAAAAAAATCAATTTTAATGACAAAAGTTATAAGTCTTTATTGTTGAAACACTACTGAAGATGATAAAATGAAAAGTAAAAGCTGTCTGACCCTGCCCTGTTCCCTCAAGCCATGTGGAAATCCCATTATTCCAGAAATAGCCACTATTAATATTAATATATTTTCAGATCATATATATAAAATATTAACTATATACATATATGCACACATATATGACATATATTTCAAACAAAAGAGACTACGCATGTATCATGTATCATTGATGTTCCATAGCCTTTGGAGTGTATTTTCGGGTCAGCAGACATATATCTTTTTTCATTCTTTTGTTAGCTCCATAGCACTTTATTTAATGTAGGTATTGTAATTTATTAGGTTATTAAGTATGAAATGTCTTATTTCCTTAAGTACTAAGTTTGACTGTTGAAACATGGTATTTATGACATTTCACTTCGCTGCTTCTTATTTTATTTTTATGGTGAAGGTACATCCTCATTCTTTCAAATGCATATTTTGGCTTATGATTATCTTCCAAATTTTTTTGTAGAGTGACTTTTGTGAAACCACAGATAAGTCAAAACTTTGTGTTATTTTCAAATATGAGTTCTGTCATGGAACCGGTGTAGCATAGGCAGCTCAGAATACCACAAAAAAGCATTTGTAAAGGATGCGGCTAATGAACATGCAGTATGTCAATGGTTGAAGGAGTTCTGTTCTGGTGATTTCAATCTTGAAAATGATCCATGTGAGTGACTTGAGACCAATGCGGATAATGATGAGCTGGAAGCCATAGTGGAAGTGAATCCATCTCATGTATGTGGGAATTAGCAGCAAGGTTTTTTTATATTACTATTCCAAGAAAATAAATATAAAACTGTAATGATTATAATAAAAAACTAGTTCTCTATTGATGGACATTTATTGCAATATTTCCCAAAATGACTTTTTATGTATGTCTTTTCACGGTTGTGCAAAGATTTTTGTAGGAAAGATTTTTGGAAGTTGGTTTGGTGCATCATAGATAATGTGCATCACATTTTTTTTCATAGACTTTGTCAAACTGCCCTCTCAAAATGTGTCAAGTTACTTTATCAAGGAGTTTGAGAATGAACATTTCTCATGTCCTCATTAGTTCCATCTTTAAAGTCTAGACCTGCAATGTCACTGGTGAATCTGCCTCAAAAATCCTCATTTGATCAGTTATTTTAAAGATAGGATAGGATGATAGTCTTGGAAAGCCAGATTCACTGCTTTATGGAAGAGCAACTCTTATGGGTGTTCTCTACGGCACAGCTTCGAAATGGAAGCATTAAACTTTAGATTCCCAGAAATACTCTGAAAGCCAACTCTAAAGCTGCTTGGAGAATTCTGAGTGGCATATAAGTTGAGTTCACTTTAGCTGTCAGCATTTCTTAGGGCAAAATGTATTTACGGAGTTATCGACTTCATTCAGCAGCCTGCAGTGTGGGATTTTTGGTCTCCACACTGGAGATACATAGCTAATAAGAAGGTTATCCATGCACATATGTGTATCTGTCAAGTCAACAATAACAACAAGGTTCCATATTCCCTCTTCTTCAACTATAATAACTCTGTAAAATACCTTTTCAGATTAATTATCAAGTACATACTTTAGTTCTGTACCAATGGCTTTCAAATATATTACCTTATTTAACTTTTAAACAATTACATAAGCTAGGAATTAATGTTCCCATTAAGGACAGAAACCAAATGTTGGAGAGTTTAAATATTAATAATAGCCACACAGCTAGGTTGTGGCAGAGCGCCAGAACTTAAAACCATATCCATCTGATTGTATAGCGTTAACAACTATGACTGCTTGGTAAACAACATTGTACTAAATAATACCATTTTTTATCTGTTTAATGACATCCATTTTATAAGAAGCATCCCCCATCTTACTTTTATTGTCACTGATTTATTTCTTTCTTGATTTCATTTTGTAGCTAAAGCAAAACTAGCTTCATTAGTAAGTCATTTTGGTCCCTAATCTCATGAAGAAATAATGTACCATAGTAGTTACAAGTGTAGAGTCAGTCTCCCTGGGTCCAAACCCTGATGCTTCTACTTACCAATTATTGATCTTTGGCAAGTCTCAGCTTTCTCATTTGTAAAATTGTTACAATAAGTTTGCTTATCTCATTGAATTATTTTGAGAATTAAAATTAAATACTGCATTAAAGCACTTAGAAGCTTACCTGTCACGTACTAAGTATAAATTATGAACCAGTGTCCCTGTGGCTTCTCCTGTCTCCGTTTCTTATTATGGTTCCCCAGTAGCACCTCCTCTTGGTGCTTTCGGGCTCCTTGACAACCCAGTTCATCTACTTCATGCTCATTCAATTATCTGTCTCCTCACCCAGCATGTTCTCCCAGATGGAAGTATCGTTCTGTTCCTGCTTTGGCTCCAGGCCCAGAGTGCTTTTCAGATGGATTGTCATCTGTTTCGTCACTGCGTCTCATGCTCATGAGTGATCTGGTCTACTGTCTATCCCCATTTCTATGAGCTCAAGCTCTCTGTTGTCCCAACCTGATCAGTGCCAGTGCCTTTCATAAGCATGATGATCTTTCCATCTTCTGCTTTCCCTCTCTTTCCCCTAACCTATGCTTTGGTCAATAAAAAATTTGGTTCTCATGCATCATTTCTGATTTTTCCCCCTTACCAATTCTAGTTATTTAACATTTATTTCATGAATCTTTCAGAGAACCTACCATATATAATGCACAGAGCTAAGTACTGGGGATACAGTTGTGAATGAAATAGATACAGAGTTTAGCATCTATTAGACAAATGGTCGGATTATTAGATAATCCCACCAATTTAAAGTTGTAATTGTGATAAATATTAGAAAGGTGAGTCATATAGTGTTATGAGAATCTACACTAGAGGTATTGCCAAGGGTATCAGAGAGGCTTTCCTGAGGGAATAAGGCCTGAGATGAGGTCCAGAGAATAAGTAGGAGTTACCTCGGTGTGTGTGGAGAGGAGACTTATAGGCTGAGGAAAAGCATTTACAGAGATTCCGTGATAAAAAACTGCTGTGGGAAGTGTTATTTTCTGAAAGAAGAACAGTAAAGGTTGAGCAGAGAGACCACTAGAATACAAGGTGTGAGATGAAGCTGAGGTCAGGGGAGACCATCCTGGGCCTTGTAGGCTACAGTAAGGATTTTGATCTTTACACTAACTGTAGTGGAAAACCATTGAATGGTGGTGACTGCCCTAGTAGGACAGTGAGGCTATGAGCAAGTTTTTAGATCTAATTTGTATAATTCTACATGGGCTAAGAGTAGGTTATGGGTATCCAGTTAGAATGTACCTGAGGCAGGTGATTTAGTAACTTTATCTAGGATAGCATTTATAGAAAGAAATGAAAATTATTGAGAAATACACTTTTTTGGTGATACTGGATGAGGTGGATGAGGTAGATGAGGAAGCGACATGACTTAAGGTTCCTGTTTCATGTAAGTGACCAGACAGGGATCCCCTTTACTGGGATGGGGAAGAGTGGAATTGCATGCCCTGGATTTATTCACTTGTCAGTTATATACTTCAGGTTAGGCTTTATAATCTCTGTGTGTAGAAATTCACTCAAACTAGCTTGAGTTTGTCAAGCTAAGAGTATAGAAAAGCTTATGGAGGTAGTAACAGAAGGGCCTTGGAAAAACTAGAAAGTTATGAAGAACTAAGATCTCTCTCCCTTCTTTCGAGGCCCATCAATCTCTGCTTCTTCCTGTGAGTTTCCCCCATCCTTCTCTCTCTCTTTGCCTGGATACCTCTATATGGCTCACCATAGCTGGCCACCACCCAAAAATCTAATCCTAATTGATAAGTTTCAGTATTCATCTTTATCACTGACTGCTTACAGTTTTTGTATCTTATTTCAAATTGCTGATACACAGAGAGAATTGTGGGTGAGCTGTCCATTTGCATCCCTGATTTAATAGCTGGGCTGTGTGGTAGTTAGTGCTGCCCAGAATCTAGGGGTTGTGAACAGGGAATAATATGTAAATCTAGTAAAACTACTTTAGAACAAGAAAAGTTCTAAGGTACTCTTTGGTATTATTTGTAGTGATCAGCAAATAACTAGCATCTAGTAGATGCTCAATAAATATTGTTCCTCTTGAATCATTGGAGGTCTTGTAATATTTTTGAATCTCATACAATATACATCAGAATCTCTTGTGACAATTTTCAAAATTCAAGAGTTCAAGGTCCACCATTACAGAATCAGATCTGCAGGACTCTAGGAATATGCATTTCTAAAAAAGGGATCCAATATAAATTTGGTGGTCCCTGCAATATACTCTGATGGGCACTGTTCAATGTGTTACCAACTCATGCCTAGATATCTCTATTATCATCTCTGGACACTGAACTCCTTTTGGATCTTGGAACTCTATCCATTTGTATAATGGGCTAAATATTTGTCTCTTTCTTACATTCAAAGGTGAATTTGAAGGTTAAAAAGATCACTTTGGCAATAAGATTTGACCTGTCTGTCCAGAGCCAGAGTAAGTATGAAAGATGGGGTTAATATATATCTGGACAGCTTCTATATTGCTTGAATTACATCAAATTCTTAGTATTCACTATTTCCTGATAATGACCCATGAGTGAATAAGGCCTCATCAGTGTTTTATTATCTGCTTTTGGGAGCTGGAAATGTAACTTTTAAATCACTGCTACTTGTCCTGAGTAAAGTTCTTACAAGGGAACAGAAGAAAGTTCTTGGAAAGTCAAATAAAATGCTGTCTGTAACTGCCTGGCTTTTCAAAAACAAGTGTTCCTGATTACAAAAGATCTGTTTTGAGGAGTGCCAGCTAACAAGACAGCCCCATTATACACATTGTGTAGTTACAACAGAGCATGACTCTAGGGTCAGTGGAATCTCAAAGCAAGGGAAGCCCAGGAGAAGTGCCAGCCAGCTCTGTGAAAGAACAGGTCCTTCAGCCTGATTCTAGGTCCTAACATTTCTTTTTTCCCTCCGTCACTGCAGTCTGGATGCTGATTCTGTCACCTTCCTGCCCTTCCCTCTGGGGCTAAAAATGATTTCTGTTTCCCAAACACAGTGATGTCCTTTCAATCATTATGTATGTTTAGTGCTCTCTCCCTGAATCCTTAGTTTCTAAAGGTTATTTTTTGGGGTTCCTTCCTCTGTTGCTTTTGAAATCTCTGCTCTCTTCCAGTTTGCATTCTCCCACCCTTGTGGTTATTTCTCAGTCTTCTTTGCTGGCTCTTTCTCCATTTTGCTTTAGTGTTTTCCAAGGTTCTAGCCTTATTGTTATTGGTCAGAAGTCAGGCTCATCATCTTACCTTCTTTCACTATAACAAAATTGTAGTTGATTTTCATATATCTTCCTTCAATGTGGAACTCTGTTTTCAACCCATATTTGCAATAGCTTTTCAAACTTTTCATTTGTTTGGCATATGGACAGCTTATATTTAGCAGGTCCCAAGCTTGGGCATATGTTTTCTCCGTCAATCTTATTCCTTCTTCTCCGATCTGTATTTATCAGAGATACTAGCTTCCCCTAGAAACTTTACAGTCATTCTTGATCCCTCACTTTTGCATTTCTGTCACTTCTTCTCTATCCCTTCTACCACTATCCCGATTCAGGCCTTCATCCCTTTATCATCTCTTAAAGGGGCTACTGTAGTACTCTAATTTCTCTTCATTCCAATTCAGAGTCACATGGTAACAATTATTCTTCTGAAATACAAATCTGTTCATGTCTATTTAACACCTTTGATATTTGATGTACTCACATATTAGGTACGTTATATAAAACTCATTTTTAGAAGAACTCTTTTTTTTTTTTCCCAACCATTTTTCTTTTATTTCAAATTATAACAATGTTAGTTTCTTAGAACATTGCTTAAAAGTGGAAAGAACTTAATTGGTTTGGGGGAAGTTCTTTTATTTCTCACTAAAGCCCCATCCTATAGTTTATTAATGTGAACAACATAACATGCACATGACTTGGAGAAACTTAGAAAACTACTCTAAAGGCATCTGAGGCAAAATCTATCCAACAGGAAACAGAGCTGGCAAAACTTAATGTATTTTAGACTTCTTAATTTCTTTTTTTTTTTTTATTGTTGGGGATTCATTGAGGGTACAATAAGCCAGGTTACACTGATTGCAATTGTTAGGTAAAGTCCCTCTTGCAATCATGTCTTGCCCCCATAAAGTGTGACACACATCAAGCCAACAATCCCATATATCAATGGGCAAGAGACATGAATAGAAGAACTCTTAAGAGCTCACAGTCTATCCTTAGTCTTTCCAGCCTAATCAAGGATCTCTCTCCTAATAATAACCTTTTTTTGAGTGATAGGTACTTTAAATGTGATGGACTTACATGAACAGTGGGACAAAAATGAATGAGATATTATTATTTGTCTTGTTTTACACATGAAGGAAGTGATACTAAGAAAACTTATATACTTAGTGACTTGCCCAAGATCATGTAGCTAACAAATGATGGAGTACTAGGCTACAGCTAAACTCTGCTTTAGACACTCTGATACTCTGTCTTTACAGGAGCCACACTGAATTTCTGCCCATGGTGTGCTTTCATTCATGCTACCTCTTCAGCATACGTTGTCCCACTTCCTTGCTGAAGATCCCATGTGTACTTCAAGACCCTGCTTCAAAGACAACTTGTCTATGAAGCTTTACCAGACTTCTTGTATCATAGTAGAATCAATAGCTTCTTTTTAGTTCCTCCAACACCTTCTATATACATCAATTATAACATTATATCGCTCTATGTAAAATGAGCTTCTTGATTGTTAGAGTCAATCTAGAAGAGACTAAATTAGTCTCTTCTTAGAGAAGAGAGTTAGAGACTAAATTCATTTGAACTCTTTGATAGGCTTAAGTTTTAATCATTTTTAGGTCCCTAATGTCTGGTACATAGTATATCCTCAGGAAATATCTACAAAAAATAGAAAGAGATAATGTTTTTATAATCCTATTAGATTATTATTGGCTAATCTAAACATTTTTTTTCTAATTAAAATAATATTTGGTATTAACCTTAAGGCTTCTTAGTAGGCTACTCAAAGTTTAGTAATAATGTGTATCAAGGATGTGTTTTTAACGTTAATTGAGACTACCTGGAAGTACTTCTGCTGGAAGAATTAAGGAGCCTTGACAGTCAGTTGTATTGATGTGACAATTCTCAGCAGTACCAAGGGAAAACCTGAGTTCAACAATAAAGGCATTTATTGCCTCATGTTATAAAAAAGAATAGAGGCTGTTGGTTAGAGATATGGGTGAAAGACCAGGGACAGAAGTAGCTTAGGCTACATTCCAGAAGATCCGTTGACAAGAGCCCAATTCCTCAAGACCCCTCCACCCAACCCAGTCCGTCCACTGCACACAGTGCAGGGTTGGAAATAGCCTAGGAGTTTGAAAAGAATGTTTAGCAACAAGACTGCCCAGAGCTAACATTCCTGAGTCTGCTGGCAATAGTCCAGAGATACCCCCTTGACCCCCAACATGGCACATAGTGCCAGCTGTGGTATGAACAGAATGTTCAGCAATTATAAATTAAGATATGCTGGCTTGTCAAAGTATAGAATGGGACCAACAGAGAGAGTCAAGGAAGCTAAACTTTACCTCTTAAGCACTGTGTCCGTTTCTTTTGTAACTTAATTTTTCTTAAGATGTTCTCTTTTGCTTTTGTCTATTACTTCCTTGTTTTTTACTGTCATGGTAAAAAATGCATCTCATTCTTATGTTGAGTAATGAAGTTAGAGTTTCTTCTGTTAATATTAACTTTTTGTTCCATGCTGTGTTACACGTATATGCTTTTTGTGCTCAATAAAAGACTCCCGAAGTTTTTGTTCCAGGCAGCACTTCCTTGCTACTCCCTGAGCATGTGAAGTTGCTTGCCTCTCCAAGCCTTGTCAGTTATTACACTGAAAATAACTGAGTGTGAGAGTTTTCTTTCCATGCTGCCTCCTCACCAGCTTATCCACAGGTAGTGAACAATTACAAGTGGCAGAGCAAAACTTGATGTGGTAAGAATAAGATCTTTTTCCTTTTTTGGTTATATTTCCTTGGTGTTATTACTATTTTCAGCATGCATCTCCTCTTCTTGCAGCTCTCAATTTACATGCTTGCTCAGTCAGAACAGAATTGGTCTCTTTCTCCAGTCATCAACAGGATTCAGCTTGTTGGATCCATGTAGGTCAGCTCTATCCCTAAAAGTCAAGGACAGCTGAAAGTTATGAGGGAGTTCTGTGCCACATCCCATCCTAAAGACTGGTATGGTACCAGATTTTCCAAAATAAGTGAACTTCAGGAAAATGGGTGGAGACTTTAACAAAAGCTTGGTTGCTGATACCAACCAAAGGGCAAATGGGTGATGGCCAACCCAAACCAAAAAATGACCTATGAACATGAACAATCTTTATAAGAATGGATTAAAAGATAGGGAAAATGTGTGATGTGGAGGCAGTTGCTAGGCCTTTCAGTAATGACTCACAGCTCAGTTCTGTTTCTGTGGAGGAGAGAACACACCACATAAGGCATCACTTACCGTTCTGATATTTGAAAAGAGGGACATGTTGGATATTGTCTGCTTTCTGCTATGGAAGGCTGACCTGCACAGTCTTCATCAATGAGCTCTCCACATTCAGGCTAGGTGGACTCAGACAGTGGGGAGACCAGAAGGCAGGAGGAGAGTGAGGTCAGGGTATTTGTTCCTGTGGCTCCCTCCCTGCTGGACTGTCTGGCTGTGTCCCTTCCTGATTCTGCCAGGCAGCCCTCCCTATACACCTACTCTGTCTGAATTCTAAACCACTGCTTCCTCTTGTATCCTCAGGTCTTGGAGAGGCTGTTGTTCCTGGGGTTCTACATTGCTGATTTCTCTAAACTCTGGCCACACTTTAGTGAACAGTCTTTTTAATAAGACTCATCTCAAATTATCCAATTGGAGTGTGCCATCTGTTTTCTGCCAAGCCCCTTACTGATACAGTGGGTAATCATTTTTCTTCTAACATATTTTCAATCACTGCAGCAATACTTTTCTGAAATAGAATGATCCTTTTCATGGTATCAGCCAAAGGTAAATTTTCTTTTAATTGGAAGAAAGGAAAGCTTCCTGTGTGAACTTTGATCATTTGTCATTCAGTCACCAAGTCAAGGGATTCTCACCTTGAGGACAAAAGCATTGGCCAAAGTTATTACAACAATTGCACAGCAGGTATCATGCTTCAGTTTTCATGTTCATATGAAAATTGGTTAAGATTTCTCCTGACTCCTCTAACCACAAATAATAAATAAATGCAAATGTTACTTTAGGAACTTTACAAAATTTTAGCAAAAATATTTATTCTTACTGGTATTGGTACAGTTTTAACTACGAAAGGAAGAATGTTTGTGAAGTTTTATTGTCAAATGTACTTACCATTTGAATTACTGATACAAATTTTTCTGTCTATACAATCCAATAGAAATGGCATCCCCAAGAGTAGCTTTTCTAAGATTTTAAAAATATTCTTTTTAAGAAAAAATAACAAACATTTTGTTTCTTTTATGCTGGAACCAAGTCTTTGAAATGGCCGTGGAACTGAAGACACAACAGTTAGAATCATTAGCTTGGGCCATTCCATTCAGTGCTGACTGGATTCAATTTTGTCCCCTTGGTTTGCCAGTATCTTATTTAGATATATTTCTGAGGTCATTAAAGTTAGAGGTAATGATCATGTTAATATTAACATCCTTTAGGTAATGTAGGGAAGTTTGTATTTTTTCAGTCCTGAAATATGACTTGTGAAATAGATTCTGGGATCTCATTTTATGAGCTCTGCATTAATAGATCCTGATAAGCTTGGATTTCATTTTTATCAGACTCTGTCTTGCTTATTATGTTCTGGCCATGAGGCACTCCTGTTGTTCCTCAAATATGTGAAGTTGTTCCTGACCCAGGATCAGTTTTTTCCTGATATCTCCAATTCCAGCGTATACGGCAGCTTTTGTTCTCATCCACTGCCCCTTTCCACATTTGTACTGCCCTTCTTCAGCAGTGACAAGTGTGGATCTCTTTATCCTACCATATTTACTTGTTTGCTTAACCCCAGTTCATAGGCAAGCAAACTCCTAACTCCCATTGGTCTGCTGTCCCTTTGAAATCCCTCCTATAAGGGCCCCAGTCTCTGCCTTCCCAACCCCCTTTAATGCCCTCTTTGTGGCTGGGATTTTTGACTGAGAAACAACTTTACCTCTTAAAATGAGCTTATCAGAATTACTTATGTTCAAGATAGGTTTTAGGATTTAAGAGTGAATTGTGCTATTAGCACTAAATTATATTCAATGGTTATTTGTACCCTTATACTTAATACAGCATTCACTGAATGAATTAACAGCTTGAAATCATTAATAAAATACCCTCAAAGTTTAGTAGAGCAGAAACACTAATCTGGTATCTAGTTCAAAATGTACTATCTAGATCACTAAGAATTTGAGCAATTATTTTAGTTCATTTATTCATTCAAGAAATACAATTTAAGCACCTTCTATGTTCCAAAAACTACCACAGAAAGTAGGGATATAAGAATTAGCAAAATGGACGTGGTCCCCACTGTCCTAATATTTGAAGTCTAGCTGAGTAGCCAACAGCTAAGGAGGGCTAGCAATAAAGTAGGGCAAGTGCTTTGTTATAGCTGTAGAGAGAGTGCTGAGCATATAATAGATAATTAGAGGATGCCAGCCACATCTGAAAGGGGAGTCAGGGAGGTTTTCAGGAGAGATGACAGTTAAGCTGCGACCTCGTGACTTACAGCAGTAAGCAAAGTGAAGAGGAGAGAGAAGTGTAAGCTGGAGGGGGGTGGCAGAATGTGGGAAGGCGAGAGAGAGCATGTTATATTTGGAGGAATTGTATGAAGTTTGAGGTAGGAGTTGCAGAAAGAGTGAGAGATATGTGGCTGGAGAAGTTATCTGGGGTCCTCTGAGTTTGTTAGGAGCCTTGGGCATTTATTCAGGGTGTGATGAAAAATCACTAATGTTGGAGTGATGAGATTAGGGGCTCTGGCTCTCGCCGCCTTTGCTCTGGCTTTCCTATTGAAGGAAGGGGTGCAGTTTGGGGCATGAAGGAAAGACTGGAGGCAGAGCAAGAGCTCAGATGCCATCATAGCTATCCAGAGGGGAGGTGATGAAGGCATGGCCTGGACAGAGATCACAAGGAATCTAAGTGGATGCCAATGAAAGAGAGTTAGAGGCAGACACAACAGAAATGATGCCCAGCTCTCTGGTGTTGGCAAATGCTCTTCATTGAAATGGGGGACGTGAGTAGGTTAGGGGCATTAGGGTGGGGGGCATGATGAAGGGGAGATGAGGAAATCATTCCTCTATGTGTAAAACAAGAGAGTTAGATTTTCTTGTTTTGTCTTCACAGGGCCAAGGACAGAGCCATTTAGATCTATTAGAGAATTCTCTAATATTTCCCTTTTCCTCTCTCTATTCAGCCATTTAATCAATCTAGACTTTAGTTACTAATTAAGTGCAGGGAACAGGGGATGTTTGTATTTCTTAGTATTTAAATTGAAACAAAAGAAAGGGAAGGTGCAGGCATAAGCTGCCAAATATGTTAGCTTTCATAAGCATGAAATAACACAAATTTATCATTCCAAATTTTATAACTTGGGTGATTTTAGGACTTCTATGGCCAGGCTGACTTTATTGTCCTATAATTCTCCATTCTGTGATTTGCACTTTCTCTTAGCTTTAGCAACTCTTCCAATTGCTTATGACTTTACAGTTGCTGCAGGGAATCGTTACACACAGATGGTTTTTAGGAGGGGAGTCAATTTGGTAGGCATTTTCCTTGATTATGATGCCTCCTCTCTGCACTGATTGTTATGAGTGAAGATTCTTGCATGTCAAATGGTGAAAATGTTTCCAGGGTCTCGAAAAAGAAAGGAACATTGCATTTGGCAGATGATCACTGTATGACTATACCCTGATGAAAAAGCTGCCTGGTTCCTTTAATTTATTCAGATAAATTTTTATAAGCAATAATAAAACCAAACCAACACGCGGCACCAAAGGGAGAAGGCTAAGCAGAATTTGCAGCAGTGAGTAGACATTGACTTGAACATATAATTGTATCCACCTTGTTATATGGTTTCGTTTCCATGTGTTGCAACGTTGCAAATAAGTACAAAAATCTTATCAGACATACCTTGTACCCACTCCTCCCGCCCCCAGTTCATTCTTTATGCTTCCAAGAGAACACAGGCCAAAAAAGAAATAAATACTTTTTAAATTTGAAGACAATTTTATTTCTTTTCTGATATTAACTTTTAAATCAACTTCCAAGTTAATGCAAGTTTATTGTAGAAATAACAGAAAATAGAAACCAGTGCTTTTCACCTAAATTTCTCATAGTCTAAGGATAGCCCTTAGCCATCTGGATGATCTTTCAATACAGATAAAATGAACATCATTGACCAGTCTGGTTATTTTACATTCATATATTTTTGTAGTTCTATAACAGAAAAGTCACACCACTATCCCAGAGTGGATTTTTACATGGGGATTAAGGTAAAAAAAAAAATGTTACGTCATAATGGGTAATTTCTCTAGTTTAATTAACTACAATTGAGCAAGATTTTCTTATCATAGCTGTCAAAAGTAGATTTAGTTGGGCGGCGCCTGTGGCTCAAGGAGTAGGGCGCCGGTCCCATATGCCAGAGGTGGCAGGTTCAAACCTAGCCCCGGCCAAAATCAAAAAAAAAAAAAAAAGTAGATTTAGTTGGCAAATTTCAAGAACCCACAGCAAAGAAAGATATATTTCTGTTTGCAGAAGTCTCTTTCCTGAGGTCTACACATAATCTTACCAATTATTGAGCACTTACTATGTGTCAGACGCCATGCTAATTATTTCATATGTATTTTATTTAATCTTCATGGAAAGCCCATGAGGTCGGTATTACTCTCTCTCTCTTAAGTACACAGAGAGAACCTTGCCTTTTTACAGAACACAAGGCTTGTCCTCTTAACCTTGAGGCTGTTTCCCCTCTTCCCTTCCTTTGTGTTACTCCTATCTCTAGCATGAGAATGGTTCCATCTCATCTAAATTAGAAGAGTTACCACTTCAAATTTCAGTGACAATATAGCTGAGATGAAAGGAAACCTACTGAGCACCTGCGTGTCACCACTCCAGGATTCTGTAGTTGAGAAAATCATGGTGGCAAGAATGAAGACAAAGTACTCTCTCTCTCTGCTCTACTTGAGGTAGAGCTAATGTGGGGGTTGTGTCTAGAGGCTATCATTCATATTGCCTCTCTGGGCAGACAGTCTGTGGTGCACTTGCACGATAAATCTCGTCTACTTGTCTGTCTTACCACTTATTCCCTAGTGCGATTTTGCCTCAAGTTCTTGGATTTCCCTCTTCACAAACGTTCATCTTGGAAGGGAGCACAAATGCCCTTTCATCTCCACATTGCTGTGTGTAGTGACCTTCCACCAAATCTTTTTATTTTATTTTATTTTTTATTGTTAAATCATAGCTGTGTACATGGGGAATGGGCCAAAGGAGGGGAAGGGAGGGGGGAGGTTGAGGTGAAGGGAAAGTAATGGGTGGGGCCACACATATGGTGCATCTTAGAATGGGTACAGGTGAAACTTACTAAATGCAGAATACAAATGTCTTCCACCAAATCTTGTTTAAATACTAGAGGTCATAGTTCCTGATGTATATTTTAATTTTCAGTTTTCTCTAATGATTGACTTTTTTTGCATTTGTTAAAGATATTGTGTATTAAATTAATTGTTTTTAGATTATTTTCTGTTTCCAAATTAGTTTTTTGTAAAAATATTTTTTTCTTGCTCCTCTATTACTTCCTTGCTAGCATACTAACATCATTGGAGAATGCCTTCAAAAGTTGGAAATATAATGATAATAATAATGCCATATACTTTACATGTTTTTATATTTTACATTTTGGGAAACACTTTTTAAACTATGATGCAATGTAATTCCTGTAGGAAAAAGGAGGCTAAACAGCATTGGCAGACATGTGATATTTCACTGCCACCTCCTCATATATCTCTCACATTGCTTTTCTTGTAGTTATGAGGTATGACAATTAAGTTTGTGAACTTGCCACTGTGTGCTTACATTGGCAGCACTGTACAAACAACTTGGTAAGATTTCATAACGTTGGTATATCAGTGTCTCACAGCTGTGTTCCTGGATTGTGTGGCAGTGTTTTGCTGAGAGGTGTTTATTTATTGTGTGATTTTGTGTGCCATCACAAGAATGTAGGAGCTTGAATTAGACCCATGAATAAGCATTTGAAAATTTCTTGTTAAACTTGGCAAGAATGGAAGTGAAACCATGGACATGTTAGTCCACATTTATGGGGATAATGCCATGAAGAAAGTGACAGTGTACAAATGGATCAAATATTTTTCTGAGGGAAGAGAAAGAATCACTGATGGAGAGAGGTCAGGATGGGCAGTAATGAGAAGAACTGATGAAAACATTGCAAAACTTCATTGAATTTTATACATCAAAATCATTGGCTGACTGTGAGAAGCATAGCAAAGTATGGATAGAGAAACAGATAGGAGAAGATTAACTGAAAATCTTGACTCTTGAATCATGTGACTCTTGACTCACAACAATGCACCAGCTCACATGACACTGTCTGTGAGGGAGGTTTTAGCCAATAAGCAAATAAGTCCCTACTCACCTGATCTGGCCCCTAATGACTTTTTCCCATTACCTAAAGATAAGGGAAATACTGAAAGGAAGACATTTTGATGACGTTTAGGACATCAGGGTAATATAGGCATAAAATGACAGGTCTGATGGCCATTCCAGAGAAAGAATTCCAAAATTGCTTTGAAGGTGCTGGCTTCAGTGCATAGCTTTCTAAGGGGAGTATTTCAAAGGTAATTGTAGCAATATTTAGCAGTGAGGTATGTAGCATTTTTTCTAGAATGAGTTCATGAACTTAACTGTCAGACTACCTGCTGTGGTTGTTTTATGAGTATTTATCAGGATGCCATTTCTTCCCCCACTTTCACATTTAGTTTAAAACTCATCTGATTAGCTGAATCTCATTTTTTCCATATGTGAATCAAGATACCTACCCTGGCTCTGCCTACCACATATAGTTTCGAATCAAATGAAATCTTGTATACAAATTTGCTTTGCCATATCAGCCTTATGACCATAAGATACTGTATATCACTCTTCCCTCCCCTGCCCACTCTTCTGTATATGTCAGGTGGTGGAGTTCCACCTTCCAAGAATGTGAGAATCACCAGAGGTAGCTGGTTAAACGTAGAGATTCCAGGGCTTTGTTCCCAAAGGGTGTTGTAAGGAGGGTGAGGCCCAGAAATCTGCATATTTAACAAGCTTTCCCAGCATATCTGTGAACCATATTTTGGCAAACACTGTTCTAATGGGCCTTATTTCCATTTCAAAGATAAATGATTACCCTACCATCTAGAACCCAGAGATCTTATATCTGGATAAACCTGCTATGCTACACAAGTAACTTCTCTGTGTGTGAATAACCTTGAACAATGTTAAGGACCAGGGCAACCACTCAGTATATATGATAAAAGTTATTTACCATGACCGTGAAGCTTGATTTCCTATGCAAATAATTTATTATCTGGAGAAAGATTCTCTTTAGGGCGAGAGAACTAAGCTAGCATGGAGTGGCTGCTGACACCCAGAAGCTGCTTGCTGGACTGCGGGACTGGAGAAGGGGGTGCCAGTCTTGATTCATCTACTCAAACTGGCTGTGTGGCACTACCTGATGGACTGCAGGACAGCACACTGGACAGAGGGGCTCCAATCTTAATTCATCTACTCAAGTTGGCTGTGTGGCTCTGCCTGCTGGACTGCAGAACAGCACACTGGACAGAGGGGCTCCAATCTTGACTCAGCTACTCAAGTTGGCTGTGTGGCCTTGCCTGCTGGACTGTAGGACAACACAGTGGACAGGGGGAATCCAATCTTGATTCAACTACTCAAGTTGGCTGTGTGGTCCTGCCTGCTGGACTGCGGGACAGCACACTGGACAGAGGGGCGGGCTCCAATCTTGATTCAGCTACTCAAGTTGGCTGTGTGGTGCCACCTACTGGACTGTGGGACAGCACAAACTGGACAGGGTTACCCCAATCTTGATTCAGCTACTTAAGTTGGCTGTGTGGTCTTGGCCACAGCCCTTTTCTTCTCTGAGCCTGTTTAAAGTTGTAAAATCTGTTTAAAATCTGTGTTAAAATCTCCCAAGAAAATGGAGGAAAGTGTTTAAGTCCTCAAAGGACTTTGACCACTGCTGGAATTAGCCCACTACTGGATAAGACATCTTTGAAGTACCATGTCTTACTTTGAACATTAAAATCATTTTTTTCTTTTGCCTTCTACTCCATCACACGTGCATGCTTACTTTAGCATAAAAGTAACGTTTAAAATTAAATACCATGGAGTCAAACTGTAACTGCTGTGGCTTCCCTTCTGCTGCCTCACACCCCAGGAGTCTCTATACTTGAGTTTGAAGATGATCCGAAAGATGCCTTCTGGTTCTCTGATTTTATGATTTAAGAAAACTCTTCAAGTAAATTTGTCACTCAATTCACTGACCTGCACTTCCAAGTCAGACGTTCTCTGATGTTGGAGGACTGGGAAAGTGTTCCAAAGGCAAAAATACTCACCTATAAGGTAACTGTCATTTTGATGTATAGAAGCCAGTGCTAAATTTATTGACCTGATTCACAAGGGGTTTTGTGATTCTCTAAACACTCTTTGAGCTCTGTATGAATTCATTGGCCTCAAATTGAACTTGCACTTGCAAATAGTTATCAGAGTATGGGTTTGAAGGAAAAAATCCAACTTGACGTGAACACCCATGCTGGAATTTAAGGCAACTAGAGTTTGTCGAGGGCACTTTGTCACCCTCATTAAGTGTGTTGATCTTTCTGTGTCTCAGATCACCTCTTTGTGAGCTTTTTGCCCACTAATTATGCCTCCAGATTGGACATATCTGGACTTCTTTGCATTTCAGAGAAAGATGATTTGATAAAAATTCTAAACACTTTGAATTTCTGTTATCTTCCATAATAAGACCTCATTATTGTTCTAATATACACCAGTGAACTGTATTTAATTTTGTGGAGAGCTGAAGAGACACAAAATTCCACAGAAGGACATGCACCTTTTTTTTTTTTTTGTACCAGAATGTTTATTGCAGCCCATTCACAATTGCCAAGTCATGGAAAAAGCCCAAGTGCCCATTGATCCACGAATGGATTAATAAATTGTAGCATATGTACACCATGGAATATTATACAGCCTTAAAGAAAGATGGAGACTTTACCTCTTTCACGTTTACATGGATGGAGCTGGAACATATTCTTCGTAGTAAAGTATCTCAAGAAGGGAAGAAAAAGTATCCTATGTACTCAGCCCTACTATGAAGCTGCTAATTTATGGCTTTCATATGAAAGCTGTAACCCAGTTATAACCTAAGAATAGGGGGACGGGGCGGAGGGAGGGTGATTGGTGGGATTACACCTGTGGTGTATCTTGACACGCACCATTTTTAAGAAGTCTGCTAATCCCTCAGATAATTTTCCAAAGGGTGGCAGTAAATAGCTATGATCCTAAGCTAGATTCTGGTGAGACTCCATCTCTCCAGAATGGACACCATTATACTAAATTCACAAGCAACTGATGTGTAACAGAATGTCCATGTATTGATTTATGTTCACACATCAATTGATTGATACAATGGAAAAGTATGTATGTCTCTTGATTGGGACATTTGTACCCCCTCCCCCACAAATGTATACAAAAACCAAATTATTATCAGCAATTTGCTAGGTGAGTATGAGATTAGAACATAAGTTTAATTGGATGTTCTTGGTGGTTTTCAGGGCATTAAATTATGACCATGTAGTGCATCCCTCTCTGCAGAGGCAGATAAATGATCTAGAATCTGTGCTTAAATGAGACCTTGTGATAGAGGTCATGGGCATGGACGTGGCACACAGTCTTCCTAGGGTGAAAGTCTCACGCTACAACTTACAGCTGTGTGACTTCTGATACCTTTCTTACTCACTGACCCCTCACCTTCCTCTTCTGTAATATTTTGAGTTACTTTATTCTTTTTATAGATTTTAAACTTGTGGTAGGAAATCCAATTTTTCTTACTTCCTGATTTTTGGAGTGCATCTCAGTGTCACCCTCCTGCAGCCACTCAAACTTCAAATTGAAATTTCACTGCCTTACCTATTTTCAGAAAGAAAAGTTGAAAGAAAACTTTTATCTCATAAAAAGATCCTGATGACCAACTTTATGAACTGTTTGACTTCTGGGAGAAAAGCGAAGCCTTAGTGCACCATTTCTTTCTAGATGGCCTCCAAATGTGACAATTACTGATAGTCAAGGTTTCATAGAGAAGGTTGTTGGAAGGAGAAAAAAAAAGCGATGATTTCAACTCAGTGACTATTCTCAAGACCTCATTAATCTCTCTCCATGTTTCCTACAAATGCTACATGAAGCCACTGGCACTCTAAATTGGAATTTTATTGGCTGCTGTTCTTTCAGAGAGAAAGTGAGTTTGAGAAGGAAAAAATTTCAGTCCCCTCAAGTTCTCTTAGCGAATCACTTAAATTTGGATAAAGCAATGAAAATCATGTACAACAAACAAATCTTACAGAATATTCAGAAATCAAAGAAGGGCTTTCTGGCCCCAAATTATATCGTCAGGATAAAAAGCCCCAATTTAAAGTCCAATTTACATCATGTTGTTGATTAACTTCTCTTAGAACACAGTAAAATTTAGGGAAAAAACCAATTAAAACAAATGCCTTTGTTGTTTTAATACATTCAGAAAATATGTATAAAATAGTTGTTATTTGCGGCTACCATGGCAGGCTCTGCAGACACAATGAATAAGACAATCATATTCTGCATTCACTAAGTTTCACATGTACCATTGTGGAGGGTGAAAATTGAATTGCTGTCGTGGAGACTATAACCTAGAGGGAGAGGCAGGTATTAATCCAACGATCACACACACAAATGTAAACTTTCACATGGGATGTGTGTTATGAGGGAGGCGTCTAGTGCAAGTTTTTGACTCAGAGAAGAAGGTTAAGGAAAGCTCTTCCTGATGAAATGGAAAATGAGCTGAGATATGAAACATGAAGGGGAGGGAACTAAACAAGTGAAGGGGAGGAAGAAAAGCGGACAAACTCCCAGGATGAAGTGAGTCCAGGCAACTCAAAACAGGTGAGTAGGGCTGCAGGCCAGAGACCTTAGTACTTAATCTGGCAGGATTTGAACCACAAATAAGGGCTAACGAAAAGGCGCATTAACAAAAATACATGTATACCATGTGCAGAAGAGAAAGAAAGGAAGAAAGAGATGGAGAAAAGGAAAAAAGACAATTGACAGTGTGCACAGGCCATTTATATGATGTCGGGCTTTACTGGGGGAGAGGGAAAAATAGTTTCTAAACTGTAGTAAAAGACCAATTTCAACAAAGAAAAACTTCCTAGCATACCACTTTCTAGCTTGCTTTCATGCTTCATGTGATCCTTAGGCAAGGGTGACACATCTTCATTCATTCTTTGGTTTCCCAGGACTTGGGAATTGGGAAGTCATTTTTTTTCTCCATCAGTGGAGTACCGTGAGGGGGATAATAGGGTCAGTTGCATTCACTGCTGAACGCCCTGTGTCTGTGGAGTGCCTGGCACACAGTATGTAATCAATGATACTTGAGTAAAAGACCTGAAATGCATAAACTCCATTTCCCTCTTTGAATCACTACCTCTATTTTAAACTAGAAATAGACTTATGATGAGGAGAATCCCTTTTCTTCCTGAATGCCTCCCAAGGGAAAGTGACATCTGCTGTGAGCACACTGCTCTCAAGCTGGCAAGGTGGGGTGCTATTTGGGGAAAGGACTTGAGAGAGCAGAGGAGTCCAAAAGGGGGCTCAGTCTGTTCAGCATAGGACTAGAGGTGACAGATTAGAGAACTTAAGGTTAGAGAAATCAGAGGGACAACGACTTTCAAGGGTAAGCATTGTCACCCATTTGGTGTGTTTCCTTCTGGACCATTAAAAAATGTACATGTAAGTTTCATATGTACATATTGATTTATAAAAAACAACAAAACCATGTTTTTTTAACTTATAAATTTGTTCTTATGCAGAACATAAAGATCAACCTCATGCTTCTGATCACTGACATATCATTTTAAAATAAACATTTTTTAGGGGCTTTTTTTCTTTTGTTAAAAAATTATAATCAAGAAAACAGAAATGAGCCATTATCTCTAAACCCAAATTAGCCTTTTTGACATAAAAAAAGTCATCTGTGAAAAACAAAAACCAAAACAATAAAGATAGGAATTCATAAAAACAAAATGCCTGACCTCCCCTGGTTCTCTTCCCAGATTTAACCACTTTTATAATTTCTCAGGCATATTTACAGAAATGAAACTGCACAGTGCATATATGGTCTGTGCACAGCAGAAAGAAGAGCATACTGAACGCCTCCTGCTTATTTCACGCGTAATAAAATGTCCTGGAACCATTCTGCAGCCTGTGAGAAGCAAGGTGGTGTACTGCATTGGTGCATAGACTGGTTTAAGTCCCACCCCTACTATTTACCAGTTCCATGACCTGAGGTGATTTATTTAATGGGTGAGTGTCTCAGGGTCCTATCTCTAACATGGGGATATAAAATCCTTACCTTATAATGTTGCTATGAAAATTAAGTGAACTAGTTCTCAAAATACATTTGCAACAGTACTTTGCCTCTACTAAACTATGCATACTAGCTGCTAACATACCAACATGTACTATTATATTATTAACTCGGCTATTACTATTTTCATTATTTTATCAACATCTAAGCATCTCCATCATTTTTAAAAAAATTTGCTTACAAAAACTTTTGATTATGAAAAAATTTTAAACAAATGGAATGGGAAGAATAGTATGAAGAATCCTCCTATACCTCTATCATCCAGCTTCAGAAATTTGAGCATTTTAGGCGACTTGTTTCATTTATCTCCTCCACTTTTTAAAAATTGTATCGCAGTTTACTTTACTTGTAAATACAGTAGAACTTCTGTAAGTACTGTAACAAACTGGTCAACATACAGAGGTGGTCAACGTAAGGAACTAGGCCTATTGTACTGATGTATCCATGTGGTACATGCCTGAAAATTAGGTCAACTTGAAGTGGTCAATGTAGGGAGGTGGTCAAGTATGAAGGTTCTACTGTGTTACATTTGGTTGTTATGGCTTTTTCTTTCCCTCTAAAACAGTCTCCTATCTTCCCTCCCCTGCTCCTTTTTTTTTTAACCATTGACTTCTTGGAGAAATAGTGTCATAAATAATGTCTCATATTTCAGACGTGGCTGATTGCTTCCTCACAGGTCATTTAACTTGTTAGTCTAGTCTTATAGTCCCTGTAACCTGGCAGTTGTATCTAGAGTTTTGGTTACTTGTACTTTCTGGGTGTCACACTCTGTTGTCCCATGGTAAGACTCCTCTTTCTAAGAATTACTCGGTGTTCCTTTGGATGGTTGTGCATAAGTTATTTAATTGTTACTTTATGGGCAAGGAACTTTATACCGCAAGGAACTAATATGAGCACATATTTTTGTTCATTTGTGAATTACTGGGAGCTAAAATTCTGTATCAAATGATAGGCATTAGGTAAAGTTTATAAGACTTAGCAATTTAAAGCTTCTTTGCCTTTTTAAGTTTCTAATTCTTTTTCTACTTATGGATGAAAAGAGGAAAATGTATGTAAATTCAGCTAAACAAATTGTGAGTAGAACCTAAATTGTAAACATTAAAGCTAAAAGTCTCGTCCCAATAACTGTAATAGAATTCATATAAGTAGAGTTAGGGCCGGGGATGCAAGTCAGTGTGGTCCAAATTCACCATGCAATTGAAGACAAGGCACTGTAGACTCATAAAATGGTATCAATTTACTTTTTTCTAATTATAATATTTTATACGCTAAAAGAATAATTGGAAATAGAAAAGGTCAAAAGAAGGAAAAAACTCTAACTATGATATTACTTAGAGGCAGCTCCTTTTATTAACATTTGGTTTATCTGGAGTTAATAGGTAATATTAACATTTTCAATAATTTTGATCATATATTATAAAAATATTGTAATATGTTCTTTTCACTTCATGGTATTCTTTCTTCCACATTATTAAGAACTTTTATAAACATGATATTTAATAAATACATGCAATATCATAGACTGGGTTTATCGTAATTGACTATATTACCGTTATGAGATATTTATTTATTATTTACTATCCAGTATCATAAATATTTTTGCAAATATATTATGAGTTGACAAATATTTATTAGTGCTTTAATTGTTACAAAGTACAGGCAGTCCCTGGGTTACAAATGAGGTAGGTTCTGTAAGTTCGTTCTTTAGTTGAATTTGTATGTAACTTGTAACAGGCGTATTTACTTACAGTAGCCTCCATTCCTAAGTGCGAATCACACTTCAGTTGAATGTTTGTAAGCTGGGTACAGTAATAGCCTCTGTTTGTAAGTATGAGTTGTATATAAGTTGAATATTTGTCACTCTGGGGCTACACCAAACACAGAACTTTTCCTCTGCTTTTGAGTGTATTATTCATAATCCAAGAAAAGGGAGTTGGGGAAAGAAATAGAGGAGGAAGAGAAGCACGGTGAGGTGGTGTAGGAGGGAGCAAATTATCCTCCTGGTCCAGCCGTCATTACATTTCAGTGTACTAATAAAATAAAGATTCTTGGGTTTCACTCTCAGATTCTGAGGGAATAGGTCTGGATGGGGTCAAATGCCTGATTTTGTTATTAAACAAACTCCTGGATGTTTATGACATAAACAGCTGACGGCATATACTTTGGGCAAAGTTGCCAAAGTTAGTTCTTCAGGTACGGATAAGCTGATGATCCCTGGGTGTGTGCCCAACTCAAAATGGAAACCACTTAAGCCGTGGGGTTGAATGCTTCTTAACCAACTCACAGCACACGTTACAAAAACACTGCTGGCTTTTCACAGTGGCACTCCGTCTTGTAGTGCTTTTGTCTCTGAGGGAGACTCCTTGCTCACTCTGCTGTCTCAGGCTTTCTTCTCCCTTTACCTCTATATCCTCTGAAGACCAGCATCCAGCAATTTGGATTCCTCAAGTAAGGCTGCTATTTGGCTCTCTGAGGGACTCTTATGTGATTGGCCAAGATGATTTGTGGTGAGGCTGTCATGTATACTGAGTTATGCAGCGAGGCTTTCTGATGATGGAGTATGTGCTTTTGAGAAGGAAATAGCCTTTATAAATCCTTTTTGTTTTTTTTTAACAAGGGCTTCAAAAATTTGCTTCATTCATTGAAGTTCATAACCGTTTCCTCCTATCAATAAACTTTGTGTGCAAAAGATTAGTTGCTTGAGGTGCTTCTCTGTCTTTGGATACTGCTGAGCATAGGACAATTCATCCATACAAACAAGAGGGCCTTCCCATTTCTCCAGGTAGCTCCATGAATTATAAGCAAGGATAAATGAAAGCAGGAACACCAGCTACTTCCAGAATTAAAAAGTCTTGTAAGTAATGGCAGGCAGGTAATGCACAGCTAGACATCTTCTGATATAATAGATATTTTAATTGTTGAATGCTTAAAACTAGGTTTAAAGGTTCCAATAGAACCTTTTGTGTTGATGGACATGTTTTAGAATCTGCATGTTCAGTGCCATAGACACTTGCTAAAGATGGCTACTGAGTGCTCATAATGTGGGTGGTGGGACATAGGAATTACAATGTTAATTTATATTACCCAAAGCAAGCTATAGATTTAATGTAACCCTCTCAAAATACTAATGATATTCTTTTTTACAAATAGAAAAAGTAGGCCTGGCACAATGGCTCACACCTGTAATCCTAACACTCTGAGAGGCCTAGGCAGGTGGATTGCCTGAACTCATGAGTTTGAGACCATCCTGAGCCAGAGCAAGAGCTCGTCTCTAAAAATAGCCAGGTGCTGTGGTGGGGGCCTGTAGTCCCAGCTACATGGGAGACTGAGGCAAGTGAATCACTTAAGCCCAAGAGTTTGAGGTTGCTGTGAGCTATGACGCCATGGCATTCTACTGAGGGGAACAAAGTGAGACTGTCTCAAAAAATAAAATATAATAGGAAAAGCAATCCTAAAACCCACATGGGCCCACAAAAGATCCCAAATAGCCAAAGCAATCCAGGACAAAAAGAACAAAGCTGGTGGCATAACATTCACTGACTTCAAAATATACTACAAAACTAACATTACCAGAACAGCATGGTACTGGCAATAAAAACAGACACATAGACTAATGAAACAGAATAGAAAGCACACAAATAAATTAATGTAACCATAGCCAACTGAATTTAGACAAAATTGTCAAGCATACATGTTGGGGATAAATGGTCTTTTCAATAAACGGGGCTGGGAAAATTGGATATCCTCATGTAGAAAAAGGAGACTAGATTCCTTCATATCACCATATGCAAAAAAATCAAATCAAAGTGGATTTAAGATGTAAGTGTAAAACGTAAAACTATGAAATTAGTAGAAGAAAACATAGATAAAAACTTTATAACTTTGGGCTGGGCAAGGGTTTTTAAAGTAATATCTCAAAAGCATAGGGACCAAATAAAAAATAGACAAATGGTTAACATAACCATCTCCTTGCTTACTTATTTGTTGTGGTAAGCTAATCAGTTAGATGTAAGCATTTCACACTGTATATCAACACATTGTACCTCATAAATGCATTAATGCACACAGTTATTATTTAATAAAGAATTAAAAACAGGGCGGCACCTGTGGCTCAAAGGAGTAGTGCACTGGCCCCATATACTGGAGGTGGCAGCTTCAAACCTGGCCCTTGCCAAAAATTGCCAAAAAAAGAATTATAAACAAATCTTAAATTAAAAAATTTTAAAAAAGAAAGACAAATGGGATCCTTCTGCACAATCGTGGAAACTATTAATAGACTGAAAATCCGACCTAAAGAGTGTGAGAAAATATTTGCAAACTATACTTCTGGTAAGGGTTAGTAGCTAGAATAAACATTTAAAGACTTAAACAACTCAAAGCAAAAAAGCAAATAACCTAATCAAAAATAGGTATTAATAGAAACCCTTCAAAACAAGACACACAAATTACCAAGAAATATGTCAAAAATGCTCAATATTACTAATAATCAGGGAAATAGAAATCTACAAGATGCTAAATAAAACTATAAAACACTGCTTCATACCTGCTAGAATGGCTGTTATCAAAAATACAGGAAAACAAGTGTTGGAAAGGATGTGGAGAAAGGAAAAATTAAGACACCGTTGATGGGATTGTTAACTAGTGCAACTGTTTACAGAAAACATGGAGGATCCTCTATGAACAATAGAACTATCATATGATCCAACAATTTCACTAGTGGCCTTGTATCCAAAAGAAAGAAAATCATTATATCAAAGAGACACCTGCACTCCTATGTTTATTGCAGCACTATTTAAGATAGTGAAGATGTGGAATCATCAAGTGCCCAACAATGAATGAATGAATAAAGCAAATGTGGTCTCCAAAAACTGATGAGATAATCCCCTGGCCTGGCCTTTCCACTTAGCAGCCTCTTTCCCATGGGCCACCAGAGCCCAGCCCTGCATCACTGGGAAAACCCTCCCGTGGCTGGTTCACCTTAGACTGCTCTGAATAAATGTTGTAGATGAGACTCACCTGCCTTTCTAAATGTACCTTGTAGCAGTGTTTAATATCTCTTGTAACTGGTTTCAAAATATTATCTAACCACATATTTTCCTGTTCCAAGTTTGTGAACTGGATTTTCGAAACCTCTTTAAATAATTTTGAAATAAAGCTTTGACACATGTTTGCAACTCAGAAAAAGAAAAAAAAAAAAGAAAAAAGAAAATGTGGTATATATACACAATGGAATGCTATTCAGCCATAATAAGGGATGAAAAAAATCCTGTCATTTGCAATGTGAATAACATCATGTTAAATGAAATGAGGTAGGTACAGAAATACAGATACTGCATAATCTTATATATGGTAGAGAGAGAGGGACAGGGAGAAGGAGAGAGAGAGAGAGAGAGAAGAAAGGAAAGGAAAGAAAAAAGGAAAGGAAAGGGGAAAGGAAAAAGGAAAGGAAAGGAAAGGAAAAAAAGGAAGAAAGTTAGTTGACAGCACAGAAATGCCCCATGGTACCTGCTGATTGCTCACACTTAACTGGTCAGCCTTTACCGGCGGGACTGCAGCTCCCTGGTGAGAGTCGCCTTCAACCTGAGAAGAGAGAGAGAAAGAGGGGAAAATTACCTGTCCTTCAAGTCCCTGTTCGAGGCGCCACCTGCCGCGGACCACCCTGTCAGTGGGCTTCAGTCCGAGGGAAAGCAGGGAAATGGAGTCAGGTTGGTTGAAAGGTCGACGCAGGAATGACAGTCTGGCACACTACGGGTGAAGTATGCAGCTGCTGCGCTTTACTGAGTTTTAAGTACGGTTTTTATACAGTTTCCACAAAGCATTACAGGTTACACAAAGTAATTTTACAACTTGCTGACCTTTACAAGTTATATTTTAAGTTTGCAAACGTGGGTAGTTATCCATTACTACTTCTCAATGTTCTGTCCTTAAGGGGAACAAAGGTTAGTGGTTATCAGTGAAACCTGCTTGCTTCCTCTTATCTGAGGAATGCTAACTTACTGCAACTTCTTATATTTAAACTTAAGTAATAGTAAAGGTATAACTAGTTCTTCTATGGTATATAAATGTTAATTTCATGTTGATTATATATATGTTTTTATTTAGTGTTTATTATTAATCATATGTGATTATTCCATTGTGAGTTGATTGACTAAAAAGTAAGTGAAGTAAGATGTTTTTTAAGGAAAGTTTTACTGTGGGTGGTGATGGTGTATATCGTGCTGGAACATCTTGTTTAAACATCTTGTTTGTTGTGCCTGCATTGTCTTAGCCCACTGGCGTTTATGGTGGGGACTTGCTTTTGTGCAGGCTTACTTGGAGCCACTGAGTCTGGCACAGTCATACTTCTAGTGCTGTTTCTGGATCAACTATCATTGTGTTCATTCTGACAAGACTTATTGCTTACTTATCAGGACAAACAGACATTCAGCTTAACATACACGTACACTGTAACAGAAAGCCATACCCTTAGGTTAATGCGACAAAAAACAGCATGCTGGGCAACATCTCTGTCGCTGCGCACACTGGGGGTGCTGGGGGCTTCGCTCCGGGGAGCACAGACCTCCTTTTCGTCGTTTTACAACGCGGACAGCGCCACCTCGCTGTGGCTTGGTGCCGAGGGTGCGGCACAGAACAGTGGTTACCAGAGACTGAGGGCAGAGTGGATAAGATGTTGGGCAACAGGCACAAAGTCACAGTTAGATAGGAAGACTATCTCCTGGTGTTCACATGGTAGGGTGACTATAGTTAACAGTAAAGTATTAAATGTAACAAAGTAGTGAGAAGGGAGGCTTTTGAATATTCTTACTGTAAGGAAACGATAAATGTCCACTTAAGGTGATGCATATACTAACTATCCTGATAGGATCATTATACAGCATATATGTGTATCAAAACATCAGTTTGTACCTCATAAAAATGTACAATTACAGCATGTCAATTAAAGAAAATAGTAATTAAAATTTAAATAGCTACATGTGATTAATAGTTGCCATATTGGGCAATATTCCCTTTAATTTATTCAGTGGTCCTTCTATGGACCTTCGAGTTAATTAGAGAAAAGATCAGTCAGACTGAGTTTTTAAGATACAGTTTTATTTATTGTGCATGGGACACCCCTCTCCTCTAATCATGCCGCTCAAACTTAAAGAAATGATCACAATTGTAGTTAGATGGTTATTTGTACTCTGAGGCCAAAATGTGGTTCTAAATTGTTCTTTATCTTTCCATTTAATTGCCTACTAGTCCACAGAGCCCCTACTTTTTGGTCTTTCTTTCCTCTTCCTCGAGATTCCTTTGGGTGGTGCCTGTGGCTCAAAGGAATAGGGTGCCAGTCCCATATACCAGAGGTGTTGGGTTCAAACCCAGTCCCGGCCAAAAAAAAAAAAAAAATTCCTTCAGAACTTTGATGCCTCTCTATTTTCCTAAGATCAAAATACAATATTCAGTGAGACATGCATTTCACAAAACCATGTGTATGCTTACCATGAGTAAAAACTATGCATAGAAAATGTTCTTTTACAAGATGAGGTTATAGTAGATTTTAATGCTTTTCACTTGCCTTTGTTTAATCAATTTTATATAGTATTTAGATGACACTTGTGTTATTTCATGATTTTAAAAATTCAAGTAAGATTTTAACGTTTTTAATTGTCTTCTTCACAACACTGCACTGCAAGTTCTTATAATGTCTACTTCCATCTTTGTGCTCAGAAGCCCTCCCTGGACCCACATCCTCATGAAATATCAACCAAAAGATATTGGAAAAAACATGTAAAGTATAATAAATTTTCTTTTATTCTCCTTTGAGTCTTTTTATTAGGACTTGAAAAAATAGCTGTGTCCTTATTTTCACATGAGCATTAAAGCAGATTATTTCATTACAACGTCTAAGAGGCCAGGACTAAGTGAATTGCCTTGAACTGCACAGAAGTAACCTGGTCCCTGCAGACTGCAGGAGAGAGGGGCACTGCATCTTTTGGTCTCTTCTCTGAGCTTCTGAACATGCGGAACGTAAACCCTAGCTTTCCTCTTATTTATGAGATAAATAAGAGAATGTCTTAGAACATTTTTGCAAGACTATGGAGAAATAAAGACCTTTACCCAGTAGTAAAAGGTTGAGAATTCTTGGCAGCTGCATTTGAAACTCATTGCACAAAGTTGTATGAGATGATGTACTTCCCATTGTATACAAATGAGCAAAAAATCACATACTTAATTTCAGGATCTTCAGCAGTGATCTCCTTTCTATTCTAGTTCCACTGCTCATAATTTAAAATGAAGAAGGCTTATCTGCATTCATTTCTTAGATCATTGGTTTAGCAATGTTAAGATTTTATCCAAGCATGACTTTTATAACCTTGTGGAAATTGCGGTGATAAAGGATGCATCAGCAATTTTCAAACCCATTTCTTTCCATGGAGCCATCTCAGCCTCCTTTAACAGAGCACTGGAGAGAACCACAGGTCTTTTTTTATTGTCTTCATTTTTAAAGAGCTTTGTTTTGGTCAATGAGACATGCATTGTGGAAACAAGGCCAACACAAGCTTTGTGGTATTTTTTTCATTGCACATCTAACTAACCCTGATTAGATGTAAGGCAAGGGGCTGCTCTGCCATTTTATCCCCTAAAATTGGTTTCAAAGGAATTGGTTGTAATGGAAATGTCAAATCCTTTAAATATCAACCTTTAAATACCATACAGGCATATGGATGTGAACATAACTTTGCCCATTCTTAGATTCTAGTGTTGGAATTAAAGCAAGAAGTAAGAAAAGGAAATAAGCTATTGTTGTAGAATAAATGACTAAAACAATTGTATATAATGAGTGGATAAGGTCAACTTGCTTATCATTAGAGCAAGGCCGTCTTTTCTCCAAAAGTCAGAGCCAAGATGGGATCTGCAGGACGTAGGCAGCTCTGAGATGAGCACATGACTCATTCTTCCGTCCATCTCACCCCTTCTCATTCTCCAGACTGTTTCTTTTTCTTGAAATTAAGCAATTGTGAGCATAGTGCTTTGCCAATGAATTCGGGAAGCTTGCCCTCGGAAAATTAAAAATTATAAAACTCCTTTTGTGCCAAATATATTACATATTAAATAAATGTTTATTGAATTGAATTGAATTCTTCTGATTACCAGATAATGGACTAGGCTGGGCTCATGTATTCTTAACTACCTGTATGACTAGGAAAATCATTTAAACTACCTGAGCTACAGTGTAATAATGGTAATAATAGTGATACTATTATATTCTTAGACTCCCATGTAGTCTAACAATTATATTATATAATTCTTATATCTCCCACTATTATATTCTTAGACTACTTAGGGGAGTAGAGTATTCTTAGACTCCCAAGTAGTCTAAGAATATAACAGCAAAAATTCTTTGAAAATATGAGGTGAACATCATAAAGGTAAAACTAATGGGCATAGAGACCGAATTAAATAAATAGCCAAGTGTAATTTCAACAAGGTTAAGTGTAACTGAATCAATCATGTCTAAAGGAGATGTGTGGGGGAAAGGCACATGTGCCCATGTTGTAATATGGCCTCTGGGGGTTCTAAAGCTGTGCAGGATTGATAATTCTGTGGGTTGGCAGAGATGAACTTGTAAAGTCCTTCCTGAAGAAGAAGTTTAATGTCAATGGACTCTGTCAGACAAATAAAATTTTAGAAGAGTATCAAATAGTAGTCTTAGATCAGGAAAACAGCAAAGTGCTGATGGAATGACATTCCCTATAGGAAAAGTCTTTTAGGTCACTTCATACAATGAGCTAGCTCTAGTCTGGAGGTATTTTGCCACCCAACAGAGACCTTTTCTGTAGGTAAAATTGTAATGTGGGATATTTAACCACTTGTGTGGTGTGTGGTTGGTCTTCCCAACTCTATTAGTACATAAAAAAAAGGAAACCAAGTTTTTATCAAGAAACTACCATGATAGCCAGCTTTATGCATTTGTTATCTTATTTAATTAAGGTAGATTGATTGGGTTAATTACCTGTCATTTTACAAGCGAGGAAATGGGGACTCAGGCTTAGTAGTTTACTGGTGAGGAGGGAGCCAGGATCAGTCTCCTTTCCTCCATTGCCTATGAACTTTCTGGTGCATCAGTTTCCCAGACTATATTGTGCCAAATGACTCTGTGACCAAATAACTTGGGTAAGTAGTGCTTGCTTTAGCCCCTTCTTACAGATTTTTTTTATAGCTGTTAAAAAGCAAAAGGTTCAGAAAAGTCTTATGTTTAAGACTCTTAAAAATATTTTTACTTAGTTTTTTCTTTTCCTTTTTATAACACTGAAACAAACATTTCCTGTGTTTCTCAAAAGACATATTAGCATTTAAGAAACGTTTTTGGAGAATAGGTATTTGTGCACCATAGAACACGATTTAAGAAATGCTTGCTTTTCCTTTTCTTGGATATAAGTTTGGTTAGTGTAAAATCTCATTATTGGAGGAAAATAGTGGATAAATCAAAGGACTTAAATAGTTTCCTTTTATAACTCTATTATTTTGTTAATGACAATTAAATTTGCCATTTCCTTTTACTGAAGCAAAGACTTGTAACTTTTAGAAGAGAAATGAAAGAATTAGAGTCCAAATCTGCACCTAATACAGAATTCCCCAGTCACAGAATCCATCAATTTCTGCTTGGATGCTTCTGTGGCTGAGAAGCTTATTAGTTGACAGCCTCTTTCAGGCAATCTAAATAGACTCTTAGGCATCTAAGATGTGTAAATGGAAAACAGATACATCCAATCAGTTGCTTATCTGGATGCTTTCTTTGAGGAGCAGTAGGCAGCTCTGGTATTTTCTGATATGCCAATATTTTGAATCCTAAATACCAAATTCCAAAAGGCATGATGGACTGAATTTGCCACTGCGGTATTGATAATATGTAGCTTGAGCAAATGTATGTCAAAAGAAAAGAATATAGTTTTTAAGAGGAAAATACAGATGCCAGTTCTGCCTCTTAGATCCAGGTGGCCTTGAATAAGCTACTTACTCTCCACGAGCCTCCCTCGCCCCTGGAACTAACAAATGTGTGTTCTGCTTGGAACTATGATGAAGTGTAAATGAATCAACACGCATAAAATATTGGGTAAAGTATCTAACCCAGGGAAGGTTCTTGCTACAGTCTGCTCAAATAGGGTTATTCTTTCTTTATTTATTTTTTGCAGTTTTTTGCTGGGGCCAGGTTTGAACCCACTGCCTCCAGTACATGGGGCCAGCGCCCAACTCCTTTGAGCCACAGGCACCACCCTCAAACAGAGTTATTGTATCTTTTCTTGGTTTTTCACTAAAAGTCTGGGGAAAACATCAACAATAACTTTGATATTTTCTCTCACACTTTCTCAGTTATTATGTGGGTTTTCCGTCTGAGCTCTAGACATTGGACTCAAATGTATAACGGCTACTTGTACCTATGCTTTTTTTTTTTTTTTCTGTGATGACATCAGAACCAAGAAATAGAGCTCCTCCTTAGCCTCATATCCAAACAGATCATTAGGAAGAGAGGCCCCAAGGAGTCGTTTGTAGGAAAATGGGAATGATGCCTTCTGTGTTGTCCCTTTCCTTCCAGACATTACATTATGATGAATGTCACAGTGTCTTGGCACTTAAGCTGGGGTGTTGTGGAAAATGATGATAATGATGATAAAGATAATATTAACAACATATATTGAGTATGTACCATATACCACCTAGTCTAAGAACTTTATGGTACAGGCATTATGAAAAACAGTATGGAATTTTCTCCAACAATTAAATATAGAACTATGATATGATCCAGCAATTCCACTTCTGGGTATTTATCCAAAAGAAATGAAAATCAGATATGCCTGCACTCTCTGTTCATGCAGCATTATTCATAATAGCTGTGACCTGGAATCAACCTAATGTTCATTCAATGAATGGATAAAGAGAATGTGATACACACACATACACAGAAATACTATTCAGCTTTTCAGAAAGAAGGAAACGCTGCCATTTACAACAATGTGCATGAACCTACAGCATATTAGTGAAATAATCCAGGCATAGAAAGACAAATATTACACGATCTCACTTATATATGGAATCTAGAATAATTAAAGTTGTAGAAGCAGAGAGTATAATGGTAGTTACAGCGGCTGGGGTGGGGTGGGGAATGGGGAGATATTGGCTAAAGGGTACAAGGTTTTAGTTAGATGAGAGGAATAAGTTCAAGAGTTCTATTGTACAGCATGGTGACTATAGTTAATAATAAGGTATAATATAAACTCAGAGAGAAGATTTTCATGTTTTCATCACAGAAAATGACAGAAAGGGTAAGGGCATGTGGTGATGGATTTGTTAATTAGCTTGATTTAGTCATCTACAAATGCAGAGGGTGCTAAAGATGTATATACATTTTAAGAAAGGAAAAACTGTATTAAAATTGCAATACTTAACATACATTGATAACATTTGTTATCTAGGGTACTGTATCTTGTATCCCTTGTAATTGCATAAGTCAAATGTGACTTGGGCATGACAATTTTAATATAGTTTTGTCCT
Organism: Nycticebus coucang; assembly: GCF_027406575.1. NCBI lineage: Eukaryota > Metazoa > Chordata > Mammalia > Primates > Lorisidae > Nycticebus > Nycticebus coucang. Next base: position 44,499,745 of record NC_069796.1, on the reverse strand, counting down.
TTCTTAAAATATGTATACATCTTTTGACATCCTCTGTGTATGTTTATCAAAACACCACATTGTACACTGTAAATATGTACAATTGTTACTTGTCATTTATACTGCCATAAAATGGGGTGGGAGAAAAAAGAGTCTCATGTCTACCATGTTATTTAATCTTTCCTTAAAGCTTATGAGTAAGTATTGCTATTAACATCTCTATTTAGCCAACGAGGAAGACAAATATCTCACATTTAATGAATGGTTTAGGTGGGATCACAATACTCTTCCTTCTTATTTTAAAATTCATGCTTTTAACCACCATTCTATAGACATTAAGGCAATAGAGGGAAGGATAATGATAATGATTATGATGAAGATAATTATGATAGCAGAAATTTATTTAGCATTTACTATGTGCCAGACAGTCTACTAAGTGCTTTGCATGTATTTTGTCATCTCATTTCTATAACAGTATGGTGTGATGTCATTACCACTATGGTACTTAGGAGCAAATAACTTAAAGATGCTAAATAACTTTCTGAAGTCCAGATGGCTAGCAAGTGGCACAGCCGGGATTTGAATCGAGGTCTTTTATGGATTAAGCCATTTTTTTTTTAATGGTATGATAGACTGGCCAGTAGAATTGAGATAGTAGATGTCTGTTAGCAAGTTGGAATAGCTATTTACCCTTATTCTATGTATAAAGTTTTTGTTGATCCAGGCCCCATTGATCCATCAGATCAGGGAATTTGTATTTCTAAAGCCAACACAGAGCTTTTCTGGGCCTGGGAAAATAGCCTTCCTGATGTGCAGTCTGGAGGGAGCTGCACATCTTCCCAGCCCTGGGTTTTTGGGGTTCCTCAGTCTTTCCTTTTCTCCTGGACCAAGCAGAGTGAGAAGTGCTTTGGGGTTAATCACACTGCCAGTGTAGGATGAGACTTGCCAAACAGTTTTCTCGCCCTTTCTTCAATTGTCAACTTTAGAGTTCTTAACTTTCACCCTTTGGGGGAAGTGCCTCAGCCACCATGTGCCCAGCAAAACAAAGCTTTTGACACCAGCCAGAAGCAAACAACAATTACACCCTTCACTTGTCAAAACAGTCTTTTTTTAAGGGCGAGAAAGTTAATGAAATGGATAGTGCTTTTCAGTCTGTGTCAGAACAGTCAAAGGCCAGAGACATAGCATAACAACTCAAGGTAGGAATCAGGAGGTGTCCTACCAAGAATGACTCAATAGACACAAAATTAGACCATGCACTTGTATGCAGTGCAGGATAAATCCTGACTTGGGCTCTGTTTGTTAATCCCATGGAGACAACCAGTGGTTGTATATTCAATGTATATTCAGTATATGGGCTCTCAAACAACAGCACAATTAAAACTCAAGGCTTCAATACTCTTCCGGAGAGTTTATTTCCAATTAAAAAACAAAATCTCTTTGAACTATATCAAAACCTAGAGAGGACTTTGACAGGTCTAAGACATTCTACATATTTGCTTTCTCCCCTTCCCCTATGTCTTCGTCCAAGATAGAGTAACAGCTGCCTTCTTCACTGGTACTGTCCTAGTTCAGGACTTCTGAATGTCTCCTTGGACAATTATAACCATTAACAACTGCTTTCTTGCTCCCAGCCATGATTGTCTTCAATTCTCCACTTTCCCTCCAGAAGGTTTTCTAAGTTACTGATTGTATTATCACTCCCCAGCTCTGAATGCATTAGCTACCTCTGCTTCTGGAAGGATAAGATCCCGATTTCTTAGCCTACTATTCAGTGACATTGACAACATCATTCCTGTTTACTTTACCAGACTCCTTGCCTGCCTTTCCTTCCTTATTCTCTTTTTTTTTTTTGAGACCAAGTCTCACTCTGTCATCCTGGGTAGAGTGCTGTGGCATCGTTGTAGTTCACAGCAATCTCAAATTCCTGGGTTTAAGTAATCCTCTTGCCTTAGCCTCCCAAGAAGCTGGGACTACAGGTGCCTGCCACAATGCCCAGATAGTTTTCTCTATTTTATGTAGAGATGGGGTCTTGCTTAGGCTGGTCTCCAACTCCTGAGCTCAACCAATCCACCTGCCTCAGACTCCCAGGATTATAGGCATGAGCTACCATGCCTGGTCTTTTGCCTCCTTTTTCTTAATTTTTCACCTTGGTTATGAGAGTCTGGTTGCTGACTCTCCTAACTTCTCATTGTCCTCCCTGTCCCTCTAGTTGGCCAATTTCCTCTGAACCAATTCCTCTTGCCTGCTTCTATCATTGGTAAACCCCCAAGTCATTTTTCAAGGCCATGGATAAATGATGCCCATGTGAAACTTCTTCACTGATTCTCCAAAGTGGTATATCTTTTCTTGGGAGTTTGTAATGAATTATTATTTAAATGATATCCCAAATTCATAAAATTAAAGTTGTATCTTTCTTCCTTTGAGTAACCTTTCTCTTTTTACTGTAAGTTTATTGTAGAAAGGACACTGGCCTAGAATCACTAGTGTTGAGCTGCTCGCTTTCTGTATGACGTGAGGTAGTCCACAGTTTTCTCACCTGTAAAACAGGGATAACAACATCTTCTTCTCAGAATCAAAATAAATAGATATGAAGATTGCTGGGATGTAAGGTAATCTATTTAGTGAAGCAGATCATCACAGTGTAAAGCACTTATTCCCATCAAGGTATGAGCAGGAAGAAGGTTGAAATACATGGTCACCTCAGGCATTTCGACTATTATCTCTGGCATAAAACATGCACTGATAGTCTTAATCAAGAAAGTACTCAATGTGTAGGATTCAGACATTTCTCAGACATATGAGAGTCCAAACATGGACTTCAGGGCTTGGATCAAACGTCTCCTCCGAGAGTCCTTTGTTGAATATCCAGTGTAAAGTAGACACACAGTTATACTGCATCTTAACATTATTTTTTAAATTTCAGATTAATATAAGACTGCAAACAAGTAGGTTACATTGTTTGTATTGTTAGGTAACGTCCAAGTTGTAGTTGAGCCCTTCACTTAGAAGGTGTGACAGATACCATATATTGTGCCTATTAGGTGAAGGGTTACCATAACACTTCCCTTCTCTCCTTTCCCCTTTCTCCTCCACCTTCCCCGCACTTGAATTTAATTGTGTTTTTTTTTCTTGTACAGACATATAGTTGTTCATATTAGTTTTGAGTACATTGGATACCTGCTTTTCTTTCTTTTCTTTTTTTTGGAGGGAACAGAGTCTTACTCTGTTGCCTAGGCTGGGGTGGTGTGGTATCAGCCTAGCTCACAGCAACCCTAAACTTCTGTGTTCAAGTGATCCTTCTGCTTCCACCTCCCAAGTAGCTGGGACTAAAAGGCTGCCACAATGCCTGGTTAACTTTTTCATTTTTAGTGGAGATGGGGGTCTCACTCTTGCTCAGGCTGGTCTTGAACTCCTGCGCTCAAGTGATCCTCCCGCCTCAGCCTCCCAGAGCGCTAGGATTATGTGCATGAGCCCCTGCACCTGGCATGGATACTTGCTTTTCCATTCTTTTTTTTAAATTAAATTAAATTTTATTTATTTTTATTTTTTTATTATTAAATCATAGCTGTGTACATTAATGCGATCATGGGGCACCATACACTGGTTTTATAGACAGTTTGACACATTTTCATCACACTGGTTAACATAGCCTTCCTTGCATTTTCTTAGTTATTGTGTTAAGACATTTATATTCTACATTTACTAAGTTTCACATGTACCCTTGTAAGATGCACCACAGGTGTAATCCCACCAATCACCCTCCCTCCGCCCATCTTCCCTCCTCCCTCCCCTCCCTCTCCCCATTCCCCAAATTCTTAGGTTATAATTGGGTTATAGCTTTCATATGAAAGCCACAAATTAGTTTCATAGTAGGGCTGAGTACACTGGATACTTTTTCTTCCATTCTTGAGATACTTTACTAAGAAGAATATGTTCCAGCTCCACCCATGTAAACATGAAAGAGGTAAAGTCTCCATCTTTCTTTAAGGCTGCATAATATTCCATGGTGTACATATACCACAATTTATTAATCTATTCATGAATCGATGCACACTTGGGCTTTTTCCATGACTTAGCAATTATGAATTGGGCTGCAATAAACATTCTGGTACAAATATCTTTGTTATGGTGTGATTTTTGGTCTTCTGAGTATATACCTAGTAGAGGAATTATAGGATTGAATGGCAGATCTATTTTTAGATCTCTAAGGGTTCTCCAAACATCTTTCCAAAAGGAATGTATTAATTGGCATTCTCACCAGCAGTGTAGAAGTTTTCCCTTTTCTCCACATCCACACCAACATCTCTGGTCTTGGGATTTTGTGATATGGGCTAATCTTACTGGAGTTAGAGGATATCTCAAAGTAGTTTTGATTTGCATTTCTCTGATGATTAAGGATGATGAACATTTTTTCATAAGTCTGTAGGCAGTGCGCCTGTCTTCTTCAGAGAAGTTTCTCTTCAAGTCCCTTGCCCAGCCTGCGATGGGATCACTTGTTCTTCTCTTGCTTATACGTTTGAGTTCTCTGTAGATTCCGGGTATTAAACATTTGTCGGAGACATAATCTGCAAATATCTTCTCCCATTCTGAGGGCTGTTTGCTTGCTTTACTTACTGTGTTCTTGGCTGTGCAGAAGCTTTTTAGTTTGATCAAGTCCCAGTAGTGTATTTTTGAAGCTGCTTCAATTGCCCCGGGGGGTCCTCCTCATAAAATACTTGCCCAGATGGATTTCTTCAAGGGTTTTCCCTGTACTCTCTTTTAGTATTTTTATAGTTTCATGTCTTAAGTTTAAAAATTTAATCCAGTGAGAGTCTATCTTAATTAATGGTAAAAGGTGTGGGTCCAGTTTCAGTCTTCTACAGGTTGCCAACCAGTTTGCCCAGCACCATTTGTTAAATAGGGAATCTTTTCCTCACTGAATGTTTTTAATTGGCTTGTCAAAGATCAAATAGCAGTAAGTAGCTGGATCCATCTCTTGGTTCTCTATTCTGTTCCAGACATCTACTTCTCTGTTTTTGTGCCAGTACCATGCTGTTTTGATCACTATCGATTTATAGTATACTCTGAGGTCTGGTAGCATGATTCCTCCTGCTTTGTTTTTATTTCTGAGTAATGTCTTGGCTATTCGAGGTTTTTACTGATTCTATATAAAACGAAGTGTTATTTTTTCAAGATCTTTAAAGTATGACAGTAGAGCTTTAATAGGGATTGCATTAAAATTGTACATTGCTTTGGGTAGTATGGACATTTTAACAATGTTGATTCTTCCCAGCCATGAGCATGGTATGTTTTTCCATTTGTTAACATTTTCAGCTATTTCTTATCTTAGAGTTTCATAGTTCTCTTTATAGAGACTCTTCATGCCCTTTCTTAGATAATTTCTCCCAAATATTTCATCCTCTTTGGCACTACTGTGAATGGAATAGAGTCCTTAACTTTTTTCAGCTTGACTATTGTTGATATAAGGCTACTGATTTATGAATGGTTGATTTTGTAACCTGAGATGCTGCTGTATTCCTTGATCACTTCTAAGAGTTTTGTAGTAGAATCCCTGGTGTTTTCCAGATATACAATCATATCATCTGCAAAGAGCGAAAGTTTGATCTCTTTTGACCTCATATTGATACCCTTGATCGCTTTTTCTTCCCTAATTGCAATGGCTAAAACTTCCATTACAATGTTAAAGAGCAATGGAGACAATGGGCAGCCTTGTCTGGTTCCTGATCTGAATGAAAATGATTTCAATTTAACTCCATTCAATACGATATTGGCTGTGGGTTTGCTGTAGATGGCCTCTATCAGTTTAAGAAATGTCCCTTCTATACCAATTTTCTTAAGTGTTCTGATCATGAAGGAATGCTGGATATTATCAAAAGCTTTTTCTGCATCAATTGAGAGAATCATATGGTCTTTGTTTTTTAATTTGTTTATGTGCTGAATTATATGTGTAGATTTACGTATATTGAACCAGCCTTGAGACCCTGGGATAAAACCGACTTGGTCATGATGTATAATTTGTTTGATGTGTTGCTGGATTCTGTTTGTTAAGATCTTGTTGAATATTTTTGCATCTATATTTATCAGGGATATTGGTCTATAATTTTCTTTTCTTGTTGGGTCTTTTCCTGGATCAGGGTGATGTTTGCTTCATAGAACATGTTGGGTAGTCTTCCTTCTTTTTCTTTTGGAAACAGGTTGAGTAATATAGGTACTAGCTCCTCTTTAAAGGTTTGGTAGAATTCTGACGTGAAGCCATCTGGTCCTGGGCTTTTCTTTTTAGGGAGATTTTGTATGGTTGATGCTATTTCCGAACTTGATATGGGCCTGTTCAACATTTTCACTTGATTCTGGCTAAGTCTTGGAAGGTGGTGTGCTTCCAAGTATTGGTCAATTTCTTTCAGCTTTTCATATTTCTGAGAATAAAGTTTCTCATAATATTCATTAAGGATTTTTTGAATTCCTGAGGAGTCAGTTGTTATTTCATTTTTGTCATTTCTGATTGATGAGATTAGAGATTTTACTCTTTTTTTCCTGGTTAGGTTAGCCAAAGGTTTATCTATTTTATTGACCTTTTCAAAAAACCAACTTTTTGATTTATTGATCTGTTGTACAATTCTTTTCTTTTCAATTTCATTTAATTCTGCTCTAATTTTGGTTATTTCTTTTCTTCTACTGGGTTTGGGATTGGAAAGTTCTTCCTTTTCTAGTTGATTGAGATATCCCATTAAGTTGTTAACTTCCTCTCTTTCCGTTCTCTTGAGGAAGGCTTGCAGTGCTATAAATTTCCCTCTTAGGACTGTCTTTGTGGTATCCCAGAGGTGCTGATAATTCATGTCTTCATTGTCATTTTGTTACAAAAATTTGGCAGTTTCCTTCTTAATCTCATCTCTGACCCAGCTATCATTCAGCATAAGGTTATTTAACTTCCATGTTTTTGTATGAGTATGCAGATTCCTGTTGTTACTGGGTTCAACTTTTATTCCATGGTGGTCCAAGAAGATGCAAGGAATAATTTCTATTCCTTTAAATTTACTGAGGTTAGACTTGTGACCTAAGATGTGATTGATTTTGGAGTGTGTTCCGTGGGCTGATGAGAAGTATGTGTATTCATTTTTGTTGGGATGAAATGTTCTGTAGATGTCTGCTAAATCCAAATCTGGATGGTTAGCTTTAAATCTAAAATTTCTTTGCTCAGCTTCTTATTGAAGGATCTATCAAACACTGCCAAAGGACTGTTGAAATCTCTGACTATTATGGAGCTGGAGGAAATCAAGTTGCTCATATCTGTTAGTGTTTCTCTTATAAATTGAGGTGCATTCTGGTTGGGTGCATAAATATTAATAATTGAAATTTCATCATATTGTGTATTACCCTTAACAAATATGAAGTGACCATTTTTATCTTTCATTACTTTTATTGGTTTAAAGCCTATCATGTATGCAAATAGAATTGCAACACCTGCTTTTTTCTGATTACCATTTGCCTGAAATATGGATGGCCATCCTTTCACCCTGAGTCTATATTTGTCTTTCAACGTAAGATGTGACTCTTGTAGGCAGCAAATATCTGGCCTGAGTTTTTGTATCCAGTCAGCTAAGCTGTGCCTCTTTAGAGGACAGTTTAAGCCATTCACATTGATGGAGAATATTGATAAGTCTGGTAAAATTTTGGGTATTTTTTCAAAAGTCCAGTGGGCATTTTTAATCCTTTCACCACTGTGGAAGTTGGGGTTTGATCAAAAGTTTCTGAGTGAGTTTACTTTTGTCATAGAGGATTTGGCTGGTCATTACGGAGGATAGGTCTGAGAATATCCTGAAGAGCTGGTTTGGTTATGGCAAATTTCTTCAACATATGAGTTTCATTAAAGTATTTAATTTCTCCATCATAAATGAAACTCATTTTAGCTGGATACAGGATCTGGGGTTGAAAGTTATTTTGCTTTAGAAGATTAAAAGTCGATGACCACCCTCTTCTGGCTTGAAAAGTTTCAGCAGAGAGATCTGCAGTCATTCTAATATTCTTCCCTTTGTAGGTAATGGATTTCTTACGTCTGAATTTCTCCTTCATATTAACTTTATTGAAGTTAATTATGATATGCCTGGGGGATGTCTTATTTGGATTGAGTCATGCTGCGGTTCTGAAACTGTCTGCTATCTGAATTTCAGAATCTCTTGGCATGTCTGGAAAATTCTCTTTCATAATTTCATGGAGAAGGGCCTCTGTGCCTTGTGAGGCCACTTCATCACTTTCAGGGATTACAATGAGGTGGGTATTAGCCGCCTTTGAATTATCCCAGAGCTCTCTGAGAGAATGATACATTTTTGCTCTCCATTTCTCCACTCTCTTTGAGAGTTTGGGAGTGTTCAAAGGCTTTGTCTTCAATGTCAGAAATGCTTTCTTCTGCTTGCTCCACTCTGTTACTGAGGGATTCTACTGTATTTTTCCGATCTTTGAGGGCTGCAAATTTTTGCTTCAGTGTGTCAAAATCTTTGGTTGTTTTGTCTTTAAATTCATTAAATTCTTGAGACAACTTTTGAATTTCTCCTCGAATTTCTAATTCCAACTTTTGAATTGCTTCTCGAATTTATAATTCCAAATTTTCCTTCATTCTATTAATTTTGTTTGCAATCCAAATTCTGAATTCAATTTCTGACATCTCGGCCAGCTGTTTATGAATGGGATCTTCAGTTACATCTGCCATATATTTCCTTGGGGGGGTTGATCTATTCTGGTTATTCATGTTACCAGAGTTTGTCAGCTGATTCCGCCGCATGATTATTTTACACCATTTGATTTTTCTCCCAAAGCTTTGTTGAGGACCTGTACAGTGCTATGGCCTGAGAAACTGGGGACCTGTTTGGTGTGGTGGGGCTAAATAGTTCTTTCTTGTTTTCTGCTGGTCTCTGTCCAACCCTAGTGAAACAGTTACTCTGGGTTGAAGTCTCAGCTGTGGAGAAATACCAGCAATTAAGTCACCCCGCCCCCCACAGGCAACGATTAGAAAAGGAAAATCAAACCTTCCTACAACCACACACCAGGGACACTACTTGAATAGTCCTCGCGCAATTGGCTCAGTTGAAAACGTCCAAATCAATTGTCTCAGTCAGCACCTGTCTCAGGTGGGAGAGTTTAAAAGGTCTCTGACAACTGGATCTCAGGGGTCTGGTGACAACTCAGATATGACTTGCTCTGCTGCTCCATGAAGTCAGGAGGACTCACCCAGCAAATAGATTAGTCTAGGAAGGTTGATGCTTCATTCCCCATCTTGCACCTCTGTCACACCCAGTCACTGATAGTCCCACAGCGCTGTGACCCAGTTGCCTCTAGTGGACAGATACTCCAGGGGTTTGCACCTGCCTGAATCACAAGGAAATATATATCTGCTCAGCCAGGCCACTGCGCTCTGCCTCTATCCAGCAGGGGGAGGTGAGGCCTGACAACCTCGGGCGCTTGATGGAGGCTGGGGGGTGTTCACTCAGTTCTAGCCCCACCCCTGACTGATGTTACTGACAGAACAGAACAGAACATCTTTGTGGGAATTTGTTTCTGTCCCTGCTAAATTCCCCTGCAGAAGTAAAGCTGTTTTGAGTTCCCAGAGCCTGCGCCTCAGGCCCTGTCTTTGCTCCTGCAGGTTTGCATTCGGTTACCTGTCAGTTCTAGCCTTTTGCCTTCTTTTGTCTATAGGCTGACAATTTCCTGAGGGCCGGTTGTGTCTTAGGCTCAGTAAAGCGGTCCTCTGGGTCAGCTCTGCATGTGCATTTTCTAGTCCCCGCACTCCGCCCAGGCCGGTACCACCTCAGGCAAACCCTTTACTCACGGGGCCTGCGTTTCCGTCCCAGATCTGTTCCACAGTGGTTGCCACTTGCGAAGATGCCCGGCCTCCTCTGGTTGCCCAGGGAGACAGGGGGTGTGGCTTTGGAATATCTGGGAGTGAGCCCTATTGTTGCCCAAAACGGCTGCTGCTCTGTGCCTCGGCGCACCGCCACTCTGGTGTTTTTCCCTCTCAGCTGACCGTCCTCTCCTCACTCCTGTGCCACAGAATCAGCAGTGACCAGATGCAGTCTAGGCTCTGTTCCCACCCCTTGAGAAATCACCCAGGAATCTGGACTCCTGGCTGACAGGCCTCCAGACTTCAGAGTGGGAGTGCAGGGGAGTGCTGGGAATTCTGAATTCCAGGTAGAGAATATATATAGTTTTATACAGTTTTATGCCTGGCAGGAGAATGCTATGGCACCCTAATAGGGGAGGTAGGTCCAGTTTTTAGAGGGTCTCTCCTGTGGAGTGTAGTGGGAGCACTTTTGAACTCTGCTCATTTGTTTGTGGGGCACTCCGAGCCATTCTCGTTGGGGAGGGGACTCCTCTCTGCTTGGTGATGGATTTTGTACCTTTTGTTTTTATCTTTGGGGTCACATCTCGCCTTAGTGGGGTTGAGGTGCGTTCTTCAACCTTCTCTCTTGGTGCAGCTCTAATCCTCCAGAGTTAAATTTCTGTCCTTTAACTCTCCTTCTAGATGGGAGCCTCTTTGGAAAGCTGGCTTTAGTCAGCCATCTTGTCTCTGCCTCTGCTTTTCCATTCTGTAATACTTTACTTAGGAGGGTATTTTCCAAATCTTTCCAGGTAAAATACAAAAGATGTAAAGTCTCCATCTTTCTTTATGGCGGAATATACCATAGTTTATTTATCCATTTGTGAGTTGGTGGGCACTTGGGTTATTTACATATCTTGGTGATTGTGAATTGAGCTGTGATAAACATTCTAGTGCAAATGTTCTTTACATCTGAACATTATTTTGTTTCTTTGTAGTTCATGTGTTTGTTAACCACAATGTCAACCTCACTGGAACAGAAACACTGTCTTGTTCATAGCTGTTTTCTGCTGCTTAGAATAGTATGTGGCATACACATTCAATATACATTAAATAAACAAATTGTCTATCTGGGATAACAAATGACAGGATTGTTCAATTTCATACCTAATCACAGGTCTCAGGATAATTCATGTGATAAAATGTAAATTAAAGTACTTTGTAAACCATGCAGTTTTCAGAACTGATTTATAATTGTGATCCATTGAAAAATTTTAGTCTGACTAGTCTTGCACCATTTTAACAATTCGAGGAAAATAAGAAAGACTGAGTTAGATGTCTGCCTAGTGTTTGGTCATGTATTCCCATTTCTTTGGGATTAGAGAGAGACTTTAGAACTAGCTTAAATGCTTTGACAAATTCAGTATGATTGCCTCTGGTTAGCACAGAGTGGTAATTAACTCTGCAATTATATGTTCTGATTTTCATATTTTTCCTGTATGTGCATTTTGACAGTAATTGAACAAGGCAGTATTTGCAATATCCATTCTGAAACTGTTTTACAATATTTCATTATATGCCAGATTAATTTGTTAAACTCACATAGCAAATGAAAACTTCAATATTGATTCAATTAATGCAACTGCGGGACCTTTCTGCTAATGTGCCTTAGTGGGAAAATGAAGGAGGCATGGGATAAAGTGTCTAGAAAGATTAGGAGAATGATTGGGGGATGGAGCAGAGCCTGATGGTATGCTTTATTTTTTCTCCTTCTAAGTTATTCTTTTTTCTTCATTAAATACCATTTACTTCCTTGAGAACAGCACAGTGGGAAGATGAATAAACATTGATGAGATATGCATCTGAATCTTGAAAAGAACTGGAGAAATTAAATGTTCTCTTTGGGTCCCTCTGGTGTGTGAATGAGAGTGACTGAGTGTGTGTGTGTTAGAATGAAGTGGCATGGCCCAAAGTAAAATGGCATTTGATCATCTATAGCACTTTTATTTTTCATGTATTTCAGTGTCCCTTACAAAGAGTAAGTGAATTAAAATCCCTTTTAACTGTGATTAAAAACTTGAGATGAGAGGTATGGAAATACTCAAAGGAATATAAAAATTCCCTTGCATGTAAGTGCTCTCTCTCTTGTGAAGTGATGCTAGGGAAATAAAACTGTCCTCTGTTGGGTGAACAGCCTCTTTATGATGTAGTGCAATTCTGTTAGCTCCTGTTATTATAGAGTTATTCATCCCTTTACATATTCAAGCATTCAACAAATAGTTACTGAGCATGTATAATAAGCCTAGCACTATGAAAAGTGCTGAGGACAGTATGGAGAGCAAAATCAAATCCAGTTTTTATCTCATAGAATTAAAATCATGTGTCAATCACCTAGATCTCAAGGTACATAGTGAAACTATATCTACGATAAATACTAGGAAACACCAAGCTACATAAAAGATTACAAAAGGAACATTTGACCTTGTCAATGAGGTCAGAGATTTCTTCCCTGAGAAAGTGAAATTTGTATTGAGATTAGGATGGAACTGAAGGGTTAGTGGGTCATATCAGATGAGTAGGGGGCAGTTGGGAGACAGGACAGCATATGCAAAGGCTCTGAAATTGGAGGAATTATGGTGAAAGTAGAGCATGGGTGTGGAAATAGGACAAGACAAAACTTGAGACAGGAAGGAGCTGATCCACGGAAGCCTCATAGATAATAACAGATACATGCGTGACGCAGATATGTGCGTAACACTTCTGGGTGCTTACTACATGTCAGATAATCTCCTAAGTGTTTTCTGATATTAAATTATTTAATTCTTATGAAACCCCCTGAGGTAAGTATAAGTATAAATTTAATCTTACTCACTAGGAAATCAAGGCACAGAGACGTTAAACAACTTGTTCAAGGTGACTGAAGAGTTAGGATTTGAATGCAGTGTTGCTCTAGAGTAAAAACATTTAATACGCTATTCTTGGGGGCAAAGCAAAGCATAAACTTTCCAGGTGAATCTGCCTTGATTTGGAGAATGACAAAGTGTAGAGATTCAGAGGCATTCCAGAAGCTTCACAGACTTCATGAACTTGTATGAAACATTCTGCATGTGTGATTTCATGGGAAGAGAATCTATCGTTCTCATCAGATTTCTCAAAGGAATGCACAATTCTCAATGAGTTGGAAACTTCTGATCTAGCTTATTGTGTTTTTAGAAAACTTTTAATTTTAAGCTAACTATAGATTTATATGCAATTGTAAGAAATAATATGCCGAGATCCTGTGTACTCTTCCCTCAGAATAAATTGAGTACACTATTGCAGCCTGGAAATTGGGCATTCAGATAAGACACTGATTTTATTCAGATTTCACCAGTTTTGTAAGGACTGTGTGTGTGTGTGTGTGTGTGTGTGTGTGTGTTGGGGGAGAGAGAGAGAGAGACAGAGAGAGAGAGAGAGAGAGATTTTGGATGAATTTACCATGTTTGGGGTGTACCATCATGGTCAAGATACATAACAGCTCCCTCATGAAGATTACTTGTGATATCCTGTTATAGACATAACGATTTCCCTCCCCCACCAATACCTATCTAGATTTTTAAGGACAAGAACTTACATATTATTCTTTCATTATTTTTTATATGAATCTAAGAGTTGTTCTTTATTCTTAACATTGTTAAAGTGGTAACACTACAGATACAGAGTAATTAAAGAACAAGATATCGCAGTTGGCTTTTGATGAGTTATGTTTGTACAGAAATGGCACTGTGAAAATGAATAAAGATGTCTCCCAATGAGAAAATTGTATTGTTCAAATAAGACAAGTCATAGTTCCCACCCCCATCTTTACTTTCGGTGTGATCGTAACTCTCACACAGTCTCTCGGGCTCCAATCATTTCTTCTGGAGTCACAGCAGCATTAAACACCAGCTGCTATTATCATCATTTCTGTTGCTATTAGCTTAATATGTCTCCCAGTCTTGCCATCTTCTGAAATAGTTCCCGCAGAGCATCCAGAGTGATTTTTATAAAAACAAAATCCAGACATAATTTTCTTCCTTGGCATCTCTCAGTGGCTTTCTGTGGTTTTCCAGGCCAATTCCTATCTCCTTAGCCTGTCAAATTGGGCCCTGCAGACTCTCCAGACACGGGGCTGGGAAGCAACTTGCCCTCTCTTACCCCTGGGCCCTTGTGTCTACGGTTCAGACACAGGGTGCTGCCTCCTCTGGGGAGACCTCCCCAGTTCCACTTAACTGCAGGTTTTATGTCCTTTCACTGTGCTTGTGCTCTCTTGACAGTATTACAGGGCGTGTAAGAAGCTGGGTTCTGAAATCAGGTTGATCCAGACTTGAATCCACCTCTGCCACTTAGTAAATGTGTGACCTTGCATGAGTCATGCCACTCGAGATTCTATTTCTGTGTTTGTAATAGTAAGGACCTTATCATGTTGTGAGGATTGAGGAAAATAGCACATGGAATGCACTACGGTTAGAAGGAGGAAAGCTCAGTAACCAGCGACTTCTACAACTGTGATGGCACTTGGTGCTTCCCTCTGGACAGCACTGGCTGCACCGTCTGGTAAATGTTAACTAGTTAGCAGTGCATGAGTCTCAGCACCTTCCATAGTATGGGTGCTTGGAAGTAGATGGGGGAAGGAAGGGGACCAAGAAAGGAAAGAAAGTGAATCAGGTTTCTGGTTGGTCGTGTCTGTTCTTTTCAGAATTTGGCCTCAAGTCAGTTTTTAGAATGTCATCAGACGTATCTACCTTCAAATGCAGGTGACCATCAGTGTCTTATAGTTGCTGTTGTGTATCTGTGTTTTAAATATTCACATGCTTGTTCTTCAATCATTGAGAGTAAACTGAATCCTCTGAGTCTTGGAATAAAAGCCTTATTTGGCCTGAGGGAAGACTCATTGGGTCCAAAAGAGAGAGTGAGTGAGAAAGAAAGAAAAAAAATCCTGTGGTAACTGCTGGTCTCATTTGGAGACTGTGCAACCGTATCTGAGAATGACAGCGATTCATGGTGGTTTTACTTGGTACATCTGTAAGAGAAATGAAGACATGAGTGAATCAGGGGCTCAGAGACTTCAGAAAAATTCTGAACTTATTATTTATTTAGAAATTAAAAGGTCAGTATCAGTAGAAATTTTAAATTTTGCCCTACTTTTGGGAAGCAGGGATGTATGTATATAACAGATTCTCCCAGAGATTTCTCTCACTTCAGTTTACCTGAAAATTTCAAGAAGAACCTTTGCAAGGTGGTTTATCATGGTGTGGAACTGGTTTAATTTAGTTTCAGTCCCATGTCTCCCATGCACTCACTGTCTGATCTTGGGAAAATTGCTTAACCTTCTAAGTGTCAGTTTCCTCATTAGTAAAATTAACGAAAAATAATATTCACACCCTGCTCATGAAGGTAATGTGATGACAGCCCAATGGGATAGAATACATGTTCAATGACTAATATCATTAGTATTTGTATTAATATTAGTATTAATATTAATATTAGTATTGGTTCTGTTAAGTTTTTAAATGAAGAGGGAAGATATTGTAATCATTAGCTAAATACTTCCCACATAACAGAGGCAGCCTGGGAGCTCCACATGCATCATGACATTTGGTTCTCACAGTCAACCCTGAGGTGTCATTTCCATCTTGCAGTGGAGGAATCTGAGTCTCTGCTGTCTTGACCTATTGCTACCCAGAAGTAGAATGGCTACTCAAATTCTATGACCAAAACTCTAAATGGTTGATTGGTCCTCTCCTGAGTTATTTTAGGGTAGTTGGATTTAATCAGTTTCTGGATGGCCTAACTTTGTGGGCTTATGCACTTCCTATTGCATTGAATGCTGGAACTTGAAACTCAGCAACATTTGAACTTTTACTTTAGCAAGAGACAAACTTAAATTACCCCATAAAGAACCATTTTCACTCTTTGCTTTGCTTCTGGATCTGCTGTTTCTCCAAGTTATTAGTAGCTTCTATTCGTTCTCAAATCCCAAGTTAGTTTTGCCCTTTAGCTTAATTAGGGGAGGGTTTACCTTAGGGCCTCTTCTCATCTCAAAGCCCCTCTGTACTCCAGGCCCCAGAGCTCTGGCTGGAGTGGCCGGAGCGTAGATTCTTGTTCTGGGATCTGTACTCTGTGCTAATGAGGCTCGACACCTGCTCTGCAGAAATGGGCTGAAAGCAAGTGGCAGGCTCTCTTGTGTCTAATCTGTGATCTATTCCTGTGAATGTCATTTTGAGACTGACACTCTGCCCAGTTACTAATACAAATGGCTGGTGGAGGAGTCAGCTATGGAGGACAATCTCAGCTGGCGAAGAGCAGTATGCTTCAAGGTGCTCTGTCATAGGGAGACTTCTGAGGGGAGCTGAGCTGGGATGTTAGCCTGTTTCTTGTTGGCTCTTTGACCTCTGAAAAACAAAAAGCCCTTGGAGAGGCAGCACAAAATTCTAAAAGTATCACAGAGTAAGACAGTAATGTGAAATTCTCCCAGGCATCTGTACTGGGGAAACTTCTGTTAATCATCTTGTGCAGTAGGAGTTCAAGATTATTGTTACATTATTTGTAATAAAGAAAAATTATGAGAAAAAATGCCTAAATATTAGACATCTTGGAGTGTACTGTGACACCTTCTATGGACTGAGTACTTGTGTCCTTCTAGAATTTTATGCCAAAGCCCTAACTTCCCATGTTGCTGTATTTGGGGGCCTTTGTGAATGTATTTAAGGTTAAATAACATTATAAGGGTGGGACCTCAATAGAACTTACTCATTTCCCTCCACAGCCACCAGCTGCCAATCCCTGCACTCAAAGAAGAGGCTGTTGTGTGAGTGTACAGCGAGAAGGTGGCCAGCCACCAGCCAATAGAGGAGGCCTCAGAGGAAAATCTGCCTTGACAACACCTTGATCTTGAACTTCCTACCCCTTAGACCTGTAAGAAATAAATTTCTGGTGTTTAGGATATCCAGTTTGTAATACTTTTTAGGGTAGTCTGGGATAAATAACACACTTCCCTTCCCTTTTTAAAATAGGAGGATTAAAAAAGAGGTTTGAGGCCAAATTGAGCATATTAACATTTTAGGGGTATAAGAGTCAACTAATTTACTTAAAATGTTCAATATACACACCTGTTTAAAATCACATATCATATAAAATCATAACTTAGAAGTGTTTTCCTTTTTCTCCAGTTGTACATTTCAGAAAATGATTTGACTCAAATTTCTATGTGCTTTTGACATCAGGTTTCTCATCTAAAAAGAACAACTTTCTGAGTCATATAAATAGTATCCCCAGGCATGTCAACTCAGTAGTTTATGAGTCAGTCTGTAATATTTTCTATGTAAATTTTGTCTACAACTACGAAAATACATATGTCTTAACATTAAGACAGTTGGCTTATTCATTTGCCCTGTAGTGATATATTTGCTTTCCACAACATAACCATTAATATATTGTTTTAAAGTGGTCTTTAAAGGACTTACAGATAATTGTACACAATACTTGCAATTATGAGGTCTTAATTCATAACTATTTAGTCTATGTTATATATTTTTTCTACCCTTATCCCTTCTTTGTTTTCTTTCTCTCTTTTCCTTTTTTCTCCTCCTCCTCCGCCTTTTTCTAACGCTAACATTACTTAAAGTTACATCTGGGTAATGCATCTTTCCCAGCAATGCTGTGTGATTCAAAATAAAGCAATTGAAAGATTGCAGCATAGTATGAAAGACTTCCGTGAAGTCTCAGGTATCATGGAGGAGCACTTCTTTTTCTGAATAGTGATTTTAGGGGAAAGTGTTACATCATGCTCTGGTATAGATGTTATCATTTGGGCAGAGGGAAAATGAAGTATATTCATATGATAGGATACAATGTGGAATTTCAAGAAATGAATTCTTTCTCTCCATTCTCTTTCTTTCTTTTTTGTGTTTGTATGTGTATACATGTCCCTCTATTTATGGGTAGATTCCTAATACACAGGGATGGCTAGAAAAACACATTGCAGAGCAGTATGTGCAATATAATGACATTGATGCAAATGAAAACCTATGAAATAGTTTGATGCACACATATGCATGTAAACATGTAAAAGGGTCTGGATGTATATAGTTCAAAGACATGGTCTTGAGGAAAGGAGAAAGTGAAGAGACTCGAAATGGGAACAAAGAAATGTTAACTCCATTTGTAACATTTTCTTTTATTTATTTAAAGAAAAGATTAGAAGCAAACATGATATTTTCATAGTTTTTACTTGGTGGTGGTAGGTACATGTCTTATTTTCCTTATTTTTTTGTTATATTTTTTAAATATCTCAATACATGAGTGAGTAAAAGAAATTATAAGAAAAGCAGCATGGCAATCTTTTTTCACTGCTAGGAAGATAGGTTGTATAGGGAAAGGAATAAATTGAACGAGGCTGAAACTTTTTCCAGCAGGGCATCTTTGTATGGTTAAATATGACTTGGAGCTAGTGTTTTCCATCCATGTGGTAAATTAAAACTATGTCTGTCACCAAATGGACATCAGAGAGAGAGGGGGAAGGCTGATAAGGTATTGGCAATGGGGAAGTAAAGCAGTTTCCTTAGAACTTTTCGAGCCAAGAAGATACTTGTCTGTGAGTAGTTTCTGTGTCCTTCATGGTACCTGGGTCTGCCCCCAGCTGGCTGCATTTTTCCCCATACCAGCAACTGGTCTCTGATGAGCAAAAATAGGTATTATAGAAGAGAATTGGGAACCCGGTAGCCCTTGGCTATATCTATTCCAGAAATATACAGATACACGTATGTTCACTTATACATGCACATATCTAGGCCACACAGTGATTTAAAAAGTGACTCATTAAAAAATGGGTATATTTTGCAACTGCATTGGGTCCTTGTGTTTAACATGGAGGCAATAAAACACAGGTAAACGAGTCTGTTCTTTCCCATGGGGGGGGCCTCAGGTTTGCTGCGAGCCCCCTCTTCAGCCAGTTTCATTCAAGCACAAACTGGTCCCTGTTAGGAAGTAGAGCATGCTTCCCCCATGTAGAGTAACCAAGTGACAGGCACTAGCTAAGACTTTGCAAGAGACTGTGCCAATCTTTTACAGAAACGCTAGCAAAGCATTACACAGGCAAGTTCATCTGAGCTTCCCACTGTGCCTAATTATAAATAAATGGTTGGAACATTTAAATATGCCACAGAAGAATGACTGGAATCTCAGCAGCTGGCAATTCTTCTTTCTCTCCAGCCTGGGATTAACTCCCTGACATTCCTCATCTTTAATTTCTGTGAATTAAACACTGTCTTTACCCATGAAAGCCTTAGATTTGTTAATTTCCTGCCAACATAGAATCTATATACACATTAGATAATTATGTCCCATGGGAAATATCTGGGGGGACTCTTTTGCCTGCCTGTCAAATGGGAACACTTTTAATGCAAACAGTGCTCAATTATATTATAAACTTAGAAAAGAAAAAAATGAAAAAAATAGGCATGGTCAAGATGATTAGAAAGTTTTTTATTCATTTAACATCTATTGGGTACTGTGTCCAAGATATTACACTAATTTCCAGGAATAGAATAAAATAATATACAGCAGAGAATCCTTTTATGCTGGGGGTTTAAATTCTAGGGAGAGAAAGAAAGATATTAAAACATATGTATATAGCCAAGTAAAGCCAGTTAATTAAATCACTATAAGACAATGTATTGTGGGAAGCCCTGGATGCTAAGGGAAATTATAACTATGGCAATAATCTAGTGTGAGGTGTCTGGGCAGGTTTCTGAGACAGGAATGTGATGGGTGAATGGGAGCCTGAAGGGGGAGAGGAAGATGCATATTCAGGATTGGAGAACTGCAGGTGAACAGGTGAGGTGGCTCACTGTGTGTTGGGGAGACTGGAGAAGGTGGTGGCACAGCATGGGAAAGGGATAGAGGTCTTAGATGAGGCCTGCTGGGTATTCTAATGTAGACTTGGCATGTGCAGGGATTCAGGCTCGCCATTTTACCTCTGTCCTGTAGACTTTTTTTATTTATAGAGGGAAGATTTCCTGCTTTTTCTTGCTTTTATTACCAGTTCAGAAGACACAGGAATGGCTGCTTTCAAAAATCACTGTAGGCACGAGACAATGCCTCTAAATGTTCTGTCTTTCCTCTGAATAGGCCTTGCTATAAATGCTCTCTTGAGGCTCTTGTCCTGCATGCCTGGAACATAAAGAAGAATACAGAGTTCAGCGAAATAATGTGATCTTGGTTGGGGTACAACTTTCTACCCCTAAAAGAAAATGAAAGCTCACCTACATAAATGAACGTGCACTGGTGAGATAGCGCAGGTTTTTGCTAGGTGCTCAGATTGATTGCAAACCTTGGCTACTTGCTCACTGTTGGGATCCAAGTGAACTCTAAACAAGAGTAGCTCCGTATTTGAATTAGAAAGAACATAAGTGTGATTTGGAAACCTAATGTGTATCTTAATGAGTTTTACAATAATTTCATTTGAGACATTTCAATCGTAATTTTAGACTAATTCTTCAGGGCAGAGGCTAACCTAGCTCCTCTCGTTTTACTTAATTTTTTGTAATATAAAATAAATTAATCTTGAAATGGTTCAGCACTTTCAATTAATTGCAGTGATCTGGTCTCCACGTCACTGGATCAGAGCCTGTGAATTCAGACATGAGGTTGAGCTCTTATAATAAATAAGTCCTTAAGAAGCACACATTGGTTACATCAGATTCTTTCTATAAAAGAGCTCCTACCCGATCTTAGAGACAATGTGTCTCTAAACCTAATATGGTAAATAAGGCCTTATTGGAAGCAATTGCATGGCTTTTATAGGCAAAGCAAGTTAGTGTTTGTCAAGTGGCTCATCAGAAAAGTTTAAGACAGTGACCAATGCAGAAAAATCAAGTAGTGATTCAAATAGTGATTGATGGGATATGTGGACATTCTTGATATTAACCTCAAAAACTTAATGGTGTGTCTCAAATATCCTCAAATTCCCCACTGTAAGTCCAGCCTTAGTAATTTATCTATACTCTTAACCTACATTACTTCTTGGGATAAAACATTCTGTCTAAAGTACCAAGTCTTTTTATGTCCTAAAGATTACCTTCAACACATTCAAGTTGTCTGTTAAATTTGGTGTCCTATGAGTAGTGGTTGAATGTATTTATAAGAACTTTATTATTATTATTATATTTTTGGAACAGAGTCTTACTCTGCCTCAGCCCCCTGAGTAGTTGGGACTATAAGTGCCTGCCACAATGCCCAGCTAATTTTTCTATGTTTAGTGGAGATGGGGTCTCACTCTTGTTCAGGCTGGTCTTGAACTGCTGAGCTCAAGTGATCCACCTGCTTCAGCCTCCCACAGTGCTAGGATTATAGGTGTGAACCACCTCCCCCAGTCTAGAACAACTTTTTCTGATTCTAGTGTTCAAAAGATCCTTACATTGTAAATTTATAAAACAAGTCAGACTTCTGGTTCAAGGGATGACTTTAAACATGGCTTTAGTCAATTCAACAATAGTATCTGTCTGTGTAGCATCACTAGGGGAATCTTGGTGCTAAGGGCTGATTCTAGAAATCATTGTAGAATGTTGTCATGGCAAGTTAAGTTGTCATGGCAACATCTGAGGTGTGGGGAAGTTACAGGATCCAGGAAAACGAAACCCTTAGGAAACCTGTGGGCCAGAGGAATGTTAAGGTAAAAATGAGTACCCTAAAGCAGAGTTTCTCAACCTCAGAACTATTGACAATTTAGACTGGGTAATTCTTTGTTGTAGGGGATCATCTTGTGCATTTTAGAATGTTTTCAGCAGCCTGGGCTCTACCCATTAGATGCCAGTAGCACTCCCTTTCCTTGAGGTGTGATACCAAAAATATCTCTAGATATCACCAGCTATCTCTTGGGGGGCAAAATTGAGAACCACTGTCATAGGAAAATCAAGATGGCAGAGATACCAGTAAAGGAAGATGAACGGTCCCAATTTATGCAAATTATTGATAACCACAAATTTATATCTTCTATATATTTAGCCCAAATAGTTGCTCTTACTTCCAACCTTTGTATTTTAATTGGTAGCATCTGTATTTAGATGTCTCAAAGACACTTCATTCTCAGTATGTACAAAAGTGCACTCATGATCTTTCATATCCAAAATCTCTTCCTTCTTCAGGACTCCTGAGCTCAGTGAATGTAACAAGTTAGAAACCTAGGGTTCATTACGGATTCCCACTTCTCTCTCCTCTCCCACATGCATCCAATCAGCAAGCTCTGATAATTTTAACCATCAAATGTCTCTTGAGGCCATTCTCATCTCACCAGTTTCACCACCACTGTCACTGTAGTCCAAATTTTTTTTTCCAAATTAGCATAATCTCTCTCTTGTCTGTCTCTACTATGAAGGCTGAAAAGGCTAAATGCTTATTTTATAGCTTCCCTTGCAGCAGAGGGGTGGCCATACAACTTATTCTTGACCAAACAGTCCTCCTGATTGGGGTGTCTTCAAAAAGTTCTTGGAAGATATTCGCAGAGATTTGCTGGCATTGTTGCATAGCTTCTGATATGACAGTGTGAAGTTTAGAAGAAATAATGCCTGACACACAGCAAACATACAATGGTAGTGACTTTGTATTAGGTATTGAATTCTTTGGCTTTTGTAGGTCCCAGCTAGACCTGGGCATGTGCACTTCGTGAAGATAACCATGTCACAAATAGCAGAAGAGGACAACTCCTTGTGTTCTCATGAGGTTAGGCACGCGGCCTGCTGTCAGTGAGAACTGGATTTCAGGAATGTTGTTAGAGGCTGATGCCATTGCCCTTCTGAATTAACAGGCCACATGGCTGAAATCACTTGGAATTTCTAGCCTCCTGGTAATATTGTTTGCCTGCATCCTATACCACATGCCCCACCTGGCCAGTCTACCTTGTCCTGCTTCCAGGCATCTGTGAACCATCTTATCTTTTGAAAGGTAGGGAATATTTCATGTGGAGCTGCTTAATTCCAAAACTGGACACCTGACAGCTGAGCATGAGTGGGTAGGTCTTCTAATCAGCTGTGCTGATGCAGAGAAGACTTTGCAAAGTGCACCTCAACCTCAGGCTGAAGATGAGATGACAGGACACCCAAAGTTTTCCTAGTTTAATTTGTGAGGCTTTCCTCAGCATGCACAGTAAGAGTATGTAGGTAAAGGGAACAAAGAGATAGGAAAAAAAAATGCATGAAATTGGCTTGCAGGAGACTTACAGTTTATCAGCTGTTCCAGGAGATATCTGGCATCACCTCTGCTTTGCTTCCAGCCTTCTGAAAATTATTTTTAGCTGTGGGTGAGAGGGATTCTTTTTTCTTTCCTCTCACATCAAATGCTGTCCTGGAAAGCAATCAAGCATGTGTCCAGAGCCAAGAAATGCATCATCAGTGTTTCTGAATAAGACCCTGGCCAAAACACAGTGTCCTGAGGTGGCTTGCTCCAGGCTGCTGGGATGAGCCCTCTATGACTTGGAGGGTGAGAAAAAACCTGCAATCTGTGCAGCACTATCTAGTACTATTAAAAAGCAAGGTGAGGGAATGGAAAAAATTCCTCTTTATTCACTATATTCTCCTAAGGAGGATGGGAACAGGTAGGGAGAAAGAAGGACAAAGAAAGGAAGGTGTTGCTTTCATAGCCAATAAATCAGGTTTGTGGAGTTGCATAGATGGACACATGTTGAGAGAATTCTTTTGGAAGAAGATTATTACTTACTGAGGTTTGTGTGAGCTCTCACTGGTGTGGCTATTTTATGTAGAGCATTTACTCCATTCAGTCCTCAGTAGAGCCCTATGAGTTGAGTGATTATACTCCCATTGGATGAATGATGTTTAGAGAAGATGTATAACTTATGCAGGGTGACGCTTGTTCTATGTTATATATAGCTTTGCACAGTGTGATATAACTGCCTAACAACGAGAGGAGGCGCAGCTTATCAAATGCCTACTTTGTGCTCTGAACTTTTTGTAGATAGGATCCCAACTACCCTGAGGGTTGTATATTACTATCCTTAACTTACCTGGGAGAAAACTAAGATTCGGAGAGGTTAAGGACTTAGTTAAGTGACTCTGGGCAAGCTACCTGACAAGTCATAGCCTCAATTTCCCTCACAATAAAAGGAAGAAAATGGCATCTCCCTTACAGCATTATGTTGTCTTGAAGAATAAAACTAAGGAGGACGGAGAAAAGCAAGCATTGGGTTTCTCTCCTGTGAGCTTGAGAAGTGGTCAACACAAGGATGTCTGTGCACTTTGAAGTTATTACTTAAAGTTCTGGCAGATCTCCTCTTTCAAAGATGGCAAAAGGGAAAGGCAGAGTGGCCCTTGCCCTCAACCTCGGCCTGGGTGGCCTCGATAATGGGTGTTCAGGCATGTGAGCTTTTCTGCTGTTGTGCAGGGCAGCCTGAGTGACCCTGACACTCTAAAAAGCCACTTAGAATGCCAAGGCAATTCTAAATAAGAGTATTTTGTCATCGATGGGATTGGAAAAATCAGGCCAACATAGTTTTATTCCTGGATCTACCGCTTATAAATGCAGGATAAATATTTAATCTGTAAGATAAATATGATAAATCTGTTGTGGGTTTATGATGAAAAACTGTATGTTGCCTGCTTAGCATAATTTTGGGCTCAGAGCGTGGGCCCTGCACATACATAGCTGCTGTCACTGCTGTTGGAGGTATCAGCCCATATCATAGACACTCAGAGCCGATTTTCTTACAACATGCACGTAATTTTTCAGTGCATGATCAAGTGCCTGCTCTATCTCTTATCTCTTGCATGGGCCCTTTTAGCTAAGACTACTGAGTTCTGGTATTTGACTTTGACAGAGAGATCCTCATTTCAGCTTCTACATGAACTGCAGTTATGAATTTGGACTCCTTAGGCCAGCATTCCAATTCTGCTTCAATGCTTCCCATGGGCAGAGACAAACCTCAGTTCAGAAATGATCCAAAGAACAGCCTTGGTTCCATCCCATAGCCGGACACCAGCTGATGTTGCCCCCCAATTATGTGTGCTGACTTTGCCAGGCCAGTCATATTTTGCCCAACTTTAAGTTCCTACCCTTCAAGCCAAAGACTCTCCACTTGTTTGTTTTCTCTTTTGCTTGCATCATTTGAAGGTGGACTCTTGCGATTCTACCACTCACTCTGCCATTTTAGTAAGAGTGTGTATACTGTCTCCAATATGGGAGCAAATAACCCAGGAACATAAAGAAGAGGGAACATTAGGTGCCCTAAAATATCTACTTCACACTGTACTACAGGGACAGATATAGCATTTTCTTTCTTTTTTATTTTATTAGGTATTTAAAAAATAAAAATAACACCTACTCATGTAATAAATTTAATTACTGTCCCATTAAATGGGGAAAATAATTTCTTCTTCCTACTTCTTTTACACAAAACCATTATTAAACTGCTAAATTTTGATAATCTTTATACAAATGGGAGGATTGACTATATAGGAGGGCAATACTAATAGGAGGTCACTTCTAAAATAAGAGAATTAACTAGAAGAACTGTCCATGGGGTGAATTCCTACTCTTAGCCTTAATTTACTCTTCTACCAAAATAGGGCTAAATTTATTTCTTACCTACCTCATTAGAAAATTTGTTCATCAATATCATTTTTCAAGTGGACTGTTTGGGAATGATGGAAATAGATTCCCCTAAAAAGCAAAACAAGGGCTCAATCTAACCTTACTGCCCCTAAATGAAATTTTGTTAGGTTCTCATGAAAGATTGTGGCCATATAACTTAGCATTAACCTGGATACAGCCCATATACACACACGTGGTTTATTGTGGTGAGTTATTGATGTGGGGAGTGCTTTATTATGCAGTTTAGTTGATTAATAGAAGAAATTAAACCCCCAAAGTGGGAATAAACTTGGAATGTTCTGGGAGCAGAAAGAAAGCCACTGTGATGAGAGCAGAGTAAGCAAGAGGGAGGACTCAAGGTCACAAGGGAAGGTGCAAATCAGGTAGAGGCTTGTAGAGTACGTAAAGAGTTTTATTTTTAATTTAATTGTTTTTTGGTAGAGTGCTGTGGCATCTTAGCTTATAGCAACCTCAAACTTTAGGGTTTAAGTGATCCTCTTGCCTCAGCCTTCCAAGTTGTTGGGACTACAGGTGCCCACCACAACGCCTGGCTATTTTTTAGAGACAAGGTCTTGCTCTGACTCAGGTTGGCCTTGAACCTGTGAGGTCAGGCAATCCACCCACCTCGGTTTCCCAAGTGCTGTGATTACAGGCATGAGCCACCGTGCTGGGCCTAATTTAATTGTTTTTTTTTTGTTGTTGTTGTTGTAAGAAGATTTAACAAGAGATTTATTTACTTATTTATTTACTTATTTTTGAGATAGAGTCTCACTCTGTTATCCAGGATAGAGGCCATGACAGCCTAGCTTACTGCAATCTCAAACTCTTGGGTTCAAGTGATCCGCCGGCCTCAGCCTACCAAGTAGCTGAGACTACAGGTGCCTGCCACGAAGAGATGGGGTCTCACTCTTGGTCAGGCTGGTCTCAAACTCCTGAGTTCAGGTGATCATCCTGCCTTAGCCTTCCAGAGTGCTGGGATTATAGGTGTGAACCACCACAACCAGCCTATCTACCCTTTTAACAAAAGTTCAAGCACACAACACAGAATTGTTAACTGTAGGTGCGATGTTGTAAAGCAGATCTCTAGAGCTCCATTGGAAACCTGACAGCTACTCTTTTTAGCTCCTAGAACCCCCTGTTCTATGAGTTTGACTTTTTAGCTATCTAAGGGGAATCATTCAGTATTTGTCCTCCTGTGAATGACATCTTTCACACAGCATAATGTCCTCAAGTTTCATCTATATGGTCACATATTGCAAAATTTCCTTCTTTTTGAGGATGAATATTATTCTACACCACATTTTCTTTATTCATTTTTCCATTACTGGAAATTTATGCTGTTTCCACGTCTTGGTTCTTGTGAGTAATGCTGCAATGAACATGGAAGCACAACTTCTTTTGGATAAATGTCCAGAAGTGGGCTTGCTGGATGCTATGGCAGTTCTTCATTGTATGAAAATTTCAAGCAAGAGAGCCATGTGATCTGTTTTACATTTTGGAAAGATCAATTCAATCATTATGTTGAGAATATAACATAGGTTGATAAGAATAAAAAGAAGGGAGACCAGGTAAGAAGTATCACAGTAATCAAGAAAAAGATATTCAGAGCCATTATGTGTAGTTGTTGGGGATTTGCATGATTGAGAGTGTTCAGAGAAAAGGGAAAGTGGGAGCTGAAGTCTAACCCAGACTGTCTCTAGTGTGCATTTGGTTATGAGGCCAGAGCTTCCCAGAGAGACTTTTTCTGCTTTTTACAAATCATCATGTGGACCAGTGGTGGCCTTGGTATTGATGGTAGCTTGCATTTGAGTAATAGTAATTTGTTTCATTTATTTTATATATTTTTTATGGTTATTTGATGAATAGTATTGACCAGAAGGGAAATCTACTGCAACAGAGGAGAAAATGTACCAGACTAAGCATATAATGTGTGTAGAGCTAGTGTGTTTAAAAAGGCATACTTTTGCAGTTGTATGTGTTTATAAACATTCTGTCTCCTATGTTATCATATCACATTAGTGGTTTTGGGGAAAAAAAGAGTGTGCTTGCTTAAGTACCTAAAGACAATAGCCAGGTAGGGCCAAAGAAGCTACAGAGTATTTATATTTCAGAGTCCAAAATGTGCAGCGAACAAGAATTATTAGGGTTCCGAACAAGAATTATTAGGGTTCAAACATTTGGAGAAAGTCTGGGTGGCATCATTCCTAGGAACCTAGGTTACAGGGATCCTCCTAGCTACTGATACAGTAGATAAACCATATGCACTGGCATATGAAGAATGAATGTGTGCAAAGAGCCACTTCTCCTTTGCAGGTGAGATGAAATGGAATTTTGAAAGGGTTTTTAGGTAACATCAAGTGAGATCAGGTGAGGAAGGGTCCAGTTATTAAATAAAAGGGATATATTGAGCTGGTGTGTTCAGGTGTGTCTCCTTGTGGCATTTACTCCAACTAGACAGATAAACCAAATGTTTGTGACTTCACGTTGTCTGTTCTGCCTGTTGTCACCGGTGCATTGAAAGAAATTTCAGGAGAGACAACATGGTCTTAAACATGTAAAATAAAATGCTTTTAGGAGACATTATGTGCATTTGGAATTAAGGGATGTATTAACTCCTGTTTTTTAAGCATTTACTATGGGCCAGTTGCTGTGCTAGGTCCTTTATATCCCTTTTCTATTTAATCTTCATATTAACCTCTGGAATGTAGGTTGTACTGCTTTTATTTTTAAATGGAAAAACTGAGGTTTGACAAGGTTAAGTTGAACCAGCTCACAGTCACAGCCAGGCTTTGTCCTGATAGCCCTATGCTTTTGCTGTGGCAAGTGTGTGCTGCTCAGAGATTCTTAGTTGCTCACTGTTCAGAGGGGAATTATAGTCCAGCAGTTCAACACCCTGCTTTTGAGGTCACCTTGGCTGGATTTGAATTCTGACTCCACCTCTTGCAAACTGGGCAAGGCTCTCTGGGTCTCAGTTCCTTCCCTAAAAAATGAGAGTAACAAAGGCTGGGTGTCGTGGCTCACGCCTATAATCCCAGCATTCTGGGAGGCTGAAGCAGGTGGATTACTGGAGCTCAGGAATTCAAGTCCAGCCTGAGCAAGAGCTAGATCCAGTCTCTAAAAATAGCTGAGCATTGAGGAGGTGGAGCAAGATGGCAGCCGAGTAACAGCTTCCTTGCATCTGGGCACCGTGAGTCTGGGGAGATAGGACTCCAGGCATCTCTGGCTGGTGGGATTTGCCTATCATCACCCCTGTGAGGATACAGGGAGTCAGCGAGAGACTTCTGGACCCCAAGAGGAGGACTAAAACAGTAGAAAAACGGCAAGTGGTCGCGTGTGTTCAATCCGTCTAAACCCGCCTGCAACTGTAAGTTCAGTAGCAGCGAGACTGCAAACCAGAAAGGCTTTACCTGTGAACTGTTTTGGTGTCTTTGGACTTGGCACTCAGGTGAACTGCCTTGGGGAGAGCCTGAGCGGGAGTGCGGAGAACTTTGGCCGTTGTCTGGGGCCCCAGTCTGAGCCGCTGAGCCAGACGGAGCTAATAGTGTTTGGCTGTAGGTCACAGGGAGCCATTGTGAGTGATTTGCCCTGGCAAGCTCCGCCCTCAGGTAAAATCGGGTGGGAGCTGGTAACCCAGCGACCAAGTAGCCTAAGGGTGGGGTCTGAGCCGCCTTGTAGCCCTAACCCTCAGGGGCAGAGTGAGACCGGTTTTGGCACACTGGGTAAGTGGATAGCCACTTCAGCAGTGATTCCAGTGACAAGCACTTTCCTGGGAAAGCTTCTGCTCAGCAAGTTTACAAGTTCAAAGTGCCTTTTAAGTGGGCTGAAGAAAGATTTAAGGTGCCTACCTGCTGGGCTTTGAGAAATCAGCAGCCTCCAGTCGTATCAGAACTGTGATTAACATCTCATACCCCAGAAGACCACGTGTTGCCCAGACAATATTCAGTAACATATACATACTGCTTTGTTTTTGGTTGTGTTTTTTTTCTTTTCTTTCTGTTTTTTTTTGGTTTGGTTTTTTTTTTTTTTTGTTTATTTTGATGTTGTTGATGTTGTTTTGTTTTTTAATTTCAACTTTTTCCATACAGATCCTTCTTCTTTCTCAATTTTTCTAGTGTAATTATAATTTCCCATTGCTGCCTTTTTCAATAACTAGAATTTCATTTTTGCTAGTGTTTCTACCACCATTATTTGGTTTTTCACCCAATTTTATCCCGTAAAGTTTTCTGTTTGCTTGTTTTGGTTTGATTTATAGCATTTTTGTCTTTCCTCTCTACTTGGTGGAGGTGGGGTACTGTGTCTGATCAGGTTAGCAAAGAGCTGCTGACCTCAAGGGAACCACCCAACTGGGCACTCCCAGAAGGTGGGGATTTTTTAAGGTTGTGTCAAAGTACCCTACTGTACACCTATATTGTTCTGTCTCCCTCTTTCTGTGCCTCTCTTCTTTTTGTCAATATTCCTTTTACCCACCCCCTCTCCTTTCTCTATTTTTCTTTTTTTTTTTTCTTGTCACTCGGTCCTCCTTTCTTTCATCCCTTTTTTGCTCTTCACCCTTCTCACCCTACTGGTCCTGTAACCCTTAGTCCACAGGCACGAGAACTTAAAGAGCAAGAGGAAGTAAAAGGAAAATTAGGGCAAGGAAACAGAGAAAAGAAATCACTCATGAGGAAGAATCAGCAGAAAACTCCGGGCAACATGAAGAACCAGTCCAGAACAACCCCACCAAGGGACCATGAGGTAGCTACTGCAGATGATTCCACCTATAAAGAAATGTTAGGAATGACAGAAAGGGAATTTAGAATACACATGTTGAAAACAATGAAAGAAATGATGGAAACAATGAAGGAAACTGCTAATAAAGTGGAAAATAACCAAAAGGAAATCCAAAAACAGAATCAAATAAGAGATGAACGATATGAAGAATATAAAAAGGATATAGCAGAGCTGAAGGAACTGAAACAGTCAATTAGGGAACTTAAAGATGCAATGGAAAGTATCAGCAACAGGTTAGACCATGCAGAAGAAAGAATTTCAGAGGTAGAAGACAAAGTTCTTGCGATACCTCAGATAGTAAAAGAGGCAGAAAAGAAGAGAGAGAAAGCAGAACATTCACTGTCAGAATTATGGGACTTTATGAAGCATTCCAACATACAAGTTATAGGAATTCCAGAAGGGGAAGAAGAATGCCTCAGAGGAATGGAAGCCATACTAGAGAATATTATAAAAGAAAATTTCCAAAATATCACCAAAGATTCTGACACACTGCTTTCAGAGGGATATCAGACCCCAGGTCGCCTCAACTCCAACCGAGCTTCTCCAAGACACATTGTGATGAACCTGTCCAAAGTCAAGACCAAAGAAAAGATTCTGCAAGCTGCCAGGAGTAAGCGCCAGTTGACCTACAGGGGGCAAATCCATCAGAGTGACCGCAGACTTCTCTAATGAAACTTTCCAAGCAAGAAGACAATGGTCATCTACCTTTAATCTACTTAAACATAACAATTTCCAGCCCAGAATTCTGTACCCTGCTAAGCTAAGCTTCAAAATTGACGGAGAAATCAAATCATTTACGGATATACAAACATTGAGGAAATTTGCCACAACAAGACCAGCTCTACAGGAAATACTTCCACCTGTTCTGCACACTGACCACCACAATGGATCAGCAGCAAAGTAAGAACTCAGGAATTAAAGGACAGAACCTAACCTCCACACTGATGCAAAAGATAAAACTAAGCAATGGACTCTCACAAAATAAGACAAATAGAATACTACCACACTTATCAATTATCTCAATAAATGTTAATGGCTTGAATTTCCCACTGAAGAGACATAGATTGGCTGACTGGATTAAAAAACACAAGCCATCCATTTGCTGTCTGCAAGAAACACACCTGGCTTCAAAAGACAAATTAAAACTCTGAGTCAAGGGTTGGAAGACAATTTTTCAGGCAAATGGCATTCAGAAGAAAAGAGGAGTTGCAATCTTATTTTCAGATACATGTGGATTTAAAGCAACCAAAGTCAAAAAAGACAAAGATGGTCACTTTATATTGGTCAAGGGAAGAATACAACAAGAAGACATTTCAATTCTAAATATTTATGCACCCAATTTAAATGCTCCCAGATTCTGAAACAGACCTTACTCCGTCTGAGCAATATGATATCTGATAATACCATCATAACAGGGGATTTTAACCCTCCTCTTACAGAGCTGGACAGATCCTCTAAACAGAAATTAAACAAAGATATAAGAGATTTAAATGAGACCCTAGAACAACTGTGCTTGATAGACGCATATAGAACACTCCACCCCAGAGATAAAGAATATACATTCTTCTCATCACCCCATGGAACATTCTCCAAAATTGATCATATCCTGGGACACAAAACAAATATCAACAGAATCAAAAGAATTGAAATTTTACCTTGTATCTTCTCAGACCATAAGGCACTAAAGGTGAAACTTAACTATAACAAAAATGCTTGACCCCACCCAAAGGCATGGAAATTAAACAATCTTCTGTTGAATAACAGATGGGTGAAGGAAGAAATAAAACAGGAAATCATTAACTTTTTTGAGCATAACAACAATGAAGACACAAGCTATCAAAACTTGTGGGATACTGCAAAAGCAGTTTTGAGAGGAAAATTCATCGCTTTAGATGCTTACATTCGAAAAACAGAAAGAGAGCACAGCAACAATCTCACAAGAGATCTTATGGAGTTGGCAAAAGAAGAACAATCTAAGCCTAAACTCAGTACAAGAAAAGAAATCTCCAAAATCAAATCAGAGATCAATGAAATTGAAAACAAAAGAATCATTCAGAAAATTAGTGAAACAAGGAGTTGTTTTTTTGAAAAAATAAAATAGACAAACCATTGGCAGACTAATGAGGAATAGAAAAGTAAAATCTCTAGTAACCTCAATCAGAAATGACAACTGATCCCACAGAGATACAAGAGATCATCTCTGAATATTACCAGAAACTCTATGCCCAGAAATTTGACAATGTGAAGGAAATGGATCAATATTTGGAATCACACCCTCTCCATAGACTCAGCCAGGAAGAAACAGAGTTCCTGAACAGACCAATTTCAAGCACTGAAATGAAAGAAACAATAAAAAATCTTCCAACCAAAAAATGCCCTGGACCAGATGGCTTCACTCCAGAATTCTATCAAACTTTCAAGGAAGAGCTTATTCCTGTACTGCAGAAATTATTCCAAAAAATTGAGGAAGAAGGAATCTTCTCCAACACATTCCATGAAGCAAACATCAACCTGATACCAAAACCAGGAAAAGCCCCAAACAAAAAGGAGAATTTCAGACCAATCTCACTCATGAATATAGATAGAAAAATTCTCAACAAAATCCTAGCCAATAGATTACAGCTTATCATCAAAAAGTCATTCATCATGATCAAGTAGGCTTCATCCCAGGGATGCAAGGCTGGTTTAACATACACAAGTCTATAAACGTTATCCACCATATTAACAGAGGCAAAAATAAAGATCACATGATCTTCTCAATAGATGCAGAAAAAGCATTTGATAAAATCCAGCATCATTTTCTAATTAGAACACTGAAGAGTATAGGCACAGGTGGCACATTTCTAAAACTGATTGAAGCTATCTGTGACAAACCCACAGCTACAAAACTGAAAGCTTTTCCTCTTAAAACTGGAACCAGACAAGGTTGTCCTCTGTCACCTTTACTATTCAACATAGTGCTGGAAGTTCTAGCCAATACAATTAGGCAAGATAAGGAAATAAAGTGAATCCAAATGGGAGCAGAGGAGGTCAAACTCTCCCTCTTTGCTGACGACATGATCTTATACTTAGAGAACCCCAAAGACTCAACCACAACACTCCTAGAAGTCATCAGAAAATACAGTAATGTTTCAGGATATGAAATCAATGTCCACAAGTCAGTAGCCTTCATATACACCAATAACAGTCAAGATGAGAAGCTAATTAAGGACACAACTCCCTTCACCATAGTTTCAAAGAAAATGAAATACCTAGGAAGATACGTAACAAAGGCGGTGAAGGACCTCTATAAAGAAAACATGAAATCCTCAGAAAGGAAATAGCAGAGGATATTAACAAATGAAAGAACATACCATGCTCATGGATGGGAAGAATCAACATTGTTAAAATGTCTATACTTCCCAAAGCAATCTACCTATTCAATGCCATTCCTATCAAAATACCAACATCGTATTTCAAGATTTGGAAAAAATGATTCTGTGTTTTGTATGAAACCGGAAAATACCCCGTATAGCTAAGGGACTTCTTAGTAATAAAATAAAGCTGGGGGCATACCAGATTTTAGTCTGTACTACAAAGCCATAGTGGTCAAGACAGCATGGTACTGGCACAAAAACAGAGACATAGACACTTGGAATCAAATTGAAAACCAAGAAATGAAACTAACATCTTAACAACCACCTAATCTTTGATAAACCAAACAAGAACATACCTTGGGGGAAAGACTCCCTATTCAATAAATGGTGTTGGGAGAACTGGATGTCTACATGTAAAAGACTGAAACTGGACCCACACCTTTCCCCACTCACAAAAATTGACTCAAGATGGATAAAGGACTTAAATTTAAGGCATGAAACAATAAAAATCCTCAAAGAAAGCATAGGACAAACACTGGAAGATATTGGCCTGGGGAAAGACTTCATGAAGAAGACTGCCATGGCAATTGCAACAACAACAAAAATAAACAAATGGGACTTCATTAAACTGAAAAGCTTCTGTACAGCTAAGGAGACAATAACCAAAGCAAAGAGACAACCTACACAATGGGAAAGGATATTTGCATATTTTCAATCAGACAAAAGCTTGATAACTAGGATCTATAGAGAACTCAAATTAATCCACATGAAAAAAGCCAACAATCCCATATATCAATGAGCAAGAGACATGAATAGAACTTTCTCTAAAGATGACAGACGAATGGCTAACAAACACATGAAAAAATGTTCATCATCTCTATATATTAGAGAAATGCAAATCAAAACAACCCTGAGATACCATCTAACCCCAGTGAGAATGGCCCACATCACAAAATCTCAAAACTGCAGATGCTGGCGTGGATGTGGAGAGAAGGGAACACTTTTACACTGCTGGTGGGACTGCAAACTAGTGCAACCTTTCTGGAAGGAAGTATGGAGAAACCTCAAAGCACTCAAGCTAGAACTCCCATTTGATCCTGCAATCCCATTACTGGGCATCTACCCAGAAGGAAAAAAATCCTTTTATCATAAGGACACTCGTACTAGACTGTTTATTGCAGCTCAATTTACAATCACCAAAATGTGGAAACAGCCTAAATGCCCACCAACCCAGGAATGGATTAACAAGCTGTGGTATATGTATACCATGGAATACTATTCAGCTATTAAAAAAAAATGGAGACTTTACATCCTTCGTATTAACCTGGATGGAAGTGGAAGACGTTATTCTTAGTAAAGCATCACAAGAATGGAGAAGCATGAATCATATGTACTCAATTTTGAAATGAGGACAATTAATGACAATTAAGGTTATGGGGTGGGGAAGCAGAAAGAGTGACGGAGGGAGGGGGGTGGGGCCTTGGTGTGTGCCACACCTTCTGGGGGCAAGACATGATTGCAAGAGGTACTTTACCTAACAAATGCAATCAGTGTAACCTGGCTTATTGTACCCTCAATGATTCCCCAACAATAAAAAAAAAATAGCCAGGCCTAGTGGTGCACACCTGCAGTCCTTGCTACTCAGGAGACTGAGGCAGGAGGATCACTTGCACCCAGGAGTTTGAGGCTGCAGTGAGCTATGAATGTGCTGCTGCACTTCAGCCTGGGTAATGGAGCAAGATCCTATCTTAATAAAAAGGGGAGGAGCTTCATCGGCTTGGTATTTTCTATTCCAAACTTCATGACTTCATTCAATCCTCATGCACTTCTACACTTCAAAGGTTATATAGGAAAAGGTTGCACACTATAATAACAGTAATAAAATAAAGAAAAAAACAAATATTTGGACCACAGAAAAATACATATAAGGCAATGTTCAGAGTTTTAAAAGAATAGTCTTGATAACAATGAATTCACATTTTTTAAGGTCCTACTAAATACTAGCCATTTTCTGTGTATTTCAATCCCCAAACTGCCTAATAAACAAAGCACTCTTATTACTCTGATTTTTCAGATGAGAAAACTAAGGCACAGATAGGATCAGAGACTTGACCAAGGTAAAAGCATAATAGGCCAACATCATGGAGTTTTCTGGTCCTGTACCCTGAATCACTACATTAACTGTTTCCATGATCAAATAAATTTAGAAAATAATGAACTACACAAAATGTCTTTACTCCAAGACATAGTTTATAACATGCCAGTTTGCTTTGCTATTCTGTAAGCATCGTTTACTAAACCCATTTGATCATGAAACATTAGGGCAACGTTGGGAAACATGCCATAGGTCTCTGCCTTAAATTCAAAGTCTCTGGAAAGCTATTTGATGTTTCTGGAGGAGCTGAGAGCTTCATATCACATCATGAAAAATATGAAGAAAATCATCTGCTAGTATGGCTACCAGGCTCTGTAGTGAGTTATTATTCCCTTTTTTTTTCCCTTTCTCTCACTCTGTCTCCCTGGGTCTACTACTGTGGCATTATAGCTCACAGCAACCTCAAACTCTTGGGCTCAAGTGACCCTCTTGCCTCAGCCCCCTAAGTAGCTGGGACTACAGGCGCCTGCCACAATGCTCAGCTATTTTTTTTTTCTTTTATTGTTGGGGATTCATTGAGGGTGCAATAAGCCAGGTTACACTGATTGCAGTCGTTAGGTAAAGTCCCTCTTGCAATCATGTCTTGCCCCCATAAAGTGTGACACACACCAAGGCCCCACCCCCCTCCCTCCGTCCCTCTTTCTGCTTCCCCCCCTCATAACCTTAATTGTCATTAATTGTCCTCATATCAAAATTGAGTACATACGATTCATGCTTCTCCATTCTTGTGATGCTTTACTAAGAATAATGTCTTCCACTTCCATCCAGCTGAATACGAAGGATGTAAAGTCTCCATTTTTTTTAATGGCTGAATAGTATTCCATGGTATACATATACCACAGCTTGTTAATCCATTCCTGGGTTGGTGGGCATTTAGGCTGTTGCCACATTTTGGTGATTGTAAATTGAGCTGCAATAAACAGTCTAGTACAAGTGTCCTTATGATAAAAGGATTTTTTTCCTTCTGGGTAGATGCCCAGTAATGGGATTGCAGGATCAAATGGGAGGTCTAGGTTGAGTGCTTTGAGGTTTCTCCATACTTCCTTCCAGAAAGGTTGTACTAGTTTGCAGTCCCACCAGCAGTGTAAAAGTGTTCCCTTCTCTCCACATCCACGCCAGCATCTGCAGTTTTGAGATTTTGTGATGTGGGCCATTCTCACTGGGGTTAGATGGTATCTCAGGGTTGTTTTGATTTGCATTTCTCTAATAGATAGGGATGATGAACATTTTTCCATATGTTTGTTAGCCATTCGTCTATCTTCCTTAGTGAAGTTTCTATTCATGTCTCTTGCCCATTGATATATGGGATTGTTGGCTTTTTTCATGTGGACTAATTTGAGTTCTCTATAGATTCTAGTGATCAAGCTTTTGTCTGATTGAAAATATGCAAATATCCTTTCCTATTGTGTTGGTTGTCTCTTTGCTTTGGTTGTTGTCTCCTTGGCTGTAGAGAAGCTTTTCAGTTTAATGAAGTCCCATTTGTTTATTTTTGTTGTTGTTGCAATTGCCATGGCAGTCTTCTTCATGAAGTCTTTCCCCAGGCCAATATCTTCCAGTGTTTTTCCTATGCTTTCTTTGAGGATTTTTATTGTTTCATGCCTTAAATTTAAGTTCTTTATGCATCTTGAATCAATTTTTGTGAGTGTGGAAAGGTGTGGGTCCAGTTTCAGTCTTTTACATGTGGCTATCCAGTTCTCCCAACACCATTTATTGAAGAGGGAGTCTTTCCCTCAAGGTATGTTCTTGTTTGGTTTATCGAAGATTAGGTGGTTGTAAGATATTAGTTTCATTTCCTGGTTTTCTATTCCATTCCAGGTGTCTATGTCTCTATTTCTGTGCCAGTACCATGCTGTCTTAATCACTATGGTTTTGTAGTACAGAGTAAAATCTGGTATGCTGATGCCCCCAGCTTTATTTTTATTACTAAGAACTGCCTTAGCTATATGGGTTTTTTTCTGGTTCCATACAAAATGCAGAATCATTTTTCCAAATCTTGAAAGTACAATGTTGGTATTTTGATAGGAATGGCATTGAATAGGTAGATTGCTTTGGGAAGTATAGACATTTTAACAATATTGATTCTGCCCATCCATGAGCATGGTGTGTTCTTCCATTTGTTAAAATCCTCTGCTATTTCCTTTCTGAGGATTTCATAATTTTCTTTATAGAGGTCCTTAACCTCCTTCGTTAGGTATATTCCTAGGTATTTCATTTTCTTTGAAACTATGGTGAAGGGAGTTGTGTCCTTAATTGGCTTCTCATCTTCACTGTTATTGGCGTATATACAAATGCTACTGACTTGTGGACATTGATTTTATATCCTGAAACATCACTGTATTTTTTTATGACTTCTAGGAGTCTTATGGTTGAGTCTTTGGGATTCTCTAAGTATAAGATCATGTCGTCAGAAAAGAGGGAGAGTTTGACCTCCTCTGCTCCCATTTGGATTCACTTTATTTCCTTATCTTGCCTAGTTGTATTGGCTAGAACTTCTGGCACTATGTTGAATAGTAAAGGTGACAGAGGACAACCTTGTCTGGTTCCAGTTTTAAGAGGAAAAGCTTTCAGTTTTGTAGCTGTGGGTTTGTCATAGATAGCTTCAATCAGTTTTAGAAATGTGCCACCTGTGCCTATACTCTTCAGTGTTCTAATTAGAAAAGGATGCTGGATTTTATCAAATGCTTTTTCTGCATCTATTGAGAGGATCATGTGATCTTTATTTTTGCCTCTGTTAATATGGTGGATAACGTTTATGGACTTACGTATGTTAAACCAGCCTTGCATCCCTGGGATGAAGCCTACTTGATTATGATGAATGACTTTTTTGATGATAAGCTGTAATCTATTGGCTAGGATTATGTTGAGAATTTTTGCATCTATATTCATGAGTGAGATTGGTCTCCAATTTTCCTTTTTGTTTGGGTCTTTTCCTGGTTTTGGTATCAGGGTAATGCTTGCTTCATAGAATGTGTTGGGGAAGATTCCTTCTTCTTTGAT
This sequence comes from Nycticebus coucang, assembly GCF_027406575.1. Classification (NCBI taxonomy): domain Eukaryota; kingdom Metazoa; phylum Chordata; class Mammalia; order Primates; family Lorisidae; genus Nycticebus; species Nycticebus coucang. Next base: position 44,461,062 of record NC_069796.1, on the reverse strand, counting down.
TTTTTGGAATAATTTCTGCAGTACAGGAATAAGCTCTTCCTTAAAGGTTTGATAGAATTCTGGTGTGAAGCCATCTGCATCAGGGCATTTTTTGGTTGGAAGATTTTTTACTCTTTCTTTATCTCAGTGCTAGAAATTGTTCTATTCTATTTCTTCCTGGCTAAGTCTAGGGAGAAGGAGGACAGCAAGATGGTGGCCAAGTAACAGCTTGCTTGTATCTGGGCACTGTGAGCCTGGGGAGATAAGACTCTAGGCATTTCTGGCTGGTGGGATCTGCCTATAATTATCCCTTTGAGGATACAGGGAGTCAGCGAGAGACTTCTGGACCCCAGGAGGAGGACAAAGACAGTGGAAAACTGGCAAGTAGTCGCGTGTGTTCGATCGGTCTAATCCCACTGACAGCTGTAAGTGCAGTAGCAGCAAGACTGTAAACCAGAAAGGCCTTACCTGTGAACTGTTTTGGTGTTTTTGGACTTGGCACTCAGTTGAACTGCCTTGGGGAGGGGTTGAGCAGGAGTGCGGAGAACTTTGGGCATTGTCTGGACCCCAGACTAAGCCGCTGAGTGGGACGGACGTAGCTAATAGTGTTTGGCTGTGGGCCGCAGGGAGCCATTGTGAGAGAACTGCTCCAACAAGGTCTGCCCTGGGGTTGCAGAGCAAGGATCGGGTGGGACCTAGTAATGTAGTGATTGAGCAGTCTAAAGGCGGGGTCTGAGCCGCCTTACAGCCCTATCCCTCAGGGGCAGAGTGAGACCGATTTTGGCACACTGGGGAGTGGATAGCCACTTCACCAGTGATAGTGAAGTGAAGTGGATAGCCACTTCACCAGTGATTCCAACGACAAGCACTTTCCTGGGAAAGCTTCTGCTTAGCAAGTTTAGAAGCTTAAAGTGCTTTTTAAGAGGGCTAAAGAGAGACTTAGGGTATCTATCCTGTGTGGTTTGAGAAATCAGCGGAGGCCTCCAGTCATATCAGCATTGTAATTAACATTTCATACCCCAAAAGACCACCTATTGCCCAGACAATATTCAACAAGATATATATACTGCTTTGTTTTTGTTTTTTTGTTTTTGTCTTGTTTATTTGTTTTTTTAATTTTTTATTTTTTTTAACTTTTGGTAGGGGTAGGGGTCTTGCTATGTTGCTTAGGCTTGTCTCAACCTCCTCTTCTCAAGCCATCCTACTGCCTTGGCCTCATGAAGTGCTGGGCTTATAGGCATGAGCCACCATGCCTGGCCCATTATTATCAGTTTTATTGGAGCTTTGAGATGGTAGGTAATGGGAGGGTGGGTTCAGTAGTATTTATTCTGGTCTGGAGCCTGATGTCGCTAACCCCCAGCTTTGATGACCCCTTCGTCTCTACCCCTTATGAATTGCCTTCCAGCCATCCACTGTGCTGCTTCTCAAAGCCATTGGTGGAGGTAAGGGAATTAAAGCTCATTTCAAAAATATGTGTACTCTATAAGGCATATTTGCTTTTCTTTCAGTGACAGATCAAAATGGGTGTTGGGATCCTGGTAGTCAGCCTACCTCTCAGATAGCTCTCATTTATTTGAAGTCCTTATTTATGATGTTTACACAGCCATGGCAGAAAAACAAAATCCTCCAGGGGTCAGAAGCTAATACATTGTTAATTTGCTTCCTTACTTTACTAGTGGAGAGCAGAACCATGGCTACTGGAGGCCTGATGATTGTCGTTAGTTAATATGCTCATCAATTCATTATACGTGTATCAATGTTTGATGTGTTCAGGTGCCGGGCTAAGCTCTGTGAGGGCAACAGAAATGAATGAGACTCTGCCCTTGAAAATCTCAGCATTCAGTTGGGAAGAAAATTCATGTGCATAAATAATTTTAATACAAGACAATTTTCCAGCTAAGTAATGGATATGTGGCAGGACAAAATTTATTAACCTAGCAGTGGTTGTAACAGACCCTCCCTTTTCATATAGCTTCAGTTATGTTATCTCTAACCTAATTTCTGTCCTTTCCTTCCCTGGAGAGTCTGCCTCTGCCAGACAGTTTTTTAGGACACTGTGTGTGTGTGTGTGTGTGTGAGAGAGAGAGAGAGAGAGAGAGAAAGAGAGAGAGGGAGAGAGAGAGAGATATTAAAGGAGATGCAGATTCAGAAATGGACAGAGAGGAAGGACAGAAGAATGATTTGCTGGAGAAGTGTAAGTCATTTACCCAATAAAGATGAGGGAACAGAAGAGGGTAGTAAAGAACTGGGGTAGAGTAGGTGATGCTGTGTGTTGAAGGGACACATTGAATTTGTTGTGAGAATTTGTGAGAGAGAGAATTTGTTGCTGGTTGGGGCAGACTTTTTAAAATGTATATCACTCATGGGTCAAAGCCTTCAGGGTAATAAGGATATGGAGTCTCACAGGGTCAGAGGAGGCAGAGAACTGCTTCAACAGGGATGCCCAGGGAATCTTTAGTACATCCTGTTGCAGGCGGCCTGAGTTTGTAGGGTAGTAAGGAAATAGTACCAAAAATTCTGACTGTGGTCAAAATTCAGTGAACCAGCCCTTAAGATAACATTGATGTTTGTTATGATATTTCATTTTCAATTCATTGTTGGTGATGTGGCCTGGGCTATTAGTTTGGCTTTTTATAGTTGTGCAAAAGAGACAAATTCAGATTAGGAGAAATAACCTACATTCCCCATTGTATATGAGCCAGTCAGACAGACAATTCCAGGCAACCACTTTGCCTTGCAGATTCCAGGCTGGATCCTCCCTCTGCTTGCCCCTGTAAAATCACCAGACAGGTATTATGATCTATGTTCTGCCACCTAGAGTGTTATAATGTGAGTGAATGACCCAAGGACAAGAGGGGATGTGAGAGATGATTTATGGCAGCAGCACTGGTGGTGGCATTAGCAAAAGCAGAATTAGCTACAAGGCAGTTGTCATCCTTCTTGGATAACTGAACTTAACACAGTTTTTTTTCCTTTTGCTGTCCTGCTGCAGCTACTCTCCTCTCTCTCTCTAACTCTGATATTTTTCCAACAAATCATGTTTATCTCAAATTAACAAAAATCAATTTCATTTATGTGCAACCAAGAGCCTTAAGTGATCTTTGGGCCCAGAGCTGTCCTTCATTATTCTATGGGCAGAGATCATTGGCCCTCTGTAAGAAAGCCCTCTGTACAGAGCTCAGGCTGTTGACTAGGCCTCAGAGAGCTCTACCTTTTGGCTATTTCTCCACCTTGATGTATATAACCTCTCTGAAAGCAATGGCAGGATACTTAGTGCACCCTTCTGATATTGTAGTGAGAAGCCCTGGGAGGCTAAATGGCTAGCTCAGGGCACCAGAGCCCATGTACATTCTTAACCCAAGATGAAAGCCAAGTGTATGGTTTACAGGTGTGTGTGCAAGAGTTTGGCCTCTGGAATTTCATATTTGTTTGTGGAGCCAAAGCTCAAAGCCCTTGTTTATGTGTCTTTAAAGGAATTAACTTCCTTCATTCTGGAGAAAACGGCAGGGGAGCTGAATGGAATCCTTCTCTGATGTCCTTTAGCTGCTGGTTCAGGAGTTTCCAAAAGCTCCTTTTAGCAGCTTTGTTCTTCCTATAACCTGGAAGGTATCTGATGATCCCCTATATCTGTCACCAATTCTGTTACTTGGCAAGTCATCACAGCTCCCCTTAGGTTCCTGCAGACCTCAGGACACAGAGAAACAGGCAGATGAAAACTCTTTGTTTAGGCTGCTCCTGGCTGGCAGCTCCAGGCCCCATCCCACACCACCTCATCCTCCTCAAAGCAATGTCAGCTGTCTTTGGAACACACTGAGAATCTTTTCTCTTCTCCTATACTAATATTTATCCAGTTTTACTTCCTCATGTTGCAATAAACCATATTTGTTATTAAAAAATTGTAAACTTCAGGAAAAGGTGTAGAAGAAAATCACTAATAATTCCACAACTTACAAATAGTCATTTGTGATATCCTTTTTGTCTTTTCTTTCTACACAGACATACAAATGCAGGTATCTACGCATGTATATTAAACAGACTTTAAAAATAATTTACACACACACACAAATAATTTCCATAGAATTCTATTTATATTTTGTCATTTTCATTTATACAAAAATACATCGTGTGTTCCTCCATGATTCTCAAGGACTGTCGTATTTAAATCATGTGGAAACACCGTAAGTCAGTTAATTTATAAGAGTACCATATTCTTAAGTATTTAGGTTGCCCTTTCTTCCTCTATGCATATAAATAATATTGCTCTTTCTTTTTTATCATATTTCCCTTAGATAAATTCCTAGAAGTGGAATTTTTGGGTCCTTGAGAAGACTAGCTTTCTAATTAGGCTTTTAATCTTCTTTTAATTTTTTTTATTTTAAGCAACAGCATCCTGCTCTGTTGGCCAGGCTGGAGTGCAGTGGCATAATCACAGTTCACTGTGACCTCAAATTCCTGGGTTCAAGCTATCTTCCTGACTCAGCCTCCTGAGTAGCTAGGACTATAGGTACATGCCACCATGCCTAGATAATTTTTTAATGTTTTGTAGAGATGGGGTCTTACTACATTGCTCAGGCTGGTCTTGAATTTCTGGTCTCAAGTGATCTTCCTACCTCAGCCTCCCAAATTGTTGGGATTACAGATGTGAGCTACTGTGCCTGCCTTAAATTATTTTATAGTTTAACAAGAAACCCAAAATGGAGCTGGGTGGCATGAGAAAGACCTTCTCTGTAGGGAATGAACAGTTAGATTATAAAGAGTTGACTAAAACTCAGGACATTAAAGAGTCATCAGTGTCATCTAAGGAGGGAGGCTTTTAGGCCCTAATTTAACCTAACAGGGGAGTGGAAATATTAGTGAAAGGCAAGTGTAGAAAACCAGGAATCCAGGATCCAAGGCAAAGGCCAAAACTTTTAGAAGCAGGGGACTTCCATTGATGCCTTGTGAGAAAGTTATAACAATCCTCAATTCTTTGATAACAGTAATAATCCTCTTGATCTATGCCCAGCTGTCCAAAGCATCTATCCAGATGTGCACTGCAGCATTTGGTTCACTTGCAAAGCTTCTGCCCATTAACTGCACAGTTTCTGCATGTAAATAAACCCAGTATATTTCAGCCATCTGTTGTGCTGACAGCTCTTGGGATTGGGAACATGGAGTCCCTGCACACTGAATGAGCACAGGTAGCTGTATACCCACACGGGTCAGTGGCCATTAGCAATTTTCATTTACTTGTCTACTGGCTAGTGTGCAGGTGTTTCTGCTTACCTGGAACCACCAAAACAATAATTCTCCCAAGTTACTGGCAGAAAATACTTTAAACACTTTGACAATTATTCTCCGCATAATATTTGTCTTAGTGTGGATTTCCCCAGAGACAAAGTTTTAAATGTAAGAAATTTATTGGAAGGTACAAGGGAAATGGATAGTTAAGGGAGAAGTGATATAGAGAAGGAGAGGTGACCAATGAAGATTATTATTCATCCAGAATGTGACTAGAACTTGGTCCCCAAGGACAATGCTGAAATATGATGCCAAATTCAACCCTCAGAATTATCCTTATCTAAAAGGCAGATAATGAGACAGGAACAGATGTGCGCAAGACTTGTCGGGGCCAACACCTATGATGGGATCAAGGGAGAGTGATAGAAATAGGAAGGGAAAGCTTTTAGACCACAAGGCAGGTCTGGCACCTGTGAATGGAGAGAGGGAAGGAAGATGGTAGTGGGAGCCTCAGACCATAGCATAGTCTCAAGGAAATCTCAGCCGAACCAAGGGGGAGTCCTCCAGCAGGAGTAGCCCATTCAGGCAGCAAGGAGTGTCACAGCTGGCACCTTGACCATGCTTCGTCATGGGCTGGGAACCACATTAGGAGTGTGCTTTTCCTCCTAACTTGCTGACTGCTCCCTCTCAGTTCCTTTTGCTGGCTTATCTTTTGCTTCTTCTAGATGTCTAAGGGTTGCCATTTTTAGGCCATCCATTCTTTTTCTCTGTATATACATACTCCATAATAAATTAAATTAAATAAATAAAATTTATTTTAAAATAAAGTAGGACATACTTTCCTACTAGAGTCATGACTTGAAATGTCATTTATATACTCACAACGTGCATGTTTGTACCTCTGGCCAGACCTTTCCTCAGAGCTCCCCAGCCACATATCACCTACCTATATGAATGTCTAATATGCATCCTAGGGTTAACAAGTCCAAAACAGAGCCAAACTCAAATGGGCATATTGCTCTTATTTGTGTTTGTACATTTCTATTTGTTTATTTTTTATTTCAATAGATTTAGGAGGGTGTAGCGGTTTTTATTAATATTACATGGATGAATTGTATGGTGAAGTGAAGGCTTTTCGTGTGCCTTATTTCACCTGAACAGTGTATGTGATAGGTAATTTTTAATCCTCCAAATCCCCTACCCTGTCTCCTTATACCACTCTGTATGACTATGTATGCCCATTGTTTAGCTTCTACTTATAAGTGAGCGCAGGTGGTATTTGTTTGTTCCTAAGATACTTTTCTTAGGATAATGGCCTCCAGTTTCATTAAAGTTGCTGCAAAAGACATTTCATTCTTTTTTATGGCTCAGTAATATTCCATAGTATTACCACATACCACATACCACTCATCAATTGATGGGCACTTAGGTTGATTGCATATGTTTGCAACTGTGAATTATGCTGTGATAAACGTATGAGTATATAGGTGTCCTTTTGATATCATAGCTTCTTTTCCTTTGAGTAGATACCCAGTAGTGTGATTGCTGGATTGAATGGTAGGTCTACTCTTAGTTCTTTGAGGAGTCTCCATACTGTTTTCCAAAGAGGTTATCTAATTTACATTCCCACCAACAGTGTATAAGCATTCCCTTTCACTGTATCCTTGCCAACATCTATTGTTTTTTGACTTTTTTTTTTTTTTTTTTTTGTAGAGACAGAGTCTCACTTTATGGCCCTGCATAGAGTGCCGTGGCCTCACACAGCTCACAGCAACCACCAGCTCCTGGGCTTAAGCGATTCTCTTGCCTCAGCCTCCCGAGTAGCTGGGACCACAGGCGCCCGCCACAACGCCCGGCTATTTTTTGGTTGCAGTTTGGCCGGGGCCGGGTTTGAACCCGCCACCCTCGGTATATGGGGCTGGTGCCTTACTGACTGAGCCACAGGCGCCGCCCGTTTTTTGACTTTTTCCATTCTGATGGGGGGAGGTTAAGGTTTTAAATCATTGTGGTTTTAGTTTGCATTTCCTTGATCATTTGTGATGTTGAGCATTTTTCGTGTTTGCTGGCCATTGGTGTGTCTTCTTTTGAAAAATGTCTATTCATATCCTTTTCCCACTTTTTAATGGAGTTGTTATTTCTTTTCTTGCTGAGTTATTTGAGTTTCTGATAGATTGTGGACATTGCCCTTTGTTAGATGTATAGTTTGCAAATATTTTCTCTCACTGTGTCAGTTGTCTATTTACTCTGTCAATTGTTTATTTTGCTGTGCAAAAACTTTTCCGTCCCTTTTATTTATTTTTGTCTTTATTGTATTTACTTTTGGAGTATTAGTCATAAGTTGCTTGACTAGGTCAATGTCCAGAAGAGTTTTTCCTAAGTTTTCTTCCATAATTTTTCTGGTGTCAAGTCTTACTTTGAAGTTTTTAATCCATTTTGAGTTAATATTTGTGTATAATGAAAGACAGGGATGCAGCTTCATTTTCTGCTGCATGTGTCTCTTCAGTGTTCCCGGCACCATGTATTGAATAGGGGTCCTTTCTCTGGCATATATTTTTGTCTGCTGTGTTAAAGATGAGTTGATTGTGGGCATATGGTTTATTTCTGGGTTTATTTGTGGTTTTGTCTTTCTTTTTCTTTTACATAAATGCTTTCTTCTATAAAGACATAAAGACAGGATTTTGTATGCCTTATTCTATGCCTCTATACCTAAGAATAGTATATATTATTATTGTAATATGTAATAACATATAATGAAGAATATTCATTAGCCCTGGGATAAGCTTTTATGAAATTAAGCACAGGGTCTTGGCTGAAGCTGTAAAGAGGTTTAGCATTATCCCAGGGGAATGTGGTAAATGAATACCTGACTCTCTCTCACGAGCTAAGCGAATGGGCCCAGACTATTTTTGTTCAGTGAGAAAGAGTGAAGAACTGGTATAAAAATCCAGTGGCAGTAAGAGCTTAGAGCTTTAAAGAACACACACTGCCTTAAAGCAGATAATTTACCCATTATCCTAGAAAAGTCTAACTGCTTGATTTCAATCATTCTGTATAATCTTCACAACAGCCAAAGGAGAGAGATAGTAACAGTGTCCCTATTTTTTCACTGAGGAAACTAGAGCTGTGAGAATTTATCAAAAAATCTTCTAAGATGTGACTAAAAATTCAGGGAACTAATCTGAAACATTTTTGAATTTTGAAAGTGAGGCTGGGTCTATTCATGGTGAAATAGTTTCCCTGAGGGAAGCCATTTAGCACTTAAGTTATTTAATGCCAAGATGAGACCAAGTAAGAGTGTTGAGCTTGGAGCAATTTTGTGTTGAGAGAAAGCTTGGCTAGACTACATATAAAATCAATGCCCCTTTGCCTGAACAATTTTATCCAAAAATAGATCTAGCACATTCTACCAATGCTGCACTCATACTGTGGTGTATGCCTGCACCGATCTCATGCATGCCAGACTTATGCCCAATGTCCAGAGTGCTGGAAGAAGGGAGGGCAGAATGCCTCATCATGGTGACACTGACAGATTGCCCGTGCTGCAGAGAGGTCCGGTGAGTTGAGGAGTGAGAAATGAACTAACTATTGGATTCATCAGTCTTTGGTGGACTGGTGGAGGCAACAATTTCATTGAAATGAATTAAGGAGAAAATGGAAGGGAAGAAACTGTGGACCATGAGCAGAGTCATCTTCTATGAATAATTTGTTAGCCACCTTTCCCCCTTTAAAAACAAACAAAAAAATAGTAATAGCCCATACCATATGTTTTTCTAATATAAAGAAATATCATCAGCACACTTACATTAGAATTTCAGAGAGAAACAATTGGGAGACATCTGAATTAGTAGTCATAAAATGCATGTTTTATGAAGTAGGCCCAGCTTAAAATGTGACTAGATATTTGGCTCTGAGCATGTCATCCCCTATTTTCTCTTATCTATACAGTGGTTATCTTTCCAGCTTTATCCATCTATGATTCAATTATTTCCTCAGAGAAATTAATTTAAATTTTCTCAGGTAGGATCTAATATTCTGTTTTCATATGGCACACAATACATTAAATACATTCTTATTAGAGATATTGGCAGTAAATCCAATATTTTAAAACTGTTCTGTTCTCAAAACAACAACAACAGCAAAAAAAACTGTTCTGTTCTCCCTCTGTTTTTTTTTTTTTTGAGACAGAGTCTTACTCTATCACCCTCGGTAGAGTGCTGTGGTGTCACAGCTCACAGCAACCTTCAACTCCTGGGTTTAGGCGATTCTCTTGCCTCAGCCTCCCAAGTAGCTGGGACTACAGGCACCCACCACAATGCCCAGCCATTATTTTGTTGCAGTTTGGCTGGGGCTGGGTTTGAACCTACCACCCACGGTATATGGGGCCGGCACCCTACTCACTGAGCCACAGGCACCGCCCTGTTCTCCCTCTTTTATGTTTTTATCTGCTCACAGAATCTTTTCTTTTCTTTTTTTTTGAGACAGAGTCTCACTTTGTCACTCTAGGTAGCGTGAGTGGTGTCACAGCTCACAGCAACCTCCAGCTCTTGGGCTTAGGCAATTCTCTTGCCTCAGCCTCCTGAGTAGCTGGGACTACAGGCGCCTGCCACATCTCCCGGCTATTTGTTGTTGTTGTTGTTGTTGTTGCAGTTTGGCTGGGGCCGGGTTTGAACCCACCACCCTCGGTATATGGGGCCGGCACCCTACTCACTGAGCTACAGGCACTGCCCACAAAACCTTTTCTATGATGACCCCTAGAGTACTTGGTGAGCTAACTCCCTTCTTGGATATACTGTCAGTTGTCATTAACTCATGTGTGTGATCTTGTCAAGATTTGTATCAATAGGATGAATTTTCATTTAAGCTGCCATTAACTAATTATGACATAAATTAAAATTATGTCCCATTAAAATTAAAGTTGAAATTTTTAAAGACTGCATACTGCTTTGTGTCTGTTTCTACACTGTTTTACTGTGCACAGGTACTCAGAACTTTGGTCAGAGTTATATTTACTAGTTTTTAAATGAACTACTTTTTAGAAGCATAAGACAGAGTAAAGTCTAGAGAGGCATGCTCTTTGGATTAGGACAACTTGATGTTCAAACTTGGTCCTGCCATTTGCTTGTGTTAGGACCTTCTGCTAGTAACTGGACACCTGGAAGCCTCATTTTCCTTTTTTGTAAAATGAGAGACTCGGAGCTTTATGGAGGACATGTAAGATAATGCTTGTAAAATGATAAGCACAGTAGGTGAAACTAAGTAGATATGTTCAGGAACTCATCATCACTGTGAGCAAGCAACTTACTAAATTTTAAAAGAATTTAAAAACACATTATGACATGTTGCCTAGTCTCAAGGAATTTATACTAGAGTGAAAGCATCTAACATATACTTTACAAATGGATTCAAAAGTGCTATTTAGCAATAAAGAGCTTAATAAAGCCAAGAGCTCTGGAAATACAAAAGAGAAGAGTACTTGTAGCTTGGGATATTAGAAAGGCTTCATCTTGAGTATGGTATTCTTGGGAGACTTAGGATTTTGTCTGATGGGGAAGGAGGATGAAAGGAGAGGAAGTGGAGGAGGGAGACAAGAGAAGGGAAAAATAGCCTTTCTGGGCAGAGAGCATCTAGGGCAAAGAATGACCACTAACGTCACACAGCCCAAGCAGAGTGATGAGTGCAAAGAAGTGGGAGGTAAGAGTTGGCAAGTGGATTGTAGAGGTCGGAAGGACGTGTTAGATTTTAAAAGCCATGTTGCAGTGTTTGGGTTTATCACAAACAATGGCAGAAACTCAATTTTATGTGGGAGAATCACATGATCAGGACACTGAAGCAACAGGTTATCGGCTGCAGGAAAACCTGGAAGTCACACAGCTGGAGGGTGGTCTATGACCTCAGTGCAGATGAGCAAAGTGAGAAACAAACCAGGCAGGGACTTTCAGAGCTAAAAAACAGAATAGAAATAAAGATCTATTTTAGAAGTGAACCTAATAGGACCTGGTTGTCATCTGACATGGCAGTGAGGGAGAAGGAAGAAAGCATCAAAGCTGACCTCAGTAACAACTTGGGAGCAAGTTGGTGGAGTCAGATGCTCTGGTGCTTGTTCCCCTGCAGAAACACCAATTTTAACAACTCTGCATGCACGAAAACACCTTGACAAGAGCTAAGGAAACCAAGTAAGAGATCACAGTACACAATAAAAGACACATTGAGGAGGGTAGGAAGAACAGCTTACCCCCAGGTGTCCTCTTCCCCCACCCCCAGGCAGCACAGTTATGTAGAGAGATACCATCAGTTTGGAGGGAACAAGAGGAAGTGAGCACAGGACTCTGCCTTGGACCCCAACACTGGGCCTGCCACAGTAAAACTCAGCATTGTGGAGTCTCAGCATCCAAGCCAGTACCTGTGGACTAAGCTTCTAGATTAGCCTCGGTGCCAGCTGAGAACCACACAGGTCCAGGCATCAACTTTGTGTAAGGGACAAGATCTCTGGTCTGCACTGCTGCCAGGCCAACCTCAGTGGTCCTGAGTTCTGGGCAGCCTTTAGTAGCAGGCAGCCCTCAGTGTCCCTGGGTTCTGATGCCTATCACCCACCATATATAAAAATAAACTATAAATAGATGAGTTAAATGTAAAACCCCAAGCTATAAAACTACTTGAATAAAACATAAGGGAAAAGCTCCATGACATTGGTCTGGGCAATGCCTTTTAAAATATAATCCCTCCAAAGCACAGGCAACAATCATACAAATGGACCAGTGAGATTACATCAAATAAAAAAGCTTCTGTACAGCAAAGGGAACAATCAATAATGGGAAGAGACAACATATAGAATGGGAGAAAATCTTTGCAAACTATACATGTGATAAGGAGTTAATATCCAAAACATATAAGGAACTCAATAGCAAGAAACAAAATAACTTAATTAGAAAGAAGACAAAGGATCTGAATAAACATCTAAAGAAGACATTCAAGTGGTTAACAGGTATGTGAAAACATTCTCAACACCACTAATCGTCAAAGAAATGCAAATAAAAACCATAATGAGATATCCCTTTGCATTTGTTAAAATAGCTATTATCAGAAAGACAAAACAAATGTTGGTGAGGATGTGGAGAAAAGGGAGTCCTTGCACACTGTTGGTGAGAATGTAAATTCCTATAGCCATTATTAAAAGCAGTATGGAAGTTCCTCAAAAACTAAAAATAGAGCTATAATATGATCCATCAATCCCACTCCTAAGCATTAATATAAAGGAAGTAGAATCAGTTTGTCAAAGAGATGTCTGCACTTCCATGTTTATTGCAGCATTATTCACAGTTGCCAAGATAATGAATCAACCTAAGTGACCATCATCAGATAAATGGATAAAGATATGTGTATTTATATATGTATCAGAGATATGTATGTGTGTGTATACATATAGAATGGAATATATATATATATATAATGGAATATTATATATAGTATTTCAGTCTATAAATAGACTATTATAAAAATATAGAATGGAATACTATTATAAAAATATAGAATGGAATACTATTATAAAAATATAGAATGGAATACTATTCAGCCTTAAAGAAGCAGTAAATCCTGCCATTTGTGACAATGTGGGTGAAACCTGGAGAATATTATGTTAAGTGAAATTAGCCAGGCACAGAAAGACAAATCCCATAGCATCTTATTCATATGCATAATCTAAAATACTTGATCTCACAGAATTAGAGAGTAGAATTGTGGTTACCAGAGGCTGGGAGATTTGGGAAGGCATTAGTCAAAGAATATATAACATTTCAGTTAGGAAGAATAAGTTCAGGAGATCAAAAGTACAACATGATGACTAGTTAATAATATGTTCTTGAAAAACACTTTCCCCCATTTAATAAATTAGATGTGGATGCTTTGTATACAGCCTTTATTATTTTGAGGTTTGTTTCTTCTGTACCTAGTTTGTTAGGCATTTTTATCAAGAAGGAATGCTAAATTTTATCAAATGCTTTTCATTGAGATGATCAGATGGCTTTTGTCCTTGATCTTGTTTGTCACATTTATTTATTTGCATATATTGCACCATCCTTGCTCCCCTGGTAAAAAACTCACTTTTGATCATGCTGTGTTATCTTTTTGATATGCAGTTGGGTTTTATTGATAAAATTTTACTGAGGATTTTTACATCTATTTTCATTGGAAGAATTAGTCATAATTTTCCTTTTTGTTGTGTTTTCATGTGGTAACAGGGTGACACTGGCCTCATATAATGAATTAGGGAGAATTCCCTCCTCCTCAATTTTTTGTGGCAGTTTCAGAAGGATTGGTGTCAGTTCTTTGCACATGTAGAATTTGGCTGAGAATCCCTATTGTCCTGGTCTTTTCTCTGTTGGGAGATTTTTAATTACTTATTCAATTGCACTGCTTGTTTTTGGTCTGTTCAGGTCTTCTATTTCTTCCTGATTCAATCTTTGGAAGTTGGATGTTTCTAGAAGTTTATCCATTTCTTCTAGGTCTTCTAGGTCTTTATCAGTGACTATTTTGTAATAATCTCTGATGATCTTTTGGATTTCTGTGGTATCAGTTGTAATATTACCTTTTTCATTTCTGAGATTTTTAAAATTTGTGTTTTTTCTCTTCTTGGTTAGTGCAGCTAGTGGTTTATTAATTTTGTTTATGTTTTTAAAGAATGAACCAACTTTTTGTTTCGTTGATCCATTGTATTTTTTCTTCTCTATTTAATTTATTTATTCTCCGATCTTTGTAATTTCTTCTCCTAATTTTGGGTTTGATTAGTTCTTGATTTTTTTAATTCCTTGAGAAGCATCATTAGATTGTTGATTTGTAATCTTTCTACATTCCAGATGTAGACATTTAATGTTTGTAGTTTATTCTTAGCATTGTTTTTGTTGTATACCACAAATTTTGGCATGTGGAGTTTTCATTTTTATTTGTTTCAAAAAATTTAAAATTTCTGTCTTAATTTCTTCATTGATCCAATGGTTGCTCAGAATTATGTTGCTTAATGTCCATGTATTAGTATAGTTTTCACGATTATTGATGTTGACTTCTACTTTTATTCTACTATGATCTGAGAAGATACTTGACATGACTTTGAGTTTTAAAAATTTGTGGAGATGTTTTTTATGGCCTCACAAATGGTCTATACTGAAGAATGTTTCATTTGATGAAAAGAATGTAAATAATGTATATTCTGCAGTTGTTGGGTAGAATGTTCTGTAAATATCTATTAGGTTCATTTGGTCTGAAGTGAAGTTTAAGTCCAATGTTTCTTTGTTGATTTTCTGTCTAGATGGTCTGATTAGGGCTGTAACACTATTTTTGTGTTGCTGCCTCTCCCTTTCTTTAGTTCTACTATATTTGTTTTGTGAATTTGGGTACTTCAATATTGGGTGAATGTATACTTAGTATCATCATATTATCTTGCCAAATTTATCCATTTATTATTAAATATTGACATTCTTTGTCTTTTTATTACCATTTTTGACTTAAAGTCTGTTTTATCTAAGTATAGCTGATCCTTCTCACTTTTTTTTTTTTTTTTGTAGAGACAGAGTCTCACTTTATGGCCCTTGGTAGAGTGCCGTGGCATCACACAGCTCACAGCAACCTCCAGCTCCTGGGCTTAAGCGATTCTCTTGCCTCAGCCTCCCGAGTAGCTGGGACTACAGGTGCCCGCCACAGCACCCGGCTATTTTTTTGTTGCAGTTTGGCCGGGGCTGGGTTTGAACCCGCCACCCTTGGCATATGGGGCCGGCGCCCTACTCACTGAGCCACAGGCGCTGCCCGATCCTTCTCACTTTTGGTTTCTGTTCACATGAAACATATTTTTTTCTCTCCCTTTATTTATATCTCATGTGCTTTTAACCGTAACATGAGTTTCTTGTAAGTAGGATATACTATCTTATTTTTTAATCCATTGCTAATCTGTGTCTTTTAAGTGGAGCATTTAATCCATTTATGTTGAAGTTTAATATTGATAAATGAAGTTTTGTTCCTGTCATATATTTAATTATTTTCTGGCTAATTTTGTTAATTCTTTGTTTCTCTTGTTTTCTCTATCATTTTATTTTATTGGAATTCTGTAGTGGTGCCATTTTTTTCTTTTCTATTCCTTTTTTGTGTGATTGCTTTACCACTGAGTTTTATCTTCTGTGTGTTTTCATGATGGTGAATGTCGTAATTTCACTTCCATGTGTAGGACTCCCTTAAGCATTTCTTATAAGGCCGATCCATTGGAGATCAATTCCCTCAGTATTTTCCTGCCTGAGAAAGACTATTTCTCATTCATTTCTTCAGGTTGATCTTGCCAAATATATAATTATTGGCAGAAATTTTTTTCTTTCAGCACTTTGAATTTGTCATCTGATTTCTTCTGGCCTGTAAGGTTTATGCTGAGAAGTCTGCTATTAGCCTAATGGGATCTCTTTTATAGGTGACTAAATGCATTTCTCTTACTGATTTTAGAATTTATTTTCTCTTTAACTTTAGACAATATGATTATAATGTGCTACAACAAAGTCATTTTTGCCTGTATTTGCTTGAGGCTGGCTGACCCTTCTGTATCTGGATGTCTAAATCTCTCACTACACTTGGAAAGTTGTCATTTATTATTTAATTACTTAAGTTTTCTAAACCTATTCATTTCTCTTCATCATTGAGAATACTGATCATTTCTAAATTTGCTCACTTAGGATGGGTTTTCAGACTAGGGGGGATATGTGTGCATGTGCAAATGATGTGTTTTTGTGTTGTTTATGTAGTTTTAGGTACAATGGAAAGTGTGGACAATGTGTTTTTAAAAGAGCTTCTGTGACTTGAAATGCAAGAGTAATAAGGAAGAAAATTTTTGAAAGGATACATAAGAACAAAAAGAAAAAAATAAGACTGGTAAAAGAGCTTTTAAGTAGTTATTAACAAGCCAAGCTGATTTATTAACACAATTATTAAAAATCTGTATCTTGTATATGGAGGTTTAATGATTGCTCAGTTGACTTTATTTTAACCAACATCTTTTAAGAAATATTGAGGAAGAAATTGGTGTATAGTATGGAAATATCATTTGCAAAAATTGAAGCTGATCTTTTAATATGAGAATCCACATCAAATTTATGCAAAATTGGTCTTTATGTAGTAAGCTTTGATGCTATTGAAACAATGGATAAATTTTTGTGTGTGGAAGTATAATCTATTAAGATTTCAGAAAAATAAATGTATTCATTTCATTATTAAGAGAAAGCTAATGGCAGAGAGCAGGATATGAGGCACAATGCTAAAGATAAAATGGATCAATTAGTTCCTCCATTTATTTCATCTTCCCTGTGGGCTATTCACCTTACAGCTGGTTGCCTGGTAACCTGGTGATTATTAGGAATTATCATAGTATATCAACATTGAGGGTCTAGGTGATTTTGCATGTGATCTCGATTTTCTTTTAGGCTGAGTAGGCAATAATGGGTAGCTCTCAGTTCCAAGAAAAAGAGCTCTGCTGTTACAAGGAAAGAATAAAGAATATTGGTTATCAGATGACACTTCCACCCTTACTGCATACTGACTGTGGCTCTTGGTAATGTTATTTGACCTCAGACAGCCTCAGTTTCCTTATCTGTATAATGGAGATAAGTTATATATTAGAAGTAAGCTTAGTACCCAACTCTCTAAGTTGTCAGACTCTTACATGAGGTCTTATATATAAAATACATAAACATAATTATTTGTAATATTAATAGAACTACTATTGCTATCACTAAAATTGGCAGGGTATTCTGTTGTTGGAGGCTGATTAGAAATACTAAAGTTATTTGTTACTGGAAACTGAATCAAATGGCTAAAGTTAATGCTTTGTGAACCAGGTGGATTCTTTAGATGAAATTTAGACAAATTGACTCTGGCCAGTTAAAGCCGTAAGGAATTTTTTTGGAGGATGTCCATGGTGTGCCTGCTCAATGAGTGGCTGGTGAACCAGGCTTGGGAATTGGCAAGAACCAGAACAGTCTGGGGGAATGATGTCATCACTCATAGATGGTCCTCTCAGGGCACCGCACATGAATGGCTGAGCTCCACCACTTCTAAATTCTCTCTGTCTCATTATTTTTGAGATTTAAATTCCAGTAAGCATGTCTAACTGGCTCCACCTAGGTCAAATGCTCTCCCTCTTGGCAGTGTTATTTACCAAAAGAAAATTGGGATTTTATTTGAATTGGTACATGGGTACTCCACCGCTTAAAAAGGCACTAAAAAACCAAACTCCCCCAATTGCGCACAATAAAAACAATGGAAAATGTCATTTATATCAATTGTCACAAATGTGTGAATAAAACATTGTACTAGGTATTATGAGGCCATTAACTTAATTATCTATAGGCTTAAAAATTATTGCTACCTAATATTTAATCAATGCTTATTATGTGTCAGAACTTGGTTTAAACCCATCAAACACAGTACACAGTATGCATAAACATACGACATATACTGAATGCCAGCTAATGGGCAAATTATGAATTTATTGAATTGGGGTCTTACATTTTATTTTTATGAATAATTGTAGCTTTCATTTTATTTCTACCTTAATCCTCTTAATAGAAAGTTATTATGATGACTGAATTAATCAAGACTCTTTGGGCTGTAAATGATTAAACTTAACTCTGAACTGATCACTTTATAACAGTAGGAAAATCACTGGAGTAGCCCTCAGACTACATGGAGTTACTGCAGGAACTAGGGCCTAGGAGACTTGGGGCTGGATTCTACCTTTTCAGGGCAGTCTCTCTCTTCTCAGAATCTACCTCTGCTGTGTCTGATCATCTTAATTCTTTCTTACCCTGGGCACACCTTCTCCATATGGCAGGAAGATAACCAGTTGCTTTTCCAACCTTCCATCCTTTCAGCACTCCATCTCCAAATCAAGACAGACAGGATGGACAGGTAGAGTTCTTTTTTTTTTTTTTTTTTAAATCCTCTATTCATTAGTCTCTTAGCCTTATACTCCTCATTTTTCCATCTCCAAAAGGGTATAGAGAAGGCAGAAATATGGAATAAAATATCTTCAAAGATGGAAGGAAAAAGGGAGCTTCCTGGTCTAAGGGCTGGAAGTGATATAAAAGGAAGGTAGAAGATGTGCTGTCTTAAAGAGGCAACTCTCCAACTCAGAGGAGGACAACTGTTCTAGCAGGGCCTCTTCTGCCACCTCTTCCTCAATTTCTGTGCTTCCAACCACTGGAAAATTGGCATTATATGCTGATTTTATTAGACAGAGACACTATTCACATCTGTCATAAAATATGTATCCTATTGGACAGAGAAATCTATGACATTTAAAAAGTAAGTTGTACCCCTAGTTCCCAACCTGCAAAACTGAGTAGAGTCTGAGATACTTTGTAAGTGCCCTGAATACAACAGGGGGACTTAGATGTGTGTGAAGACTGTGACATGAAGAAAGACTGTGCTCCCCTGCAAAGCTTGCTCTAGATACGAGAGGAAACTACCAGTATGAGTGAGGCAGTAGAAGATGCATTTCTATTGTTTTCTCCTTTTTTTTTTTTTGCCATTTCCTTAATTTTATGAAATTTACACTGACAGCACGTGCCATCTTACATTGTATGTGTACCCAGACTGGATTTTCTTTGGGAGCTATTGTATAGAAAAATGTACCAGGATGCCCAGGTTGTGTTCTTGCGTGGGGGTGTAGCGTGTGGTGGTGAATGTTGTGATTGGCGGGAACAGTGTAAGAGCACTGGGCTCATTGCATGAATTTGTTTTAAAGGGAAAAGTGTTTTTGAGGAATTTCTTCATTCATTTATTAATTCAACAAATTATGAATATAAATATGCCAGACAGTGGCTAGATACTTGGTGATGAGCAAGATAGGTAAAATTCTTACCTTTACTGACATTATACTCTAATGGAAAATACAGACCTCCCTCACCCCAAGAAAACTATAGCAATTAGTTAGAATCAAGGTTATAATAGACAGTTATGAAAATGAATAGGCAGAACACCGGAGCCAAGGGCTCCGAAAAGATGTTATCATCTGGATTTTGATTTGTCTCTGCCTCCCTGTAGTGAAGTCATTTGCTTTTAGGCCCCTGTTTAAATAGGCACCTACATAAATTTCTTGGTGAAAACAACTAGAGAGCTCACACAAAAATATAGCTTCCCAAATATTCACTTTAAAGTTTATGTCAGGGTTAGAGGAGTGTGTATGAAAGCCGGAAATGTGTCTGACAGGGAAAGCATGCATCCCTCTGTCCCTGTTATGGACAGAGATAGACTGATGGATCTATATAGATAATTTTTCATGGATAACATAAAAATTTCAATTAAGATCTCAGTAGGTGATTAATACAGAACTCCTAAATGGAGTTTTTTGCTCTGGGTGAACTAATTGCTTCCCTGGGTGATAACCACAAACAGCTTAATTGGGTAGAAAGATGAGCACACATCTTACATTCATGAGTAAAAGGATGCCAGCTGATGATTCAGAAGCTGAGGAGTCTCTCTTTGGGGACAGACATTGGTGGGGGTGAAATGAAAGGTGGGATGCGGTGGTTAAGATTGCCATTGTAGCACAGGCAAGAACTTGACAACATGACAGATAGTGAGAGAGAAAGTCAAGCCAGTTAGAGGTGGCCTCCGATTCATGGTTGACAGCCAAGAATAATTTGTGGTTAGCAGAGCAGGCGTACTCACAGCCCACGCACACACACTCACTCTGAAAGTGCTCTGAGTGAGATTATCTCAATGGAGGTCTGTGGCTAGCTTTGCACTTTAATCACTGACTTGTTAGTGTGCCAATCTCTTTTTAAATTCTTTTAAAGTGCTTACCTCACTTGAAATAGTTAGCTGTCTATGTGATAGCCATGTTTATTCCAGATATAAGGCCATTGAAATTGCCACTCATACTGCCTAAAACACTCTGTCCTTAAATTATCCACTGGCTGATCTCTTTTTGTCAGTCTATCCTCAGCTTCAATGTCAGTTCTTCAGAAAGTCTTCCTTGAGTCTTATTTTATTTTATTTTATTTTTGGCACAATGAAAAACTTTATTATTACATTGTGGTTAAACACAGTATTCAAATGTGCAACTTTCAAACTCAAGAATGTCATCTTCTGACAAACAAACTGGGCATTTTTTGTAGGAGTCTTCATGTAACTTCATAAAATTCTTGCTCTCAATAATGTCTGACACTGATTTTTTTGTTTTTGTAATTTTGGGGGAATCATTGAGGGTACAAAGAACAGGGTTACACTGCTTGCATTTGTTAGGTAAAGTTCCTGTTATAATTGTGTCCTGCCCCCAAGAGGTGTGTCACACACCGTGACCTCCCACCCTCTCTCTCCTTCCCTCTCTCCACTCCCCAATTTCCCTACTCCCTTTCATATACTAGCATCAATTGTCCTCATCTCAGAATTGAGTACACTGGATTCTTGCTTCTCCATTTAAAGAAGTTAGAGAATAGTCTTCTGCCATATTATATTGTCTTATTATCTTAAAGCACATGTGACTTGTCGGAATTATCTTAAAGCTTTTATAATTGAAAATTTTTTTTTTACTGTAGGTATCCCCCTTCTGGTCTGAAAACCTAGTGGGAATAAGAACTTTCTCTATCTCATTGACCATTGGATCCTCAGTTAGAAGAGTCTCTGGCATTTACCTCTTTCTGTTCTTTGAGGGCAGGGGTCATATATTAGTCAAATTCCTAAGCTTGATGCCAGCACAGCAAGGGAACATAAAGACGTCCATTACTGCTAGGCTTCTTTAATGAGAAATACAATTAAGCCTTATAGAAGTAATAGATAATGAACATTAACATAACATGAACATTTACCCAACTTCATGTTTGGTAAATGGATCGGTTTTTGCTTAACTTTTAAATTAGTATAATTTAAAACCAGCAGGCATTTTTGTGTATTTGTGTGTTCAATGTGCACTTAAACACTGTTCTGTAACAGGAGCTTTCAGAAGTGAAGAAGTATAAAAGTAATCCTTGCCTTTTAAGATCTTATACTCTTTTAAAATGAGTGGATGAAATGCTTTCTCTCTTCTAATTTTTGGAAATGGTGTCTACCTATGTTCTTAGATAGAATGATGTTTGTTGAATGAATGCATGAAACAATTTAGGAATCATTGAATGAATAAGGAATAGAAGATCCAAAGGAACATGATACAGTCAGATGTCAGTCTATAATTCAGAGTGGGGGATTTGTCTACATAAAGCAGTATTTTTCAACCTTTTCATCTCACAGCACACTTGAACCTATAGTTAAATTTCCAGACTTCAATTATGTTGATCAAGAAAAAGTAAAAAGAAGAATATACTTACTGTGCTTTGAACTTCTTTCAAAAATAATTTAATTAATGATCGTTAAACATTTTCTCAGCCCACCTAAGATCTTCTCCTGGCACACCAGTGTGCTGCAGCATACCGGTTGAAAATCACTGACATAAAGTCTTTGAGTCATGAAATAGGCTGAATTTATTTTTCATCCAACAAAATCTACTATTTCCTTGTGCTCACAGCATTTTTTTTTTTTTTTTTTTTTTTTTTTTTGCAGTTTTTGGCTGGGGCTGGGTTTGAACCCGCCAACTCTGGCATGTGGGGTTAGTGCTCTACTCTGTTGAGCCACAGGCACCACCCATTTTTTACAGTTTTTGGCTGAGGCCAGGTTTGAACCTACCACATCTGGTATATGGGGCCAGTGGCCTACTCCTTTGAGCCACAGACGCCGCCTAACAGCACTGTTTCTTATGTCTATGGGTCGTTCATGGTGTTCCCATGCCTGGAATGCCCCAAGCTCATAGTCTCCATCTGTTCTAAGTCCAGGATAACATTAAACAGTATAATCCCAGTGAAATATTTTATTGCCTCCCATGTAGTAATAATGTCTCCTGCCTCTGAATTCCTAGAATGCTCTACAGATTCCTTGCCTACGGCATTTAACCTTCTCATTTTAAATTACCATTCTTTATGTCTGGGTTTGATCTTCTCTTTTAGACTCTTAGCTCTTCAAGGGCAGGCTTCATTGCTGATTTGTCTAAGTAGCCAACCTTCTGTCCTTTGTTCAATAAATCTTTACCGAAGCCTTGTTATGTATCAGGTATGGTACTAGTTTTGGAGAAACAATTGTGAGCAACTGACATGGATTTTGCCCTGTATCATAGAGAATAGCACTAATGGCTTTTGTATGTTGAGCATGTCAGCCAAGTTGACAACACAATTATTTCAGCATATGGTAATAGGTAAGGAATAGGTTTTATGTGCCAATTCCTGGTTCTATCACTTATTAGACGTGTGACTTTAAGCTGGTAATGTAACCTCTCAGAGCTTCTGTCTGAGTTAATAACACAAACAATGCTGTGTAAGAAGCCAAATTAAAGCGGATTAAAACAGAATTTATTAAGCTCATGAGTGTTGTGTGTTGATTGGAGGTGCTTTGCTCTGGCCCCAGCTAGGTTTGTTTCATTTTGGGTAGCTCATAAATCTCTAATGAGCTAGTGAGTTTGCTGGGGCTGTGATGCAGTCCAGGATAGCCCCCCAGGCCAGCTCTTCTGTGCATGGTCTCTCTCTTCTGCCAACGGGGCCTGGACTTTAGTGGTTGTAGGGATCCAAAACAGCAAGTGGAAACATACAGGCTTTTTGTATTGTAAGCTCTGAATTGACACCACGCCACCTTTGTTGAATTGCTTAAGGAATTCTATTCTTCTATTGCTTAAGCAAGTCCCAAGACCAGCTAAGATTCATGGGATGGGAGAAAACAGACTCCATATTTTGATGAAAATTACCATAAAATCTCATTGTACAGGATGTAGAAATGGAGGGAGGGGCATGAACAATTGCTGGCTTTTTTTGGACTTGATCTACTACTACTTGAGTCTAAAGAGATGCTAATAATACTTCCTATTGTATAGGTGGCTTGCAGAAATTATATGAAATTACATGGAAAGAACTAGGGATGTTACTTGACACTTAAGAAAAACTTAGTAAATGTTGAAAGTTTGTTATGAATATTATATAATTTACCCTCACAACCCACCATATAAATCATGTAAAGAGATTATAATTCTCTTCTTACAAATGAAGAAACTCAGAGCTGAAGTTATTTTTCCCAGATCCCATAGTCAACTTTGAAGTTAGGATTCAAGCCATAGTTTGTTTGACTTTAAAGTTTATAGCGGAGACTTCCTTTTTGATTTTCTTTCCCCCCCACCAAACACAGGAGTAAACCACATTTCTCAGCCTCTCTTGCTGTTAGGTGTGACCACGTGGTTAGGTTCTAAATGGTCGGCAGTATTATTATGATGGACTCCCATGCTGGCCCATAAAATCCTTTTGTGTGGATTTTACATGTGTTTTCCCCTTCCACAGCTTGAAGCATACAACGTATTAACCGTAGAAGTTATGTGATAAAGATGAGAGAGCCACCAGCTGGAAGGAGCTCAGGTCCCTGAATCTCCATGTGGAAGAGGAATCCCTACAGAATAGGAACTCTGATTTTAGATTTCAGTGAATCAGAAATAAACTTTTATTGTGAATAACCAAGTAAGTATTAGAGTTTATTACAGCAATAGCAAACTAACTAGTACAGTTTAGTTGTAGCAAACTAATTATAGCTGTAACAGACTAGTTATTAATAATTATAGCTAGTTTTTACTCACTGTGACATACCAACCAATATGGAATTCAATTTCTAAAACATTATACTATATAACTTAGAGTAATGAACCTTTCCTAGACAGTATTTTGTACATATTAGGCACTCTAACATAAAAGATTATGGTACGAGATCACTTGTACCTTATATTTCCTCTCTGCCTGTGATTTGCCAGCTTTCCTATCACTTGGAAAAACCTTTCCCTTTCTGATTAAACAAGATTGACTGTAGGGTTGATGGGCCTCTAACCTGGACTGGAAGATCACCATTATAAGGATGCACTTTATCTCCATGAACAAAATCAAATATATTTTTAAGAAAAATGAAAAAATATTAGATGATCTCTACAGGTTGGAAATATTTGTTTCAGGATGTCTCTTAATGTTCAATTCTGAGGCTATTGTCCAGGACTGGGGTCAGGCAGATACTTAAAAACATAGCAAAAGTAGATTTAAGCACTGTTTTTTAGAAAGAAAGGAATTAAAAATTAAAAGTGAAAAAAATTAGAAAGGTGGAAAAAAGCTAGTGAAAACAAGCAAATAAACCAAAGGTGATCCAGTCTTACCTGAAACCAAGAGGCATGACATCCACACTACCATGCTATTGACCCATTAAAGAACAGTCCACACTAGTTGGTACCATTATAGAAGCTCTAGTAAAACAATTAGAGCTTTTATTTTATGGCAATTATATGGAACCTCTACTATTGACAGCTCTCAAAGAATTTTCCCTCTGCTTTAGAGGACCATAGAATCATAGGGAGGCCGAATGTGTAAATTTGGAGCCATAGAATAAGAGGTCTAGGTATAGCCCTTAAAAAAAGAATAACTGGCATACAGTAAAATCTCAGTGAAAAAGAACTTAATTTTTAAAAAGTTTCCATTTATATTTAGTAACCTCACTTTAAAAGAAAGAATAATCTTACTAACTTTTAACTTTTACTGTATGCCAAGCACTCTGAGTTGAACTGGAAAGAGGAAAATAATAAAACCAAGTTGAACAGGAATTTTGTGAAAGGAAATATTTTTCTCAGGGAGGTTTTGGGTAGAAGAACAGTTTCACTAAACAAAGTCATGGGTTGAGTCTTGGTTCTGGTGCTTGGGCAACCATATTGTCCTCTCCAATCCTTAGTTTATTCATCTGCAAAGAGGGAACAATGGCATCCTCCAGTAAGGGTGAATGAAATAAAGTATGTGAAGGCATTTTTTTTAAGCCACAAGTGCAAGGAAGATTAACTTGAATATAAAAGTGATATTATACTCACACATATCTAATTATCTAATATTATTGGATATGGTAGGAGTAAAAAGTACAATGAAGGTTTTGAGAAAATATAAAATATATTTATAATTGGTTCATGTCTAAGGAAACACCCTGTATATCGCTAATATCCTTATTACCCAATAAACAAGCAAAATTCTGCAACCAAATAAACACATCATAACAAAATTCCTCTTTAAAACGAGCAAGAAGAAATATTCAAAGATATCTGCCAATGATTGCTATTTGATGGAGAAGAGTAAATGAGATAATTCACTAATACTTCATTTCTTCCAGTAAGTCATTAGATGCTTAAGAGAAGTGGCTCATTCCAGTTTTCCTTTTCATTAAATATTCATATTTACTAATGGAAACTGTTCTGACAAATTAGGTAAGCTGGGCAACTTATGAATTTATGCCTCAAAAAGAGAAGTTGTGGAATTCCCAGTGAGGAAGCTGATGCTTGAGTCATTAACAGTCTATTGATTTTATAATTAAAAAGCTAGAAAGTAAATATAGTGTGTTTTAGATGTTGTCATGGTTGTTTATCTTGATGCTTAGATCACAAGCTTTTTGATTATAGATATATAATGTTCCTGTGGTTTGTTTTAGAGGATCCCCTTTCAGTTCTCTGGGAATAAAACTCCTCCATTGTGTCACCTATAAGGAAGAAAATGCCATTGAACCAGTCTTGCCATTTTGGTGTTAGGAAAGGGACCATAAGTTCTAGAAAACTAGAAGACCAGAAATTTGAACACAGGACACAGTTCTTGCTCCTACGTTTCTGGGAGGAGCTAGCCGAGAGGAATTTGACACCAGTTATACGACAGTAGCCCAGCAAATATTTACGGTGCACTTAGTATGTGCTAGGCATAGAGGTCAGGATATAGTGATGAATGAGAAAACATGGTGCCTCCATTCAGGGGACTTCAGGCAGACGACTAAGTGAATGGTAAATACCTGTAACACATGTCGAGGAATAGGATGACAGGGAACTATAAGAACACATACTCAGGCAACATAGGGTCAGGTACTGTCTTCCTGATAGGATTATTTGTGATGGTCCCTTCAGGATGAACAGGAGCCAGGAGTGTTGCAGAGGGTGGTAACAACATGCACAATGGCCAGGAAACTAGGAAGAGTATGACGTGTTCTAACCATTCCAAGGCAGTGTGGATAGAATAGTTCAATAAAACTACACAATAAGAACGAACATGAGCTACAACTGTGAGTCACAGTAAAGGTGGTGTATGAAATTTAAAATGTTCTGGGAGTCACATTTACAAAGTAAGAAGAGATATATAAAATAACTTTTTATGATATATTTAGACACAAATATCCCAGAGATTATCATTTCAAAACATAATCAATATAAAATATTAACAGGACATTTTATATTATTTTTTCCATACTAAGTCTTTGAAGTTCTCTGTATATTTTATACTTGCAAATATAGTTCTCAGTTTGAACTAGCCACTTTTCTAGTGCTCAAAGCCACATGGGTACTACACTGAAAAATAGAGGGCTAGGAAGGAGTGCTAAGAGATGGGGATGGACAGGTAGAAAGAGACTAAATCCTGAAACTGAATTTTTCATTTGCAATCCCATTAGACTAGGTGGTCTTCAAGGTCCTTCTAGCCCTACCGTTCTATTGCCCTCCAGCCTATCTCAATGTAGGCGTGCAAAGAAGTATCCCCAATGGACTGTTCTCACCTTACATCTCAAATTTCTTTTTATCCCCTTGCCCCTTTTCCTTCCTTCTTCCTCTTTCTTCTTCTTCTTTTTCTTTGATGACTACAAAGGTATTTACACATGCATCTGACCTGGGAATGCCACAAAGGGTATACTTGCTCTGCTCTGTGAATTTTTATTTGAAGCTCATTTCTCTTGGTTCATTTGGTAGAGCTTCTGTTTGATAGCGTTTATAGTAGACTTTCATATAGCAGATTCTTCCGTCTCGTGGCAGCACCTTCTTTTTCTTTTGGAACTATAATTCATTCTTCCATTTTTAGCTCAATGTTGTTGAAGTGTGGCTAGCCATGCTCCAAATTCAGGGAGCAGTGTGTCTCAGTATTTTGGTCACACTAATTGGTTTAGGCATAAGGCATGTTAATCAGGTCCAATCAGAGCCCATGTGGGGAATTTTGCTCGTGCTGTTAAGATGAAAGTATTGTCTTTTCTTTTTATTGGTAAGATTATTGGTAGGATAGGATATGGATTGGAGATGATGGTAGCTATCTTGCTTTGGAATAAGCAAACCCAGAGATGCAAGCAGAGAGATGGAAGAACTAGAGCTTTGAAAACAATGTTTTATGCTCCTGGATCCAGCTGTACCTGAAGTCCAAAGATATAATCTTGGTCTTTCCTCTTTTGTAAATTTCTCTATTCTCTCTGTCTTTCTCTTCTGCTAATGCCTCCTTGAGTTTGAGTTTCTAACACTTGCAGTGAAAAGATTACTGGCTACAATCTTCAAAATAGCACTATTGTCAACTGAAATGTAGTTTTACAGAATGGACCCAGAATTATATGAAAACTTTGTTAAATAGAAATGTCTGTAAAAATATACTTCTCTGAACTATTATTGATTATTCATTAATGCAGTAGCTGTTTTATTCAACAAATATTTATTACAAATATACTATTTATCAGGCACTATGTTCTGCTTTATATATTTGGCCAATAATTTACTTGTTTTCTTTATTCCTCTATAGTCTTTTGAAGGGCAGAATATTCCTGCCCAAGCCCAAATAAAATGAAGATTTTGAAAATAAAAATAGAAACAAGAGCTTTTTGTTCAAATGTGTTTCATTTTTTTTTTTTTTAATTGTGTCAACTTCATGTTTTTTGAGAAGGAACAAGTAATTCTCCCAAATTTCTTTTCTTGGTCCCATTTATTTTTATGTATGTCCTATATTAATTTTCTGCATAATTTTCTGGCTATAATTTTGGAGCACTTTGGAATAAACTGTCTCAGAATTGTGACTAGAATAAATGGGCAGTTCAAGAAGAAATCCACATCCAGACCTTAGCCTACTGCGTTATTAGAATCAGTTGAGATAATTGTTTAAAATGAAAATTATTGGGCTCTTTTTGTTCAGAAATACTAGCTTGGAGTCTTTTTGGGAAAGTGCTGGAATTTTTACTTTAACCAGAGCCTTTAGAGAATCACACACTTATTAAAGTTTTAAAAGAATAATTGGTTGGTTACGAAAAATATCCAAGGCAGTGAGTGCGGTATACAACGCAGGCACTGAGATTGAGATCATTAGCCTTTAAATATTGTTTATCTGCTCTGGTCTACCTGACAACAAACAATTATTTTTAATAATCATAAACATTTCTCATAGAAAACTACTTTCTAAGTATGCGTGAACAGAATTTTATTAATCATAGGTAAACACTATGGATTTGAGTGACTATGTATTAAATTTAATTACAGAGAATGAACTCTGTTTAATGATGGATTAACTGACCAATATTAGCTTAAGCTGGAAAAACTGCACTAATGTAACTTTTTGCAAACAAAGAAACAAAAATAGTCTCACTCCCTAAGCTCTGTTCTTATATATTTTATTGAAACTGTTAAAACGTCTTGGTCAAACTTTTTTTTTTTTTTTACATTAGCCTGAGTGGAGTTTTGAAGTTCATTTTAAAACTTGCATTGCTTTGCAAAAATAGTTGGTACAATGGATCTATGCAGTAAGAACTGGATGAATATGAGAATGAGATCTTGCAAAGCAGAAATAGCCACCTGGAGTTAGGATTTGGAGAGGGAGACTGAAAAAGAGGTTCAGATCATAGTAGATATTTAGGATACTTTTTCCCCAAGTTTTGTATGCTAAATGGAAGTCTTCTGGTGCCCATGATACTTTTGGGGGCTCTGGTAATGTTCCTGTATACTTGGATAAAATGCTTTAGCTAAATAGAGCAACCAGGGAAGTGTTTCTTTCTCAAAAGCCATTTGAAGACCACGGAAATGTTGTCATCTGATTCTAGCTAGCTGGCTTACTTTTTTTGGACTCCTTCTTTTATTCAACCAATGTTTATAAGTGCCTCAGTATGCCAGAGATTGCACTAAGCAGTTGGGATAGAATAACATGGACATAGTCCTGTCCTCACATGGCTTATCTTTTGGTGACTCTACTGATCTGTCTACCTAGTCCTGTGTGATAGAACCCAGAATATAGTCTTTCTTAATTTTTTAGAAAAAATTTATTTTGGTTTTCATGAATTATAGACCGATTTGATTAGCAGACAGTTCTAACACACATGGTCACATCGTGTTTTGTGCAAAATAGTCTGATGCATCTCAATCCAGTTTCCTCCACGAGGAATATATGAACTATTAATTCCATTAATAATTATCATCATTGGAGTCTATTTTCTTGCTGATAATCCCCCACAGGTAGCACAAGATGATTGTGCTTTTTAAAGTTTACTCCAATCTGTAGCATGCACTCCCCAATTTGCTTTGTTGGAAAGATGCATAAATATTCACACTGATCTCCAGAATACCTTTAGGATCTTCTGTTTTGAGGGGCCAGCTGTGATCTGACCCTCATGTCGGGTTCCATCTACCAATGTAGCAATTACGATCAGTACTGCTTAGGAAGATAATTGGGCCAGGCCAACCATGTGTGAGTAATTGCCTGCCACTCCAGAGCATGGGTTCTGAAGGTGTCAGGCATCCTCAAACTTTTTAAACAGGAGGCCAATTCACTGTCCCTCAGACCGCTGGAAGGCAGGACTATAGTTTAAAAAAAAAAAAAAAAAACTATGAACAAATTCCTATGCACACTGCACATATTGTATTTTGAAGTAAAAAAACAAAACGGGAAAAAATACAATCACACCGCCCCGCGGGCTGCAGTTTGAGGACCCCTGGTGTAAGTGCTCACACAGAACTGCTCAATGAATTGCAGGGCCTGCCAAATGGCTGTCATCATGGCTAATGAAGGTCTGATAAATTTCCTTTAATTAACCAGATTTCTATCAGGTAAGTTTCCATTGACAGGAAGGCACAGTTTCAGGGACTAGTGCAGAGAAAAGTTCTTTTCATCTTTTTTAGTTTCCTAAGATAATTAAGGCAAGTGAGAATAGGTGGCAATGTTGAGGCCATGAGAATACCGTAATGGAAGTAAATTTAAGGTGGTGCTTTAATAACAAAATGACACAGGATCATCACATCTACATTGTACATTGTTACTTTTGGATTCTCTGATCTTGGAGAAAGATTTATGAAGCAGTGTACTGTGCCCAGGTATGCAACACTTTGAATCAAAGCCTTTTTTTTTTTTGCCATTGGGAGGATGTTGACATATGTTTTTCTTTCAGTGGAGCCAGAAACATTTTTTCACTCTAATTTCATCTGTTAGAAACTAAGATAGCATCTATATCCCTAGCTATCACTTAGCTCCTGGTAGTTGCAATACAATCAATATTAGCATAAATATCCTCAGAATATTTTACACTATCCAAAGTATTGTCATGTACATTTACATATTTGATTTTTGAAGCCATTCCATGGGGTGATTATTATTAAATTAATTTTACAGATAAAAAATAAGGCTCATGGTCATATTAAGACTTATGGTCACATTGTTACCAGCCACTATTAACCTAAACAGCTGTTTCATGCAGGGTGCTGGTGGTCATCCTGAGCCTACAGGCTGACCTCTGGAGACTGTTAATTCACTTCCAAGACCTCCTGTCATGAATACTCTCCATGGGGAACTGGACTCTATGGTACTAGTCAGGGATCCAGGACATTCTGTGCACCCAGCGAAGTATTGAAGACTAGAGTAAAAATGCTTTGGAGATGGGAAGATACTGTATAACTTTGCAACCTATGATGAAGAATCCTCTGTTCAGTGTAGACCATGATGAGTAAGAATGTTGCTGGTTTACCCTTTTTTACTCTTTGGGGAGACATCCCCACTGCTGTCCTGAATTGCTGGCTTTTCTGTAAATAAAAGTGAAATTGTTGATTTCTCAACTGCTTCTCCGTTGATTGACTCGGGTGATAGGCAGATGGACTCCTTGGTCTGTTAACGACACGACTTAGAAGAGTTAATATAGTGTAAAATATTCTGAGGTTATTAAGACCTAAATTCAAAAATGGTTCTCATAATCGAATATCCTCTTTCTTCCCTGCTGCACTGAATGGTACTCAGAGAGGTGGCTGTTGTGTCAGAGGTTCTCCAAATTTTACTCTTACTTGTCTTTGGAGATATCCAATAATAAATAATAAAAATACAATCATATTAACAGTAATAATAGCATACTTTAGTATCTGCTCTGACCTTAAGCCAGTAATTTAAATTTTCTAAGGTTCACTTTCTATACCTATTGAAAACAGTATCTCTTAATTTTGTGAGGATGAATGGCATGATTCACATAATAATTATAAAATCATGATGATAATAACAATGACAACTACTATCTTGGTATCCTAGGTATTTACTAAGTACAAGATATTTTAAATATATAATTTCTAAGCCTTGAAATAATGTTATGAAATATGCATTTTATATTATTTATTTTTTTTAAAAGACAGAATTTTGATCTGTTGCCTAGGCTATAGTGCAGTGGCACAATCATAGCTCACTGCAGCCTCAAATTCCTGAGGTCAAGCAATCTTCCTGCCTCAGACTCCTGAGTAGCTATGGGTACAGGTGTGTGCTATCACACCCAGCTAATTAAAAAAAATTTTTTTTTTTTATAAAAATGGGGTCTTTCTATGTTACCCTGGATGCTCTCCAGGTACTGGCTTCAAATGACTCTTCCACCTTGGCCTCCCAAAGTGCTGGCATTACAGATATGAGCCACCATGTCCAGCATAAAATATATATTTTAATTATTGATTTAGGAGTAGAAAAATGAAGACTAGAGAATTTCTGTGGCTTGCTCAAGATTAAATGACCATGAAGAACCTGTTGTTAGCATATGGCCTGGATCCCAAACCCGCATTCTTGGCTGTGTTAAGTTCTTCACCTGAAATCAATTAGCAATTGATTCCCTCAAATCCTTGATCTCCCATGAGTACCAAGTCCCTGCTATTCTCCTGGTATAATTCAGTGAACATAAGGTATGCACAGTAAAAAAGATTTGAATTTTACAGTTTAGCACAGGCAGTTGGTTGCTAGGAATGAAAATGTTTCTTTGTGTACTAATGAGCTCATGTGTGTTAAATTATAGGTTCTTTGAAAAAGTAGGTCAGAGTCCAAATAACCTGTGGTCTAAAAACAATAGTTTAATGAAAACCTAAATTGTGACCTACGGAGTTGTGACTCTAAAGAACCTTTAGGGCTTTTTGAAGAACTTACAACTGCATTGTTACCTCTTGTCTCTGTTAGGCAAGTAAAGTGCTCCCCATGTTTCACAGCTGAAGAAACCCAGCACAGAGGAGTTAAATTTTCTGTCAAAGATCACCTAGCAGAGGAACCTGGTTCTACTTCCCCATTTTCTATTGTGACCCTAAGACAGGCACCAAGGAGTGGGGGCTATATCTCAGGCTGATTGAATTCATCAATAAGGATTATCCATACACATTGCCCCCTCAGGCATTAGGAAGGATTACAATGGGAAAGTTTTCTCCACTTGTATTGGTCTTCAGTTTAATTGGCATAAACTCTGCATTAGAAGCTGTTTCATTTCTGCTCTCTCACATACCAGCTAATAAACTAGGTCACTTAGCCTATGTTTCCTCTTGGTGCTGTGTTTCCTATTGTGGAAAATAAAGACACTGATTCTTCTTATTATTATCTCTCAGGGATATTGAGAGCTCTCACCAGAGGCTATAGGTGATAAGAAAGTGGAGTCAAGATCTAGTTGTGAGCAAGCTCTAGTCTTCTCCCCTCCCTCCTCCCTTCCCTCCTGTCCCTCTTGGAATAGAGTAGTAGAGCGGGGAAAGGGTCTGTAAAAAGGAGAGGAGGTTGGTCCAGGGATTAGAAAGGCTTTGTTAGCAGAGAGAAAGCAAAAGTGCAGAGTGGTTTCTGACCAGGAGTCAGCTCTTTCTCACACAGTTTCAAGAGGCTTTCATTAGTGTAGCTGGAATGCAGGAGGGAAATCATCATTTTTCTGCAGAGTGAATGATGCCATGTCAGGGCCTGACCTCAGAATTACTCCCTTCTCCCGAAGTGTTGCACCAGAGCCTTATCTCTAGTGTCAGCCAGGAGCAGGGTAGGAGATACCTGATGTTTCCCGGGAACAGAAGCCTTGAAGCATTCCACGAACCTGGGGAGGAGGTTGGTACGACCACGTCATTTCATCTCTGATCTGTGTTCTGCCACTAGCTGTCCTCTCCAGATGGCTATCCTCTCCTAAGGGTCATGAGGAGTTCTTCTCCAAACCTTCCGTCCTTCTTTCCTTCTCTCTGTCTGCTTTTTGTTTAGACACAGGGTCCTAGCTCTTTGGCCCAAGTTGAATGTAGTGGCATAAGCATAGCTCACTATGAAATCCCGGGTTCAAAAGATTCTCCCATCTCAGTCTCCTGAGTAGCCAAGGACTACTAGCATGTGCCCCCAGGCCCAGATTATATATATGCATATATACACATATATATTATCTTGGGGGCATGAGGAATGGCAATGGGCCTTTCTTAATCATATCATAATTTTTTTTTAGGGGCCCGCCTTTCTCCCATTAAGTGTATGGTCTTTGAGGAAGGCTGTGAATCTAGGTCTCTCTGCCTCTCCACTAGCGAACTCAAAGGTAGCCTGGAGGCCACTGCAAGCTCCTTCCCCCAGGCCCCTCCTCACGTTCCAGCACAGCCACTGGGCAGACACAGCCAAGAGCAGGTGTCTCTTTCTTCTAGAACTAAATCTTTAGCACAATGTCAAAGAGAGAGGAAACAAAGCAAACTCATACAAGTTGATCATTAGACTTTATGGTAGCAGCTTTCTAGAATGGGGAAGTGGTTCCTCTGCCCTATTTGAGGTTTTGTTCTAGAGCTGTGTCCTGCAGTGTTCCCGGCAATTCTGTGGGAATTCATCCTCTCAGTGATTTCCCTCGTAAGTTAGGTGGAGTTGGCTTCTGTTGATTGCAATCAAAGAATCCTATTACATATACATGTTTTTTATCACATTTTCTTGATTTCAAGATGCCAAAAATTTAATATGCATTGTTAACTTTTCAGGGGAAAAGGAAGCAGCAATATCACTATTTTGAGATATATATATATATGTATGTACGTATATATAGACAGGTGAGAGGCATCCTGATTTCAGAAGTGTGAAACATGAGAGGTGGAATGTAAAAAAAGTGTGTGTTTTAGAACTGAGGAAATATGGGACTCATATTATCATTATTAACAAATTACAGTGGGATAATAATCATGACAACTGAGCATTTTGTGTGTAGAGAACCCAGCAGGAGTCAGGGAAGTGGGCCAGAAAAGTTGATTCTGAAATTCTCCTGATTGCTTCTCCGAGAACTTCTGAGTGTATTTACATTTCAGTGTGACAAATCTCTGGTTTGGTCTGCCAGCTGATTTCCAGAAGTTGAAGGCAGTTCTGGTTTACTGTGAGTAGGAGGTTTGCAGGAAAATGG
The DNA here is from genome assembly GCF_027406575.1 of Nycticebus coucang. Taxonomy (NCBI): domain Eukaryota; kingdom Metazoa; phylum Chordata; class Mammalia; order Primates; family Lorisidae; genus Nycticebus; species Nycticebus coucang. The sequence goes on along the minus strand of NC_069796.1, from coordinate 44,426,397 downwards.
CAGTGTAGCAGTAGGGAGAAGCTTTCTGAAGTTGTTCCGAATGTACAGCTGATGGGCAGTTGTCTTTCGGAGAGATTTTTATAGCTTCCTACATATAGCTGGTAAAAAAAAAAAAATAACCTGGATATTGGGGGAGGATCCTGTCAATTTGGAGTCTTATCAAACTCATCTTTGTTAAGCAGTTAATTTGAAGATGTTTTAACCGTTTATTATGAAGGCATGTAAGTCTGAGCTGGCAGCCTGAATTATAGATTAATGATCACTCTTCCCCATGGTGTAATTGTCATTGTTACCCTAGAACAGGCGTCCTCAAACAGTGGTCCGCGGGCCACATGAAGTGGTGTGAATTGTATTTGTTCCCGTTTTGTTTTTTACTTCAAAATAAGATATGTGTAGTGTGCATAGGAATTTGTTCATAGTTTTTTTTTTTAAACTATAGTCCGGCCCTCCAACAGTCTGAGGGAAAGTGATTGGCCCCCTGTTTAAAAAGTTATGAGGATGCCTGCCCTAGAAGATCTATAAGTTCATCTCCAGGGTCAGGAGTAGATGAGGGTGACACTGAAGCAGCCATGGTTGGTGTGAGGATTTGGGACTGTTTCAATGAAGACATAGAAATGCCCTAAAGATATAAGCTACTATTTTTGACTTGACACTGCAGTGACTTAATTGGAAGACAGTGTGATAATGAACTGCAGGGGATCAAGAGGAGGGATCTGTTGGTCACTCTGCACCCACCTGCCACACAAACCTTGCAATTCCATTTGTGCTTCTGTAAAGCAAGAGCAATTACTGATAATTTGGCTGCCATTTGTATCAGGCTTAATGAGTTAGAGCTGCAGCTTCACATGGCCCAGCTTATCACAGACTGGCTGTGGATTTAATGAGGTGATGGATCCTTGCTCTGTCACTTCACAGCTCCTTAGGCAAGGGCAGTTATATAACCCTTTGTCTCAGTTCCATATTTGGAAAATGGAAATAATAACACCCACCTCATCATCATTTTGTTATAAAAATTACTCTTAACTAGTGTCTGTGACAGGCTTAGCAGGGTACAGAATAAGTATTCAGTAAATGTTCGCTAACATTACTAAGATGGGCATGAATATATTTGTGGGTGGGTGCAATGTAGATGTTATGATTTCTGTTATCAGGGGTTTGACAAACTATGGCCCTGAGTCAAATGCAGCAATGTTTTTTTTTTTTTGAGACAGAGTCTCACTGTGTCGCCCTGGGTAGAGTGCTGTGGCATGAGCTCACAGCAACCTCAAACTCTTGGTATCAAGCAATTCTCTTGCCTCAGCCTCCCAAGTAGCTGGGACTACAGGCGCCTGCCACAACGCCCAGCTATTTTTTGGTTGTAGTTGTTTGGCAAGCCAAGGCTGGATTTGAACCCACCAGCTTTGGTGCATATGCCTGGTGCCCTAGCCACTGAGCTACAGGCACTGAGCCCCTGCCACATGTTTTGTATAAATAAAGTCTTATTGGACCACAATCAGGCTCCCTTCTTTATGTATTCTGTATGGCTTCTTTCCTGCTACAAAATCAGAGTAGTTAAAATAAAGATTCTAAAAAATTTCCTTTTTACCCCTTTACAGGAAAAGTCTGCCAACCTCTCGTGGTCATCAGGAAACAGACAAAAGTCCCACCGTTCTTATACTTTACGTTTAGTAGGAGATTGAGATGCATTGGAATTACTTAACCTTTCCCCTACCGGCAATTAATATACATTGTTTAGAAAGTTTCCATTTTTTTCATTTATAAATAATTCCATAATAAATGGCATAGCATATATGTGACTATATCTGTGGATAGATTCCTACACATGAAATACTTAGGGGTAATTATTTAGGACACCTCAGTTGATGTGTTTGCAAATTTACTGACTGGACATTGCAAAATTTCTCAACACCAATGTTGTCAGAACTGAGTACAGAATTAAGCTGTCAGTTCTAATTCCCTATAACAGAGTTTATCATTAATTAGCTTCTTTGATCGAGCCAGAGGTTGCAGTCCCCAAAGAAAAAAACACAACACTGAAGCTGAAGGAATTGACTACTTGTCAGATGAAGTTAACTATCAAGATTCTTACCCTTCACAAGCAATCTTGTGGCTGGTCATTGCTTCCATCTTTCAGTTCAGTGTTGCTGCCTTTGGGCTTTGGAGTAGATGGCATGGATAGAGTCATCAGGCTTAATGTAATTCTCCATCTGGATCATCACATCTGTTAACCTTAAAAAGGCTTCTGCACTCTGGATAAGGGAGCAGTAACATTATTCTTTTATATGAGACGCTATTATCCTCAAGACTATTTCTTGGTGAAATGTGCTTCAATAAGATCTGATGGTGGAAAAGCACATTTTACTCTTAGGCAAAGGGCCCTTCTGTTTTTTCCTTTTAACATACTTCAAATTATGGCACTTGCAAAGATACGGCTGAGGATTTACTATTGCTATGCAAGATTATGCTATATCGTTAGTAGATTGTACAGATTTGCTAACTATGCCTAGATAGTGTTTTAAAACCAGAGAACAAACTGTTATATTAAATCGTGGCACTGAAAACTCAAAAGCTGGAGGGACTCAGCATCATATTAATGCTGAACTAGAGAGCTCATTTTCCATTTGAAGAGAAGAACTTCTTATTCCTAGCCAATCGCTGACATATCTTACTTTTCCAAAAGAAGCTAAAATACACATTTGTATGTGAAACTGTCCCAAGATTTAGACGTCTACGACTACTTCAAAACAAAAACAAAAGCATATATGGAATGCCAGTTGAAATATGTCTACTGGTTTGACACCACCTCTAAGCCATAAAAACATCCATGAAGTTGGAAGGTAGAATGATTCTAAATAGAAATGGCGCAGGATGAGAGGTTCACAACTTTTGCCATGAATAGATGGGAATTCCCCTTAAGAAAGAGAAAACTCTTCTAGTTTTGAAATACTAGAAGAGAATGCAGGGAAAACCCTTGAAGAAATCGGTCTGGGTGAGTATTTTATGAGGAGGAACCCCCGGGCAATTGAAGCAGCTTCAAAAATACACTACTGGGACCTGATCAAACTAAAAAGCCTCTGCACAGCCAAGAACACAGTAAGTAAAGCAAGCAAACAGCCCTCAGAATGGGAGAAGATGTTTATAGGTTATGTCTCCGTCTAAGGTTTAATAACCAGAATCTACAGAGAACTCAAATGTATAAGCAAGAAAAGAACAAGTGATCCCATCGCAGGCTGGGCAAGGGACTTGAAGAGAAACTTCTCTGAAGAAGACAGGTGCACGGCCTACAGACATATGAAAAAATGCTCATCCTCCTTAATCATCAGAGAAATGCAAATCAAAACTACTTTGAGATATCCTCTAACTCCAGTAAGATTAGCCCATATCACAAAATCCTAAGACCAGAGATATTGGCGTGGATGTGGAGAAAAGGAAACACTTCTACACTGCTGGTGGGAATGCAAATTAATACATTCCTTTTGGAAAGATGTTTGGAGAACACTTAGAGATCTAAAAATAGATCTGCCATTCAATCCTATAATTCCTCTACCAAGTATATACCCAAAAGACCAAAAATCACATCATAACAAAGATATTTGTACCAGAATGTTTATTGCAGCCCTATTCATATTTGCTAAGTCATGGAAAAAGCCCAAGTGCCCATCGATCCACGAATGGATTAATAAATTGTAGTATATGTACACCATGGAATATTATGCAGTCTTAAAGAAAGATGGAGACTTTACCTCTTTCATGTTTACATGGATGGAGCTGGAACATATTCTTCTTAGTAAAGTATCTCAAGAATGGAAGAAAAAGTATCCAGTGTACTCAGCCCTTCTATGAAACTAATTTGTGGCTTCCATATGAAAGCTATAACCCAGTTATAACCTAAGAATAGGGGGAAGGAGGAGAGGGAGGGGAGGGAGGAGGGAAGATGGGCAGAGGGAGGGTGATTGGTGGGATTATACCTGCGGTGCATCTTACAAGGGTACATGTGAAACTTGGTAAATGTAGAATATAAATGTCTTAACTCAATAACTAAGAAAATGCCAGGAAGGCTATGTTAACCAGTGTGATGAAAATGTGTCAAACTGTCTATAAAACCAGTATATGGTGCCCCATGATCGCATAAATGTACACAGCTATTATTTAATAAAAAAAAAAAAGAAAGTTTTTTTGGCTTGGTATAACCACTATACCACAGTGGTTAAGGCGCTGGCCACATGCACCCAGGCTGGTGGGTTCAAACCCGGCCTGGGCCAGCTAAACAACAATGACAACTGCAAAAAAAAAAAAAAAAGCCAGGCATTGTGCCAGGTGCCTGTAGTCCTAGCTACTTGAGAAGCTGAGGCAAGAGAATCGCGTAAACCCAAGAGTTTTGAGGTTGCTGTGTGCTATGATGCCACGGCACTCTACCGAGAGCAACATAGTAAGACACTGTCTCAAAAAAAAAAAAAAAAGAAAGAAAGAAAGAAAAAAGAGAGGGTTTTTTTACCTACCAGCAAGGGGAACTTCTTTAAGTCTCTGCTTCCTTCTCTGAGGACTAAATGAGAAAATGTATACAAAGGTCGTTGCACAGTTCCTGATGTGTGGTAGGTGCTAAATACGTATCATCTAATGTAATGTAAAATGAGACCATTGTATATAAAAATATTATGAAATACACCTTTGATCTAAATACTTTGACTCTTTTTTTCGGAATTAGCATATATTTAGACTTGGAATTGTTTGCCATATCACCATTTCTTGGTTAACCACTGTCAAGTCCTGCAGTGTTGTCATTTTGGGACTGGACTTGTGAAGGACTCAGGAAACTGTGTGTGGTAAATCAGGACCCAGAGCACTGGGCATTCCCTGATGCAGTTGGGGGCTTCTACCTGTATCCAAAGCCCCATGCTGGGCTAGTACAAATGCCCTTTCTCACTGATTATTATGGGTTATGGATTGTCATGATAACCACTGGGGTGGTGAACTGAACTGGAGAGGACTGTGAAATATGTTTTAATGTGAAAAGTGTCCTGAGTTGTATAAAGTTTTGCAAATACTCCTGGGGAGTATTACCCAATAATGCTGTTGGGTATTACAAGTTCATTAAAGTCCTCAAAGACCCTTTAAACTCATTAGTGAGCCCTGGGAAGTTGAGAATAATGAGAATGATGATCAGGTGCTAGTAACATATATTTTCTTAGGTTTGGTACTTAACTAATTTCTTGCTTTTACAGACAAGTGAATTCAGAATGGGTTGCAAGAGAGAGGTTATAATGGCAGAAGGATAAATGCATGCTGTGAGCTGGGTGTGGCTTGATAAATGGGATGAGTTAGGGTTAAGGAAGCCTGGTTGGGTGCATTTTAAATATTCATCCTGAAATACTCTTAAGTCTTAGACTTCATTTTTTTTAATGGCCTGCTTAGCCAGAAAACTAATATTTCCTGGAAAAAGCCCTACATCTGTTTGTTACCAAAATGTTTCTCCCAGATTGTCAAGGGACAATGTGGTCTTAGATTTTACACTCAGTGGTTTAGCCATGAGCCAATATTAAAATAAAATGAAAATTTTACATTCTTCCTTAGTAAAGAAACTACATTTTCCTTTGTCTCATCCATGAATTTTGCATAGATACAGATATATGTCTGATAAATAGGTACATAGATAAATAGAGGGTGCCAAAAAATGTATACACATTTCAAGAAAGGAAAAAAACTGTAGGAAATTTGTATATGTCATGTTTGACTTCTGCAATTACAGTGTGCTTAAATGTGACTTGTATTCACCTTTTGTTATTGGTATATGTTACAATTTTAATGCAGTTTTTCTTTCTTAAAATGTGTGTACATTTTTTGTATCCTCTGTAGATATATATGTATAAACATGTATGTAATGTGATATATATTCTAATTTGACTTTCATTATAAGCATATGAATCATGTTAGTTTGATCACTATTTTCATGTAGTAAACCATATGCATAATTCTTCATTTGGATTGTGTCACAAAGCCATTTAGTTTTCAAGTTCTTCTATTAATCACAATGAAAAATGGTATTAATTTTGTTTCTCTCAAAATATTAATCTTTTCAAATTGGTAACTTATATTTGTATTCTTATATTTATGTTCTGATAGTAAGAGGAATTTCCTATGCAGAGTATTTTTTTAAGTGTTACTTATGTGTTTTTCTCATTCATCATGTTAATTATTGCCAACTGTTAAACCATTCAACATCCAAGCACTTTTTTCTTCCCTCCAGTGCCCTTAATGACTAACTTATTTGGAACAGCAGCAGAAAGAAAAATCTCTGAGGCAGAATCTGCTCACATATATTCTGACAAGTCTCAGCTCAGGGCAAATTTCCAAAGGATAATTATAGATGTTGCTAAAGCAGCATTCATGATGGTCAGATTGTCAGAAATCTTATTTATAAATGCTATCATAATGCTGTAGGGGAATCTATTTTACTTTGGAAGAGGAAAGTTTGAAACCTGCGAAACTACCTAAGTTTGCCAGTATTTCTGGTGCTCCCCTCTAGTTTTGCATTAGAATCACCTGTAGAGTTTTTCAGGCTATATATAAAAGTAAATTTGACCACTCACAAAACTTTCTCAGCTAGTATTTATTATTAACTAGGACTGCACGCACTTACTGTTTTCCAGTCATCTATGCACTTTAGATATATCACTAACCCATGTAGTACTTCTATCAAGCATATAAGTTAGTCATTATTGTGGTGACTATTTTACCAATAAGGAAATGGAAACATGGAGAGGTTAGGTAGCTTGCCCAGGGTCACTTAAGTGTTAAATTATAGAGTCAGAGTTTAAATCCATGCTGCTCAACCCCTGACTTCATGTCTTTTTTTTTTTTTTAAAGAAATTATGACATTTGCACTAGACTGTCTATCGCAGCTCAATTTACAATTGCCAAAATGTAGAAACAGCCTAAATGCCCACCAACTCAGGAATGGATTAACAAGCTGTGGTGTCTGTATACCATGGAAAACTATTTAGCCATTAAAAAAATGGAGACTTTACATCTTTTGTATTAACCTGAATGGAAGTAGAACACATTATTCTTAGTAAAACATCACAAGAATGGAGAAAAAAGAACCCTATGTACTCAATTTTGATATGAGCACAATTAATGACCTAGTACATAGTGGGGGGGGAGAAGGAGAGAGCAGAGACAGGGAAGGGGGTTGGGGGGTTTACAGTGTGTGACACACTTTTTTGGGGTAGGACACAATTATAAGAGGGACTTTTACCTACCAAATGTAATCAATATAACCTGGATCTTTATACCCTCAATGAATCCCCAACAATACAAAAAAAAAAAAAAGAAATTATGAGTATGTATGTGTGTATAGTCATGTTATATATATATATATATATACACCTATCTATCTATCAATCATCTATCTATCCATCCATCCAAATGTACAGAGAGAGAGAGAGACAGGGTCTCACCGTATTGCCTAGGCTGGACTCAACTCCTGGGCTCATGTGAACCTCCTGTCTCAGCTTCCTGATTAGCTGAGTTCACGCCTTTAGCTATCACATCTCACTGCTATTTATCTTTAGCAAGCCTAATGGCCAGGTATAGATCTTGGTTTGTTAGTATAAATCACAAAATTAAATTCCTTGCCTAATTCTCAGCTCTTATTAATTTTATTTGAATACCTTATTTTAACCATTATTGGCTTCTGGATATACTGGTTGATTACTTCCTAATGAGCAGAGAATTAAAAATGTCTCCAGGCTGGACTTACTGAATCAGAATCTCTGATGGGTTGTGTGTCAGTATCTATAGCTTGAATAGCTTCTCTAGCCATTTGGATGTGCATGTTACCTGTCACCTTGACAGAGGATACCTGGGAAGGGTGAGATCTAGGAGAACAGAGGTCTTCTCAAGGAGACCCCATGAATACACCTGGAGGGTGCTCTCCATGGTGACTCAGCACTTGGGAATTTGTAGATTTAATTTCCTGGAACCTAGAAATTTACACTTCTGTGAAATCCTATAGTTCTGTGGGGTCTGGAACAGCATCTGCCACTTGATTCAAACTGACCAATGAGAAAGGTACCTGTGGGTTGGAATTTTTTGACTGGAGATAAAAAGGGAAAGACCAAGCCAGCTGGGGAACATGGCCATTTCGAATTCTTCTAAGCCGTTTGCTCTATTGGCTGAAATAAAGCCCTTCTTCTTATAAATATGGTGTTATATGATGTTTGGGTGCTCTTTCTCCCCATTGGGCCTCATCTTCCTGCAACAACCACATATTTCAATACAAGGCAGATTGAGACTTGAATTCTAGAAAGCTATGAAAACTACTATGGGGATGCAGGTGAGAAGCATTAATTCTGACCGAGAAGTCTTCTAAAGAGGTGGCATATTAAAAGGTCTGCAGAAGATGAATGCAAAGTATTATGAGCCATTTATTAAATACCTCTTCAATGGGAAGAAAATGAGTTTCACTTGAATTCCCTTCCACAGGATAAACCTGCAGACATTTGAAGACACACTTCTTGCCTTTTTTAAGGCTCATATTTCTGTTTCCTGGTTTCGAGGAATAGTTAAACCTTAAGCCTGCCAAGGCTTGAACCTGTAGTACCAGAGGCCTAATAGAAATCATTAACTTTCTAATGTTAAACCTGAATTGGCACTAAGAGAGGTCAATACTTGTTTTCCCTTTCACTTGTTCTAACACTACCTCCTCATTGCAGAAGAGCTTCAATTGCTGTACATTTGCATAATACCTTCTCTATTGTACTATTCTTTAGTCTCTTCTCAACTCTATGTGGAAGCATCTTTGCTTGGAAGTAATTAAAACCCCTTTATGAATCAGCATCTGTACTAGAAAAGGTGCAAAACACAAAGACAACTATATGGTATATAACACCTGTAGATTTAATATTTTAAATATTTGATGTAGCCCTTTGGGGGCCCTAGGGTACCTGCCTTGCTTTAATTGGACTTATAGAGCCTATAGTAAGGCCTCTGGAAGATGTAAAATTCTATCCAGAATCCTTTTGTAAAGTATGTTGTTGTAATACTCAGAGTGTGTTGGAATTATAGAAGCTATTGCAATGTCGGTGTGCATAAAATGTTGGGTAACTTTGCTCTCCGAATTGGACGTACAGGATTAAATCATTATTGGATCCATAATATATAGTGGCTTCCACGCTGGAGAGTGCTGTCTTAGCCAGACTCTGTTTTCTTTTGCTTTATCTTTAGGTCTTTATGGGGTCTTAACATCTAAGATGTAGAGCCTGACTGTAATACTCTTTGTAGGATTCTGGCTGTATTCTGTTTCTTACTGTTTCTATCATAGTTTCAAGCCCAGTATGGGTCATAGTAGATAGTGATTCTCATTCATCCAGGACTCATGTCAGAGTTCTTGCTATTAAGAATTTGCACAGAGGAACACAATGGTCATAACATGATAAAATTCACTAACTAAAGTTAATGTGACCATTTGTCTTGTGTGAATTAATTACAAAATTAAAAGGAAAACTGTGTGAAAGATATAGAATTCTGTGAAATTAATTAAAATGAAAGTGGAGAACTACTCCTGTTACATGGGAAACTATTGGAAGAGGAGGATTTGACAGGATCATGTCATTTAAAATTGAAGAAAAGTAAAGTACAATATATGCTTCAAATAGGATGATTTGAATAAAAAATGATTAGGAGACATTCTGTTGAAAATTGAAAAAGATATTTAAAAATTTGCCAAGATTTATAATTGTGAAGAAAGGTTAAACAGAAGTGAAGGATGTTCTATAGCAATGGAATAAAATTTTGCTGGTAAAATTACACCAAAAAGAAACAATATAATTTTTTTGTTTATTTTGAAAAATGCACAAAGCTGAAGTATCAACATATTTAGTTGCACATAAAAAAATTTTATTTTCTCTATGCTCAGCTTCATTTTTAACATAAAACTCAAACTATATTTAAGAGAATTATTTACTATAAAATTTTGCCAATTTTTATCAGTCAGATTCTTGGCAAAAAGCAGAAGATACAGTCAAAGTAGGAAATGAGAGAAGTTTACTATTTACAGAGGTCTGGACAAGTTTAGGGAGCTGACAAGGAATAATATAGTATCCAGGGGCTAGCAAGGGTGAGCAGCCATAACTTCCCCTAGATCTAAGGAGCCAACAGGAAGGAAGTTTACTTGAACTGAAAGGGAGTAAAGTATGGAGAACACCACCTATAGAGAGAGAGGGACACAGCCAGGTCACAGTGATCACACAGGGAGGGAGCCAAGAAACCAACACTATCTTTCAGCCCTGTATCTCCTGCTGGCACCCTAAATGTCCAAACCTGATTGGAAACCACAGTGCAAATACATCAGTTTCCTTGGGCATAGAACAGAGTAAGGTAGGGAAAGATGGAGAATAGGATGGAGGGCAGATGGGAACTTCCAGCATGCCATTTGAAATGGATTCACTTTAAATTAGTTTTTTTACCCCAAGATCAATTACTCTCAGAAAAAGATGTCTGTGAACTCAAGGAGTGTCTTGACTAAGTCAAAGAGAATGACACTTGCAATGCCTGATTTAGACACATTTTAATGTGAGGTTACACCCAACATTTGTAGTTGCAGTGTGTACCCTTGCAGAACTATAACTTACATGATAACATCCTTCGCATTCCCCCCACACACTACTGCTTCATCATGTCTTCCAGTTCTGTGCTTGGGAAAGAAGTTGACTTTCTGGAACTATGTTTAAGACCTGACATTTAGACATGACTTTCTGTAGAGGTTGTACTAGTTTGTGGTCCTGCCAACAGAATATAAGTATTTTTTTCTCTCTGAATTCATACCAGCATCTGTTGTTTGGGGATTTTTTTGGCTAAAAACCATTCTCATTGGAGTTAGGTGATATCTCACTGTGGTTTTGGTTTGCATTATCCTGTGATTAGAGAGATAGACTAATGGCTATTAGAAAAGAAAAGCTTCTATTCATGTCTTTTGCCACTTTTTATGGAGTTGTTTGATTTTTTTCTTGTGATTTTCTTGAGTTTGCTATAGATTCTGGTTATTAACCCTTTATCGGATGTACAGCAAGTAAATATTTTCTCCCTTTCTGTAGGTTGTCTATTCACTCTATTGATTGTTTCCTTCGCTATGCAGAAGCTTTTTAATTCAATCAAGCCATATTTATTAATTTTTGTTGTTGTGATTGCCTTTGGACTCTTCTTTATAAATTCTTTGCTACACCAATGCCTATAGAGTTTCTCCAGCATTTTATTATAAAATCCTTTCATGGCTTAGGTTTAAATGTGTTATCCACTGTGAATTAATTTTTGTGGGTGGCAAGAGGTACGGATCCTATTTCAATCTTCTACCCATGGCTATCCAATTTTCTCAGTACCATTTGTTTAATAGGGATTTGTTTCCCAAGTGTATGTAGTAGTTTGCTTTGCAAAGATCAAACAACAGTATGATGACAGTTTTATATCTGAGTTGTCTGTTCTGATCCATTGCTCTGTGTCTCTGTTCTTGTGCCAATACCATGTTGCGTTGGTTTCTACAGCCTTGTAACATAGCTTGAAGTCTGGTAGGGTGAGGCCTCTTGATTTTTTTTTTGAGACAGAGCCTCATATGTCGCCCTTGGTAGAGTGCTATGGCATCACAGCTCACAGCAACCTCCAACTCTTGGGCTTAAGTGATTCTCTTGCCTCAGCCTCTCAAGTAGCTGGGACTACATGCACCTGCCACAATGCCTGGCTATTTTTTGTTGCAGTTATCTTTGTTGTTTTATCTGGCCTGGAATGGGTTCAAACCTTCCAGCCTTGGTGTATGTGGCTGGCACCTAACCACTGTGCTATGGGCACCGAGCCTGATCTGTCCTTTTTTGTTTAAGGTTGCTTCAGCTATTTGGGCTCTTTTCTGCTTACACATGAAGTATAGCATTATTTTTTCTAGATCTGTGGAAAATGACATTGCTTTATTAACGGGTATTGCATTGAATCTGTAGATTTTGGGGGGTAGTTCAGACATTTTAACAATGTTGATTTGCTAATCCATAAGCATGATATACTTTTCCATTTCTTTACATCCTCTGAGTTTTCTTCCTTAGTAATTCATAGTGCTCCCTGTAGAGGTTTTTTTTTTTTGTAGAGACAGAATCTCACTGTACCGCCCTCAGGTAGAGTGCCGTGGCGTCACACAGCTCACAGCAACCTCTTTACTCTTGGGTTTACGCGATTCTCTTGCCTCAGCCTCCCGAGCAGCTGGGACTACAGGCGCCCGCCACAACGCCCGGCTATTTTTTAGTTGCAGTTTGGCCGGGGCTGGGTTTGAACCCGGCACCCTCGGCATATGGGGCTGGCGCCCTACTCACTGAGCCATAGGCGCCGCCCCCTGTAGAGGTTTTTTACCTACTTGGTTAAATATATTCCTAGGTATTTTATTTTCTTTGTTGCTATTACAGAAGGTTTTGAGTCTTTGATTTGATTCTCAGCTTGACTATTGATGTACAGAATGCTATTGACTTGTGTACATTGAGTTTGTAACCTGAGATTTTTCTGAATTTATTTAGCAATTCCAGGAATCTCTGGACAAAATCTTTTTTTTTTTTTTTTCTTCTTCTAGGTTTTACTTTAATAAGCCAATTTGAAGTTCAGTGATTTTTTTTATCATATAATTGTACATCTCTTTGTTTATATTGTCTTTTTTTCCAGTGAATTTTATTTTTTCTTTTTTTCTTTTTTTTATTAAATCATAACTGTATACATTGATATGATCATGGGGCATCATACACTCACTTCATAGACCATTTGACACATTTTCATCACAGTGGTTAACATAGCCTTTCCGGAGTTATCTCAGTTACTGTGCCAAAACCTTTACATTCTACATTTACCAAGTTTCACAAATACCCCTGTAAGATGCACCACAGGTGTGATCCCACCGATCCCCCTCCCTCTACCCACCTCCCCCTTTCCCACTTCCCCTTATTGTTAAGTTGTAACTGGGTTATAGCTTTCATGTGAGAGTCCCAAATTAGTTTCATAGTAGGGCTGAGTACATTGGGTACTTTTTCTTCCATTCTTGAGATACTTTACTAAGAAGAATATGTTCCAGCTCCATCCATGTAAACATGAAAGAGGTAAAGTCTCCATCTTTCTTTAAGGCTGCATAGTATTCCATGGTATACATATACCACAATTTATTAATCCATTCGTGGATCGATGGGCACTTGGGCTTTTTCCATGACTTAGCTATTATGAATTGGGCTGCAATAAACATTCTGGTACAAATATCTTTGTTATGTTGTGATTTTTGGTCTTCTGGGTATATGCCCAGCAGAGGAATTACAGGATTGAATGGCAGATCTATTTTTAGATCTCTGAGTGTTCTCCATATATCTTTCCAAAAGGAATGTATTAATTTGCATTCCCACCAGCAGTGCAGAAGTGTTCCCTTTTCTCCGCATCCACGCCAACATCTCTGGTCTTGAGATTTTGTGATATAGGCACCGCAATTAGGGAAGAAAAGGCGATCAAGGGTATCCATATAGGGTCAGAAGAGATCAAACTTTCGCTCTTCGCAGATGATATGATTGTGTATCTGGAAAACACTAGGGACTCGACTACAAAACTCCTAGAAGTGATCAAGGAATACAGCAGCGTCTCAGGTTACAAAATCAACATCCATAAATCGGTAGCCTTTATATACACCAACAACAGTCAAGTTGAAAAAGCAGTTAAGGACTCTATCCCATTCACAGTAGTGCCAAAGAAGATGAAATATTTGGGAATTTACCTAACAAAAGACGTGAAAGATCTCTATAAAGAGAACTATGAAACTCTAAGAAAAGAAATAGCTGAAAATGGACAAAATCTTTGACATCGTCTAGGTATAAGATCTTATCATCAGCAAAGAGTAATAATATGACTTCTTCTGTCCCCACTTGGATATCCTTGATTTCCTTCTCTTGTCTGATTGCTCTGGCTAAGATTTCTAGTACTATGTTGAATAGAAGTGGTGACAGTGGGCAATCTTTTCTAGTTCTAGATCTAAGTGGGAGTGTCTTCAATATTTCCTTGGTCAGTGTGATGTTGGCCATGGGGATTTTTTGTATATGACTTTTATAATTTTGAGGTATGTTCAATTTATGCCTATTTTGTTAAAAGTTCTTATCATAAAAGGGTGTTGAATTTTGCCAAATGCTTTTTCTGCCTCTGTTGAGATAACCATATGGTCTTTGTTTTTGCTTCTGTTTATGTGGTGAATCACATTTATAGATTCATGTATGTTGCACCATCCTTGCATCCCTGGGATGAAGCCCACTTTGTTGTGGTGGGTTATTTATTTGATGTCCTATTGAATTCAGTTTGTAGAATTTTATTGAGAATATTTTTTACTGAGAATTTTTTCATCTATATTCATAAGGGATATTTGTCTTTAATTTTTGTTGTTATTGTTGTGTCCTTTCCTGGCTTTGGTATCAAGGTGATATTGGTTCCATAGAGCCAATTAGGGAGTAGTCATTCCTCCTCACTTTTGTGAAATAATTTCTGCAGTTTAGGTACTAATTACTCATTGTAGGTCTCCATAGCCTTGTCATATGGCTTGGTATAGGACTATTTTTTTGTTGGGAAGGTTTTTACTGCTGCTCCCATGTTGTTGCTTGATATCTACCACTTTAGGAATTCTTTGTCTCCCTTGCTGAGGTTAGGGAGGCTGAGTCTTCCCAAGAATTTATCCATATCCTCAATACTTTACAGTTTATGTGCATAGAGATTTTTACAGTATTCAGAGATAATGTTTTGTATTTCTGTAGTATCACTTATAATATTTCCTTTTTCATTTATGATTGAGCTTATTAAGATCTTTCCCTTTTGATTTTAGGTTATTCTAGCAGGAGATCTACTTATTTCGTTTATCTTTTCAAAGAATCAACTTCTTGCTCCATTATTTTGTATAATTCTTTTGTTGTTGATGTTACTTAGTTCTGCTCTGACCTTATTTATTTCCTTTTGTTGGGTTTGTGATTGGTTTGCTCTTTCTTTTCTCATTCCTTGAGGCAATTAATTGGATTGTTGACTTGTGGTTTTTCTTTTTTTTTTTTTAATGTAGGCATGTAAGGTTATGAATTTTCCTCTAAAGACTGCTTTTGTTGAATCCCACAGATTTTGATAACTTATGTCTTCTTTGTCATTTAGTTCTAAGAATCTTATAATTTCCATCTTAATTTCCTCCTTGACCGAATAATCATTCCACAGTAGGTTGTTTAATTTCTATGACTTTGTATAGACTTGAGTGTTTCTGTTGAAGTTGGTTTCTTATTTTATTCCACTGTGGTCTGAGAAGACACATGGTATAATTTCTATTTATTTGAATTGGTTGAGACTTGTTTTGTGGCCTAAGATGTGATCAATCTTCAAGAATGTTTCATGTGCTGATGAAAATAATGTATGTTCAGTAGTTTTTGGGTAGAACATTCTGTAAATGTCTGTTAGGCCCCTTTGCTCTAGAATCTTATTTAAATTCCACATTTCTGTATTTATTTTCTGCTTGGAGGATCTATCTAGTTCAGTCAGTGGGCTGTTGAATATCCTTGGCTATTATAATCTTACTGTTTATCAATTTGATGCAGAATTGTATGGAGATACCTCAAAAAACTAAAAGTAGACATACCATTTGCTCCAGAAATCCTACTCTTGGTTATTTACCCAAAGGAAGAAAAGATCATTTTATCACAAATACATGTACACATAAATGTTCATTTCAGCACAGTTCACAAAGAACATACCCAAGTGTTCTTCAATATGTGAGTGAATTAATAAAATGTGGTATATGTGTACTTGGAAGTACTATTCAGCCATAAAATAAAATGTTACCCTTTGTAACAATCTGGATGCAACTGGAGACCATTCTTCTAAGTGAAGCCTCCCAAGAATGGGAAGAGAAACATCACATGCACTCATTATTAAACTGGAACTAATTGATCAACAACCTTGTGCACATTTATTAGTAAAACTCAGCAGAAATCAAGCCAGTGGGAAGGAGCAGAAGAAGATGGGTAAATCCACAGCTAATGGGTACAGTACACTCTAACTGGGTGAGAGGCACACTTATAACTTTGAGTCCAGCTGTATAAAAGCAATTCATGTAGCCAAAACATTTGTACCCCGGGAATATTCTGAAATAATAAAAAAGGCCGGACATTTATTCAAATTAAGGTTTGTGATATTCAGTTTGGATTATTGGTTCAGTGTCCTGGAATCTTTCTGGAGCCTGGTATTTTGTCTTGTATGTATGAATTGCTTTTCATAGCTTTTTGTTATGCTCAAGTACTCTCAGCTATCAATGATCATTGACTCATTCATAACAATGCTGCCTGGTTCTTGCCTGAGGATGGACCTCTGAAGCATATTATTACAGACTACCCTTGAAGATGCCAGGCATTGATGGTGCATTAGTCAGGTTAGACTAGGTTGTGTTGCAGTATCAATTTAACCTCCTGATCTTAGTGACTTTCCACACCAAAGTTTATGTTTTCACTCATGTTGAATACGTGGTCCATGTACTTCTATTCATGTTTCATTAGCTGGGGTTAGTCATATGTGCTCAGTCTAACTATAAAGGCATGAAAAATGTGGGAAAATACATAGATACTTGATGAATATTAAATTTTAGTATCATTTATATGCAGTCCTTTGACCAATTTTGAATCTACTCAACACTACTCTTACCTTTTATAGAATAGTACTCATAAAACACACAGTTTCTAATTTAATCTTCAAGACCATCTGATGGGATAGGAACTTGTATCATTTTCCTTTCATGAATAAGAAAACTAAAGCTGGAAGTTATATATCTTGTCCAAGAACATACAGTCAACCAATGATAGAGAAAAACTTTGAACCAATCAATTTCAAGCACACACATTGCTTTTTATTACCTATATATCTAATCTCTTGGCCAATAATGGAATACAAGAAAGGGTAAACCTGTGGTAAGATTGAAAAATAGAACAAATTGATTTTCATCCTGCCTAGCAATTCTTTTCTTATGGTCTGACTTGTACCACTTTCTCTCACTTATATTTATGTGCACAAAGCTGTCATTATCTCTTTCTGCTATCAATTGTTCTCACAAAAGAGATCTGAGAAGTCACTCACATTAAAGTAAAAATGACTGAAGAGCTTCTCTGTTCCCCCTTCAGAGAGGTTTATTTTAATTTCTTTCCAATCATCATTTATAGAGTGTTAAAGGAAAAGAAGGAAATGTGTAGATTTATAATTCTTTGCCACTACGATGCTTTTTTTCTTTTGGTGTTTTTTTTTTTACAGTACGTGGTAAAAACTCTCTCTCTACCTGTATGTTTGATTTCAGAATATTAGGGGGTACACTTGTTTCGTATTTTGTTTTTCTGTTTTCTATTTTTAAGAGTCATTTATTTGTTAAAGATAGATCTTTCTGCAACTAAGAAGAATAAATTTCTAGCTGTGGAGTATGAAACATTTTAAGGAACTTATTTAAATAAAGACTTATTATTGTTATCTCTAAAATTATATCATGGAGCTGCTAACAGTGTGGTCTTAAAAGGAAGGATAGCAAGATAGAAAGCTCAGACTTTAGATATCTGTTACCTCAATATTCTCATCTGTAAAATGAATTAATTCCTAATTTATGAAGATGCTTTTGAAGAAGCTTAAAAAGGTATGGTGTAAAGTATTTGGCCAAATGTATTTGTTAAGTCAATGAATAAATGATTTCCTGAATATGCCTAGCAGGAACTTGGTATAGAGAAGTTAGTAAACAATCATGAAACTGGATCTAGGGCCAGGGTAGGGTATGTTAGGAAAAGAAAATTAGCAAATGAGGCCAAGTATGGATATTAAGTTTATGTTTTCAATCCAAATGATTTTTTTTATATTTTGGGTTTATATGTTCATAGGGTAGGAGAGAATTTCTTTTGGAATCTATTTACTAAAAATACTTATTCCATATCTCACTATTATGATAACTGAGGACAATTTGCTGTGATACAATAGAGTACATGGTAGCAATGTACTAAATAGGGCAAGAAGGACTTTTCATGAAATTACTGGCCTAACCTGAAAGATATGGCCAGATGGAATGAAAAATAATAGGGAATTGCAGTTTTGTATTATAGCAGTCTTACTGGTTAACAACGTGAATTGTGATGGCTCTTGAACATTTTGTGCTGCTGCTTTAATAACTCTTAAAATGTTGAATGGTAATTATCCAACTATTTTGTATGCATTCCATTTAGGAAATTATAGGTAATAAAGAAAAGAGATGATACATTTAAGAGATTTTGGGGACTTGATGGTGCATTTTTAAAAAATCATTATGGATTTCAGGCTGGGTGTGGTGGCTTATGCCTGTAATCCTAGCACTCTGGGAGGCTTAAATGGGTGGATTCCTTGAGCCCATTGAGTTTGAGACCAGCCTGAGTCAGAGTGAGACCCCTGTCTCTAAAAATAGCTGGTGCGGTAGAGCCTGTAGTCTCAGCTACTCAGGAGGCTGAGGTAAGAGGGTCGCTTGAGCCCAGGAGTTTGAGTTTGCTATAAGCTGTGATGCCACGGCACAGAATGAGGGTGATAAAGTGAGACTCTGTCTAAAAAAAGAAAAAATCATGGTGCATTTCAGGATCAGAATATTTAAAATCTGGAAATATATATAGTATGGGAAGTTTCATAATATAAATAAAGAAGGTAAATATATTAAAATAACATGTCTCTGAATTAAATTGTTAAGTAGTCTTAAATTGTCATGGATCATAATTCATGCACATATAAATGGTAAAGGTATGTGGAAGAATAGTTTGTGGTGAAAGAAAATATATATTTATTTTTTTTCAACTTTTCCTAAAGTATTATATATAAGTTTTTTTTTCTAGGTCAGCCTTATGAAATCTTACCTTTTGTAAATGAAAAGGACAATTGCTCAGGTTAAAGGGGCAATTCTACTAT
Organism: Nycticebus coucang; assembly: GCF_027406575.1. Classification (NCBI taxonomy): domain Eukaryota; kingdom Metazoa; phylum Chordata; class Mammalia; order Primates; family Lorisidae; genus Nycticebus; species Nycticebus coucang. The sequence continues at coordinate 44,407,440 of NC_069796.1, read as the reverse complement.
CAGTTATGGTGTAGGATCTAGAGAAAAATAGATAGCAAATGTGTAATTTGAAAATTATAGGTACTTCAAGTTGGTGAGTCCCTCAGGACTCTAGTACACAAGATTCCAGGACACGCCTCTGAGGAGAATCAGAATTTTCTGGGGTTATTTTAAGTATTCATTCAAAGTAGCCCAGTGGCCTCTTGTGATTGCCTTTGCTGGACTCCAGATGAAGATCAACCTGAATCACATAATAGCATGCTGCTTTTTATTCCTAGCACCCTGAGTGGCTGAGGGAATTTCCCCTTTTCATTCCCTAAGGAGTTTCAGAGCAGAAATAAAACCCCAGGATAGTTCACATTCATGCTCTGTCGATCCTCCCTCCTATTTCCATGCTTTGACCAATTTCTCAACCTGTTTCTAAGCTGACCTCATTGCTTATTGACTTATTGTAAAAAGAAAATGGCAACTTTGTTTTTAAAAATGTTTATTTTTATCTGATTATAATGGTAACAAAATGCTCATTGCTGAACATTTGTAAAATATGTAGCAAAATGTATAGAATCAAAACAAAATCGTAGATAACCTTGTTATGATTGGAGTACATTTTTCTCCCAATATTTTCTCTATGTATTAGGGTTTCCTATATAACTTCAGCACCACTGAAATTTTGAAATTTTGGATAGAATAATCCTTTGCTGTTGGAAGATGTTCTTTGAATTCTAGGATTCTAACAGCATCCTTGGTCTGTATTTAGTAGATGCCAGCAGAATCTCCATTTCTTAGCGCCCAGACATAACAAGGAAACGTCTTTGATCATTGTTTGATATCTCCTGGGGGTTTGATATCTTTCTGGGGACAATGTTGTACCCAGTTGAGAACCACTATCAAATTTAATAAAAGAATTAGAATCTGACCAGTGTACTATTTTATATATTTGTTTTTAAGCTAACATTACATAGTGGAAATTTTCCTTTGTCTTAAAAAGCCTTAAAATGATTTTTACCGGCTGTATTCCATTGTATACATAGACTATAATTAACTCAACCATTTTCTTATTGGCGACCAGTTAGGGTGTTTTCTACTTTTATAAATAAAAGTTTATTTATTTATTTTTTATTATTAAATCATAGTTGTGTACATTAATGTGACCATGGGGCACCATACACTGGTTTTATAGACCGTTTGACACATTTTCCTCACACTGGTTAGCATAGCCTTCCTGGCATTTTCTTAGTTATGTGTTAAGACATTTATATTCTACATTTACTAAGTTTCACATGTACTCTTGTAAGATGCACCGCAGGTGTAATCCCACCAATCTCCCTCCCTCGGCCCATTCTCCCCCCTACCTTCCTTCCCGCTCCCCCTTCCCCCTAGTCTTAGGTTATAACTGGGTTATAGCTTTCATGTGAAAGCCATAAATTAGTTTCATAGTATTAGTTTCATATACCACAATTTATTAATCCATTCGTGGATTGATGGGCACTTGGGCTTTTTCCATGACTTAGCAATTGTGAATAGGGCTGCAATAAACATTCGGGTACAAATATCTTTGTTATAAAAGTTTAACGAATATCCATATCCATAGATATTTGATCCATTACTGATCAGAAAATTTATTATGTCTTTCAAAAACTATGAGGTTATTTTCAAAGTAACAAAGTACCTTTGAAACAAATAAATAATTGTTCAGAACTTTGGGGGTGTTAGTGGAGTGGTAGATGACTTTTGCCCAAAATAATTTGTTGGCTAGAAAGTCTCTAAATTAGCTCTTACCTGTTTAGGAGTAAAGTTTTGGAAGGTTGAAAATCCAATGAACACTAAGGAAATTTAATGTTTGAATAAAAAAGTACACTATTACATATTGTATGTATATGTATATGCACAATTTTGTGTATAATTCTTTGGGTGGGAGTGAAGAATAGCAATAGACATTAAGGAGTGTTGCTATAATAACTCCGTGAGATGTTTGATATTATCATTTTCCTGATAGTAATTCAGACAGGGTAACCCTTTGGCCCACTATTACATAATGAGTAGGTAACAAGTAGATCTGGAGTAAGCTCATACTCATTTTAATACAAAGTACTACCGGGCAGTGCCTGTGGCTCAGTGAGTAGGGTACCGGCCCCATACATTGAAGGTGGCAGGTTCAAACTCAGTCCTGGCCAAACGGTAACAACAACAACAACAACAACAAAAGCACATTGTACTACCCAACAGGAGCATGATTAGGACTCTCCGTACCTTCCCACAATACCCTATTTCCCCCACCTTGAATAAAGCTGCTCCCTAGTATTCTCTATTCTCTTAAAAGCAGATACGGTATATTAATTTTTGGAGGAACCTCTTAGATGACAGTTTCTGCTACTCTAATTGATACTAAACTTGGACTCAGACCTGGTTTCGTTGCTTGCCCTTTCTCACTTACCTTTGAATGATGCAGGGCAAGCCACTAATTCTCTTTGAGCATCAGTTTTCCTCTCACCACAGGTGCTGACTGCTCAATACATAATATTAAGAGGTTGCGCTTGTGACAGCGCTTTCTTATCTCTAAAGTGAAACAAAACGGTGACAGACTATTACTCATAGAGACACTTAAATTCCCTGAGCTTTATTGTCCTTTTCTATAAAATTGATACTATAACTCTGAAGTCACACAATTATTTATTTGTTCAGTCAACAGAACTTACTGTACATCTGTTATGTACTAGGCACTTTTCTTTGGGGGTAGGGGAGAGGTGGTGGTAATAGACAAGATAAAAAGCAGACGAAGCAAATCTGATAGTCTCCATTGTGATGAGTACAATGAAATAAATAAGGAGGCAATTTGGGCTGGGAAAGGCTTTCTGTGGAGGTGACGGAGACTTGAGAGTGGAAGGAGGAGAAGGCACCAAAGATGATGGGGGAAGTGCTATCCAAGTGCTCTGAAGTATGAGGACCGGTGTGACTAAAAGAGGATGACATAGGGCTAGAGGGTTAAAGCATTGCTACCCAAATTGTTACTGGTCTGCAGCAAGATTAGGAGCTGGCACAGCAAGGTGAATCAATGCAATGTTCCCTTCATTGAGAAAATCTTACTGAAGAAGAAGTTGGCTGACTGCAGCAGGATGGCTAGTTATGTGGTTGGTGTATATTCTGGTGCCCATAACTCATCACGTCCAGTAACAATAGACTGTCTACTTTTAGTAGCATTGGCAAGAAAAAGTGAGAGAAGGCAGGGGCCAGACCCTAGCAGGGCCCCATTGAGGCCGATGTAAGGTGTATCTTCAGAGTAATGGGAAATCATTGGTGGTTCTAAGTGGGAGAGTAGAATGATCTTCTGCTGAAAGAAACAGATGCTCTAATGTACTCAAAAACATGGTATAAACTATAAAGTCTGATAAATGCAAGTTTTGATTCAATAGTCTCACTTAATCAGGGCTTGTCTAACTGTTCTGCCAGCAGCCTTCTCATGGACTGGTCTAATTAACATACGTCATGAGTCTCTTGAGGCCATATTGCAACATGTTTTTTTCTTTTTTATTGTGGCAAAATATATGTACATGATTTTGAGGTTCTCTCCTTACAATACAAACAAAATTCTATGTTTGGGAAGCAAATACATTATATTTCTCTAGCTTAGGGGTCTCAGATATCTAAATAAACCTTTTGGCAGCATTACTATTTCATGTTCACACCTATAGAGTTATTATAACACATCCATTTGTATATATTTGCTAAAAATAATAACTGCTTACAAATCTAGGAACTTCATATCTGTACTTCATTCATGTAGGGAATTTTAGTGTTTTCAGTAACAGAAACTTGTGAGTTCATTCTCTTATCACCCAGGAAATGGCTACATCTTTTGAAAAAGCTAAGGCACTGATTTGTTTATCCCAGAAATGATAATTTCCTTTTATATCTACTTGCCCTACCTGCTTTTTTTTCTTTCTTCCTGACTCCTCTCTCCCTATTTCCTTTCCTGTTTCCCTTCTTGCTTCTGCCCACCACTGCTTACTGAGCATTTATACTATGCGCCAAGACCTATGCTAGACCCTGAGCATAACAGCATCACAAGGTTACATGTAGTCTGACAAAAGGAGATTTCAGTCTTCAGGGGACTCACTAGAAAATTACAAATCCAGTGTGATCTGTGCCCCTGTGAGCAACTGCAGAATGTATATTAGGGAACAAAAACTGGTGCCTAACTTGGAACTGGGATCAGGGAAGCTTCAGGAAGAAAAGCCTATCTAAGTTGATGCTAAAAATAATTAAAAGTTACGACAAAAGTTTGGAGATCTGTAGAGTGTTCTAGGTAGAGATTTTGTGTGTGAAAGCTTGAGGATGAGATAGTAGGATGGTGTAAATGTAAGTTGCAATAAATAAAAGAAGGTGATTCTAACTGGAGCTTTGGTGTCAAAGGAGGAATTGGAGAGGGAAGAGATGGGGAGGTGAGTAAAAAATGGATCATAAAAGGTCTTATAAACCATGTTAATGAGTGCAGAGTTTATCTCTAAAGTGATGGAGGTTCATCGAGGGATTTCTGCAGGCTGATGTGATCACATGTGTCTTTTAAAGAAATCATACTGCATCTGGGAAAGAGAATGAATTCAAAGGGCAAGGTTGGAGTCAGGAGACCACATAGAAGGATGTGTCTGAATACTACAATGTGGAATGAACAAATTAGTACCCTGTACATACACTTGGCAAGATATTATATTACATTAGACACTTGAAAAACTGCTGACTGATTTACTAGGGATCATAGGACAATTTGGAAAGGCAGGAACAGAGGCCACATCTTCCAATCTGTATCTGTAGGTTGCTTTGCTGGTGAGAGCAGTTTTGAGACCAATCATCATTTCTTCTTCTACCTGTCCCATCATCTACCCCAAATGACTTGGGTTTTCCTTAGTTTTAAAGTGGGGAGTTTCTCTATGAGGGAAATTTTACTTTTGGGAGCTGTCCAATATTCTTTTGTTACATTAAAATATAAACTGACTTTAAAAAATAATGAAGGGGATATTATGCAGGCAGCTGTCAAGGGAATGATTGGAACGTAGTGCTAAAATTCTGTTGCATCAAACCCTGCAGATTTTAATCTATCCCCCTAAGATTTTCTTCAACACACACCCATGATAGGAAGAAGGGGGATTGATCAAAGAACAAGTGAATTCAGTAGTATTGTAGCCCGGCACAGAGTGAGCACCCTGGGGATGAGGAGGAGAGGTGCGACACAGTCTGTGCCCTGAAGTTTTCTAGTTGAAAAAGCAAAAGCAAATACATACAAAAATACTGAGCCTCTTTAAATAATATCTAAGAATGCATTATGGCTATACACTTAAGAGTGTAGTGCTCTAGCTATTCAGGAAACAAAGAAATGATTGAGGACCAGTGATCAGGAAACCTTTCTGGAAGAAGTGGTATTTGAGTGAAGCCTTGGGTGGCCAGAGGAGAGAGGGTGGCAGGTTGGGCGGCTGGGAGGGTGAAGATGTGTACGTGTGGATGGCTGTGTCATGGTTGTAGCACTTTGGTCTGGGGCCTGGAGAAGTGTGGGGAGGAAGCTCAGCAGGGTGGTGTGTAGCCAGAATGGATGACACTGAAGACAAGACACAGCAATTCTGAGAAGTATGGATGCAGTGAAGGCTCTAAAGTTGAAATATCGTAAGGTGTCCCATGAGTGGGAGAGAAGGGCTGTTCCCAGCTCCTCCTGTAATTCGACTCAGCAGGGCTCTTGGCTCCCTGACTCCGGGTGTGTCTGTGCTTCCTCCCATCTTGGAGGCATCTTGAGGGTTGAATGAGATCGTGGCTGTGAAAGTGCTCTGTGGGAGCGAAGTGGTCGTTTTAAGTGTGGGTGCCACTGTGGCTGTCACTTTCACCTTCTCCATGTCTTTGACTGAGTCTTTCTTCTAAAAATTCTGTCCAAGCAGCTGTCTCCATGCCTCCCTGCCTGTCACCACATGCCTGTGGAACTCTCTGACCAGCTTTCATGGACTGTGTCCTTTGTACATTTTCTAGCGTCTTATACACATCCAATTTGACAGAGTCCATTTTGATCAAACAACCCAACAACACAGACAATGAACTGAATCTGGCATTTAAAACATTCAATTTTTGACCAGAGTGTGGGGATTTTGTGGTCATGGCCTGAGTCTCCTGTGTCTTTCAGAGTTGCCCATGGGACGTCACATGGGCTCAGGAACCAGTGGCCTTTCTACACAAGTCCCCAGCTGACTTTTCAAGAGCAGACTGTTCCTTCTCCTTGTGTTTAAAAGTGATGGCAGAGCAGATTTTCCATCACGGTCTTCAGTTAATATATTTCAACAGCCAAGATGTTATCAAAAATGGTATTTAGTCGAGTGGCTTCAGTGATTGCCTCTCGTTGACAACAGGACACTAACTTCATGAGTTCAGCTGTGTCTGTATAAATCCTCGATTTTTGAAAATTCTTTGCAAGGGACTGCTCTGTGTGTTTTGCAATGAGGGGCTGTGCATTTTTTTTCTTCCCATGTAATGAAGATCCACGAAGATACGACTTTTGATTGATGACTGTATTTAAGAAGCTATTTAAGGAATATTAGGTTTCCATGTTCTTTTGCTCAGGATCAGCTTTTAAAACTGCTCTTTCTCAGCAGCTTCCTTCTGACAAGGAACATTCTGTTTGCATTTCATTTTTATTTTTAGGTATTTGCAAATGAGCCTACTCTGAAATAGCAATCTGCTCTATCCAGAGGGGGGCAGAACAGTGTCAAAAATTCACGTATTCATTCCACAAATATTTATCCAGCAAGTGAATCGTAGCAGTCCCTTTTCTAGGCACTAAAGATACAGGGTATGTTAAGATAACTCAGTCCTTACTCTCAGGGAGTTTCCAAGCTTGCGAGGGTGTGATCATTTAGTTATAATGATGAAAATAACCATAAAGGGGAAATACTGGGAGCTATTACAGTCTTCAGAATATGGAGCAAACCATTTAATAGACTTAAGCAGTAGAGTAACATATCCAATTAGTATTTCTAAAAGATAACCCTGGCTCTAAACTTCTACTGCGGTAGTATGTGAGAGAGATGGTGTTTTGGACTGACATCAGTTGCGGAGATGGTGGGAAGTTTCTGTGCATGACAGAAAACTGGGTAGTACTGTTGGCTGAACTTGGCAGTTGAGTGGATGCAGAAGGTGAGAGAAAGGGAAGTATTAACAATAACTTCAAGTTTCCTATTATAGCCCATAAAAGGAGAGGGGCAAATTCTTGTGTGGGTAAATGTTCCAACCCTTTCCTAGGCCAGTAGTAAGAATTCACCACCCAGCCTTAACACATAGTAAGTATCTTTATTCCTTTTGTTACATGACTCAGTATCTTCCCTTCCATCCAACTGAGTTTCAGTTGGCTTTCTGTCACCTGCAACCATGAACTCTTTCACATTCAGTACTCTATGAAATTAAAATGAGTGACAAATATGTATTTAACTCTTACTAGGCATAATGTCCCATGACATTTAACATAGTTTGTCTAAATTTAATCTTCCCAACAACTCTGTGACAGAAGTATCATGATCCCTGATTTAAGATAAGATCACTGAGATTTAGAAGGGTGGCCTACAGTCACACATATAGGACTCAAAGTGAGGCGACCTGATGCCAACCCATGCTCCTCTATCTCCCAAGAAGAAGAAAAATTTTTATTAAAGCTGATACTAAAGAAACTACTTGGGAATAATAATTTTCTGTATTTGTCTAGTATCTTTCATGTAATGGAGAGGAAAAAGCAGCAGAGAATCCATCATTCCCTTATCCTGGATTACATCATGCCAATTATCACATGTAGGGCCCTAACGCTGATGGATTTTGACTATTACAAAAGATCCTTCAACTTTATCCAGCACTGAAAACTCAATGAAGGCAAAGATCTTTCCTTTTGGCTTCAGGCCTATCAACCAACTACTTATTTGGAATCTCAAGTTAGTTTCTGCACAAGAATCTCAAACTTTATAGGACAAAAAAAAAAAAATGTGCTTTTTAAATGTCACCTTAACCAGGTCCTCTTGCTATGTTCCCACTGCAGTCAATGGAAGCACCAAGTGCTTGGCTTCTCAAAATGATAACAGAATTCGCCAACCTCTCTCTTTCCCTCTCTCTCTATGTCCCATGCATTAACAAGTTGCCAGCTCTATATCAAAGCTCTATCTGAAAACCAGCCACAAGCCACAGTGAACTTCTGTGGAATTTTAGAATATCTCAAACTCTTTTGTATGCTAGAACCTTTCTTCTTGAGGTTCTACCACCCCAAATGCTATTTACCTGGCTCCTCCTCACATTTCACTTCTCAGCTTAAACATCAGACTTCCTCGAGCCCTTTCTGTTCTACCTTGTCTGAATGATCACTTACTTCTATTCCCAGTCACTCTCTTTCAGATCATCTCTTTTGTAGCTCTTATCTCAAACTAGAACTTTTTATTTTATTTTTTTTAAGTAACCTGTGCTATTGTACATATTCCTGGGGTACAAAGCGATGTTTCAATACATATAATGTATAAGGGTCTGATCGGGGAGATAAGCATACCTATCATTTCAAACATTTATCATTTCTTTGTGTCAGGGACATTCAATAGCCTCCTTCCAGCTATTTGAAACTATGTTATTGTTAACTGTAGTCATTCTACAGTGCTATCTATAGAACCCTAAAACTTATTCTTCCTATCTAGCTGCAATTTTGCATTCTTTAACTAAGCTCTTTTTGCACTCCTTCTACCAACCTCTAATATTCTCTTTTCTACTTTTTGCTTCTACGAGATAACTTAGCTTACACATATGAGTTGAGAACCCAGAGTGTTTAAAATTCTGTTCTTGGCTTATTTCACTTAAAGTAATGTTCCAACCATGTTGCTTAATCATGTTTTTAATGACTGAATGGTATTTCATTGTGTATATATACCACATGGTCTTTCTTCATTCATCTGTTGTTGGACACTAGGTCGATTCCAAATTTTGGCTACTGTGAACAATGCTGTAATAAACACAGGGGGATAGAAGTCTTTTCCATGTATTGATTACCTTTCTGTTGAACAAATGTCCACTAGTGGAACTGCTGGATCATATGGTAGTTCTGTTTTTAGTTCTGTGAGAAATCTCCATACTGTTCTTTATAGTGGTTGTGTGTAGTGGATTTGCATTCCCCAACAACAGCATGTAACGATTCTCTTTTCTCTCTGTCCTTGCCAGCCTTAGTTACTTTTCACCTTTTTGGTAATAGCCATCTTAACTAGCATGAGATGATACCTCATTGTGGTTTTGATTTGTAGTTCCCTGGTGATTAGCGATGTTGAATGTTTTTTTCATGTACCTGTTGGCTATTTATACGTCTTCTTTTGAGAAATGTCTGTTCAGATCATTTGCCCATTTCTAAATCAGATTGTTTTTCTGTTGCTGAGATGTTTGAGTTCCTTTTATTCTCGATGTTAATTCCCTGTGGAAATTTGAATAATTTGTGAGTAACTTCTCCCATTCTGTATTGAATTTGAATAATTTGTGAATATTTTCTCCCATTCTGTAAATTGCCTTGTCACTTTGTTGATTGTTCTTTGATGTCCAGAAGTTTTCACTGTGGTGTAATTACATTTGTTTATTTTTGCTTTTGTTGCCTGTGCTTTTGAGGTCTTAGTCATAAAACTTTTTTTTTTTTTCTTCAGATCAACATCCTGAAGCATTTCTCCTGTGTTTTCATCTAGTGGTTTTATAGTTGCAGCTCTTCTTAGGTCTTTGATCCATTTTGGGTGGATTTTTTTTTAATTTTTATTTATTTATTTATTTTTTATTAAATCATAGCTGTGTACATTGATATGATCATGGGGCATCATTCACTAGCTTTACAGACCGTTAACCAAGTTTCACCGATACCCTTGTAAGATGCACCGCTGGTGTAATCCCACCAATCCCCTTCCTGGGTGGATTTTTATATGGAGTGAAAAGTGGAGGTCTAATTTCATTCTCTGGTATATGGAGATCCAATTTTCTCAGCATCATTTATTGAAAAGGATGTAATTTCCTCAGTGTATATTCTTGGTTTCTCTACCAAAAATCAGTTGGCCATAGATAAGTGGATTTATTTCTAGGTTCCTACTGTGTCCCTTTGGTCTAAGTGTCTTCTTTTATACTGATACCATGTGATTTGTGTTACCATAGCTTTATAGCATATTCTGAAGAGAAGTAGTGTGATGCCTCCAGCTTTTATTTATTTAATTTTTTTGTGCTCAGGATTGATGTGGCTATTCTGTCTTTTGTGGTTCCATACACATTTTATGACTTTTTTTTTCTATTTCTGTGAAGACAGTCTTTGATAGACATTGCATTGAATCTATAGATTACTTTTGGAAGTGTGGCAATTTTCACAAATTCATTCCTGTATATTTTATTAATTTGCTTACTTATTTTCTGTCTTCCATCAGAATACATAGCATAAGCTTCTTGAAAGCATATTCTTTATCTCTTTTGTTGAAGTTTGTCTGTTCATATATAAAACAATGCTTGGCTTAATGTAGGTGCTCAATAATAATATGAAAGGAATGGACAAAGAACACCTGGTGATAGGAACAGTATGGAGAATCAGATAACTTCCTCTCTCATTATCTAGCTGCACTAAGTCATGGTATCTTTAAGTGTTATTCTCTTAGTCTGTCTAAATAAAGGAGAGGGCTAAGAGTAATCACTTTGCACTCCTAAACCTGCATGATCACAAGGCCTTTCACTGGGAAGAGCAGTGGCACTGTGGATACAAAAAGAAAATCATTAATTCATGACCTGTGATTCAGGAGGATGGCATCAGAGCTATAGAACAGTGATAAAAATGACAGTGCAAGGACTAAAAAGTAGACCACTCACCGCTTTGCTGAATAATTAGTGCCACTAGAGCAAAACATCTAAATCTGTTGCAGAAATACACTCAGGCATAGAACATTCTCTCCCAGCACTGGAATCATTGTTCTAGAATCTAGGGCTAATGCTAATGTCCTTTGAGTCCAGGGTTTACTGTTCAGGGTCTTTTTACTCATCATAACTTTTATGCATAACACAAATACTTGGGAAAAATAATTGCATATAAATGTTGCTAGGCTATTAGTCTCAAGGGGCCAATTTTCTAGCCATTTGTTGTCATCTGAAATATCAAATTTATTACACAGAGAGCATGGTAAAACATACAGCATCCTCTCCTAAATAGGATATGAAAGGCACTAATCAGCACTGTGGCTTGCAATGCTCAAGACAATTCCATGTTGTTTTAGTTAATAAAGTAATATAAATTATTACATGGGTTATTTTAAGGAAAATAAAATATCTCATAATACAAGTGCTACCTGAATACAGGTTTCTCAGTTCAAAGACTGCTATTGAGATGGCATTTTATTTCCTACCCTCTCATATTTTCATAGAATTCTGGGCCTGAGAAAAAAGGACATTGGGAAAACATAAAAGCTCCAGCTTTAAGTTCTGGTTTGATTATTACCTTACCCAGTGAGTGGGGAAAGCCACTTTACTCTCTGATCTTCAGTTTTTTTTTTTGTTTTTTTTTCTCCTTTTTTTTTATTTTTATTAAATCATAGCTGTGTACATTAATATGATCATGGGGCACCATACACTTGGTTCATGCTATGAAAGCTATGTTAACTAGTGAAAATGTGTCAAATGATCTTCAGTTTTTTTATCTGCACATGTGAGGTTATTGGGTGCTGATGGCATCCTGGAGAGCTCAAAGGAGACAATTGATATTTAATCACTTTGAAAGCTGAAAATGCTACATCAATGTAGAACTGTGCTCCATATACTAGTTATTTGCTGATTTTACACTACCAATGCCATTTTTACTGATTTTTATTCAGTAGGACCCTAAGCTTCATTTTTGGAATGTTGTCTCCTTTTCTTAAGTCCACACAGCTCCCTTTGCCTTTTCTAGAAGTCCATAAGTGGTCATATGGTTCAGATTTGGCCAATTGAGACTTTTGTCCCTTTAGCCTCAGTGATTGGTCCAGGGATAAGTATGTGATTTGGGCCATTAATAAGAGTTAATTCTGGTATCTAAGGAGGGAAATGATGGGAAAAAAAGATTTTTGTTTTTGGGAATGCAATATATCAGGGTGTAAAACATGGTGCAGGATGGAGAGATTGGATGTTGTTGAGTTGTAACAACATCTTTGGAGACCCTGCGTGTGCACTGAATGCCTGCCTGCTTTGTGCCAAGACCACTAAAGGCATTAGGGATTCCTCTTTGAATGACAGAAAGTCTTGGCCTCATGGAACTCACATTTCAGTTATGTGAGCCAGCTAATTTCTAATTTTAATCATACTTGTTCTCTCTTGATCTTGAAATTCCAAGATTTTATAAAATGCACAAAAATATCTATTTTGCTGAGCTATTATAATGATAATGTATATAAAGTCCTTGGCATATGGTAGGTGCTACATAAATGATGTTAAAGTGGTCATTGTTCATTATTTTTGGCCAGCATTTTCTTTGTTGGAGAATCTGCTACTCGATGAGTCAGAGCCCATTTTAGAGGCCAGCAGCGCCAGTAACCTGTGAAACGAGGGGTGCTCTCCGAGACCTCACTAACTGGATGCATCTGACACATGCTGAGTCTGAAATGTATTGTACGATGACATCCCAAATGTGCAAAACTCTTTGGAGGGGCTGGGGCTAGTGGTAGCAGCTGCATGTGATTTGTAGAGTCAGAGCAGTGGTTCTAACAGCAACACCCAAAGGCCTGCCTTGGAGGTGTTAATGCTACGAACTGCAGCATCTGTGTCGGGAAGCAGAGGCTGTGTGCCTTTATCAGACCACCCCCCAGAAGAAGAAATTTCTGGCTGTGTAGCTTCAGAGGCAGTTCTCTGGACTTCCTCTGGATTATGGAAAGCTGCCAATATCCTTTAAGTTCATTATTTTCTGCTTAAATTAACCATAACTTATTCGTCTTGCTTATAATTAAGACCTGCATGATACTATGCACTATAGCTATGATATTACAGTTTCAGTGATGGCAATGGAGCACCATGTTTTATACCCCTGATATATTACATTCCCAAAGACAAACATCTTTTTCCCCATCATCTTCTTCTTACTACAGGAAGAAAACACATTCAGTTATAATGTGAAAACCGATGAGAGAGGAATGAGATGGGAAGTTGACATTAGTGCGGGCTGATCATTGTAGGAGTGAAGTGGGATGGGAGGGATGGCATGGCTGGTAGTAAGACCCTCCCTGTGTGGATGGATGGGAAGGAAAAGATTCAAGAGGGATGTTGGAGCTGAGATGGACTTGACAGTTCCTTCTACCCCTTGGACCACCCAGTACAGAAACATTAGGAACTTATGGCCTTAGATGCTAATGTTCTTTGTCCAACCTGTAATATTTGGGCTGCAGGTAGTACAGCTCAGCTGCACATCATTTAAACTGGATCAAAGAAAACTAAAAGTAAAGTTTAGATTGGGTTCCCTTATCTGGGTGGGGTGACTCAGCCTCCTCTACTTTTGTCTTTTCAAGGCTCTGAGTCAGACCTTTCTCCAGAAGTCCCACATGCTGATGATGTCCAAGTATTTTGAGAATGGAAAGGAAAATGCTTATGAATAAATAATGAACATTGCTCAGCACAATTTTCTGTGGTACTTCCTCACTGTCCCCAGTGCTATCAGTCCAGCCTGACGAGTCACTTGTGATCACCGCAGGAGCACAGTTCAGAGAGGGTAATCACTTTTTATAGAGATGTATAATTTCCCCTTTAAATTAATTATAAATTTCTTAAACAAATAAATAAGACATAATTGATACAGATCCTGTTCTCCTTCCTCCCATAGATCATTAAAAAGTAGTAATTGCTTCCCAACTCCCAGGAAGCTCTCGTTTCTAAGAAGAAAGTGTTAGTGTGTGATTGTTATTATTCTGAGGAATTAATTTACTCTAATTAGTTTTAAGCCCGTTAACAGAAATAGAAAGTGAAGCAAGGGAAGGGTGGTCTGAGAACAGCCCTTCTTCAGATAGTCATGAGGACTTCCCACACGCCTAACAATTCGGCCACTGGAAATCAAACCTGATTAAAAACTGAACAATGGGATTCCTGAAAGGCCCATTAGTTCTTATTCTGGTTTTGGAAAGTAAGAAATAAACTATAATTTTCCTCACCATTGGAAATCTTTAAATTGAGCCTCAAGGGAACCCCAAAGTCAGAGAAATGATAGATACTGAGGATCATAAGAGGCTGGTTTTGCTCAGCCAAAGTTGGTACCTGTGTGGGATGCTTTAAGAGGTTTCAGGAAAGCTCTGTTGCCCTCAGCAAGTAGCTTCCTTATTCTAAGTCATCCTGGCTGGTATCTGGTCATGTTAGACAGGCATGTATTTGAGTCCCTCTCCACAGGTCTACTTTAAATGGTCCATTCACACAGAAGGGGCAATGCATTAAGCTAAATCTCATGGAAAGATGTGCACTCCTTAGCACTGAGCCTTCGGGGGGACTGGTACAGGGCTATTTTAAAGACTGGAGCATAGCCTGCTGGGATAACTGTATCTCTGGAAAGAATGCTGGGATGGCCATCAAGGTAGTTTAGGGCAGATGGTGGAGGACGTGGAGTTCAGACTTAGGTTTGCACAGGCATTGGGGAGATGTTGACGTTTTTGAACACAGGAATGACAGAATTGGATCTGTGTGACTTGCTGGAGCACAAAGGATGGACTTGAAGAAAGACTGAAGGATGGAAGACAAGATAGGAGATCCAGGTAAGATATACAGAAGGCCAGAAAGCAGGACGGACATGCACTCAGGCCCTCCAGCAGGATGGGCTGGAGAGCAAGTGCCCAGAGGCTTTGATCGCGAGTAGCTCATACAGACCAGCAACTGAGATGGGGTTGGGGAGCAAAAACAGCTCATTCCCAGGGTCTGAGATAACACATTTTATTTTAGACAAAAAAAATATAGTGCTGATTTTAAAGGCGACTGACTTGTGGGGAGCATAATATGAATTTCCTGTAAAGTAGACATGGGTCAAACTCATAGACTTTTGAACTAAGCAAGAAATCAGTAAGTGAGACTGACTGGAGTTGAAGGCCATTGGGTGAGAGCACGTGCTTTGTATAAAGGCCTCCAAGCTCCGGTGAGTTGCTGTGGTGTGAGGACTGGGCCAAGGTTGCCAGATCACCCAATTCCTAAAAAAAAGTCAAGAGTTAGAAATATCAAATAAAGTCTCCTGATTCTGGAATGTTGGCAAGTACTTTTTTTTGTTGCAACGCTGAGTGAGCCAATCCCAGGTGTGTTTGCAGAGCAGCCATGCATTGGAGATGGGAAGGACAAAGCTGAGGAATCAAGAGCAGTTGTGCAAGGCTTAGGGGGACCCAGCTAAAGCAGGGTCTCTGGGGTAATGTGTTTGAGCAGCTGTGATTTTGCTAGCACAGTGTTAGATGCTGTGGGAGATACAAGCCATGGCTATGACCTTGGAGAAGCTGACAGTGTAGCTGGGGCAGAGACAAATGTAGCACACTGTGTGAGTAAGGACTGCTGATAGTAAGATTCAAGAAGGGGAAGGATCAGTGTGGAACAGACAAGTGAAGGGAGGACAGATGAATGCTCTGGCTTTTAGTTGCTTTAAAGAGGAAGCAGAAGGTACACAAAGAGCTAGAGGGTTTTCTCCAAAGGCCGTTTCCAACTCAGCAGCTGCAATTCAGCAGGTTTTGTGATTTCTCTAGAAGGCAGGCATGGGTTTCCCAGAGCAGGCAGAACTGAGTAAATTACAAGTGGAACCTGGCTCCACTCTAACATCACTAGCAGACCAGTGTGGGCTACTTACTTTACTCTATTTTTAAAAGGCCCTCTCTGTTCTAATTGCTAGGCCTTTGGCATCTTTAAAAGTAAAAATAAATAGATAAATGAATACGTAATTAGAGAAGTCCCGATGCTTTACATCAGGAAATGCCACATCATTTCTCTAAAACAGTGAGATAATCCTGGAAGGTGGGACACCTTATCCAAGGTTGGTTTATCTAGGATTGTCTTGGAGTGTGAAAAGAGGTTAGCAGACAGCAAAATTCTCAGGATAGGAAGGGTGGTACAAAAGGCAAGCTTCGTCATGTTCTTTGTAGCTGGGCTTGGTGGGGGCAGCAGACCGTCACAGTTTCCCTTGATGATATACTCCGTACTTGCGTCTTGATTTATTGTCTTTCTTCCTTCTTTTTTCTGTGCCATTGTGTTTTTTCAGAATTTCTGACAACAATGAGGACAGATTTATTTGTTGAGGGATAAAGAAAATTGTGTCTTTGCCCTGAGTTGGCATCAATCAGTTTATTTAAATGAGCATTTTACTGATAGGCAGAATCAATTTGTGAACCGCATTTGATTACCTCAGTTCAATTACTGCAGAAGCTGCTTCCTGCCTCAGGTGAGGAAAAAGAAGAATATATTTTGCATTCCCTCTTCTGCAAGGGAAGACATGAGAGTATAACAACCTCCCAGAAAACAGCATGACGTTCGTCTGACTATTCCGTGTTGGGGATGGATGGCTCGTGGGGAAGGAAGCATTTCCAGAGCTAAGATGCACTCTTTTCCATAAATAGGTAGAGATCTACATCTCCTGCCTTTTAAACCAATCTCCATTATGTTTGGGCGAAATTATCAGAGCGCGTTTCTCTCCTAGCAGCGTGAGTCCTCATACCCGATGCCGTTCGGAGATTATGAGGCTCTTATCTCTGACGACAGAAGGCAGGAGGAACTAAGGGGAGGAGGCCTGCAGGACAGAACTCCAGAGGGCATCTCGTATTTCTCTGGGACTGTCAGTGACAAGTAGAGTCACAAAGCAGATTTAACCCAGGGTGCTCTTTCTACTCCTGAGAACTAAAATAAGATCCCCATGAAAGATAGTGAGTGTCTTCTCCATTACAGTGGCAACTATTTTATCGTGCACAGCCAATGCATATTTGAAAGAGTAGTTAGAAATCTCATTCTTGAGAAGGCTAAAATACTAATAAGATTTAATTGCTTTCTGGGTGCCTTTGAAAACTCAGATTTCCAACAGTCTTTGGAGATTTGGTGAACTTTTTCTTTTCAATTTCCTCTACTGAAAGGGTCTGTTTCTTCCTTCAGTGATAAAGTATACAGCCATTGCAATAATCACAGGGTTATTCCTCTAGATTAACACTAATAGTGATTGCCATACAAATTAAAAATTGCAAGTCCGGAGTTATAAACATCCAAAGGAAAGTTTTCTTTCTCTTCCTTTTCTGTAAGTCCTAGCAGGGGCCACTCTCTCCACACAGCAACTGAGATGTCCAAGTCAGATAGCATTTATCAGTGGCTGGCGTCTGCTCAAAAATAATTCACAGTTGAATTTATCAAACACATTGGGAATTTATTAGGTGCAATATATTGGGCTCTGTGTTTGGGATGTAAAGATGAGTAAAACTCGTTACTGGCTGTCAAGAATCTAATAGTAGAAGGAGAGACGTGGAAACAGGACATTTCAATCTGATGTGGTAAGTGGTAAGGCATAAAACAGTGGTGCACCTTACCTCAGCCTGGACATCCAGGGAAGGCATGCTATGAAAGATGATGTCTGAACTGAGGATTAACACAGCAGAGGGACCGAATAGAGAAAAGTGGAGAAGAGGAACCATCAAAGCACAAAGGACTATTTATCCTTGGCATTCATTGAGTACTTTCCCTGTGCCAACCTCTGTGCCTTACGCATATTCAGTCACTGATGTCTCACAAAATCCTCCAGGTTAGATACCCTTAAGTCTATTTTATAGATGAAAAAAATGAAGGCTTATTGGGGCTAAGGTGTGCAGGTTGATATTGCTACTGTATAGGAGATACAAGATTTATTTTTTAATTAAATCATAACTGTATACATTTATGGAGTACAATGTAATGATTTGATATACACTGTGGAATGCTTAAATCAAACCAATTCACATAGCCATCCCCTTTAAATGAAGACCTGATTCCAAAACTCAACTGCCTACTCTTGGGAGCACGCTGCCTCTCTGTCCACAAGACATGAATTGGTAGAGTTCTTTCCACCAAATAGAAAAATCTCATAGTCTCTTTATATGAAACTTGTAAATACCTATTTGGCAAAGAATGGGGAACAGTACAGAAAATTTAAAGTAGAAAGTCACTGGGTATTGAACGTTAACAAAAAATTATGCAACAAGGAACTGAAATGATAGAGTAAGCTAAAGAGAGGAAACAATTGACTTAATACGATGCTTAAAGCATAGATAAATACGTGACTAGCTATAAGTTTTGTAGGCTAAAGCTAACCCCCCTTCCATCACTCCCTCAGGCCCAGCTGCACTGGCCCACCCTTGTGTTCCTCCCATCACCAGACCTGCTCTAACTTGCAGGCCTTTGTGCTCACTTTGCCTCTGTCTGAAATGCTCTCTCTCTCCGTCCCCTCTTCTTAACCCCCCAAGCATCAGCTCCAGTGTCACCTCCTCAAAGTGGCCTTCCCTGACCACAGAATGAGCCCAATCACGCTTTGTCAAATTGCTCTATTTCATTTTCCCATCATGGTTATTGCTCTCCAAAATGTCATATTTATTTTTAAATTTATTTGTGTTCTGTCTGCCTCCCTCCACCGAGACGGTAAAGATTCTGTCTTGCTCACTGCTCTGTTCCCAGCTGCTAAAATAATGCTTAGCCCACATATTTGTGGAATGAGTGTATCTTGATGGTTTAAATAACTTGGTAAAGTAGAATGGACATTTGTTTCATAGTAATTTATAGAAAACGAAGTGGAACTCTGTGGTAAAATTCTATGTTCAAAGACAAAAAATGAATAAGTGAAAGAGCCAGGAATTGAACTCCAGTCTCCTTTCTCCACTGCACACCCCACTCAGCATCTCAGAACACTATTTGCTAACACCGCTCTCAGCATCTCAGAACACTATTTGCTAAGGTGGCTGCTTTCCTTTCCTTCTGGCTCTCACATATGAAGATGGATTTCTGAGAGGTTAAAAACTTTCTGCAACGACTACGTTCCTCCATTCCCTACACAGTGTGTCTCACTTATTCCTCTTCCCTTCCTGAGATGGAGATTCCAGGTTGACTAGATGGCAGTGGGATGGAGGCTGGATGGTCCCCTAGAATCCTCCATCCCACTGCCATCTAGTCAACCTGGAATCTTCATGGCTTTGGCTATTTGAATGCTTACTGTGTGGTGTGGGGTCTATTTCATTTCCTCTCTGGACCTGATAAGTGAGGGGAATGTCCTGAATAATTTATGAGCAGGTGTTTCCTGGGTAGGTGTTTTAATATGAAGTTGATAATGCTGGCAAGGAGGATGCTATGTGTGTGTGTTTGGGGGCTGTTATTAGGAAGATATCAAAAACTGATGATACAGTTTTCTAGCTTTTAAAGCTTGAACATAAAGTACTCAGGGTACCTAGAGCTGAATTCATTTGTCCCTTGTGCACTGCTCAGTGAATCCCTACAGACTGAAAGATGGAGTGAATGAAGATATTGGCTCAGACTTTTCTACTCAGATAACTGAACTAAGCAAAAGGAATTATTTTTTGCATAGTTTACGTTTTAATTGAGTGTTCAAAATCTGATATATACATCTAAGTTCAGACTAATCATATATATTTTTTTATTGTTAGGAATTCGTGGAGGCTATAGAGAACCAGGTTACACTGATTGCCTTGGTTAGGTAAAGTCCCCCTTATAAGCAAAAGGAATTTTTGAATGATTTTCAAGGAGTCTACAGAATCCAAAGGAGCCTGGAGGACCAGGCAAGAGGGGAATGAAGATAGGAGAGGGCAGCTTGGAAAGAGGAAGCAGGGTGATGGTTCTGCCACAAGAAAACCCTAAGCAAGGCGGTCTCTACAGCCATGCCCATTTTGTAACAGAAGCCTGCAACCTGCACCTCTCCTGTTTCACAGACTTATGCAGGGTCAGCTTCCTGAGTGAGAGCACCTGTAGCCCTCAGGGGCTAGTGAGGAAAACAAAACAGAGACTTTAGTGTAGGGAACTGTTTAAATGGAAATCGGAAGATTGCAACTGTAAAAACGAATAGCAAGGCAACACAGACATAATACCTGCAGAAGAAGCCGCCAGGCCTGGGGCTGGGAAACACAGAGAAGTTGGTGTTGTCTAGAGACCTGGAGAAGAGGTGTAGAGCTGCGTCCCAGACATGTGTGGGGAGGATGCTGGACAGCCTCTACTGGTATCTCATGAGCTGGTATAGGAAGCACTCAAGGCTGGGCTCAGAGCACAAAGGAGAGGGGTGCCCAGTGGGTTCCAAGACCACAGGAAGAAGCTGGGAAAGAACCAGCTGTTGGTGGAAGGAGCTGCAGTGCCAAGGTGAAGGAAGGGCTTGTCTGACGGTGACAGGGGAAGAGCAAGTCATCTTTTTCCTTCTCCTGCCTTCCAGTTTCCATATTGGCAGAGTGAATCAGGAAGCCAGCTGGCCATTGAGAAATATAGTCTATGGGGCCCCAGGTCCAGCACTGCAAAGCTGGGTGGAAAAGGTGAATTTGGAGCTGAAAGGCAGTAACTTGAGAACCTGTAGAGAACCTGACGTGCTCCCAGGGCAGAGCTTGGGTCACATGCTTTTCCCCTGGCTGTCCTTCCATTACTGAACACGGTCAGCTGGAATTGTTTTTCCAATACTGCAAACCATGAGGAGAAGTCATTCTCAGCGAGAAAATACAGGTGACATTAGGTAGGGGGAATGGATGCTGGGGAGGTAAAATGCCAAGCATCCGCTGTGGTCTCTCAGTGGGAGACATCTTGGTGGAGTGCCGAATGTTGGCATCATTGCCCTTCTATATAAATATATGGACTTGACCCTTCTCGTCCTTTTACCACATTAAAGCTGGTTATTTATGTCAGGCTACAAATTGCAGATGCCCTGTTTAGATGGAGATTATAAATCCCCCACTTGGAACTTTAATTGTAGCCAAATAAAGAAAAAAAAAGTTAGGGGTTATTTCTTCCAAAGTTTGGAGATTTATACAGGGCACATAGAACCTGTTTATCTCGGCAGGCAGAAAGATAGTTTTTAAAATGGATTTTCATGCTTATAGCTTCAAAACACAAAGCCCTATGCAGCTTGGTATTTGTTTTGCAAATCCTTTTCACACCCAAATTATTGTTTGTGGAAGGAGGGAGGAAAACAGCTTATAGCAGCGCCCCTCAAGTCCCCCAATTTCTCTATTTTATGTCTAAAGAGACACAAACATGTAATAGATCTGCATTTGGAAGAATTCAATGCATGGTAATTAGTCCACGACAGCTTTGAATTTCTTAAAATTAGAAACATTGATTCTTTACTGAAATGTAACTTACTTGCAGATACTCTATTCCTTTTATTTTAGACTTTTTAGAACAATTTGAGGTTATTTTCTATGTTTTTATGGTCTTGACTCAGAACACTGAAATGGGAAGTTCCTTAAAATTAAAAGCTTTTGGGGGCAGCGCATGTGTATCAAGGAGTAGGGCGCTGGCCCCATATACTGGGGGTGGTGGGTTCAAATGGCCCCAGCCAAAAACTGCAAAAAAAAAAAAAAATTAAAAGCTCTTAGCTGGGCACAGAGGCTTGCACCTGTTATTCTAGCACTCTGGGAGGCTGAGGTGGGTGAATTGCTTGAGCTCAGGAGTTTGGAACTAGCCTGAGCAAGAGTGAGACTCCATTTCTACTAAAAATGGAAAAATTAGCTGGGCATTGTGGTGGGACCCTGTAACAGTTCCAGCTACTCAGGAGGCTGAGACTTGAGCCTAAGACTTTGAGATTGCTATGAGCTATGACACCACAGTACTCTACGAAGGGTGACAGAGTGAGACTCTCTCTCTCTCAAAAAATAAATAAATAGCCCTGAAAAATTTATTCAAGGGTAGTCACGAAAAATTATTTACTTGATAAAGCATAACAGCCAAAATGAAGGACAATTATGTATATCTTACACAGAAGTGTATTCCCTGAAATTAAAAATAAGTTAAAATTGCTAATCGTCTATCTTTAAAAAAATGTATGTATCAATTAAGAAGTGAAATTCCTTTTATTCTCAGAAGCAAACTTGTTACTGCTACAAGATATTTATAAACATATATATTTATTAAAAGTAGAACCCCGTTATCTCTTAGTAGATATATATTTTTCAGATCACATGTCAGTGATGTTTTCCGGGTCATCACATGTGGCTTGCACTCTATCTTATGCAGCGTGATTTCTTGTAATTTATTTAACTCTCCCTTGTGGACGGATATTTAGATTGCGTTCTTTTTCTTCTTGCTACCAGAAACAATGGCGTAGCGAACATCCCTATATATCCATCTTCATGTATTTGTGCCTTCGTTTCTGAAAGGCAGTTATAGGATCTCTGGCCTTTTGCAAAAGGATCTAGTTCAGAATCATGGGTTGCATTTGGTTGCTTGTCTCTTTAGCCTCTTTCATTCTGAAACAGTTCTTTAGAATTTCCTTTATTTCCATGATCTGGATTCATTTGGAGCTATAGTTATTTTGTACAATATTTCCTAATTTGTGTCTGTCTGAATTTTCCTCATGATTAGAGTTAGGTTATGAATATTTGGCAGAAATGTTGGAGAGGGGATATGTCTTTCTGACGGCATCCTATCAGGTGGTGCGGGATTTCAATCTGTCCCTTTTCTGATGATGTTGCTTTGATCACGTGGTGAGGGAGGTGGCATTAGCCAGACTTTTTCACTGCACGGTTACTCTCTTTCCCTTTGGAATTTAGTTAAGTATTGGGTGGAGAAGAACGTTAAATCTATTTAAATATCCATTTCATCATCAAACTTCACACTTACCCATTTATTTATTTATATCAGTGTGAACTCACAGTTTCCTATTTTAATCCATTACTATATAATTTTGATGTTCAACTTGTTTATGCAAAAACACCTTTTTTTGACTACACTACTTAAACATTGTTTACAATTTTTTATGTGGGAAGAGAGAGTAGTGATTAGAAGTGGGTAAAAGATAAATTTTTCCTTTTCAAATACCTATTACCTTTGATATTTTGAAAATCATATTTCTGCTTCTTACCATATTTTAAGAAAATGTGAAAAGAAGTCATCTGGGCTATGACATTAGGACAGTGATACTTAACCATGACAACATGGTTTAGCATTTTTTAAAATAGAATAAGGTAGGGGCCTCATTCTCAGAATGTGATTTAATTTGTCATCAGGTGGGGCTTGGGTCTCTAGATTTTTAAAAGTTCCTCCAGTAAACCCTCTGGTTTGGGAATTACTAGATGCAGTATGAACAAGATTAGCTACATGATTTTCAGGGTCTAGGACAAAGTAAAAATGAGAGGCTTCTTGTTAAGTTATTAAGAATTTCAAAATGACGCTAGCAGACCTTTAAAACAGGCATGGTATTTGAAGCACGGGGCCCGTCGAGACTGCATTGGCTGCACGTGCAGGAAGCCGGTCCTAGACATAGGTATGCATGTATGGTGGAAGAGGAAAGCTGTGCAAATCAATGGCGCAAAGAAACAGTGCCATGAGAAAGGACAGCACAAACACGGACAAATATCCAAGAGCCCTCCCTCTCCCCCCAAGTTCCCAGCTCTCTCGCTGTTAGATGAGGCCGCGTAACTGGCCTAGAGCAGTGAGCAGAAGCACTGAAGAGGAGGTTGTGCTCTCTGCGCTGTGTCTGAAGCCTGGGAGCGAGATGGGGTCACCAGATGGTGCTGCTGGTATCAGGGTTTGAGCCCGAGCAAAGGTGTGAAGCAGAACTCCCAGGGAATCCTCGGAAGCCATATACCACAAAGAAAGAAGTCTTTGTTGTACTGATTTGTCACAGCAGCACAGCAACTGATTCTGACAAATACAAAAAGGTAAATGGCATAGGGCATTAGAGGAGTGAGAGCTGACTTATCACCGTAGGCATCAGGCAAAACTTCAGGAGGATGATGCACTCCAAATGAAATGAAAGGGTTTAGAAATGGAGACTCGGGGAGACAAAGGTCATATTTGTTAACTATTACTACGTAGAACTCCCTACCCCCTTCTACTATGTACTATTTCGCATGAGACTATGGGGCCTCTAGGAGGTTCTGCTCTTCGGGACTGGATTCAGGTAATGCAGACTGGGCTTTCTTGTGCACCTGCAGTCAGCTGCTGGGACAGCTGGGGGCCAGCTCACTTAGGTTGGCCTTGCTCACATGTCTGGAGGTTGACTGTTAGTGGCTGTGCCTTGACTCTCCTTCTCGTGGCCTTTTATTTTCCAGCAGGCTGGCATGTGTGGTGGCGGCAGGATCCTAAGAGACAGAGAGGAACACCACAAGGCCTCTTTAGGCTTGGGCTGAAACCAGCATAGGGTCACTTGCACTGCATTCTGTTGGTCAAAGCAAGTCACAACATTGGTGTAGATTTATGGGGTGGGGAAACAGTCTCCCCTTCCCGATCTTATATTTTTGGCTTTGGGAGATGTTCAACATTTGTGAAATAAAGGTATGACTAATAGACTAGAATACTGGGAGGGTAGTTTGTTGTACTCAGTCCTTGGACTTCAGCATTTCTCGTCTACTTGCTGTCTCTACATAATCTCATCCTGTACTCCCAGTGGTATGTGTGCAGCCCAGGTCTCTTCCCTGAAACTTCTCCTATAAAACCCGCCCCCTACTCTATCCCACCAACTCTCCAACAGGCAGTTTATGCTTAACATGGGCATGTGTGGACTCCTTAGATGCCTCCTCCACCAGTTTTCCTCCCACAGTTTCAATTTCAGTCAATGGTGGTTCTGTTGTTCCAGTTGCTCAGGCCATACATCTTGGAGTCACCTTAGCCTCCTTCCTTTCTCTCATACTCCATGTTCAGTCTTTCATCTTGTCAGCCCTACCTTTTGTACATATCCAGGAGACAATTATTTCTCACCTCTCTACTACTCTCTCTCCACATTCATGCTATTGGGAGTTATTTGCCTTGATTATTTCAGCAGCCCTCAATCCTGTCTTCCTGTTTGTGCTTGGACCTCTACACTCAGTGCTCTTACATAGTCTCTAGAGCACTCTTTTTAATACAAAAATCATTGACATCACTCCCCTGCTTAAGGCCTCTCAGGAATTTCTCATCTCATTAGAAGTTGAAGTCCATGTCTATACAAGGGTTTTCAAGGCCCCATGTGCACCTGCCTGGGAGCCTTTCCTCTGGTACTTCCTTCTGCCTGGCCTGCTCTTCTTCCAGACAGCTTATGCCTCCTTCTTTACGTCCTGGGGGTCTCTACCCCAAAGTCCTCTTCATACCAACAAGGCCTTTCTAGACCCCTGTATTTAAAATAGAAACATCAATAACTTTCTCTCCCCTCACCTTGTTCTTTCTTTCACCATAGCCCTTCCAGCCTTTGACTCATCCTGTATTTATCTGTTTATTTGTTTGTGTCCAATTCTGTGTATCAGAACATAAATTCTAGGGAGGCAGGAGGTTTTTTTTGTTGTTTATTTCGTCTCTCCAGAGCCTAGAAAAACTTAAAAACATTTTCTAACTCAGCAAATAAATAGAAGGTGACATTGTTACAGTGGATGAGAGACTGGATTATGTAATCTCAAAGGTCATTGCAATCACAGTCTATAATACCAATGGGATTAACAATTGAACTGTTCTAGAACAATTGAACGGTTCTAGAAGAGTAGAGTAGATCTCTACTTGAGATCTACTGGTATCCAGCATCAGTATCGTCCCCTCCAATTTGTTCTTCCACTAGTGTGTAAATCTCATAATTTTCTATCATCCCTCTTCTCCTAATCAGTATTTTCTCTTCCATTAGATCTAAAGGTAAAGGTAATGGTTACATCCCTGAACTTTCTGCCCAAATTCTCTGTGCTCTATCACACAGGACCATTGAGTATTTTCTTATGGGATTTATCACCACAAAAATTGTGCATTTATGGGTGTGATTATTTTCTTTAGTTCCCCCCACCCCCAACACTGCCTTGACTATAAGCTCTATGACCACAGGGATTGAGGCTTGTTTTATTCATTAGCATGTCCACAGATTCTTGCAAAGGACCTAGTTCATAGCAAACATTAAATGACTCTGGGACTGAACTGGAGATTGAATGAGTGAATCTATCTTACCCAGATGGTTCTGTGCTCTGATCACTTATTCTACACCCCCCCACACTGGTTAATTCTAAAGAAGATATTTAAAAATGGATACCATGTTTGAAATCCCTTTTTAGATCTGGCTCTCTCACATACATATAAAAGGCTGGAAGACATGGTTGTGGGGAGAAGAGAATCTTAAATCTGATTAATAAAAGTACTGTGTCATAGGGGTCTTGTGATAACTCATTACACGAGAGAGTTAAAATTCATTGCCAGACCTCTGGGGTACTCCAGATGTCTACCCCTAGGGACTGTTTTGAGGTTGTCTAAAACTAGGACTTAGGGATTTTCTGTGTTTTTTTTTTTTGAAACAGAGTTTCACTATGTCACCCTCGGTAAAGTGCCATGGTGTCACAGCTCACAGAAACCTCTAGCTCTTGGGCTTAAATAATTCTTTTTTTTTTTATTAAATCATAGCTGTGTACATTAATGCGAGAATGGGGCATCATATAAAAACACTGGCTTTATATACCATTTGACATATTTTCATCACACTGGTTGGGCTTAAGTAATTCTTTTCCTTCAGCCTCTCAAGTAGCTGGAACTATAGGTGCCGCCACAACACTGGGGTAGGATTTTCTTGTAAGACAATCTTCCCTGGAAGTTCCAATCTTAGCAAACTCCAAGTTTCCTGGGAGGCAGTGTCATCTGTTAACTCCCAGGAACAATTAGATTTTTATTTAACAAAAACAGAATGGTGTTTGTAAAGTAGCTTGAAAGAGTCCATGGGGTACATCAAAATCGATTTTAAAGTAGGTGAGATCTGTTCTATACCTCGTCTAATTATGATGTATAGGCAAGTAAATTCAGAAATTAAGAAATTAAAAGCCTAGTAGTGAGTAATTTACTTTTCTTTGGAAGCTTACAGGTTTGGAATTCTATAAGACTATCTCAGCCAGAGTCCTGGAGCTCTGAGCAGGAAAGGAGGGCCAGATTTATCTTCTTTCCATTCAGGGAGTACAGGGGACTTGGATCTCTGGAATCAACAGGCCTGAGTTCACATCCTGCCTGTGTGAACCTCCTTGCTGTGTGATCTTGGGCAAGTGACTTTACTTGTCTGAGCCTGCATTTTCTAACTTGTAAAGTAACAACCACAGTAATACAAAAGGTCATATGAGATTATGTAAAATTAAATAAATAATGGATACAAAAGGCTTAGCAATGTGCCTGAAAATACATCATGAGTCCTGATTATTGTCATTATTTGTAATGTCCCTTTCATATTATACTTGAGAAAGAAATGGATAATGCGAATTCTTCCTCATAGTTAAGCCTTCCTGGGGGATTTCCTGCAAAAGTCAGATTTAGACTCTGCAGCTCTTTAGAAATTCGATTCATGTTGGAACTTTTGCCATTTAAGACGTGGCTGAAAGTCGGTTTTACTCCAAGAATTCTCTCCCCCCCATCCTTGTCTCTTCCTCACCAAGATGAAATCTTAATGTCTGAAGGAAATGTCAGTTATTTCTACATTGATCTTGAGGGACAACTTATTTCTGTTTTAAAGAGCATAGACGTTTGGCCTGGACCTGGCTGAGTAACATGTGGAAGGAGGCAGCTACCCTGCAGGCAAACCATAGGATGGCTTTAAAGACCCATTTCATTTCTCTCCTCTCATCTGCCAGCTCTCATGGTGCTAACTGAGACCCCTCCTTTTCCCAGTGGGATCTTTGGGGGAAACAATCACCACATTTAATTCATAGAGGGAGGGAGGGAGGGAGGAGTGGGTAGGACTGGAGCTGAACTCCAGGTAGAATAATAATAATGCTGAGGGGCTTCCAGGTGGGTGCCTGTGTTCCTACTTCTGATCTCTAAGAAGAGGCTGTATGGGAGCTGGAAGGCAGATTTGGGTTTTTAAACCTTTGCTGAAATTAATGCTGCAAACATCTGAGGCAAAATGGGAGAATTCTACCCTGACTCACAGTTCTAACATGTCAGAGTCTGGGACGCATCATGTATTTATTCTTTCATTCATTAATTCAACAAGCATTTAGTGAAGACTGCATGTCAATTACTTTTCTGTTAGTTATTTGGAAAACTGTAAATAAGAAGACAGTTTAACCCGTCAATTAAAGAGAAGAAAAGAAGAGGAAAAGAAGACAGACACAAGTTTCTGCCTTCTCAGTGTGAAATATTAATAATTGTGGGAGATAATAACAATAGTGAGTAAATAAAGAGGGTTAAGTGCAGACATTCCGAGGGGTTCTGGTACAGAGGCATGCTAGACCATGGTCTGGGGGCTACTTTCCCTGTGGTGGTCATGAAAAGACGTCACCTTTATATCAAGAGCAGCCAATCAAATGTAAACAAAAATTCTGTAGGAAACACACCAGAATGCATATTCTCACAAGTGGTTCAGAGATTTTGAATTGTGGAAAACTCTCTGCCCCTGTTGTCTGCTGCTTTCTCATCCAGCTGGAGAGGAAGGGATATGATACGACATATTGCTGCTGCTTTAAGAAGGCTCCCATGTTCTAAAAAGAGCCAGGTAGCATAAGGACACACAAAAATTAAAGATAAGAAGTTTAATTCTCCTTGTTAAAAAACAAGAGATGTTTTCCTCTTCTTTTTCTTACAGCATTGACTTTAAAAACTTTCTTAATTTTATTAGATAAGGAATCAACTTAAGTGTCCATCAGCAGATAAATGAATGAAGAAAATGTGGCATAAACACACAATGGAATATTATGTAGCATTAAAGATCTTTCCAAAAAGATGGAAATCCTGTAATTTACATCATCATGGATGAACTCAGAAGACATTATGTTAAGTGAAATAAGTCAGGAGGACAAATCCCACAGAGCTCACTCACAGGTGGAAACTAAGGAAGCTGAACTCTTTGAAGCCGAGAGTAGAACTGTGGTTACTCAGAAATGAGGTGGAGGATGGGCATTTGTCCTTGGGATGATCTTGGTCAAAGGGCTCAAAATTTCAGTGAGATGGAAGAAATAGGTTCCAGAGATCTATTGTACAAGATGATGACTATTGTTAAGAAAAATGTATTACATTCTTGAAAATTCCTAAAAGAGTATATTTTAAGTGTTTTCAGGATAAAAAAAAAAGTGATGTGTTAGCTAAGGCATATGTTAATTAGCTCACTTTAGTCATTCCATAATGTATACATATTTCAAAACAAGCAGGTTGTATACAAAAATACACATGATTTTATTTGCCAATTCACAAAACAAAGCAAAAACACTTGTAATTATAAATTATTTCTTTGAGATATAAACCCTTAAAAAGCCTTTTCCTAGTTTTACAACCCAGTAATATCTTTGTCAGGGACCTGGAAACCCTCTGAAATGTAAACATTACATCAATACTAAGGCGGTGAGACCTCTATTTTCCAGTTTCTATGGGCAAGTAGGATCCTGACCTCATAAGCACCTTGTGCCAAATTGCAAAACCACCACCACATACAGACAGGACAAAGTTGTATTTCCTTTGTATAAAGCCTATTGATTAATATAAGTGCTCATCCCAATTACCAGGTGAATTTAGGATGAACTCTGGGTAACAAATGGTCCTGTTGAACCCTTTTATTTCTATGTAATTGGTCAGATCTTGGCTACATAAAAGAATAAGATTTCTTTCTGCCTTTGTGATCTCTTAGTGGATTGCCTGTGATACACAGCACCTTCCAGTTTAATGATTTTTGGGTAATAAATTTGTGTTCTTTCTCTTTGGCCACTGTGGAGAGATTTTCTTGTTGGGAGAAGATTTTGTTTTTAATTATATTTCCAGACAATAGCAAAGATACTCCATTATTGGGAGTTCCTCAATTAAGTAATAATTATGTCTTTTTACCTTAGCACTTTCTTGAATCCTAACAATTTGCCATAATGTGGCTCTTCAGGGTTATTTTTTTGTAAGCTGTGTAACTCTTTCTTCAAATGAAATCTGATGGGGAGCTCCCATGTAGGAAACCAGGAAAAGAGGAGCCGTCCTAGCAGAACAGGGGCGTCTTGAGCCCAGAGTCCTGCTCAAACCTAGCTGCACTCTGCAACCTTTGGAGCTGATTAGGGGAAAATTGGGAGGCTTGGCAGACTTGTCCCACCCTGTAGATCATCCCTCTACTCCTCCTGCCTTCTCCACATCATCTCCATTTCCATATTGCTTCACTTTCATTAGGTTTCTCACTTAAACTGGAGCATGGACAGTCAAAACCACAATCTGTATAAATGCTGGATTAAAGATATCTTCTATGCAACACCACAGTTAACCTTCACCCCAGCCTTGCCAAATAGGTGTTCTTTATCCTTCCTGCTTTCCAAGTGAGGAAACAGAGGTTCAGAGTTGCAGAGTGCTATGTGAATGGCCTTGCCTGTGTCTTTCTCCCCCAAGTCCCCACACTGTATTACAATCGTTACTCTATTTTCTCAGTCTCTCCCACGACTGCACGTGCTGCTTGAGGGCAGAGCCACACTCTCTTTACTTCAGTGCGTACTTTTTCTGGTATTGTGCTGGACACATACTAAACATTCATAGAATGAATGAATGAATATTCCCAATGTCCTGAAGGAGGAGGGAAAGCAAAGTTCATATGGAAACCCCTCTGTGTTTGACCCCAGCAGCTCCATCGCTGGTGTTGTCCTTCTGAAGGCCAGCTCTGCAGCTGGTGCATGACTTAATGGAGGTACACAGAGTTCGGGGAGAAAAGTAAGCCATCTCTCTTGCATAAGCTCAAGCTTCCAATATATCATGCATTTTCACTGTTCTGAGTTTGCTCTATTACTCAGAACGAATGAATCCCCTGCTCAGTGGTGGTGAAGGATGGTGCAGAGAATTTTATACTTAATTTATCCTGCGAGCCTTCAGAGATCACAGAAGTCACAGGTGCCGTTGTCGATATTTAATCCCCCTCAAATCAGGGTGGCTGCCATCTACAAATGAGACAGTTGGTACACACATTTCTCTTGCCGTTAGTGCTGTGGCAGTTTAAAAGACCAAACTTGTTCCGGGAAACGATGCACTGTCCTAATAAAAAGGATATAGATCGATTTGGCTTTCCTGGGAACTAACATTGGCTGTTATGAAGATGAAGCCTCTTGAGGAGTTTCTCTTTGGGGTGAGACCAACTTATTTCGCATATAGATTTTATGTCTGATACATGTGGATTTGAATCCTGGATCCCCCACTCATCACTCACAGGACAGTAGGAATATACCTAATCTTGCCGGCCTTCAGTTTCCCCATCTGTAAATCAGGGATAATAACATTCACGTCATAGAATTTTTGAAAGGATTAAGTTAGATGGGGGACATGAAGGTTAGCATAGCTCCTGCTGCATAGCAAACCTGATATAAAGCTTTTTTACTTATACGCAGTAGGTCCAAGTGAAGGTATTTCACAGCTGGGAGGAGAACTGGGTGAGGCTCCTTGCCAGGAACAGGAGCTTCCCACTCCAGTCTGCTCTTTGGGAGGAGGATCAGGCCCGGAAGGAGACCTCCAAACCAGGTTCTCTTCTTTGGCCTGGCCACTGTACATGGGGGTTGCAGGCACTCAAGTGTTTGCTTCTTTTAAAACTGCTTTCAAAGCCATGGGCTTTCCCTTATAATCAGAAAGAGGGGAAAGAACATTCTGGATCTATGTTAGAAGAGTTTAGTTCTCCAGTGTTTGGACTTTGGGGGGTTTCTTCTCATTTTTAGCCCCCCAAGAAAGCTCTGCCTTCTAAGAGAAGAGATTTATAATGGAAAGAACATGTATGGGTCTGGGGGCACAAAGAGGTGTGTCCAAATCCCAGGCTTGCTATTCGATCCCGAGGTCAGCAGTGAGAAGTCCACACTCTGGACTCCAATTTCCCTTTCTGTAAAATCCCAAATCATAGTTTATAATATCCAGATGAGTTAATATGGGCTTTTGGAATTCTTTGCTGTTCATTTACATGTTCTAGAAAAGTCTTACCTGCAGCAAGCCTGAATCAACATCTGGTATCTCCCCTGAGGTACTGTGCACATGTTGTGGTCGTCATCCCTGGGAGTCTAATGTTCAGGGTCTACTCACGCGTGGTGGACACCACGCTGAACCTCTCTAATGTATTATTGCATGTAACCCTGTCTACCAACAGAGTCATCAGCTGCGCACTGTTGTATCCATGCTGCATGAGAAAAGTGAGGCCCAGTGATAGTAAACAATGTTTTCCAGGTCACACAACCAGTGAGAGTTGAATTTGGGACTCCAGACAACGAGATCTGTGCTGCAGCACACATTTTGCTACACTGAACATTTTCCTTTTCCTTTATGATTTTCCTGGATCTGAGTCAAACCAAGTCTAAAATGTCTCAAGGCACAAATTCAATTTTGGTTCTAAATCCAAGGATATATATTTCATAGATAACCAATTCTAAATAGTGTCAGAGGTACCTGGTTGCTTTATAGAATGAGTGCCTGAGTGTCTCTGTTGAGGGCAGAATGTGCCGAGTCCGGATGAGTCTGCACAGGAGACCAGAGACCACGCAGTGTGTAGCCTTCCTTGTCTTTTCCCACACCCAGGAAAGCCTCCTTCACTAGGGTTTTTTTGGGGAAAACCTTTGCGTCTTTTGAAAAGCCACATTATCTCTCTGAGGCTCTAATTCTCATTATAACACGTATAATCATATCTGACCCATTGTCCTCACAGGACTTCTGAGCATGTGATGAATAAAGCATGTGAAAATCATATGTAAACTATGCTGTCTTTCACAAGTTTTATGGTCAAACGGTGATGAATAAGACAGGGTCTCTGTCCTTATATAGAAGAAGCAGATAACTAAACAAATAATCTTCTAAATCATTTATGCTTGTGACAGTTACTTGAAGCAATAGATTAGGGTTGGGGGGATTTTAGGAAAGACTTTTCCCCCAAAGATCATATTTCCAGTAGGATTTACCCAAGCAAATAACATTCAAAGTAGAGAAAAGAGGGTGGTGCCTGTGGCTCAAAGGAGTAGGGCGCCAGCCCCATATACTGGAGGTGGCAGGTTCAAACCCGGTCCTGGCCCAAAACTGCAAAAATTAAAAAAATAGAAATAAAAATAAATAAAAAAGTAGAGAAAAGAAATAGCTTCAGTTTCCACATCTGTCTATGAGAATAATAGCATTATCTTACATTATTAAACTCAGCAGAGTGCCTTGGATATATTAGGTGTTTGAGAGAGAGTGGCAAAAATCAAATATATACATAGCAAAAACACACCTGTTGCTTCAGACAATGTGCACACCAAGTCCTTTGTCTGCTCCTTCATATGACCACAGTTTCTGCCCTTCAGTGCTGGGTGTGCTGAGAGAGAGGCCAGCGGAGACACATGAGTAAGGGAGGCAAAGAGTGAATCCTCACACAAGCTAACATGCTCCTGGGATGGTGGCTGCTGGGGGCCACCAAAGGGAAAATCTACCTCACTGGGCTATTGTGAGGATTGAATGCATTTCAATGTCCCTAGCACAGTCTTGACACTTGGTAAGAGTTATTAATTCAAATTATTATTTAAAAACACAACTTAGATTCTATGAAAATAATGCAGAGGCAGCTCCTGATTCACCTCAGGGAAAATTCCATGCATTCTCTCTCCAATTTTAACTTTATTAATTTTATTTTATTGGGTTAAGAACACAGCATGAAATCTACCCTCTTTGTTGTCAAAGCTAATGGGCTAGAAGTCTAAAGGAAAAAAGCTAGATTCTGGAACTTTCTAAATCTCAGCACAAAAGTCCACATTATTTACATCCTTGAGATTCTAAGTGTGTGATTTAAGTTTCTAGTTTTGGGGTCCCTCCCTCTGTCTGGGCGCAGACAGCTGAGGGATCACTGTTGAGTTTCTCCATCTTGATCTCTTGTCGGAGTCATGGATACCGCCCCCCACCACAGACATCCTTGCCTCTCACTGGGTGAAAGGGCACTGGCTTTAGACATGGACTGCTCAGACTCTTCTTGGCCCTTGGTTTTTCTTCTGATTTTCCCAGGTCTTTGTTGATGGTAGAGTCATGAGTTGAGTCATCTCAAAGTCTTCCCTTCCAGGGAGAGAGAAATGCTTGGAAAACACGTCTCTTCTCTATGTGTCAGATGGTCCAAAGAAACAAAGCCAGACACCCTCCTTCCCACGGAGTGGGGGATAAACCGAGTGTGTGTGCTGAAGAGAAAAATGAAAAATGCCTGTTATTTTCTGCAGGCTAGAGAATGATGTATGTTCCTGGGGGTAACCTACTACCTCGGAATTAGTCATTCGACATCGTGTTCTCTCTGCTGCTTGAAGTGCCTCATTTTAAAAATGTTCGAATTGTTTTTTCCTCTCACTTAACTGTAGGAACATTAAATGCACAACTTTATCAAAATGACACAAGATATATGTTTCTGCCAACAGCAACAGGAGAGGATTAACAATTCAAATTGGGACGGCAAAAGTTTCCCTCAGAAGATGGGAAGGGGAAAGTTTGATTGGGGATCCTACGCTTTCCTGAGCCGGATGCACACTGTTACACATCGGGACTCCCCGAGATGCTGAGGAGGGAGAACGTTTTCTTCTTAAGGGGGCAGGTTTCATTTTATATTATTTTGTTCTGTGTCTCTGAGGTCAGGGCTAGTCATACACATTTGTAGAGTGTACAAGTATATACGGATGTCTCAAAAAATAACCATCACTTGCCTAACTGGCTGATGCCTGAATTTGGTCAGTACTAACACTTCTGGCTATTGGAAGACCATCACCTTGCTCTTATAAAGGACCAGAAAGCCAGCATTAAAAAGAATCGGGGGAAGGGAGAAGAGTGTGGGAGTGTGGAGCCTAGGAGATCAGGAGATGGTAGGGAAAGGGTTAGTTATGCCACATTAAAATAGGACTCCATGTACATACAGATAGCAAATGATCCCCTGCACCACTCGGCTGATAAAACGAAGTACTCATATTAGACTCAATTGGAATTTTGGAGCAAGAGAGTTGTTAAGATTCTGTATGGAGTAACAGAATTGCCTTGCCCTTAAAAAGAAGAGCATATAATTTTGCAAGAACTTCAACATGATTTTAACAGCATATAGGAATGAATCTTTTGACTTCTAGGAATCCTTTTCTGGTATGTGATTTGTATTAATTAATTTTCTATGACTCTCTTCTGTCTTCCACCATCATAATGAGGAATGCCTTTGACGCTGGGTTTTTCCAACCCTCCTGTATGATCCCATCTCATTTTCCATCAGCACAGAGCATGAGATTATAGCCCAGAATAGCTACAGAAATTTACAGGGAGGGCGCCACACACTCCCCTGTGTATAATGAGTGAGCAGATTAACTCCTCCGAGGCAGAGTACAGAAATGACAAATTTGACCTAGTAAGAATATTTGCGGGGGGGGGGGTTGAGGAGGAGGAGACTGGAGAGGGGACAAAGTTTTGTTTTTTTTTTTCCCCTATCTAGCAGTCTGGTGGCCATGTGGCTTTACCCTGCTCCTCTCCAGGCTCAGGACTTCCCATCTCCTGCTGCTCCACGGCTCCCAGGCATGCTGTCTCTAGAATGCATCAAGTACTTTCTTCATTCAGGGCTTTTATACTCACTCCCCTTTTTCCCTGGAACCTCTTTCTATAAGGTCCTCTCACAACTAGTTCCTTCTTGAGATTCAGGGCTGACCTCAGTGTCACCTGCTGAGAAACACTTCCTTCATTAGACTGTCTAAAAGGCTTGCTCTCCTCACTTGTACTTCTCACTCTCGCATCCATTTGTTTTGCTTTCTTCTTAGTTTTCATCATTCTCTGAAATGACCTCATTGATTTTTTTATTTGGTTGTTATTTGTCTCTCCATACTTGGATGGAAACGCCATGTGGACAGGGACATAGCTGGGGACATTAATGCAATCATGGGGTACAATGTGCTGGTTTTATATACAATTTAAAATATTTTCATCAAACTGGTTAACATAGCCTTCACCGAGGGACATTGTTGATTGCTATCTCCCCAGCACCTATGATGATGGCAGGTGCATAAAAGAAACAGAATAAGTAGGGCGGTGCCTGTGGCTCAAGGAGTAGGGTGCGGGTCCCATATGCCGGAGGTGGTGGGTTCAAACCCAGCCCCGGCCAAAAAAAAAGAAACAGAATAAGTATATGTTAAATTAATAAACCATCTCAGAGTCCTATTGGCCTCAACTTCACAATCACTCCTTTAGAGGAGAGTGAGTGGCACCTGTCTTAATCTTTCAGGTTTCTCCTGCAAACAGAAACTGGGAGAAAACTGGTGTACAGAAAGTTAGGTAGGAATGTGATTCCAGCAGCAGATGTGAGAGAAGGGGAATGGAAAGACTGAGGCAGAAAAGGCTTTGGGAAGGATGCTGCTGATTTGGACAGTGCTAAAATCTACTGGGGATTGATTACTAAGGAGATTCTGAGGAGCTTGATAAAATGTACCTCAAAACTGTTCACACAAATGAGGGGGGGGAACCATGGTACATCAGCAGATGTTTCTCATTCTTTGGTCAACATTCGCCCCACAGGGCATTAACTCTTCTGTACCCTGGATGGCACATGAGTGAGCCCCCAGTGGTTCACAGAGGGGCCCCAGCAAGTGAAAGGTGGTGGTAGTGGTAGAGGGCAACTCACTGTCAGGTGACACTCTTGGGAGCTCACTGAAGCCTGGATGGGGCTGGTCCCTTCCATGGTTGGAGAAAAGATGAGGCCAAGAGGGTTTAAGTAACACCCAGAGGGTACTCAAAGGTCATTTCAGACCTTTGCGATCCATCCTCCCTTCCTTCCTTCCTTCCTTCTTTCTTTTCTTTCTTTCTCACCTTGCACTATTGCATTCTTATCCAACCTGATGGGATTAGGCATAATGTTCATTTCCTAATATGCTTCCCACAACATCTCCATTTGGTGACTCTCAGTCAATCTTGCTTCGGCTCACACAGAACATGGGGACTCGGTTTCCTCTTCTCTGATCATATTGACCAATGGCAGGCCTAGTTCATGACTTTGGATACGCTATTTCTTGGCAACTGTGATGGACACCAGAATTTAGGCTTATGGTTTCCTAAGTTATTTCCTGAAAATTCAGGTAAGTATCTCGTTGTCTCTTTTCTCACCTTCTCTCCTGGGGACCTTGAAGAGCTTTGCAGATGACTAGCTATGAGAGCAGAATGATGCATTTTGCAAAGGAGCTTATCAAAGCAGGTGCTGGCTGATTCTACAATCTGGAAGAAAATTGTAAGGATGCAAGATGCAATATATTTTGACACTGAAGTTTGTGGAGTAAAGTTGTTGTCTTTTTTCCCCTATCTAGATACATGATAAATGAGATAACTTTTTCCTTCTGGTCCCTTGGTGGACAATACAATAGCCATTTCTTGACAGCAGGCAACATGCTATTTCTTTTGGCTTGTGTTTTGTCAAAATATGTTTCCCTGGGAGATTCTCCTGTATCTCAGATTTTTATTTTCGGAGTATTTTTTCTGATATCCCTAATTCTATCTGAAATGTCTGAAGTCATCTGGGGGCCTTAGGAATTTGTGAGAGGGAAATGGATGCTTTATAGATCTTAGAATACTTGTGGACCTAAGATCCAATAACATCCCCAGTTCTCCCTTCAATAACTG
This sequence comes from Nycticebus coucang, assembly GCF_027406575.1. Classification (NCBI taxonomy): domain Eukaryota; kingdom Metazoa; phylum Chordata; class Mammalia; order Primates; family Lorisidae; genus Nycticebus; species Nycticebus coucang. The sequence continues at coordinate 44,369,820 of NC_069796.1, read as the reverse complement.
CCATTATACTGTTACAGTCTCACACTCAGGACAGGGTCTTACTCATTTGTCTGGGGAATGCTCTGGGCTTAGTGAGCAGTATTAAGGATAGCAGTAGACTAGTGTTCAGTTGCTCTCCAGCGTCCTCAGGATAACATCCAGATTTTTTTTATTTATAAATCCTTTCATTTCTAATCTTTATTTACTTAATCTTGGTATTACCTTGCACACTGAACTTTTTAGCTGGACCACTTGGATTTTCTCACATTCCTCTTACTCCCTCTTCTGAGCCTTTTCTTCTGCTCCTCTTCACCTGTATAATTAATCTGCATCCACCACCCATGTTATTGAATCTCTGATCTGATTTTATCTATTGTCCTTTGCTTCCAGAGCTTTTATTTTTTCTTTGTTTCTAGATACGGCCTCAGGAAACCTTATGTTAATGGGTATATTTTAACCATCTGCCTGGAAATTAGGATGAAGTTTATAGAAGTCCCTAGCTTTTTATCTACTGTATAGTGTCTACTCTAGTTCAGGGTTGGCAAACTTTTACTGTGAAGGGCAATACAGTATCTGGCATGTTTTCTTTGTACAACCTCTTAAAAATGTAGATACCAGTCTTAGCTTTTAGGCTGTGGGACACATTTGGTTCACAGACCCCAGAGACTCCAGTTATTGATATTGTAGCTCGTAAAACATTAAAGTGTTGCAAGGCTCCTACGGAACTGTGAAGCACAAACAGCTCAGCTGAACAATGAACCTGCTTTTGCAGGCTCCATTAGCCTTCTCTGATAATGTCCCAGTAGCTGGTTGGAGGATGTTGGTTGTTATCATGATGGTGGGGGAAATTGGATGGGAATGTGATTAATTATATATATATATATCTTTGTAAAATAGTGCTGTTTTGAAGAGGTCATCTAACATCTACCTATGATGTTGGTGGGCATCACCAGATCAGTTTTCCCAACCAAGTTTCTGTTTTTTAGAATGAATTCTATTGCTGTCTTCTTATTCTGGCTCCCAAAAAGCCACAACTGTGAAAACATGTGGAAAATTTGCATCCTAGAAAGTAGTAAGGGAGTATATTCTTATTGTTGGACTGTGGCAAAGATGATGAATGTGGGCATGAGGAGGTAACTTGGTGTCCACTTGGGAGAAAATGAAGTCGAAACTTTGAAATGAGTAACTGGCTGAGCTGGAACTGGAGCCCAGGCTCTGTGATCCTCAGTCTGGCTGTAGGTACCTTTGTACCTCACTGTGTTGCCTTCCTGGCTGTCTGAAACAGCTTATTCAATTTGGTGAGTGTTCACTGAGTGTCTGCGAGTATTTTACCTGGTTCACCAACAAGCATGAGACATAGGGTTTTACTTTATCCTGAAGCAGTCTCCCCAGGCAGCCTTAACCCTGTTAAATTGAATTAAATTTGTCCTAAAGCTGCTTCCATACATATTTTAAGTTTGGCCTAAAGGTTTTTCCTGAACACAGTAAACTATGATCTAACTGAATTTGTGAATAGCCCACAATCTACTCTTATAACAAATAGCTGAGTCTCAGCCAATCATAACAGCTGAATTTCTGTCAATCACAGGCAGCCAACTGTTCAAACCAGGTTCAAACAAGGCAAATGCCAGCTGTAACCAGTCCAGCTGTTTCTGAGCTTCACTTCTGTTTCTGTAATTCACTTTCCTGTTTCTGTCTGTTATCTGACCATGTGGCAGCCCTGGCATTTCAAACTATCCTGGTTCTGGGGGCTGCCTACTTCTTGAGTCATTTCTTGCTCAGTTAAACTCTGGTAAGTTTAATTCACCTGAAGTTTTATTTATTTTTTTTTCTTTTCACTACCCCCAAAGTGGGCTATTCTATTGCCACACAAAAGTGCTCCACAAACACTTGCCTTCCAGAGTAGACCCTGCCAAGTTGTATTTCCTCTAAGAAGTGTGATAGTTGGGCTGTACTTTTAAAATCAAAGGATCTATAGATGGGAACCCATGGTGCTGGCCCTTCCTCTGCTATGCATTTGCTCTATCATATTACAGGAAGGCCAGCATCTGATTGTGTGATGGATTACACCAGACTTACATAGCTTTACCTATTAATTTGGCATGTTAGCAGAAACCAAATAACTGAAGCTGCTCTTGGTAACAAGATGACGCTTATCCAGATAAACTAGCAAGGTGCAATGGGGTGAAAAGGATGAGGCTGGAGATTAAAGCTCTCAACTAGGCAAATGAACTTTGATATAGAAGCAAAGTGTTTCTGTTTGGGGACTAAAATAATCACTAGACAAAGAGGATCCTTGCCATTGGCTCTACTGGGATGGAGAAGATGATGGAAAGATGGAAGGTGGCCTATTTAAATAGTTTACTTGGGAGAAGTAAACATTGTTTTCAGAGATGGAATTATTTCATTGGCTATAGAGCATGAAAGTCCTTCCTGTCCTTTTCTCTCTCTTCCTTTTTTTTACTGACCGAATGTCTGGTCTTGTTATGTTCTAATAAAACTGATTACAGTTATAAAACAAATCATGACTGTTTTCAGAGTGCCTTGTGTCCTCTGCAATTCAGCTGTATTATTTATTTAAATGTTCTTTATACTCATAGTCCCTCTGTATCTAGGCCTGTATAAATTCTGTTCTTTAAGACTGGAACACTTCTCTCTACTATTAATCTGGCAAACTCCTTCTAATCTTTTATGCCTCAGCTGAGATATTGCTTCCTTGAATAACCTTCTCTGATGTTCCAGAATTGGATTAGGTGTCCTTCCTAGGAGTTCCCACTGTCCTTACTCCCATCCAAACTCTGTTAAATATATTGCAGACACTTCTCTACTTGTCTATTTTCCTAACCATACTGTGAAGGCAAACACCTGTTTTGAGATTTCAAGGTTAAAGCCTGACATTTACCTAGTAGTTGCTCAATAAATGCTTCTTGGATATTTGAATAAACTTCATACCTTTTTCTTGCACAATTACTAGTGGAGAGATTTTAAGGAAATGTGTTCCATATTGGTCCAACATAGATCTCTGTCTTTCTCCATAGAGTAAGTGTGGATCCCTGAGGTGGAGATGAGAACATCGTTCCCAAACTGCATCAACTTCTCCCAGGAACTACTGGAAACTTAAATTTAAGAGACAAAGTGAGCAACCTAAGTTTCATTCCAAATAACTGTATTCTCATTTTTAAAAAAAATTTTGTATGCCGTACTGCTGAGAGAGATTTTTAGAACAACTCCCACGAGTTTTAATTTCAATTCATTTGGACTGTGTGAGATGTATACTGTATTTCATGTTAAATAGACTTGTTACCACTAAGCTCTTTGGAAAGAAGATGTTCCCGAAGTGCAAAGCAGCCAGAATAGAAGAATTTACATTTTAATGCATTACTTTATCCCCTTAGTAAAAACTCTCTGGGGAAGGGTGCAACCTCAGGGTTTATCCTTGGTATTGACATTGGGGCTTTCATGGCTACTGCAGAGCAAAGGTGTTTATTGCCTCTGTGTCAGGTGATGAAATTCACCCATTCTGGACATGTGGGAGCAGTTAAATTATATCACTCACAAGCCACTCGAAAATCACCTGTTTGTATTTCTCTGCTACCTATCATCTTGTGTAACAGCCACAGTCTCTGATCAGTCAATCAATGAGCAGTCATTGAGGGCAAATCTATGTGGATCTTTTCTTATGAGACATAGGGAAAGCAGATGAAGATGAAGCATGGTTCTTAGCCATAGGGAAGTTGTAATTTAGTTTGGAACATAAAGAATGAAATAATCAGCAAACAGTACATGGCAGAGTGTGGTAAAGTGTATTCATTTGGTAAATATCAAGCACCTGTCATGTGCTAGGCAAAGTATCAGGAGCTAGTGCTACAGTGGTTAATAACATAACTTCTTTACTTAGATCATGCTTAAAGTATAGAGAAAGCTATAAAATAAATAAGTACACGCAGAAATTAGATAAGTTAAGGTAGTAAGTGCTAAGACAAAAACAGAAGAAGGCATTCATACTGATGGAAGTCAAGAGATGGATGATGGGAGAAGTGTTACTTTTAGAGTGCATAGTCCAGAGAGTCTTGCCAAAGAGGTGATAGCCCCTGAGTCGCGAGAAGAAGTCAGCCATGTGAAGATTCTGAAAAAGCAGATTTCAGATGGGGGAAATGTAAGGGCCAGTCCTTACGGTGGAACTTAACCTGGCTTTTTGTGAAAAATAGAAAAAAGGGCATGTGGTTAGAGCAGAGTGTTTAGAAAGGAAAGGTACCATCCAGAGAGCGTAGGTAGGACCTAGGTATGCACAGTGCAGGCTGCAAGGTCTATCCAATTTAGAGAAATAAGTCTTCAGAGAGTCAGGGCAATCATCAAAGACATTATGAAAGTGATGGAGATGAAACTAGGCTTTGTAAAGTCGGTCCAATTAATGGACGAGGGAAAAAGAAAAGCATTGATATGCAGAAGAGTATCGTTATTCCATGGCTGATACCTGTCACTTATCTGTAGTGTTGCCGTGTTTTCATTCGCCGCTTCCTAACGTGCAGTTAATTATTGTAGTTTTCAGGGGTGGATTATATACATATTCATTTTTAAAATATTCAAAATGTCATTGATTTTTATTTTTATATTTTAAATGGGTAATACGAGGGCATAGAATTCAAGGTAGAAAGGAAACACAGTGAAAAGTCTTATTTTCATCCCCCTTTCCAGCACTCACGAATCCCTGTTGCAGGGGTAATTGTTGCCAACTGAAAGGTTTTGTAATGTTTCTATCCTTTATTCTTGAGCTTTCTCTTCTGATTTTTATTAACTTTGTGGAATTTAATTTACCTGTGTATTAATGGTAATCTTCTTTAAATGTTTTGTTTTTTAAATAGGCTTTTTTTTTTTGCTATTTCTAAATTTGCAATTTTAGATTGTCTCTACGCCAGCATCCAGATTATTTGAAGCCACATGTGGGCAAAATGGTGCAATCACGACTAAAACAAATTTAGTTTTTAAGTGCATAGACATTTAATTGCTTAATTACTGGTAAGTTTAAATTCTTTATGAAGAGCCAAGTATAAACTAATTCAGACATCCCTGGATCAGGTATCAGATGATATGAATTCTAGATGTGCTTTTCTCTTTACCTCATGTCACGACACAGCCCACCTCACTCCGCTTCTTCTGGCCTTACTCTTCACATCTATTAAATGGAAATGGTGGTCCCCTCCATCTTTAATATTCTGAGTTTACAAGCTAGACCTCCCATTTGATCCTGCAATCCCATTACTGGGCATCTACCCAGAAGGAAAAAAATCCTTTTATCATAAGGACACTTGTACTAGACTGTTTACTGCAGGTCAATTTACAATCGCCAAAATGTGGAAACAGCCTAAATGCCCACCGACCCAGGAATGGATTAACAAGCTGTGGTATATGTACACCATGGAATACTATTCAGCTATTAAAAAAAATGGAGACTTCACATCCTTCATATTAACCTGGATGGACGTGGAAGACATTATTCTTAGTAAAGCATCAGAAGAATGGAGAAGCATGAATCCTATGTACTCAATTTTGATATGAGGACAATTAATGACAATTAAGGTTATGGGGGGAAGCAGAAAGAGGGAAGGAGGGAGGGGGATGGGGCCTTGGTGTGTGTCACACTTTATGGGGGCAAGACATGATTGCAAGAGGGACTTTACCTAACAATTGCAATCAGTGTAACCTGGCTTATTGTACCCTCAATGAATCCCCAACAATAAAAAAAAAAAAATTCTGATTTTAGCTGAAAACCAAATTTTTGTCCTATAGGTATTTTTTATACTATGCACTAGCTCAATGTAACCACGTGGCTACATTCCTATTGGAAAAATAAAAAACTTAAATAAGAGTTTCTTTTTTTCTTTTCTGATATATCTAAGAACCGCATTTAGGTTATCTTTGTTCAGGTTTTATCATATGACAAATTGTGCCATTTAGCGAGTGTATTTGGTCATTCACATTACCTGATTATCATTTGCAAAGTAAATGTTATGTAGATACCTATTAATTTATTGACTATTATTGCTAATTCACGTAAAACAAGTTTTTTTCCCCCCAGAAGATCAAAAATTATCAAGCTATTATTGATCTTTAGAAATAGAAGATACCTTATCACTCAGAATAAAGTGGCTTGCTGAGCTGACTGAGAAAAACAAACCAAGCATTCAATTTCATTTGATTTGCTCCCAGGAGAACCAGTATTATAAAGTGACGTATAGCAAGTAATTTCCTGAACTGCAACATTTTGATTCCAGAGATTGAAGCTTCTCTATTAAAATGATCACACCAAGCGTGCATTCATTATTTCAACAAGTATTAAGAATTCATTCTATGAGATACTTACGTAATAGAGAGATTATTATAATACAGCTTCTGTCTTTTAGTAGGCTCTATGAATTATAAAAATAATGCCAATAAAAGACAGAAAATATTAGGGCCAGGAAAGAGATATTTAGAGAAAAAAAATAAGGAAATTTTTGGCTTGTTGAGAATCTGGAAAGGCTTTATGAGAGATGCATGAAGATGGCATTTGAGTTGAAGGATGCAAATTCATTTGTGATCTAAATATAAATAATTCTACTTTTAGAGAACAGTGCAATTGGATGAGTTTCCATGAATGGAAATATAAAATACAATAGTTCTCTGGTGCTATCTGTACATATTGGCCAAGAGTTCTTGATAAAAGAAGAAACAGTTCTACATTATTTACTACCCCTGTGTTACAGGAATGAAAAATATGAGTTGCAAAAATTTGATGGCCAGGATTTCTCACTACTGAAGTTGAATCGGTTTCCAAACCAAATCCTATTAGACAGGGTGGTCACTTTGCATTTGAACTTCTCACAGTGTTGCCCAGGTAACAATCTCCTCTTATGGAAGATGCCATTCAAGCAGCACTTCCAAAAGCATTTTCTGCAGAACATTAGTATTTTAAGATGGTCTGGAAGAAAAAAAAATTCCATGGACTAATAGTTCAGGGCAGTAATAAAGACTAAATTCCTTTAAAAACACTTAACAATGCGTATTTATCTTCTTACAGGTTCTGAGAAGTCTTTCAGAAATGGAACCTATTTAACTTTGGTAGATATGGTATTTTCTTTTTCTTTTCCTTCCTTCCTTTCTTTTTTTTTGAGACAGAGTTTCACTTTGTCACCCTGGGTAGAGTGGCATGGCATCATAGTTCAAAGCAACCTCAAACTCCTGGGCTCAAGCAATCCTCTTGCCTCAGCCTCCTGAGTGGTGGGGATTACAGGCACTCAGCTATTTTTAGAGATGGGGTCTCACTCTTACTGAGGCTAGTCTTAAACTCCTGAACTCAAGCAGTTGACCTGCCTCAACCTCCTAGAGTGCTAGGATTATAGGCATGAGCCACCATGCTTGGCCAGATCTGGTATTTTCAATTCTAATATTTTTAAAAGATAAATTTTCAATCCCATATATCAATAGGCAAGAGAAATGAATAGCATCTTTTCTAATGAAGACAGATGAAAGGCTAGCAAACATATGAAAAAATGCTCATTGTCCCTAATTATCAGAGAAATGAAAATCAAAACCACCCTGAATGGCCCACATTACAAAATCTCCCCTCAAAACTGCAGATGCTGGCATGAATGTGGAGAGAAAGGAACACTTTTACACTACTAGTGGGATTGCAAACTCACAACCTTTTTGGAAGGAAGTATGTAGAAACCTCAAAGAACTCAAACTAAACCTCCCATTTAATCCTACAATCCCATTACTGGGCATCTACCCAGAAGAAAAAAAAAATCCTTTTACCATAAGGACACTCACACTAGACTGTTCATTGCAGCTCAATTTACAATTGCCAAAATGTGGAAACAGCCTAAATGCCCACCAACCCAGGAATGGATTAACAAGCTGTGATATATTTATACCATGGAATACTACTCAGCCACTAAAAAAGATGAAAACTTTACGTCTTCCTGGATGGAAGTGGAACACATTATTCCTAGTAAAGCATCACAGAATGGAGAAGCAAGAATCCTATGCACTCCATTCTGATATGAGGACAATTAATGACCTAATACATGGTAGGGGGTGGGGGAAGGGGAGAGTTGAGAGAGAGAAGGGGGATGGGGGAGGGAAAGCAGAGAGAGAGAAGGAGGGAGGTGGAGGAAAGGGAGAGCAGAGAGAGGGAAGGAAGGAGGGGGTGTGACTCACCTTTTGGGGGTGGGACACAATTGTAAGAGGGACTTTACTTAACAAACGCTGTCAATGTAACCTGGTTCTTTGTACCCTCAATGAATCTCTAACAATAAAAAAAAATTATTGAAATAAACTTTACATGTAGTATAATGCACAGACTTTAGGTGTATGATTTAATAAGTCTTTAAATGCACACACATGTGTAATAACCAGCCAAATCAAGATGTAAGGCATTCTTTTTGCTCTTTCCCCAATTCCTGCTTATGTTATACCTATTGGCCACTGGAAAGTACTGCTCTGATCTCTATCACCAAAGATTAATTTTCCTGTTCTTAACATCTTATAGAAGTGAAATAATACAGTATGAAATCTTTTTTTTTTTTTTGCCTTCCTTTGTTCAGCATATAGTTTGAAGATGGGATGATACTGTTTTATATATTTATGTGACATTCATTCTTATTGCTAGAAAAGTATTCCATTGTATGAATATACCATACTTTTGGATACCCTCTTTTGTTGATAAACCCTTGCATTGTCCTTAGTTTCTGATATTATGAATTAAGTAGTTTTAATACTATTGTGGAGCTATATTTATGGCTTTATGCTTTTGTCTATGTTGGGTCAGTGGCTATGTGGAAGCAATTGGTAAGTGGATGTCCAATTTTACCTTCTCTCTAACAAACTACGAAAAGCCCTTTTCTTCCATACTTTCACTCACGTCTGGTGGTGCCAGTCTCTTCAATCTTAATCATTTTATTCATTCTTGGGGTAAAATGGTACATCATTGTGATCCCTCCCCCACTCAAAGGTAAAGATCTTGAGTATATTCTCATGTATATATACTGGCACTTTGTATATCTTCCTTTATGAAGTATGTTCTAAGTTTTAAGTTCGGTTGTTTGTCTTTTTATTAATGATTTGTAACAGCTTCTTATGTTTTGGATTCAAATATATATATGTGTATGTGTATATATATGTGTAAACTATTTCACATTGCACACTAACTTTATGGATACCCTGTGTATATATGTGTGTATGTGTGTGTGCATTTTTTTCTAGTCTGTGGTCCTTATTAAGAAATTTTATACCTATCATTATAAAGACACTTGTACTAGACTGTTTATCACAGCTCAATTTACAATTGCTAAAATGTGGAAACAGCTTAAATGCCCCTCAACCCAGAAATGGATTGGCAAGCTGTGGTATATGTATACCATGGAATGCTATTCAGCCATTAAAAATAATGAAGATTTTGCAGGATTTCTATTAACGTGGATGGAAATGGAACACATTATTCTTAGTGAAACATCACAGGAATGGAGAAGCATGAATCCTATGTATTCAATTTTGATATGAGGATAATTTATAACAATTAATGACATAGTGGGGCATGGGGGAAGGAGAGAGCAGACAGAGAAGAAGAGAGGGGATGAGGGAAAGGAAAAGAAAAAAAAAAGAAATTTTTGGGTCCTCTGTCCAAGAAATCTTTCTAAGAAATCTTTGCCTATACCAAGGTCAAAGGATATTTCTGATTTTTTCTTCTGATATTTTTCTCGAGGCTTTTTATATTTAGTTTTTATATGTAGGTCTACAATCCATCTTAAATTAATTTTGGTGTATGGTGTGAATTAGAGATTGAGGATATTTTTTTCTGTGTATTTAATTATTTAATTATTTCCCATTATTTGTAGAAAATGTTTTTCTTTCCATATTAAAGTGTATGACTCCTTTGATAAAAATCATTTGACTATAGTTTATATATGGGATCAACTCTAGATTCTTTATTTTATTCCATTTATCAATTTGATACTAATTTTGCCAATGCCACTATCTTGGTAATTTGTAGTTTTATCTTGGATGTTGGTGGATCTTGCTAACATATTATATTACAGCTACAAAATATTCACAAAGTAGTCTCTATGTATTGGACACTTCTTGGTCAAAGTTTGTAATGAATAATTTATAAATAAGGGAAATTCAGCTGTAGTTTCCATTTTCCCTATGAACGGTGACACACACAGTAGAATCTCTGTAGGCTGCACCCAAGGGCCTTTACCAAACTGGTCAACATAAGGCAGTCGGCCTACTGTATTGATAGATGCATGTGGCACATATCTGGTCCATGAAAAGTAGGTCAACTTAAAGAGGTGGTCAATGTAGGGAAGTGGTCAACTATGGAAGTTCTTTGTATATGCTATTCATTTGAAAGTTTAACTATTGCAATTAAAAGATTTTCTACTTTTGTAGCACCAAAACTAATTAGCTTTTAAACTTTTGACTTTCATTATTAAGTAGTCTATTGTTATTATATAATTTACAACTAGAAATGTTATAAATGATAAGTATGTAGATACAGATATGACTACTGCCTATTCTTTCAATTTCTTTAAATGATTGTTTAAAATTAAAATGTAATTACATTTTGAAAGAATAGGCAATAGTCATATCTGTATCTACATACTTATCATTTATAGTACTTTCTTTTCCTTTGTGTAGATCTGAGTTTCTATTTAGTTTTTTTTCTCATAACATGAAAGACTTTTAAATTCATGGTATAGGCCTTCGGGAAATTTATTATCAATTTTTATGTATTGGAAAACATCTGTCTTGTCTTTCATTTTTGATATTTTTTTCTAGAAACAGAATTCTAGATGGGTATTTACTTAATAGTCACACTTTTACATTAATGATCATTTTTATTGCTTTCTGGTCTACATTGTTTCTGATGAAAAGTTACTCATCATTTTTATTATTGTTTATATAACATCATTTTTCTATGGATTCTTTCAAGATTTCCTTTTTATTAATTTCAGAAATTTGACTATGAAGTATTTATTCTTTGCTGAAGTTTTTCAATCTCTACATTAATATTTCCTACCCAACTTTGTATATTCTTGGCTATTAATTAATCAGCTTTGCTATTCTTATTTATTTGTTCAGGAACTTGATCTTATATGTATGTTAGACTGTTTGACATTTTTCACATTGGTTACAGAAGGCATGCTAATTTTTTTCAGTCTTTCACTATCTGTTCCTCAGGTTGGATAAATTTTATAGATCTGTGTTCAAGTTAACTAATCTTTTCTTTAACCGTCTTCAATTTGTTGATATTCATCTAGCGACTTTTTAATTCTACTATAGTTTTTTAGTTTTAGGATTTCTTTTCTTTTAAGGTTTAAATTTTGCTCCTGAGGTTCCCTATTCATCTCTTTGTTTTCATTATGACCACCCCCCTTTAAAGTTATTCAATACATTTAAAGTTATTTTTCTACTAAATTTAAAAACCAAGCATCTCAGGTTCTATTTCTATAGTTTTTCTCTTTACTAAACATCATAGTTCTCTGTTTTTTTTCTCTCATATGTCTAGTAATTTTAATGAAAAGAGCGGATGATACCTTATAGAAGTATTCTGTTATGATATATCCTGTTTTGTTCCTCTGCAGAATGTTGATTTTTTTCCTAGTAGGCTGATCATTTTGAACTTGTGGTGTCTGAATTTAATTTTCTTATGGAGGTGCCTATTTTGTTATGTTCTTAGGAAAATCTCTTAGTTCTGGATCATAGTATTTATTTTGTAGATTCATTGGAAAGCTCTGAAGTTTCAAATATTAAGGCTTTCTAACTTACTGGGACTCAATTTTCTCTCCTCTATGGTAGGCAGAATGTTTGTATTAGTTTTATTCATAATTGCCAAAACTTGGAAGCAACCAAAATTTAGGTTGTAGGTAAATGAATAATAAACTAGTACAACTAGATGATAGAATATTATTCAGCACTCAAGGGAAATGACCTTTCAAGCTCTGAAAAGACATGGAGAAAATGTAAATGCATATTGCTATGTGAAATAAGCTAATATGAAAGCTATTACTATGTAAAACAAGCTGTTTTATTCCACTGGCATTCTGGAAAAACCAAGGCTATGAAGACAATAGACAGATTAGTGTTTGCCAGGAGTTGGAAGGGAGAGAAGGATGCATAGGTGGCACACAGACGATTTTTTTTGGCAATAATACTACCCTGTATGAAACTATAGTGGTGGATATATGTCATTATACATTTTTCCAAACCCTCAGAATGATAAACACCAAAGCATGAACTCTAATATAACCTATAGATTGTGGATAATTATAATTTGTCAATATAGGTTAATCAAATGTAACAAATGAAGAACTCTGGTAAGGAATATTGATAAAGAGGGAAGCTGTGTGTGGGGGTAAGGTATATATGTGACATCTGTGCACCTTCTGCTCAATTTTGCTGGGAACCTAAAACTGTTCTAAAAAAATGCAGTCTATGAGAAAATTCTGACAATTAGTGTTTTGAGTGAAATTAAAGAAGCATAGTGGAGGTGGAGCATGATGGTGGATGGGATGGATGTGTAGCCCACCTCTCCCAAGTCATCAGGTGAGAGGAAGAGGGGTCTGGACCTTTCCCCGTGTGGATTACTGGTGTGGACAGATAGCTGGAGACGCTCAGCGAATTGGTGGATTGCTGTATATGAGGGGTAATTTAAAACCACGGACTCTGTTGTAGACATTTTTTCCTGCTTGGCCATGCTGGCCAGCAGGCCCCTCCCTTATGCAAGCAGCTTGCAAATAGTGGCAAAACCCAATTGACGAAAATTAATTCCTGAGCTGAGGGTGGTACCTGAAAAGAGAGCCTCTCAAAACCACAGAGAGCTGAGCAACCTGATGGAAAATTGAAGGGAAGGGATCCTCCAGGAAACAGACATTTTGAACTAAGGAAATGGAGGATGCCTTCCCCCAGAACAGCAGGAGTGATTAAATAGACCGGAGCATTCCTGGTGGGGAATATTGGAGGGGGCTGGCAGTTCAGGCTGCACGGCAAACTGGTGGGTCCCGATTCAAAAGGGAAACTGAACCACAAAACTGAGAATAAGGTCCCTGAGCGCTCCAGCCACGGGACCCGCCAGCAGCCGTGTGAGCCGGCAGCAGCATCCTCCCCCACAGCTGATTGCAGTTGCCAGTCTGCAGGAGAATATGGGAGCAGAGTGGAAAGATTTATGAAGCATGGACTCCTGCACTGAATGGGGTGGTTGGATAGGAGTGGCATCTGGAACAGAGCAGCTGAGGTTGCACAATAGTTAGGTGACAAACTTTTAAGAAACTCCAAAATGGCGATCAGCCAGGTAGGGTGGTTACCATGGTAACAGTATAAACTGTGAATCAGGTATAAGCCTGGGAACCACTCACAGTGCCACCTGGTGTTCAGAAAGTATATTGCATTATAAATATATTCCTACAAAAGTAGATCCCTACGTCATACATACAGATGTATATTTCTACATATATACAAGAATACTATTTTTGTGGTTGGTGCCTTTTTCTTTCTTTTATCTCTCTCTCTTTTTTTGTTCTGTTTTTTCCTCACAACTTTCTTGGAGGAGCTATTGTTAATTTTTTTATAGATATATTTTTATTTTCATTTTTTAATTTCTCCTTTCTTCTTTTTTAACTTTTTTATGAACACCTTTTTTCAATTATTTCATGATTATCACTATTTTTATTGTAATTGTTTTTGAGATTGTTGTCATGGGTGTTGTCTGTATGTCTATGTGTCTCCGTCTGTTTGTGCATCTATGGGCTTGTGTGCCTGGTAGCCTTTGTATCTGTTTATTTGCTCATTTGGTTTCAATGAGCATGGTGTTATGACCTGCAATTCTAAGCTCCCAGCACTCCCCTCCACTATCACTTTGAGGTCTGGAGGCCTGTCCCCCAGGAGTCCAGATTCTTGGGTGATTTCTCAAGCGGTGAAGACAAGACCTGGACTGCAGCTGGACAGTGCTGATTTTTCAGCACAGGAGTGAGGAGATGATGGTTGGCTGAAAGGGAATCATGCTGGAGTGGCAGTGCCCTGAGGTGCAGAGCAGCAGCAGTCTTTAGCAATAACAAAGCCCACCCCCAGATATCCTGATGCCACTCCCCCTGTCTCCCTGGGCAACCAGAGGAGGCCGGGCATCTTCTCAGATGGCAACCACCGCAGAACAGATCTGGGACTGAAACACAGGCCCCGTGAGTAAAGGGTTTGCCTGAGGCGGTACTGGCCTGGGTGGAACACGGGGACTAGAAAATGCACGTGCAGAGCCGGGAAACTCCCAGGGTGGGGCTGACCCAGAGGACCGCTTTACTAAGCCTAAGATGCACCCCACCCTCAGGGGATCATCAGCCTGTAGACTAAGGAGGACAAAAGGCTAGAGCTGATGGCTAACTGTGCTGAGAATACAAACCTGCAGGAGTAAAGACAGGCCTTGAGGCACAGGTTCTGGGAACTCAAATCAGCCCCTCTTCTGCAGAGGAATTTAGCAGGGACAGAAAACAAACTCTCACAGGGTTTTTCTGTTCTTCCAGTAACATCAATCAAGGGCAGAGCTGGAACTGAGTGAACACCCCCCAGCCTCCATCAAGCACCTGAGGTTGACAGGCCTCACTGCCCCCTGCTGGATAGAGGCAGACAGCAGTGGCCTGGCTGAGCAGATACAGACTTACTTGTGATTTAGGCAAGTGCAAACCTCTGGAGTATCTGCTCACTGGAGACAACTGACTGGGTCAAAACCCTGCGGGGCTAGTAGTGACTGGATGTGACAGAGCTGTAAGTTGGAGAAGGAGGCATCAACCTTCCCAGACTAATCTATTTGCTGGGTGGGTCTTCCAGACTTCACCGAGCAAGTCATATTTGAGTTGTCACCAGACCCCTGCATTCCAGTTGCCAGAGACCTTTTAAACTCTCCCACCTGAGACAGGTGCTGACTGAGACAATTGATTTTGACCTTTTGAACTCAGCCATATCTCCTGAGGACTGTTCAAGTGGTGCCCTGGTTGTAGGAAGGTTTGATTTTCCTTTTCCAATTGTTGCCTATGGGGGGCGGGGTGACTTAATTGCTGGTATTTCTCCACAGCTGATACTTCAACCCAGAGTAACTGTTTCATTAGGGGCAAACGGAGACCAGCTGAAAACAAGACAGAACCACTTAGCCCCACCACATCAAATAGGTCCCCAACATCTCAGGCTGTAACATTGCATGGGTCCTTGACAAGGCTCCAGGGGAAAAATCAAATGGTGTAAAGTAATCATGGGGCAGAATCAGCAGAAAAACTCTGGTAACATGAATAACTAGAATAGATCAACCCCCCAAAGAAAGATATGGCAGATGTAACTGAAGATCCTATTCATAAACACCTGGCAGAGATGTCAGAAATCGAATTCAGAATTTGGATAGCAAACAAGATTAATAGAATGGACTTTTGAAAAACTCGATACCCCAAATTTTACCAGACCTATCAATATTCTCCATTAATATGAACAGCTTAAACTGTCCTCTAAAGAAGCACAGGTTAGCTGACTGGATACAAAAACTTTGGCCAGATATTTGCTGCATACAAGGGTCACATCTTACCTTAAAAGATAAATATAGACTCAGGGTGAAAGGATGGTCATCCATATTTCAGGCAAATGGTAATCAGAAAAAAGCAGGTGTTGCAATTCTATTTGCAGACACAATAGGCTTTAAACCAACAAAAGTAAAGAAAGATAAGAATGGTCACTACATATTTGTTAAGGGTAATACTCAATATGATGAGATTTCAATTATGAATATTTATGCACCCAACCAGAATGCGCCTCAATTTATAGCAGAAACTCTTAACACACATGAGCAACTTGATTTCCTCCAGATCCATAATAGTTGGAGATTTCAACACTCCTTCGGCAGTGCTGGATAGATCCTCCAATAAGAAGCTGAGCAAAGAAATTTTAGATTTAAACCTAACCATCCAAAATCTGGATTTAGAAGACATCTACAGAACATTTCATCCCAACAAAACTGAATACACATACTTCTCCTCAGCCCACGGAACATACTCCAAAATCGGTCACATCTTAGGTCACAAGTCTAACCTCAGTAAATTTAAAGGAATAGAAATTATTCCTTGCATCCTCTTGGACCACCATGGAATAAAAGTTGAACTCAGTAACAACAGGAATCTGCATACTCATACAAAAACATGGAAGTTAAATAACCTTATGCTGAATGATAGCTGGGTGAGAGATGAGATTAAGAAGGAAATTGCCAAATTTTTGAAACAAAATGACAATGAATTATCAGAACCTCTGGGATACTGCAAAGGCAGTCCTAAGAGGGAAATTTATAGCATTGAAAGCCTTTCTCAAGGGAACAGAAAGAGAGGAAGTTAACAACTGAAAAAGGAAGAACATTCCAACCCCAAACCCAGTAGAAGAAAAGAAATAACCAAAAT
This sequence comes from Nycticebus coucang, assembly GCF_027406575.1. NCBI lineage: Eukaryota > Metazoa > Chordata > Mammalia > Primates > Lorisidae > Nycticebus > Nycticebus coucang. Next base: position 44,353,384 of record NC_069796.1, on the reverse strand, counting down.
TAGAGCAGAATTAAATGAAATTGAAAACAAAAGAATTATACGACAGATCAATAAATCAAAAAGTTGGTTTTTTGAAAAGGTCAATAAAATAGATAAACCTTTGGCTAACCTAACCAGGAAAAAAAAGAGTAAAATCTCTAATTTCATCAATCAGAAATGACAAAGACGAATTAACAACAGACTCCTCAGAAATTCAAAAAACCCTTAATGAATATTATAAGAAACTTTATTATCAGAATTTGAAAATCTGAAGGAAATTGACCAACACTTGGAAGCACGTCACCTTCCAAGACTTCGCCAGAATCAAGTGGAAATGTTGAACATGCCAATATCAAGTTCTGAAATAGCATAAACGATACAAGATCTCTATAAAAAGAAAATCCCAGGACCAGATGGCTTCACATCAGAGTTCTACCAAAGCTTTAAAGAGGAATTAGTACCTATATTACTCAACCTGTTCCAAAACGTAGAAAAAGAATAAAGACTACCAACACGTTCTATGAAGCAAACATCACCCTGATCCCCAAACCAGGAAAAAGACCCAACAAGAAAAGAAAATTATAGACCAATATCACTAATAAATATAGATGCAAAAATATTCAACAAGATCCTAACACAGAATCCAGCAACATGTCAAACAAATTATACATCATGACCAAGTTGGTTTTATCCCGGGGTCTCAAGGCTGGTTTATATACCTAAATCCATAAGTATAATTCAGCACATAAACAAATTAAAAAACAAAGACCATATGATTCTCTCAATTGACGCAGAAAATGCTTTCGATAATATCCAGCATCTCTTCATGATCAGAACACTTGAGAAAATTGGTATAGAAGGGACATTTCTTAAACTGATAGAGTCCATCTATGGCAAACCCACAGCCAATATTGTATTGAATGGAGTTAAACTGAATCATTTCTACTCAGATCAGGAACTAGACAAGGCTGCCCACTGTCTCCACTGCTCTTTAACATTGTGATGAAAGTTTTAGCCATCACAATTAGGGAAGAAAAGGCGATCAAGGGTATCCATATAGGATTGGAAGAGATCAAACTTTTGCTTTTCGCAGATGATATGATTGTATATCTGGAAAACACCAGGGATTCTACTACAAAACTTTTAGAAGTGATCAAGAAATACAGCAGCATCTCAGGTTACAAGATCAACATTCATAAATCGGTAGCCTTTATATATATCAACAACAGTTAAGCTGAAAAAACAGTTAAGGACTCTATTCCATTCACAGTAGTGCCAATGAAGATGAAATATTTGGGAGTTTGTCTAACGAAAAGACGTGAAAGATCTCTATAAAAAGAACTATGAAACTCCAAGAAAAGAAATAGCTGAAAACGTTAACAAATGGAAAAACATACCATGCTCATGGCTGGGAAGAATCAACATTGTTAAAATGTCCATACTACCCATAGCAATATACAATTTTAATGCAATCCCTATGAAAGCCCCCCGTCATAGTTTAAAGATCTTGAAAAAAATACTTCGTTTTATTTGGAATAAAAAAAAAAAAAACTTCGAATAGCCAAGACATTACTCAGAAATAAAAACAAAGCAGGAGGAATTAAGTTATCAGACTTCAGACGATACTATAAATCGATAGTGATCAAAACAGTATGGTACTGGCATAAAAACAGAGAAGTAGATGTCTGGAACAAAATAGAGAACCAAGAGATGAATCCAGCTACTTACCGTTATCTGATATTTGACAAGCCAACTAAAAACATTCAGTGGGGAAAAGATTCCCTATTTAACAAATGGTGCTGGGTGAACTGGCTGGCAACCTGTAGAAGACTGAAAATGGACCCACACATTTCACCATTAACTAAGATAGATTCACTGGATTAAAGATTTAAACTTAAGACATGAGACTATAAAAATACTAGAAGAGAGTGCAGGGAAAACCCTTGAAGAAATTGGTCTGGGTGAGTATTTTATGAAGAGGACCCCCTGGGCAATTGAAGCAGCTTCAAAAAGACACTACTGGGACTTGATTAAACTAAAAAGCTTCTGCACAGCCAAGAACACAGTTAAGTAAAGCAAGCAGACAGCCCTCAGAATGGGAGAAGATATTTGCAGGTTATATCTCTGACAAAGGTTTAATAACCAGAATCCACAGAGGACTTGAACGTATAAGCAAGAGAAGAACAAGTGATCCCATCACAACTGGGCAAGGGATGTGAAGAGAAACTTCTCTGAAGAAGACAGGTGGACGGCCTACAGACATGAAAAAATGCTCATCATCCTTAATCATCAGAGAAATACAAATCAAAACTACCTTGAGATACCATCTAACTCCAGTAAGATTAGCCCATATCACAAAATCCCAAGACAAGAGATGTTGGTGTGGATGTGGAGAAAAGGGAACACTTCTGCACTGCTGGTGGGAATGCACTTTTCCTTTTGGAAAGATGTTTGGAGAACACTTAGAGATATAGAAATAGATCTGCCATTCTCTCCTATAATTCCTCTACTAGGTATATACCCAGAAGACCAAAAATCACATTACAACAAAGATATTTGTACCAGAACGTTTATTGCAGACCAATTCACAATTGCTAAGTCATGGAAAAAGCCCAAGTGCCCATCGATCCACGAATAGATTAATAAATTTTGGTATATGTACACCATGGAATATTATGCAGCCTTAAAGAAAGATGGAGACTTTACCTCTTTCATGTTTACATGGATGGAGCTGGAACATATTCTTCTTAGTAAAGTATCTCAAGAATGGAAGAAAAAGTATCCAATGTACTCAGCACTACTATGAAACTAATTTTTGGCTTACATATGAAAGCTATAACCCAGTTTATAACCTAAGAATATGGGGAATGGGGAGTGGGAGGGGGGAGGATGGACGGAGGGAGGGTGATAGGTGGGATTACACCTGTGGTGCATCTTACAAGGGTACATGTGAAACTTAGTAAATGTAGAATATAATTGTCTTAACACAATAACTAAGAAAATGCAAGGAAGGCTATATTAACCAGTGTGATGAACATGTGTCAAATTGTTTATAAAACTAATGTATGGTGCCCCATGATCACATTAATGTACACAGCTATGATTTAATATTAATTAAAAAAATTGTAGTAATATTTGTGGTTGAAAAGATGTGCTACTTTATAAGAATGACCAACGAAAGCTTTTCTGAAGAGTTAATATTTCATCAGAGATCTGATGAGAGAAAAGAGTCATATGACAACTTCTAGGGAAGAAAGCTTAGACAGAAGAGACATTTAGCATAAGATCTTCATGTAGGAAAGAACTAATATCCTGCGGGGCTTGAATTTACCATATGAAGGGAAGAATGCTAGGATTCTGATATTGGACAAAATATCCTAATTAGACCTGATTACCAGGTGGTTTGTGTAAGCCTTTTAATTTTTTATTTTCACTCCAAGCTGACAAATCAGAAAAATATTTCAAGACAGTAAGAAACAGCATGAGTGTCACTTCCTTGCAATTTTAGTGAATTTTTCATAAAATGAAGCATGTGTGGGTATAGCTCATCCTATGTGAGCAACATGTTTGAAAACAAGGAGACAAGATTGGCATGGTGGCCATTCTGTGGAGCTCAGAGATATGGTTTGATTTGTGAGATGATAGACAATTTCAACAGAAATGGTCAAAGTATGTTAACAGTCTAAGAGCTAAGTGGAAAAGAAGTTGAGAACATGCACTATAATGAAAGATTACTTGTCCTGCTATAGTATTGGACCCAATTTCATGGGGGTATCCTATGAATAGGAGCTGTTTCATCTTCTCAACAATACTTAGTGACAATTACAGTGCCCTGCATCCTTGCGGGTTGTCACTTAGCCTATTTGGGAGGAGGGGATTTGACAAATCACATGCTTGCCAGCTAAGCAATACTCCAAATTTCTGTTATTTTCTCTCTCCATTCAAATTTTTCCATGTGTCAGACTCTTCTGTGGAAAATAAGCGGCCCTATTTGGAAAGCATAAACGTGCATGCAAATCAGTTGCAGGCACGAATATGGAGCTATTAGTGTCACTGCTTGGGTTATTTATGCTCAGGTTACTTTTTGAAAACAAAAATAAACTCTGAGGGAATTTGTGGATGAGGAATGTTACAGAAACCTAGTCTAATAATCCTGAAACGTGTCTTACACAGTTTCTATAAAAATCCTTTGCTCCCCCTCCTGTCCCCAACATATCCACTTATGTTAATTTAGGTGAAGTCTGCACAAGTAGATTGAGGTAGAGAGGTGAACTAAATCATACAGATATCAATTTTAGAAGCAGAAAACTGCTATTTAGAAAAACAATAGACCTGTTTCTGCCAGGATTTCTAGGGAGCTATTTCTATACCACTAATATTTATCAGAGAGCACTTAACTCACTGTCCATTTTGTCAGTCTTATATTTTAGGTGTTATTTATTCTGGAGACTTGGGATGCCTAATTAGATCAGCTGTGCCATGTGGATTTCCATGGATCCTAGAAAATTAATGATCCTGAAAAAACCTCTTGTCTCATAATCTTGGTGAGACCCAAACATTGAAACAATTGATCAAGCCCACTCTATCAATTAGTGCTTGAGGGAGGTTTATTACTTACAGTCCATGATTTGTCTCTCTTTCAGACCAGAAAAGCTCAAGGGAAATTTTTTAACCAGTCCATTTTGGCTTCAGTTAGTCAGATACATTCCTGCTGTTGCCCACTGAGCCAAGCACAATGGGTACTCTTTGTGGTAGGTACTCATGTCAAAAGTAGGCTAAATTTCCCTTTCAGGCATTTCTCCTTAAATACCCACACATTAATGAATGGACCTTTGATTCCATGTGTAAGTCACCATTAAAAAAATTAAAATTTAATTAAAAATTTTTATTTTAATTAACACTTAATAACATATTTATTTGTGAATCACAATGCAATGGTTTGACATATGTTTACATTACAGAATGATTAAATCAAACTAATTAATAAATCCATTACTTATTTTTTTGTGGTAGAAGCATTTAAAATCTTATCATTTAATAATTTTGTAACATACATTTCAATTTATTATAGTCACCATTCTGTGTAGTTGATCACTGAAGCTTATTGCTCCTGTCTAACTGAAATTTTGTACCCTTTCGTCATCACCTTCCCTGTTCCTGAGCATCCCCTCCCCAGCCTCTGGTGAGCCCCATCATCCTTTCTACTCTATGAGTTCTTGTGTGTTACCATTTTGTGTAAAAGTCTCTTTATCTAGAAAGCAAGAGTCAGTCAATACAAAAATTTTTAGACTACTTTATTTGCTCTGACAATTTTATGTTTAATTTTCTGTTATTATTTACCACTGGCAGGTCTTCGATAAATGTTTCTCCTTTGGGGAGTTTTCAGAATTTTTTTTTTTAATAGGATGTCAGGTTTGGCTGGGCTACAGTGGGGTGGTCAGGATATGTAGAGAATTAAGAAATAGGCAGCAGTTTTACCATGTAGGAGTTGATATAATTAACATACTAAAATACTATATAATTTGGTGATATCTAAGTGTTCTCTGCATATACTATACAATTTCAATTTTAGGCAAATAGTTGAAATGCTTATTAAATTTTCTCTCTGGGAACTACCCCTTTTTCCTTATCTACTGTCTTTCTGGTGTAGTAGCCTGGTTAGTTAATCCACTGCTCCCTACTTTCATTTCAATCATCTACATTCTTCAAACATTTATTGAGTACTGCTGTGTAATTGACACTGTTTCGGAAGCTGAGGATGCAGCAATAGATAATACAAATTCTCTTTTCTCGAGGAGCTTATGCGTTAATGGGGGAACAGGAAAGCACTGCAGGAAAATATAAGAGGTGATATAAAGGTGAGCTAATTGGATAAATATATAACTTCTTTCAATATGTGTCCTGGCATGGAGGAGTTGTTTAGAGTGTGGCAAATTTCCTGTTTGCTAGAAATTAGAATCCAGTAGCTGTAATGCATCACCCAGATGCCAAACATCTAATCAAATTGCCACCAGAATGCAAACTTAAAGGGACTGTGGACAAAGAAAGCATTTTTTTTTTTTTTTATTGTTGGGGATTCATTGAGGGTACAATAAGCCAGGTTACACTGATTGCATTTGTTAGGTAAAGTCCCTCTTGCAATCATGTCTTGCCCCCATAAAGTGTGACACACACCAAGGCCCCTATTGTTGGGGATTCATTGAGGGTACAATAAGCCAGGTTACACCGATTGCATTTTTCAGGTAAAGTCCCTCTTGCAATCCTGTCTTGCCCCAGAAGGTGTGGCACACACCAAGGCCCCACCCCTTTCCCTCCTTCCCTCTCTCTGCTCTTCTTTACCCCACCTCCTCCTTTCTCTCTCTGCTCTCTCCTTCCCCCACCCCCACCGTGACCTTAATTGTCATTACTTGTCCTCATATCAAAATTAAGTACATAGGATTCATGCTTCTCTATTCTTGTGATGCTTTACTAAAAATAATGTCTTCCACTTCCATCCAGGTTAATACGAAGGATGTAAAGTCTCCATTTTTTTTAATAGCTGAATAGTACCCCATGGTATACATATACCACAGCTTGTTAATCCATTCCTGGGTTGGTGGGCATTTAGGCTGTTTCCACCTTTTGGGAATTGTAAATTGAGCTGCAATAAACAGTCTAGTACAAGTATCCTTATGATAAAAGGATTTTTTCCCTTCAGGGTAGATGCTCAGTAATGGGATTGCAGGATCAAATGGGAGGTCTAGCTTGAGTGCTTTGAGGTTTCTCCATACTTCCTTCCAGAAAGGTTGTATTAGTTTGCAGTCCCACCAGCAGTGTAAAAGTGTTCCCTTCTGTCCACATCCACACCAGCATCTGAAGTTTTGAGATTCTGTGATGTGAGCCATTCTCGCTGGGGTTAGATGGTATCTCAGGGTGGTTTTGATTTGCGTTTCTGTAATAGATAAGGATGATGAACATTTTTTCATATGTTTATTAGCCATTCGTCTGCCTTCTTTAGAGAAGGTTCTATTCATGTCTCTTGCCCATTGATACATGGGATTGTTGGCTTTTTTCATGTGGATTAATTTGACTTCTCTATAGATCCTAGTTATCAAGCTTTTGTCTGATTGAAAATATGCAAATATCCTTTCCCATTGTTTAGTTATCTATTTGCTTTGGTTATTGTCTCCTTAGCTGTACAGAAGCTTTTCAGTTTAATGAAGTCTCATTTGTTTATTTTGCAATTGGCATGGCAATCTTCTTCATGAAGTCTTTTCCTAGACCAATATCTTCCAGCATTTTTCCAATGTTTTCTTTGAGGATTTTTATTGTTTCATGCCTTAAATTTAAGTTCTTTATCCATCTTGAGTCAATTTTTGTGAGTGGGGAAAGGTATGGGTGCAGTTTCAGTCTTTTACATATGGGTATCCAGTTCTCCCAGCACCATTTATTGAATAGGGAGTCTTGCTCCCAAGGTATGGTCTTGTTTGGTTTATCCAAGATTAGTTGGTCATAAGATATTAGTTTCATTTCCTGGTTTTCTATTTGATTCCAAGTGTCTATGTCTCTATTTTTGTGCCAGTACCATGCTGTCTTGATCACTATGGCTTTGTAGTACAGCCAAAATCTGGTATGGTGATGCCCCCAGCTTTATTTTTATTACTAAGGACTGCCTTAGCTATACAGGTTTTTTTCTGGTTCCATACAAAAAGCAGAATCATTTTTTCCAAATCTTGAAAGTATGATGTTGGTATTTTAATAGGAATGACATTGAATAGGTAGATTGCTCTGGGAAGTATAGACATTTTAACAATGTTGATTCTTCCCATCCATGACCATGGCATGTTCTTCCATTTGTTAATATTCTGTGCTATTTCCTTTCTGAGGATTTCATAATTTTCTTTATAGAGGTCTTTCACCTCCTTTGTTAGGTATATTCCTAGGTATTTCATTTTCTTTGAAACTATGGTGAAGGGAATTATGTCCTTAATTAGCTTCTCATCTTCACTGTTATTGGCATATACAAAGGCTACTGACTTGTGGACATTGATTTTATATCCTGAAACATAATTGTATTTTTTGATGACTTCCAGGAGTCTTGTGGTTGAGTCTTTGGGATTCTCTAAGTATAAGATCATGTCATCAGCAAAGGAGAGTTTGACCTCCTCTGCTCCCATTTGGATTCCCTTTATTTCCTTGTCTTGCCTAATTGTATTGGCTAGAACTTCCAGCACTATGTTGAATAGTAAAGGTGACAGAGGACAACCTTGTCTGGTTCCAGTTCTAAGAGGAAAAGCTTTCAGTTTTACTCCATTGGGTAAAATATTAGCTGTCGGTTTGTCATAGATAGCTTCAATCAATTTTAGAAATGTGCCACCTGTGCCTATACTCTTCAGTGTTCTAATTAGAACAGGTTGGTGGATATTATCAAATGCTTTTTCTGCATCTATTGAGAGGATCATATGATCTTTATTTTTACCTCTGTTAATATGGTGGACAACGTTTATGGACTTGTGTATGTTAAACTAGCCTTGCATCCCTGGGATGAAGCCTAGTTGATCATGATGTATGACTTTTTTGATGATAAACTGTAATCTATTGGCTAGGATTTTTTTTGAGAATTTTTGGATCTATATTCATAAGTGAAATTGGTCTGAAATTCTCCTTTTTGGTTGGGTCTTTTCCTGGTTTTGGTATCAGGGTGATGTTTGCTTCATAGAACGTGTTGGGGAAGATTCCTTCTTGCTCAATTTTTTAGAATAATTTCTGCAGTACAGGAATAAGCTCTTCCTTGAAGGTTTGATAGAATTCTGGAGTGAAGCCATCTGGATCAGGGCATTTTTTGGTTGGAAGCTTTTTTATTGTTTCTTTAATCTCAGTGCTTGAAATTGGTCTGTTCGGGAGCTCTATTTCTTCCTGGCTAAGTCTAGGGAGAGGGTGTGATTCCAAATATTGATCCATTTCCTTCACATTGTCAAATTTCTGGGCATAGAGTTTCTGGTAGTATTCAGAGATGATCTGTTGTATCTCTGTGGGATCAGTTGTTATTTCCCCTTTATCATTTATTTTCTTTCTTTTTTCTTTTTTTATTTATTTATTTATTTTTTATTAAATCATAACTGTATACATTGATATGATCATGGGGCATCATACACTCGCTTCATAAACCATTTGACACATTTTTATCACAGTGGTTAACATAGCCTTTCTGGCGTTATCTCAGTTACTGTGCCAAAACATTTACATTCTGCATTTACCAAGTTTCGCAAATACCCCTGTAAGATGCACCACAGGTGTGATCCCACCAATCCCCCTCCCTCTACCCACCCCCCCTTCGCACTTCCCCCTATTGTTAAGTTGTAGCTGGGTTATAGCCTTCATAAGAGACTCTCAAATTAGTTTCATAGTAGGGCTGTGTACATTGGGTACTTTTTCTTCCATTCTTGGGATACTTTACTAAGAAGAATATGTTCCAGCTCCATCCATGTAAACATGAAAGAGGTAAAGTCTCCATCTTTCTTTAAGGCTGCATAATATTCCATGGTATACATATACCACAATTTATTAATCCATTCATAGATTGATGGGCACTTGGGCTTTTTCCATGACTTAGCTATTACGAATTGGGCTGCAATAAACATTCTGGTACAAATATCTTTGTTATGTTGTGATTTTTGGTCTTCTGGGTATATGCCCAGCAGAGGAATTACAGGATTGAATGGCAGATCTATTTTTAGATCTCTGAGTGTTCTCCATATATCTTTCCAAAAGGAATGTATTAATTTGCATTCCCACCAGCAGTGCAGAAGTGTTCCCTTTTCTCCGCATCCACGCCAACATCTCTGGTCTTGAGACTTTGTGATATAGGCTAGTCTCATTGGAGTTAGATGATATCTCAAAGTAGTTTTGATTTGCATTTCTCTGATGATTAAAGATGATGAGCATTTTTTCATATGTCTGAAGGCTGTGCGCCTGTCTTCTTCAGAGAAGTTTCTCTTCAAATCCCTTGCCCAGCCTGCGATGGGATCCCTTGTTTTTTTCTTGCTGATGCGTTTGAGTTCTCTGTGGATTCTGGTTATTAAACCTTTGTCAGAGATATACCCTGCAAATATCTTCTCCCATTCTGAGGGCTGTCTGCTTGCTCTGCTTACTGTGTTCTTAGCTGTGCAGAAGCTTTTTAGTTTGATCAAGTCCCAGTAGTGTATTTTTGAAGCTGCTTCAATTGCCCGGGGGGTTCTCCTCATGAAATACTCACCCAGACCAATTTCTTCAAGGGTTTTCCCTGCATTCTCCTCTAGTATTTTTATAGTTTCATGTTTTAAGTTTAAATCTTTAATCCAATGAGAGTCTATCTTAGTTAATGGTGAAAGGTGTGGATCCAATTTCAGTCTTCTGCAGGTTGCCAGCCAGTTCACCCAGCACCATTTGTTAAATAGGGAATCTTTTCCCCACTGAATGTTTTTAATTGTCTTGTCAAAAATCAAATAGCGGTAAGTAGCTGGATTCATCTCTTGGTTCTCTATTCTGTTCCAGATATCTACTTCTCTGTTTTTGTGCCAATACCATGCTGTTTTGATCACTATCGATTTGTAGTAAAGTCTGAGGTCTGGTATTGTGATTCCTCCTGTTTTGTTTTTATTTCTGAGTAATGTCTTGGCTATTCGAGGTTTTTTCTGATTCCATATAAAACGAAGTAATGTTTTTTCAAGATCTTTAAAATATGACATTGGAGCTTTAATAGGGAGTGCGTTGAAATTATATATTGCTTTGGGTAGTATGGACATTTTGATAATGTTGATTCTTCCCAGCCATGAGCATGGTATGTTTTTCCATTTGTTAACATTTTCAGCTATTTCTTTTTTTTTCTTTTTTTTTTTATTAAATCATAACTGTATACAATGATATGATTATGGGGCATCATACACTCACTTCATAAGCCATTTGACACATTTTTATCACAGTGGTTAACATAGCCTTTCCGGCGTTATCTCAGTTACTGTGCCAAAACATTTACATTCTACATTTACCAAGTTTCGCAAATACCCCTGTAATATGCACCACAGGTGTGATCCCTCCGATTCCCCTCCCTCTACCCACCCCCCCCTTTCCCATTTCCCCCTATTGTTAAGTTGTAGCTGGGTTATAGCTTTCATGTGAGAGTCCCAAATTAGTTTCATAGTAGCGCTGTGTACATTGGGTATTTTTTCTTCCATTCTTGGGATACTTTACTAAGAAGAATATGTTCCAGCTCCATCCATGTAAACATGAAAGAGGTAAAGTCTCCATCTTTCTTTAAGGCTGCATAGTATTCCATGGTATACATATACCACAATTTATTAATCCATTCGTGGATCGATGGGCACTTGGGCTTTTTCCATGACTTAGCTATTATGAATTGGGCTGCAATAAACATTCTGGTACAAATATCTTTGTTATGTTGTGATTTTTGGTCTTCGGGTATATGCCCAGCAGAGGGATTACAGGATTGAATGGCAGATCTATTTTTAGATCTCTGAGTGTTCTCCATATATCTTTCCAAAAGGAATGTATTAATTTGCATTCCCACCAGCAGTGCAGAAGTGTTCCCTTTTATCCTCATCCACGCCAACATCTCTGGTCTTGAGATTTTGTGATATAGGCTAGTCTCATTGGAGTTAGATGATATCTCAAAGTAGTTTTGATTTGCATTTCTCTGATGATTAAAGATGATGAGCATTTTTTCATATGTCTGAAGGCCGTGCGCCTGTCTTCTTCAGAGAAGTTTCTCTTCAAATCCCTTGCCCAGCCTGCGATGGGATCCCTTGTTTTTTTCTTGCTGATGCGTTTGAGTTCTCTGTGGATTCTGGTTATTAAACCTTTGTCAGAGATATACCCTGCAAATATCTTCTCCCATTCTGAGGACTGTCTGCTTACTCTGCTTACTGTGTTCTTAGCTGTGCAGAAGCTTTTTAGTTTGATCAAGTCCAAGTAGTGTATTTTTGAAGCTGCTTCAATTGCCCGGGGGGTTCTCCTCATGAAATACTCACCCAGACCAATTTCTTCAAGGGTTTTCCCTGCATTCTCTTCTAGTATTTTTATAGTTTCATGTCTTAAGTTTAAATCTTTAATCCAATGAGAGTCTATCTTAGTTAATGGTGAAAGGTGTGGGTCCAATTTCAGTCTTCTGCAGGTTGCCAGCCAGTTCACCCAGCACCATTTGTTAAATAGGGAATCTTTTCCCCACTGAATGTTTTTAATTGTCTTGTCAAAAATCAAATAGCGGTAAGTAGCTGGATTCATCTCTTGGTTCTCTATTCTGTTCCAGATATCTACTTCTCTGTTTTTGTGCCAATACCATAATGTTTTGATCACTATCGATTTGTAGTAAAGTCTGAGGTCTGGTAGTGTGATTCCTCCTGTTTTGTTTTTATTTCTGAGTAATGTCTTGGCTATTCGAGGTTTTTTCTGATTCCATATAAAACGAAGTAATGTTTTTTCAAGATCTTTAAAATATGACAGTGGAGCTTTAATAGGGAGTGCGTTGAAATTATATATTGCTTTGGGTAGTATGGACATTTTGATAATGTTGATTCTTCCTAGCCATGAGCATGGTATGTTTTTCCATTTGTTAACATTTTCAGCTATTTCTTTTCTTAGAGTTTCATAGTTCTCTTTATAGAGATCTTTCACGTCTTTTGTTAGGTAAATTCCCAAATATTTCATCTTCTTTGGCACTACTGTGAATGGGATAGAGTCCTTAACTGCTTTTTCAATTTGACTGTTGTTGGTGTATATAAAGGCTACCGATTTATGAATGTTGATTTTGTAACCTGAGACGCTGCTGTATTCCTTGATCACTTCTAGGAGTTTTGTAGTAGAGTCCTTAGTGTTTTCCAGATACACAATCATATCATCTGCGAAGAGCGAGAGTTTGATCTCTTCTGACCCTATATGGATACCCTTGATCGCCTTTTCTTCCCTAATTGCGGTGGCTAAAACTTCCATTACAATGTTGAAAAGCAATGGAGACAATGGGAAGCCTTGTCTGGTTCCTGATCTAAGTGGAAATGATTCCAATTTAACTCCATTCAATATGATATTGGCTGTGGGTTTGCTGTAGATAGCCTCTATCAGTTTAAGAAAAGTCCCTTCTAGACCAATTTTCTTGAGTGTTCTGATCATGAAGGGATGCTGGATATTATCAAAAGCTTTTTCTGCATCAATTGAGAGAATCATATAGTCTTTGTTTTTTAATTTGTTCATGTGCTATATTACATTTATAGATTTACGTATATTGAACCAGCCTTGAGACCCTGGGATAAAACCAACTTGGTCATGATGTATAATTTGTTTGATGTGTTGCTGGATTCTGTTTGTTAGGATCTTGTTGAATATTTTTGCATCTATATTCATTAGTGATATTGGTCTATAATTTTCTTTTCTTGTTGGGTCTTTTCCTGGTTTGGGGATCAGGGTGATGTTTGCTTCATAGAACGTGTTGGGTAGTCTTCCTTCTTTTTCTACATTTTGGAACAGGTTGAGTAATATAGGTACTAATTCCTCTTTAAAGGTTTGGTAGAATTCTGACGTGAAACCATCTGGTCCCGGGCTTTTCTTTTTAGGGAGGTTTTGTATAGTTGATGCTATTTCTGAACTTGATATGGGTCTATTCAACATTTCCACTTGATTCTGGTTAAGTCTTGGAAGGTGGCGCACTTCCAAGTATCGGTCTATTTCCTTCAGATTTTCATATTTCTGAGAATAAAGTTTCTTGTAATACTCATTAAGGATTTTTTGGATTTCTGATGAGTCTGTGGTTATTTCGTCTTTTTTGTTTCTGATTGATGATATTAGAGATTTTACTCTTTTTTTCCTGATTAGGTTGGCCAGAGGTTTATCTATTTTATTGACCTTTTCAAAAAACCAGCTTTTTGATTTATTGATCTGTTGTATTATTCTTTTGTTTTCAATTTCATTTAATTCTGCTCTAAGTTTGGTTATTTCTTTTCTTCTACTGGGTTTGGGGTTGGAATGTTCTTCCTTTTCCAGTTGCGTGAGAAGTCCCATTAAGTTGTTAACTTCCTCTCTTTCCGTTCTCTTGAGGAAGGCTTGCAGTGCTATAAATGTCCCTCTTAGAACTGCCTTTGCAGTGTCCCAGAGGTTCTGATAGTTTGTGTCTTCATTGTTGTTTTGTTCCAAAAAATTGGCGATTTCTTTCTTAATCTCATCTCTGACCCAGCTATCATTCTGCATAAGGTTATTTAACTTCCATCTTTTTGTATGGGTATGCAGATTCCTGTTGTTACTCAATTCAAGTTTTATTCCATGATGGTCCGAGAAGATGCATGGAATAATTTCTATTCCTTTAAATTTACTGAGGTTAGACTTGTGACCTAAAATGTGGTCAATTTTGGAGTAAGTTCTGTGGGCTGATGAGAAGTATGTGTATTCAGTTTTGTTGGGATGAAATGTTCTGTAGATGTCTGCTAAATCTAAATATTGGATGGTTAGGTTTAAATCTAAGATTTCTTTGCTCAGCTTCTTTCTGGAGGATTGATCCAACACTGCGAAGGGAGTGTTGAAATCTCCGACGATTATGGAGCTGGAGGAAATCAAGTTTCTCATGTCTGTTAGAGTTTCTCTTATAAATTGAGGTGCATTCTGGTTGGGTGCATAAATATTAATAATTGAGATCTCATCATATTGAGTATTACCCTTAACAAATATGAAGTGACCATTCTTGTCCTTCCTTACTTTTGATGGTTTAAAGCCTACTGTATCTGCAAATAAAATTGCAACACCTGCTTTTTTCTGATTACCATTTGCCTGAAATATGGATGACCATCCTTTCACCCTGAGTCTATATTTGTCTTTTAAGTTGAGATGTGACTCTTGTATGCAACAAATATCTGGCTTGAGTTTTTGTATCCAGTCAGCTAACCTATGTCTCTTTAGAGGACAGTTTAAGCCATTCACATTGATGGAGAGTATTGATAAGTCTGGTGGAATTTTGTGTATCGAGTTTTTCAAAGGTCCAGTGGACATTTTTAATCCTTTCACCAGTGTGGAAGTTGGAGTTTGATCCGAAGTTTCTGAGTGAGTTTACTTTTGTGGTATAGGATTGGGTTGGTCATTGTGGAGGATAGGTCTGAGAACATCCTGAAGAGCTGGTTTACTTATGGCAAATTTTTTCAACATATGAATGTCATTGAAGTATTTAATTTCTCCATCATAGATGAAACTCAGTTTAGCTGGATACAAGATCCTGGGTTGAAAGTTTTTTTGCTTTAGGAGATTAAAAGTTGATGACCAGCCTCTTCTGGCTTGAAAAGTTTCAGCAGAGAGATCTGCAGTTATTCTAATATTCTTACCTTTGTACGTTGTAGTTTTCTTTCGCCAGGCTGCTTTGAGAATCTTCTCTTTCATGTTAACTTTAGTGAAGCTAATTATGATATGTCTGGGGGATGACTTATTGGGGTTGAATCGTGCTGGGGTTCTGAAACTGTCTGCTATCTGAATTTCAGATTCTCTAGGCATGTCTGGAAAATTTTCTTTCATAATTTCATGCAGAAGGGCCTCTGTGCCCGTGGAGGCGACTTCATCATTCTCAGAAATTCCTATAATCCTTATGTTGCTTTTTTTCGAATTATCTGAGAGTTCTCTGAGTGAGTGATCCGTTTTTGCTCTCCATTTCTCTTCCTCTTTGAGAGATTGGGAGCGTTCGAAGACTTTATCTTCAATGTCAGAAATCCTTTCTTCTGCTTGCTCCATTCTGTTACTGAGGGATTCTACTGCATTTTTCATATCTTTGAGGGCTGTAAGTTCTTGCTTCAGTGTGTCTAAGTTTTTGGTGGTTTTGTCTTTAAATTCGTTAAATTCTTGAGACAATTTTTGAATTTCTCCTCGAATTCCTAATTCCATTTTATTAATCTTGTCTGCAATCCAAATTCTGAATTCGATTTCTGACATCTCAGCCAGTTGTTTATGAATGGGATCTTCAATCACATCTGCCGTATCTTTTCTTGGGGGGGTTGATCTATTCTGGTTATTCATGTTACCAGAGTTTTTCCACTGATTCCGCCCCATGGTTATTTTACACCCTTTGGTTTTCCCCCTGGGGTTTTATCGAGGGCCCGTACAGTGTTGTGGTCTGAGAAACTGGGGCCCTGTCTGTTGTGGTGGAGCAAAGTGGTTCTGTCTTGTTTTCAGCTGGTTTCTGTTCGATCCTATTGCAACTTCTACTCTGGCTTGAAGTCTCAGCTGTGTGGAAAAATCAGCAATTAAGTCACCCCGCCTGCCCACCTCTGGCCCCAGTTGGAAAAGGAGAATCAAACCTTCCTACAATCGCACACCCAGGGCACCGCCTGAAAAGTCCTCAGTCTATTAGCCCAGTTCAAAAGGTCCAAATCCGCTGTTTCAATCGGCACTTGTTTTGGGTGGGAGAGTTCAAGAGGTCTCTGGGAACTGGATCACAGGGGCCTGGTGACTCCTCTGACACGGCTCACCCCAGTGCAGCGTGGAGTCAAGAGGAGCCACCAAGCAAACAGAGCAGTCTAGGAAGGTTGACGTCTCCTTCCCCACTTTGCCCCTCCGTCGGACCCAGTCACTGGTATCTCTGCAGAAGGCTAACCCAGTTGCCTGCAGTGAACAGACACTCCAGGGGTTTGCACCTGCCTGAATCACAAGTCTGCCAGGCCCCCGCAGACTGCCGCTATCTAGCAGGAGGAGATGGGGCCTGACATCTTTGAGTGTTTGATGCAGGTGATGGGAAGGAGGTGTTCACT
The DNA here is from genome assembly GCF_027406575.1 of Nycticebus coucang. Taxonomy (NCBI): domain Eukaryota; kingdom Metazoa; phylum Chordata; class Mammalia; order Primates; family Lorisidae; genus Nycticebus; species Nycticebus coucang. Next base: position 44,336,663 of record NC_069796.1, on the reverse strand, counting down.
CAGGCTTACCCCCATCCATGATGGATGCTGCTAACAGAACAGAACAGAACAGAACAGAACAGAACAGAACAGACAACTTTGCGGGGTTCTGTCTCTGTTCCTGTCGAAATCGCCTACAGAAGACGGGCTGTTTTGAGTTCAAACGTCTTTGCTGCTGGAGATTTGCGTTCGAACACCTCTCTGGGTCGGCTCTGCCCTGGAAGTTTCCCGGGTTTGTGAGCCGTGTCTTGAAATCCCCCACTCAGCTCACCGGTGGCCTCCTCTGGTTGCCCAGGGAGACAGGGGGTGTGGCCTCAGAATATCCAGAAGTGAGCATTCTGCCGTTAAAGAAAAAATGGCTGTTGATCTACCTCCAGGGAACTGCTGCTCTGGTGTGGGCACTCAGGCGACCCTTTTCTCCTCTGTCCCACGCCCCAGAGTCAGCACTGAGCGGCCGCAGTTTGTGCTGGGTCCACACCCCTCAAGAGATCCCCCAAGAATCAGAAGTGTTGGGGGATGGGCCCCCAGACCCCGATTGGGAGTGGGGGGGTAAGCTAGAGTTTCATTCAGTTTTACGCAACACTACGGCCTGGGGAGGGCTCCTGCACTGCACCGCAGGGAAGTGCCGCCAAGGCTTGATTTCCCCTCAGCAGAGTGCCCTCTCCTCGCTCCCGTGTCCCAGAGTCAGCGCTGACCTGATGCAGCTCAGGCACTGTGCACTCCCCTCGAGAAATCACCCAAGGATCCGGGGGGATAGGCCCTCAGACCCCGAGTGAGAGTAGGGGCTCTCAGCTCTCAGCGGGGAGGCTAGAGTCTTATTCAGTCTTGTGCCCCGTAATGTTGCCCGGGGAGGGTTGGTGCACTGCACCGCAGGGAAGTGCCGCCGAGGTGTGACTCCCCTTCAGCCCGGTGCCCTCTCCTCACTCGCGCGCCTCAGAGTCATGCTGACCAGTCACAACTCGGGGACTGTCCACTCCCCTTGAGAAATCACCCAAGGATCCGAATTCCTGGGGGACAGGCCTCCAGACCTCAGTGGGCGGGAGGGGAGCGCCGGGGATTCAGGGTTGCCGGCAAAGGATTCCTAAATTTTTACTCAGCCCTATGTCCGGCAGGAGAACGCCATGTCACCCCAGTAGGGGAGGTAGGTCCAGGTTTTAGAAGGTCTCTCCCTGGAGTGTAGTGGGAGGACCTTTAATTTCTGCCCGCTTGTTCAATTGTGGGGCTCTTGAGCTGGTCTCATGGGGGAGGGGGACTCCCGTCCGCCTGGTGGTGGATTTTGTACCTTTTGTTTGCATCCTTGTGATCATAGCTTGCCTCAGCGGTGTTGATGTACGTTCTTCAACCTTCTCTCTTGGTGAGGCTCAAGTCCACCAGGACACATACTAAATTCCTGTCCCTTAACTCTCCTTCTGGATGGGAGCCTCTGTTGAAAGCAGGCTACAGTCCGCCATCTTGTCTCGATCCCCAAAATGATATCCCCTTTATCATTTCTGATTGAGGTTGCTAGAGATTTTACTTTTCTATTTCTCGTTCGTCTGGCCAATGGTTTATCTACTTTATTTATTTTGTCAAAAAAAAAAAAACAACAACTCCCGTTTCATTAATTTTCTGAATGATTCTTTTGTTTTCCATTTCATTGATCTCTGATTTGATTTTGGATATTTCTTTTCTTCTACTGGGTTTAGGCTTAGATGGTTCTTCTTTTTCCAATTCCATAAGATGGCTTGTGAGTTTGTTGATGTGGTCTCTTTCTGTTTTTCAAATGTAGGCATCTAAAGTGAGAAATTTTTCTCTCAAAACTGCTTTTGCAGTATCTCACAGGTTTTGGTAGCTTGTGTCTTCATTGTTGTTATGCTCAAGGAAGTTAATGATTTCCTGTTTTATTTCTTCCTGCACCCATCTATTATTGAACAGAAGGTTCTTTAATACCCATGAGTTTGTATGGGATTGAACGTTTTTTTAGAGTTGAGTTACACCCTTAGTGCCTTATGGTCTGAGAAAATACAAGGTAAAATTTCAATTCTTTTGATTCTGTTGATATTTGTTTTGTGTCCCAGGATATGATCAATTTTGGAGAATGTTCCATGACGTGATGAGAAGATTGTATATTCTTTATCTTTGGGATGGAGTGTTCTATATGCATCTATGAAGCACAGTTGTTCTAGGGTCTCATTTAAATCTCTTATATCTTTGTTTAATTTCTGTTTAGAGGATCTGTCCAGCTCTGTAAGGGAGTGTTAAAGTCCCTTGTTATTATGGTATTATCAGATATCATATTGCTAAGAACTGAGTAAGGACAGTTTCAAGAATCTGGGAGCATTTAAATTGGGTTCATAAATATTTAGAGTTGAAACATCTTCTTGTTGTATTTTTCCCTTGACCAATATAAAGTGACCATCTTTGTCTTTTTTGACTTTAGTTGCTTTATTTTTATTTATTTATTTTTTTATTTTTTTATTTTTGGGGATTCATTGAGGGTACAATAAGTCAGGTTACACTGATTGCATTTGTTAGGTAAAGTCCCTCTTGCAATCATGTCTTGTCCCCATAAACTGTGACACACACCAAGGCCCCACACCCCTCCCTCCTTCCCTCATTGTTTCCCCCCTCATAACCATAATTGTCATTAATTGTCCTCATATCAAAATTGAGTACATAGGATTCATGCTTCTCCATTCTTGTGATGCTTTACTAAGAATAATGTCTTCCACGTCCATCCAGGTTAATACAAAGGATGTAAAGTCTCCATTTTTTTAATGGCTGAATAGTATTCCATGGTATACATATACCACAGCTTGTTAATCCATTCCTGGGTCGGTGGGCATTTAGGCTGTTTCCACATTTTGGCGATTGTAAATTGAGCTGCAATAAACAGTCTAGTACAAGTGTCCTTATGATAAAAGGATTTTTTTCCTTCTGGGTAGATGCTCAGTAATGGGATTGCAGGATCAAATGGGAGGTCTAGCTTGAGTGCTTTGAGGTTTCTCCATACTTCCTTCCAGAAAGGTTGTACTAGTTTGCAGTCCCACCAGCAGTGTAAAAGTGTTCCCTTCTCTCCACATCCACGCCAGCATCTGCAGTTTTGAGATTTTGTGATGTGGGCCATTCTCACTGGGGTTAGATGATATCTCAGGGTTGTTTTGATATGCATTTCTCTAATATATAGAGATGATGAACATTTTTTTTTTTTTTTTGTAGAGACAGAGTCTCACTTTATGGCCCTCAGTAGAGTGCCGTGGCCTCACATAGCTCACAGAAACCTCCAACTACTGGGCTTAAGCGATTCTCTTGCCTCCGTCTCCCTAGTAGCTGGGACTACAGGCACCCGCCACAATGCCCGGCTATTTTTGGTTGCAGGGGTTTGAACCCGCCACCTTCAGTATACGGGGCCGGCGCCCTACTGACTGAGCCACAGGCGCCACCCGATGATGAACATTTTTTCATGTGTTTGTTAGCCATTCGTCTGTCGTCTTTAGAGAAAGTTCTATTCATGTCTCTTGCCCATTGATATATGGGATTGTTGGCTTTTTTCATGTGGATTAATTTGAGTTCTCTATAGATCCTAGTGATCAAGCTTTTGTCTGATTGAAAATATACAAATATCCTTTCCCACTGTGTTGGTTGTCTCTTTGCTTTGGTTGTTGTCTCCTTGGCTGTAGAGAAGCTTTTCAGTTTAATGAAGTCCCATTTGTTTATTTTTGTTGTTGTTGCAATTGCCATGGCAGTCTTCTTCATGAAGTCTTTCCCTAAGCCAATATCTTCTATTGTTTTTCCTATGCTTTCTTTGAGGATTTTTATTGTTTCATGCCTTAAATTTAAGTCCTTTATCCATCTTGAATCAATTATTGTGAGTGGGGAACGGTGTGGGTCCAGTTTCAGTCTTTTACATGTAGACAACCAGTTCTCCCAACACCATTTGTTGAATAGGGAGTCTTTCCCCCAAGGTATGTTCTTGTTTGGTTTATTGAAGATTAGGTGGTTGTAAAATGTTAGTTTCATTTCTTGGTTTTCATTTCAATTCCAAGTGTCTATGTCTCTGTTTTTGTGCCAGTACCATGCTGTCTTGAGCACTATGGCTTTCTAGTACAGATTAAAATCTGGTATGGTGATGCCCCCAGCTTTATCTTTGTTACAGAGAACTGCCTTAGCTATACGGGGTTTTTTCCTGTTCCATACAAAACACAGAATCATTTTTTCCAAATCTTGAAAGTACGATGTTGGTATTTTGACAGGAATGGCATTGAATAGGTAGATTGCTTTGGGAAGTATAGACATTTTAACAATGTTAATTCTTCCCAACCATGAGCATGGTATGTTCTTCCATTTGTTAATATCCTCTGCTATTTCCTTTCTGAGGATTTCATAGTTTTCTTTATAGAGGTCCTTCACCTCCTTTGTTGGGTATATTCCTAGGTATTTCATTTTCTTTGAAACTATGGTGAGGGGAGTTGTGTCCTTAATTAGCTTCTCATCTTGACTGTTATTGGTGTACACAAAGGCTACTGACTTGTGGACATTGATTTTATATCTTGAAACATTACTGTATTTTTTGATGTCTTCTAGGAGTTTTGTGGTTGAGTCTTTGGAGTTCTCTAAGTATAAGATCATGTCATCAGCAAAGAGGGAGAGTTTGACCTCCTCTGTTCCCATTTGGATTCACTTTATTTCCTTGTCTTGCCTAATAGTATGGGCTAGAACTTCCAGCACTACGTTGAATAGTAAAGGTGACAGAGGACAACCTTGTCTGGTTCCAGTTCTAAGAGGAAAAGCTTTCAGTTTTTCTCCATTCAGTAAAATATTGGCTGTGGGTTTGTCATAGATAGCTTCAATCAGTTTAAGAAATGTGCCACCTATGCCTATACTCTTCAGTGTTCTAATTAGAAAAGGATACTGGATTTTATCAAATGCTTTTTCTGCATCTATTGAGAGGATCATATGATCTTTATTTTTGCCTCTGTTAATATGGTGGATAATGTTTATAGACTTGCGTATGTTAAAACAGCCTTGCATCCCTGGGATAAAGCCTCCTTGATCATGATGAATGACTTTTTTGATGATAAGCTGTAATCTATTGGCTAGGATTTTGTTGAGAATTTTTGCATCTATATTCATGAGTGAGATTGGTCTGAAATTCTCCTTTTTGTTTGGGTCTTTTCCTGGTTTTGGTATCAGGGTGATGTTTGCTTCATAGAATGTGTTGGGGAAGATTCCCTCTTCCTCAATTTTTTGGAATAATTTCTGCAGTACAGTAATAAGCTCTTCCTTGAAGGTTTGATAGAATTCTGGCGTGAAGCCATCTGGACCAGGGCATTTTTTGGTTGGATGATTTTTTATTGTTTCTTTGATCTCAGTGCTTGAAATTGGTCTGTTCAGGAGCTCTATTTCTTCCTGGTTGAGTCTAGGGAGAGGGTGTGATTCGAAATATTGATCCATTTCTTTCACATTGTCAAATTTCTGGGCATAGAGTTTCTGGTAGTATTCAGAGATGATCTATTGTATCTCTGTGGGATCAGTTGTTATTTACCCTTTATCATTTCTGACTGAGGTTACTAGAGATTTTACTTATCTATTCGTCGTTAGTCTGGCCAATTTTTTTATCTATTTTATTTATTTTTTCAAAAAACCAGCTCCTTGTTTCATTAATTTTCTGAATTCATTCTTTTGTTTTCAATTTCATTGATCTCTGATTTGATTTTGGATATTTCTTTTCTTCTACTGAGTTTAGGCTTAGATTGTTCTTCTTTTTCCAATTCTGTAAGATCTCTTGTGAGATTGTTGATGTGCTCTCTTTCTGTTTTTCGAATGTAGGCATCTAAAGCAATGAATTTTCCTCTCAATACTGCTTTTGCAGGATCCCACAGGTTTTGGTAGCTTGTGTCTTCATTGTTGTTATGCTCAAGGAAGTTAATGATTTCCTGTTTTATTTCTTCCTGCACCCATCTATTACTCAACAGAAGATTATTTAATTTCCATGCCTTTGGGTGGGTCGAGCATTTTTGTTAGAGTTGAGTTCCACCTTTAGTGCCTTATGGTCTGAGAAGATACAAGATAAAATTTCAATTCTTTTGATTCTGTTGATATTTGTTTTGTGTCCCAGGATATGATCAATTTTGGAGAATGTTCCATGGGGTGATGAGAAGAATGTATATTCTTTATCTTTGGGATGGAGTGTTCTATATGCGTCTATCAAGCACAGTTGTTCTAGGGTCTCATTTAAATCTCTTATATCCTTGTTTAATTTCTGTTTAGGGGATCTGTCCAGCTCTGTAAGAGGAGTGTTAATTCCCCTGTTATTATGGTATTATCAGATATCATTTTGCTCAGACTGAGTAAGGTCTGTTTCAAGAATCTGGGAGCATTTAAATTGGGTGCATAAATATTTAGAATTGAAATGTCTTCTTGTTGTATTTTTCCCTTGACCAATATAAAGTGACCATCTTTGTCTTTTTTGACTTTAGTTGCTTTAAATCCACATGTATCTGAAAATAAGATTGCAACTCCTCTTTTCTTCTGAATTCCATTTGCCTGAAAAATTGTCTTCCAACCCTTGACTCGGAGCTTTAATTTGTCTTTTGAAGCCAGGTGTGTTTCTTGCAGCCAGCAAATAGATGGCTGTGTTTTTTAATCCTGTCAACCAATTTACGTCTCTTCAGTGGGGAATTTAAGCCATTAACATTTATTGAGATAATTGGTAAGTGTGGTAGTATTCTATTCATCTTATTTTTTGAGAGTCCATTGCTTAGTTTTATCTTTTGCATCAGTGTGGAGGGTAGGTTCTGTCCTTTCATTTCTGAGTTCTTACTTTGCTGTTGATCCATTGTGGTGGTCAGTGTGCAGAACAGGTTGAAGTATTTCCTGTAGAGCTGGTCTTGTTGTGGCGAATTTCCTCAATGTTTGTATATCCGTAAATGATTTGATTTCTCCATCAATTTTGAAGCTTAGCTTAGCAGGGTACAGAATTCTGGGCTGAAAATTGTTCTGTTTAAGTATATTAAAGGTAGATGACCGTTGTCTTCTTGCTGGAAAGTTTCATTAGAGAACTCTGCGGTCACTCTGATGGATTTACCCCTGTAGATCAACTGGCGCTTATTCCTGGCAGCTTGCAGAATCTTTTCTTTTGTCTTGACTTTGGACAGGTTCATCACAATGTGTCTTGGAGAAGCTCGGTTAGAGTTGAGGCGACCTGGGGTCTGATAGCCCTCTGAAAGCATGTGTGAGAATCTTTGGTGATATTTGGGAAATTTTCTTTTATAATATTCTCTGGTATGGCTTCCATTCCTCTGGGGCATTCTTCTTCCCCTTCTGGAATTCCTATAACTTGTATGTTGGAACGCTTCATAAAGTCCCATAATTCTGACAGTGAACGTTCTGCTTTCTCTCTCTTCTTTTCTGCCTCTTTTACTATCTGAGTTATCTCAAAAACTTTGTCTTCTACCTCCGAAATTCTTTCTTCTGCATGGTCTAACCTGTTGCTGATACTTTCCATTGCATCTTTAAGTTCCCTCATTGACTGTTTCATTTCCTTCAGCTCTGCTATATCCTTTTTATATTCTTCATATCATTCATCTCTTATTTGATTCTGTTTTTGGATTTCCTTTTGGTTATTTTCCACTTTATTAGCAGTTTCCTTCATTTTTTCCATCATTTCTTTCATTGTTTTCAACATGTGTATTCTAAATTCCCTTTCTGTCATTGCTAACATTTCTTTATAGGTGGAATCCTCTGCAGTAGCTACCTCATGGTCCCTTGGTGGGGTTGTTCTGGACTGGTTCTTCATGTTGCCTGGAGTTTTCTGCTGATTCTTCCTCATGAGTGATTTCTTTTATCTGTTTCCTTGCTTTAATTTTCCTTTCACTTCCTCTTGCTCTTGTGCCTGTGGACTAAGTGTTACAGGACCAGAAGGGTGCGAAGGTTGAAGAGCAAAAAAGGGATGAAAGAAAGGAGGACCATGTGATAAGAAAAAAAAAAAAGAAAAACAGAGAAAAGAGAGGGGGTGGGTAAAAGGAATATTGACAAAAAGAAGAGAGGCACAGAGAGAGGGAGACAGGGCAATATAGGTGTACAGTAGGGTACTCTGATACAACCTTAAAAAAAAAACCACCTTCTGGGGGTGCCCAGTTGAGTGGTTCCCTTGAGGTCAGCAGCATTTTGCTAAGGTGATCAGACACAGTACCCCACCTCCACCAAGTAGAGAGGCAAGACAAAAATGCTATAAATCAAACCAAAACAAGCAAACAGGAAACTTTACGGGACAAAATTGGGTGGAAAACCAAATAATAGCGGTAGAAATACTAACAAAAATGAAGTTCTAATCATTGAAATAGGCAGCAATGGGAAATTATAATTGAACTAGAAAAATTGAGAAAGAAAAAGGATCTGTATGGAAAAGGTTGAACTTAAAAAACAAAACAACAATCAACAACATCAAAATAAACAAACAAAACAGCCTAACCAAAAAAAAAAAAAAAAAAAGAAAAAAAACACAACCAAAAACAAAGCAGTATGTATATGTTATTGAATATTTTCTGGGCAACACGTGGTCTTCTGGGGTATGAGATGTTAATCACAGTTCTGATATGACTGGAGGCTGCTAGTTTCTCAAACCCCAGCAGGTAGACACCCTAAATCTCTCTTCAGCCCACTTAAAAGGCACTTTGAACTTGTTCACTTGCTGAGCAGATGCTTTCAGAGGGAAGTGCTTGTCGCTGGAATCACTGCTGAAGTGGCTATCCACTTACCCTGTGTGCCAAAACTGGTCTCCCTCTGCCCCCGAGGGTTAGGGCTGCAAGGCGGCACAGACCCTGCCCTTAGGCTACTTGGTCCCTGGGTTACCAGCTCCCACCCAATTCCAGCTCTGCGACCCTGAGGACAGAGCTTGCCGGGGCAGATCGCTCACAATGGCTGCCTGTGACCCAGAGCCAAACACTATTAGCTCCATCTGGCTCAGCGGCTCAGACTGGGGCCCTAGACAAAGGCCAAAATTCTCCGCACTCCCGCTCAGGCTCTCCCCAAGGCAGTTCAGCTGAGTGGCAGGTCCAAAGACACCAAAACAGTTCACAAGTAAGGCTTTTCTGGTTTGCAGTCTCGCTGCTACTGAACTTACAGTTGTGGGCGGGTTTAGACCGATTGAACACACGTGACCACTTGCCAGTTTTCCACTGTTTTAGTCCTCCTCTTGGGGTCCAGAAGTCTCTCGCTGACTCCCTGTATCCTCTCAGGGGTGATGATAGGCAGATCCCACCAGCCAGAGATGCCTAGAGTCTTATCTCCCCAGACTCACAGTGCCCAGTTCCAGGGAAGCTGTTACTTGGCCCCCATCTTGGTCTCACTCTCTGGTAGTTACATCCAAAGAAAGTATTTCAATTTGAATATTGACAGAACACATCTTGTTGCATTTATTTCAAGCCAAATAGTTTTGCTTCCAGTTTTGTTTACCTTTGACATTTGTATCAAGCTCTCATTTTCTTCTGATAACCCATTAATTTAAAAGTTGCTGTTATGAAGCAATAGCGACTTTTCCATTATTGAGTATCTGTTTGAAGGTCATTTAATCTTCCAGGCAGATTTTGTGGTGAAGTTTCATGCAGCCAATAATAATTTATTTCCAAATGTAGCAGCAGTACATAATCAGCCAAACAAGATTGAGATTATTTTTGCTGCAAATAATATTCTACTGAATGTTTAAATATTGCTAGTCTGTGTTTCATTAGAATTTGAATAGGTGTGTGGAGGTACTCAAAATGTTCTCTGATGGTGAATTATTATTTGAGAAACAAAACCCTGTAAACATTGTTCCTTTCAATATACCAACATATTTCAATTCCAACTTCAGGCAAATATTATTTGGAAGGCAACATTGTTTGAATGAAAAGAATACAATTCAGATTATGATTATAGTATGGTGTACTAAAGAACTAATTAATTTGGTAACATATTATAGGTGTAAAGATACATGTACAATCTCTTACTACAGTTGTTAAGAGTGTTCTTCTTACTCTGCTTTAATGGTATTATTTTTTAAAAGGTTGTAATAAACATTAAAAGTTCAGGGGATATTTAAAAATGATCTGTGAGAATATATTCTTTGTCACAACACTTGCACAATTACCCTAAATGAGACTTAGGGATTTTCCTATTAAAGAGTCATAAATTTAAGAGTTTGCTTATCTTTTATGGTTGTTCCTCCCATTCCTGGTGTAGGGTTTTCTTTGATTTTACTTACTATAAAATATATAGGCACTGTCACAACAAGCCCATAGCAGTTCCAACACTATAAGGATCAGTTTTCCGAACTTGGATGCCAATATATTTATTTGGTAGCCTTGAGTTATTTGATATATATATATCAAAATTCCAGAGAATTCTATGTCCACTATATATATATATATATATATATATTTACGCAGGATTCTATGTCCACCATATACATATACATATACATATACATATGGTGGACATAGAATCCTGTGTAATTTAATATTTTTATTGTAAATTGAACATGAACTTTATGTCCATCCCATATTTGTATCTTGTGTGTTTCAACAATGATAGCCAGCTATCGATGTTGGTCAGGTAATACATCCACTACTCTTTAGACTCCATATCTTTAGATATTTCAAATATAAGGTCTATAGATCTACGTTAAGAGAGGAAAAGATAGAGGTAGGGTAATCCATGGTGTGGTTAAAAACAAACATGAGTAAAAGTATCTTATTTATCTACCTCATCATTGTCCTTACGTCTTAGAAAGATCTTTTCCTTTCGTGGCACCCAAAACAACACATGAACGAAGGCATCTCTCAAAGGTTTTTGCCCAGGAGTCATTGCTGATCCATCATTGTTTATTCTCATGGTTTTCCTGGTTTTGCAAAAGTATTCATAAGTGTTCATTGTATTACTGTAATTTTTCTCTATTCATCCAAGGTACCTGACTTATAGATATAGTATTTTCTCATTTCCATCAGGCCAGTGAAGTATGTTCTATTATTTATTCATCCAACCAGTTAGAAAATATGTATTCAGGGCATGTCATTTACCAGGCTCTGAGCCATGGTTTAACAAAAGAAAATTGAGTAAAACAAAAAAACTTGCTTTTAGGAATTCAGGAGAAATGGATAATAAGAAGGTGTATTATGAAAGCAATGTTCTAAGGACGTGATTGGTAGTAGTATGGAAACATGGCTTTGTGAAAATACATAGAAGAAAGGACTTCACTTTGCTTGAAGGTGTCAGTGGAGCCTTTCCCACTGGTGGCTGGTTATGAGGACCCTGAAGGTAACCAGACCCTCCTGTTCCTCCCGCCTCCACCCCCAATTTTTCTTACATAAGCCTTTAAATAAACCAACATTTCAATGCATTGTCTTGATTAGAACATAATTCCAAGCTTGGCCTTGTTTCCTTTCTTCATTTAAGGAGGTCCCTTAAAGTGTATAGCACTAAACGAGGCTCTGAGAATGGTAATACACATGAACCCTGCTCTTGTGAAATGTGCTTTCTATTATGAAGCCACAAACATATAACCTACAACTTATTTAATAAAAATTTTGTGGAGTGCTATGCATGAGAGTCACAAGGTGCTCTGAGTCCATGTAACAGGGAACCTGCAGTAATCTAGGGTCAAAGAAGTTCTGTTTGGAAGTTTCCAGACAAAAAGTGAGAAATCAAATAAATTGGGGAGGTTGCCTGCTAGTCAGGAAGGCCTGAATGAAGACATTGGAAATGAAATGAAGGCCAACTGATAAAAATCAGAGCTCAGACAAGGTGAAGTATGGTGCAGAACGAACCCACAGCAGGGCTAAGTCAGGAGGAGTCATGTGGGCCACTTTAGATGTTTCATGAAGGGAAGAAACTGAAGGTTTTTCAGAATGGGATAGGGGTTAGGGAACTCCAATCTGCATTTTTAAAAATTACATCAGCATATTACAGGGATATAAACATTTTAATTATAGGAATTGTTTTTGTATGCTCAAAGTTGTAAGCATTCCCATCACCCAGATAGTATGTATTGTACCTGTTAGATGTGAATTCTTCCCCCCCCCACACCAGTTGCTTGATTTCATTGACTATTACTGCCAACTGTGCACAGGAGTGTTGACTGGCTTTATGTAATAGGGAGTACACATAGTGTTTGTTTTTCCATTCTTGTAATATTCCATTTAGAAGCATGGTCTCCAGTTTCTCCCAGCCAGGTTGTTACAAAAAGTGTTAAATCACTATTTATTTTTACAGCTGAGGAGTACTCCATGGCATATGTATGCTACATTTTGTTAATCTGCCCGTGTACTGACACACTCAGGTTGATTTTGCATCTTTGCAACTGTGAATTATGCTGAAATAAACATTCAAGAGCCAATGTCTTTTTGGTAAAATGATTTTTTTCCTTTGGGTAAATACCCTGTAGGAGGTTTGCTGCATCATATAGTAGGTGTACTTTTAGATCTTTGCGGTTTCTCCATACTGCTTTCCATAGAGGCTATACTGGTTTGCAGTCCCACCAACAGTGTATGAGCGTTCCTTTCTCTTTGCATCCACACAAACATCTGTTGTTTTGGGACTTTTTGATAAAAGCCATTCTCACTTGACTTAGGTGATGCCTCATGGTTTGATTTGCGTTTTCCTGATAATTGGAGATGCTGTGCATTTCTTCATGTTTATTGACCATTAGTTCATCTTCTTTTGAAAAACTTCTGTACATGTCTCTTGCCTACTTTTTAATGAAGTTGTTTGAATTTTTCTTGCTGATTTACTTGAGTAAGTTGTAGATTCTTATTATTAGCCCTTTATTGAATGTATATTTTCTCTCATTCTGTGGGTTGTCTGTTCACTTTATTGATTGTTTCCTTGGTTGTGCAGAAGCTTTTTAATTCAATCAAGTCCCATTTGTTACTTTTTGTCATTGCTGTGATTGCCTTTGGGGTCTTCTTCATAAATTCTTTCCCCAGGCTGCTATCTATAAGCTTTTCCAACATTTTCTTTGAGAATTCTTTTAGTTTTATGTGTTAGATTTTAACCTGTTATCCATATCCATATGAATTAATTGCTTTGGGTGGTAAGAGGAGGTACAGGTCTTTTTCAATCTTCTACGTGTGGCCATCCAGTTTTCCCAGCACTATTTATTGAATAGAGATTCTTTTACCCAGTGTATATTAATTGTCTGCTTTGACAAAGATTAGATGAAAATATGAGGATGGTTTTATATCTGAGTTCTCTGTTCTGATCCATTGGTCTATGTCTCTGTTCTTGTGCCAGTGCCATGCTGTTTTAGTTACTATAGCCTTGCAGTGTAGCTTGAAGTCTGGTAAAGCAATGCTTCCTGGTTTTTCCTTTTTGATTAAGGTTGCTTTGGCTATTCAGGCTCTTTTCTAGTTCCATATAAAGTATAGCGTTATTTTTTCTAGATCTGCAAAACAATGGTCTTGGCATTTTAATGGAGATTGCATTGAATCTGAAAGTCACTTTGGGTAGTTTAAACATTTTAACAATATTGATTCTGCCAGTTCATGACTATAGTATGTTTTCCCATTTTTTAAATATCCTAGTGATCTTCTTCTTCAGTGATTCATAGTTCTTCCTGTAGAAGTCTTTTGTTCCTTGGTTACATACATTCCCAGATATTTTATTTTCTTTGTTGCTATTGTGCAATATATCAAGTCTTTGATTTAATTCTTAGCTTGCGTGGTGTTGATATATAAAATGCTACTGACTTGTGTACATTGATTTTGTTGAATTTGAGACTTTGCTGAATTTATTTATCAATTTCAGGAATCTCTTGGTTAAATCTTTGGTGTTTTCTTAATGTAAGATCTTATCATCAGCAAAAACTGATAGTTTTTCCTCTTCTGTTCCCATTTGGATACCCTTTGTTTCCTTCTCTTGACCAATTGACCTGGCTAAGACTTCTATGTTGAAGAGAAGTGGTGACAGTGGTTAATTTTGTCTAGTTACAGATCTAAATGGAAGTCCTTTCAATTTTTCGCTGTTCAGTAAGTATGATGTTGGCTGTGGGTTTGTTATATGTGGCTTTTATAATTTTGAGTTATGTTCCTATGTTTTGTTATATGTGGCTTTTATAATTTTGAGTTATGTTCCTGTGTTTTGTTATATGTGGCTTTTATAATTTTGAGTTATGTTCCTATGTTTTGCCTATTTTGTTATCATAAAAAGGTACTGAATTTTGCTTTGTCTTCATTGACTGAGTTGATCATATGGTCTTTGTTTTTCGTTCTGTTTATGTGCTGAATCTCATTTATAGATTTCCATGTGTTAAACCATCCTTGCATTCCTGGGATAAAGCCCACTTGGTCATTGTGGATTTTTTTTTTATATTCAGCTTAATTCAGTTTGCTAGGATTTTATTGAGAATTTTTGCATTTATATTAATAAGTGATATTGATCTGTAGCTATTGTTGTCATCTTTGTGTCCTTTCTTGGCTTTGATATCAAGGGTTTGTAGAATAAGTTGCAGGGGATTGTTCCTTCTAGATGTTATGAAATATGTCTGTCATGCAAGTACCTGTTCTTTGTAGATGGGGTAAAATTCAGCTGTGAAACCATCTGGTCTAAGACATTTTTCATTGTAAGTTTTTTTTTATTATTATTGTTACCTCTATTTATTTACTCGATATTGATTTGTTTGGAATTATTTTTCTTCCTGATTGAGCCTAGGGAAGTTGTGTCTTTGCAAGAATTTGTTCATTTCCTCAACATTTTCTAGTTTATGTGCATAGAGTGTCTAGAAATGATGTTTTATATATCTGTGGTAACAGTTGTATTATCTTTTTCATTTTGGATTGGGTTAGGGTCCTTTCTTTTTATTTTTGGGTCATATAGAAAGGGTCTGTCAATTTTGTTGATCTTTCAAAACAATTATTTTGTTTCATTAATCTTTTGTATATGTTTTTTGTTACTGATTTCATTTAGTTCTGCTCTGACTTCAGTTAATTACTTTCTTCTTGTGGGTTTGTGATTGGTTTGCTCTTCCATTCTTAATTTCTTGAAGTGATTCATTTTATTGTTGTTTTGTTATTTTCTGTCATTTTGATGTAGGCACTCATGGTCTGAATTTTCCTATTAGGACTGCTTTTGCTGAATCCCACAGACTTTTATAACTTGTGTCCTTTCTTTGTCATTTTGCTTTAAGAATCTTTGATTTCCATCTTAATTTACTCCTTGATCTAATAATCACTCAGCAATAGGTTATCTAATTTCCATGACTTTGTGTAGAATTGAGTATTTTGTTGGAACTGATTTCCAGTTTTATTCCGTTGTGGCCTGAGAAAATATATGGTATAATTTCTATTTTGTGGACTATGATGTCATCAATCCTAGAGAATTTTCATGTGCTGATGGGAAGAACATATAATCAGCAGGTTGCAGGTTGAATATTCTATAAATATCTGTTAGGCCCATTTGTTCCATAGCAGTGTTTTTCTTTTTTATCTCATGGCACACTTGAACCTATAGTTAAATTTCCATGGCTTAAGAAAAAAGAGTAAAAAAAAGAATATAATTCTGTGCTTTGAACTTCTTTGAAAATAATTTAATTAATGATCTTTAAAAATTTTTGCGGCACATCTAAGATCCTCATAGCACACCAGTGTGCTGCAGCTGACCACTTGAAAATCACTGTTCTAGAGTCTTATTTATTTTCTGCTTGGAGGATCTGTCCAGTTCATTCAGTAGGTGTTTAAATTCCCCAGCTATTATAATGCTGCTGTTTATCACATTGTTTATATCTGACAGGATTTGCCTTATGAATCTGAGTGCACCTGCATTAGGTACGTAAATAGGATTGTTACATCTTCATTTTGAATTGTTCCATTTACCACTATTAATGGTATACCATTATATAATGACTGTCTTTGTCTTTATTTTTGTTGATTTGAAGTCTATGTTATCAGTAATGAGAATGACTACATCAGTTTTCTTTTGGTTTGCCTTTGCATGGAATATTTTTTTTCCTTGAGCCTAAATAAGTTATTTTGCATTAGATTTATTTTCTGGAAACAAGAGATACTTGTCTTATTTATTTATTTTTTATCTATTCAACCAGTCATTGTCTCTTCAGAAGAAGTAAAATCCATTCACCTTTGTTGAAAGAATTAATAAGTGGGATGTATCTCTGTTCATCCTGTTTTATCTCTTGAATCATTGTGATAATTGGGCTCTGAACTTTAGCTTTTGGCTCATTGTACATTGGTGGAGGTCTTTTGTATTGATCAGTGTATGATGCAGATCTTAGTACTTCCTGCAGGGCAGGTCTGGTCTTGACAAATTTCCTTGGGATTTGCTTATCTGAGAAAGTTGTTATTTCTCTCATATGAGAAATTTAGTTTTCAAGGCTAAAAAATAGGGCCCCTCTTTGCTAAGAAGAATATTTTCCAGCTCCATCCATGTAAACATAAAAGAGGCAAAGTCTCCATTTCTTTTAAGGCTGCATAATATTCCATGGTATACATATACCACAATTTATTAATCCATGCATGGGTTGATGGGTACTTGGGCTTTGAAGGAGAGAAGTAGAGAGGGATGGGAGGGAAGTGGGGAGGTTCCATAGAGGGAGGGTAAATGATGGAACCACACCTATGGAGCATACTGCAAGGGTACAAGTCAAATCTACCAAGTATAGAACATAAATGTCTTAACACAATAATTAAGTAAATGAGGTGAAAGCTATATTAATTAGTTTTATGTAAGCATTCCAAATTGTTTAAAAATATCAACACACTGTACCCCACAAATGCATAATTGTATTCATGATCTATGTGTATATGACTTAATAAAAGGAAAAAAATAAAATGCTTTTGTCTTACAGCTCATAGGAGTTACCCTTTTGTGTTAGCTTTGGCAAATCTGATAACTATGTATTGTAGTAACTGTCTTTTGGTGATGAATCTTCCAGGAGTAAGTTGAGCTTCTTCTACTTGGATATCTAGATTTCTAGCAAAAATTTCTCTAATTATTCCCTCTAATAGGTTTTCCAACACTTGTGTATTTTCTTCCTATTCTTAGAAATGTCTATGATTCTCATGTCAGGCCTCTTTACCTAATCTCATATTTCTTGTAGGCTTTGTATGTTCCTCTTATTTCTTTATTCTTTCTCTTTGACTTTTTATTTTTTTATTTTTATTTGGCCGGGGCTGGGTTTGAACCCACCACCTTCGGCATATGGGACCGGTGCTCTACCCCTTTGAGCCACAGGCGCCACCCTTTTATTTTTTGAAGTTGTTTTCTTCAATTTCTGAGATTCTGTCTTCTGCCTGATTTGGACTATTCTTGATGCTTTCCACTACATTTTTGAAATTTTCATTTCCAAAAATTGTGTTTTATTTTTTTTTTTTATAATTCTATTTCTTTCATGATTTTTTCATTCATTTCCTGCTTTTGTGTTGTGGGTTCTTTGTATTGGATTTCTATTTTCTTTTATATTTCTTTAAGCTTCTTTATAATCCAGTTTTAAAATTCTTTGGCAGTCACTTTAGTACTTTAATTATGATGGGTATTCATTGGTAAGGTGTTATGTTTTCTTTGGTGGAGGGAGTGTTCCTTTCACTCTGATTTTTATGTTTCCAAAGTTCTTTCATTGATTCTTTCTATTCTGACCTCTTGATTGAGATCTGAATGTGCTTGGCCTGGCATATGGGCCTGTCTCTGTGTCCCTGAAGATCAATTCCTGATGTGGTAGGGAAAGGAGTGCTGGTCCTGAGTTATCTATGGTGTATTCCCACAGGTTTGATGAATCTCTTCCTAACAGTGTGTAATGAGTTAGGTCCTGCAGCTTAATCTCTAAGATGGTGGGTGGTATTTGTAAGTATGAATCAGCTACTTCCTATTTGCTTGAGTTGGAAGATGTTGTGCTTAGCTATGGGACTTTTTCCTGTCTCTGATTGTAGTTGGTCTGGAGGACACAACTGGTGAGATGTATTTTTTTTTTTTTGTGACGGAGTCTCACTATGTCGCCCTTGGTAGAGTGCTGTGGTGACACAGCTCACAGCAACCTCAAACTCCTGGGCTTAAACAATTCTCTTGCTTTAGCCTCCCAAGTAGCTGGGACTACAGGCGCCTGCCACATTGCCTGGCTATTTTTTTTTTTTTTTTTGGTTGCAGTTGTCATTGTTGTTTAGCAGGCCTGGGCTGGGTTTGAACCTGTTAGCCTGGGTATATGTGGCTGGCACCCTACCCACTGAGCTATAGGTGCCGCCTATTTTTTTTTGCTAGTGGTAAACCCTGGTTTCCCAGGAGGGGATACACAAAGGCTCCAAGTTTTAGGAGGGACCCTATAGCTCCCAGGTGGTTGCTTGATCTCTCTTCCTCCTGAGGTAGGAGAAGTAGCAAGACTTATTGTGGCTGGACTGTGAGAGCCTGAAAGGTTTTGCAAGTCCTCAGCAGGGCTTAGAAGTTGCTTTTATAGCTTCTAGGGGGAGCCACCGACATGAACTTCAGAGCAATCTCTCCAAGCAGGGAAGGCTGTTGCTGAGAGAGGGGGAGGGGCCTAAATGCTTGAAAGCTAATGCCCTGGGCTAGGCTCTCTCCACCCTTCTCCACTAGTGCAGTTTCTCTGCAGGGTGTAGGGAGTGTCCCCTCCTTCCCCCAGTCATGGTTCTACAGCACTCATCAGATCAGTCTATTTGAGTTCCCTCACCACCTAAGACTGGCTCTCAAACTTCCCTTCAATCTATGTGTCTAACACACAAGTGTGTGTCTCCTCAGAAGGCTAGTGGGTTGAGGGTTCTTCAATTGTACACCCCTGTTCCACTGCATGACCCCCAAGATGACAGAGGTAGCCCTTTTTGCCCACAGGGGGCTCACCCAGGGGCAGAATTAGCCCCTTATGAGTGTTTTGGCTCCTGCTACAATCCCAGTTGCAATGGGAGTTGGAGGATTGCAAGGTTCCTTATCTGCCTGCTGCCCAAGGAATTTAGTTGCCATGGGAACCAGAAGCTAGGCTAATTCTAAGTTCCACACCCTTATCCAAATGGATATCCTGTGAGCATGGGGGTGTGGTAGGTATGGTCACAGATCCCCATTCCTCAGCACCTCTCCACACTTTCCTGTTGGGTATGTCTGTGAGGGCTTCCTTTCCACCTCTATCCAGGACTAAGACCTCTCCTCTGATTTCTCTCAGTGCCCTCATGTTAGACATCAGGTCAACCTACCTGAGCTGTCAGCACATAATCCTGTGAAATGCTGGAAGGCAGGAAGGTCCAAAATTATGGGAATCCCACTTTCCTTAGTGATCTTGGCCAGGAATGTACACCTACCATGGAGAAGCAGCCATTCATGAGCTTCTCAATTCAGAGTACTTTTGTGATTTCAATGGGATGGAGGGACAATGACTACCAGTCAGCATGAGCTAATGCCATGCGTAGAGCAGGTACAGAGGAGAAATCTAGGTATAAGAAAGCTGGCATTCCGGTCCCTCGAGGCACTCTCCCATGGCGTTTCCTTTTTGGATACCCAAACTCTGTGGATTCACTGATTCACTTCACTACTCCTGTCTAGGCAATATGCCTGGTCTTGTGGAGGGTGGATGTGCCCCCAGTATATTTTGAGTTCCACTGTTCACAAAAGGCATCTGAGTGGGGAAGGAGAAATGCCTTACCCTTTCACTGGGCTTGGAGCCATTGGGTTTGCTATGTGCTGCTATCTTCTCCTCTCTATCTTCTTCTTTCTCAGCTTCACAGTTTTTCTTGAGGGGGTCAGTAGACATCTCTGTTGTCTCTCCCTGTGATCCACACCCAAGCTGCAGCTTCTCTCTGCTCTCCTTAGTCCCATAGTCTATCTTCCTGCTGGGATGTTCCAACAAAGGATGTCTCTAGTTGGCCATCTTCCCTCCTTCTCCAATCTACATTTTTAAATTAGCCTTAGGGCTATGGTGTGAAGATTTCATCAAAACAAAACTCTCTTGGGACCCTTTACCCTCCAGTCTATATCCCTTAAAGAATACAGAATATAAGATTAAATAGATAAGTTCTCAACAGGGGCCAGAACTGTGTTGCTGACAGTTGGCTCTTATCAGCCATTCTAAGGTACTCAATAGCAGCAGAAGACATCCAATAAGGCAAGCGTCTTTGAAGAGCACCATGGAAACTGTGTTATATGCTCATTGGTTTTACTCTGCCATGCATTCTCCAGCCTTTCTATTGTTTGCTTTTACTGAGAAAGCACTTAGAACTGCTTTGATAACAGAATAATCCAAAATAGCTGTGTTCTTTCTCCCCCTTTTAAGCTATTGGAAATGTATTACCTCCTCTGCACATCCACCCTCAACACTAAAAGGCAGTCTCTCAACAGTGGATGTGTAACTGAGCACTATGTAACTGTACTGTCAGGCTTGTTTTCACTCCAGCCGTTTTTATTGTGCAGCTCAATTCTAAACTTTAGCTGAGTATACTTGACAATGTGGATTTGTCACATAGTCTCTAATTATAGAAGAAGACCTTACTTAAATAAACAATTAGTCTTAACTTGACTACTGGAACAAACTAATTGGTATTCCTGATTTTCAGCTTTCACCTCCTCTGATCCATCTTACAAAACAGACTAGAATAGCAATAGACAAAATTGTGTAGTCAAACACATTGATTTTCATTTTCTGTACCTTTTTTCTTCCTTCCATTTCCCACCATTTTCTCTTAATTTTTTAATTAAATCATAACTGTATACATTAGTGCATTTATGGGGTACAATGTGCTGATTTTATATACAATTTGGAATGCTTATATCAAACTGGTTAACACAGCCTTCACCTCACTTGTGTTAAGACATTTATACTGTACTCTTAATAGATTTGAAATGTGCCCTTGCAATATGCACCATAAGTGAGGTCCCACTGATTATCCTTCCCCCCCCCTTTCCCCTTCTTCATCCTGGGCTATAGTTGTGTTTTATCTTTCATATGAAAGTGTGGGTGATTATATATTGGTTTCATAATAGTACTGAGTACATTGGGTACTTTTCCTTCCATTCTCAAGATACTTTACTAAGAAGAATATGTTCCAACTCTATCCATGTAAACATAAAGAGGTAAAGTCTCCATCTTATTTTAAGGCTGCGTAATACTTCCTGGTATACATATACCACAATTTGTTAATACATTTGTGGGTCTATGGGCACTTGGGTTGCTTCTATTACTTGGCAATTATGAATTGGGCTGTGAAAAGCAATCTGGTGCAAATATCTTCATTGTAAAGTGATTTTTGGTCTTCTGGATATATACCTAGTACAGGAATTACAGGATTGAATGGTAGGTCTACTTTTAGTTCCTAAGTGTTCTCCAAACTTCATTCCAAAAAGAACATATTAGTTTGCATTCCCACCAGCAGTGCAGAAGTGTTCCCTTTTCTCCACATCCACACCAACATCTATAGTTTTGGAATTTTGTTATGTGAGCTACTCGTACTGGAGTTAGAAGGTATCCCAAAATGGTTTTGATTTGCCTTTCTCTGATGATTAAAGATGATGAGCATTTTTTCATGTGTCTATAGGCCTTGCACCTGTCTTCTTCAGAGAAGCTTCTGTTCAAGTCTCTTGCCCACAATAAAATGGGATCACTTGTTCTTTTCTTATTAATAAGTTTGAGTTCTCTGTGGATTCTAGTTATCAAACCTTTGTCAGAAACATAACCTGCAAATATCTTCTCCTATTATGAGGGCTGTCTGCTTTCTTTACTTACTGTGTTCTTGGCTGTGCAGAAGCTTTTTAGTTTGATCAGATCCCAGTAATATATTTTTGGTGTTGCTTCAATTGCCAGGGGGGTTCCTCCTCATAAAATATTCTCCTGGGCCAATTTCTTCAAGAGTTTCCCTGCACTGTCTCCAAGTACCTTTATAGTTTCATGTCTTAAGTTTAAATCCTTTATCCAGTGAGAATCAATTTTTGTTAACGGTGAAAGGTATGGGTCCAGTTTCAGTCTTCTACAAGTCACCAGACAATTCACCTAGCACCATTTGTTAAATAGGTAATCTTTCCCCCAATTTATGTTTTTGATAGGCAAATTCCTTATTAGCGGCCTGCTAATGATCCCAAGAAGATCTTTAGTCCTAGGCAGCATGGCGTGTTACCATCCCTCTAAATATACCTATGTTTCATTCTCTTAGGCTACACATCTTAGCAAGGTTAAACAATATATGATTTTGAGTTCAGATGTTAAGGGCTGATTAAAATTTATGATGCCACATTCAGAAAACATTTTCATTTTCACCCCAACATTGAGTTTTAGCACAGCCTTGAGTATTGTGACCATAACAAATACAGTGGCAGGAATATAAGGGAGAAAACTCAGACTAGAAGAACTTTTCCAAACATTTTTTCATATAAGAGCACCATTGAATACTTGGGTAGTATTTTAAAATTTACAAAATATTTTTATATAAGTCTTTAATCCTTTTAATAACCTTGAAGGAGTACTGAGGTAAGATCACCTGCTTGATCAGAATAGACACAGAATATAGCAGTAAGGACGCTTGTATTACTATATCTTGATGGGATTTAGACTGCCATAAATAACATTTTTTAAAACAAAAAAAGAAAGAAAATTAGTAATAATGTCATTATAAAGAGAAATAATGAGCTAGAAAGAGAGTAGAGAGATGCCAATTCAAAGGATCAGGAATATTATAAATATTATAAAATTGAGTTGTTTCCTTCCTGAAAGCCAAGACAAAGAGAGAAATGTAATGGATCACTTAGTTTTGTACCCAGGAAGCATGGATGCTGGTAAGGGGCATCAACATTTTTTTGTATTCTTGGCACTAAATTTGGAAAAGTCTTTCGCACACAACCTTTTATAGAATGGATACTGCATGATGAAATTAACAAAGCTTCAGTAGCTGTTATTTCTTAAAACAAAGCTTCAGTAGCTGTTATTTCTTAAATAAAACCTAAGTGGATTCTGTTTTGAATTCTAGTTTGGAATGCTTTGAGTGTTTGCTCATGGGTCATCTTTCTGGACCTTAGTTTTTCTTCTTTTTTGCATCTCTATGAAAGTTCTCACCCATAATTCTCTGCTGGCTACATTCCTGCCTCTCCACTGTTCATGATATTTTTGTCCTTTCTATTTTCTCTGTTGTCTGTTTCAGTCTTCTCAGTGCTTTAGAGATGCCAGAACTGGCCTCCTCCTGCCATTTTTTGTGGGCTATCCACGTGGTGGTGCTGACCTACCCTTAAATCTAAAATACTCTCAGGGGTGATTTTTTCCATTAGAGAGTAACATTATCCTCTTTCTTTCCATCATGGCTGATACTTTCCTGTTCTCCTGGCTTGCTTTTAAGTGAGGAGGATCCCACAGGAGTGTGGACTGAGCCCCTAGCGATACAGTCTCTTTAGCTTTACTGGGGTTGCCAACATCTGCCTGAACTTTGGGCTTTATGCACCTCATCATGTATAACTTCTTTCTCTCATACAGTCATTCTTAGGAGTTCTATTTTTTCTAGCCCTTGTCTCATAGTCAAGCCAATATGCCTTTACAAAATTGAACCTCACTGAGAACATGCTCAAAGTTTATTCCCATAAGCCTCTTTAGGACTAAGGAGAGGAGGAAATCTTTTTTTTTTTTACATTTTTTTTTTGAGGGGCTCTATCTTGATAGCAGAATGTTTTATAACTCTACATATCAGCACAACTGCACCTCAGTTTTGATCTAGCTGGGCATATATTGCAATAGGGAGAAGTGGATTGCAGAATTCTATTTTGTGTAGCAACTTCTGGTAATAATCTTTAAAGAGCAATTTGATGAAAAGTGTTCTGTGAAGCTAATGTGGTACAAGTACATAGCCTTTAACTTTTTAACTTGGTCCAAAGAACAGCTATTCAATAGTCAAAGGAATGATTAAATAGTTCTGAAAACATTCTTACTTTTGTGAGGCTGGAAAAATCGATTCTGCATCATATTTCTACCATGTGGTCATAGTTGATGTTGTGACAACATCATGGAAGAGCAAAGGAAACTTATTGTTTTCTAGTTAAAATTCTTAGTGGTCATTTTCTTGAGAAATTCTAGCAGTGTCTTTTCTAATAGATAGTCTCATTTCTTGCAGCCTTATTCCTGATTGACAACAGGGAGAGATTAATGGAGGATGGCCAGGCTTCAGTCTTAGTGGGCAGCTGTGATAGATTGAATGCCACCAGCTGCATTGCATTAGGTATTCTGGTAAATCCTGTTTCTGACAATACACTGTCTAGAGTATTGATTATGCTAACCTCCAGTTGTAAATTCCTGTCTGAAGTGAGTACTTATAATAAGGCCCATTTTTCAAGCACAGGCTTAATCAAAGGTTGTAATTGGCATTAATGAGTCTTTAGTAAAAGAACACGATTGGAGCACCAGTTAAATATTGGTACATGTCAGTGCTTTCATCAGTCATCATCATCTGGAATGAAAACTGACAGCTGCATAGGGAATTATGGGTGTTACTTCTGGGATACTTTCCTTTTAGGTGGGCAAATGCCCATAGCTCTCATTTTGAATAATATTTAGACAGAGTGCATGACTTTTTTGGCAAGGCTTAAGGATATCATCCCTTAAGCTTCTCTTGTGAGAAATCCATTCAAAAGATAATTTTAAAAGCTTACAATGAGGAATCAGAGGGTCAGTTCAAATGTAATTTTAGAATCTTGAATTTGTCAATCATGATTTTGTAGATATTTTTCATGCATACTTGGGAAGTAAAACCAAGCTCTCACTCTACTTTTCTATCCAAGGATCAATATCAAAAACATTGAAAGTGCCATTTTTCCTCTCATGAGATTCGTCTTTTGAGTATTATGACTTGATTCCATTAAAGTGGTGACTTCTTTCTTTGTCTTTGGCTTTCATCTTTTGTCACATTAGTCAAACTCTCATGCATGCAGTTAGAGTTAAAATGGGATAACAACTGTTATCATCTGAGAGAAGACTTGGTCTTATTTTGGGGCTCCCTTTTGATTTTCCCCCTACAACATTAGTGTGAGACAACACAGTTAAGCTTTCTCCATATCTCTAAGAAATACCTTCTGAGAAAGGCCAGGAGAAGTCAGACTGAAGCCTAAGGGAAAGGAAACCTTAGACCTCTCAAGTTGTCACAAAATGCATCCTCCCAACTTCATGTGGTCTTGTATAGTTTACAGAAGGAAGGGGTGCAAACCTCAGGCACATACTTTGCCTGGCCTTGTCTCAGTGTGCATATTTTCTTAGGCAATCTGTCCTGTGTTATGCCCTATTTATGTTTCGATCTCTACATCCTTAACATTTTAAAGTTAAGGATGTTTTCTAGTTAAAATTCTTAGTGGTCATTTTCTTGAGAAATTCTAGCAGTGTCAAGAAAAGACACTGCTAGAATATGTGAGGTTCCATGATGAATATTGAGGTTCCATTATGAATATTGGCTACATTTTAGGAATCTGCCAAATGTCCTCTGATTTCTTAATCCTGTACTTCATTAGGCTTCCTTAGCTTTTCCTGCCTGTGTGATTATTAACTTCACACTTAATATAATTTACTTCTCCTTGAAACGAAGGCTCTGAAAGTGACATAATTGTTAAGGCCAGTGGAGATTGGCTCATTCTCAAATCCCTAAACATTCTCTTCTCCATTTGGGGTTCTTACTGTGTCATTGTAAGGAACATGGAACACCAGAAATCCATGTTTTCACTGGCTATTGTTGGAAAAGGCCATTCATTTTTTAGACCAATAATTTTAAACATTTCGCATATGTGCTAAGTATTGTAAAAAGTTCAGGTGACGCAATAATGACAAAGAGAGACAAATGACAAAGTTCTGAACATCATGGAACTAACATTCTGAATTAATGTTAATTAGTACCAAGTATTTTTTAAAAGACAGTAAAATAGGTATAGTAGCTTATCTCTTAAGATTTAGAATTTCAGAGCAATTATAAACTGTTGCATATTAAATTTACAAATAAGTGTATACCTTAAGGCATCTAAACATTCAAATTATAACTGCTTTTTTTGACACAGAACCAAGTTAGTTAGGAAAGCCAGTGAGTGAAGAGCCATGAGTTATTTCTGCATGCCAAAAAATGTTGCTGTGTTTAAAAGTTTAATTAGAGTATCAGGCATAAAGTATGTACATGATATACCTTTAGTGCTATTAATAGTATTTTCATGCTAATAATAATTGCTACTTATATGCCTGTTGTGTAGCTTTGTGCTGTGTTAAGTACATATTGCCTCCTGTAACTTTAAAAATCATTCCCCAAGACAGATATCACTATAAAGATTTTACAGATGAGGTTCTCCATGGTTAGATAATTTATTTTTAGAATATCATTAGTAAATGGCAGGACTTAGATATGAGCCAATGACTGTCAGACTCCAAAGCCCATGCTCTCTCAGCTATGCCTTATATGAGGCTCTTTTTCCTCAGTGTCTTAACAACTATCTTCTTGATGAGGTATCTTGGCAAGACCTTTAAACATGGCTAAGGGCATATTCATGGCCTGCTGCCTTTGCCTATCACAGTTAACTGTACATTTATAAGGTCCTTCTATGTTCTAAACTCTCCAACATGTGAAAAAAATCTTTAGTTTAATAAGAGTAATGCTGGTGTAATGATAACAGCAAATGATGATTGATCACTTGATACAAGCCAATCAATAATATATATATTGGGCATGTCTTATGTAATTTAATTCTCACGACACACAGAGTAGCTGTGATAGCCCCAATTTACAAAAGAGAAAGTTGAAACTAAAAGATGAAGTGACCATTGCCATCAGCAGTATACTTCATTAGAAAAAAAAAAATACAGCTCTTCCTCAGTCTCTATACTTACATACACATAAACATATGGACAAAGAGAAATTGAAAAACAACTGTGAAGACATTATTTAACCTTTAATATTTAAATTAACTTAATTACACATGAGCATATTACAATATATTAGAAGGATGGCACAAAAGCCAGCCTATCTTTGTTGTGGTTAATTCTATGGCATTTTATCCCATAATTTTAAAAGCAAGGCATTGTGATGGGTGCCTGTAGTCCAAGTTACTTGGGAAAAAAACACCTTTATTTTTTCTTTACAAGAATCAATTTGTTGATTACATTTTCTTTTTAAAGAAAAATGCATTTTATTACCATAACATACATGTGCAATACAAAGCTGCAATAAAGTAGACCATCTAAAAATATTATCAAATATTAAAAATCATGACAATTCAACATCATCTGCCATAAAAAGGCTCCTTACATACCAGTTCATGGTTCTAGCCACTGAGCCAATATTCATTCCATCATCAGCTTTGTTTGGTCTTTCGCAGCATAGGTTGAGATGTACCTCGTTGTTAGGACCAAATGAAAGGAAAGCTTATTCAATCACTTCAGCAGCTCAAATGAACAATGTAGACCTTGAGTGATAATTTAATTTGCCCAGTTGATTAGGGCCCACTAAACTCCTCTCTCTCCCTAAGGTGATATAATGGAAAAGTTCAAGAAAGATTTATAATTTTATTAAAAATTATATAGATCCATCTATCCATCTCTCTGGCACACCTTTCCCAGAGGTTACTTAAGAAATCTACCTTTATTCTTATATTAGCTTTTATATACAATGAATTTTATTATTGCTGTTGTTGTTATTGTGTTTTTAAAAGTTTAATATGAATTAATTCTGGCTGGCAGATGAGGCAGAAAATGAATGTATACTGGTCTTGAGGTTAAAATTTTTAAGAGGTTAAATGGGCATTAGGAATATTTATTGATGAGAATAGCTAGTAAATTAGGGAGAAAATGTAGGAAGGTAAGATTTTTTTCATCTAGAACTCCTCTTCTTTTCCTACCTTCTCTGTATCTTGCATACAGTACCTCATAGTCCCTTTAAGAAGAACAAAAAATGAAAAAAAAAATGGACACCGTGAAAATAAAATGTAAACAGAAATGAGACAGCCTTTCCAAACTGTACCCAAATGTGTTTCACACTGTGGAAAACACGGTGGACTAAGGATGTGAATCTTGGTTTCACAGGTTGTTTCTGCTACATCCTAGCTGTGCCATCTTGAGGAAAATCATTGAAAAGTTTGGAACCTTTCTGAAAGTGGGGTGGGAATTGCAGCCTCAAAAGATCATTGCTAAGATCAAGTGAATGTTTGGAAAACAGTCTGAAACCACAGAATGCTATCTAAATGGGATGGCTCACATCGCTGAAGCCACATTACTTGGCTGCTTTTCCAAGGACTTGAACTTTTTCTTTCTCTTAGTCAGGAGAAAGAAGTACAAATGCTTAATTTCAGTGTTACCTTTGGAAATGGTAAGGACAACATAGTAAGTTAGTGAAAACCTAGAAAGCTGGAGAAAGACCTTAGAAAACCCTAGGTGATTACCAGAAATAAACTAGGCTTTTTCTCTCCCAGAGAATTTGGGCGAATGAGACTTCGGGCTCTGAAATCCTAGGTCACCCACATAGTAGCTGTGTAAGCTTGGGAAAGTCACTTCATTTTTTAGCCTCAATTTCTTCTTTTATAAACTGGGGCTAATCACAGCTACTCTGCATGTTGTGAGGATTAAATTACGTAAGACATCCCCAATGTATCTCTCATTGATTGGCTTGCATCAAGTGCTCAGTTATTGTTTGCTGTTATCGTTACACTGGACATGTCCTCTTCATGTTCAATAAGTGGATCCACTGGGCACGCTCTGGGCTTACCTTCTCAGCATAAAGATGGAAGAATGCAGGGTTCCCTCAGGCTAGGAAGCTGCCACATCTTCAGGTCTTTGCCTTCCTTCTCAGATCACAGGAATCTTGTATATGGGAGTCCAGCCCCAGAGTCATCTCAGCTTGGTGCTATTGGGGGTCTCCTCAATTCTGATTCCTCCTGAGCATGACAATTTGCCATACATTGTGTGTATGCACATGTGGACACGAGCATGCGTGTAAGAGAGATGATATGTAAAAAATTAAGATGAGTGGTGAGTGATGCTCCCCTTAAGAGAACAGGAGACAAATAAATACATTTATTTTCTGATCTCTGGCTGGGCTTCAGAGTACCCACAATCACCCTTAAGCCATTCTCCTACTCGCCAGAGGTTGGCTATTTTCCAGTTTACCATCATGGGGCACAGCCACAGACCATCCTTCCCTTGCATTCCTCTGAACTTTGTGGACACTATGACTTCTGTCCATGGTGACTTCCCTACCTTTTTCCTGCCTAGTGAATTCCCACTCATTCTTCAAGACCCAGATCAGATATTACTATGTGATGATGTGTTCTCTAATGTCCTTCAGACTAATTATCTATTCCTCAAATAGGCTTTCTGGCCCTGAAAAAATAATAAAATAAAATTAAAACTGTTAAAGACTATCACGGTTGAGAAGCTATTATAGGCTAAACATTCTTTAAATCCTATCTTATTTGATGCATATATAAACTTATATACATGCTCATTTTACAGATGAAAGTAAAGCTTGGAAAGTTTAGTAATTCCTCCAGGGTGACAAATATAGTGAACAGAATCCAATGTGTGTCCAAAGCTTGTACTCATACCCAACAGGGTACTATTTATTTGATGGCATAAAAACAGCTCGACTCACCTGAAATTCTTTGTTTTATTCCCTTTAGGGACCCTCTTTGGTACATAGTAGGAGCTTAATAATTGTTTCCTGAATAAATGATGATGTGAATCCTGAATAAATATTTATTGAGTGAAAAAATGTTAAACAGTAGCACTTACATTTGGATAATTTGACATACAGTATTACTCATTACTGACATTAAATGACACTATAATTTTATGTTTGGAATTATTTTTTCATGCTTATTATAAAGAACATGTCTCAGAAATAGTTGTAAGTACCATGACTTGTAGCTTTTAATGCATGCTAGTATATAATGCATAATACAATGGTAGCTGCAGAGCATTTTTTTAGCTTTCTCTATTTCTTCAACTGAAGGTGTTTGTAGATGTGGAGGGGGCACATAATACATTTTTGTCCATTGAGATTTGCTGTTTGAACATCTCTCCATGGTTTCAAGAGGAAATTATCCTTCCAGGTACAAGATTTGTGACAAAGAATCAAATAAAAGCATATGGTAATGGTGTCTTCCTCTTTGTACTTAGGCTCAGAAATATATTTGTAGTTTGATTATTGAATTGGTACTTTGAATTTAGTTTGAATGGTAGCCAATCATAATTTCAAAAGACACCAATGCCATTATCACACATGTTGAAATTCTGAAAGGTCAAAATCCCCCAAAATATAATTCTTGAAAAAAATAATAAAAATTATTTAAAAGACATTTATTTTTTAAAACGGGATTTATTTGAGAAACATACAAACATAATAAGATACTTCATAAGCCTATTTATATAATGAAACAGGTAATAACACACATATTTTAATATTTTTAAGTTTTAATTTTTTTTTGAGAGACAGCATTCACTCTGTCACCCAAGGTGGAGTGCAGTAGTGTGATCTGCTCAATGTGATCTGTTCTTGGACTCAAGTGATCCTCCTGCCTTAGCCTCCTGAGTAGCTAATACTATAGGAGTGTGCCATCAAGTCTGTCTAATTTTTTTTTTTTTTGGTGGGAATGAAATCTGACTATGTTGCCCAGGCTGGTCTCTAACTCCTAGCTTTATGCGGTCCTCCCACCTCAGCTTTCCAAAGTGCTGGGATTACAGGCATGAGCCATTGTGCCTAGCATGGTACTGAGAACACCTGAGAATAAGAATTTAGGTATACTAATAACAGTTACACAGGTGTAACAGTTAGGAGCAGATGAGCTGTCTTCATAAATAAATAGGTCAAAAATGAAAATGTATAAAAACGTACATTACTGTGATTGGTGTACCCAGATTTCTATTTTATAATATACACTACGTCATCTGAAATTTCATGACAAAGAAACCAAGTCCTTTGATGTAATCTATCAAAAACTGCAATGGGTCATCACTGCATGTTCAATCACCCAAAGAACAAAGATCTAGAGAAATTTTACCTTTCATAAATGCAGATGTACAATGAAGACATCTTTTCATTTATTGAGGAAGCTTCAGTGTTTTTATGTACACATACAATATTTATACACAAAAATTGACATTGTATTATAATATGATTCCTTCAAATTAAATTTGCAAAAAACAAAAAGGCATAAAAAATTGGAATTCTCTAAAAGTCTCTACACAGTTAAAGCATTAGAAATGATACAAGGGAAAAATACATAGCATGATGAGTTGTAAAATCAATGCTGACAACTTAAAATAGTGGGAAAATACTAAAAAATAAAAGAATAACTCCCCTCAAAATAAACTAAACTGCAAATTTGACACGTGAAAAACATATATTATAGGAATGAATTATGAGCAATTGCACAGAAATAGTCCATAAGAGCTGGCTGACTTCATGATTATTAACTATTATATATATATTTAAAGTACTGCATCATGATGATTAGCCGCTCTTCCTTCCTTTATCTCCCCTTCCCTTCATCCCTTATTCCCCTCCTCCCTTCCTCCCTCCCTCCCTCCCTTCTAGCCTACTCGTCTTAGAAAATGCATCACTTTTATTTTCTTTAGCAATTTGATCTTTCAGGATTTCAACACTTGAAATTACAGCATTCAGGATTATTTCTTTCAGGATTATGATATAAATGTGCCTCGAACATTTGATCGTAGAGTCAAGTATCTAGGAAAGTATCATGGAGATGCTCAGTTAACATTCCTTGTACTAAATTGTATTTAATTGATTTAACACAAGTAATACATTTGTGTTAAAGGAAATATACTTTCTCAATTCTGAATTTCAGAAAGCATTGCTCCAAAGACATATCTCTCTGTCAACTGATTTTATTGCAGAGGTTATATTGAGAAAAAGGACAGGTATTTAAATTATCAGGACAGAAAGTATAAGTTCACATTATATGAGGGTACTTTTATTTCTCACAAAGTTATATTTAACTGATCTGTCTGCCATCATAATCAAATCAGGTGAAACAAATAATCGGAAGTGTTTGGATTAGTCTATTCTTTTTTTTTTTTTTTTGGCCGGGGCTAGGTTTGAACCCGCCACCTCCGGCATATGGGACCGGCACCCTACTCCTTGAGACACAGGCGCCGCCCTGGATTAGTCTATTCTTGGTCAAAATTTCTGGGTCTTTGCTCCTCAAGTTTAACCATGTTCTATCTGTTCCTTGTCATTGGTTATTTTGTTAAAAAAATTATATAACTGTAGCAGATATTCCAGATTGCCAAATTAAAATTCTTTCCCTTATTCTCCTTGACATTCCCCTAATAATAGACTTATTTTTACTGCTTTCTTTGTAGCAAGTGGTGTCCATCTTTCTAAATTATGGCCAATGAAATAGAGAAATCTGCTGGTGACTTATAATAAACTATTAATCTTCCTAATTGAAAAGTACATTGGTAGCTGGTGCGATTTCTTTATATCCTTACTTCTGCTTGAAACTTGCAGATGATGCTCACATATGTTGCAGATTCTTTAATCTTGAGATGCCACACATGAAGAGAAATGTCAACATGTTAAGGATGCCAGAGCAGAGAAAAGGAACCTGAGCCCTTGGTGAGATAGTCACAAAACTGAACAAAGGCCAGAAGTGGCCTGTCTTGGTTTATCATGTGAGGATGAATGTTTTTTTTAAGTTATAATCAGTGAGGTTTTCCATCATTTTTCAACCAAAAAGTTAACATCTAGAATTGATGGGGACAGCCCAGGAGAACTTCATAAAGTACCCGAAAGTTATGAGGAAGTGAAGTAGTCTCCATTATTACCAGAAAGGAGAATGAATTAGCATTTGATTCTAACCTGGCACTTTATCTGGACAAGAATAAGAGCAATATCATCAAGTGTCTAACTTCTGGTCCTTCCCTGAAAGCCAATCAACTAGGTCATGACTACGATTGAGAGAGGAGATATCTCGGTAAATTTCTTCTTGATGAAAATGTATCTGGACATACACACTACAAAAAACCTAGTTGTATTTAATATGAGTCCATGAAAAAGTCTCCATGCTTCATTTATTCATTCAACAAGTATTTATTGAGCCACCAGCAAAACCAAACTCATCCTTTCTCATGCAGACTGTGGCCTAGAGAGGAGAGCATAATTTAAATAATTATAAAAATGAGTATACTTTTCGAAGCTGGAGTAAGTGCTATAAAATAAAGAGACACAGATCTGGGGCACACATAGTAAAGGCATCTAGTGTTTGAGACGCTGAAAATTGGGAGATGATTGCTATGAAAGTGACACTTGAGTAATGAAGAATGTTAGCTAACATGCATTAACTAAGGGTAGAATAGGTGTTAACTATGCATAAAAGGGAGAAGAGAACATTCCTAGAAAAAGGAAAAGCAGACGCAAAGGACTGAGATAAAGGGCAGCATGGTGAGTTTGAAGGTCTTAGAAAAGATCACTGTGCTTGAAGCGCTGGGAAGTCTGGAGAGGTAGGCAGGAAGCAGACCCTCCCGGGCCTTGCTGTTCACCTTCAGGTCTTTTGGTATTTATCTGAAGGCCCAAGAGAAGCCACTGAAGGATTTAAATAAGAGAGTCATATGGGTACTATAGTGTTTTAGAAAGACAAGGCTGGCTGTGTTGTGGAGAATGAATTAGCAGAGAGCCAGTATGAATGAATTTGTATACCTAAGAATTTATTTCATTAATTCAGCTGATTCAGGTAGCAGCAGTAAATGGTGATTCTCTTGGTGGTGGCTATGATGCTACTGATGGCTGGAGAAATGGATGGATTTAAGAATTATATTCAGGATTTAAATAGACAGAGTTGGTGATAGCACGCTTATGAGTTGCATGAAAAAGGGGACTCTTGAGATTGGATCCAAACTCCCTTTCTTGCTACCTGTGTGGATCATGATTCTATTCTCTCATATTAGGAACACAAGAAGAACCCAGAATTAGAGGAAAATATTATGATTTTATTCTTAGATTCACTAATTATGTTTTGAGGGAGGGTAGGGGGATGGTAAAATATGATGGAACAACTCATTACATTTGCTAATCTCTTTATCATTATTTACAATGTTTTTTACTCTTCCTGTTTTTTATTACTTTTCTGATGTCTTTTTTTTTCTTTTAAAAAAAATTCAGACTATTGCAGAGATACACACATTTTGGTTACATAATTTGCTTTTTTTTAAATTTCAGGTCAAAGTTATGTATGCCCTTCACCCAGAATGTGCGCATTGTACCTATTTGGTGTGAGTTAACTCAATTTCTCTTCCCGCTTCCTACCTACATTGATTCCCCTTGAGTTTTGCACATAGTGTTGTTTGACTAGTTCCAATTTAGTATTGAGTACATGTGGTGTTTGTTTTTCTATTTTAGTGATACTTCACTTAGAAGAATGGCCTCCAGGTCCATTTAGGTATCTAATACAAAAGGTATGAGATCATCATTTTTTATGGCTGAGTAGGTCTTCATGGTCTATAAATAGCACATTGTATTAATTCATTCATGTATTGATGGGCATTTGGCTTATTTCCATATCTTTGCAATTGTGAACTGTTCTGCTTTAAACATTCAAATTCAAATATCTTTGTGATAAAATATTCTTTTTTCTTTTGAGTGAATACGTAGTATGGGATGGCCGGATCAAATGGTAGGTCTACTTTTAGTTCTTTGAGGTATCTATATTCTACTTTCTGTAGAAGTTGTACTAGTTTGCAGTCCCACCAACAATGTATAAGAGTTTCTTTCTCTCCACATCTACCCCAGCACTTGTTGCTTTGGGACTTCTTGATAAGAGTCATTCTCACTGGAGTTAAGTGATATCTCATTGTATTATTTATTTACATTTCCCTGGTAGAGTGGTTGAGCATTTTTTCACATGTTTATTGGTCATTAGACTATCATCTTTTGAAATGTTTTTATTTATGTCTTTTGCCCACTTTTTAATGGGGTTGTTGGCAGTACCATGATGTTTTGGTTTACTATAGTCATAAGGTATAGTTTGAAGAATGGTAAAGTGAGGTTTCCTGATTTGTTCTGATTTGCTTGAGTTCTTTATAGATTCTGATTATCAACTATCATTTGTATAGCAGGCAAATATTTTCTCTCACCCTGAAGGTTGTCTGTTTACACTATTGATTGTGTCCTTAGCTGTGCAGAAACTTTTGAATTTGATCAGGTCCCATTTATTTATTTTTGTTGATACTATAATTTTCTTCCAGATTTTTTTTTATTGTTTCCTGCCTTAGGTTTAAGTCTTTAATCCATCATGAGTTAATTTTTGTGACTGGTGAGAGGTATGGATTCTATTTCAGTCTTTTATATGTGGCTATCCAGTTTTCCCAGGAACATTTATTGAACAGGGATTCTTTCCCCCAATGAATGTTTTCTGTTGGACTTGTAAAAAGTCAGAGGGGAATATGAGGATGATTTCATCTCTGAGTTCAGCTCCCTACATCTAGGTCTCTGTTTTTGTGCCAGTATCATGCTGTTTTGGTTACTATAGCCATAAGTTATAGTTTGAAGAATGATAGAGTGATGTCTCCTGATTTGTTCTGATTACATAAGGTTGCATTGGCTATTGGAGTCTTTTCCATATAGAGGGTAGAACTATTTTTCTAGAAATGCAAAAAGTGGTGTTGGTATTTTTAAAATTAATTTTTAATTAAAGTCATAACTGTATACATTTATAGGGCATAATGTGATGATTTGGTATACAATGTGGAATGCTTAAGTCAAATTCATTAACATAGCCATTACCTTACTTACTTGTTTTTGGTGCTAAGACTTTTTTTTTTAGTCACCAAGACTTTTTATTTCCCTGCTTTAAATATAACTCCAGTTTGCTCCCAGTACCCTTTCCTTTCCTGACCACCGACCTCCTTGAGAACCTCTTTACCTCTCTGTTTTCCACTTTTAACAATCCTTTAAAATACCAGATAGTAAGTAAAACAGGAATAAGAAAATGTAAGCACTGCTTCCTCTTGCCTTAGGGGTATGTAGTCTGGATCTTTTCATGCTGTGCTAACAAATGGTAGCAGTGGCTAATAGCCCAAGTTTGGCCTTGCTCAGAAAGGCTTCCATAACTGTGCTAATTCCCAGGTGAATTCTCTGCCTCTGGTGCAGTTCTCTGTCATCAATAGAATGCAAGACTCAGATTCATAATATCTGGCTCTGTCACCACCCCTGTTACATCAAAGTTATATCTCAATGTCCCTGTGAAAGGAGAAGTCAACAAATGAGGGGGTTTGTCTCAGCAACTGTCCACTTCTGGAAATCTTACTTCACAACTGACTGACTGCCACTTTAGCACATCATGCTTGATATGTTCAATATTGAATTTATGACTTTTATCTTCTACTTCCTTATCTAAACAAACTAGTTCCCCTTATATTCCTTTCTATGTGAAAGACTCTATTGAAAGGTTTAAACTACTGTGCCCAGAGAGGAGACCACAGTGGAGATGTTCAGGCCAGGTTTATTGAAAGGGGAGATGAACTACCTGGGCAGCTCAAAGATGGTGTCTGTCCCCTGGGGTAGCAGAGACCACCTTTATATGAGGGTTTGGGAGTGGGTGAATTCCACAGTTTGCCTATTAGGTTAGGGTCTTTTGGCACTAATTTCTATTTTTTTTTCAGGCAAGAAAGACAATTAAGCGTATCCAATTAGGACCAGAGGAGATCAAACTGTCACTCTTCGCAGATGATATAATTATACATCTGGAAAATCCCAGGGAATCAACTACAAAACTCCTAGCAGTGATCAAGGAATAGAGTAACATGTCAGGATATAAAATTAACACTCATAAATCTGTAGTCTTTATATACACCAACAATAGTCAAGGGGAAGAAATAATCAAGGACTCTATTCCCTTTACAATAGTCCCAAAGAAGATGAAATATCTGCAAGTGTATTTAACTAAGGACGTGAAAGATCTCTATAAAGAGAACTATGAAACTCTGAGAAAAGAAATAGCTGAAGATGTTACCAAATGGAAAAATATGCCATGCTCATGGCTGGGAAGAATCAACATTGTTAAAATGTCTATACTACCTAAAGCAATCTACAGATTTAACGTGATCCCCATTAAAGCACCTCTGTCATATTTTAAAGATATGCTAAGACATTTAAAATCTGCTCTTAGTTATTTTGAAATATGCCCTTGCATTGTGCACATTAGATGAGATCCCACCAAATAAATCACTTTGGGTAGTATAACCATTTTAACAATGTTGATTCTGCCAATCCATGAGGATGATGTATTTTTCCATCTTTTCACATTCTCTCCAATTTTTTTCCTTAGTGTTTCATAGTTCTCCCAGTTGAGGTCTTTCACCTCCTTTGTTAAGTATATTCCTAGGTATTTTATTTTCTTTGTTGCTACTGTGAGAGATATTGCATCTTTGATTTGATTCTCAGCTTGACTGTTAATATATATGAAAGCTTCTGGTTTGAGTACATTGATTTTGTAGCGTGAGATTTTGCTGAATTTATTTATCAGTTCTAGGAATCTCTTGTGTCAATCTTTGGGGTTTTCTAGATGTAGGATCAAATCATCAACAAAGAGCAATGGTTTGATCTATTCTTTTCCCATTTCAATCCCCTTGATTTCCTTCTCTTGCCTGATTGCTCTTGCCAGGACTTTCAGCTGCATATTGGATGGAAGGGGTGAAAGTGGGCAACCCCTTCTGGTTCTAGTTCTAAGTGAGAATGCTTTCAACTCTTTCTCCATTCATTATGGTGTTGGCTGTGTGTTTGTCATATATGTGGAAATACCACATATATGTGGAAATTTAGTGGTATATTCCAAAAACTGTGCTGATTTTTTTCAAATACTTTTTCTGTTGAAAGGATCATATGGTCTTTGCTTTTGCATCTATTTGTGTAGTTGATTGAATTCATGGATTTGCATATGTTGAACCATCCTTGCATCTCTGAGATGAAGCCACTTGGCCATGATGCATTATTTTTTGATATGCACATTAATCTGGTTTGCTAATATATTATTGAGCTTCTATATTCTATATAGGATATTGGCCTATAGTTTTCTTTTCTTAGTGGTTCCCTTTCTTGGCTTTGGTATGTAGGTAATATTGGCCTCATATAATGAGTTAGGGAGGATTTTTTCCTTCTTATTGTTATACAATAATTTATGCAGTGTAAGTACAAATTTTTCTTTGTACGTTTGGTAAAATTTATAGGTGAAACCACCTGGTCCAGAACATTTTGTTGTTGGTAAATTTTTTTATTGCTGCTTCATTTTGGTGCCTGCTATTGGTCTGTTAAGGAAACCAACACAAAGAAGCCACAAAGACAATGCAGGAAATGACTAAAGAAATTTAAGTGCTAAAGAAAAACCAAATAGAACTTCTGGAAATGAAAAATTCATTCATTAAATTACAAAGCCAAGTGGAAAGCCTTAAGAATAGGCTCAATCAGGCAGAAGAAACAATCTCAGAACTTGAAGATATTGTCTTTATATTAAACAAGTCAGTTGAAAAGAAAAAGCAAAGACATAAGAGGAATGAACAAAGCCTGTAAGAAATGTGGGACTATGTAAAGAGGTGAAACCTAAGAATCATGGGCAGCCCTGAGGGTGAAGAAGAAAATATACAGGGTTGGATCATTTATTTGAGGGAATTATTGAGGAACATTTCCCTGGCCTTGCTAGTGATCTGGATAACCAGGTACAAGAAGCCAACTGGACTTGTGGGAGATTTCATTACAAAAAGGAAGTTTCTATGACACATAGTCATTAGGCTGGCCAAAGTAAACCTGAAAGAGGCACTCTCACCAGCAGTATGGTGAAAACAGGAGGTAATGTACAAAGGAAAACCAACCAAACTAATGGCAGACTTCTCAAGCTAGAAGGGAGACCCATCCTCAGCTTTCACAGCAGAATAATGGCCAGCCTAGAATCTTGTATCCTGATGTCTGTAACTGATGGCTTCCTTAGTGACATAGAAGATCTCAGGATAAATTATGTGTTTAATGTCCCCTAATGTTCTAAGACTTTTCCTTGCAGGATGTTACTCCTGCCTAAGTTCTTTTTCTTTTTTTTTGCTAAAACCACACAATGATTCTGACCTAACATAGGGGCATCATTTGGATCAAAATAATAAAGTCCTTTTCCCCAACATTTCTGCTACAGGGACTCTTTTTATGGACTTTATTTTTTAGTTTTAGGTTTTTGGAAATACTGAAGAGGTAGCGCAGAGTGTTCCCGTGTTTCCCCACAGATGGTCTTCCCCATTATTAACATCCTGCACCACTACCACAACACTATAATTCAGAATATGTCCTCAGCTCTGGAAATCTCCACATCTAGCAGTGCTGAATTTATTCTAAACAGGTGAAAGCTGCTGGGGAAGGACAGGAGAAAATGAACCCTTGCCTACCTTGTACTCTGAAACACCAAAAGTGAGCACCAATAGCTAAAAATAGAAAACTCCATGAATCATAAATAGCCACCATAAACCTTTACCAAAATCCCAGAATATCTGAACTACAACGAAATTCAGTTTGAGTCAAAGAAGAAGCCAAGGTTGATGGCACCTGCCTTATTTCTGAGGAAACAGCAATTTTCAGGGATGGGCTCAGAAGACCATGTGAATGGTGAGCCCCAGAGACTCTTGATGGTGGGAGCAGCATTCCCCTGGAGGCCTATTTTCTCACCACAAAACTTTCAATGAGGTGGAAATGAGAAAACTACACAGCCATGCCGTTTTACTCTTCTCCAATTCAGCTTTCTACATTGGAGTGGCAGCTGGAGACCAGGGTTGGGCATGGACATAGGTTTACTTCTGTCACAACTGGGCAACATCAGCTGAACAGAAGTAAACAAGCACTTTTCCACTGAGCAGAAGTTTCTTAAGATGTAGAACTTTTCTCCTCTGCCCATCTACCTAGGGAGACCTGCTGCTCTGGAAGGAAGAGGAGGGAAAAGCTTCTCCCACAGGAGTGATATTTCCTTTGCCTACACACAGGAAGAAGCTTTCACAGTATAAAATCCGGTGGGGGGTGGGGTGCAATACCACGATCACATCTGCTTCAGATAATGTGGATACCTTTCCTTATTCAGGTCAGGCAGCATCTAAGACCATAGTCCAGGTTGGCTTATAATCAATTTGTTTGCTTTTAATTCCATCTCTCTCAGCCACAAACTAATGTTCTTCCTTTCTGGCATGTAGAGATAAGCATAATTTACACATAGGAAGCGTGTCTAGAGAAATCATTAATGCTTTGAGGCTAAAGTCAGCTCCTTTTTCCATAGACAGACTAAAACACATCTAGAGTGTTCTCTTGAAAAGGACCAGATGGTTTTGTCAATAATTTACTCTGACAGTGTAGAAATAGCCAGGCTCTAGGAAAAGAAATCCAGGTTAGATGCCATTTTGCAATTATAGCCCCTCTAAATCTTATTCTTAGCTGCTATTAGTTTTAAAGCCCCTCAAATAGAACAGGCCTGTTAGACTATCTTTAGTCAATAATTTCCTTCCCATTCTAAAACAATTTAGTGCATTATCTCAGGCCAAGAATGGGAGAAGAGGAGGGGTAGCCTTTTCTTTAAATTATGTTGCTAATGCAACAGGCCACGTTAGACAACTGGCTCCTGAAACTCTATCTTGAGAAGAAGCTATCAGTGCTGTCAATCTTACACATTTTAGCAACCAAATAGATACAAGATTAAATCACCAAGCTCCCTTTGTTTGCAGTTCAAATGTGAGCTTCACTTCCTCTGAGTCTTTCTCAGAGTCCTGATTTCCTACCTTTAGCTCTAGAAGAACTATGAATGCTAACAGTATAAAGTTAACTCATAGAGTGTTAGTCCTGGTGGGAAGGGGGGTGGCTTTTAAGAATATATAATTCAATCCATTTACTTCACTGATGAGTAAACAGAAATTTGGACAGGTTAAGTAATTTTTTTTAGGTCTCAGGGCTGGTTAGAGGCAGAAAGGAAACTAGAAAGTAGTTTGCAGGCTCTTAGGGAAATGTTCTTTAACTTTCTCTATTATTTCACTCTTTGCACAAGTCTAGGACCAAAAGACTCCCAGCTATTTTGCTATTTGCCATATGTTCATTTGTGGCTGAGCCTCCATTTATATATCTGCAAGTTGGGATAAAAATACCTGCCCTCACAGTGTTTGCAATGCACGTGAGAAGTATGTGAAATGGCTGTGTAAGTGTGTAGGGCCGTGTGTGTGTTGTTGGGAGTGGTTGCAGCAATTCTGCAGTTTCATCAACCTTGAAGTAGTCATACTTCAGAAGTCAAATGTTCTAATAGCCTAGCATTCAGCAATTATTTTCTGATTACGTTAATGCGGTTGTTTTTCTTTTCCCCTCAAAGCACTTCACTGGTAGATATTGCAGTCTGTTTACATGTGGTGCTGAAAAGAGAAGGTTATTAATAGCTTGGAAGTAGGCAATGCCAGCCAAAGAGAGTTTTCTTTCACTTGAGCATTGTAACTAAGATGCTAAGAAAGGCTTGGTGTGGGAGCTTAGACTTTTTCATGTCTCTCCCATCCCAACTTTATTCATAGCCCCTACTCTCTTCCTTCAGTATTTCTGGAGAGGGAGGGATGTTAAGAGTTTGTGGACTTCAAGGGTTTAATGACACTTGTGAGTCAGTCGGGCTTTCTTGTACGGATGCCTCAGACATCTTAAAAAATGAGTCTATGGTCATGAGCCCTTAGACTAGAAAACAGACACAAGAGCATGCCTTTGTCCACCGCCCTGAGCCTGGGGACAGGCACTGTTTCATCCCTGTTTACATCTCCTGGTCTTGGGGAGAATGCAGTAAACAGTCACTGAAAGAAAAATACTGATATATCTTTACTCACACCTAAAAATGAAATTAATTCCAGATGGATAATTAAAAATTAAAATGTCAAAACAAAACAAAACAGAAAACTGTTAGAATAAAATTTAAATTTGAAGTTACATTATAGGTGGAAAGCACATGTAAAGATTGATAGTTTTGATCGGGTAAAATAATTCTTGCATGGAAAAACCCAATATAAAGTTTAAAAGGAAACTTTAAGAATGAGATTTGGAATTGTACATAGCATGTTAATACTAATAATACAAAAATAATTCTTAAAAATTAATAAAGGATGATGATTGTTTATTCCAATAGGAAAAAAATGAGATAAAAACTAACAGGCAATTCACTAAGAAAGAACTAACTGTAAGTACTTAACAAATAAAAACATATTAAATCATGTAAGTAAACACAATTGTTTATTACAGAATAACAATGACATGCTATTTGTAGACATTAAACTGGCATTGATTTTAAGAATATAATAATGCCCAATTTGTTAGGGGTGTCACTCTCATAT
The DNA here is from genome assembly GCF_027406575.1 of Nycticebus coucang. Lineage (NCBI taxonomy): Eukaryota > Metazoa > Chordata > Mammalia > Primates > Lorisidae > Nycticebus > Nycticebus coucang. Next base: position 44,294,425 of record NC_069796.1, on the reverse strand, counting down.
ACTACAAGTAGGAGTGTGTATGGGTAAAAGTATTTTGCATTATGTACATGGTACCTTAAACTCAAGTTTGCTTTTTGACCCAGAAATTACACTTTTAAGAAGTGTTTGAAAGAGTATGCTCTCTCTCTCTATATATATATATATGTGTGTGTATGTACACGTATATACATGTACATATATATTCAGAAAGGTGTTTGCTAAAGCATAGTTTATAATACAAGAGAAATTAGAAGTAACTTAAATGTTCAAAAAATGGGTTTGTTCAATAACTTATGATATACTAGCATATATTAGAATTTTAAAATTATTGATATATTGGAATGATATAATAAAATCTTTTGCTACCATTAAGAATCATGATATAAAAGTTACATTATTGGTAAAATATATTTATGATCTATTTCTACAGTAAAGAAATCATTATGAATTTATATTTATAAAATTGCATATGAATGGAAAAGTCTCAAAAGTAATATACTAAAAAACATGAATATTTTGGGGGTAACATCTCTGGATGGTAACATTACTAGTGCTTCTTTAATTATAAAATATATAAATTGCTTATGCATACACCCTAACTTTTTTCTAGACTATATCTAAAAATTTTTTTAACTAAGAAACAAAAAAGGGCAGAAAAAAGAATAACACAAAATTAGTACATTGATAGTAAGAACCACATTGAGTCTTTTGCACAATTACCTTTACTTTTAAAAGATCAAATCTAACATGTAGGAAACTTTAGTTTGAGTTCTCCAGAAACTGACTTTGAGATAAAGATTGAGGTGCAAAAGGTTAATTGGGGAAACATTAGTGGAGGAATGGGGAAATGAGAGAGGAACGAAAAGAAATCCAGTAAAGTTTCCATTATGAAGTTAGCATTGTGAGCAAGTGGAACTTAATCCTGCTAAGGAACTCAGGGAAACTATCATGTAAAAGCTGAGATATTTACCTGCCAACTTCTATCAGTCACTGGTTGAGGGCTTTTCTGAGCATGTAAATTCTCAGACTCTCTGGACTTCTTTATTTTCAGGTAAAGAGAAGTAAATAGAGGTAAAAGTTGGAATTTTCCTTGGCACTCATGGAAATGATAAGGGCAGAGATCATGTGTCTCTGCTGCATTAAGAGTTGGAAATTTGTTAACTAATGGGTGAGGACTAGGGGTCATGAAAGGAAAGGCATTTATTTGCACAAAGTCCCATAGGCTCTCTTTACTCTTTTCCATTCTTTTTTTCTTCTCTGACAGACTATATGATTTTAAATTGACCTGTTTTGAGTTTACAGATTCTTTGTCTGGTGGACTGAGGTCTGAGGTGAAGCTTTCTATCGCATTTTTCATTTTATTCAGTGTACTCTTCAACTTCAGAACTTCTGGGTTTTTTTTTTAATATTTTTCTGTTTGTTGAATTTCTTATTTTTTTCATACATTGGTTTATTGATATCCTGTAGGTGTCTGGTGTTCCTTTGTAGTTCACTGAGCTTAAATAATTATTTTATAAGTCTCTTCTAGTAGTTTATAGATCTCCATTTCTTTGATGTCAGTTTCTGGAAAACTATTACATTCCCTTATTAGTATCACTAGTCTTGATTTTTTTTCTGTGTGGGTGTTTGTTCCTTAAAGTTGTGCATTTCTGCCTTTGTATTTGAAGTAGTTACTTCCTTAATCTTTGCTGAGTAGTTTCAGGAGATAATGACTTTCACCAGTAAACTCTGCTGGGGATTCTTCAGGTCTTTCAGTACTCTTTTTTTTTCAATAAATTTTCTTACTCTATTCCATCTGTTGTTTCTGTAGGAGAGGAAGCCTTAGGATTACAAGCCCTTTTTTAATACTGCAAAACCAAGTTAGGTGCCGAAAACCTATTTATTTTTCCTAGGTTTGTGCACTGAAGTGTGAACATTTATGTGCCTTCTCCCAATCAAGGAGAGTTGAGCCAGCTGTCCGTGTGAGCTCATATATATAAGGCATAATCTGCACAGGTGCTGGTGGGGTGCCAGGTACAGGGAGCGAGGAACATAGAGCGCTGGAAGGATATGTGGACAGGCTGGTGGTGTCTGCAGCTCATGTGTTCCCTGAGGGTCATGAGTGGGCCTTCAGATGGAGTCTGCCAGGGAATTAGTAGAACCTGTGTTCCTTTGTTGTGTCCAGCACAGTGGCTGCTGTGAGCCTTCAACCCCTTTCTCTGCTCTGACCTGGTCACAGAATACTCAGCCTTCAGTATTCTGGGTGGTGTGAGAAAGAAGTGAATCTTCTGAGAAGCATCCTGCATGACTGTGGAAGCTGTGAGCTTCCTGTATTTTTAGTTTTCTCCGCGAGAGATGGGGTGTTGGCATTGAGCTGGGGACCCATGGGGGAGGGGTGATGAAGGTAAAGTGAAGTTGTTCATCTTACTTTCTTCAATGCTCTGGCATTGTTCTGGCATCTCTCTACTAAACTCCTGGGCTCTCACAATGGTACTCCTGTCCATGGGTGATTGTCAAAATCGGTGTTTTTGAAGACAGAGGATGAAGGGCTGAAAATTCAGATTCTGAAATCTTGCTGTTGTTCTTAGAACTCAACCCAATTACTTTTTAAATTAATTTTTCTGATGCTTTTTTATTATTATCGTTAGGGCATATGGTATGATGTTTTGCTGTACATACACACAGTGAAATGATTATTGTAATCAAGCAAATTAATATTTTATATTCATTTTATTAAGGTATATTTTACATACACTGAAACATTCACTTTAAGTGTTTTATAACATTTTGATGTTTTTTGACAAGTGTCTATATTCTTACCTGCACCTGCCCAATCAGGACGTAGGAGATTTCTACCATCCCTAAAAGTCTCCTCAGACCACTTTACAATCAATTCTTCTCATATACTGTCCCAGCGAATCATTGATATGATTTCTATCATTGAATACTAGTTTTACTGGATCTAGAACTACACATCAATGGAATAATACACTGTGTTCTCTTTGTGTTGGGCTTTTTTCACTTAGCATATATTTTGACAGTTGTTAATGTTGCTGCTTTATAATGACTATGAAAATATTTACACTGCTTATATCTTTTGCTGCAGGAAAATTAATTGACCAAGGGTTGTAGCTATTGTAGTTTTAATCCATCACCATGTTTGCGATTGAGGATGTACTTCCTTCAGACTCCTCCCAGCAAGTAACTGTATCTGACAGTGAGGCTAAGCAGGCCCATTCCAGTGAGAAGCAGGACATCCTAACTAGCAGCTTTGGCTCAAGGACTCCTGAGTGTCCTGGCCAAAATCTTCTGACAACTCTGTTGCTATCTGAGATTTTTCTTATCCAGCCCTCTTCCCTTTCTTCTCTCCTTCAAAGAAGTAGACCTAATGCTATCTGTTTTGGCTGCCTCCTCTAGTCCTTCCAACTTTTCTCTCCAGGAGTTTTGCATAATAACTCTCTTATGATATCTAATTCTATCATGTTGTCTACTTCTTAGAGAACCTGAACTAACTCAGGCTCAGTAGTTCATTCCTTTTTATTGCTGATTATTATTCCATTACAACAATATGTCACAATTTTTTCCTAATGTTGGTCACTTGGGCTGTTTCCAATTATTGACTATTATAAGTAAATTTTTTATGATTATTTATGTACAGGTATTTGCCTGGACATGTGTTTTCACTTATTTTGGATAAATACATAGGTACTATTGGTAGGTTATATAGTTTGTGTAGGTTTAACTTAAAGGACACTGATAAAATGCTTTCCAAAGTGGTTGTACCATTTTATATTTCCATTAGCAATGTATAAAAGGTATTGTTGCTCCACATGTTCAACAATACTTAGTATCTTAACTCTTCTAAATTTTAGCTATTTGAATAGGTATGTATTGTTATTGTTATTTTAATTTGCATTTCTTGGATTACTTAAGATGCTGAACATCTTTCAACTGTTTTGGTAATTCATATATAAAAGTAAGTGTTCAAACTTTTGGCCTATTTTTATTAGATTCTTTGTTTTTATTTTTTATTATAGAGTTGTAAGGATGTTTTACACATTTTGGATACAAATGTTTTGTCAATATATGTGTTACAATTATGGTTCCAAAAGACAGAATACCAAACATTGAAATCTCTAAAGATCAAAATTCCTAAAGTCTAAAATGTCTATTGTCTAGAATCCTGAAAAATTATAATCTTGTAAGGTTAAAATTCTGAATGTGTAAATCCTGAGAGCCACGTTCTGTGTAAGGGATTAGTAGTATATTTTCAATTGTATGTGGATAGTTGCATAGTGTTAGTTACATCATATTAAGTGGAACTACTATCTTGTTGTTAGCTTTATTTGGAAATTAAGGCGATGTGTAAAGGTGCCAAGGTGGACGTGTATACTTAATTTTAGGCATCAACTTGACTGGATTAAGGAATACCTAGAAACCTGGTAAAGCATTACTTTGGGTGTGTCTGTGATAGTTTTTCCAGGGGAGATTAGTGTGGGAGTCTGAGTGAACTACATGGAGAAGATATGCCCTTCATGTTAGTGAGGACCTAATTGGCTGAAGGTCTAAATAAAATAAGTACAGAAGATAAATTGGTCTTTCCCTGGAGCTGAAACAGACTTTTTTTTGTTTGTTTCCTTGGACATCAAAACTTTATACTCAGTATTATTTGGATCGCAAGACTTTCAACAGTGGCCCCTCAGATCCTGAGGCTTTTAGCCTTGAGCTGAGAATTATATCCTCAGTTTCCCTTGTTCTGAGTCTTCTTGGACTGAGCCATACCACTGGCATCCCTGTAGACAGCTTGTAGATGGCCTGGCATGGAACTTCTTAGCCACCATAATCATGTGAGCCAGTTCTTCTAATAAATACCCTCTCATTACAGATCATATTGATTTTATCCTTTTAGAGAACCCTGGCTAATATAGATTTGGTATCTGGCAATCTGAATATTATATCTTCTTACTATATTTCTTTTTTTGAGACAGAGTCTCATTTGTCACCCTTGAGAGAGTGCCCTGGCGTCACAGAGCACAGCAACCTCAAACTCTTGAGCTCAAGTGATTCTCTTGTATCAGCTTCCTGAGTAGCTAGGACTACAGGTACCCACCACAACACCTGGCTATTTTTAAAGATGGGGTCTTTCTTTTGCTCAGGCTGGTTTTGAACCTGTGAGTTCAGGCAATCTACCTTCCTTGGACTCCCAGAGTGCTAAGATTGCAAGCATGAGCCACCACACCCAGTCACAATTGAAAATATCAGTAAAATTGTTCCCTCACAAAAAGAGAAGTTGTTCCCTACAATAAGACTACTTATTAGGGAAAGATGAAAGTTTAAAAGCTAATTATTAGTTCTGCGAAAGTAGAAAGTCTGTTAATTGCAATGTCTGAACTTTCAAACGGACATCACGTGCAGTAGGACCTCCATAGTCAAACACCTCCTTACACTGACCACCTCCTTAATTGACCCATTCTCATCCACTGGCCATGCACAATATGTACAGATCAGGACAGTAGCCCCAGCATCTTATGTTGACCACCTTTGTATGTTGACCAGCTTGTAACAGTCCCTTAGGTGGTCAACTTACAGAGGTTCTATTGTACTTGCAAAATTAGTAGCCCACAACCCTCTTCTAAATACAAGTGCTGTGACTGTTTCAAAGATCATAGAAGTGAAAACTCAGGCCAAAAACACAAGAAATTTTCCTTACCAAATTATTCATTTGTATACAACTTCTGCCCCATCACATATAGCACCAATTTGCTATGCTGTGTATTTCAGGTTTGCATCATTTCCACTATTGGAGGTATAAATCATGTAAAGTCCCCTAGATAATTTTATTTTATGCATTTTTTGCAAATTTGTCTCCATGTAAGTGCATTATCATAACATTGACTTTGTGTGTAAGCATTTTGCATGTACATAAAAATATTGAAACTTAATAAAGGAGGGGATGTCATTTTTCTATGTCTGCATTTGTGAAAGATAAAATTTCTTAAGATATTAGCTCTTTCGGGCACTGTGTATGTGTTATATTTAGTGATGACCTACCACTAATTTTATTTTACAGAGATAAGATATCACACTGTTTCTACACTAGAGTGCAGTGATGCAATCAGCTCACTGTAGCCTCAGACTTCTGGGATTAAGCAATACTCCTGTCTCAGCCTCCCAAGTCACTGGGATCATAGACATGAATCACTGCGCTTGGCTCATTTCAGTTTTGATTAATCTTGTCAAAAGACTTATTTTATCTAACATGGTATTTCAGGTGACTGCAGTTAGATACTGGGGTGCACAAAATTATCAACTATACTGATATGCATTTATATGTTTTCCTTTTTAACCTATTTTCTTATGAATATGGTTCATCAGCTCATAACTATTATATCCTTACAAATTATACACATTCGTATACTTGAGTGTCTGTTCTTGCAAAAATATCTATGCTCTTATTCCCTATTTTATTGTGTAAAGTGGCCTATGAAGTGTTCTTCCATGTTTTTATATGTCTCAAATCTCCTTTTAAAAGTTTAAGTAAATGTCTTTAAAATAATTTTTAAAATTATTTTTTCCAGGAATATATTTTTGGAATTTTTGCCTTTTGAGATTGTGGTTTTTTAGGATTTTAGATTTCAGAGATTTTAACTTTTCAGGATTTCAATATTTGAGATAATAATGTTTACAATTATGGCCCAAATCTATATTGCAAATGTTTTTCCCCAGTCTTTCACTTAAATTTTTTTGTTTATTAGTTATGTCTTTTAAAAAATTAGGTGTTTTAAATTTGATTAATAGCAGTATATCAGTTTCTATTATTTTTCTGTTATAGTTTGTAATCTTTTTCCCTTTTCTAAGAAATCATTACCCTAATTAAGATTGTGAAGATTTTCTCCTATGTTTTTCTGTTAGAAGTTATATATTAAATATTTTATGTTTAGTTTTATTACCCACTTTGGGTCAATTTTTAATATAGTGTGTTGTAGGAGATTAAGGTTAATATTTTTCATATAGATATGCAATTGTTTTCTCCTTTCCTAATTGATTAAAGATTTAGATGTCATTGTCCGGAATCCATTCACTCTACATGTGTGAGTGTGTTTCTGGATTCCCTATTCTACTCCATTGATATGTCTGTCCCTATTCCAAAACCACATTATTCTATTACTATGGATATAAAACTGTAAGCATATACAAAACTGTATCTTTATAGTAAGTCTTGAAATAAGGTAATATAATTATCTAACTTTGTACTTCTTTTAAAAGAAATTATCTGGGCTATTATAGGTTTTTGTATTTTCATATTAATTCTTGAATCAGCTTGCCTATTTATATAGAGAAAAATTTTAATTGGGATTTGGTTGATAAATTTGGGGGATAATTGATATCTTAGTAACACTGAGTCTTCCAGTTATGTGCTGAATGCTGTCCAATGTCTGTGAATACATGTTGATATATTTTGGAAGTTTAGTATGGTGCCAGTTTCTCTATCACGACAGGAGGAAAAGACTGATGATTCAAATTGTAAACAGGCCATTGCCAATCATTTTTCTCTTACTGCAAACAAAGTTTACCTAGTTTTAGTTTTGATACTTCCCCCCCACCCACTTTGGTATAGGAACATAGGAAAAAAATACCCATTTAACTTAATTAAGGTAGACTTCCAAAGTTCATCACTATAGAGGCAGGCAAGCTTAATGAGAGAGAATAAGGTCAGAGAACCAAAGTTTTGAGTATTGGCTCCATTTCAGACCTGAATGGTCTTGGGCAAACTGTGAAATGTCTTCTAGCTTTAAGTTTGCTATTTTAAACAAGGGTCCACACCTACGCTGATTTTTCCATAGGCCTATTTTAAAATTCCCTTGTAAAATAATGTGTGAATGTGAAAAGACTCTGTACGCTCTAAGGCAGTGAACACAACTAAAAATTACTTTTATTATTGCTTAGTAAAGTAAAATCCTGTCATCTCGGAAGACTCTCATTTTTCTCTACCTCTCTAATTTTGTGCATATTTGTCTTAGAATTTTTTTATACCCCTTTTTTCTCTTAATTTGTAGTTTTCAGTAAAAAAAGCAAATAATTTTGATGCTTACATAGAAACACTTTCTGAAGCATTTACCCAATAAGGAAAAATTTTTTTCTCCCTATGGGAACTTGCCTGAGAAATAATATACTTTGGGCTTTCAGCCAATCAAGGCAGCAACAGTAAGAAAACATGTTTACTTTCACTTAGAGGGGAAAAAGATGGCTTTCATTCTGTAAAATTTGCTCATTGATAACTATTTTTGCATGTTTTTTAAGATTTCTTTTCTTTTTTTTTTTTTTTTGTAGAGACAGAGTCTCACTTTATGGCCCTTGGTAGAGTGCCGTGGCATCACACAGCTCACAGCAACCTCCAACTCCTGGGCTTCAGCGATTCTCTTGCCTCAGCCTCCCAAGTAGCTAGGACTACAGGCGCCCGCCACAACGCCCGGCTATTTTTTGGTTGCAGTTCAGCCAGGGCCTGGTTTGAACCCGCCACCCTCGGTATATGGGGCCGGTGTCTTACCGACTGAGCCACAGGCGCTGCCCTAAGATTTCTTTTTTAAAACTATTTTCACTTGTTCTTATTTAAAACTTTTTTTGCATGACTTATAAAAGATTAAATTTTTAAAAGATCATTACTTATAGGAAAGTGTCATATTTGTGACAGTGACCATATTTGTCAATGACAAAAATTATTCTGGCTTTGATACTATCATCTCCCAGTGACTTGAACCCCATGACTTTTCAAAAATGCTGATTCAAGAAATAAAAAGTTAACCTTTGTCGGTGTCGCTTGGCCGCTGGCCAGCAGGGACGAACACACCAACACAGACAGCTTTCAGCAAGTTTATTATCGGGGGCAAGCAGCTTGTCCGGGGAGAGCAGGATGGAAAAGCCCTAACCTTGTCCGGGGAGAGCAGGATGGAAAAGCCCTAACCTTGTCCGGGGAGAGCAGGATGGAAAAGCTCCCTAACCTTGTCCGGGGAGAGCAGGATGGAAAAGCCCTCTCCAACCTTGTTTACAGCACTCTGTATATATACTGTAGGACACTTCCTGTTGTCAGTTTCTTGACTTAGATATCTCTCCAATGAGCACAAAGGGCACGGGGCGGCAAGGTTGTTGCCAGGGCGCAGCCTGCAAGCAGGTTTCCTAAAGTACGCCTCCGCCATCCTGTTTTTGTGCCAGATCGATACATTGTATAAGGGCCCTCCACATCTCCCCCTTTTTATTTATTTATTGCGAGTTGTGACCATGCCTGTCTTAGGTTGTCCCCCTGTCCGAGTATAGTCTTACCCGTCATGGAGGGTACAGGCAGCAGTGGCCTGTCCTCTGTCTTAGGTTGATCTACATCGGGGGGGATCTTACCCGTCATTGGCTACTGGTCCAGCATGCTAATCTAGATTTGGGGGGAACCTCCTGCTTGGAGGGCGAGGAGGGCCTGCTGGACGATGATGCGGTCTCGTTGTTGTCTTTGGCGGAGGGTAAGGAGAAGTTTGATGCAAAAGACTATGGCAACTAGAAGTATAATACTTAAAGCCGTGGTGCCGGCCCAATTGCAGGCATGGAAGAGCAAACTAGTTACTTTTCCTAGAATATCGTGAGCGGTAATTACTTGTACTCGAGTGCTATTGATACTAACAATATGATTCAACATTTTGCCGGTGAGGTTTTCAAATTATGCATCCCAGCTCCCCAGAAGGTAACGGGATAGTTGCAAGGAAGCATTACGCAGGGTACCATTAGGTTCAAAAATTGTGGGGGTAACACACAAGGAACTAAACAACCAAAGGAGAGGCATCTCTCCACATCATCCACCCGCTGCTGCAAAATGTCCACTCCCTAATCGACCAACAACAGTCCAGCGCGAAGGCGTCCAGCTGCGGTGGCCCGGGTGCGCGGGGCCTCCGCAACTGAGGCGGCCCGGGTGCGCAGGGCCTCCGCAACTGAGGCGGACAATTGGTTGACAGCAGTAGCGGTGGGGACTGCGGTGGCAAGGGCAGCAGTTGCGGCGGTGGCGGCAGTGAGGGCTGTGGTGATGGCCGTGACAAGGGCCGCGGTGACTCCGAAGTCGTGCCTCGATGTGGCTCCATGGGCGTGGCTTCATCGTGTGAGGGGTTCACTGGACGGGTGAATCTTTCCTGTGGAGAAACACAAACTGCACCTCGGTTCCAGATGAGAACCAGGTCTGGGCCAGGCCATTGGCCGGTAAGGACATCCTTCCAGCGCACTTGCACTGGAGAGCTGGTTTGGCGACCAAGGCAGTGGCGGTCTGCTGCTGTTTGCCCTTTGGCATCCAAAGTTAAAAAATTAAAAATGAAGAAGATTGTGTTGAACGAGGACAGGCAACGAACTGCTGTTCTCACTCAGACTCAAGACAGATACAACAAAAGGGGTCACGAACGCCAGACAGTACACACACTTAACAAAAGACTAACACCCGCCACTATGGTCGTGGCCAATGACCCGTGTACACAATCCCCCGCTCTGATCGCGGGCCCTCGCTTTTGTCGCGAGCTGGATCCCTTTTCCTCCCCCGCTCTGATCGCGGGCCCTCGCTTTTGTCGCGAGCTGGATCCCTTTTCCTCCCCCGCTTTGAACGCGGGCCCTCGCTTTTGTCGCGAGCCGGATCCCTTCTCCTCCCTTGCAAGCTCTGCAGCTACCGCAGAAGTCTCTCCCACCACTTATCTACCTGGTGGGGCTACCCGGACAAACCCGGCACGGGGGGCAGCTTACCTGTCAGCTGAAAGCAGTCTCCAGAGGAGATCATGAAGTTCCCGGGTTTCGGCACCAGTTCTCGGTGTCGCTTGGCCGCTGGCCAGCAGGGACGAACACACCAACACAGACAGCTTTCAGCAAGTTTATTATCGGGGGCAAGCAGCTTGTCCGGGGAGAGCAGGATGGAAAAGCCCTAACCTTGTCTGGGGAGAGCAGGATGGAAAAGCTCCCTAACCTTGTCCGGGGAGAGCAGGATGGAAAAGCCCTCTCCAACCTTGTTTACAGCACTCTGTATATATACTGTAGGACACTTCCTGTTGTCAGTTTCTTGACTTAGATATCTCTCCAATGAGCACAAAGGGCACGGGGCGGCAAGGTTGTTGCCAGGGCGCAGCCTGCAAGCAGGTTTCCTAAAGTACGCCTCCGCCATCCTGTTTTTGTGCCAGATCGATACATTGTATAAGGGCCCTCCACAAACCTTGGCTTAGTGCATCGAAGAAAGTAGAACCTAGAAATATACTGCTTTCCATGATTATTCCTATGAAACCAGGCTTCCTTTTTTTTTTTCTAATCCTAGTTCTGCCTTTTACCAGTTCTGCCTCACTTATTTAACCTCCCTAGACATCAATTTCCCTATCTATGAAAAGGGGTGAATGTGAATATTAACACACAGGATTGATTTGGCATTTATTAAATTAAGAACATAAAGTATTGAGAGTAGTACTTTGTATGTGGTAAGTTCTCCACTCAGGAAACATTACTATCGAAATGCTCAGCGTATCTTTCTTGTGCTACTCTTTTAGTGCGTGTTTGGTATAAGATTTATTATTTGGGAATAGCTATTCTAGTTTTTGAGGATCTGAACTGGGTGAACAGGAATCCTGATATTCACAAGTCAGTTTTGTCCCAGAACCAAAGAACTCCTGGAACTCACCATCTGCAAACTTGAACATAGTTATTTGTTTGCATAGCGAAGTACATGTGATTTACAACTTGGAGTCTGGAGTTTGGGATATTCCAGCTGTTTCACAGGTAGGAAGATAGGAATCCCTGTGCATTGTGGGGGATGTATTTTACATCATGGCCTCAGCTGGGAGTTTTAGCAGGAGAGGGGTAGAGCGTCCTTTCCTTCCAGCAATGCCATCCACAGCAAGTCCTTGCCACCTCATACATGCCTTCAGGGGATGTAACTCTCTCCCTTGCAATCATTTGCTTTCCTTATAGGTCTGATGTCTCTGTCCATCTAAATTCGGTGTGGGAAGAGTCACTGTGAGCTCTTGGCACCTAGGAAAGAGGAGCCAACACAGCAGCACGCTGCATGTGCCCTGCACTGTTTAGTCCAAGGAGAGCCAGAATCCACGTGATGTTAGCATCTCAACAATGCGCATTTACCCGAGCCAGTGACCTTCATGAAAATGCCTTCTATTGGCCCTTTCAAAATATATTCTCTACATAGCAGCCTGAGCAATCTTAGAAAAATGAGAGTTTGATGACATCTCTTCCCATAAAGTTCTTTAATGTCTTCCTGTTGGACTGGAAGTCAAAGCCACAGTCCCCCAGTCCTCCCGTCTGCTTCACCCTTCCTGAAGTGGTCTTGAAGCCCCTTTCCCACTCCTTGTCAGTGCTGCAGTCACTCTGAGCTTGTTTTCAGGGCCTCAGCCCCACCCTTTCTAGCTTTAAAGCTTTTGCACACGTTCTTTTTCCTGCTGTGCCCCTTCCCCACACATTTCCCCCTTTGGCTTTCTCATTTTTAAGTCCTCTCTGAGAACCACTCTGAAGGAGCAGCCTTCCTGTGCCTGGTGTCTCCGGACTCCGTCTGCTCCTAGCACACACCAATCCTTGTGAATTGTGCATTTATTGATGGGTGCTTTGCGCTTTACCTCCTTGCTAGTAGCTCATAAGTTTCATGAGGTAAAGCTGTTCATGTTTGTCTCACTGACTTACACATTCCTAGTGCCAAGCACAGTGTTAGTTCCTAATAAATATGTATGCATTGAAATAATTATCAGTTGAAATTTTCAAATTTAAAGTCACTTTTTTTTGGGGGGGGGGTGACATACAGTAACATAAAAGTGTGCTTGTGGGCCGGACTGCGTGTTCAGGCATAGAGATTCACCGTGCTGTGTGGACTTCTGATTTTGGGCTAGCCACAAGAGTGTTGTATCTGATGGGAAGCAGAGTATCAGATCAAGAAGACGTTATGAAGGGACAGGTTGACCAGGTTTTCAGTGTGGGGAGCTGAAATCCCAGTCCTAAAAGGTTCTCCTGTACATAGAAACACTCAGCCTAGCACCCCGCCTGAAAAGGGTTATTTGAGATAATGAAGTGTGGCCCTGTGCTAAGTGCTTTCAAGTGGACTGTAGAAGGGTAAGGAAATTTCTTATGACTACAATATTCTCAGATAATTTTTTTTCTTGTTCTATGGATGTGTTTTGGCCATTTCAAGTCATTTCAGCAATTCACAAAAATTTAAGAGCTATTCATATTTATTCAGAGTGAAAAATGACTTGCAAAGTAATTAGAATAAGTCTCTCACCTTTCAGCAGACCCCAGACTATAAAATGATCTGTACGCAAACAATAACCATTAAAAATAAACCTCAAGCTCAGTGTATACGTGTCTCTTGTTGAGGATGGTGAGGGTTAAAGCCACATCATGGTGGTCTCCCCAGGTTGAATCGGCCTACTTACATGTTTTTTCGATTAGATTTCAGTGTTCAAATTTATTTGTATGAGAAAAGTAGCACAAATCATCTCATACCACAGAGAGCATGTCTCAGTGCAAAGATAGTTTTGTATTTCTCCTTTCAGACAAAAACTTGGCAAATTATAGCTTTGAGAAGCTTACGTTTACCGAGGGGACAGTTGCTATGGCGTGATGAGTTTAAATCAATATCCAAACCTCAGTGCTTTCCCTTCCCTCTTATGTCCAATATAACAAAATAGGTCCTTGGGGGTAAGTGAAGAAGAAACCAAAGTATTTCAAGGGGCATCTGTCAGTGAACTAACAAAATATCTTTCTGTTCTCAACCACTATTATTAGTAGGCAATAAAAATTACCTGGGCCCAGTATTTACATAGCATAAGCTGTATAGTAAAATTTATTGGGACATATATCTAGAATCTTTCTGGAGGTGGAACAGGCCACTTTAATTGCCTTCTATTGTATAATCAGCTATCCAGGAAGAAATTTCAAGGAAGAGTGCCAAATTAGCTTCTCTATAAATGGAATTCATGTTGTGTAGAAAACTATTTTCTCATTAATATGTAACTTCTCCCTTAGTAACTTTGAGGGAAAAAAAGTCTATGTTCTCAAGAGAGTTTGTGTGGTTTCTTTAAGTTTTGTGATGACCAGCTGGTCTCTTCCAGGTCAGTGTCAAGTACTCATACAGCTACTTTGCAATATTGACTCATTAAAAGGAGGCAACAATGGTGTGGCACTTGGGGCTTGGAAGTAGGGGAATCTGCTTTTAATTTCGATTTTTAGACTACATAGTACTCAGATTTCGGGCAATTTATTTAATCTTCCTGAACCTCAATTTTTACATAGGCAAAAACAGGGCTAATAAGACCTACTTTTGGAATGAGGATCAACTGAAATAATGAATAAAAGTGTTCAGCATTGTGTTGGGCATGTGGAAAGCACTCAGTAGACAGTAGTTAATAATTTCAGTAACAATGACACTGGCTGCCTTCCCTGCATCTGGCTGACTTAGCCTTTTGAGTCAAGTTGAAATGTCTAAGTGGATTATGCTCATACGCATACTCTTAAAACTAGAGAACAAAACAATAAGCAAAAAAGTCAGCACATTTTCCCCTCATTTTTTAGTCTTTTTTCATTATGGTATATTTATTATAAATTATAATATCATCTCATTTTCTATTTACAATGACAAAAAGGCAGCATTACCTTTTCAGCATTACTCATAGCAATACAGGCAAAATCAAGTAGGGAATGTCATTGTGCTGTGTGTTGGGAAATGTGGATCCTTTGGTGTGAATTATCCAGGGGCCAGTTTGTGCTAACCTAATTGCTAGGTCACCGTTCAATGCTTAGCTTCATGTAGACAAAGCTGTTGAGGCTGACGGGTTTTGATATGTGGCAACTGCAGGCAGGAAATGCCGAGTGTGGAGCACTCAGGAAAACTATTTCCTGACTAAAAATACGATGAGACATTGCCTCTCAAATCCAATCCAGCACGTAGCCAGGGTAAATGGAAAAGAAGTATAAAATGTATTCTATTCATAATGAACTGAGACTGCACATAAAAAGATCTTTTTAAATATCCGAATGGTTAAAAATGGATTATATTTCCCTTTGGGAAAGGAAGTAGTCGAAGGGAGAGGTCTGATGAACTGAGCTTATTAAATTGGCTTTTGGCGGTGATGAAAATGGTATTGACAAAAGTCAGTGGTATATATTTCACACACATTTTCAGGAGTAATAAACATGAAGTACCGCTCTGGTAAAAAGTTGAGATGCTTTATATTCTGGCACCTGGACTCTGGTGGCATGCTTATCATCCAGAGTTGTGTTCGGCTTTGAGAAACTAAAGTAATTTCATGAATAAACAACTTTAATCATTGGGGGGGATTGGTTTCTAGCTTGACACAACTGTGCATTACTGGAGACAAAATTCAGGAATAGCAGGAATAGATACCACCGGCTTCAGTTAACATTATTAGGGAAATGTCAGCTCTTAGTACAGTGCCAGGAAACCCACGAGCACTGTGACTGCACAGGAAAATGTGTCCTTAGTCCTGTTCTGAGAAACTTCCTTTTCTAGCCTACATTGTCAGTCGTCTTATCATTTTTTTATGTATCCCACTTGACTTACATATGATAAGATAAATTGCATGATATTAACAAATTAACAAAATAAAACTCAAGTCCTGAGAGTTTTATTAAAGGAAGGCAATTCTGTGCATGAAAAAAAGGTAACAAAAATGGTAACAACTATGGCTTGATCCCTGGGATTTTCAGTCTTTTCATTTGTCTTCTTTAATATGGATGGCATACCATGTTGGCCTTTGGGGAACATGAATCCTCCTATAATGCTTTGTCTAAACACCAGAAAATAATCCTTCCTTTGCTCCCCGGTAGCCCAGCTAAGACTTGACTGAAACTTATTTTTAGTAAAAATTTGGACATACTATAATATGAATAAAATGATAATATAAAATGAATATTGACTGCCTCACTTTCTTCATCTGTAATGTGGAATAACAAAATTATCTACCCGGGCAGAGTGGGGGGAGAGGCTCCAATCTTTAAACTAGTGCTGGCACCAAATATGGCTTCAGTAAACGTTAGCTGCTATTATTATGATTTTTCAAAATTTCAGATTAATATTTGGTTCCAAGTGATTAGGGTACATTGTTTGCATTTAGTAGGTAAAAGTCCAAGTTGTAGTCGACTGGGCGAAGGGCTCCGCTGCTAGTGTTGTTAATCACTGGATCTAAAAATTTATGATTTTTGTATTAGTCATGATCTAAAGAAAAACACAGGAATCACTTTAAGGGTTTATAAAAGATGAAATCTAAAGCAGGCCTAGGAAATTTGCTGAGGATCAAACAAGTCTCAGTGGGTGTTGGGGGGCCTAACACAGCCACACACAAACTCTTTTCCCCTTCCCCTCCTGTTTCTCTCCTCCTAAGACAAAGACCCAAAGGATCTGGCTAGCCCACCTCCTTAGAAGTTCAGGCTCAAAGACCCTAAACTTTATAGGCAAGCTGTTGAACTCACCCACCCCCTAAGGCCCCATCTAAAAGTGTCTCTAACAACTCTGGGCACAGATGCCATCCTTGCCCTGCCCAGGGGGAATCATCTCCCCTTTCAATAAAACTGACCTACACTTCTCTGCTCTGCCTCTGGGCAGCATAGGTTAAACCTTGCAGTGAGGTGATTTAGAAATGCACACCAGCTGGAAACCACCACCATTTTTAGTGTGGAGAGACCCAGGGAGTAGGTGTTATCACTGGAGGCCAAGGACGAGGTCATCTGATAGAAGAGCTTTGTGGAGTGGGCTGAAGTCACAAAAGAGATTTAGATCTTCAAGGCACAGAGAGGAGAGAATGATAGGATGACTGACAAACTCTCACTAGTTCTTCTGTTGCTGAAATCCAGTAAGAAGCCAAATCATGTTGCAGCCTTATAAACCAGACCTTCAAGGATCTGCCTTACACTACCTCTCATTATAGAGTGGGTCAGAATAAGGAAAAGAAGGATCTGAAGGCTCACGCAGATAAGGCTTGCTTTCTGGGGCCACAGGCTGTTTTTACCTCCAGCTTCCTAGCTGTCATACCACCTCCACTTTAGGAGCTATTTTACCCACTACTTGGGAGCCCTCTTTTCTATGTCTTGGCAACGTATTATCCAATTTTGTATGTTCAACCTATAGAGTAACCCCTGGTTTGGTGGGTTCTAAAAAAATATTGCTGAACTGACATCCCCAAAGGACTACTGGAGGACATCATGGGATGATATACCTGAAAGCACATTTTAAACTGGACAAATTCAAGGAATTGCTCTGAGTTCATGCCAAGCCTCATTTATCTAGTTGAGAGCTCTGCTATCATGTCACCTGCAGCCTGATAATTAAAGCCCTTGCCTTCCAACTAGAAAACTCTTTCTTCTATTACTCTCAGGCAGAGTGGATTCTAATAGGGCAAAAATATACTGGTGGAAGTGATTTCTTCTTGGTTGAAATGATCTTTTAAAACTGTGGTGATTTGTGAGAGCAAGACTAAATTCTTCCAAGTTAAATGGAAGTTTGGTAAATGAGGGGGAAAGGACTAAAGGAGACATCATTTGCATGCATGGACATTTTCAATGAGGGAGCATAATTTGTTGGTGACTTTTACATAAGCTCTCCATTTATATGAAGTAGCTTTAGAAACCAGCATAAATAGGGTTCATTGAAAAAAGTTGGGAGATACGGTTTTTTTTAGCTATGCTTTTCTAGTAGATATATACTCTGCTCCAAGGAGTAGCCCTAAGTCTCAGATCTAGGTCTAATTTGCAATGAATATGGAATTCGCCATTGTGAAAGTTGCAGGCAGTGATAGGATAGGAATCATTCTAGTCCTTTTGTTTTCATTCTTTTTTCTATCCCTGGCTAATAAAAATTTTTAATTAGTTCTACATCAAGTTTCCATTCTTTTGCACATTAGCTGTGGAGAAGAGAGGTAGAATTTGTAGCTAATCTCACTGGAAGTTTGTGAGTGGTGTGTTGGTACATGTTTAGA
The DNA here is from genome assembly GCF_027406575.1 of Nycticebus coucang. NCBI lineage: Eukaryota > Metazoa > Chordata > Mammalia > Primates > Lorisidae > Nycticebus > Nycticebus coucang. The sequence continues at coordinate 44,276,480 of NC_069796.1, read as the reverse complement.
ATCTAACCCCCAAGCTCAGTTCCAACATCAATGTTGATTGATCTTTCTTTTTGTTCATCTAATGAGTAAGTGAAATCGAGACAAGACAGAGATACGTGAGAATATTGCTGGTTTGTCAATGACTTCTTTGCCAATTCAGGCAACAGTTTTGAATACTGGGGGATGATTTCCTCTTCTGTACCATTCCCAATGTAATAGTTACAACACATTTTTAAGTTTAATCTGTGTTACTAACATTTTCTTCTTCTCTTTGTTTAGATAGTCAAAAAATCAAAAAGTTGCCAAACTAAAAATGGGATATCAGAACCTAATTTGTAGTGTTTGTCAGTTCCTTAATGTAAATATTCTTATCATGGCCAATTTCAAGCTACAAATGTGACATTCCTGAATATGGAATTGGGAATAGAAGCACAGTAGCCCATCATTGTATTTCCATCAGGAAGACATAAGAAAGGTTAATAACCTCGAGTATGTAAATGCATAAAATAACTAAAAAATCATGAGTTAATATTTTAACTTTATTGAAGTATAATCGAAATATAAAATTGTATATATTTAGCTATACAATTTGACATTTTGATATATAGGTATACACACATAGTGAAATGTTCACCACCGTCAAGCTCATTAACATCTTTTACCCCCACATAGTGACCTTTTCCTCAGTGCCCTTCATTCCTCATGTGTATTCAGCCCAGAATTTCATTGTATGGCGGTGCCACCCTCAATTTAACATTTTTCATTACTATGTAGGTTGTTTCCAAAATTTTCTCTCTTGTCAACTATTTTTAAGGGTGTTACTTGGTGCACATGTGTGAGGATGGGCTCTTTCTAATAAAAATATCTGAGTAGTATGATTACCATACAAACAAACAAACAAAAATACCCCCTCAAATTCCCAAACCCTGAAAGAACAAGCAAACTTCAGGACATTTAGGCGAAATAGTCATGTATATGAAAAAGCTGGAAAATTAAATTAAAATATTAAATTACATTAAAAAATTAAAATATTCATAATTTTTCAGTTTATATTAAATGGAACTGGAAGTTATTTTTTCTGATTAGTTACATCCATAGGCATAAATACAGACTTAAGGGTGATTGTAGAGTACAGGCAGTCCCCGAGCTACAAAGATCTGACTCATGTACCACTCACACTTACAAACAGAGGCTATTACAGAGAGTCCCTGTGTTACAAACATGCAACTGATGTGTGACTGACATTTATGAATGGAGGGTATTACAGGTAATAGGTAAATGTATCCATTCAAACTTATGTACAAATTCAACTTAAGAACAAATCTACAGAGCCCATATGGTTTGTAACCCAGGGACTACCTCTATATTATTAATTAATAGAATTTAATATGCAGTTTTAACTATACAAATTTATTTATCTTTCAGGATCACAAACTATACAATAAAAATGACAATCTTAAAAAAAAAACAAGCAGCAGAGAAATGTAAAATTCAGACCCAAGAAATAACATAGTAGGTGATAAAGAATGGCTGAAAAGGCAATATGAGTAAATTATATAAATTTATCCTGTTGAAATTTAGAATCTCAGATATGAATAAAAAGCAAAGTCAAAACATTGATTTTTTTATATGCCTTAATAATATTATTTAAGAAACTGGTCTTTAATTTTTAGTAAGTAGGGATGGCATAACAACTTTGAAATGATGCAGAAAAAAATAAAATTACTACAGCAAAATGTCAATAATTTTTGAGTCTAAATGGCACATGTCAGGCTATTTGTTATATTATTTTTTATACTGTTCTAAGTTTTTGAAAATTTTAATAATAAAATATTTGGAAAATTTTTTTAAAGTATAGAAAATGTCCCTCTCACACCCCATGTAAATCAGTTACTTTACTGAAAAATTTCCACACTATTATTAATTTTATTATTTATAACACCATATTCCTAAAGTCAATAAATAAATCACTGCAAGATTTTTATAGCACAGGTAAAGCAGATTTTGCTCTTTCCTTTTACTCCTCATGTACAATAGAAAAATAAAGCCATCGGTTCATTAACCAGCTAAACAAAGCCTATTTAACAGTGCATCTCACATGACACGCACATGAAGTGAACGACAGAGTGAGGCTAAAAATGCAAGGCAAGACAATGAGAAGCAACATGTACTTCAATGCTATGAAAAACACCGGAATTAGAAGTCACACCTGGCCTCCATCCAGCCCTGGCGCTACAGGTTAGTGGAGCTGTGTCCGAGGCTACGTCACTTACTCTCTTGGCTCTTCCCGTCCTCATCCATGACAAAGGTCTCATACTCTTGCCTATTTTAAATATGTCTCTAATTATAAAATTAAAAATTTTTCATAACTTAAAAGGCTTTACACAGCATAACATAATCATGTATGGTCACAATGTTAAAGCTCCCAATTGGGAAATAATTTGAAATGGCCACCTATTCCTTAACCTGCTTAAAAATGGGGCTGCCTCAAAGGATATCTCCAGGGTTCTTTCAGCTTTAGTTCCTTATGATATTGTGCTATATGCTGATACTTACACAAAGTATTTGACCTCTCTTAGTTTTTAAATCATGAAACTAGCCGAGTAATGTAATGCTGCAACTTTGGAGGGGAGTAAGCGATGGAGAGAAATATGAACATTCCTCCGAGTACGCAGCCTGTTGCCCAGCCCCAGAATCAATGCCATCTTCTCTGGATGTGAGAACGCATCCTCTGCAGTTCCAAATGATCCCACCTTCCTACCCCTCTGCTGCCAAGGTGGCTCGCCTTCTACCATTCCATGTTAGCCATTGTACTGTGGCTGCAGAGAACAAAGAAGCTGTTATCTGAGAACAGATGCAGGAGACAATTTGGCCAAATTGCTCATTCTAAGGTGGGAGGATTCTTACAAATCCTTACTAATCACAATCCTCTATCAATTATGGAAGAAGACCAAGAATAAGTTTGCAAATGAGAAGGGTCCTTTCTTCCTTTCTCAAATTAAGAATGCAATCACTTCAGAAATGCGAAGGAAAACACTTGGTGAAAGACAGACATCCTCATATAATTCTTTTATAATCATAGAGACTTTTTACTCTTTCTTACTGGTTGAGTAGTCAGCAGAAATGACTCTAAAGATACAGTGAATTAATTTCTCGTTACTCCATATATATTTCTTTCCTGGTATTATCTGGAACCTTGCTGCCTAAAGTGTGGTTCTGTGGAACAGGTAACATTGCAATTACTTGAGAGCTTGTCAAAAAGGATGCAGAAATGATCAATATTCATTTGACTATTTGGGATTTCTTGTGGTTCCATACACATATAAGATTATTTTATTCTATTTCTATGAAAAATGTTATTTAAATTTTGATAGGGCTTTGAATTTGTAGATTGCTTTGGCTAGTAAGGACATTTTAACAATATTCATTCTTAAAGATTAAACTATAACTACTATACCATCCAGCAATTTTATTTCTGGGTATACATCCAAAGGAAATGAAATCAGTATGTTGAAGAGATGTGTGCACTTTCACGTTCGCTGCAGCAATACCAAGATATAGAATCAAACTAAGGGTCCATCAGTGGATGAATGGATAAACAAAATGGCATACACACATAATGAAATACATTCGGCCTTAAAAAAGGAAAGCGAGTATGTTGTTTGTCATAGCATGGTTACACCTGAAGGATATGATATGAAGTGAAATAAGCCAGGCCAGATAGACATTTGTATGTGGAATCTAGAAAAGTTGACCTCATATAGGTCAACCATGAAAATGTGAAGTCCTTTTTTCAAAGTAGAAAAGTCATTCCAGGGGTTCATGGGTGATTGGGGGAAGAGATAGGGACTGGGGAAATATTGGCTAAGAGTACAAAGTTTCACTTCAACAAGAAGAATAAATTCAGGACATCTTTTTCACAGTATGGTGACTATAGTTAATAATAATGTATAGCATACTTGAAAATTGCTAAGAATAAATTTTAAATGCTCTCATCACAAGAATGATAAATATGTGAGATGATGGACATGTTTATTATTTTTCTTAATGTACACATATATCAAAATATTTTGTACACCATAAATATATAATTTTTCATTTGTCAATTAAAAATAATGATTACAGGTCCTTTCTCAGATCTGTTGTCAGAATCTGCATCTTACTCAGAAGATTTGAATGCACAATAATGTCTGAAAAGTGCTACTGTAGAATGTAAGCTTGTAGAAGGCAGGCATGTCAGATCTGTCAGTGCTTTTCCATATTATCTGCACCTGCTGAGCCATCAGGAATCACGCAACATGCTGGGCTGCATAGAGTATATCAGAGTGATCATTTGCCATACTATTGAACTTTAAGGATAGTATCTTTCCACGGAATTTGTTATTGCTATGGGAAGTTCATGTGGAAGCAAATGCTATTTGCTCACCAGCAAATAGTGCATAAAATAACTAAATTTCTCAGCTACCCTTGCAAAAATCAGGGCTGTGGTCTGAGTACCAGAAACGAGATCTGGATAGGAGGCATGGTCATAGGAGTTTATATGCAACCTTGGGGCTGATTACATAACTTGTGGGATCTAGTGCAAAATGAAAATGTGAAGTCCCTTTTTCAACTTCGAGTTGGTGATAGTGGATAAATTAAAAAAGGATCTTCTCAACAGGAAATGTGTGGGTGGGTGGTGTGCTATGTGCAGATTGCCTGCCCATGAGCCAGTCTTGTTCAGGCTCTAGCACCTCTCCTCCCTGGCCTTGGCAACTCCTGAAACCATTTTATAAGACGGTGGCTTCATAACATTCTAGAGTCTCTGGCAGCCTTGTGCCTGAGTAATGGTGGGGAGCGGAGCCCTGTCAACATGTTTTACCCACAGTGAATGAGAAATAATCTTCAATTTCTGAAAACCACTAAAATGCCACCATTCATTCTTTACTGCTTCATCATCTACCTCAGTGGTGCCCAATATTTTTGGAACCAAAAATCAGCTTCATGGAAGATTTTTCCACAGACCAGGGAGGGGTAGGGAGACTTTAGGAATGCAAAACCTAAATCACTCACATGTGCAGTTTTGGGTAGGGTTTGTGTGCTTATGAGAATCGAATGCCCCCGCTGATCTGACAGGAGGTGGAGTTCAGTGATGTGAGCCAAGGGGAGCAGCTGTAAATCCAGATGAAGCCTTGCTTGTTGTCTGCCGCTCACTTCCTGTGCAGCCCAGTTCCTAAGAGACACAGACCAATATGGCTCTGTGGCCCAGGGAGTGGGGTCTGCAGAGCTAGCCCATTTTGACTTCAACATCCAAGTTATTACCAATCACACGTGATTCAAATTGAGAGGGAGCAAGTAAAGCTAAACTGAGAGCATGAAAGAGCAATGGGCTGGAGAACAGAATGGGAATATCCAGGTTTGTACCAGAAAAATATTTCAGGGAATATTAGAACATTTATTTAGAGAGATGTGAGGAAAAAGCAAAAGGGAGATGGAGGGCACTTTCACGGGATGTCTTCCTCCTGTCTTAGCAAATCTGAAGGAAAAAGTGACTGATAATCAATGAAAATGAGAGTCAGAGTTTATGAAAGTGCATTTTTAAAACAACCATTGTGGAAAACTTCTAAGAAGCCAGTAGGAGATGAATAAGAGGATGTGAGGAACTAAGGCAGAGATGAATGTCACCATTGGTGGTGGGAGAGTGTGTGTCAAATAACCCAACAGAGGAAGCTGGAGGGCATGAAAGAAAGAGATTAAGAGATGGTCCAGTATCATGAATAAAAACAGGCACTCTGAGTTAATTTACAGCATATCTACCATCTTTTTAATTAAGAATTTATTGTTCTGTTAATATAAATCATGATCATTATGACAATTTCAAATAAGTTCGAGAATCACACGTGATGATTGTCACTTGGGAAAGGGCATCTGGCCATGTAGAAAGGCCTCCATGAGCGGTGTTTCCTGTGGTAATGTTACCACAGTGTAGATAGTGATTATTATACCTCAACATTCAGAAGCGTGATATTATAAGCAAAAATAGAAATGTCAAACAGACAAGGATAGATCATTACATTTTCTCTCTCTACCCAAACTACATGGGAAGCTAATTAAAAACTGTATTGCTAATTAAATAAATTTTTCCCTAAGAAATAAAGATAATTGCAAACACTTACTCAATGCTCACTGTGTGCCAGATACTCCTCTGGATCCTTAACATTTGTTTCTTAAAGTCTACAACAATTGTGGAAAGATGGTTCTTGTTACTTCTACGTTTCTAGATGAGTACTGTGAATAAGAGAGAGACTAATGTCCAAGTTTGCATAAGTAAGGCATGGTCTAGCTATGACATGAACTGTTTGTTTATGCTGTGGTGTTGGAGTTAAATGAGGTAGTCTGATATACCATTGGCAAAAGGGACCGTCCAGTTGTCTCGGGCAGATTAGCCTTTCCCTTTGGGTGAGCTACAAAGGAAGAAGCCATTTTCTTATGAGGACATCTGGAGAGGTAGGATAGCTTTGTGGTTGGGAGTGTGGGTGTTAGGGTCAACCCTTCTATGAGGGCACATCTTTCATGATCATAGTATCTCCCCTGCCAGTTAAGTATAGAGGTCACATCTTTCATCTACCTTCTTGATTTTATATAATTTGGTCAAATTATGGAGCTGTTTTTTTGTCTATTCTAAACTCTAAAATGTGGAGTTTATAGAGTAGTTGTAAAGATTCAGTGAGATAGGAACACTAAGTTAAGAACTCAATCAATGTTAGCTGTTTTAATTAGTGAAAATAGAACCAGATCAAAGGTAATTATTGATTATTTCATTAGACCAGTCTCATACTATTTCCAGCATTCAGTTGGATCCCAAAGTTGCAAGGGCTCCTTTCTGTCATCAGGGCAAAATTCTAACTCTTTAGCTTTGTTGTTAAATCCTTCTGAGATCCTGCATCAGTTTTCTTTTTTTTTGGGGGGGGTGGGGGGTTGCTTTCTTTTTATTTATTTATTTATTTATTTTTATTAAATCATAGCTGTGTACAATAATGCAATCATGAGGTACAATGTGCTGGTTCCATATACAGTCTAAAATATTTTTACCCGACTGGTTAACATGGCCTTCATGGCATTTTCTTAATTATTGTGTTCAAATCTTTTTACTCTGCACTTAGTAAACTTCACCTGCACCCTTCCAAGATGCACTCTGGGTGTGGGCCCCCAATCACCCTCCCTGCATCAATTTTCTTTCTCTCCCTGTTGTTCTCTAGTATCCAACATCAACCTTTTGTCAGAGTCCCTCAAACAAGCCCTGGTGCCTGTGCTCATGTCGTTTTTCTTTCTCAGCCTGCAGAGCCGGCTCAGATCTTACCTTCTCATAAACTCTGCTGGAAACACCCTGTTTTCTAGCAATGCTCTTCTCTTCTCAGCTTCAGGAACACTGATCTCTGCTAATATTCCCTGTGTTGATTACTTTTGGTAGTGTTTTTTCAGTCTGTTTACCAATGCATAGGGGAGATGAAGTCCTCGGGCATCAAACACCACATTTTAATGTGGCTGAATAAGATCTGTTATTTCACATGACTACTTTGAGGCAGATATATTCTAATGTGTCAAAATGTAAGAATACATTTTAATGATCCAGTTTTACATGCAAAAGGCTTTCAGGCCCTTATCCATCTCTATTGCCTAACACATTCCTGAGCCCTACTCCATCTTCAGGATCAGGAGTGGATTGGGGAACAGGGATACAGTCAGTATCTGTTCTGCCCCTGAATTTACAATACAAAGAATGTCGATGGCATCAAAATGCTTCTGCGGTCAACACGGGCTTTTTGAAAGTGCTTTGTCAAAATGACAAGTACCTTTCAGAAAGCATTCACATTCTGTTTGAATCCTTATTTGCCACTGATCATTTTTGTTTTTTCTAGAAGCTGTAATTCAGTATCTACTATGTGTTAAGGCTCAGCTAGAAGTCCTTAAACTATAAAGTGCTCCATAAACGTTTGCTGAATGAAAAGTGCATTGTCTTAGATAAATGAATACCTTACAATCCCTAGTTAAAAATATCTGTGCTTACATATTTACAGACAGATAGATAATCTATATGAAGGCAGAGTAATTAAATAAACAATTTCTGAGAAATGACTTTTGAACTGGTGCACCTACAGTACCCTGCAATATAGTCAGAAGAAATTCAACTAGGCATTATAATGTACAAAAACTGAAAAGTAAGCATAGGCAATAAAAAATGTTTTTAAAAAATATTGCATTACAAAAAAGGAAGGCAAAGTGATCATTACAACAAAGGAGATTGATGATTCTTCCCTCAGCTTAAATCTCTGTCAATTAGCACATCTATTTTTCTCCTAGAGGTATGTTTGTTAGCACTAAATCACGGACCCATCCATACAGACAGGACATATATGTACATATCCTGGAACTGCTGGGCATTCAGTTTCTACGCTAGTCTCGAAGAAGAATGGCCAAGATGGGTAGGAGGCCATCAGTCACCTTCAGGCCTCCGGATGAATTCTTTCAGTCTGCTAATGGCTCATGTTTTCCTGGTAGAGTAGTTAGTGGTGGCTTTTAGGAAAGTTTATTACTGCCTCTTCTCTTCAAAAGACCCCTTCTTTCAGTGCGCTGCCTTCTCACTTTAATTAGACTGACCGCACGCAGAGAGTGTTAGACCAATGAACAGTTAAAGGAAATCGAATGTGAAACAGGCTGAGGTGTGGGGCTCAGGCCATCTCTGCTGGAGGCCTTGTAAATGACCGTGCATGGATGTCTAGGTCAAGGTTCTTTTTTGCAGTTTTGGAAAAAATGCCAAGAGTGAATAAGCTCTGAACAAAGTTTCCCTTTTTTCCTTTTCTGACAGTCTAGGTCCTAGGGCTCAGGTTCCTTGGGGAGGACACGCCGGCTACTGCTGGGTACAGCTACCAGATCATCTCTCTTCTCCCCACAGCCAAACCAAAGTGGTCCACACTGAAATGAAATGTTCTGGCACCCAGCCTCAAATAACTATATTCCCAAAGGAGCTAATGTACACTTTTGTTGGGTGTGAGTGGGACCCATGTCATACTCAGAGGAGTGGGAGAGAGATAATATATTCTATTTCATGGGGCCTCTGGATTACATAAACGTGAGTCAGAATTGACAAGTTGAGGGTGACATGATGTTCTCAATTTTGCACTGACTAACAGATGGTCTTTAGCAAGTGTATTAGATACAGTTGATTTGACCTTCTAGACTTACTTGGCCCTGTTTGCTCACAGACCTTAGCTGCTTATGCCATGGAAAGTCTCTGGCTACCAAGTGTGTGAGCATCCTTCAGGGTAAGGCTGGGCTTTGGCCTGGCCTCCACTGCACCTGCTGCACAGGGAGCCCTGGAGGCTGCAGCATCCAGGACCGGCCCCAACCAGACCCATGAAGCTAGGGGTCCTAAGAGTTTCTGCCAGGAAGGAACTGTTATGCTGTAGGCCATGAGGATCTGTTTTACCTGTGGCTGCACAATAGTGCTAAGAAACTGAACCCAGAAAGAGAGGCAAATTAATGCTCTGCATGGCAGTTTGGACCAAGTTCACTTTAAATGTTAAAAAATGAAATAAATATTTTAACAGGTCTGCTGTCCAAAATGGCAGAGCCTGTCAAGACTACAAAAACCATACGCCTAAATATGTAAAAGTTGTATGCTAAATTAACCAACTATAATATTAAAAGTTATATCTCATGGGGCGGCACCTATGGCTCAAAGGAGCCCCATATGCCAGAGGTGGACGGTTCAAACCCAGCCCTGGCCAAAAACTGCAAAAAAAAAAAAAAAGTTGTATCTCCTATGTTGATAAGTATATCTTCACAATGACAAGATTGAAACACATGAATCAAGCTTTATTATTTATACAAATGCACACTGATAAGATAGCAAAAATGCCTAAATTTAATTAACTGTGAAGCATAAATTTACTTCACGCTTTATGTGAAGCATATCTATTAACATTTTCTGTTAATAGATGGATATGTGGATATATCTGAAATTCTTAAATTAGTATAACACATATTTTGCCTTATTTCAGCAAAATCACTAATTATATTGCTATATTCAATATTTTAATATAATTTAGATTATACTGGTCATAGGGTTCTAAAACATTGAAATATAAGATATGATTTACTGAAATGTGCAAGACTCAAGTGTGTTTTCATCAAAACAGTAATTTAAAATCAATGTACCAAGATAAAAAGTAAAATTATTTTTCAGTGACATTTTCAAAAGTTATTTTTAAATACCATAAAATTAGTTTTTATTTTTATATTAAAATATAAAAGCAAAACTACAAATTAATAGCAAGTATTAAATCAAATTGACTTTAATATATCTTTATTTCATTTAAAAAATGTATTATTTCAGGCCAGTGGGGTGGTTCATGCCTGTAATCCTAGCTCTCTGGGAGGCCGAGATGGGTGGATTGCTTGAGCTCAGGAGTTCAAGACCAACCTGAGCAAGAGTGAGACCCCATCTCTAAAAATAGGTGGGCATTATGGTGGGCTCCTGTAGTCCCAGCTACTTGGGAGGCTGAGATAAGATCACTTGATCCCAGGACTTTGAGGATGTTGTGAGCTATGATGCCATGGCACTCTACCGGGGATAATAAACTGAAACTCTGTCTCAATAAATAAATAAATAAATAAATAAACAAAATAAAAAATTTATTATTTCATGAAATATTTTTATTAAGAAAACTGTTCTTAAAGCAAGCATTTAAACTTCATCTTGTTGCTAACCTTCAGATAGGTCATATTTAGAACTACATAGTATTTGTACAAATCTAAGAGCAATATTATTTATTGTTTAATATTATAAAATGCCCCTCAACTAACATAGGTCACTATTGTAAATACTACATTAATATTTCCATGTTTCCAGAATATAGAAGAGGCACCCAAAGTAAATGAATGCCCAACACTTTAGGAAGGAACATTTTATCATGCAAGACTTGTCATACTTCCGCTTTTTGAGAAGGCTTAACAAGTTCACTATTTGTTCCTTCTTTGTCCAAAGTGTTCCTATTGGTAGAATCATTTCACATCCTGCAGCATACCCACCTCTGTCTCAGCAGTGGCCCACCACTGGATATGTAGGGGAAGAGATGTGGAGAAGCACTTCCCTGGGAAGGGTTAGTCATGAGAGTAACTGTGGATTAAGAGTTGCTTTGTACCAGAGCTGAGTGCTGGATCCTGAGCTACAGAATCTAGCACAGTGCCCCTGTGTCTTTTATAATAATTCTTTTGTAAGAGATGGAGTTTTGTTATATTGTCCAGGCTGTCTTAAAATTCCTGGGCTCAAGTGATTTTTCCATCTCAGCTTCTGGAGTAGCCTGGCCTACAGGTACTTTAATGTAACACATTAGGCCCTCCATAGTTGACCACATCCTTAAGTTGACCAGTGTTCATGGATCAGATGTACGGCACATGTACGAATCAGTACAGAAGACCTAGTTTCTTTTTTTGTTTTTGGCCAGGGCTGGGTTTGAACTCGCCACCTCCGGCATATGGGACTGGCGCCCTACTTCTTGAGCCACAGGCGCCGCCCCGAAGGCCTAGTTTCTTATGTTGACCATCTCTGTAAGTTGACCACTTTGTTATGGTCCCTTGGTGGTCAACTTACCGAGGTTATACCGTATTTTTTTTTTTTTCTGTGCAAGTGTTTAGTCCCTGCAGGCCCTTTAATGAAACAGGATTCAAATCAGGCATCTCTCTTGTCTTGACCAATGAAAAGGCTGGGAATGGGAATGAGGCCACAGAAAAATTGCTTTCATCCTTCCCACTGAGGGTCTATTCTGAGGAGTAGTAGTAAACACCACCTGCAAGGAAGGGAGCAGTTATGTGTTTATTATGGCACTTCATAATGTGCCTGGCATCTCCTAATCCCAAGACCCTCTGTCATTTCTTCTGCAGAGAATTAATTTGCAATCTTCTCCTTAGGGTGGGAAGTTCAGTCACATGGAAATATAGAGTTGGATCTTTCAAGCAATCAGTGTCTACCTACCAGTCTCTTCACTTCTGCTTGGCGAGGTACCTGGTGCCACCAATTTCTGAGTCCCTGTTAGGTTGTACAGTGGCAATTGGTTTGCTTTTATATTTTTCCCATGTCCAGCTTACAATTTTATGTTTTTATTTCTACCGACTGAGTTGCACCTCATCCTTTTGTTTACAATTTCCAACAGTTTGTTCTTATCTCCTATGCTGTTCTCTTTATCCTTTGTGTCTATGTTTATAGTTAAAAATTATCTTTATTGGTCCCCAATTATTAGAGAGTACATGTGGTGTTTGTTTTTCTGTTCCGGAGATTCTTCACTTAGGGAATGGTCTCCATACAAGTTGCTGCAAAAGACATTATTTTATTCCTTTTTATAGCTAAGAAGAACTCCATGGTATGCATGTTTATATATACTGTGATTTCTTTATCCACTCATGAATTGATGGGTACTTAGGTTGATTCCACATCTTTGCAATTGTGAATTTTGCTGCATTAAATACAATGAAGTCTTTTTGATAAAATAACTTCTTTTCCTTTGGGTAGATACCCAGTAGAAGGATTGCTGAGTCCAATGCTAAGTCTGTGTTTACTTCTTTGAGGAATCTCCGTACTGTTTTCCATAGAGGTAGTACTATTTTATATTCCCACAAATAGTCTATAAGTGTCCCTTTCTGTCTCCATCCACTCCAGTGTCTGTTGTTTATTGACTTTCAAATAATGGTCATTCTGACAGGAATAAGATGATATCTCTTTGTGGTTTGAATTTGAATTTCCTTGATGAGTAGTGATGTTGGAGATTGTTTCAAATGTTTATTGGCTAGTTATATATCTCCTTTTGAAAAGCTTCTGTTCATGTCTTTTGTCCACTTTTTAATGTTTTTTCTTTTTCTTATTTTTTGTTTTCTGATTTGTTGGAATTCTTTGAATTCTTTGTAAATTCTGGGTATTAGCCCTTTATCAGATGTATAGTTTACAAATATTTTCTCCCATTCTGTAGGCTATGTTCTCTCTTGATAATTTTCTTTGCTTGTGCAGTGCTCTTTTAATTTAATCAAGTCTCATTTATTTATTTTTGTTGTTGATGCAATTGCCTTTGGGGTCATAGTCATATATTCTTTGCCTAGGCCAAAGCTACACAGATGAGCACAGAGAGATTTAAAGGTCATTGGAAATGAAGGAGAAAGGAGGAAGGGGAGGGGTAAAAACCTACCCATCAGGTACAATAAACACTACTTAGGTGATGGGCAGACTAACAACCTTGTCTTAAGCATTACAGAGGCTATCCATGTAACAAAAACATTTATAACCCCTGGTATTTTGGAATAAAAAATACCCTCTTTATTGTCATTGTCAGGGTGGAGATAGTGGAAATCATTGTATATATATTCAGTCTGCCATCACTGGCAGACTGTGTATCATAGTTATAGATTAGGAAAATCTTACATGTCTGTAATAGGAGATGTATTAATTACTAGTGCTTCCATACTCATTTATTCATTCAACAAATATTTCCTGAGCCTTTACTACATCTCTGCTATGTCAGGTTTGGGCTATGATATGTAACTTAAGCGTGTTGAAAACTTGTATGTCTTTTCTACACTATGTAGGGAGAATTGTGTCCCACCGAATGTGAATATTTAAGTGGTAGAGTAACCCAATGAACAGAGAATATTATTGGTGTCAGGAAATCTGAGGCTTAAATCTTAGTAGTGATATAATTTTAATATTGAAGAACAAAGGGCAATGATTTATACTGGAAAGTCTATATACTTTGGGGTCAGAAGTGCATGGATTGGAATCTAGGCTCTCACACTTACTGGTTTATGATCTTGAGTAAATTAACCACCCTGAGTTTTAGTTTTGTTATTGCTATAACAGGAGTGATTAAATTTATTTCAGAATTTTGCCATAAAGATGGGCAGAGAAGGTTTTAACTTGCCTATCACAGTCATGATACAAACAATATATATGCATGGGGAAAAACTATTAAAACATTAAACCTGCTTGTCACTGGAAGGTGAGGTTATGGATAAATTTTATTTTAAATTTAAATTTTATTTTTATGTGACTTTGGATATATTATTTTGCCTCTCAACCGCCTAATCTCCTTTACTGAACAAAGTGAATGACAATAATAATGCTTTCATAGAATTGCTATGAAAATCTGATGCATGAGATTTTAAAAATAATGTGTTAGAACATCACATGTTATGTACAAAGTACTCAATATATGCTAGCCATTATGTTTTATTTTTATTTTTTTTCTAATTTGTAATTTTTTTTAGAAGTAGTCTATTTTATTTTCTTAATCAGAAAAACAATAAACAATCAACCTTACTGTTTGCTAAAGTTTGAATGTTTGTCCCCCACCAAACTTCATGTTGAAATTTGATCTCCAGTGTTGGAGGTGGGGCCTAGTGAGAGGTGGTTTGGGGCAGAGCCTTTCTGACTGACTTGTGTCATCTTGCAGTAATGAATGAGTTCCTAACTTTGATAGTTCCCTGGAGAGCTGGTTGTTAAAAAGAGCATAGCACCTCTACTTTCTCTTACTTCCTCTGTTGCTCTGGGACCTCTGCACACACCAGCCCTCCTTTACTTTCAGCCAACAGTGAAAGCAGGCTGAAACCCTCATGAGAAGCTCAATCTGAACTTTCCAATCAGCAGAACCGTAAGCTACATAAACCTATTTTATTTACAAATCACCCAGCCTTGGGTATTCCTTTATAGCAATGCTAACTGGATTAAGATATTGTTTTCAGAAGAAAGTATCCCTTCATCTGCATATTTCCTAATGGACACCAATTAGGAAGGTGAAAGTGAGATAGCACATCGGTTGCACCAATTTCATCTCTCCCTGACTGATAGTCACTGAGAATGATCATGCAGCCTTAACAGTTGTGTCATGAGTGCTACAGGATAAATACAGAGATATCCCACAATGATGGCCATTTTCAACATGCATACTTGTTTCTGAAAATGTCCTTGGGATGTTGGAGGAAAAGTGCCAACCTGAAATGGAGCATTCATAATTGTAACAGTACAGGTGTCCCTTCAACTTAGTGCTGTAATACTTTTTATAATCAGTGGAAATTCAATTAATCCAGTTAATTAAATGTTGGTGAACCCAGAGTGAATTCTATTAATTAATTTTTCTGTATAAAGACATACCAGACTACACCGTGCTTTCTATCAAAGTTTCCAGATCATAGCTGCTGCATTTCCATGTAGCTGTTGCTGGAAAGAGAGAGAGAAAGACAGAAAACATGATTGCCAGCCCTGGATTTCAGAGAATAATGAATTCCCTGAAAGAGTTTTCAAGTGCTTAATTTTTATTTAGATGGTAATGTAAAAGTAATACACATATAAGCTTCTGAATATTCTGGATGACAGCCTCATGTAGAGCACTGTTACACAATTGTAGTGTCCACATTCTTTTGTGCTTACAATTACATTGGGTTCTGTGATTCATACAGGGTAGAACTATTGACTTTGCTGCTTCCATTACTGTCAGTGGGAAGAAGGTAAGCCTCAGAGACATCTTTCAGTGCTACCTCTATACCAAAATACACCTAATATTTTATTGCTTTTCTCCCCTTTGGGATGCTTTACAAGATTTATTTAATTCTTACCACATTGTAAGTATTTATATTGTTGTCAGATTTTTAAGCTCAGAGAGGTAAAATAAGTCTTCTAGTTCACCCAGCTAATTAGTACTAGAATCGGGATTTGAACCTATAAATTATTGACTTCAAGACTTACCTGTGATTATAAAGCTTAAAAGAACAGGTAGGGGAGATAGATATTGTGCTTACAAAATACTGTTGTCTTAATACTGCTCAAATCTGTTTCCATCTAGTTTTACACTAGGCTCAAGTATACAGACAAACAACCACCAACTAGTGATCAGTTTGAAAAAAATAACTAGTTTTATTAGCAGATTTTAGTAACATTTGTGACTTTGGGGCCGACTGCTCCAATGATCTTGGCAATACAGAATTATTCATATATCTGTGTAGTTCTGGAACAGATTCAGGAAAAATGCTTTGTACTTTATGGATACTAAGTCACTGAAACTTAAATCCAATTTGTGGTTGTACTTAATCCTCTTTCAGCAATTTTGTTTCCACGCATTCTAAACAATACTGGCTACCTGATTTATGTATGCCTTACGATAGATACTTAATGCACATGATTGATAATATGGTACAAGGTAGATATCATTGATCTCCATCACAGATGTGGGAACTAAGGCTTGTGGAGCTGAGTCACTTTGCCCATAGTCACATAGCCAGCAAGCATTAATGGAACAGTCAAGCTTTGGAGTGGGCACCGTGCCATTTCCACCAGACCACATTACTTGCCATGTTCCAGGGATGTGTATTTATATGGCATGACCTCAAATTCAAAGATTCAGTACTACTGGATTACGAAAATAGACTGTGGAAAATACTACTCATCCAATACCATTAACTTGAGAAAATGATACTTTAGAATGCATTTAAGTGGGACAAATCACCATGATATAATGTTGAGCAGAAAACAAAACAAAACATGTTACAACAGATTATAATAGACTCTTAATTGTCATTAATGACTAATTATAGTCTTGGGAGGAGGATCAAATATGTATTAAGCTCCAGAGCTAAATTTCAATGATAAAATGGGTGTATGTTCTGAAAACCTAAATAGAGTGTAATTATCCAAAAATCTGAGGGGAATGGGAAGGTATATGAAAAGTATAATAATGTGTTTGCTATAATAGTGGTTCTCAACCTTCCTAATGCTGTGACCCTTTAATACAGTTTCTCATGTTATGATGACCCCCCAACCATAAAATTGTTTTCATTGCTACTTCATAACTGTAATTTTGCTACTGTTATGGATCAGAATGTAAATATCTGATATGCAGGAGACCCCCAAAGGGGCCGCGACACACATGTTGAGAACAACTGCCTTATAGTTCTTAACTAACTTTTTAACTCAGTTTAAATCAAATCCTGTGCAAGGGAAATGAGAAGTAAATAATTTTAGTATTATTCATAGTATGAACAGTTGAAGAGAACTCCCAGCAAGAGGGTACCAGTGGCATTATGTAGAGTGTCAGTATAAAGGTTACTATTAGAGTCTCTATTCCTTTTCCTACTTGAACAAAAGTAAAATCATGCCTTAAAAAATGATCTAAAAAAAGACAGAGACCAAATGAAATGGAACAGTTTCACAAGCTACCTATATTGACTATAGGACTTGTATATACTGATATACCATTTTAAAAGGAGAGAATTTAGACCCAATATATTAATACAAATTATACTTATTTATATATTAGTAAACATAAACATAACTCATGCATTAAAAAAACACCCTGATTAATGATACAAATTCAATCCTATCTTTATATGGAAAGACATACTTAAACCAAAGAAATTCAGAAAGGTTAAAAAAAGGAAATTGCAGAATTAAAATATTACCTTATTGCAATCAGTCTCCAATAAAAAGATGTATCTAGCCAGTGATAATCAAGAACTGCCGTATCATGAAATGAAAGTCATCCAAAACCATATAATATGTATAACTTAGTCATGAGGGAAAAGGAAGAAGAATGGCTAAATCTGAACTGGTCAGACCTCAGGATGCAAATGTCAGATGACAGGGTACACAGAGGGGCATGGGAGACATCACAATGGGTGTTCAATCGGGAAAATCCAAACTGAGCGAAATTCTAAAGTCTTGTTTGGTCAACAAATAACACTGTAGAGAAAAAACTGAAAGTAACACAGAGAGGGCTGTCGATTAAACAAGGCGTTAGAGTTATAGCCATTGGTCTTAATATGTGGGTCTTTGATTCTGATTCAAACAAATTCTCAAAATAATATTTATGACACAAAATTAAATTTCAATAGTAATCGAATGTCTAATGATACTAAGGACATATAATTAAAAGGTATGGAAATGATATTGTCATGTTAATGAATAGCAAATATTGAATCTTAAATTCAGCTTATAAAAGCAAATATTAATTTATACAAGTTCTGAAATTAGTTTCAAAATGATATGAAAGGCAGGAAGTAAAGTACAGGTGCAATAAAATTAATCTTGATTTAATAAATACTGAAACCAGGAGATGAGTACACAGAGGTTCATTATTCTATTTTGTCTGTTACAATTTCCCAAATTAAGAAATTGGAAATATGTAAATATCAGAAAATATAAGATGTAATAAAGATGTACAGTTTTATAGTGCTTTTTACATTTTATATTGTTCCATATAGCTTTCTTTTATACTTGTAACATTTCAAAATAAATTATTTAAAATACTGTATTATATTCATTATAATATAACTATATAGGAGCAGGACCCTTATCTCTCAACACAAAAATTAATTCGAGATGGATAAAGATTTAAATGTAAGGCATGAAACCATAAAAATTCTACAAGAATAGATAGGAAAAACTCTTCTAGATATAGGCCTAGACAAATAATTTATGACTAAAACCTCAAAGGCAATTACTGCAATAAAAATAAAATAAATGAGACTTGATTAAATCAAAAAGCTTCTGCACACCAAGGGAAATAATCAACAGTGCCAAACAGACAGCTGACAGAATGGGAGAAAATATTCACAAACTATGTACCTGAAAATGGACTAATATCCAGAAGCTACAAAAAACTCAAACAAGCAACAACAACAAAAATTAAAAAGTGTGCAAAAGACATGAACAGAAGTTTACAAAAGAAGATAGAAAAATAGCCCACAAACATGAAAATATACTCAAGATCAGGGAAATGCAAATGAAATCCACAATGAGTTATCACCTTAACCCTGTTAGAATGACTACTATTATAAAGTCCAAAAACAATGGATACAGAGAAAAAAGACTTATAAACTGTCTGTGAAACTGCAAATTAGTACAGCCTCTGTGGAAAACAATATGGAGATTTCTCAAAGAACTGAAAGTAGACCTATCATTCCATCCAGCAATGCATTTACCCCCAAAGAAAAGAAACCATTTCATTAAAGGGACACCTGCACTAGGATGTTTATTGCAGCAAAATTCACAATTGTAGTGATGTGGATACTACCCAAGGTGCCCATCAATTCATGAGTGGATTAGCAAAATGTGGTGTATATACACCGTGGAGTACTATTCAGCCAGAAAAAGCAATGAATTAATACCTTTTGTAGCAATTTGGATGAACTGGAAACAATTACCCCTCAATGAAATAACTGAAAAATAGAAAAAAGAAAAACCCACATATACCCCTCTCTTTAATAATTTGGAACACTTATTCAAGGCCTGATTCAAGCTTTATAAAAGCTATATATTTGATAAAACATGTCTAATACCTTAATATTTTGAAATTCAAAAATATATAAAAGCATAACAAATATGTAACCTATGAAAATATGTTACATAGTAAAATACATAATATTAAAACATACTACACTGAATATATTGTCTAAGTTCATTTTTTTTATAATTTAACAATGTTTATTATATACCGAAATGATAACATTTTGGGGATTTGGATAAAATAAATGTATTATTAAAATTAACTTTATCTGTTTCTTTTTATTGTGACTGTTAGAAAATTTAATATTACATTTATGGTTTACATTCTGTTTTTATTGGACTGTACAGTTATAAACCCTGTTCCAGTTTACAAAGGATATTTGGAGGCTTAAATGTTGCTATTTATTATAATATATCAATGTATACACAGCTATGATTTAATAAAAATAAATAAATAAATAAATAAATAGCTGGGCGTTGTGGCGGGTGCCTGTAGTCCCAGCTACTCGGGAGGCTGAGGCAAGAGAATCGCCTACGCCCAGGAGTTGGAGGTTGCTGTGAGCCATTACGCCACAGCACTCTACTGAGGGTGATAAAGTGAGACTCTGTCTCTACAAAAAAAAAAAAAAAGAAGAAGAAGAAATGCATTGATAATAAATAGCAACATTTAAGCCTCCAAATATCCTTTGTAAACTGGAACAGGGTTTATAACTGTACAGTCCAATAAAAACAGAATGTAAACCAGAGATATGGAGAACACTTAGAGATCTAAAAATAGATTTGCCATTCAATCCTGTAATCCCTCTGCTGGGCATATACCCAGAAGACCAAAAATCACATCATAACAAAAATATTTGTACCAGAATGTTTATTGCAGCCCAATTTATAATTGCTAAGTCATGGAAGAAGTCCAAGTGCCCATCGATCCACGAATGGATTAATAAATTGTGGTATATGTACACCATGGAATATTATGCAGCCTTAAAGAAAGATGGAGACTTTACCTCTTTCATGTTTACATGGATGGAGCTGGAACATATTCTTCTTAGTAAAGTATCTCAAGAATGGAAGAAAATGTACCCAATGTACTCAGCCCTACTATGAAACTAATTTAGGGCTTTCACATGAAAGCTATAACCCAGTTACAACCTAAGAATAGGGGGAAGGGGAAAAGGGAGGGGAGGGAGGGGGGAGTGGCTAGAGGGAAGGGGATTGGTGGGATTACACCAGCGGTGCATCTTACAAGGGTATATGTGAAACTTGGTAAACGGTCTGTGAAGCTAGTGAATGATGCCCCATGAATATATCAATGTACACAGCTAAGTTCATTTTTTGCTGCTGTAATAGAATAATTCATAATGAACGGAAATTTATTGACTCACAGTACTGGAGGCTGGGAGTTCAACATTAAGGTGCTGGCATTTGGCAAGGGCCTTCTTGGTGCCTCATCTCATACAGGAGGTGGAGCAGTCAAGAGATAAAAGGGCCTAAACTTGTGGTTTTATAAGGCGGTAATCCCACCTATGACAGCGGGGCCCCATGGCCCAATCATCTCTTAAATTTTCCACCTCTCAACAGTTACCGGGGCAACTAAATTTTAACATGAGTTTTGGAGACAACAAACATTCAAACTGTAGCATATGTTTTAAAACAACAATTGTCTCCAGGCAGTGCCTGTGGCTCAAAGGAGTAGGGCACTGGCCCCATATGCTGGAGGTGGTGGGTTCAAACCTGGCCCCAGTCAAAAACTGGAAAAAAAAAAAAAAAAAAAAAGATTGTCTCTGCTGTCACTGAGATTTTGGCCTCAGAGAATTTGCTTACCAATTTCATTTCCCTATATTTGCTCTGGAAATCTCCTTAGCGGTTTTCCACTGAGACTTATTCTTATCAGTTTTCTTGGCCTAGTGTAAACAGTTTCTAAGTTCTAATTCATTTTTCTCAAATTCTCAAAAATCATTCCTCTGATTTTCCTTTTCTTAGCAAAATACATTTTCTAAATTGCATTATTGACTCATCTGTTTGTTAGTTTATCTACTTAACAAATGAATATGGACAAGACAAACAAGGTCCCTGCCCTCATGGTTGGCGCTTCTATCAACTTGCCATATGAACACAGCAAATCTTTGTTTTGATTTTGATCCTCAGTTTTCATATCCAAAAAATGATGTGCTTAGTTTCGAGAGTTAGAAGAACTCTTCAAGCTTTAAATTCTATAACAAGAATATTCAATCACCTGTTTCTACCTGGTATGCACTAATTTTATCCATATCTTGGGGATAGTTTCTATTTTGTAATAAATGAATATTTGGACCATCATGAAATTAACATTTGATTTCTTTTATTTTTTTATTATTACTGCAGCAAAACAGACTTCATTCCAGCCACCACTGTGCAATCAACTTTAAGAAACATGATAAAATACATAACATTTACTTAAACTAGTTAGAGTAAATTACATTCCATGCTTTCCTCTTTCTCTCTGTCTTTTATTTTGCCTAATTACTAAGTTTTAGACTTAAATCTTTATGGTAAGATTATTATAAGATCGATTTTTCCCAAAAGCTGTTTGTAAATTAAATTTTTTGGAGGGATGTACATATAGAAATTTTAACTAAATATTAATTCTTTTGTTTATATAGTCTAGTATTTAGTGTGCTGTTTTCTAGTGCATTATGAATGTTTCCAGTTAATTGAGCACTTTGAGAAAAATGGATGAGGCTATTCATAGTCAAAAGCAACCAGCCCAAAGAAACACACACACACACACACACACACACACACACACACACACTAGCTTTAGTGCTGGTGAGCAGCCCTGGGCTTGAGAGAATTGATATCTAGGTTCCCTAGTAACTCATCCACACCAAAATGGTTGGTGAATCTGATGTATTTTCTCCTCTCATAGAATAAAAAACATGTTGTTTTCTCAACAAATCTTTCAGAAAGAAATTCATTCATCCAGGAACTCTCATCTTGAAGCCAGTACAGTTTAGTGGTATCCCCAAGCAGAGATTCACTCGTAAGTTATGAGAGCTTCAGGGAAATATGGCAGAAATAGGACATCCCAGTAGAGATTCATGGTTCTATCACCTAAACTACATGAATCAAGATGAGTTTATTACAGGTGAACAAGTTACTAATATAATTTACAATGTATGGCTGATCTCAAAATGATTTTAATATAAGGAATGCCAAGCTCTAGCAATATTCCCATAAAAACTAAGTTAAAAATCTCAATATGGAAAAGAAAACCCTTACGGTGGTGAAATTATCAAAGTGATATAATTTTGCTCATACAGGTTAGAAATGGAAATGTAGAATTTTTTATTCAGTTGTGTACAGTATAGACTCAGAATTTGTAGTTTTGAAAACTTTAAAAACTCTAAGTCATTTGGTCTTATTCCCTGTGGTCAGTCAATGATATAATCCATTCTGACTGATGGACTCTGATTTAATAAACACATTTGGAAACTTTTCTGAAAAATTAATCCATCAGTATGCTAGAACTTCTTCTTCTGTTGATATTAGTCATTATTGGTGTTAATAATAATGATAATAATAATAAAGTTGATTATGAAGGCATATTGGTTTACCTGGACTACATGATGGCATTCTTTCGTGGAAGGAAACTGTCACAAGTAGAGGTCCCTAGAAAGCAAATTTAGATTTAAAGTTTAGCGTGCCGGATTTTTTTAAGGTGTTCTCTTGTGACAAAACCTTTCAAAGAGATGGATGCATAATGAATAGGGAGTGAAGCTGAATTGTGATTTTGGCCTCAAGAGTCTTTGGTTGACTCAACATGGAACTCCCGAGCTAGAGTGTTCAGGCTTTGGGCGCAGATGGCCAGGCTGTTATGCTGACACGTCAGGTTGTCATTGGGTATGGACTCCTGGATGACCTGGAAAGGTATGACCTTGGTCCAAGGAGCTCTCTGCAGCTGAGATAACTCTAATGGAGCCAGCAGCTGATGTTTGCTGACACCATTCCCTATAGCTGAAGCACAATTTTTTTTAAAAGTGACTTAAATTTTTAAAAGGGAGAATCTAAGAAGCATATTGCAGTGACCCTAGAGGAGGATTAGTAGTTTGAGTCAACGAGGATTGCTACAAGTGTCTCCAACCTGACTTCTTGCCTTTGTCTGTTCTCCTCACCAACTTCCATCCTTTGCTATATGGAAGCCAGCATCTTCCTGTTCAAGGGTACATTTATGTAAAACTTCAATGACTCTCCATCATCCTAAGAATACACTCCAAACGCTTGAATATAATTCACAAGGTCCTCCTTGAGCTATATCTGTCTTATTTCTCTAGGCTCTTCTCCTCATAATGATTCTGCTCCTTGGAGTCAGGTCATTATGAATTGCTTCAAGTCCCAGAAGCAAACCCTCTCTCCCCTCTAGGTCCTTGTATGAGCTGTTTTCTCTGGACGTGTATGTGCAGCCCTCTCTCCTCTTTCACCACTCCCACTCCCTACCTATCCTGTAGACCATCAAAGCCTTGTGTCTGCTGTCTTCCCATCTCCTCCCTCCTTCGGTTTTCTTTTTCCAGGAGGCCTCTAATCTAATCTGATCTTCCAATTCTTGCTCCTATCCTTTGCTCACATAACACCCTCACTTAATCTGATGTCTTGTAATAGACTGTTGTTTTTTTTACCTCCATTATCTTGAATCCTAATGACAAGCAGTAAGGCTACTATTACTATCATTTTACATGCTCAAGTTTATAGAGGTGGTAAGTAGTGAAGTCTAGTTTTGATCCTGTCTGTCTACTCTATTACATTCATACCAGAACATTAAGAATGAATTTGAATGACTGCAAGTCACCAGGAATGAATTCTTCTTGTTCTCAAGGGGATGAGAAGGTTGTTCAAATCATAGTGAGATGGCATTGAGTTCCGATCTGAGCTTTTACCCCATCTGTGTTATATTTGCTATAGCTTTGAGTAAAATGGTTACTTTTCAGCTATAAAAAGGAATAACCTATATAGCTACTAAGATTATTGTAAGTAATAAAACATATTTCATGCCAAATACTTAGCATTAGGACTAGCATAACTCTTAATTCTCAACAAATGACATTTTCTTGTTATTGAAATTATTGACCTGAGATACTATGTACATTCTCCTAATTCCTTGTAAATATCTAAATACCAAAGTATTTACACCTATGTAACAAGGGCTGCAAACTCAAGTATATGGTGAACAGACAAATCAGGTAAATGAGTAAAGCCTGCCGTGAGTTTGACAAATGGGAATTGTGAGGACTGTGGCAAACCTTAGAACCCCATCCTTTCCTTCGCCTCCCCTCTCCCTTCTTTTCTCCTCTCCACTCTCTTTTCTTCCCTCCCCTCTCTTTTCTTCCATCCCTTCCGTTCCCCTTCCTTTCCTTCCCTCCCTACATGAGGCACAACACTTAGTTATAGTCAATGGGAATTTATGGGCAGGGTATCGCCGTGTCTACTAAAAAAGCCTTAATGTGGGATGAGTAGTTTGTGTCAACAAGGATAATTACAGGTACCTCCAGCTCTGTGTGACTGGTTCTTCTACATTTCGTCAAGCTAAGACTAAAGTCTGGATTTTTATAAGAATTTTTCCTACTGAACAGCATTGGAAACTGTTTTTCTAAGAAATACTATTTTTTTATATTGTTAAGTGTGTGGCATTTAAAACACATCTGTGACTCAGAATCAGCTCCTGATCCACCAGTGTGGTTTTTATTTGATGTAGCTTGATCCAGCCATGCCATCATCTTTCATTCACCAAGTATTTGCTGAGTTGTGAGTGCACGTGAGAGAGTAGAGGATACAGTAGTCGCCGAGAAAGATGAAGTCCTTATCCTCTTGGATCTTGCTTTATAATGTATGTGCCTCATGGTAGTTTGAGTGTGTGTGGTGGGGGGCGGAGATTGAGGGAGGACAGGAGGGTTCTGTTACTGTCACATGTTTAAGAAGTCGTAAAATGAGTCTCCCGTGGGGTAGGAACTCATATTTTATAATAAATCCCTCTCTTATCTTGGTTAGCCCTAATGCAAAAGTCTTACAGAGCTGATACAGAAAGCATATTTAACATTTCATAATGTATGATTTTCTAAATCTGTGACTCCAAAGAAGAGTTTATCTTCTTAAATGCCTATAGATACAAACAAGAAAATGATTATACATCAGTTTTAGTTGATGTAAGAAATTTATGTCACTATTTTTGTGTAGAGCCTGCAGAAATTGAAGGTTTTTTTCTCCTTTTTGATAAATGACCTAGAAGAACAATAAAATCTGCTGCTGTAAACATAAAATAGTGAAGGGATTTAATAGATTATGTAACATATAGAAAATAACCAAGTATTAAAAAGTGTATTTCAGACCCATACAAATATATTCGTTATAGGGAAAATAACCCAGTATTTAGAAGTGTATTTCAGATCTGTACAAATACATTCAATTGATTTTTGATAAAGGCACAAAAGCAATTCAACCAAGAAAGGGTATTATTGTTTGAAGGGTATTTGTCTACATGCAAAAGACTATACTGAGACTCATACTTTACAGATTATATAAAAATTAACTAAAAATGGATCATAGGCCTAAATGTAAGATGAAAATCTACAAAATTTCTGGGAAAAAAATAGGAGAAAATTTAAGTAAGCTTGGGTTTGGTGATGATTTTTTCGATACAGCAACGAAAACATAATCTTTGAATGAAAAAAAAAAAAAGAACGGTACATTGAACTTTATTAGTTTCCAAGTGGCTTAAATTAGCAATTTATTCTCTCACACTTCTGGAGGCTAGAATACCCGTCCTCTCTCTGAAGGGGCTCCAGAGGCTCCTTGCTTATTTCTTCCTGTGTTCTAGCACCTGCTTGGCAACCTTTGATATTTTTGACTTACAGATACTTCACTCCAATCTCTGCCTCCACAGTCACATGGACTTCTTCCCTGTCTGTGTTCACAGCTCTCTCTCCTGTCTTACAGAGACAGATTTAGGGCCCACTCTAATCCAGAATGGCCTTATCTTAACTTGAGTGCTTGACTGTATTGCAAGTCCCTATGTCTGAATAAATTCACTTACATAGCACTGGGGGTTGGGATGACCCACAGCATGGACTATATTAACATTTTAAAATTCTGCTTTGTAAAAGACACTCTTAAAAGAATGAAAATGTAAGCCCTAGACAGGGAAAACATGTTTACAAAATGTGTATCTGATAAAGGACTTGCATTCTGAGTATATGAAAGTTTTGAGACAGACTATGTTGAGATCCATTATTTCATTTCCAAGAAACACACTCAACTGTGTCCTATCTGATTTGCCCAAGTGAGTTTCAACTTGCTGGGCTTATCCATGTTGCTGGGAATGATTCATTTGTTTCCATCCACACAGATTTTATGTTTCTCGATTTTTGTGTATCTCAAAAATTTCATAATGACCCACATACAAAGAACTTTTAAAACTCAAGAATAAGAAAACAGAGTTGGGCGCGGTGGCTCATGCCTGTAATCCCAGCACTTTGGGAGGCCGAGGTGGGTGGATTGCTTGAGCTCAAGAGCTCAAGAGTTGGAGAACAGCCTGTGCAAGAGCCAGATCCTATTTCTAAAAATAGTTGAGCCTCCTGCCTTGTAGACCCAGCTACTCAGGAAGCTGAGGCAAAAGGATCTATTGAGCCCATGAGTTTGAGGTTGCTGTGAGCTATGATGCAATGGCATTCTACCAAGACTGACAAAGTGAAACTCTGTCTCCAAAAATAAAAAAAAAAAAAAATAATAATAAGAAGAAGAAAACAAGCAACACAAGTAAAAATGGCATAAAGTCTTGGCAAACACCTCACCAAAAATGATACACAGATGACAGATAAACCCATGAAAAGATGTCCAACATCATTTATCATTAGATAAATGCAAATTATAACAATGATGAGATACTACTACATGTATTAGAATAGCTAAAATTGCCAAAAAAACCCCCAAAAAACAAAAAAACCCTGATAATAACCACTTGTTGGTGAAGATATAGAGCCATAGAAATTCTCATTCTTTGCTGGGGGAATAAAAAATGACACTGCCATTTTAGAAAACAATTTGGAAGTTTCTTAAAAGCTAAACACTGTTTTACCATGTGGTTTAGTGCTCCTAGGTATTTACACAACTAATTTGAAAATTAATGTCCTCGAAGAAACTTGCATGCAAATATTTATAGTAGCTTTATTGATAATGAATGCAAACTGGAAGCAACCAAGATGTCCTTAAATAAGAGAAGAGAAAAATTGCACACCCATCTAATGGCATATTATTTATGGCATTTTATTTAGCAATAAAAGCAATAATTTGTCAAGTTATGCAGAAATGTGAGTGAATCTTAAATAATTATTTCTAAGATCCAGAAACCAATACAGAAGGCTCCTGTATGATTTTATTTTTTATTCTGGAAAGAAGAAATCTATGGGGAAAGTAGAAAGATCAGTGATTACCAGGAACTCGGGGGAGGAGACTGAGTGGTGAAGTGTAGGGGATTTTTTTCAGGCAGAGAAACTGTTCTGTATGACCTTGTAGTAGTGGATACATAACACTGTACCAGTAAGAGTGAGCCTTGATGTGTGAAAATTTTTAAAAATTATTTTGGAAGTTAAGGGAATCAAGGATGAAGTGAAAATTGTGACAAAAGAATCTAACTGTATTCCAAATGTGTGAAAGAACCTTGAAGGAGTAATGAAGGAAGTAGTGAAGAGAGGTGCCGACCAGAATAACTTTTGTTGAGTGAAGTCTTAAGACTGCATGCAAAAAGCACTCTACTTTAGTTGACAAAGCTGCTGTGCATGGGGTGTGTGTTAACAATTGTGATGCTCCTATACTTGCATACTCGAAGAAACAATTCAATAAATGGATACAAATGGTGCAAGCCAGGTTTCTCATCGTCAGAATGAGAAGTTGTAGGCAAATAAGGGGGAAGGGTCGAATGATCTATGGGGTAACAGATTAGAGCTGGAGACTTCAGTATAAATCTGTGTTTGGATTAATCTAGTCCTGATGGATGTTTTACATTTAGAGATATGTGTATATATACATGTTAATACACATATGCCCCTATGTCTTTGCTCTGTCAGCTAAGAAAACTGAGAAGCAATGACAGCAGCACCAAGTGCACTTCACATGCAGAGACTGGTTTCTAACCATTCTCTAATAAAAAGAATCTTTGCAGAAACGGTTGATTCTAGAGTTCTTGCAGGAACTGGAGCATCTTATAGTGCAGAAATTAAGGAATTGCTCAAAAAGAAAAATAAAACATTTTGATGAGGATATGTCAAAGAGACACAGAAGCCAACCAAAAGCTGTCAATGATCAAGGAACAATTGGATCCACAAAATAAAATTGTACTGGATTATAGTCAAAAGTAGAAAATAAATACATATATGTGAGTCTGTATTGACACAGATAAATTATTGATTAAATAAATAATTAGAGATGAATAGATAAATCTCTCATACATAACTTCCTAACCTCCTACCCCTGTAATGTCTATGTCTATAGTAACTTCCTGCCAAAGAGTACAGTTGAGGGGGGGGCAAAAAGTAAATTTACAGTGGAGGAAGCTAATGCCACCTCAGACAGGCTAAATGATTAGCATCAGTCGTGATAGTCATGTGATAGTATGTATCTTTGATGTTATATGAAGAGAAGGGCGTCTTATAATCTTCCTCTCCAAACCTACAACCCCACTGTAATCATGACAAAAGGTTAGCAGAACCCCAACATTGAGGAACGTTCTAAAATGCCTGACTATTTCTCAAAGTAGTCAAGGTCATCAAAAACAAGGGTAGTTGGAGAAATAGTTACAGCTAAGAGAAACCTAAGAAGACATGATAACTAAATGGAATGTGATATCCCAGATGGGATCCTGGAACAGAAAAAGGACACTAGGTACAACTAAGGAAATCTGAGTAAAGTGTTGACTTTAGTTAACAATAGTGTATTAGCATGGCTCATTAAATGACATCAAAAGTGCCGTACTATTTTAAGATGTTTGTAATAAGAGAAATCTTGTATAGGGTGTATAAAAACTCCTTTTGCAAATTTATATAAATCTAAATCTACAGTAGATCCCCCTCATCCACAGTCTTGTTTTCAATGGTTTCAGTTACCTGTGGTCAACCCAGTCCCAAAATAAAATGGAAACTTTCATAAACAGTTGGTAAGTTTTAAATTGCACGCCATTCTGAGTAGTGGGATGAAATCTTGAAATCTCATTCCGTCCTCCCCAGGATGTGAATCGTCCTTTTATCCCCCACATGCAGGCTGCATGCCACCCTCTTATTAGTCATTCAGAGGCCACTTCAGTCAGCAAATCAACAGTTCACAGAGGAAGGGTGAGAGACAGAGACCACATTTACATAACTTTTATTATATTGTTATAATTGTTTTATTTTATATTGGTTATTGTTGATCTTTTACTTTACCTAATGCACAAGTTAAACTTTATCATAGATATGTATGTAAGGGGGGGAAACATAGTATACTGGGGGTGCCAAAAAATGTATACACTTAAAGCAATCTTGTTAGAAGTAAAACCCCCTTTAGTCCCAGCTGCTCGGGAGGCTGAGGCAGGAGAATCGTGGAAGCCCAAGAGCTGGAGGTTGCTGTGAGTCCTGTGACATCATGGCACTCTACCAAAGGTGGTAAAGTGAGACTCTGTCTCTACAAAAAAAAAAAAAAAAAAAAAAAAAAAAAGAAGTAAAACCCATCATTCCCCAAAAGAGAATGAACTGCAGGTAAAAACGGATGTGTGTGGCACCTCCAGGTACACTTGACCAGTAACAGTACCTACAATTCAACTACAAAAAGTAATACAGATAGATAACGCCTCTTACAGTTGTGTATACATTTTTTGGCACCCTCTGTCCTTTGTTCAGTTTCAGGCATCCACTGGAGGTCATTGAATGTATTCCTTATGGATAAGGGGGGGCCTACAGTATTCTAATATTAACTGTGTAAAAATTTGAATGTAGTTTAAACATACCAGCAGGAAAATACAGTTTAAGTGTAAGAATAGGAAGCTCTATGTAGGCAATCTAATCTAACTTCCCTTATTTATTTTCAGTTAGAAATCAGTGCCTAGTGGTTTAGAACACTAAAAGATTTATGATTTTAAAAAAGTGGTTCTAGAAAGGTAAGGCAAGGAGGGGCCAGGCATGTGGGCTGAGTGAGATGATCTGTGTTTGAGCTTTATTCTGACTCCATATGACTTGGAAAATTACACAACACCGCTTAACCTCAGTCTCCCTACCTATAAATTGGGGCAATAATAGCATCTACCTAATAGAATCATCATACCCATTTTGTGAAATAGCATATGCAAAGCATTCAGAATAACTGATTTTGGTGCTCAGTAAACTCTGAAGGAAATGGTGACTGTTTATAGACATGGCACAGGGCAGTGTAGTACGCTCAGTGGTAGAGTGTGGGCTTTGCGGGCATCCCAGTGTGAACCCCAGTTCCACTTTTCCTAACATTACCACATTGGTTGTGGTTCTAATTTTTCTGTGCTTCAGTTTCCCACCTTCAGACAGTACCTTCCCCACTGAGTGGTGGTGTGGATGACATAAATCAATCACTTAGAAAAGTGACTGGCACATTGTAGCAGATACATTTATATTAGTTACGATTATCAACGAGGTACTTGTACCCAAAGACCTCAAGCTAAATGGGTACCTGATTTTTCTAAGGCTAAGAAGTTAGTCACATAAAATCCACTTGAAATCCACGTGCTCAGAGCTGTAAATGCAGCAATCAATGAGAAACATGAATTCCTTATCCTCTCAGACCTTGGCAATCATCTGAAGATCTGTGGAGTGGATCCATTTTCAGGGTTTCCTGGTGTACATGTCACATTGTCTTAAACTATATTTTTATACCTTATCTAGAGTTTAAGATTTCTTCCAGTTGAAGGGTAACCTGCTTCCTTTTTGGCTGGAAGTTTGGAACCTGGAAAGCCCTTCAGAGGGGAAAACTGAGTGTTAGAGGTCCAATTGTGCAAGGACAAATTCAGGAGATTTGGGGGGTTTTGTTTGTTTGCTTTTAATGGTGAAACTTTAGTCAGCACAATCGTCACTTAAAATGATTTTAGTTTTTTATTTTCTTGAGACAGACTCTCAAGCTGTTGCCCTGGTAGAGTGCCGTGGTGTCATCATAGCTCACAGCAACCTCCAACTCTTGGCCTCAAGCTATCCTCTTCCCTCAGTTTTTCTTTTTTTGTTAGTGACAGGGTCTCTCTCTTGCTCAGGCTGGTCTTGAACTCTTGAGCTCAAACAATCCACTCACCACAACCTCCCAGAGTGCTAGGATTACTTCAGGCGTGAGCCACCACATGTGACCTAAAATGGTTTTAATTTTACTAAACAATTACATCATGTTTGAATACATTCCACATACAAAAAGTGATTCTTTAAAATGCTCAGTGAGTCAGAGTAATTCATTTAAAATAAACTTTTCTAGAATCCATTGATTGCCCATTTTTGATCCCCATAATGAAAAAGTCAAGGTTAATTCTACTGTTTGGGGAGATTCAAGGGCAATGGGAGAGAGCGTCGGGATGGAGGACCCTGGAGGGGGTTACCTCCATTCTCGCTGCTGTCTTTCTGTAACCCTCATAAATGAGCATTGCCCCAGCCCAATCCCTAAACTCCCAACTCCCAGCATTGCAGTCCCAGTTGAGTTCTCCTTTGCAGTTGACTCCCATGGCTATGCTGTCTTCTAATTCTGCCTCAGACTGATACTATGAGTGAAGGGAGATACGGTCTGTGTTTGGTCCTCTGGTTCCTTGAGATGGAGAAGAAGTCAAGGAGTTCTTGTCTACAGGTCACCACAATCATAAAACCTACAGGTTTTGACTGTACAGACTCAGGTGTGAGTCCTATTTCTGTCCCTCACCAATTGAATGCCCTTTGAAAAGCATTCCAAACAGTTTTCATAATACCTGTTTCACGGAGCTGTGAAAATAAGATGGGACTAATACCAGTGAAGAGCTTTACGTAGTGCCTGGAACCTAGTAGGTTTTGATCAAAATTAGTTTTCATTATTTAAATATTAATAACAAATATGCTAAGTGTGTTCATTATATCCTAAAATAGATTCTTTTAAGGACTCATTCACAAATCTTTTTTGGAATTTTGAAGAGTTTGGATAGAAGTCTCTATTCTTAATTCAGAAAACTGTCTGATATAGACTGTAATATTAGCAGAATCCAGATGAACCATCTTTACATTTGCTTGGCACGGGCCAGGTTAGGAGAAGACGGGGCTTGGGTGTAGGAGAAGGAGCAGAAAGCTGAGGTTTGACGAGCTGACTTTTAAGACAATCTCTCCACTGATTCATTATGTTAGTTTGGGCAAATCATTTCACCTTCTGGATTTGTTTCCGAAACTTGTAAAATGGAGTTCCTTCTCCTGCCTCAAGGGTATAATTTCATTAGACTTCACCATACAGAGGCTCTTCCTTTAGACAAAATAAGAGAAAACAGAAAACAAATTCTTGAATTTACCATCATCTCTTGCCTCCTTATATACATTATTTGGTATTTGTTGTCCAGCTGTGATTGATGCATTTTAAAGTACAGAGCACAATTACAGCAACATTTTTTCCCAGTCTTCTGTTGTTAGGTTTGCTTATTATTTCTCAGTGTTCAGAGCATGTCCCTACATACCTACAATGATTTAGTGAACATTTTACCTACTTAACGCAGATAGATTGTTAAAGATAAATGAACAAAGTGTAACTTCTTCCCATTCTTGTTGCAAAACTTGACTTTATTCTTGAGGCTATAGTGCTAATTTTTATAGCATTGGCATTTATTAAATACACATTATATATCTGACAATGTGCTAAGCATGTTATATGCATTAATCTTAAGAAGGAACGTGTGAAGAAGAGACTATTATTATCATTCCCATTTTACAGATGAACAAATATGCTTAGAGTGATTAGTAACTCTCCAAATTCAAACACCAAAGAAATTGTAAGCTGGACTTTAAACCAAGATCTCTTTGACTGTGGCACTTTTAACTACAGGGTTTCTGGAGACTCCAGAAGTTAGGAAAGACAGTGAAACAAACATCACCTCTCCCTCAAAAATAAAAATTTGAAAAACAAAAAGATGTGTTTATATAAGAGCTTACTGAATACTGTGATGGTTTTTAGCTGAGCATACATAATTAATTTCCTCTCAAATCAATTTAACATCTAAATAATGCAGTACCAGCTAATGGGCTCTTGGCTGACCCAACATTAAGAGAGATATTGCCCCATATACTCATCATAAAGAATGAAGATGAACAACTTGCCTGGTTACATAACATTGTTGTACAACATAAATAAAAGATTCTCTCATTTTGGCAATTGTTCTGTACTGTTCTAAGTTTTGCTAAATCAGACTTCCTTCTAATCTAACAGATGCCAGCAGTTTAAAAGCTGTTCAAGAATTCTTATTTATATCTGGTGTTCAGCTTCGAATAAAGTGAGCTCGCAAATGCAAAGGGAGAGAGGAGGAAAAAAAGCATAACTTAAAAATGGAATTTATTTCCAGCCTTCTAAACACAGATTTCCAATAAACATCCACTTAGAGAACCATTTCATTAAGCTAACTGCAGCCGAAAACAAGTTCCCTGATGTTTCCTTGAGCATTTTATTTTCTAAAATGAATCATTACTTTCTATGTTTTGGCTTGACAATTTCCCCCCACCCCATTGTGTAATTTTGCATTTGTCACTCAAATTGCTTATATTTCCGGAGAATTGTTCCCAGAAATTTATGCTCTGGAATGAGACGGTTAATATGGTGGCATGGGTTTGGAGAAGCTCCCAAGGCACTAAGGTGCGTTGCTTTGTCTTATGAAAAACTGGAGAGGGTCTTGACTTCTTCATTCCAATTAAAGTTCATCAGCCTGGAATGAAAATGATGGATAGCTGTGGCCTTACGAGGAGGTAAGAGAAGTGAAAGCCAGGGCTTTTAAAAACTTTCTTCTATCTGTGGTTTGGTAAGTAATTCAGATATTTGCAAAGCCATTCTTAACACTTCAGTGTAGAGATAAACCCTTTACTAATGGAGAATTGGTGGAAAGTGAAAAAAAAATGAAGGACAATAGTGGAGGGAATACTCTCTATATCCAGACCCCATGTCACTTAAGAATAACTGTCTCAAAAGTCAATTCATCCTAATACGGTTTGGCTTTTGTGTCTTTGGTTAAACAGTAAAACTCTGAGAAAAGGCCTTATACAATTTACTAAAAGGTAGTTATGTTTCACACCTGAGTGTAAGTGCAGGAGGTTATCTTATCAAGAAACTATACTCAAGGTATAGAAACTGGGTATTCATTCCGCCATTCGAAAGATCAGATACAATAATGATAATTACAATAAGCAAAACCTAGAGTCATTTTGAACATTTACTATATGCCTGGTTGGGTGCTAGAATAATAAAGTAAATTCAATCATTTTAGTTTCAAGGCAGCCATGAAAATGAGTATTATTTTAATACCAGCAATATCTAATATTTGTCGGCTGCTTACCTTAAAGCAGGCAATATACTAAACGCGTTGTGTGATGATGTCACTTGATGGTCACAAAAAGCTTTTAATACATGTATCAGTATTCTTATTACTGAGGGTAACAACTATTATTTCTTTCTTTATCTATATGATTCTTCTATTTAACTTTGATGTGTCTAACCATCATTACAAATCTGCAAGGTAAATTCATTATTCCTATTTTAGAGATGAGAAAGTTTAGGTTTAGTGAGGTGAAACAACTTGTCTTAACATGACACAGCCAATTGATTTAAAAAGTTAACAGCTGTTACTTATCGAGGACCTAAGATAGTATTTTAACCCAAGTCTGTATAATTCTAAGTTGTGTGCTCATTCTGTTGTATTGATGCTGCTGTTTCCCCCTTGAACTGCTTGGAGTTAAGAAGCTGTAATTATTAACTCACCAGCTTGTCACTGAAGGAACAGTGAAACAAGACTCTCCATTCATGAGGGCTGGTGTGATCACTGCTCGTTGTATGTGAGAACACTCTGGAACGTTCACAGGCCCCCACTGTACATCTCCTTTAAAAGTGTTGTCATTACTATCTCGTTTCATGGTAGATACAGCAAGATAAGCTGCCAGTACTGACCCAGGCAGCAAACCTGTTTTACCTTAATGCTGAAGTCAATTGTTAAAAGCGTAGGAGTTCTGGCATGCACTGTGTAAACTGGCTGCTGACAGAAACAAACCGAATAATCACTGAAGTGCAGGAGACACCTACTGGTATTTCTGACCACCCATTGTATTCTAGAGAGCCTCTCTCTGTAAGAGGCATTCTTCCCCATTTATAGACCACTTGGATTTTGGTAGGAGAGACTGACTTCACATGGATTTTGGTAGGGGAGGCTGACTTCACCTTCTGGTCCAGGAGGTAAACAGTTGAATAAGTTTAATGAATAAATCTACTTTATTTCCATGCTTACTGATTTACTCTGAATAGGACACTTGAGGCTAGCAGGAGCCCACTTATTTAATTACTGAGAAAAAATATGCTTTTCTAGATGAAATTGTAACATCTGATATATTATTATCCTAATCTCCTGGTTGTCGATTTTGCCACTTTTTCTAGAGAGCTAGAGAATGAAGTCAACCAGGAAGAGTGGAGAACGGGAGATGGAGTGAGAACTGAATTCTGACTTCATCATTTGAGCACCTGTCTACTGCTGTTCCCAAAGGCAAATACCCCAACATCTTTCCATTATGTGAAAAAACAAAAAACAAAGAACATTTCCTCCTTCCCCCCTTTAAAGTCGATTTTACTTGAGGTACTATTATTTGGCAGCTATAATTATCCTGAGTAATTTAGCAAATCAGCAAGAATGTACAGGAAACATGTATCAATCTATTTTTTTTTTCATGAATCAAGTTGCACCTCATTATTAAGAGATTCTACAAGTAAGCCAAGGTCTAGAAAGCACATCTCTGTTTTTTCTTTTCCCATCCAGATGGGAAAGTAGATTAAAATACAAACATTTCCTGACTGCAAATATGCACATACACACATGCATATATACATAAATAAGCTGTCACACAGAGCTGTGTAATCTTTCAGTTAATGTGTGCTGTACATCACCACTCTGTTTAAATCTATGATTGAAGAAGAGTGTATTTCTTTTTAACAACATGAGCAAAGAAATTATTTCCAGTTACATTTTTACAAGTTGCTCTCAATTGTGACATTTATCCTCCATCCCAATCAAGTGTAATTTAGCAGAAAAATTGCAGAATGTTTCTGTGTTTAAAATGTGTGAGGTTTTTGTAGCAATTCCCACTCCCTCAAATTTCCCTACTACATAGGGGTGGGCTTGTGTGGTTCAAACAAACCCATTAAGATCTCAGAGCGCCTCTGAACCCTCTCTCCCACTACAATCAGATGGCCAGTTAAGAAGTTTCACTGGTTTGGTTCACAGTGAATCAATCAAAATGGCTTGAAAGATTAAGGCCCTGTTTGGTTTCAGGTATCTTAATGAAAAACGTGTGTTGATGTGAGACGAGCCCATCATTCATTTAGTGGTTGAGATACAAAATGCGGTTGGATAAGCTCTATTACTCTGGTCTGATGGGACCTTGGGTCTCTAGTCCAGCAGTTGCCAAACCCTGGGCTATGGATCAGTGGATGAAGTTTTCACCATCCTGTGGCAAAAGAAGAAAAATCAATGTTGAATAGTGAAGTTTTTTTTTTTTTTTTTTCTCTCCAAAGCTAAATTTGTTCCATTGAAAATGTTTGTCCTTAATTCAAGGGTATGTTCATCCAATTGTTTGGTTTGAATTGTTTATTTGATAAAATAGTGGTGATATTAAATGATAGTTTTAAAAAATTAATTTAATTGAAAAAATACAATGTGGCAACCGCAAGAATTTTTTGTTGGTCTGGCAACTAATCCTTGTTCTTGGCAATAATGATAATTGTTGATTTTAGGCACTAGCATTTGTGAGGTGCTATCCATATGCCCAGCGCTGTGCTAAATGGTGTGTGTCTTTAATCCTCACCTCAAAACTATGGCAGGGGGGCTACTGTTATTTCCATTTTGCAGGTGAGGAAAATGAAGCCCAGGGAGGTTAAGGAGTTTGACTAAGAGCACACAATCATAAAGTGGAAGAACTCAAGTTTTGTAACAAGTGGTCTTGTCCAGAACTTCATCATACCTGTCATTTGGAATATGAATGTGCTTGGATCAGGGATGATGACAGTGATATCTTTTTGAGCCTATTGGGAAAAGAAAGCTGAATGATAGCTGGTAGATTCTGAAATCAGAATGGAGAGGAGAATTTATTGGCCCCCTATTCTGGAAAGCTTTCAGATGAGGCAGTGAATAGACTAACAGAATCTGAAAAGTTGCAGAAACTGAGAACTCCTTTTTCATATTACAGATTATAAAAAAAAAAGGCAACCAAATAAGTGTCCTGGATAATTTGAATAGCAAGCTCCTGATACTGTTCACTTTCTACTTTGCTATGAAACTGCGGTATTTTTGTTATAAATAAGAGAGAACAGGTCTGTCTTTGTCCACATTTCTTTTATCCCTCTGAATAATTATTCTTGTTTATATTACCTCAACTCCAGGAGATCTTTTAATTTCTTATTTTCCTTACCACTCTAGCCAATTATCTCAAAAGGTACCATAGAAGGGACATTTTTTTCTGTTATCAATAAGGATTAGACATATTCACTCTCAGTAAGGCTAAAATAAATAGAACACAGCCCAAAGGTAGTGGGAAGAGTCTGAGGTGACCTCTAGTACCCCCACCTGCTAATGTTGACACCCTTAGATGGACCCCTCCCATTGAGTGTGGGCAGCACCTATGACTGGCTTCTGTCAGTTGAGTATGGCAAGGATAATAGCATGTCCCTTCTATGATTATATTATGTAGGATTCTAACAATTGTTTTGCTAGAATTCTCTTTCTCCCAGATTGGCCTTTAAGAAGCAGTCATGTTGTGAGTTTCATATGGAAAGGACCACAGAGTGAGAAGCTAAGGATGGTTTCTGCTCAATGATTGGCAAAAACTTGAGGTTCTCATTCCTACAGCCTGCCAGAAACTGAATTCTTCCAATTATTTTAAGAGCTTGGAAGCAGATTCTACTATGCTACAAAGTAGATTCTGCAAGTCTCTTCTGAGATTCTAGAAGAGAATCCTTGGCTAACACCTGGATTGTAGCTTTGCAGAGGACCCAGCTGTGCCTGCACTGCTGATACACAAAAACTGGCAGATAATCAGTGCATGTTGTTTTAAGCTGTTGAGTTGGTACTAATAATGTTACACAGCAACATATATGTAATACTCCAGGTTTGTGGCTTGGGAGGCTAAGATGACATTCCCTGAGAAGAAAAACTCAAAAAGTCCAGAGTGTGAGGATGCAGGAAACAGATGACTTCAGGTGGGTGCATTGGATCTGCAGTGGCTGATGATGTCTCAATGGAAGATGTCCAATAGGCAGAGGGATATATAGACTTGGGGCTTCTCCAAGAAGACTAGCTGGACATAAAGACTTTAGAGTCATTGCAGGTTAGATTTTTCTGGAAGCAGATTCTCAGATGGAAATTAATATGGAAGAGAAGGCCATAGGATAGGTAGGGGTGGGGCAAGCAAATGTGCAATGCGGATCCAACATAGGTGTCTGCTGACCCCAGGGGAGTTCTGATGCTGGGATGGCCCGGCAAGCAGAGTAGGCCTTGACATTCTCCACTGCCAGTTAGCGGATGAAGACTGCCCCTGGGAAGATGTATCCTTGAGTAAAGTAACTCTTTTCAGTTGAGGGCAACTACTGGAGAGGGCTGAGAGTTGAGGTTTATTAGCTGGCAGTGTTCTCAGCAGCTGGGGGAAGAAATCCTTCAGTAGTAAAGGGAATCTGTATCCATGAGAAGGCCACTACATTGGTAACTGCAGGTGTGGGTATGGCCATGCGTCCCCTCAGGGAGTGGAAAGACTGAGCAGGAGGGTTGGAAACCTAGGGAACACCGGGATCATCCTCAAGGGAAGAATGGGAAGATATTGTCAAAAAATTAAATGAGTGAAAAACTTGAGTTTTGTGTCAAGTGAGTAGCACTCTAACGTTTTGGAGGTGGAATGAATAAGCCCTTAGATATGAGTGTGTATTTTATGGCACAAGACATACTTATATTAGATAGACGAAGTCAGGATTTTTGTGGGGAGTCTACCTAACATAGACAATCTTATTATTTTTTAATAACAATGTTTGCTGAACATGCAGGTGTTGTGATATAGCACTGGGATGTGAAAGTGACCCATGCAGTCTGGTGAGGGTTACAGGGAGGAAATAGATATCTATGTTCCCTGTGGTAAGTACCAGGTTTGGGATAGTACAGAGAAGGTGCCCTTTCCCTGGAGCCATCAGGGCTTTCCCACTCTGCTGCAGATCAGACCAAGCATGGAGTAGCTTCCAAAACGCCGAGACCTGGATTCATGTCTCCCGCCATTCACCACTATGCTACCTCAAGTGGGTTAACTTTTATCAACCTCAGCTCCTGCATTTCTAAAATGGGGAAATAACCATTATCCTGCAGAGTTTCTCCAGAAACTATTTCTGATTCATTAATTCAACAAGTATTTATTGATGTCCACAGCATGCCAACCCTGTATGAACATTTTCTATCATAGCATTTTCAAAACATGAAATATACCTGTTGCCATATATGAACTTTCTCTATCACAGAAAGCATTTTCTGGCAGAATCCCAACCATCACTGATCCACCTAGATGAGTCAAGCAATTCTTTGTTAACAAGCAGGAATAAGACATTGAACTGACATTTCTTTTTTAGGCATTGAGATTTTGATAACTTTTTTTCTGACGTTGGTGGGGGAATTACACTACCAACATTAGGGATACTGTTTTACATAATGAATCTTGTTGGCTCTGGTGATTTCAGAGAGACAATACTTAGATGATTTTCCTCTGGCCCTGTTTGATTGAGAGCAGTGGCTGTCCATCATGGTCTTTGCCATGTTAAATATGTGCATTGACACCACGTGGGACAACAGACTAGGCTGGAAAACATACAGTAACTAAGAAAATGCCATGAAGGCTATGTTGAACAGTTTGATGAGAATATTTCAGATTGTATATGAAACCTGCACATTGTACCCCTTGATTGCACTAATGTACACAGCTATGACTTAACAATAAAAATAAATAAATTTAAAAAAAAAGAGAAAGAGAGAAAGGCAACTTAGATGAAATATTTTAGTGGAGCAGTATAGATAGAAGACATTTAATCTCCAAGACCATGTTTGTCATTAATAACCAACACATGTTTGTCAATAATGTGCTTTCACCAATTTCTTAAAAGGTCTTTTAAGGAAAATTGTATCATAACCAAAAAGGTTATTTGAGAGTGAAAGAGGAACTAATCAAAAAATGTCTGCTGACTTTATCATCAAGGATGAGTTTTTTTTTTTTTGCAGTTGTTGGCTGGGCTGGGTTTGAACCTGCCACCTCCAGCATATGGGGCCAGCGCCCTACCCCTTTGAGCCACAGGTGCCACCCCAGAAGAGTTCTGCTTTTTACTTTTATCTTATCTTCAAGCAACTTCTTCATAGGCTATGTAGATTTTATCTCTTTTTATTCCTAAGAAAGATAAAACTTGATATGTACTGAATGCTACTATGTTACAAACTGTGTCCTTTGTGTGTATCTGCACATTTAACTCTGCTTATGAGGTGTCTGCTATGATCAGTCTGAATGCATAGTTGAGGCCAGTGGTGCACAGAGAGGTTGAGTAACTCACAAAAAGTCACAATATTACTAAGTGGTGGAGCCAGGATTAATCCCCCTGGTCTGGCACAGACCATTGTAGTAAATAGCCTCTCACAATTATTAAACGGCTGTCTTCTCCTTTATCTGGTGCCCACACTCTCCGTCTCACCATAGCAGACATACCTTTGTTTCCCTCTAATGGTCTGATATCCACTTATGTCTCCAGACTCATTGCAGACACCTCTCTAATTTTCCTCTTAGATCTACTGACTTTACTCAGCCTCTCCAAAAATCTCTTCTGAGTGCCTGCAGAACACATACTGTTTCTTTTTTTCTTTCTTTTTTTTATTAATTTAATTTTTATTGTTAAATCATAGCTGTGTACATTAGTGCAATCAAGGGGTACAATGTGCGGGTTTCATATGCAATCTGAAATATTCTCATCAAACTGTTCAACGTAGCCTTCATGGCATTTTCTTAGTTACTGTATGTAGGCATTTGTATTCTGCATTTAGTAAGTTTTGCCTGTATCCATTCTAAGATGCACCGTTCTTGAGTCATCCATGTCCCTTTCTTCCTGTATGCCTGTACCCTCTTCTGGATGTGTTTTACAGCTCCCTTCCTCCACACATGCTTCTCCATCTCTTTCCCGACACATTCTTCTTTGTAGCACATTGCACAAGTATGACTAACTACTAAATTATGCATATATGTTGGATCCCAGGTTGGACGCTGTCGCCCCCTCCTAACTCTCATGGTCCATGAGGATGGGGCCATGTCTTTCTGTATCCATAGTGCCCTGCACAGAGTAAGGACTCAGTTAATAACTGTTGGATGTTATGGGATGAATTGTTTCTATCCTCAAAAGTCATTGAAGTCCTAAATGCCAATGCCTCAGGAAGTGACCATATTTGGAGATAAGATATTTAAAAAGGTAATTATGGGAAAATGAGGATCAGGTGAACTCTAACCCAGTGTGACTGGTGTCCTTAAAAGAAAACATTAGGACAAAGTTAAAGCAGAGAGACAACCATGTGAGGACACGGAGAAAAGCTGACCATCTACAAGCCAAAGAGAGAGGCCTCAGAGGAAGCTAAGTCTGCTGACACTTGATCTCAGCCTTCTAGCCGCCAGAACTGTGAGAGTGTACATTTATTTTGCTACATCACCCACTCTGTGGGACTTTGCTATGTCAGCTCTAGCAAACTAATGCTTTGGATAATTGACATTCTCTATGTCAGACTGGCCTCTCTCCAACTCTAATTTCCATCGCTTTGCATGTCAAACTACCACTTCCTCTTTACCATATTTTATCCACAAGGCTCTGTTGTTTTTGTTGTCTCTTTTTGACTTAAAGTAACTAATAGACTAGAATGTCTATGCAAATACCTTATTGTCTTTACTAGTATTGTTTATTATTTCCACCAGGGTGATTACAACGATGCAAGCTTTGCTGCCCAATTTTTAATCTCTAAGTCTGTACCTATCACAGACATCCATATAATCATTTTGAATATTTGGTGTGGAAACTGTTGAGGAGCAAATGAGAGAACTTCTCCCAGCTACTGCAGGCCCATAAATTCAAGTGAGCTCATTATTTTCTTTTCTGATATGTAATGTCGCTCTAGAAAATTATCATTTAATCAGCAGTAATGACTCTCATATTTCCGCTGCACTGCTTGTTAATCTCCCTACCTAGCATAAAGAGGAGGTCTTTAGCAATGCAAATACAATCTCAGCTTAAAATGGGAGCTCTGCAGAAAGAAGGGACCTTACCCCATTCTTCTATTGTCATAGAAGCAAAATAGTAGCTTTTAATAGTAGCCTTCAATAGTCACAGAAGCAAAGCAATAATTGTACTCTGTCTGATGGGCTAAGTATGATTACCCTTGGAAGGTAGTTAAATGGAGGAAATGGTTCATTTGGATTTGTTAAGTTTATATCACTTATATCCCTTGGTCCATTTGGAGTGTTACACATTTATCAAAAGCCTGTGTGTTTCCAACTCTGTCCTCCCTCCTCTCTCTCTGTCCTCATCATGCACACCCTCCTGCTTACTGTTCTCTGTTTACTCCTCTTCGAACTCCTTGAGAAGATTAAGCTCCTTCCCACCTCAGTGCTTTCATACATGCCATTGCCTCTGGCCCCTGCCTGTGACCCCTTTCCCTGTGTTTTATGCCTGATAACTTCAGATCTTAAGGCTCTTTTCACTGCTGGCTTCTGGAGGAAGATTTCCTTGAATTTCTCAGGACATGATAGATGCCACAATGGGTTGCATATTAGTTCCCAAAATATAGATGGTATTTTTCCTCAGAGCATTGGTCACAACATAAAATGTTTGGATTTATAGTCTATAACTTCCTGGATTTGTCCCTAATATTTGGAAGGGCAAACAAATAGACCACTTTTTTTCTTTTTTTTTTGTTTTGACTCTCAATTATACACATAGATGCAGAGGATGCCACAAAGAATTTCTGTCTCCTTCCTGCCTTTTTTTTGAGACTGAATCTCTCTCTGTCCTCCCAGGGTTGAGTGCTGCGGCATCGTCATAGCTCACAGCAACCTCAAACTCTTGCCTCAGCTTCCCGAGTAGCTGGGACTACAGGTATGGACCACTGCATCCAGGTAGATTTTTAATTTTAGTAGAGATGGGGTCTGGCTCTGGCTCTGGCTCAGGCTAGTTTTGAACTCC
This sequence comes from Nycticebus coucang, assembly GCF_027406575.1. Taxonomy (NCBI): domain Eukaryota; kingdom Metazoa; phylum Chordata; class Mammalia; order Primates; family Lorisidae; genus Nycticebus; species Nycticebus coucang. Next base: position 44,232,733 of record NC_069796.1, on the reverse strand, counting down.
TGAGCTCAGTCAATCCTCCTGCCTCAGCCTTCCAGACTATGAGTTATAGGCATGAGCCACCAGGCTGGTCTTTTTTCCTCCCTTTAAGTGACTCACACGGAGGCCTTTTGTTTTCCCTTCCCTCTGTGAAGTTACTTGGCCCCACAGCCTCATAATTATCATCCACCAGCCACTCTTTTTCTCTCTCAATCTCTGGCTCACACAATCCCTCATATGATTACACTGGATTTCCTGTAGTATTTGTGGGTGGATGGTAGAAGGCAGGAGGACTGGTGAGTCAGGAGGGCCCCAGACCAGAAGAGCAGGATGTAGCCAGGGAGAAACATCTGAAAGACAAAGAAATCTCTCTCGACAGTATTTGCCACTTCTTATAGCATAAACCAAGAAAAAATAATTTAAGAGTAGCTTTTGCTATTGTTTCTTGAGTTCATTCCCTCTCTAAGTTACTTTTCTAAAATACGCATAGGACCCCAAATTCTTCTTCAAATCTTTCAGTGGTTTCCCTTGCCCGGTACGATAATGTAGGATAATGTTCACATTTTCCAACATGACACAAGTTTTTCTACTGTCTCATGAAATGATTTCGATCACCTCTCTAGCTTCACCTACTGCTACTCTCTACTTGCCACAAGTACTTAGTGCCCGTGCAATACTGGTCTACTCAGAATTTTCCAGAAGGAGTTATCTCCCCCAGCCTTTACTAACCTTCTCCCCCCCACACCTGGTTAACTCTTATTTCATAAATTAGAACCCTATTAAGAGGCTTTCCCTTTTGTGAGGTCTTCACAGATTCTTACCCCAAGAAGAATAAGGGAAGAACATTATAGAATACTAAAATATAGGCCAGGTATGGTGGCTCACACCTGTAATCCTAGCACTTTGAGAGGCCTAAGTGAGTGGATTGCCTGAGCTCAGAAGTTTGAGACCAGCCTGAGGAAGAGCAAGACCCTATCTCTATGCCGAGGGTGGTGGGTTCAAACCCGGCCCCGGCCAAACTGCAACAAAAAAAAATAGCCGGGTGTTGTGGCAGGCGCCTGTAGTCCCAGCTGCTCGGGAGGCTGAGGCAAGAGAATCGCGTAAGCCCGAGAGTTAGAGGTTGCTGTGAGCCGTGTGATGCCACGGCACTCTACCGAGGGTGGTACAGTGAGACTCTGTCTCTACAAAAAAAAAAAAAAAAAAGACCTCCTCTGCTAAGACATTATTCTTAGTAAAGCATCACAAGAATGGAGAAGCATGAATCCTATGTACTCAATCTTGATATGAGGTCAATTAATGACAATTAAGGTTATGGGGGGGGAAGCAGAAAGAGGGATGGAGGGAGGGGGGTGGGGCCTTAGTGTGTGTCACACTTTATGGGGGCAAGACATGATTGCAAGAGGGACTTTACCTAACAATTGTAATCAGTGTAACTGGCTTATTGTCCCCTCAATGAATCCCCAACCATAAAAAAAAAAAAACTTTATTTACAAAAAAAAAAAGAAAAAAAAGACGCTATCTCTAAAAAACCATAGCCAAGCATCATGGCAGGTGCCTGTAGTCCCAGCTACTTGGGAGGCTGAGGCAAGAGGGTTGCTTTAGCCCAAGGGTTTGAGGTTACTGTGAGCTATGATGCCATGGCACTCTACCAAGGGTAACAAAGTAAGACTCTGTTTCAAAAAAAATATTAAATATGTTTACACTATGTTGTGATAAAAATTAACATTTCATTAGAAAAAATTCTATCATCTCTCTATCATCAAATTATCAGCTAATAATTATAAGACACTAATGGTGTTTCAGCTTCTAGTTCAAATATATATACACATAATTTAAGTCTCTCAGCATCCCCTTTTTTTATCATTAAAAAGAAATTTAAAACTCAGTTTAATTTCAAGGGTTTGTATAAGATAGAGAATGCAGGTTACATTTTACATTTTAAAAACTCAAAATATTTTGTATTATAAATAAAGAAAAAGTGATATGCTGTTATGAATGGTGAAAACATTATATAAACTTTAGAAGACTGCTTGATGCATCTTTATCAATGTAGTTTCATATGTCTACCAATTTTATTTATAGAACAAATCTCTGTAATCAAATTATCATTCATGTTCATGCCCCCACATGGGAAGTGGTAGGTGAATATCTGTAGAAATATAATTATCTGCTCCTCCACTCAGAAGTAGCCCTGTGTTTGTCCAGTCTACACTCAGAACTTTGTCTTCATGAACAGCCAGATCATAGAGAGGAGCCTTACAACTTCTTGTATCCCAAAGCTTGACAATGTTATCTAAAGAACCTGAAATCAGCCGCTGTCCATGGGTAGGAGACCACTTTACTGATGTCACCCAGCCTGTATGTGAGGTTAAGGACAGTGACACCAAAGAACCATCTTTAGTTTGGGGATCCCACAGTCTGATATGACTATCTGTACTTCCAGATGCTAGGCATTTACAAAGTGGAGAATAGGAAATACAGTTAAACACTTTATTTCCTGTCAAAGTTGACTTAAGACTGCCAGACTCAACATCCCACACTCTATGTGATCCCAAGATGCACTGCAAATTTCTTCAGCATCTGACCATAGAACTGAGGAAATTGCTTCCTTGTGGCCAGACAGGGTCACCATGGGAGTCCTTGTTAGTCCCAACTGCTCTGTTTTCTGTTTCTTTCATGGTCAATTTGAGGATTCCTCCATTTCATCTTCTTTTTTTGTAGGCACTGAAGACCAAATCTTTAGTATCTTATCCCAGGAGCTATTGCAAAATTTAGTTCCTGAGCTATCAACAGCTATAGAGTCCACATTTCCAGCATGACCTCTGCAGCAGTGCAGAGCTTTTACTTTGTTTCTCTCTACATTCCACTCCCATAAGAGAACAGTCTGATCCGTAGAGGCACTCGATAACAAGCAAGGCAAACTGTCTTTTTTCCCCCAGGCCACATCTTTTACAACATTTGTATGTCCCACAATTGTCATTATCAACTTTCTGTCCAAAGACCAGATCTGAGAAGTCTTATTGTAAGAACCAGCCAAGATCCATTCCTCTGCTCCTTTAATTGAGCTGATCCAGTCATCATGGAACATACATTGCTCTGGCTGGGGTGCGGTATACTTTTCTACGTATTCTAGTTCCACAACTTCTTCTGATGAGATGGTCTCCAGTTCCATCTGTTTGAGCAAGGGCATCCACAGAAACTGGCCCTTGATAAGGAAATCAAACTCCACATGTTGTGGAACTCATTTTTGTCTTTCAGCAATTTATTGATGATGTTACTAAGATGAGCAATTTCAGAGGCAGCAGGGATTGAAAAGGGAACATCATCTATCACATATTTCTTATTATCAGTATAGAAGCATGTTTGAAGCTGAGCCATAGTGGGTGGTCCACAGAAATGTATGAGTTAGTAGTCATAGAATGGAGCTCTTGTCTCTTAGGACTACAAAGAGGAAACTCAAAAATTATGCTGCAAAGGTAAGTGAGAAGTAGCAGTCTAAGGCTGGCCTCTGCTTTCTTTCCTTAGGGCTCCTCCACATCACAGCAACCCTTTTGAAAGATGGGAAATCAAGGTTTCCAAGTGAAGTAAAATGTTCAAGGTCTTGCCTATAAGGGTGGAATAGGGATTTGAATCTGAGCAATCTGGCTCCAGCACCCATGGTATTTACTATGAATCAATTTACTTCACTGTGCTGTGTGTTATACAAATACCTATTAATTATTTGTGCATGTATCATACCGTACTGCAGTAATTCTTGTTTTTTTTTTGTGCTCCTTACAAGACTGAGTGCTCCAAGACCAAGAATTAATATGTTTTAATTTTGTACAACCTCAACTATATGCATTAGCATACTCTTTGCTATGTAGTAATATTTGCTGAATTTACTTTCAATGCAGTTTATACAAATCTTGGAAGCTGGCTTCATTGCTTGATCAAATTCCATGACTTCTGTATTGTCTTTCAACATTAAGATTAAAATGTTAATCTTCTCAGTATAAACAAATTTAATTATTGCAGTTATTTTTCTTTGTCCGGAGGTGAAGAGTATGTGTTCTTAATAAATCAAACTGATAAACAAACATAGCACAGTTATAAGGTAGATCATTTCCTGCTCCAGGAATAAAAAAATTGCCTTGATCCTATGCTACCAGATTCCAAGTCTTTCACTTCCATGGGTGGAGAACCTGTCGAGAGAAAAATCCTCCAGAGAAAATTAATGTGGTCAGAGAAATAATCTACAAGGAGTTTATTGGGTGAGGAATAAAGCATTCTCACATACTAAGAGTTTCTCAAACAAACTAATAAGAAGCTTTAGGAACTCTCAGAATTGGTGACATCTGACTCCTTAGAGAGATATCTAAGGAATTTAGTAAGTCTCAGGGTTAAGTGTTGGGGATAAATTGAATGTTGGAGTATAAGAGAGATGGCCTTGATTGTTTGGATGGAGGTGCCAATAATCAAGAAGAAAAAACACAGAATGAAAAACAAACATATCTACTCCCCAAAACCAGGAGGGAGGGCAAAAGAATGGAATAAAAAATGAATTATTCTCCTCCTTTATCAAACTTGAACTAATTTGTAGAAAAAGAGAACTGTGTTGGCTTCAGTTACTGAATCTTGATAAAGGTAGGTGAAAAATTAGATTTAAGCACAGCTGAAAGCAGGAACTTACGATCATGATGCTAGATATAATTTGCATGTAGTGACATGCAAGAATACTAATTTTACTGTTCTATGTAACAAACATTCCTATTAATCAGTGAAACATTTCCATCATCCCAGAAACTCCTTTAGTATCCTTTTAAAAACCATATCCCCCTTGAAAATATTTTCAAGAAAAATATTCACACTGTTTCAATCATAGTAGCTAGACACAGCTATTCTGATTTCTAGAACCATACATTTGTTTTGCTTATTCTAGAACTTTTATGAATTAATTTACACAGTATGCACTTTCATGTCTGGCTTCTTTCACACAGCATGTTTTTGAGATTCATGGATGTTTTTATGCTTATAAAAAATGTTTCTTTTTATTCCTGAGTAGTATTGCTGTGTTTGAAAATGGCAAATTTACTTATTCATTCTCTTATTGATATATATTTGAGTATTTCTAGTTTTTTAGTTGTTATGAATAAAGTTGCTATAAGTATTCTTGTAAAATATTTTTTAAAGTCGTATGTTGTTAATCCTCTGGGATAAATACTTAGGAGTGTAATTTCTATTCAAAATGTAGCTATATGTTCACTTTTTAAAGAATGTTAAAACTCACTCAACTACAAAAGTAAACAGTAAGAGAGGAAGTAAGGAACAGAGGATATATGAAGCAACCAGAAAACAATCAATAAGATTATAGGATAAGAGGATAAGTCCTTATCTATCAATAATAAACTTGAATTTAAGCAGATTGAACTTTCCACTCAAAAGATACAGATTGTCTGGATCAAAAAACAAAACAAAGTGAAACCATACAAGACATGACTGTATACTCTATCTAAGAAACATATTCCATTTGTATTCCAAGACACACACAGACTAATAGTAGAGGGATGGAAAAAGATGATTTATGCAAATAGAAACCAGGCTTTTGTTACATTAAATAAAAGATACTTAAATAAAAAAAAAAACTATTGTAATAAACAAAAAAGTGTATTAGATAATATTAATGGGATTGATTCATACTGAGTATAACAATTATAATATATATGTACCCAGATATATGCAGAAGTTACATCTACAAGGAGAGATAGACTCCAATACAATAATAGTGGAGGACTTCAACATCCTATTCTTGGTATTGAAAATCAATGAAGAAACATTGGCTATAATTGGACAATAGGAAAAACATGGACTTAACTGGTATTTATAGAGCATTTCACCCAACAGCTACAGAATATACCTCTTTTAATCAGTACATGACACATTTTCCAGAATTGATCAAGTGTTAGACACAAAAAAACTTAAAAAATCAAAATATGTCAGATATCTTTTCTTATTATAATTCAATAACAAGAGGAACATTTGAAACTGTACAAATACATGGAAATTAAACAACATGTTACTAAACTACAAAGAAGTTAAGGAAGAAACTAAGAAGAAAATTTTAAAATGTGTGAAATAAATAAAAGTAGAAAGACAACATATCAAAACCTATGGCATACAGCGAAAGCAGTGCTGAGAAGGAATTTATAGCAATAATGCCTACATCAAAAATGTCAAAAGACTTCAAAGAAGCAACCGAACAATGAACCTCAAAGAATAGAAAAGTAAGAAAAAAACCAACCTCCAAATTAGTAGAAGGAAAGAAATAATAAAGGTCAGGGGAGAAATAAATAAAATTGAGATAAAAATAGAAAAGATGAACAAAGTAAAAGTTCTTTTTAAAAAGAAACACATAATCCACATACCATTATTTAGACTAAGAAAAAAAGAGTGAAAACACAAATAAAATCAGCAAAAAAAAAAAAAAAGAGAGAAGATTTTATAACTCATACCACAGAACTTAAAGGATCCTTAGAGATTACAATGAATAACTAAATGCTAATAATATATTTTTATTTGGGATCCATTGCTAGAGAGCTGATGTGCTCTTTTGGGGATGTCTTTTCATTCTGATTTTTCATACTTCCAGAGTTCTTACACTAATTTCTTCTCATCTGGAGCAGCTGTTGCTTCTTATATTTGTTTTTGGATTTTCTTTTGGTTTGATGGGGCTCCCTCCCTTTGCACTCTTAAGGATGTTTCTTAGCATATGTTTAGTGTGGTTTGGTTTTTGCATGCAGGTACATTGATGGGGTTCTAGGTTCTGGATAGATACCTTGGTTATAGATATCCTTAGTGTGGTGGTTTTCTCAATTATTAGTTATTTGGAAGCTGTAGTGGTGTGTATACTATGTATATGAGCAGATCCTTGTTCTCATGTTGACAAAAGAAGATGGAGGTCTTTGAAATACTTTCTCTTTTCTTAGCCCTAATTAACAGTGTAAATTATACTGTGATGCCCACTCTAATCTCTGAGACAGTAGGTGGTGCTTGAAGGTAAGAGTCAGCCATGCCTCTTTCCATGAGTTTCCAAGTTTCTCAGAAATTGATCTCTTCTTATATCTTACTCCTTATTGTTCTACTATACAACTTCTTCCCATGGGCTCTCCAATATGTTCTAATACATTTCCATCAGAGTTTTGAAGATGAAGGAGAGAAATAAGTCAAGGAATCTGATCAATCTCTAGAAGCTGGAAATTGGAAGAAAAGATATTCTCCTGTAAGGCCTCCCACAAATAGCACTACCTTGAAGACACCTTGATTTTAGCCCAGTGAAACCTAGTTTAGCATGACCTTCATAACTGTAAGATAATAATTTTATGTTGTTTAAGTAAGTCCATAGTAATTTTCCAGCCACAATAGAAAAATATTATGCCTCTTGCTAATTTTGGAAAATTCTTGGCTATTATTTCTATTTCTTCTCTATTTTCTCCCTTACTTTCTTCATAGCATTCAGCTATTACTGTTACATGTATCCTTAGTAATTTAATTTTTCCCACAAATCTTGGATTTTTTTTCTTTTTGTTTCAGTTTCAATAATTTCTTTTACCTGCATTCAAGTTCTCTGATGTTTTCCCACTCTGATACTACTTAAAAAATTATTTCCAGCAATTCCACTTGATACTTTTTGGTGTAGTTTTTATTTCTCTGGTGAAATTTCTCTTCTGGTTATGCTTTCTGTCTGGCTTTTTCACTGCATTTGTTTACATATTTATCTTAGTTATTTTAAAGACTCTGTGGTGATCCTAACATCTTAATCATCTTTACGTCTGTTTTTCTGGTGCATATATTTAGGTCTTCATGTCTCTCAATGATAGGTTGCAATTTACATCATCTTTGAATATTTAATTATTTTTATTGAATGCCAAGCATGTGTATAAGAGAACAGTAGAGATAAAAGCAAATATTTATTCCTAGAGAATGACATCTCCCCCCCTTTTTTTTTAATCAAACTCTTAGTACGTGAGGGATGGCAAGGAGGATTGAAGTAAAATAGTTCTAGTCTGTCTTTGAGCTGGCTCTGAGATTTTCTGTGCTTTAGTTAGATTCAGTTCATTAAATGCATCAGATTAATTCAGGGTAGAATCAATTTTTTAAATTCAAAGTTGAGTTCTGAGTATCTAGGAGTTATGGCTTATTTTTCATACCCAGCTATCCTATTTTAACAAGACCTAAGCTTGGAATTCCGTGTCAATCTTCCTCATTTTTCCTGTCCTCCTTCTAGTGGTAGACAGTCAGTGTTTGTTATTCAATGTAAAGCTCTCAGGGATTATCGCATTTTCTCAGTTCTCCTTCCCTGTCCTTATTCTTCAGCAGGCTTCACAAATCTGTGGCACAGTGTGGTTTTGTTTAGCTCTCTTGCCTCTTCTCTAGGTTCAGATTGTCACTGCTTCAAAGTTAGTGTAAGGCTCAGATCTTCTGTGGGGTTTCTCTACGTTCTCAGGCCCTGCCCTCTGAACTCAGCAGGCACATGTGACTATGCGTCCAGAGCCACCTCTTTCTTTTTTTTTTTTATTTTTAAAATTTTTTTCCAGTGCCACCTCTTTCTATTCATTGATCTTGGGTCTTCACTCTTTGACTTGGCATTAGTCTCTCAAAACAGCTTTTCTACACAGCAGGAGGTCTGGTTGTCAGAAGATTGGCATTCATATGCTTATAATATTTGTGAGCAGATAAAAATTTAATTATATAGAGTTAAGAGTGTTTATATGTGTGTTTGTGTGTAAACATATGCAGTCAATTCTCATTATTCATAGATTCTGTATTTTATTTATTTATTTATTTTTACTATGGCCCATGGGCTATATTTTTCCTGCCACCTTTTTTTCCTTACTAAATCATTATTGTGTACAGTGATGCATTTGTGGGGTACAGTGTCTTGATTTGATATACAATGTGAAATGCTTACATTGAACTGATTAATACAGCCATCACCTCGCTTACTTATTTGTTGTGGTAAGATAATGATACTCTGAGTCCCCTGATGCATACATTCTTGGTTGAGGTCAAATAAAGTGATGCTACCTTCTTATTTAATCCTTATAAGTATCCCATGAGATAGCTATTATCTTTTTGTCTTTTTTAAAGAAATTGAAGCTCAGAGACAGTGCCTTGTCTAATATCATACAAATACTAAAATGTTTAGATTTAAATACTAAAAGTTTGAATTCAAATACAGGCTTTTCCTCCCCAGATCCAGTGGTCTTAGCATCCACTGTTTACCACTTCTTTAATTGGGCTTGACTTATGGTTCATGACCATTTCTGGACCACTAACTATCTAAATGATGGGGGCCTAAACTAGCCTCGTTCAGAGAACATGCTTACTCCTTGAACAGCTCAGCTATCTAGAATGTTGAATGGCTTCTATGGGGGGAAGGCAGAGGAACATTTAGAATCTGAAACAGGTACCATGGACATATCAGACATTACATTTGAGGACCCAAGTTGCAGAGATTCTTATGAGAGTTTGATGTTCTCACACTGGGAAGCTCTGATGAGTAGAAAGGAAAAAAACAAAATGAAATAAAACAAAAACCCCAAGGAACACAGGTAGATCCCCTTCCAAACCCTTAGTCTATTTGCTATCTGTATGATCTCCAGGAATATTACTTAGTTTTTCTTAGGTTTAGTGTTTCAACTGCAAAATAAATCTAATACATGCGCTTATATGGTAATTTTTAAAATCAAATAAGATAATGTAAGGGGTCTTGCCAAGCATATGTATTCCATTATATGTCCTTCTACTCAATTGTAGTTAATTTAAAGTGAATATTCAACAGGATGTTTTTAGATGTTTGTGTGTAGTTTATCATCCCCTTGGAAATCCTATAATTTCTTTATTAGCAATACAGTCAGAAAATGAGAATTGAATTTGTTTTGCATAGAAAATGCTAACTTGGCTTTTGACTTGACGTTTTCCTTCAAATCCAGAGGAAATATAGTACAACACAAAGCTTAAGCAATCTCTCGCTCTTCTTTTTTTCTCTCTCTCTGTTGTATACTAATTGTTCTCCTTGGTCTTAACATGCTTCCTTTGGTGACTATCAGAGTTATCTTTTAAAAATTCTTAAAAGTTGTGGTAAGGCCAGGTGCAGTCACTCATACCTTTAGTCCTAGCACTTTGGGAGGCCAAGATAGCTGAATTTCTTGAGCTTAGGAGTTTAAAACCAGCCTGAGCAAGTATGAGACCCCATCTCTACTGCAAATAGAAAAACTAGCCTGGCACTGTGGTGGGCGCCTATAGTCCCAGCTACTCAGGAGGCTGAGGCAAGAGGATTGCTTGAGCCCAAGAGTTTGAGGTTGTTGTGAGTTGTGATGATGCTAAGGCCCTCTAACCAGGGCGACGGAATGAGACTCCATCTCAAAAGACAAACAAAAATTGTGGTAAGATTCACCTAACACAATTTTTTTTCTGGTGCATATATTTATTTATATTGTACTAAAATACGTATAACAAAATTTACCACTTTAATCATTTTTAGATGTACATAAGTGGTATTAAGTACATATACATTGTTGTGTCAGCATCTTCACTACCCATATTTAGAACCTTTTTTATCTTCCTAAACTGAAACTCTAAAACGACTGAACAATAACTCCTATTTTTCCCTCCCTTCTGGGGTTCTTTTTCTTGAGCTAAGACATTGTCATCAGAAAATATCTCTCATACTATTCATACGTCTCCTGGATATGAAGAAATGATAGCACATTATCACATTAGAAGTGAGAAACTTTAATACATGTATGTAGTACAATACAAAGACAAACATTTGCTGAGTGCTTCCTCTGTACCAGGAATTATGCTAAGCACTTTACAGGCATTATCTAATTTAATCCTCTCAATAAACTTAGAAAGCAGGATTTTTTAATTTGAAAAATGAGAAAATCAAAGCATGGAGAAAGTAAATAGCTTTGTCTAAGAGTGTACAGATGCTTGGGGCAGAGCTGGCATTTGAGCTCAGGATCATATGACATGGGAAATCATCATTGGGAACACCTGTTACCCATACAGACTTTTGTCTAAGATGTGACCTGAGAACTTACATTTTTAACAAACACAAAAGGAGGGCTTGTTAAAATAGAGATTCCTGTACCTCACCCCTGGAGAAGCTGATTTGGGAACTCTGGAGTGGGACCTGAGATTCAGTATAGATAATAAGCTCTCAGGTGGTGGCAAAATTTCTGGGACATTTTGAATAACCAGTCTGGAGGTGTATGATTCAGGAGATGTGGGTCATTATGAAAAACAGAGAACTATCTCATATTATCTGTATAATAATTGTTTATCTTAGAGTTATCTACAGAGAAAGGACCTCCAGGCTTTGGATAAAAAATCAAAAACATTCAGACAAGAAGAAAAGGGGAGGAAATTAATCAGTGTGAGAGTGGGAAGTTATGGACCCCCAAGGCATAAAAAGTGTAAGAGATCACCTCAGAGCTTTCCTGGACTGATTGGGGGAGAGGATTGGCTCCCAGGCCAAGGAGTGGTTGACTTAGATTGAGAAGTAATCACTATGGATTCAGTGGGGCAAACTGAAGTGGGGCCAGGTTGTCAAGAGGTATCTGTAGGCATCAAACAAGGTGCAATGTCCACAAACAAAACTAAGGCCTAGGAAATGCAGAAAAGAGGCCCAATTTTTCTGGCAAGAGTATCTAGGGTTCAAATAATCTACAAAAGATGAGAAGTATTGATCCCGAATAGAAATGTTGCCAGTAGCCTGAGGGAGGGAGTACAGACAGGTCTGACCACACATCATCCGTTGAGGTGGATAACTTACTTGACTTTCCTGGTTGGGACAATGGAGAACACAAGGTTAGCACCCTCTTCTAGAATGAATGCAGCCCCTATAAAGAATTTTTAGCTGGAAATCGTTGCACAGACAGAAAGCCCATATGCCTGAGAGTTTAGCCACAGAAGGGAAGAGTCCAGTAAAGTATTCCAACAGCAGCTTGGGACCATCATGCACTTACCCAGTAGGGTCATCCACAACTATACTGTGTAGCATGTGAATGCAAAATAATTGATTGATGTGATGGCTTAAGGTAATAATTAGGGAAATAGTTCACTCTGCTTACAACATGGTTATTCATATTACCCCAGCATGGGGCAATGTTTTGTGCTGTTCTCTGCTGCTGGCTCAGATGGAAACTTGAAGTTTTCTTTCTTTTTTTTTTTTTTTTTATTAAATCATAGCTGTGTACATTGATATGATCATGGGGCATCATTCACTAGCTTCACAGACCGTTTGACACACTTTCATCACACTGGTTGACATAGCCTTCCTGGCATTCTCTCAGTTACTGTACCAAGACTCTTACATTTCACATTTACCAAGTTTCACATATACCTTGTAAGATGCACCGCTGGTATAATCCAACCAATCCCCTTCCCTCTACCCACCTCCCCCCACCCTCCCCTCCCTTTCCCCCTATTCTTAGGTTATAATTGGGTTATACCTTTCATGTGAAAACCTTAAATTAGTTTCGTAGTAGGGCTGAGTACATTGGGTACTTTTTCTTCCATTCTTGAGATACTTTACTAAGAAGAATATGTTCCAGCTCCATCCATGTAAACATGAAAGAGGTAAAGTCTCCATCTTTCTTTAAGGCTGCCTAATATTCCATGGTGTACATATACCACAATTTATTAACCCATTCATGGATTGATGGGCATTTGGGTTTTTTCCATGACTTAGCAATTATGAATAGGGCTGAAATAAACATTCTGGTACAAATATCTTTGTTATGATGTGATTTTTGGTTTTCTGGGTATATGCCCAGTAGAGGGATTACAGGATTGAATGGTAGGTCTATTTTTAGATCTCTAAGTGTTCTCCATATCTCTTTCCAAAAGGAATGTATTAATTTGCATTCCCAACAGCAGTGCAGAAGTGTTCCCTTTTCTCTACATCCGCGCCAGAATCTGTGGTCTTGGGATTTTGTGATGTAGGCTAGTCTCACTGGAGTTAGATGATATCTCAAAGTAGTTTTGATTTGCATTTCTCTGATGATTAAAGATGATGAGCATTTTTTCATATGTCTGAAGGCCGCGTGCCTGTCTTCTTCAGAGAAGTTTCTCTTCAAATCCCTTGCCCAGCCTGCGATGGGATCACTTGTTCTTTTCTTGCTAATGCATTTGAGTTCTCTGTGGATTCTGGTTATTAAACCTTTGTCAGAGACATAACCTGCAAATATCTTCTCCCATTCTGAGGGCTGTCTGCTTGCTTTACTTACTGTGTTCCTGGCTGTGCAGAAGCTTTTTAGTTTGATCAAGTCCCAAAAGTGTATTTTTGAAGCTGCTTTAATTGCCCAGGGGGTCCTCCTCATAAAATATTCTCCCAGACCAATTTCTTCAAGGGTTTTCCCTGCACTCTCCTCTAGTATTTTTATAGTTTCATGTCTTAAGTTTAAATCTTTAATCCAGTGAGAGTCTATCTTAGTTAATGGTGAAAGGTGTGGGTCCAGTTTCAGTCTTCTGCAGGTTGCCAGCCAATTCAAGATCAGAAAATACTGGTAGATCAAGAAAATCTTCTTGATTTCTTCTTCAGGATTTCTTCTTCATCCAGATGTACATCTGACTGGAGGAAGAATTATCTAGCAGCTGTGGATAGCTATGACATCTATTCTTGACTATCTCTCATAATTATCTCATTTTAAAAACAAATATGTTTTAAATAACCTTTTATGATTACAAAGGGATTATGTGTTTATTGTAAAAACTGCATGGAATATTAAAGCAAGTACTTGCAAATACACTTCCTGTGTGCTCTTACAGGCCCTGCAGATAGTGTGGTGAACAAATATTTTAGGATTCCATAATCCTACCTCCCAAAAGTGATTACCATTCATGTTTATTTGCTTGTTTTATTTTGGTTTGGCTTTATCTGGATTCTGTTCTACATACTGTTTTATATTCCACTTTTAAAATTAACAGTGTTTCATGAATAATATCCCCCATCATTATCTAATTGGCTATGGCTCCATAGTATTTATATTCTATTTCAAAGATCTCGGTACGTCTGTTCCTCTTGTTAATCACTACCTCTTGACACTTGGTATCTAGATCTTCTATCTAAGACTCACAGTACCCTCAAGATCAACCCTACATCTCATGGTCCATAACTTCAAGTTCTTTTTCATCAATATTTTAAAATTCCTAGTCCCCGTATCAATGATGTGATTGTAAGTGTGTCAGTCTGACACTTCTTTATGCTCATGTTTTATACTAACTCTGATCCTTTCTGTAGCCAGTGGCTTGGTTCTGATACTTGCATTTTGGATGACATCAGAAATTCTGAATTGTAAAAACTATTGGTGCAGAATAAGCTCCCTGCAAGTATGTTTAATGTATTAGAGCCTATAAAGTGCTCTTCAAGTCAGATATATTAAATTGAGGTCCTTTGAGCAAAATATTGCGTATTGCAAACTTGATTCTTGCCCATACATAATTCCTGCTGATAAAGTCTGTGCGTATTTGAGAATATATTTTGACATTGATTACTATGATTCAAGAGAGTGGTAGTTTTTCTTTGTAAAGAACACAAAACCTGACACAATAATATTGCTTTTTCAAATTGCATTTTAAAAGACAACATCATTGAAACCATTGAAAAATTCTGGATCTATACAGAAAAGAAAATATAAGTTTTCGATTTTTGGTTAAATGTCCACAGCAAAATTTATGCACATGGCAAGTGGCTATGCCTGAAAGAGAAAGAGAGAAAGATATAAGGAGAGAGAGAAAGAAGGAGAGAGAGACAGAGAGAGAACATAGTCTTGAGAAAGAATAGCACCCACCAGCCTTAATCACCTCACTGTTCAAGGCCAATGCCTAAGGATTTTAAGTTATGTCTCTTTTCTGAAAAGAATTCTAAGATTCCTTTAAGCATTACAAAACAGAGTACTGAGCTTAATAGTGCAGAGTACACCCCAGAACATTTCTTCTCCGCTGACTGAAATATAGTATTTTTCCTTTCAAATCATGTTGAAGGAAGGTAAACCTTTAAACCTACAGATTTGCAGCTTAATACTGTAATTTATTTCTCCTGGCAACCGTTGCAATATTCCTAGATTTATGTAGAGAGGAAAAAATATAATTCTTCCATTTGAAATGGACAAAACCCTAGAAAGAAAAAAATGAAGATTTTGACTTCCACCGTTAAAAGAGGAAAATAGACTATGGAAATGTAACTTTCCATCATCCAATCCTCTGAGAATTTTGGAACATAATTATAGAATAGCATTATGTATTCAACATATTCAAAATTGAGTATAAGGCTCAGACTGCCCAAATACTACTGAATTAAAAAAATCTTATCAACCACTAGTAATGGTTGGATAAAAAGGTTTAGCATTTACAGAAGTGTAGGAGAAACCAGCAAAATGCTTATTGACTAATAAGAACATGCACACCAGGAAGGGGGAGTGTTGATTTTAATCAGCTTCATCTCATGTGAGCTTGGTGCAAAGGCAAAACCAGGAGAATTCTTAAATTTCTCTGTTCTTCAGTAAATTGCTAATGTGTGGCTTTGTAATTTGTTTAATAATGAGGCTCATATTATATTTCATATGAAGTATAGTGATGCTTATTAATATGCAGGAAATATGCTGACAGCAACAGGAAGGGAAAAAAGGCTCCTAAATCTGAACAAATATCAGCGTAATATTTATTGAGCTTATGTAACTGAAACATGCGATGGCCTGAAATAATAGGCTGGCACTAAAAATTGTCACTGTGGTCGCTGAGATATCTTCTTCTTAAATTTAGTTGCTGGCATCTGATTATTGCTTCAGTGGGTTTGGCTCCCTGGGGATTCAGATGAGGCGAGAATGCCTGATTTCGCAAAGAATAGCCAGGAATAAACCCAGAGCCGTGATCTTCCTGACTCCCAGATACTCTTCCCACATCAACACAGAGCTGGGTTCTCATTCCATTCCAAAAATATAGTAAGTATCTTTTTCATGATTAGAATTTTAAGTTAATCTTTTTTGATTACAAAAGAAAACACTTAATGAATAAAACTTGAAAAACATACTCCTAAGCAAAGAGAACAACGTGAAACATCTTTGCGTCTTTATTCTGTCTTACCAAGGGCCTCATTCCACTCCGCCTACTCTTCCTCCCACACACAGGAGTTGAGAGGAGAGAGGAATAGAGGAATGAACGCATAGGCATTTTGCATTTGCGTTTACGATTATATCCTGAGTAATTCCACATGGTATACTTTTGTTGAAATATCATCATTAGTAGCTATTTCCTTTGCTATTATAATTTATAAAACTGTTCTCCACTATTGGAAACATGGAAATATGTCACAGGGGCCATTAGTCCTGATTTCCTTCACGAACTCCTGTGACTCTTGCCCCCTCTGAACATTGATGTTCTCAGAAGTCTATCTTTGGTTCTCTTTTCCTATCCTACTTTTTCCCTTCATTGATTTTATCCATTTCCATTTTTTTTCAGGCTCGTTCTACATGGTAAAGACTATCTAGCTGCTCAGACCTTGGTCTGGAGTCTGCTGTGCTCTTCAACCCCGTGAACATCTCTTCTTAGGTTTCCATGCGTAACACAAACAAAAAGTCCTCACACCTGCTATCTCTGCCAATGTGCACTTTTCACCTGGCTAGCCAAATCAGAACCTTGGATAAAGTCTCAGATTCCTCTCTCTCCTGGAGTTTGTACTTATGGTGGGTTAGTATGCCGTGGCATTGGCGCCCGTCCTCAGCGTATAAGGCCATACCAGCAAAGTGCTGGAAAATTTTACTCACAAGTGATTGTGAACATGGCACAGTTCCTGGCTATCATGTCTAATACAGTCCTTTAAAAGGTTCTTTTGGTTAAAATTAAGAACTGTTGTAATGATAGTTATAGTACCTTAACATTAAATGGGTACTAAATTACATATAAATAATTATTACTGTAATAATGTGCTAATTTACAGATAGTGTATGTATCACTATGGATACACAGTTCACAGATATTTCTTGAATAGTATATGCCATGTGAAAGACTCAGAGAAATGTATCATAGTCCCTAATTTCAGGAAGGATAGATACAAGTCAAGACATGTGTGGTTCATGCGCAAAGGGGATGTGAAAATGGCGGGAAGTGCCTTGACTGACATACTGAAGAGTCTGGCCTGGTTTTGTAGACAATAGGGAGCGACTAGCAGGTTTTGGCCTTAGATTAACAAAGAGATGTGATTAAACTTTCCAATTGACTAATCTGGAGCAGAATGTAGTGTAGCTCAGAGAAAGGAGATGCATCAAGAAACATTTGTGTGCTCTACATCAGTTTTTTTTTTTTTTAATGTTCCTTTAATGCCAGCTCCCATTTTGGGAACCAGCTTTAGGCATATGCAAATGACAGTGCTTCATCTGGGCCACACAGCCCACCCCTCCTGCTTTGCTCAGGGGCTTCTTGACTATGAGAGGACAGGGGTGACTCCATTTTGTACAAAAGTTGCCATTTTGCACTTTGTGTGAGCCACCTGCAGATAGATACTAAGAAAAACAGCAGCTTGCTAGTTAGAAGCATACCTAATCACAAAGCTGCCCCAGTTAGGAAAGTCCCCTTCTTTTGTTAGAAAACCCCTTCCTCCTTATAACTGCCTATAAAAACCCCAGCCTCCAGAGTTCGGGGCTCTGAGCTCAGACCCGCTCGCCGGGGCCCTGAGAGTCTGGGCTTGAGCTTGAGTAAAGGCTGTTTTGCTTTTGCATCCTACTTGGCTCCCTGGTGGTCTTTGGGGACTTCGCAATCTGGGGCCTGGGCATTCCTGACTGGTGCTCCCAGCTAACCACTCAAGCAGATGCAAACTCCAATTAGGGGAAGTTAGCACCTACAGAGTAAGCTTCTGCTAGGATAGGACAGAAGCCCAGAAACCCCAGAGACACACATTTTCTCTTTTCTTCTCTCAGGAGATGGGGCAAAGAGGAATTTGATAAGGTTTCATAAGACTTCTCAGCTGGCACTGTGTGCTGCACACAGTTGTCTCTTGGAGCTGTGGCACATTTGCTAATGTAGCCTTGTATTAGCGCTCTCTCTGTCTTTCTCTCTCTCCCTGTCTTTCATGCTTTCTCCTAAATAAACCACTCGTGTGAGCTTTTAGCACAAGGTTAACTTTGGGAGAGCCCATTCTATGTAAGGAAGGAAGAAATTGTCTTTCCTCACAGAAGCTTTCTCCATCCAATCTGGAATACCTATTAAAACACTATAATCTTCCTTGGAGTGATTACTGTACCTTTAAATTATTTTTTTATTTATTATGGCTATGGATTTATGACTCTCTTCCTCTACTTGACTAGAAGATCCGTGAAGCAAAGATCATGACTTTTTGATTCATTATTATATCCCCAATACTCAATAAAAAAGATGTTAGATAAAAAGACAATGAATGTGATTTAAAAAATTTCCTCCAAACCTCATCCTTTTGAGCTCCTAGCTATCAGAAGCCACGTTCTCTATTTCATCTTTGCTAGGGGTGGTGTTAGTATCCTGATTTTCTCATTTTGAGTAATACATAAAAGTAAGAAACATTTGATGCTAATTAGGATAATACAGAATCTTATGAACTCTTCCAAGATTATTTTTTAATCTAATTTCTTTAATTTTGTGTATTCTAAGTAACCCTCCTCCCTTCCCAGTTTAAGATTCTCATAGCTGCTGCTGATTCATTTCATTGTGCCCCAAATTAAGGCAAGGATTCTGTGACCTCTCTCGTCCTCTTTCCAGAGGCTTCTTTGAAGATTGGCTGAAGCCAGTAAAAAATAAAAAAATAAAATAAAAAATGTGTTGAGTGCCATTGTGCTTTTTACATGTCACTCACAGTCCCATTAAAGAAGGAATTGTTAGCTATATTTTACAGTTGAATAAAATGAGACACAGAGAGATAAAGTGAACTGCCCAAGTTCACACAGCTGGTAAATGGTTTCATTTCCAAAGCCTGTGCTGTTCCCTGGCACATGTCAGAGCTGCTGGGACCTGCCAAACTTCAGTTTCTTTGGAATGAACAGTGGGTTTTTCCTGCCCTGTGCAGTCATTGTTAGTCCTTCAGGGCAGCTGAGAAGTATCTTAATCAGGGCCTCTGACCTTGTCATTCATTCTTTTTCTTACTGTTCAGTTAACTGCAGGCACCCTAAGGAAATGGAATTATAACTGTTTTAGACTTCAGAAGTGCAGGTCTAGCTGCTCCTCCAAAGTTCTCACAGCAAATTCACAATGCTTTTTCATATTAATGTTCTCTCTCTCTCTCTCTTTTTCTCACCCATCCCCTTTCTCACCCACCTTTTCTCCCTTTCTTCCTCCCTCTCCCAAACCCTCTTCTCACAAATCCTTTACTTTCTCTGTGTCTGTCTGACTTTGGGTGGAAATGAAGGTAACAGATAAAAGAGATAAGAGGATATTTTAATTTAACTTTTACTTTGCTAAAATATAAATTTACTTAGAATGGCATTTAAAAGAATTTTTACTATTGAGCTCTGCGACAATTTAAAGTGTAGCTTCTTGGCATTGAATCTAAATCTAGGGAAATAAATCATAGTGGAAAACTCATCATTTCTTAATTACAGGACACATTAGTATCTAGCTGGAATAATTCTGTAGTGGGTTAAAAGAACATTTTGGTTAGAAGAAAGTTTCCCCTTAACCTTTTTGCTATAGCAACATCAATAAAGTATCATTATCATTAGTTTAAAATAAAAATAAGCAAAAAAAAAAAAAAAAAAAAAAAAGACCAAAAAGAGATGGTTGAAGTATGTTGGAGATGAGCCAGAGAAGAAACATCATTTTTTTTTTTTTTTTAAAGATAATGATTCTCTCTTATTTGGAGTAAATCCTAAAGAAGACTCCTGGACTATGGAGTTGATTTTATTCCAGGTAAAATTGTGGATAGGAAAAATTTGTTTTGCAGGTAAAGAAAAATTAAAGTTAAACCTAATCTAAATTAGACTTCAGTAAATAACAGCCATCTCAAAAGTTTAAGATTATATATTAAATTGTACATATTTGAATACATATTTTATACATCATTTAAATTCATTTGAGACCTTCCTTGATCTGGAGAAACTTCACTTATTATGAATTGAATTTAGGAAATAATTTAAATGATGACTCCATTTTAGAAAGCACTAGAGGCCCTGTGTCTGTGAGCTGAATTACATCCTTAACATTATTCTATGCCATCATAACAGTCTTTGCCTCCTGTTCCATCCCCAAAACTGTGTCACTGCATTTTTTGTACCTTCAATCCAGGCCACCATGCCAAACGTTCATCATTTTGCAGATGTTTAAGGAGCACCTGCCCCTTGCCAGGCGCTGTGCGAGATGCTAGGACAGGACAGTTTCTCACAAAAGCTGCCAGTTTGGCTGAGAAAGGGGGATGGAGTAAGCAAATCAGTGATGAGATACATGTTATAAACAGGTCGTGATTAAAAGACACTGAGGAAATAGATACTGCCCAGGGAATTAGCAAATAGGATTAACATGATTCTAGTGATGTGTGTGCTATCCTTTTTGGAACCCCAGGAAAACTGTTGTTATTGCGGTTATTATTATATTATTTTAATACACTGTTTATCATTTGTTGAATATTTATCATTGACAAAATGTTAAAATTACTTTGTAAACCATAGATGCATATTACTAAGTGAAACAAACAATCTGAAAAGGCTAGAAACTATTTGATTCCCATTATATGACATTCTGGAAAAGACAAAACTATGGAGACAGGACAAAGATCAAAGGTCACCAGAGGTTAGAAGCAGGAAGGGGAGTGGGAT
This sequence comes from Nycticebus coucang, assembly GCF_027406575.1. Lineage (NCBI taxonomy): Eukaryota > Metazoa > Chordata > Mammalia > Primates > Lorisidae > Nycticebus > Nycticebus coucang. Next base: position 44,211,941 of record NC_069796.1, on the reverse strand, counting down.
GGATGCGTAAGTGGAACAAAGAGGAATTTTAGGACTGTGAAACTGTTCTGTATAATGCTGCTATAGTGCACGCCTGACATGTATTTGTCCAAACCCATAGAACGTACAACACAAAGAGTGAATCCTAGTGTAAACTATGTAGTTAACAAAAGCCTATCAACCTTGGCTCATCAAATGTATCAAATGTACCATTTACTGTAAGACATTAATAACACGGGAATTGGTGGGAGGTGGGCAATGGAATATAATGGAGCACTCTAATTTCTACTCCATTTTGCTATAAACCTAAAATGGCTCCAAAGGAAAAAAATTATCAAATTAATAAAATAAACAAAATAAAAAAGCACACATACAAAACAAATGAACTATGAAGAAGGCACTAAAGTAAGGACTGTTTTCCAGAGGAGGAAATGAAGAGACTCTGAGATTTGCTTCATTTCTCACAACCTGGAGGGGGCTGAGTTAGGACTTGAAGAGTGAGCCTCTGTGCTCACCCTCAAGGGACCTGAAACGCCCGCCTTGTTTCTCACTCCCCTCCCAGCTTGCTCTCTAACCCTCCTCTCTTCCCCAGATGTTATGGCCTCGTTGTTCCACTGGGCATCCGGGAAATACATCTCAGAAATACCCTTGTCTACTCTTCTCTCCTATCCCTACCCTGCAGTGGGCAGTCACATCCCACAGGTCCTGTTGGCCCCATTCTCTCCTTTTGCCTTTTCTGGCAATTCCTGCTTTGGTCAGCTGGGTCCTTAATCCTTCTCCATTTCAATTGCCTCTTAGGTCCTTCTCCTACTCTGCCCTCATGTTCGTCTTTTATCTCCCTCCACGTTACCCATAAGAACTCCAGACAGATTTCTCTAGCAATTATGTATTTCACATCAGGCCAGACCCTTGAAACTCAATGGACAGTAAGTATTTTTATGAGGATAGTGATGAGGATGATGACGATGTCACATGATGATGTGATAGGATGATAATATTGATGGAAATAATGTGTCTGACCATGTTTCTTTCATCTTAGTTGCCAAAACGTCAAAGCAAAGTTTTGCCATCAGTTTTAATAATTTTGATGGACTTTATTATGTGGATATTTTTACTCTCCCCACTTTCTTTTTTTTTTTTTTTAATATGATAAAGAAAGATTTACCCAGTCTCACCAGTCCCTTTTCCTTTTCTTAACCTTGATAGCCTCTTGTGATGCTTCATTTGAGTCATTTGGGGTGAATTCTGTTTCCTGCTGACATGCTTACCAATGCAGAGAATGTTCAATGCATATTTGCCAAACTTATTTAGAACAGAAAGGCATTTCTGTCTCTTTTGTTGTTTTTGTTCAATTAAGCATAAAAATTATACAACAACGAAATCGGTTGAAATGTCTTTTAGTTCTTACTCCAAATTCTTATTTTGAATTTTGTTTAAACCATACTTAATACATTTTCAAGAAAATATAATTTTCTTTTAAATGCACAATTATTAACAATTTTGTTGTATTTGTGTGATTCTCTACAAAGGTCTCTTAGCCACTATTTTTTTTAAAAGAATTCTATCTCAGATGGAATAATGAAAATGAATGTGAAATCATATATAAATACGTATATAAATAATTGTTAAATGGCTGTTTCTCAGGAACACATATAGTGGTTAAATAAAGCCACTGAAAGATACAAATTGGGGATGATGAGAAGATGGCGACTGAAGCCAGCTTTCCACAGAGGCTCCTGTCTTGAAGGAGAGTTAGGGGATGAAAATTTAGCCAGTAACCTGATGGATTCGAGCAACACCAAGCGAGAAAGTTGAAGAACGCACATCAACCCCACTGAGGAGAGCTGCGACCACAAGGAAGCAAACAAAAGGTACAAAACCCATCACCAAGCGGACGGGAGTCCCCCCTTCCCCACCTGATCGGCTTAAGGGCCCCACAAACAAAAGGGCAGAAATCAAAGGCCCTCCCACTATACTTCACGGGAGAGACCTACTACAAACTGGACCTACCTCCCTTACTAGGATGCCTAGGCGTTCTCCTGCCAGGCATAAAACTGTATAAATCTGTAAATATCCTTTGCCGGCAACTCTGAGCTCCCAGCACTTTCCTCCACTCTCTCTGAGGTCTGAAAGCCTGTCCCCCAGGAGTTTGGATTCTTGGGTGACTCCTAAAGGGGATAGGACAGTCCCCGAGCTGCGGCTGGTCATCACTGATTCTGGGGCATGGGAGAGAGGTGAGGACAGTCAGTGGAGGGAGACCCTCACCAGGGCAGCGCTTCCCCGAGGAGAGGTGCAGCAGCCCTCCTTGGGCAACAATACAACCAGGCACATAACTGAGTCAAACTCGCTACCAGCTGCTCTGAGCTCCCTGCTGCTCTGAGCTCCTGGTGCTCCCCCCGCCCTCGCTCTGTGGTCCGGAGACCTGAGCGCCTGCCGTGTGACCGGGCAGGGAGCTGGGTGGAGCTGAGTCTGTTTTTCGCTGCCCAACGGTTCTAGGCTCCAGCTGCTCCCTCCACCCCGCCCCCACTCTGAAGCCTGAAGGTTTGTGCTGCGATGGTACAACCGGGCGAGAGACTGGGAGGAACTGAATTTGCTCGCTGTCGACTGGGCTACCTATGGCTTGGAGGCCCTGCTGGCTCTGGGCTCCAGGTGCTCCCCTGCCCTCACTCTGTGCTCTGGAGACCTGAGCGCCTGCTGTGTGGCCGGGCAGGGAACTGGGTAGAGCTGAGTCTGTTCGCTGCCCAGCGGTTCTGGGCTCCAGCCACTCCCCCCACCCTGCCCCCACTCTGAAGCCTGAAGGCTTGAGCTGTGGTGGTACAACCAGGTGAGAGACTGGGAGAAACTGAATTTGCTCACTGTTGACCAGGCTCCCTGCGGCTCGGAACTCCTGCTGGCTCTGAGCTCCCGGCACTCCCCGCCCTCGCTCTGTGGTCTGGAGACCTGAGTGCATGCCATGTGGCTGGGCAAGGAACTGGGTGGAGCTGAGTCTGTTTGCTGCCCGGTGGTTCTGAGCTCTAGCCACTCCCCCCACCCCGCCCTCACTCTGAAGCCTGGAGGCTTGGGCTGCGGCAGTGCGGTGGAGCCAAAGATTGGGAGGAATTGAGTGAGCTTGCTGCCGGCGGCTCTGAGCTCCCAGCACCCCATGCCACCCTCACTCTGGGATCTGGAGGCCTGTCCCCCGGGAGTCCAGATTCTTGAGGGATTTGTCGGGGCATGGACAGTGCCCAAACTGCGGCTGGTTGGTCCTGACTCAGGGACACAGGAGTGGGGCTGGGGGAGACCCACATCAGAGTGGCAGTTCCCTGAGGTGGCTGAAGCCATACCCCCTGCCTCCCTGGGCAACCAGAGGAGGCCACCCCTGAGTATAGGATTTGCCTGAGGTGACTCACAGACCTCGGAAACATCCAGGGTAGGGCCGACTCAGAGAACTGAAACTTCAACCCAGAGTGAGTGCTTCACTGGGGTCAAACAGAAGCCAGCTGACAATAAGTCAGAACCACTCAGCCCCACCATACCAGACAGGGCCCCAGTCTCTCAGGCTACAACACTGAACGGGCCCTCAACAAAACCCTAGGGGAAAAATCAAGGGGAATAAAACAACCATGGGGCGGAATCAGTGGGAAATCTCCGGTAACATGAATAACCAGAATAGATCAACCCCCCCAAGGAAAGAAATGGCGGATGTAATTGAAGATCCCATTCATAAACAACGGGCAGACATGTCAGAAATCGAATTCAGAATTTGGATTGCATACAAGATTGATAAAATAGAATTAGGAATCCAAGGAGAAATTCAAAAGTTGTCTCAAGAATTTAATGAATTTAAAGACAAAACCACCAAAGACTTAGACACACTGAAGCAAGAATTTGCAGCCCTTAAAGATATGAAAAATACAGTAGAATCCCTCAGCAACAGAATGGACCAAGCAGAAGAAAGGATTTCTGACATCGAAGATAAAGCCTTCGAACGCTCCCAAACTCTCAAAGAGGAAGAGAAATGGAGAGCAAAAATGGATCTTTCTCTTAGAGAGCTCTGGGATAATTCGAAGAAGGCAAATATACAAATAATAGGAGTTCCGGAAAACGATGAAGTGGCATCGATGGGCACAGAAGCCCTTCTGCATGAAATTATGAAAGAGAATTTTCCAGACATGCCTAGAGATTCTGAAATTCAGATAGCAGACAGGTTCAGAACTCCAGCACAATTCAACCCCAATATGTCATCTCCCAGACATATCATAATTAGCTTCACTAAAGTCAACATGCAGGAGAAAATTCTCAAGGTTATCAGGTGAAAGAAAGCCATTACCTACAAAGGTAAGAACATTAGAATGACTGCAGATCTCTCTGCTGAAACTTTTCAAGCCAGAAGAGGGTGGTCTTCAACTTTTAATCTCCTAAAGCAAAATAATTTTCAACCTCGGATCTTGTACCCAGCTAAACTGAGTTTCATCTCTCATGGAGAAATTAAATACTTTAACAACATTCATATGTTGAAGAAATTTGCCACAACCAAACCAGCTCTTCAGGATATTCTCAGACCTATCCTCTATAATGACCAACCCAATCCTCTACTACAAACGTAAACTCACTCAGAAACTCCTGATCAAACTCCAACTTCTACAATGGCGAAAAGATTAAAAATGTCCACTGGACTTTTGAAAAACTCGATACCCAAAATTTCACCAAAGTTATCAATAATCTCCATTAATGTGAATGGCTTAAACTATCCTCTAAAGAGACATAGGTTAGCTGACTGGATACAAAAACTCAGACCAGATATCTGTTGCTTACAAGAGTCACATCTTAACATAAAAGATAAATACAGACTCAGGGTGAAAGGATGGTCATCCATATTTCAGGCAAATGGTAACCAGAAAAAAGTATGTGTTGCAATTCTATTTGCAGACACAATAGGCTTTAAACCAACAAAAGTGAGGAAGGACAAGAATGGTCACTTCATATTTGTTAAGGGTAATACTCAATATAATGAGATTTCAATTATTAATATTTATGCACCCAATCAGAATGCACCTCAATTCATAAGAGAAACTCTAACAGACATGAGCAACTTGATTTCTTAGCTCCATAATAGTCGGAGATTTTAACACTCCTTTGGCAGTGAGGGATCGATCCTTCAACAAAAAGCTGAGTAAAGAAATTTTAGATTTAAATCTAACCATCCAGCATTTAGATCTAGCAGACATCTACAGAATATTTCATCCTAACAAAACTGAATACACATACTTCTCATCAGCTCACGGAACTTACTCCAAAATCGATTACATCTTAGGTCACAAATCTAACCTCAGTAAATTTAAAGGAATAGAAGTTATTCCATGCATCTTCTCGGACCATCATGGAATAAAACGTGAGCTGAGTAACAACAGGAATCTACATACTCATACAAAAACATGGAAGTTAAATAAACTCATGCTGAATGATAGCTGGGTCAGAGATGAGATCAAGAAGGAAATTGCCAAATTTTTGGAACAAAACGACAATGAAGACATGAACTGTCAGAACCTCTGGGACACCGCAAAGGCAGTTCTAAGAGGGAAATTTATAGCGCTGCAAGCCTTCCTCAGGAGAATGGAAAGAGAGGAAGTTAGCAACTTAATGGGACATCTCAAGCATCTGGAAAAGGAAGAACACTCCAACCCCAAATCCAGTAGAAGAAAAGAAATAACCAAAATCAGAACGGAACTAAATGAAATTGAAAACAAAAGAACAATACAACAGATCAATAAATCAAAAAGCTGGTTTTTTGAAAAGGTCAACAAAATAGATAAACTGTTGGCCAATCTAATCAGGAAAAAAAAGAGTAAAATCTCTAATCTCATCAGTCAGAAACGACAAAGATGAAATAACAACAGACTCCTCAGAAATCCAAAAAATCCTTAATGAATATTACAAGAAATTTTACTCTCAGAAATATGCAAATCTGAAGGAAATGGACAGATACTTGGAAGCTCGTCACCTTCCAAGACTTAACCAGAATCAAGTGGAAATGTTGAACAGGCCCATTTCAAGTTCGGAAATAACATCAACCATACAAAACCTCCCCAAAAAGAAAAGTCCGGGACCAGATGGTTTCACATCAGAATTCTACCAAACCTTTAAAGAGGAATTAGTACCTATATTACACAAACTGTTCCAAAATGTAGAAAAAGAAGGAAGACTTCCCAACACGTTCTATGAAGCAAACATCACCCTGATCCCCAAACCAGGAAAAGACCCAACAAAAAAAGAAAATTATAGACCAATATCACTAATGAATATAGACACAAAAATATTCAACAAGATCCTAACAAACAGAATCCAGCAACATATCAAACAAATCATACATCATGATCAATTTGGCTTTATCCAAGGGTCTCCAGGCTGGTTCAATATACGTAAATCTATAAATGTAATTCAGCACATAAACAAAGTAAAAAACAAAGATCATATGATTCTCTCAATTGATGCAGAAAAAGCTTTTGATAACATCCAACATCCCTTCATGATCAGGACACTTAAGAAAATCGGTATAGAAGGGACATTTCTTAAACTGATAGAGGCCATCTACAGCAAACTGTCAGCCAATATCATATTGAACGGAGTTAAATTGGAATCATTTCCACTTAGATCAGGAACCAGACAAGGCTGCCCATTGTCTCCATTGCTTTTTAACATTGTAATGGAAGTTTTAGCCACTGCAATTAGGGAAGAAAAGGCGATGAAGGGTATCCACATAGGGTCAGAAGAGATCAAACTTTCGCTCTTTGCAGATGATATGATTGTATATCTGGAAAACACTAGGGACTCTACTACAAAACTCCTAGAAGTGATCAAGGAATACAGCAGCGTCTCAGGTTACAAAATCAACATTCATAAATCGGTAGTCTTTATATATACCAACAATAGTCAAGCTGAAAAAGCAATTAAGGACTCTATCCCATTCACAGTAATGCCAAAGAAGATGAAATATTTGGGACTTTATCTAATAAAGGATGTGAAAGATCTATATAAAGAGAACTATGAAACTCTAAGAAAAGAGATAGCAGAGAATGTTAATAAATGGAAAAACATACCATGCTCATGGCTGGGAAGAATCAACATTGTTAAAATGTCCATACTACCCAAAGCAATATATACCTTCAACGCAATCCCCATTAAAGTTCCACTGTCATACTTTAAAGATCTTGAAAAAACAATACTTCGTTTTATATGGAATCAGAAAAAACCTCGAATAGCCAAGACATTACTCAAAAATAAAAACAAAGCAGGAGGAATTACACTACCAGACCTCAGACTATACTACAAATCGATAGTGATCGAAACAACATGGTATTGGCACAAAAACAGAGAAGTAGATGTCTGGAACAGAATAGAGAACCAAGAGATGAACCCAGCTACTTACTGTTATTTAATCTTTGACAAGCCAATTAAAAACATCCAGTGGGGAAAAGGTTCCCTATTTAACAAATGGTGCTGGGTGAACTGGCTGGCAACCTGTAGAAGACTGAAACTGGATCCACACCTTTCACCACTAACCAAGATAGACTCTTACTGGATTAAAGACCTAAACTTAAGACATGAAACTATAAAAATACTAGAAGAGAGTGCAGGGAAAACCCTTGAAGAAATTGGGTTGGGTGAGTTTTTTATGAGAAGGACCCCCCAGGCGATTGAAGCAGCTTCAAAAATACACTTTTGGGACTTGATCAAACTAAAAAGCTTCTGCACAGCCAAGAACACAGTAAGTAAAGCAAGCAAACAGCCCACAGAATGGGAGAAGATATTTGCTTGTTATGTCTCTGACAAAGGTTTAATAACCAGAATCCACAGAGAACTCAAACGCATTAGCAAGAAAAGAACAAGGGATACCATCACAGGCTGGGCAAGAGACTTGAAAAGAAACTTCTCCAAAGAAGAGAGGCGAGCGGCCTTCAAACATATGAAAAAATGCTCATCATCTTTAATCATCAGAGAAATGCAAATCAAAACTACTTTGAGATACCATCTAACTCCAGTGAGACTAGCCTATATCACAAAATCCCAAGACCAGAGATGTTGGCACGGATGTGGAGAAAAGGGAACACTTTTGCACTGCTGTTGGGAATGCAAATTAATACATTCCTTTTGGAAAGAGATATGGAGAACACTTAGAGATCTAAAAATAGATCTGCCATTCAATCCTGTAATTCCTGTGCTGGGCATATACCCAGAAGACCAAAACCAGATCATAACAAAGATATTTGTACCAGAATCTTTATTGCAGCCTATTCATAATTGCTAAGTCATGGAAAAAACCCAAGTGCCCATCGATCCATGAATGGATTAACAAATTGTGGTATATGTACACCATGGAATACTATGCAGCCTTGAAGAAAGATGGAGACTTTACCTCTTTCATGTTTACATGGATGGAGCTGGAACATATTCTTCTCAGTAAAGTGTCTCAAAAATGGAAGAAAAAATATCCAATGTATTCACCCCTACTATGAAACTAACTTAGGACCTTCACATGAAAGCTATAACCAAGTTACAACCTAAGAACAGGGGGAAGGGGGAAAGCGTGGGGAGGGAGGGGGGAGGGAGGTAGAGGGAGGGGGATTGAAAGGATCACACCTGTGGTGCATCTTACAAGGGTACATGTGAGCCTTGGCAAATGTGGAATGTAAATGTCTTGGCAAAGTAACTAAGAAAATGCCAGGAGGGCAATGTCAACTAATGAGATGAAAATGTGTCAAATATTCTATGAACCAAGTGTATGGTGCCCCATGATCATATTGATGTACAAAGCTATGATTTAATAAAAAAAAAAAGAAAGATACAAATCACTTTGTTAGTCTAGACATTTGTTTTATTTACTATTGCCTAAAACAAGTATGTTTTTAAGGTAGAGTTGGTAAACATTTGGCATTTCGGGTATTTCACAGGAATGATGAAAATAAAGTTTTCCTACTACCCACTGAGCCATTCAGTTGTTCTTTTCTAAGATTTAAGCTGGGACTAGTTCAAAGATGTTCTTCTTTCTCTCATACGCACATCTGTAACTGTTACATTGATTAACTTGATCATAGCTGTCGCTTTGATCATTTTCAGAACATTCGTAGGTGAAAACAGAAGCTGGCAGATCTTTTAATGGATGGTTGCTTTCTTCAGCTTGCAGCCCTATTCAGGTAACCTTGGACAAGCCCTGTAATCTCTCTGAGTTTCAGTGTCCCCTCCTGCAGGATGGAGCTGATAATTCTTTCCAATATACAAAAAACCTTGCAGAGCATGATACAAAGGTAAGGGAAGAACCTTGTTAATGTTATTTGATGTCTTATGGTCCCTTTCAGCTAGTCTCAGTTGAGAGCTTGAACCTTAAAAATAAGCCATGTGGAAAGTGCTTCATGGTTTATATTTGAATAAACTTTTGCCTGAAAGCTCATGAGATCATGTGTGTGTGTGTGTAATCATCATTCTTGGTATCATTTTCCTTCCCCTTCCTTTGGTCACAAATAACATTTTTGCAAGATGAACAATGCCTCAAATGGAGCATTTTTCTTTCAGATCTATGATCCTCAAGGGGTACATTTGGGAAATGTATTCCTGCTTGGTATGAGTTTCCTTTAAACATTTCAGAACCTTAGAACCATTGTGGGGAATTTCTTTTTTAAAAAATGTGATAGCCTTTCTTCTGAATATTTCTCTCTTTCCTAAAGAATGTTTCCTCCTGGATTTTCTCAGCTAGTACTTTGGTATTTATGGCCTAAGTGATTCAGTAAATGTAAGAAAATTATGTTCGCCACTGCAGCTAAGAGGAAATATGAGGGATCTGTATTTTTAAGTTGAATAAACACATTTAGCTGTATTGAGATTAACCTCTGTAGCTTATAGCCAAAATAGGGAATATAAAGAAATAGGGATGAGATAAAATACATTCCAGATAGACATATCTGCAGCAAATTTTAGGTCCTGAACTCTTTTTATCTAACCGTTCTTCATATTTTGAAACCAAAATTCTTTTTTTAAACAGATAGTATGTGATAGGGAATAATAATAACAGCAACTATCTTATTCCAGTAAGGTGAACTGCTATAATAGTGACAAAAAATTTAAATGTAACATCACACACACTTATTTCTCACTGATGTAATAATTCAGTGTGGTTGGTGGAGGTTAGGGCTCTGTTCTGTAGTAATTTACAGACCCAGGCTCCTTTTTTCTCGTGGTTATACCTGTGTCAGGTTCTTGGAGTGGTCTTTGTTTAGCTGGCTGATAAGGAAATTGATGAAAATCATGTCTTGAAGGATTTTATGAATCAGACCAGTAAATGACACACATCAGTTCATCCTAACATTCTGGTCTTATCAATATATCTAACTGCAAGGGAGGCTGAAAAATTAATTTAGTAGTAGAGTTCCTAGGAAGTAGAAGAAAATGCATAGCATTTATTGAAGGCTTACTTGTGTTAGATACTGTTCTGAGTCCATTTAATGGACCAATTTATTTAATTCTCAAAACAAGCCTAAGAGATAGATATTTTAATTACCCCTTTTTCCACATGAGGAAACTGAAACACACTGATGCTATTTAACTTAGTTGTGGCCTAGAACTAGCGAGTGGCTGACAATCTGAAATCAAGTAATCTGGCTTGAGAACCCAATTCTTAACTAACTATTATACCTTCTGATTCTATACACAGAGACAGTGTTTACAGAACCACTTTATTACTCACTAAATGTAGGAAATAAATGAATATGTTAATTTTTTACTTTAGTGTATAAGCCAGTAAGACAATAATACCCAGGATCTGAACAGTGGTTGTGTAAAGCAGTTAAGTGTGAAATTCAAGCGTGAGCATCAGGAACCTTTAAAACGGTTTTTACCTTTGACCTAGCAATTCTACTGATTTTTAGAGACAACTTTAAAATAAAAGCAAGAAATAGTAAATAGAAATATACTTATCACATTGTTGTTTAAAATAACAAAAAGTTGGAAACAATCTAGCTGTCGAATAAAAAGTATAGGCCAAAAAATTTTTTGAGGCATACACATGCATGCTTATACCATAAAATACTTGTTGACGATTTATAAACACACAAATTAGAAAATACTATATAAGTCAAGTTTTTATTTATTTATTTATTTTTTTGAGACAGTCTTATTCTGTTGCTGGGGCATGATCACTGGAGTTTCAGACCCCTGAGCTCACGTTATCCCCTTGCCTCAGCCCCCCAAGTAGCTGGGACCACAGGAATGCACCACCATACCCAGCTAATTTTCCTAATTTTGTGGAGATGAAGTCTTGCTTATGCTCAGGCTGGTTTCAAATTTCTGGCCCTAAGTGATCCTTCTGCCTCGACTTCCCCAAGGGCCAGGATTACAGGCTTGAGCTACTATGCCGGACCAAATACATTTTTAAGTGTGTATCTGCATAGGAAAACCTTAAAAAAGCATTTAACAAAACATTAATATTGGCTAATTCTGAGTGGTGGCATTTTTGGTTTTTAAAATGTTGCTAATTTTTATTTTCTTTCTTTTAAATTTTTGAATAGATTTAGGAGGCACAAGTGTTTTTTGTTACATGAATTAATTTTATAATGCTGAAATCAGGGCTTTTAGTGTACTCATCACCAGAATAATGTACATTGTACCCAATAAGTAACATTTTATCCCTAACTTCCCTCTCACCCTCCCCCTTTCTTACTTTCAATGTCTGTTGCACTCTTTTCTAATCATATATCCATCCTTTAACTCCCACTTTTAAGTGAGAACATGCCATATTTGTTTCTCCATTCCAGAGATACCTCACTTAGGATAATGGTCTCCAGTTCTATTCAAGTTGCTGCAAATGACTTTATCTCATTCCTTTTATAACTAAGTATTGCTTTGTGGTGTGTGTGTGTGTACCATATTTTTTATCCATTCATCAAAAAGTTTAAAAAGAAGATAGATTTGCTCAATGTGGAGGGTAAAGGAGAGATGTGCAAGTTTATAAATGCCACAAGACTTCAGACAATTCCAAGGAACGGTTCATTATATTCCTTTTCATGCAGTCAGTTGTATACTGCTCCATCCCATTATCTGTGGGCACTTTGTGTCCGGCACTTTGGCAGGGCCCAGTCTATGGTAATCAGCAGGAAAGACACAGGACTTTTTCTCAAAGAACTTAGAGAAAAGAGGCTAGAAGATGCCTCTAATTATTAGAGGATAACATTAGAAGATATGCTTTGCTAGGGACCATGCTTTATTGTGAAATAATTTGTGTGGTTTTGAATGCTATCAATCACACTCAGTTGTCATTGTCAAATTTAAATCATTCAATTGCAGAAAAATCTGACACTTGTTTTTCCAGGTCCTTGAATTTGTTTACTTCAAATGCCTGATAATATTTTAAAGATGCTTCTAGATGAATCCATTCAGCAGATCAAAGGGCCACTTTGGTAGGGCCAGAAGCTTATAGAATTTCTTAAGGACTCTTTCAGGTTAAACATCTTCTGAAATATCTCCATGTGCATCTTACTGAAAAGCCATAAATTTAAAAAAAAATGACATTTTCATTTATCATGTTTCATGTTTCATATTTGAACTTCTGAAGAGCAAGGTATCAATTTGATTTAATTAAATTCAACACACATTTATTGTAATTGCATTATAATATTTATTATGATTGCATTACAGCATTTTCCATCACTTCAGGAGCAAGCTCAGTAATAAGAGATCTCAGCAGGCAGTCATATTTGCCTCTCCTCAATATGTAGGATATCCCGAGATTCTATCGCCTTAGAATACCATGTTGTACTTATCTGTTTATCCATGAGAATATGTACTTGAGGCCAGAGATGATGTCCCCATCACCTGATGTGATTCCTGCGACACAGTAGGCACTCCATAATTAACCCCAGGAAGATCACTCCTCATTCAATTGCTCCCTTTTAATATTTAATTGCCCATTAGTATTTATTTCAAAGGATTAGATAGGGAAGGAGAGGGATCCTTGGTCAGTCATGAACATTTACTAAGATAGCTGAAGATATTGAAGTGAGAATTCCAAAATTATAAAATTATTTAAAAATTAGTAATTGCCCTTCTAGAGTTCACACTCTTACTGAGATAGTGCCTATAGGCCTGGAAAAAATAATTTGGATATTTAATTACATGTAAGTGAAAAAATGACTGTTAATGTGTGTGTATACATAGGTAGCCACACATAACAATATAAACCAGTGACAGGAAATGAAGCGCAACAAATCAGGTAAGAAAGTTTATTTAAATAGATAAATGACTTGATTATAGAAAAGTGGTTTTTTATAGGTTTTTACTTATGTATGGAGTGTCTTAACTAATTTTAACTCTGGATCTATTTCCTCACCTTAGAGACTCATGGATTGTGGTAGCGTGGGACTCACTTGCAGGGTAGGGGGACATACAGGCAGGTGCCTTTCATGTGATGGATACGTAGATGGAGGAGTATTCAGAGGTGAGTGCAGCCATTGTAGGTACATGGATTTTGAAAAGGGTTTGAAAGGAGTCAAGAAAAAAATATTTCATTCAGTTATGTATTTATTCAACAAATATTTAGTACATATCTGGCATAGAGGAAAAAGACACAGGAAAGTAGTGATAGGAAATGTCTAAATAAATGCATTTAGGCTTTACGCAGATGAATTTTATTCACTGAAGTTGACATATTCTGCTGAGGAGTAACAACACTTTCAGAAATCTAAAAGCACTGAATCAAATCAAGAGTTGGAAGTGCAGGGAGAAGGAAGGAGTCTCCTTTCTGCTGTTGGCAAGACCTGGTTCTGAATCCTGGCCCTGCTTTTTGATTGTGCAAACGACTCTTGTCTGTAAAATGGGGGTGATAACTACCTTGTGTGGTTAAGTGGGGCATTTAATCTCCTAGACTAGCACATGGAAATACACAATAAAATCAATTCTCCTCATTTAGTTAGCTTGTGGCCCACTGCACAGTAAGCTAAAGGGAAGGCTTGGGAAATGAAATTTGGTCCTCCAGCGATGTAAGCGTGCTTTGTTGGAGGGTGGGTCTTTGTGAGAAGGAGCCCGGTGTAGGCTAGCTGCCTGATTATCACATGAAATATGCCCTTGGTCCACAGTTTCATGCCCTAGCTTAACCCTGAGTGAGCTGGTAGGATTGGTGAGAATGGAGTTTAGAGAAGATTACCTAATCCATTTTGGCTCCATGAAGAGCTTATATGATTCTAGGAACAGTAAAGCTGATCAGTTCTTGCAGAAGCACAGGAAGGAATGATCAGAAGGGGGACCCCATGGACAAATCATCCAAAGAGAAAGAAGGAGTGTTTATGCTGACCCTCGACTCTGTTATCAGTGGTGGAAAAAGAGGCAGCTTCCTATGCCACATGTGTGAGAGTCCTTTGAAAGGGAAAGAATATCTGTAAGCATCCTGAGGAAGATAATGGACAGAGGGGAAAACACAATTATTTTTTTCTTTGAAAGGCTGAAAGTGAAAGAAGTTGACTGTAGGCCAGCAAACATGCCATCTGTGTCAGCACCTCTGAATTCCATGCTCATGGCAGACATTAATAATTGATTATGCCAATTTTCCCTGTTGAGATTGGAGATGACTACACAAGCGTTCCCATCGTAGCCCTCCAGACAGCCATTATGAAGTCACAGGAGCTGACACATGGGAGAAGAGCTCGGCACTAGGCATGTAAACCACCCCATCCAAAGGTTTTTGTTTGTTTTCTTGTGCCTGCTTGTTATCTTCCCGTATGGCTGGCAATGAAATCGAAAGAGCTTTCTCAGCAGATATGTTATTCAGATTCTTAGCAGTAACCAACAGTTGAACCGCCTTGGTGACTTACAGTGACTCACAGTGTGGTTTCCATTCACATCTCATGCTGGTGCCTGTGATTCTGCTGCTGTGGCTCTGCTCTCCTTTTCCTCATCCCTGCATTGTAGGACCCAGGCTCAAGGAGCAGACCCAACTTGAGACACGCCCTTCTATGGCAGAGGGAAACAAAGCAAGAGTGCTGGCAGAAACAAATGATGCTTCTCTTAACACTTTTGCTCCTTGTGGGGTATCTCAAGGTCACTTAGGTTGGCCATGCATATCCCAAGCCTGATGGCACTGAGGTGAGGCTATGTACACTCTTTCAGGGTGGGGATGATGCAGAAGACATGGTGGTATTTGAAGCTCTTACATTCTCTTACAGGGAAGGGAGGAAATAATTATGCAATGTAGGGCAGCAGAAAGCATTTATGGACCATAGTTGGGAACCCAGCACCTTTTACGTTTCTTCCTCAATGGCAATGAAAACAGAGAGAACCTATAGAAAGCCAAAGTTAAGTATTTGAACTCAGTCCAGTTCTCAGAGAGGAGGATAGCCCCTCTCTTTGGGGAACTTCTTACTATACTCTAAATAGCATAATCTGATTAGACCAAATAACTTAATCCAAAATTCTTACTATGGTTTTTGCACCAGCCCTTGTTCACACTCTCACCTTATAGTTTGGCACTCTTCTCCAGGATCTGTATGATCCAGGCAAAAACATGACTTAAAGTTAGGTACGTACCGTGTTTCCTTTGCATATGCCCTTCACTTTACCTGGAATGTGCTTCCTACTATGAAAGATTTACACAATTTACTGTATTAACCTATGTATGCATGGGAGGCATTTGTCTTTTAATCACCTCTAGGATAGAAAATCCACCACTTTTTCCCTACTAAGAGAATTTTAATAACCTAAGAAATGACCCTGGGTGTCAATCCAAAGGGAAATGAACTAATGTTTCAGTAAAAGAAGACAGCTGCTTTATTTTCATTAATTCTAATTTCCCATCCTCATCAGAGTCAGTTTGAGGTGCCAATTGATATTGCAAGGAAAGCATCCAAGTCCATATTTTCCCTGATGCTTTCAGGCCAAGGCAGGAGCTGACTTTAACACCTTCTCTGTGTTAGACAGCAACTAGAAGAGCAAATATACCCTACGCTTATTGAGTTGACGAATAAGCAAGTTATACCATTTTGAATGACAGCTATTTCATTCTTCAGAAACCATACACATTACTCAAAGGAAAAAAATGCTAGAATCATGAGACTGAGGGGCTGTCAACTTCCTATAAAAAGTACAAGCCGGTGACTCTCTTTCTTTACTAAACTCTGAAGGCTGGGTGTTTGCCCTCAGTTACACTTGGGTTACACAGGTTTTTATAGACATGTTTGTGTAGCCATGACAAGAAAGGAGACAGCTCAGTGAGATGCTGATGGTCTGCCAAGGTCCATGAAAGCCATTACTCTATGTCCACATCCCGCATCATGACATTCTCGTTAAGTTTCCTTTTGATGCAAAATATTGCATTTCTTCCTATTTATCTGGCAGGTGGTTGGAATTGTTACTTTTAATTTTGGCAAACCTGTAAAGAACGGTCTTGATGTTCTAGTGGAGGGAACAGGGCATACTCAGGCTACAGCTCACACAAATGCAATTTGCCTGGCTCAGTTCTCCTCAATCCTCAGGTTTCAGGGGTGATGACATTTCTATTAGGTGATTCCGAATTGGGGGCCCAGCTACACGCTTCAATGTGTGTCTCATGCACTGAAGGGGCAGACTCTGGTTCTTGAGGCAATGCTTTTTCAGTGCTCACACAGGTTTTTTTTTTTCTGAGACAGAGTCTCACTATGTCACCCTTGGTAGAGTGCTGTGATGTCACAGCTCATAGCAACCTCAAACTCTTGGGCTTAAGCAATTCTTTTGCCTCAGCCTCCCAAGTGGCTGGGACTACAGGCGCCCGCCACAACACCCAGCTATTTTTTTGTTGCAGTTGTCATTGTTGTTTAGCTGGCCCAGGCTGGGTTCAAGCCTGCCAGCCTGGGTGTATGTGGCCGGCGCCCTATCCACTGAGCTATGGGCACCGCCGCTCACACATGTTTTGAGGTAGACTCGGCCTTTGGTAAGTGTTTATGGAATGGATGGAATAAGTGAATTTTTACCTCAGGGGCATGTTCCAATTTCAGAGGCCAAAAAAAGTTCTTAGATAGGACTAAGCCACCAGGAAAATAAATGGTAATAGAAATTGGAGCACTTTTTAGAAAGTAGACAAGTTTTAGGATGTAATATTTTCACCACTGAAGGTTTCTTCTTTCATTAGAAGGAGACATATATCACGGTAATAATAAGAGCAGAGACAAATGACAGTTGTACCTGGTGTTAAGCATTCACCCCACCTTGGGTTAAGAATTTCTTGGGCAAGCTGGCTCACAAGCTGTAGACCAGTGTTTTTCAACTGGTATGCCATGAAAAATTTTAAAGATAATGAATTAAATTATTAAAGAAGTTCAAAGCACAGGAAGTATATTCTTTTTAACTTTTTTTTGATCACTAAAATGTATGTGTGCCCCCGAAGTTTAACTATAGGTTCAAATGTGCCATGAGATAAAAGTATTGCTCTAGGCCTAAGTTTTCTCAACTGCAAAGTAGGGAAAATAATGAGTATTTTGAATATTACTATGCACTCAGTAATTGTTAGTCATTATACTTGATATTGCTAACATTAAATATTTAGCATATTTCTGATTTGATTATCAGACTAATCAGGAAAATGAAATAGTGATACTATCTATGAACAGATTTCAAAAGGCCTTCTGATTCAGAATTGCTGATAACTCATATTCTCTTACATACAACCTCCCACTGCCAACGCCACAGTAAGAATAATCAATATATGTATAATCATCATTCAGATGGGGCTGTTTATTTTCCACTCATTTTGCAGAAAAGTAGCACAAACAAATGTAAAGACTCTGAAGGCAGAATAGTTGGTAAATGTTACACTTTCTCAACCCTGTCCTACTAAAATCCCTAGGCGGGTTATATTTCAAAAGCACACTTGGTTTATTAATCTGATTTAGTAAAAGCAGAGAGTTGATTATTAATTATACATACTTCTTAGGCTAGCTTGTAAGAAACTGACATTCTGGCCTTTGTTTAATAGATTTTGCTTTCTGGGGGATTACCTGGAAAGGGTAATACTAGATGTCCTTTGTTACAACAGAAAAGATGTTGAGTGCCACAGGAGGGGGCAGAGAATGAGGCCTGAATGGATTCAGCCCTCTGCATGAATGGGTCTGTGTGTCCTGAGAAACTCTGCGCCAGGAGCTGTGCTTTTCACAAAACAAGACTTTGAATTGCAGACTAGTAAGAACAGACTGTTTTCCAGTTTTGATTTCCCATCAGTGAGAAATATGAATGTCCTGCTGCTTTCTCCGAGTCTGTCTTCTTTCCATGTCAGGGTGGTAATGTCAATAGCCTCATTAGAAAGATGGAATTTCTCTTTAAAAAAAATTCTATCATAGGATAGGAAACAGGGTTTCCTGTGTGCTTTGAAGGGAGATCCCATGAGATGGGATTATATCCACTAAGCTGTCAGTGTAGTTGAGAAACAAAAATACATGTCCAAATAATAGTGATCAAGCCTTGTGACTGGGGTCATTGTACCATTAAGAGGGAAGAACCATCAGCAGGGCCTTAGTGCTCTCCTTTTCCTTCTTCATCCATTTTTTCCCCTATTAAGTAATTTTTTTTTTATAACCAAAATTCACATTTTATTTAGATTGAAATAAAATATACAAAATTGATTTTCTTCACCAAAAATAACAGCAATATTTTCCATATTATTTCTAGATAAACCACAAAACACTTATTTTTGTAGCTTTTCCAGGTTTTGTTTATAAATCAAGATGAGGCTGTATATAAAGTCATGGAAAAAGACAGAAGAAAACAGTTAAGTTAGTTGTCAGTATCCATGGCCTCTGATTCTGTCAATCAGGAAACAGAAATGTTCAACATATGCCTGCTAAAAAGCTTATGGAGAATAGGCTCGACAAAGGAATGTAAACAGCAACAACCTGATGGGGAGTAACAATGGCAGGCTCTTCCATTCAAACTGTAACTATCACTTGTTCCTTTAAGTTCAGTTGATAAAGACAAAATGTACACAGAAATCTTCATTTGGTGAGCTCGCAAGCTTCTCTCTGGTAATTTCTTTTAACTGTCCACAGATTTTTAACAATATATTTAAAACTTTTACTAGATTCAAGGGTCAATCATTGGCTTTATTGTAACAGTTTATCAAATGTATTCCTTCCTATCATACCTCTTCAAAATTTATTTCTTCAAAGAATTGACAACTCAATACCTGACGGGTCTACTGTGATAGTAAATGTTATGTCTAAATTGACTTAACTAAAACAATTTAACAGTGTCAGTAGCCGAGATCACAAAAAAATGAAAGATGGCACTTTTAATGCTATCTTCTGGAAGAACAAATAGGTTTTCAAAGCATGAGCATTCAACAGAGGCCATTCAAGTAGGTAGATTATCAACGGCTAAAGTATTCAATGAAGGCCTACAGGCAAAGATATTCAGTAATTAGGTGGCCTACATCCACCTACAGCTCTTCTTTCAAATATCAAATACAAGAGAAAGCCTTTAAATATATTTAAAGTCTCTTAGGTATTTTCAATGGTTTCTGAATTATCTGCAGGAAGCTCTGACTTAGTTGTATAGAGTTTGATATATGTGTCCACCATTAAATCCAGATCATGTTTAATATCAAAATTTATGTTAAGTAAAGCCAAGTTACTTGACTTTTGGTCTGTCAAAGTGTTCCTCAAGTATGCTTTAAGACGTTTTCGTCCATTTTCATAACGCTCATTCTCAACCTTCATCACAGGAAGAATAGACAGGACCTTCAGCAATGCATACACATTAGGAAAAAACTTAATGTCAGGCAGGTGAAGGACTTCATAAATGGTAGATGGAAGCTCAATATATTTTCCTCTGTGTTTCCATTTAATTCTCCAACAATGAAGTTCAGCTGAGAGTGTGTCAGGATTGGGTAAATCACTTCTGTACATGTCAGCATGGTGTTCCTCTGATGTATGGAATTTGAGTTGACCCATGACTGAGGGTACTAGAGACAAGCACTTAAGAGCTTTGAGGTGCTGCTCTGAGAATATATCTTTAAGTTCCTGAATAATGTGTTCCACTGTTGGAACACTTAGGGTTTCTTTATAGTAACTCTCAGAAGTTAGTTGAGGTTCCAAGATACCTTGCTGAGCTCTGCGGAATTTCCCAGGAAGCTTCATCTGAATATCAAGTTTAGTTGCCAAATTTGTGGCTTCCTCAAACCAAAACTCATGATAAACTTCAATATTTTCCATCACTTCATTGAGCGATGCAGCACTGCAGTCAAGCTACTGGCTGCAAAGAAGACATCAGAGGTTTGCCCCTGGAGATTTTTTCCAAAGGCCCTTGTGAAAGAGAGGACATTTTTAAGAACAACAATAGTAACAATGAAATCAAAATCTGTTACTGCACTACAGAGGACAAATGCTTGGCCAGCTATACAATTATTCCATCTAACAGTTGTGTCACTATTTATACCATCTAAACATAAAACAAGTGCTTGCAGGAGGTCCACTAAAACTTCAAAAGCATCATGCCTTCCTGTCCACTGAGAATGGCAAATTTCCTTCGGTTCTTTAGCCCTTTCTTCACTGTTCTGAAAAAGAACAGAAATTACATTGTCAAGTTCTAAAAGCAGTTGTGGTGATCGATGGAAAAAAGAACAAACTTCCTCAATTGTTCCCAATGCAACAGACACTCCCATAACAGGCACTGATTTTGCCAACCATATATTTAAGGCAGAGGAAGAGCAAAGTGTGTAGATAGCTTGGGGATATTTCTCTAGAAGTCTAGAAGCAACAACTTTCATTTTGGAAGAAAATCCACTGGACACAATGTAAGCCTGGCCATGACAATACTCCATATTTAATCCCCACTTCTCAGTTATTGGAGTGTGAAATTTCACAGCCAAAATTTCTGCATCGGCTTCATAAGGCAGGAAGGCCACCAATTCCTCTCTCAGGTTATGAGATTCATCCACGAACCTCACCGGCACCGGTAGGTGCTCTTCCCCTGCTGTGTCCACTACATCATCTGTGATGAGAGAAAAGAAGCGTGAGTCTCTCACTTCCCTGAGAGTTTCTCCCCGAATGCAGCGCTCACAGATTTCTAGCATCTGTTTCTGCTGTATTTTTGAACAAAACAATGTGTTAACTGCTGTTGTCTCAAAGCGCTTTCTCAGAACCTCCTCACCAGAATTTATTCGGCACTCCAGCAGTGCTTGAAAGTTATCAGGAGTAAAGAGACCTTCTGGGAGTTCATCAGCCTCATGTCCATCTAGAGGTATGTTTTGTTTTCCCGTAAGAATCAAGATTTCAAATAGGGATTTGAGATATTCTTTGTTTTCCTTCTCTTCCAGGGTTAGAGGTAAAATGTCCTCATCCTGTTCTTCACCCACCTCTTCTGCACTAGGGTTCTGAGCATTGCTGTTACTGGTTTCTTTATGCTTTTGTTCCTGTTCAGAAGTTTCATCAATTTTTTTCTGTTTCAGAGTCTTGATTTCATCTTCACTCAATTCTTTTATTCGTTTTCTGTGTCTACTGTGTGGATTGTTCAAATGACTGGTAAGATCAAATATTGTTGGTATTGCATTATCTCGAAGAACTTACAGATCATAGAAGTCTCGAAGTGTTTGGCACATAATCGATAATGTTTATTTAGTTGATCAGGTGTTTTATCTTCTAAGTCTGCTCTCCTACAATTCTCCACCCACTTCTGGCATCTGGCCGGATCCCGCGGGAACCTGAAGAAGGCCAGGTCCGACTGCGTGCTCCTCCGCGTGCGGTTGGGGGCAGCGCAGAAGTTCGGCCTCGTCGCCCGCCCGCCGGCCGGCTCAGCCCTCCCCTCCCCGCCTCCTCAGGGCAGTCCGCCCGCCCGTTGGGGCCGGGGAGGGGACTTAAGTAATTATTTTGGGCACTCATTCTAGCTTAGGTCAGTGCGAGGTGCTGACATGGTATTTGGGTTCAGATTCATATTCACTGTCTGGGCTCCCGTAGGCCACTGAGTACCTCTAAGCTTCAGTTCTTTCATCTGTCAAATGGGAATGACAATAATATTCACCTCTGATAGTTGTTAGGAGAAATAAATGAGATCGTGTATGTCAAGCTCCTAGTACAGTTTCCGGAACATAATAAAGACTTCATCCTCCTCCCTACCTCCTCCTCTTCATCATTATTGTCACTACTTCAGGAATGCCAGACATCTCACACAGATGTCACTCAACATAACTGACCAGTGTCCTAAAACTAGTATTTCAATGTATGTTCTAAAAAGACCTGGTATATTAGGTAGGGTGTATGTGTGAGTTTGTGTGGGTGGCACGGGGATGGAGAGAGTATCTCTGTATTATTTCCTGAATTTGTAACCCTGGATGGTCCAGGCAGAGTATGCCATAAAAACAGGAAACAGGCAAGAGTATTCATTTGGGGGCCCATGTATCCTCCATTGCCTCACAGAGGAAATTTTTAGCAGAGTTTAACCTCAATGTCCTGACCCACAAAAGCTTGAAAACATGTTCTTTTTCTAGTTTTCCTCTTAGAGAATAGATTAGCTGACTATTGCTCCACTTCTCCCACCAGGATGTTAGTACGTTTATTTTAGTTTAGCAGAGAGAAGAGGACAGTAAAATTGAACATGCTCAGGTAAGGGCGGGGGATTCAAGAGCCGACTGTCCATTGTGTGTAATAGCTTCCTCTGAAGCTATTCAGACACAAGTCTAGTGGGTGCCCAGACTATCCAAGGAGGTACAACTGATTATGACTGTTACTTATTTTCACGGTGTCCTGAACCTGCTGGAGTGATTTCAAAACACTTTTTAAAGCCGTGTAAGTAATGATAATGCCTTGCATTGTCCCCCTTTCCTTTTTCTTGACCCTCTTTGCCACTGTAAGCCAATAGTAATGGTGGCATTGGATCACCATTATGTTCACTTTGAAGAATGGAACATCTTTGGGCTGCTCTGACTTGTAATTAAATCATTGCAGAATATGGCAAAGTTCTGGAATAGATGCTGTGGTGGCTGTAAAATACACTGACAAATTGTTACTCTTCCTTTTGAAAGGATGGCCCTACTTCACCTCTTTTTAAGTGTTGATTGTACTTAGTAACTTAATGAATTAGATTTGGCAGAGGTAAATGTGTGTGATGTCTGACATTAGGATATGCAAATCTTCTCCATTTCTCTCTCCAGGGGAAAGCCAGCTGTCACATCATGAAGACACTCAAGCTGACCTTTAGAGAACTCTATGTGGTATGAAACTGAAGCCTCCTACCAGAAGCCACATGAGTACGCCATCTTGAAAATACATCCATCACCTCTGTTCAGCCTTCAAAAGATGCCATCCTGGGCTGGCATCTCACAGCCTCGAGGACAATAGCCCTGAGCCAAAACCAACCACTTAAGCTACTCTTGCATTTTTGAACTACAGATACTTTGAGATAAATGTTTGTGCATTAATCCACTAAATTGTGGCATTTTTAAAGCACACAGCAGTAGATAGTACCAGGCTATTTTGCAAACCTTTTCAAAAGACTCTCAATTTTAAATAGTGTTTTAGAAAATAGACTCACCCAAAGAAATTGATGTGAGTTGCCAAAGTTAGGGACCGTATGTCTCCTTGCTAACACCTCCAACTTCTAATTTATTTTTCCATGGCTGCCTGGGAGATCAGGTACTGGATAGATTACTCTGTGGTGGGGATGGATGGAGGAGTAAATAGTTGGAAGGCCCATCTAGTCTCATGAACAGCATGTGAGACCTCATCTTTATGTGATGGGCATAATATTTTCATTCTAACAAGAATCCATTAGGTTAAAC
This sequence comes from Nycticebus coucang, assembly GCF_027406575.1. NCBI lineage: Eukaryota > Metazoa > Chordata > Mammalia > Primates > Lorisidae > Nycticebus > Nycticebus coucang. The sequence goes on along the minus strand of NC_069796.1, from coordinate 44,188,213 downwards.
AACATATATTTTTTCTTCCTTGGATGGCTGATACATTGACTTACCATTTTTCTTTCAATAAATCCATAAAAAGTCAACCTACATGGTCTTAAGGGGAAGGGATGTGTCAGATACTGAGGTGGAGACCTAAACTTGAGTATTCAGGAAAGATTTAGGAGAAAAGACTAGTTTTGAGCAGAGAACTCTCTATGGACCCCAGAGGGACCTTATGAGTGAATGCTAGGTGGATAGAGAATAAGGTCCCAGACTTATGCAGTAGCCATGGTTTCTGTGTTCTTCGAAACATTTCCTCCAGCATTCTCATTTTCTGAGTGGCGTTATGGACAGAACTTTGGTCTTATAGAGAAGAGGCTTGGCTTATGGTCCTAGTTCCCAGCAGAGATACATTTAAAATTACAAAATACATTCTTCTCCAGAGGATTTTATTCCTTTGGTTCTCAATGCAGTGAGGGAATAGGGTTATAACTGAAAGTTATATTTTTCAATAAAAATAAATTCATGACAATGATTTCAACACATTTTTTGATATTGAGAATGATAATTTTCTTCCAGGAACTTATATTACAATCAAATTAATTCATCTTTGCAAGTAGACCAATGGATGAAAAGGTCTGTAAAGTGCAAATTGTTGTTATTAATTTACAAGATAAAGCACTTGTTGTTTTGGGAACTGGTCCCAGAGCTCACTGTTTTCACATAATCTTATATTGTGGGTAATTATACACAGACATTAACTTGATAAAGATAATTACAAGAATCTATCATTTCTAGGGTTTTGGTTTATTTGATTGTGAACTTTTGGGAACTTTGGATTAGATAATTAATTTACACTGAGTATTTATTTGTTGGTGAATGCCTGAAATAGTTACTGAAATTAATACAGAGCACATTTTTACCTTTTCACAATGAGTTTGTTTGATTAACAGCATGGTATTTATTCAGTTGGAGATCTTAAATACCAGATGCAAATTTCAAATAATCGCTTGAACAATCGTGTTCAAATATTTAACAGATCAGTGCAGAAAAGATTAAGTGGGAAATTTACTTTAAAGGATAAGTGTGTGTATGTGTTAGAGACAGCGGTAGAATGAAACAACAGTAGATTTCAACTATTTTGGACCTTATGGTATGGCAGATACATAGATCATGCAAGGATGCATTTTTCATTTTTGGAAATTTTCTATTTACAAGTTTTCTGTAATTTTTCTGTTATAATGGGGATGGTTCCCCACTTTAGCTGTATTAAGCATTGCCAGGACACCTTGTTAAAAGTACAGATTCCTGGGCCCATTGTATTCCGAATTGCAGATCTGGTCTTGTGCCTACATACCTTTATTTTTAATAAGCTCCCCAGGTGATTCTGATGCACAGCCTGCTTTAGGAACTACTAAATTAGGGCATTCCTGTGGAAGTCGTCGTCTTCTTCTTCTTCTTCTTATTTTATTAAATCATAGCTATGTACATTAATGTAATTATGGGATGCAATGTTCTGGTTTTATATACAATTTGAAATACTTTTATCAAACTGGTTAACATAGCCTTCACCACATTTTCTTAGTTATTGTGTTAAGACATTTATATTCTACACTTAGTAAATTTAACTTGTACCCTTGTAAAATGCACCATAGGCCCTACCAATTACCCTCCCTCCACTCATTCTCGCCCCTACCTTCCCTTCCCCTTCCTCTTTCCCCTTCATCTTGGGCTATAGTTGGGTTATATCTTTCATATAGAAGTGTAGGTGCTTATAAATTTGTTTTATGGTAGGGCTGAATACATTGGATACATTTTCTTCCATTCTTGAGATACTTTGCTAAGAAGATTATGTTCCAGCTTCATCCATGTAAACATGAAAGAGGTAAAGTCTCCATCTTTTTTAAGGCTGCATACATATACCACAATTTGTCAATCCATTCATGGGTCAATGGGCACTTGGGCTTCTTCCATGACTTATCAATTATGAATTAGGTTGCAATAAACATTCTAGTGCAAATATCTTTGTTTTAAAGTGATTTTTGGTCTTCTGGATATGTACCTAGTAGAGGAATTGAAGGATCAGATGGCAGGTCTATTTTTAGATCCCTAAGTGATCTCCAAACATCTTTCCAAAGTTGATGGGTGTCCTGATTATATGCCACATGGCATAATTCAGTCTTTTGTCTATTCTGACACAAAGGCACGAACGCCACTTGCTCCATAATGCTGGTAATAACACTATTCTGAAAAGCTGGTGCGTCAAGTGGTAGGCCTCAGGAGTTAAGGCTGGTTAAACTTGACAGAGCTGGTTAAATTTCAGGTTTAGCCATGTGTCTTGATGGTTCATTATGCCAGTGTTTCACTCAGCATATGGTTTCAACAGTTAATTAATAAGCTTTGCTGCTGCTGCACTGACTGTCATTCAGGGCTCAATAGTCCATCCTGTAGTAAGGTGAAACCTATGGGTTCCAATCCAGATTGACCTTCCCCAGCCCAGCCTACATTTCTGAGAAACCACCAGTGTCTAACAGGGGGATTGAAAGAAGGTTAAAAAGACTTAACTTGGCTATCCACATACATGGGCCAGCCCTCTGGACTGGACTATGGCACAGCTCATTGGTCGAGGCTGATGGAAGAATGCTGCCCCACTTTGTTCCTCAGATAGGAATTCATATGAATAAATATGAATCTAGAGTCCACTGAAGCTGAATAAACTCCTGCATTAACATTCTTGCCAGCCTCCCATCAGGTCAGGTGGATAATGGGAGGGCAAGTCCCATCTGTCCCCTTTATTATGCATCTGGAAACTGCCAGCTGGTTGACCCTTCTCCATGATCAACCCTGCATCTGTTTTTAGCTAATTCAAGGCTCCAGAACTCTGTTTAATAGAGTGATGCCCTAAGCTTCCATATTTGTCTGACGTAGTCACTTAACATAGAAAAAAGCCAAGTGAACTTAAAAACCTTGTAAAAGATGCTATAAAAATATCCACAAAGTGAATTCTAATAAATACCAATAGTTCTGTAAACTGCAGATCAAATACCTTCTCCCCTCCCCCAAACTACACTTTTTTAGCTCAGAATGACTGTCATGGAAAGGGGATTGAAACATGCTGAGAAATCTCATAGATCTGTGAATGAGAGCCATCAAATGTTGCAGAATTCAGATTTTTCTGTATCAATGAATATGTATTGATATTTCCCCAAACCATGAACACTATACCCCTATTTTCATCTGTCTTATCAACTGTTCTTTTTGAGTTTTGTGAGTGTTGGTGGTGACGTAAGAGTGAGAAGACACCCCCTTATGGCTCCCAAATGAAAGTCAACAAACTTATTTATTCTCAAAGAGGAAATTTAAGTAATGTGGGCATTCAGAAGGGTGTTGCTATTGAGGAAATGTAAGGAGAGGCTCTCAGCTCATAGGGTCCACTTTTCTTGGGTAGAATTATGTAAACAACTGGAACTAAAACATATTGCAATTGCTATTACTTGAACATGCATACTTCTGCAAAGTTTCTTCATAATTGAAAAAAGAAATGTGAGGCCTGTGCATTTGCAGCATTCAATAGCGCAAATGCTCATTTCTGAACTGTGATTGTATATTGTTTCACGGATAATGCTGACAACATGCATAATTCTCGTTTCACTAGGGTGATGTGCTTTGGGCTGATTACATTTTGACAAACTCTCTGTGCAGATCGTAGGCATGGCCAAGGTATAACAATAAAGCATATAATAAGGGTGTGTGTGCGCATATATATTAGCCAAGTTTAGACTTCCATTAGATATTTAAGATGAAAATGAAACATTTTTTCTAATGTTTAAAACTATATTTTTCAGTTTTGACTAAGATACACTAATATAAAGAAAGTTCTTTTGGGAAACAGGTGTACATTTTCCCCTTTTTCTGAAAACAGACATGTCCAATGAGCCCCAGTTTTGTTACTAGTGGTGATGTAAAAGGGAAAGAACCATAGTAATTGGGACAGAGAGTAGTGAGATCAGGACCCACGCGGAGATGAGAGTTCTGTGTTTCTCTGGATGAGCAAAACAAAACAAAACAAAATCAGGTAACAGATAATGGTTTTCTGGGTATGTGGTTGATGATGCATAGTAGATAGGGAAATAAGAGAGAGGGAGAGAGGGAGAGAGAGAGAGAGAGCACATAGGAGTTTGTAGTTTTCTATTTTTTCCTCCTTCCATTAAGGCTATTAGATGTGAATAGTGTACTTCAAAACAGTGGGGAGGCATGAAGGAACTAAGATATTCCCTAGGCAGACAATTTGCCTAAAATGTCTGAAACTCTTTATGTTTTATTCCTCCACCGTCTTTAGGAAAAAGTGCAAACTGCCTCAAGTGGCCGCCACAAGGTCTGACATGTGCCAGTTCCTAGTTACCTCTCAGCCATATTTGTGTCCTGTTCTTCCTTTCATTCTCTTCTTGGGAAACTGACTGTCTTCCAGTATCCTCTACAGAATCTGAATCTTCACACAGGCTGCTATTTCCATCTCAGTTACCTGTACCTTCACCTTCCCTCTACCCTGTCATGTGGCTAAATGCTGCATATCTTTCAAGGTCTCGGCTCAAGCACTTTCTCAAGGAGGCCTTCCGTGATTTCCCCTTCCCCTGGGGAATCTAGACCTCCCCACTGCATGTTTCTATAACCCGCTGAACTTCTCCTTCATAGCACTCATTTGTCGGTGTCGCAGCGCTGCCGACCAGCAGAGACGAGGACACCAACGAAGAGTCAAAGGTAACTTTTATGCAGCAAGCTCAAAGGACAGAACAGGAACGGGAATGGGAACTAGGAACCTCTCTGCACGGAACCGTTGTGCAGCCTTATATACCTTTCCTAAGCCAATCAGAGTAGAGTACACGTGTTCGGGAAATGCACATGTTACAGTCCAAAGCGGGAGCAGGCATACAGCACGAGCGCAGCATGCACCTACACAGGCCAATCAGGAGGACTTCCTCAAAGTTGTTTACCAGTTAGGTTCAGAGTGACTTCCTCTCATCGCCAATGCTGGCTCTCATCCTGGGGCATGTCTGGATCAGCCCCGACATCTCCCCCTTTCTGTATAAATACAGAAAAACCAGAGACCGTTCCTGTCTTAGGTTGCTCCTAGCCTGTTGTGCCCTTACCCGTCATTGACCTCCTAGGCAGCATGGCCTGGGGTCTGTCTTAGGTTGGTGCCGACAGCCAGGAATGCTTACCAGTCGTTGACTACCGGTCTAGCATGTTGAGCCAAATGTGGGGAGAGTCACCAGCTTCCAGAGCCAGCATGGCTTGTGTCAAGACAGTAAGTCGGCGCTGCCGCTCTTTGCGCGCCTTAAGGAAGCACTTTAGGAGTCCTCCCAAGCCTAGGAGTACTGCTAGGCATATTAGGCCTGCCCAGTGTTTTGTCAAGTTAGCAACCTGTAGCAATCCCTTAATGGGCATTGATGGCATCCTGTGTACAGAGGGCAGTGGCTGTGTTTTCGGCTAGTTCGTTCAACTTGGTGGCTGTGGAGATTGAAGTGGCCAAAGCTGCAGCGGCGGCCGCTGCTGCTGCTTCTGATGCTGTCACCGCGGCTATCACTGCAGCCGTGATTCCAAAGTCCCATTTGCTGTGTGCCAGCACAACAGGTAGATGTTCCTCCGGCACCTGCACTGGCATAGGCAGGAATGTGGGGACCCGGGCCACTATGGCGGTGTCACTTTGTGAGGCATACCAACATTGGGAAAGAGCACATGTGTTATTTTGCATACAGTTTAAGGTAGCATTCTGTGCATTGGATAGATTAAACAGGATGAACATAAAGGGTGGGTGGACACATACAGGGGTAGGTGCAAAAGGGATTTTCTCTTTTGGTTTTGGTATGTATAATTATAACCTCCGAAGGTATCATTTGAATACGTAAAGAAGGAGGGTGAAAACACAAAACCTGTTTGAAACCCAGCGTGGGGTGAGCGCACCTTGGCACCCGGTCCACTCAGGGGGCCAGCGGGACTCGGAGGAGCATCGGGGGTGCCGACGGGGTATAGAAGCAGTGTAATTCCATTCTGCCTTAGGTAGAAAGTGAGGTGTTGACAGGGAAGCTGTCACAACTCTAGATCCATTTTGCTGAAATAAGCCTAAAGTTTGATTTGCCAAGTGGATACAGGGGTTGGGCATATTGCCGACTGTCGTGTTAGGAACAGTTGTAAAGCATAAACTACCATGGAGCTGGGACTCCCTGGAGGTAAAAGCGGCATGAGCTGTGCCCATAGGGACAGTGGGGAGCCCGGTAGTGGTGCTGGTCGTAAAGAAAAGGGGGAAAAAGTAAGGAGGTATTACTGAGCGGCATTGGGTACGGCCAGGCCCTCACCAGTGTCCATAACAGACGCTGCTGGCTGGTGGGGCAGAGGAGAGTCATCAGGGAGAGGATGAGGAGGGGGCTCACGGTTTTTCATGGGTGTGGCAGGTGGATTCACCAGGCGGACGAGACGGTCCGGGACCCACACCGGGGTTGATTGGTCCTGTGGAAAAACACAAACCGCACCTCGGTTCCAGGTGAGAACCGGGTCTGGGCCACGCCACTGCCCGGTGAGAACATCCTTCCAGCGAACTTGCACTGGGGAGCCGGTCTGACGGCTGAGGCAGTGGCGGTCCGCGGCCGCCTGGCCCTTGGAGTCCAAAGTTAAAAAATTTAAAATGAAAAGAATGGTATTTAGTTTGTCCTTCGGGGAGCGATGTGAGGAGACAGCTCCCCCTTTTTGTTTAATTAATTGAGTTTTTAGAGTTAAATGGGCTCATTCTATGATGCCTTGCCCTTGAGGGCTGTAGGGAATTCCATGAATTAGGGAGATGGAAAAGGTGGATGCAAATTGTTGAAACTGAGCGGAGCAGTATGCAGGGCCATTATCTGTTTTGATTTGTTTAGGAGTTCCCCAGGCAGCAAAGGCTTGCAGGCAATGGCTGATTACATCTTTTGCCTTTTCGCCAGTATGGGCGGAGGTGAAGATGATTCCAGAATACGTGTCAATAGAGACATGTACAAATTTTTGGGTTCCAAATTCGGGGACATGGGTCACATCCATTTGCCAGATATGGTTTGGGAGGAGGCCTCGGGGGTTAACTCCCAGACATGGGGCTGGGTGGTGGGTAATACAGGTTGAACACTGTTTGACAATTTCCCGGGCTTGCTCTCTGGTAATTTGTATCGGTGGCGAAGGGTATTAGAATTGACATGAAACAGACTATGGAAACGTTGGGCTTGTTTTAGGGGATCCAATACAAGGGCAGTTATTTCTTGGTGAGTAAGGGCATCCGCAGCAGCATTGCCTTGAGCCAGCGGGCCAGGGAGACCAGAATGGGCTCGGATGTGGCCTATGAAGAATGGCTGCTGTCTCTGCCAGATGAGTTGTTGCAGGTTGCTTAAGGCCTTTTGGACAGTTGACCGGGTAGAGATGATACCAACATTCTCAATTACTTGAACTGCCTGGACAACGTACGCACTGTCAGACAGGAGGTTAAAGGGGGTGTGAGGGAACATATGGAAAACTTGTAGTACAGCCAGTAATTCTGTCTCTTGGGCAGAGTTGGTTGGAAACTGGTGTACAATTTGCTGCTGAGGGGTAATAATTGAGGCTTGGCCTGTTCTGGAGCCATCTGTGAAGATGACCATGGCTTTGGGGATAGGGGTGGGTTTTGTGATTCTGGGGAAAATAAGGGGGTTGTTGAGGCAGAACCGGATTAATGGATGATGGGGGTAATGATTATCGAAGTGAGCTGTGGTAGTGGTGATTACGATAGCCCAAGTATCATTTGTAGAAGAGAGGTACTCTAACTGGGCGGGTTGGTAAGGGGTACAGATATAGTTAGGTTGTTTTGCAAACGTTTGGAGGCCCAATTTGATGCTTTTAAGGATCAATTGGGCTATAGCCTCGGGATACCAAGGTAAAACTTTATTTGGGGACTGTGATAGGTAAATCCAGATTATTGGGCCCTCCTGCCAGAACGCTGCAGAGGGTGCTTGGGGGTCTGGGAATATGCACAAGTACAATGGGGCATTAAGGTTTATACGATGGACTTGGGCTGAGGCCATTCGATCTTGTACCAACTGGAGAGCTTGTCGAGCCTCAGGAGTGAGGGCTCTGGGGGACGTAAGGTCCGGGTCTCCAGTAAGTATTTGGTACAGTGGTTGAAGTTCTTGATTGGTTAGCCTTAGATAAGGGCGGATCCAGTTGATATCGCCTAGTAGTTTCTGAAAATCATTAAGGGTGGAAAGGTGATCTGTGCGCAGGGTTAATTTTAGGGGGGTAATGATGGTAAGGTCGAGTTTGACGCCCAGGAATTCCTGGCAGTTTGAGAGTTGGATCTTTTCAGGGGCAATGGTTAAGTTGGCTGCAGCCAGATGTTGGGTAAGGCAAGGCAAGATCTCTATCAATTGCTCTTGTTGAGGAGCACAGACTAAGACATCATCCATATAATGGTAGATTTCTGCTTCAGGGAACAGTGCTCGGACAGGTGTCAGGGCCTGGGCCATGTACAATTGGCACATGGTGGGGCTGTTTGCCATACCCTGTGGCAGTACCTGCCACTCAAACCTGCCGTCAGGCTGGGAGTGATTGATGGCCGGCAAGGTAAAGGCAAAACGTCGAGTGTCCTGGGGGTGCAAAGGGATAGAAAAGAAACAATCCTTTATGTCTATCACTAGGGAAGGCCAATTCTTTGGTAAGGCAGAAAGGATGGGGAGTCCAAGCTGGACTTGGCCCATTAGCTGCATCTGATTATTGACAGCACGCAGGTCATGGAGTAGTCTCCATTTCCCTGATTTCTTTTTGATTACAAAGATAGGGGTATTCCAGGGTGAGGTGGATGGTTTAAGATGTTCTGCGGCAATTTGTTCCTGCACTAGGATGTGGGCGGCAGCGAGCTTTTCTTTAGAGAGGGGCCACTGAGCTACCCGCACAGGTTTGTCTGTTTTCCATGTAATTTGAAGGGGGGGGTTTTGGGACAGTTGCTTCCCCCTTTGAGTGTTCTCAGTGGCCCCTAGGGAAAACCCAGTCCTGGTCCTCCTATCCCCCTTTCAGGACAATACTCAACATGGATGGGCTGTGACTTTCCTTCCTGGTTCTTTCCTATCCCGCCCGTTCCGGAATAGCCTGCCTTTGTCATGAGTTTTTGGGCGGTCTCGCTATAGAAGGTGTCTGATGTGAGTTTGAAGGACATCTGTTGTAAGATATCTCTTCCCCATAGGCTGATGGGGATATTTAGAACATATGGTTGGAAAATTCCTGAGTGGCCTTCTGAGTCAGTCCAGGAAAGGGAGGCCGCACTAATGTCTGGAGACGTGGCAAGTCCTAAACCTCGGAGGGTAAGGCTGCTCTGCTGCAACGGCCATTTGGGGGGCCAATCTGATGGTCTTATTATACTCTTGTCGGCCCCTGTGTCTAATAGGCCTAAAAACTCCTTGCCATTTACTTTTAAAGTCCACTGAGGCCTGTCAGCAAGTTCAAAGGTAGCTCCTACAAATGGCTGTCCAGAGGAGCCAAATCCTTTCTGTCCTCGGGCTGCGCCGGCACTGGGGTAAGCCTTGTGGCAGCTGGGGAGGACAAGTATTTGGGCTATTCTGTCCCCAGGGGAGATAGCTACTATTCCCCGGGGGGAAGATACAAGGATTTTTACAACACCCGTGTAGTCTGAGTCTATGACCCCAGGGTGGACTACAAGGCCCGAGAGGGCAGTGGAGCTGCGTCCCAACAGCAAACCCACTGTATTAAGAGGGAGGGGTCCTTGGAAGTCCGACTCGAGGGGCTGAACGCCCATTTCAGGGGTTAGTATGAGTCTGGCGGAGGCACAGACGTCCAGTCCTGCCGAGCCAGGGGTGGCCCTTCTGGCTGGGACAGAGGCTGAGGGGGTGTCTCCGACTGCGTGGTGGGGATGAGGCGAGGGACTTGTTGGACTACCCTGTACATTTGCGGGCCCCGGGGTAGTGGGCCCCGTGGCCCGTTTTTTGGCTGGTGAGGGGTAATGGGGTTTCCATCTATGTCTCGTATGGATCTGCACTCAGAGGCCCAGTGCCTGCCTTTGCGGCATCGAGGGCATAGCTGCGTAGGGCCTCCGGGTTGGGATGGGTTACCAGATAGTCGCCCTTCTCGTTGGGGGCAGTCCCTCTTAAAATGACCTGCCTGGTTGCAATGGTAACATTGATGCTGTCCGGAGGAATGGCCTTTCCCTTGGGCTTGGCGCATGCCGCTAACGATGGCGGCAGCCATAACCTGGCCCTGGACTGTGCTTTCATTTATGTCTCTGCAGACTTGTATCCATGCATCAAGACCCTTTGATTTCCAAGGTCTAATTGCCTCCCTACACCATTTATTTGCTTGTTCATATGCAAGGGGTTTTAAGAGGGGCATGGCCTGGTCTGCTGAGCCGAACACACGAGCAGCTGTCTGCATAAGACGGGCCACAAAGTCTGCGTAAGGCTCACTGGGTCCTTGGATAACCTTAGTAAGTTGACCCTGCAGGTCACCTGCGCCCTGAAGGGTCTTCCAGGCCTTTATGGCGCTGGCTGCTATTTGCATGTAAACTGGGGCAGGGTACCCCGTTTGATTGTTCTGTCCCTCATAATTGCCAAGCCCCATGAGCATGTCCAATCCCCACGGGTTTCCTGCAGCGTGGTTGGCACGGGCTACGTCCTGGCTGTATTCTTGCCAGGCTGACTTGAAAAGTAAGTACTGCCCCCCAGTGAGGCAGGCCCGGGCTACATTAGTCCAGTCGAGGGGTGTTAGGTTCTGCCCGAGAGACTCAACTATGGCCACAGTGAAAGGAGCTTGAACCCCATACGTGGACACTGCCTCCTTTAATTGCTTAACTAGTTTGAAGTCTAGGGGTTGATGATACCTCTGCTGCTGGGCATCCTCAAACACAGGGAAGGCAAGAGGCTCCGGGAACCAGGCGCGGGAACGCCGCTTCTGTTCCCTTCTGGGTCCTCTCTCAGGGGAGTTGGACTGCAAGGATGAGCTGGGTGAGCGGCGGTGCCGCGTGGGGGGGTGATCCCACCTGGGTCTGTGGTGGCTCCGGCCTCGACAAGGGCCGAAGGTATCTGGGTGTGACCAAGGCCCGTAAGGGGCGAAGAAGGTGGGATTGTAAGGAGGGGGGGCAGTGGGGCAGCAGCCCTCCCCCATAACTAGCCTTTGCATCTGATGAAAGAGTTCCTCATCAGGGCCATTCTCTTCAGAGGAGGAACCCAAAAAGCTCTCTGGCGTTGCCCTCCTATTCTTAGACCTCCGCTTTGGCGGTCGGGCAGCCTCATCCTTTTCTCTCTCGTGCCCTGAACTGTCCTCGGCCTCTGTCTCGGGCGGGACGTCCGGGGTACGGGCCTGGGAAGAGCGCGTCAGTTCCTCCTGAATACTTTCCAAAGCTTTCTCCCCCTGGCCAGAGCTTCCTGGCATCCGGTCAGGGGACTGGCAAGGCACCCTCTTACCAGGGTCCAGATAGCCATGGTCCCGGTAGGTAGGGGCTCAAATGCTTCCTGACGCCTAAGGTCTTGACCAAGGCGTTCCCAGTCCCCCAAGATCAATTGGCCTCGCTCCAAGAACCAGGGGGAAGCATCACCCACAGTTAGTACAAATACTTTTGCGGTTTTATCCTTCAGTGGAGTCCATTACGTTTTAATAAGGCTTGCAAAGGGGCTTGCAGCCTTAAGCAGCAAGCTTCGTTACCCATGGTTTTCTGCCACCACACTATCACTTAAAAGGCCCAAAGGGTCTCTGTGCACACTCCCCTTGAATCTTCCAAGTGGCAATGGGGCGGCAAAGGTGGACAGAGACAATAGGGACAAACACAAAACACACAAAGTCACTCACACAAGCATACACATTAAGGAGACAGTATTATCCCACCACGACGATCGTGGTCACCCAGCGCTGATTTCCCCGCTCTTGTCGCGGGCCCCCGCTTTGATCGCGGTCCCCCTGCTTTGGTCGCAGGCACTTGACTTACCGAGCTGCTGTACTGCCAAGGCGCATGAGGTTCCCGGGTTTCGGCACCAGTTGTCGGTGTCGCAGTGCCGCCGACCAGCAGAGACGAGGACACCAACGAAGAGTCAAAGGTAACTTTTATGCAGCAAGCTCAAAGGACAGAACAGGAACGGGAATGGGAACTAGGAACCTCTCTGCACGGAACCGTTGTGCAGCCTTATATACCTTTCCTAAGCCAATCAGAGTAGAGTACACGTGTTCGGGAAATGCACATGTTACAGTCCAAAGCGGGAGCAGGCATACAGCACGAGCGCAGCATGCACCTACACAGGCCAATCAGGAGGACTTCCTCAAAGTTGTTTACCAGTTAGGTTCAGAGTGACTTCCTCTCATCGCCAATGCTGGCTCTCATCCTGGGGCATGTCCGGATCAGCCCCGACACTCATTGCTGTTGAATTCAACTATTTAAAGTTTGTCTTTTCCATTATACTGTGAACTCCGTGTGTTCTTTGTTATATGCAGGAACCTACCCTGATACCTTACTTTGTGATCAACTTTCTGATAGTTATTAAAAGCAAAGCTAACTATTAAGGCTCTTGGGTAATTGACACTTGTTCAAGAGCAAAAAAGAATAAATGAGTCATGTGAAACATCCACTGAAATGTCTGGTATGTAGGACCTCTTTCCACCTTCTAAGTAGGTTTGAGAGTTTTCTTTTTCTTTTTAGAATTAAGCAGGGTAAAAATTAATAAATAGTTCTATGTCTCTTTTGGATATGTCAAAATATTTAAAGTTAGCAGATTCAAACCAAACTTGTACATGTAATGTTTCCGCCAAATCTGGACTACACCACCCAGTTTGGTCAACCATCCTGAACGATTTTTAACTCCTGACCACTGTGTGTTTCCTCAACCCCTCCATTTCTTCCCAGCATCAGTTTTTCATTCTAGCCCACACTGTCAGTATCTCATTTTGAGATAGTGCAGTGGCTTTTTGAGTGGTCCTCTTGTTCCATGGATGCCTTCCCTCCAAATCAGTCTTCTCATTGTAGCTGGAGTGATTTTCTTTTGAAAACATCATATCAAGCCAAGTCACACACACCTAAATTTATATTATTATTTTTAAAAATAACAACAATTAATCATGTCTATATGGCACCTAATAGCACTTGTTACATGCTAAGCATTGTCAGAAGTGCTTTATGTATAATAAGTCACTCAATCCCCTCAAGAACGTAGGCTGTTGTATGAATTAGCCCATCGTAGACAAAGGGAGCACAGAGAGGGTGAATGATTTACAGCAGGCCAAATACACTTAATGACTCTTTAGTAGTTTTCTAATTTGGAAAGGCAGTACAGAGTAGTGGTGAGAATGTTGACTCCAGGGACAGATTGCCTGGCTTCAAAGCCTTTTTATACCACTTCCTAGCTGACACCTAACTCTCTGGACTCTCTTCCTCAGCAGATAAATGTAGATAATAATAGCATCTCCTTTATAATATTGTTGTATCTAATGTGTAATTACAAGTAAAGTGTTTAGATAGGTAGGTATCTGCCCCAGAAAAGGAATTTAATAAAAGTTACATAGTAAGGATAAAGTTAATATTAACCCTGTTTGATAATGCCGTGTGTGTGAATATATATATATATAGAGAGAGAGAGAGAACCTATCTGTCCTTCCCACTTCATCTTTTATAGCTCTCTCCCACTTTGCCTTTACTCTTTTTGTTCTAGTCTTCTTGCTGTTTCTCAGATAATCATGGCCTTTACCATAGAAAACACATGTCCCCTAATACTGTCCAACAATTCCCCTCTTCCCTATTTTACTTTTACACATTGTTCGGTTCTCAGCTTGAATGTCACTGACAATTGAGAGTAAACTGCATTCCACCTGCAGCCTAGTTTAGAGCTCACTGTTACATATTATCAGCATCCCTGTAACTTTCCTGTGAAGTGCTTATAAAATTAGTAATTTTAGGGTGGCGCCTGTGGCTCAGTCAGTAAGGCGCCGGCCCCATATACCGAGGGTGGCGGGTTCAAACCCGGCCCCGGCTGAACTTCAACCAAAAAATAGCTGGGCGTTGTGGTGGGCGCCTGTAGTCCCAGCTCCTTGGGAGGCTGAGGCAAGAGAATTGCTTAAGCCCAGGAGTTGGAGGTTGCTGTGAGCTGTGTGATGCCATGGCACTCTACCGAGGGCCATAAAAGTAAGACTCTGTTTCTACAAAAAAAAAAAAAATTTAGTAATTTTATATTTATTTGTATAATTTATTTGGCTGTCTATCTTTATCATTAGACCATAAGGCCCATGAAAAAAGGGACCAAATATTACCATGTCTACCATTGGGCCTGATATATTTGTGTTCATGAACGCATACACATATTTTTTCCATCGTCTGGTACTTATAGTGTATGGTATAAGGGGTATATTTCTGTTATTGAAGTAGAAACTTGATTCAAATCTCTGTAGTGTGGTTGTTGAAGAAGATATTAGTCAGAGGCAGCTATATAGGTAGCTTCAGTATGCATACTGGTGGTTCCAGAACCCCACATATACCCAAGTCCATATATGATCAACTCCTGCCTCTGTTCCTACAGATGCTGTGTTTAGGAAACATTGGCCCTCCCTCCATATATGCAAGTTTTGCACACTGTATTTTTCATCCACATTAGGTTGAAAAAATCTGTGTAAGTATAGACTTACATAATTTAAACCCATGTTATTCAGGGCCAACTGTGTATGAGTGTATATATATAGAGTTTCTTCCTGAGAAGTTCCATCTGACTGAAACCAGAGATGCTGTTGGTTTGGAAGACCCAGCTAGGCATAAGAATCAAAAGCCTGCTTGTTAAGTGAAGTTAAATCTGGAGGTGAATGTAGGTTTTAGGAGTATCTTCCATCTTATCAAAATCTAGGAAAGATATTGCTTAATCTTGGACATTCTCTTTTCCCAAATCACCCTTGGGAAACTTTTTAGTTCAATTATGAAGCAGAACTCTGCCCCAGTGGAAGTTACCAATGAGATAATATATGTAATAACAGAAGAAATGTTAGCATAAAGAATACAAAAGGGGTTTTCACTTTTTGATAGTTAATCATAAAGGGAATAAAAATCCTGATGAGCGTTTTGCTTTCTTTGAAAGAAACTGGCCCATGAGGCATTTGTTACTCCAGTCCCATGTGGCAGGAGCAGAGGCAGTGTTCTATCCAGCCACATGTCTGTTACTCAGGTGTGAATTAATTAAATAGTGCATCCGAGCACAGGTGAGACATTGAAAATCTGAACTAAAAATGGCCATATCCAGTTGGCACATGCAAGTATACTATGGGAAATGCCACAGAAAGTTAAGTTCAGCTGTCCCCCTTCTGTCTGGTACTCATATCTTTGCCACCTTGAAGGAGTATTGCAGTTATTCTTAAGGATTTGTACTATTCCTTAAGGAAAGATGTTTTCTTTAAGCTTATCTATCATTTCCTCTAAGCAATAAAATACTTGATCCCAGTATTAGGGATGGGGGTATTACAGATGGAGGTTAGAATGAGGAAAGTCATCATTGAAAAGATGTCTTTGTATATGGTTGTAAATATAAACCCTTTCACTCCCTGGGGGAAGTTCATGTCATCTTCACTGACCTGCAATGCTAATTGAGTCCATTATTATAATGGGATGGTGGTTCTGCACCAGTATGTCTTATCTGATGCCATTTGAGATTAAGAAGTCTGACTTCTTTTGTTGCAAAAAGCAGCATCCATTAAATGTATTCCCTGGAAGATGAAATAGTGGTAGATTTGATACACTTACTAATTGATGACCACTGGCACCAGAAACAATGAAGTTATAGAAGACAGAAATAAATAATAATAATAATAAAGCATGCAACGTTAATGATCACTTAAGAATCATTACTTATTAATCAGTTCTCTAACAGGGAAAAAAACCCATGTGTTCATTTGAGCAAACCAGAGTCATTTGTGATTACAGGAATTATATGGATCCTTCTAAAGTATTTATGCCTGAAATTACAAATGAGATAAAGCTTACTAAACCTTTCATAGGCTTGGAAAATTACTTTATAACTGGTTACCCATTCCCAACCACATATCAAATTATATATCTTTTTGGCACTGCACTGTCACCTCACTGTATTTTGCTTAGGTTGCTTTCAATCCCATGTTCACAGCGGAATCGCCTGCACAGGTTTTGCAGACTCATACATTTCTAGTGCTTGTGTGCTGGGTCCCCTGCCACTTCTTGGTAAACTTCTCTGCCTCCCAGAAAAGTTAGAGAGACAGTAGATTTTTCTCATGCAGTCACATGCTACCTACTCACAAGCTCTTAGGGTTCCTTTATAGAATCACAGCATGCCTATCTTTTCTTTCAATCTTGACTATAGTTAGCCCTTTGTCCTTAAAAATGCCCATTCTCATACCACAGTAGTAAATTTAGACAGTCTTACAACTCTTATAAATTGTGGTCCTGAGAAACCATTAGTACTACCCTCTCAACACCATCCAATTGTCCTTTTTGTAGTTTTTTCTATTATTATGGCTTCTCATTTCACCTAGGATACGTTTAAGTTCCTTACCATGATCTTTAAGTTCCTAAAGGATCTGACCTGTTTGCACCTCTCTTGACAGAATTCCTCTTCCTTTCCTTCTATTTCACTGTCCACCAGCTGTGCTGATCTACTTTTGTTTTTAAAATACAACGAGTCTTTCTTTTCTCCTTCGGGCCTTTGCACTTGTTAGTTCATCAGCTTGGAACATCATTATCCCTAACCTTTACTTCATGACCAATTACCACATAGGAACAAGGTAACTCATCCTGGGAAATAGGGACAAAATTACACCAAACCCCACACTTTGCGTCACTCCAGTGAACTGTGAACTCAAAGCTTAAAAAGTGTTATCAGGAATGACACAATGTCTGGGTGCCTGTCTGTTGAATCCTCAGTGTGGAGGGGCCTGAAAGGTGACGATGGCCCTACATGGCGGAGGAATGTAGAAACCTAACCTGTTGAGAGTTCTTTCCCTAGCAACTGCTGAGCTTTTGGCGCCTAAAACGCCCATAGGTGGAATGCCTGGAAAGTCCCGGGGTGTATACACCGGATGCGTGGGTGGAGGATGTGGGAAGGATATATAATCAGAGAGCTTGCTGTGCAAAAACGGTTGCTGTGCCAGAAAAGAAAGAGAGCTGTAACACCCCAACAATAAAGCAGCTGCAACTTCTCCGTTGGTGTTCTCGTCTCTGCTGGTCAGCGGCCCTGCGACACCGACAAGTGGTGCCGAAACCCGGGAACTTCGGAAGTCTCTCACAATACAGCTCTTTGAACCGGCACAGCGGCTCAGTAAGTCAAAAGCCTGCGACCACAGCAGGGGAGGATCCCACTAGGTCAAGTGGGGGGACGGGACCCGCGACCAAAGTGGGGGGTCTGCGCAGAGGGCATTTGCCACGACAACAGTGGCGGGAAGTAGTTAGTGTAGTGTTAGCCTAGTGTCATGTTGATTATGTCTGTTTGTGTTGCTTTGCCTTTTGTTTTGTTTGTGTGTCCTTGAGCTTGTGAAAGATGAGAACAGCCGTTAGACAATTGAACAAAGATGGGTAATGAAACATACCGAGTGTGGCTTCAAGCCCCTCTACAAGAACTGCTAAAGCGTAATGGTACCCCTTTAAAGGATAAAACTGCTAAGGTTTTTGTGAAGGCGGTGGCAGAGGCCTCCCCTTGGTTTTTGGAACGGGGCCAACTCACCCCCGGTGATTGGGAGCGCCTAGGCCAAGACCTGAGGCGTCAGGAACAATTCAAACCCCTCCCCACGGGGACCATGGCCATTTGGGCCTCGGTGAAGGGTTACCTCACCACTACCAAGGACAGATGCTGAGAGGCGATATTGGAGGGAGAAAAGATCCTAGAGAGCGTTCAGGAGGAGATATCTTGCTCCTCCCACGCCCCCGCCCTAGATCCCCCATCTGAACCGGAGGCCAAAGAAAGTTCTGGGGAGGAAAAGAGCAGAGAACGTAGTCCCGCGAATCTTACCGGGGCTCGTAAAAAGAAAACAAGACTTAGGGGGGCCCCGACTAGAGATCCTACTATCACCATCTCAGAGGAAGATGACCCGGAAGAAGAGATCCTAAGTCAATTTCAGAGATTAGCCATGGGAGAGGGCTATGGCCCCTCAGCCCCTCCCCCTTACAATCCCGCCTTTTTCGGCCCCTACGGGCCCTGGCCACGTCCAGAAGATTTCGCCCCCTGCGGGCCCTGGCCACGTCCAGATGACTTCCGGGGCCGAGGCCACAACAAACCGAGGCGGTCCGCCCCTGCATGCGGCGCCGCCGTACACCCAGCTCTTCATCTCAATCAGAGTCCCCCGAGAGAGGACCCAAGAGGGAGGGAGGGCAGGACTCCCGCACCTGGTTCATAGAGCCCCTTGCCTTCCCTGTATTTGAGGATGGCCAACAACACAGGTACCATCAGCCCCTAGATTTCAAACTAGTTAAGCAATTAAAAGAGGCAGTGTCCACGTATGGGGTGCAGGCAGCCTTCACTGTGGCCATAGTTGAATCCCTTGGGCACAACCTAACACCCCTTGACTGGACCAATGTGGCTCGAGCCTGCCTCACTGGAGGACAATACTTGCTATTCAAGTCTGCTTGGCAAGAGTACAGCCAGGATGTAGCCCGTGCCAATCACGCGGCGGGGAACCCCTGGGGATTAGATATGCTTATGGGCTAGGTGCTTACGAGGGACAAGACAATCAAACCGGATACCCTGCCCCGGTCTACATGCAGATAGCGGCCAGTGCAGTGAAAGCCTGGAAAACCCTCCAGGGAGCAGGCGATCTACAGGGCCAACTTACTAAGGTTATCCAGGGAGCAAATGAGCCTTACGCAGACTTCGTGGCCCGGCTCATGCAGACAGCTTCTTGTGTTTTCGGCTCAGTAGAGCAGGCCATGCCCCTCCTAAAGCCCCTGGCATATGAGCAAGCCAACAGATGGTGTAGAGAGGCCATAAGACCTTGGAAGGCAAAGGATATCAACACATGGATCAAAGTTTGTAGAGACATAAATGAGACTACTGTTCAGGGACAAGTAATGGCTGCTGCCATCGTTAGTGGCATGCGCCAGGCCCAAACTAAACCCCAGCCCAATGGACAGCGATTGTGCTACTACTGCAACCAGGCAGGTCATTTTAAGAGAGAGTGCCCCCACAAAGACAGACAGCCCGCCGGTGACTCCACGCGGCAGGGAACTCCCAGCCAGCTATGCCCCCGATGCCGCAAAGGCAGGCACTGGGCCTCTGAGTGCAGATCTATACGAGACATAGATGGGAACCCCATTACACCTCCTCAGCCAAAAAACGGGCCACGGGGCCCACTACCTCGGGGTCCCCAAATGTACGGGGTAATCCAACAACTCCCTCGTCTCATCCCCCCCAAACAGCCAGAAGAGCCCCTTTACCCTCTGTCCCAGCCCGACGAGCCACTCCCGGCTCAGCAGGACTGGACATCTGTGCCACCGCCAGACTCGTACTGACCCCTGAGATGGGCATTCAACCCCTCGAGTCGGATTTCAGGGGGCCCCTTCCCCCTAATACAGTGGGTTTGCTGTTGGGACGTAGCTCCACCGCCCTCTCGGGTCTCGTGGTCCACCCTGGAGTCATAGACTCCGACTACACAGGGGTTGTTAAAATCCTTGTGTCCTCTCCTCGGGGAATAATGGCTATCTCCCCTGGAGATAAGATAGCCCAAATAATTGTTCTCCCCAGTTGTCACAGAGCTTACCCCAGTACCGGTACATCCCGGGGACAGAAAGGTTTCGGCTCCTCGGGCCACCCATTTATAGGGGCCACCTTTGAACTGGATGACAGGCCCCAGTGGACCTTAAAAATTAATGGCAAAGAGTTTATAGGCCTGTTAGACACAGGGGCCGACAAAAGCATTATAAGACAAACAGATTGGCCCCGGAAATGGCCCTTGCAACAGAGTAGCCTTACCCTCCGAGGGTTGAGTTTAGCTAAAGCCCCCTCCATGAGTGCTGCCTCCCTATTTTGGAGCGATATAGAGGGCCACTCTGGAGTCTTTCAGCCCTATGTCCTGGAAATTCCCATCAGCTTATGGGGGAGAGACATATTACAGCAGATGGCCTTTAGGCTTACATCAGATGCTTTCTATAGCGAGACTGCCCAAAGGCTTATGATAAAGGCAGGCTACTCAGGGAAGGGAGGGATAGGAAAAACACAAGAGGGAAGAGCACAGCCCATCCATGTTGAGCATCGTCCCAGTAGAGGACTGGGAGGCCCAGGATTGGGTTTTTCCTAGGGGCCACTGAAAACTCTCGCGAGGGGAGAAAACTGTCTCAAAAAACCCCCCTCCAGATTCCATGGAAAACGGATAAACCTGTGTGGGTAGCTCAGTGGCCCCTCTCTAAAGAAAAACTTGCTGCTGCCCACGCTCTTGTTCAAGAACAAGTTATTGCAGGGCATCTTAAACCATCCACTTCGCCCTGGAACACCCCTATCTTTGTAATCAAAAAGAAATCAGGAAACTGGAGGCTACTCCACGATCTACGTGCTGTGAATAATCAAATGCAGCTAAGGGGCCAAGTCCAGCTCGGACTCCCCATCCTTTCTGCTTTGCCAAAAAATTGGCCCTCCATAGTGATAGATATTAGGGATTGTTTTTTCTCCATCCCATTACATTCCTTAGACACCCAGCGCTTTGCTTTTACCTTGCCTGCTGTCAATCACTCCCAGCCTGATAATAGATTTGAGTGGCAGGTACTACCACAGGGCATGGTGAATAGTCCCACCATTTGCCAGCTATACGTGGCCCAGGCTTTAGCGCCTGTCGGCGCACTCTTCCCTGAAACCGAAATTTATCATTATATGGATGATATCTTGATTTGTGCTCCTCAACAAGAACAGTTAACAAAAATCCTACCTTGCCTTACTCAGCATCTGGCTGCAGCTAACTTAACCATTGCCCCCGAAAAAATCCAACTCTCCAATTGTCAAGAATTTTTAGGTGCAAAACTCAACCTCACCATCATTTCTCCCCTAAAACTGACCTTACGCACCGACCACCTCACCACCCTCAATGATTTTCAAAAACTACTCAGTGATATTAATTGGGTCTGGTCCTATTTGAGGTTAGCTAATCAAGTACTTCAACCCCTGTACCAGATCCTTACTGGAAACCCAGACCTTACATCCCCCAGGATACTTACCTCTGAAGCTCGACAGGCCCTCCAATTGGTGCAAGATCGGATGGCCTCAGCTCAAGTACATCGAATAGACCTTACAGCCCCGCTGTACTTGTGTATATTCCCAGACCCCCGATCGCCCTCCGCAGCTTTCTGGCAGGAGGGCCCAATAACATGGGTATATCTGTCACAGTCCCCAAACAAGGTCTTACCTTGGTATCCCGAAGCTGTAGCCCAGTTGATCCTTAAGGGAATCAAACTAAGTCTCCAAACTTTCGCAAAACAGCCGGATTGTATCTGCACCCCTTACCAGCCCGCCCAACTTGAACATCTCGCTAATACAAATGATTCTTGGGCTATCGCTGTCACCAATACTACAGCTCGCTTTGACAATCATTACCCCCGTCATCCATTAATACAATTTTGTCTTAACAACCCCCTCGTATTCCCCAGAGTTACAAAACCCACTTCTATCCCTCGAGCTATGCTTATATTTACAGATGGTTCCAAAACGGGCAGAGGAGCCATTATTACCCCCGAACAACAAATTCTGCACCACTTTCCAACCAACTCCGCCCAAGAGGCCGAGTTACTAGCTGTAATACAGGTGTTTCATATGTTCCCCCACACCCCTTTTAACCTCCTGTCAGATAGTGCCTATGTAGTCCAAGCCGTTAAGGTCATTGAAAATGTTGGTATCATCTCAACCCGATCTACCATCCAAATTGCCCTACACAGTTTACAACAACTCATTTGGCTGAGACAACAACCCTTTTTTATAGGTCACATCAGAGCTCATTCCGGTCTCCCTGGCCCCCTAGCTCAGGGCAGTGCTGCAGCTGATGCCCTTACCCGACAAGAGATCACAGCTCTTGTCCTAGATCCCCTGAAACAAGCCCAACGCTTCCATAGCCTGTTTCATGTTAATTCTAATATCCTTGCCACCGATTCCAAATTACAAAAGAACGAGCCCGTGAAATCATTAAACAATGTACAACTTGTATTACCCACCTTCCGACCCCGAATTTAGGAGTTAACCCTCGGGGCCTCCTTCCTAACCATGTATGGCAGATGGATGTAACGCATGTCCCCGAATTTGGAACTCTAAAATTTGTACACACCTCCATTGATACTTATTCTAGTGTCATCTTTGCCTCCGCTCATACGGGAGAAAAAGCAAAAGATGTAATTAGTCACTGCCTACAGGCCTTTGCAGCCTGGGGAGTCCCTAAACAACTCAAGACTGATAACGGCCCTGCATACTGTTCCACCCAACTCCAACAATTTGCAGCCACCTTTTCCATCTCGTTAGTCCACGGGATCCCTTATAATCCCCAGGGACAAGGCATCGTCAAACGTGCCCACTTAACCCTAAAAACTCACTTAAATAAACAAAAAGGGGGAGCTGCCCTGTCATACCGATCCCCAAAAGACAAATTAAATACCATTCTTTTTATATTAAATTTTTTAACTTTGGATTCCAAGGGACAAACAGCAGCAGACTGTCACTGCCTTGGCCGCCAGACCAGCTCCCCAGTGCAAGTGCGCTGGAAGGATATTCTCACCGGCCAATGGCGTGGCCCAGACCCGGTTCTCATCTGGAACCGAGGCACAGTTTGTGTTTTCCCATAGGACCAGAGCTCCCCGGTGTGGGTCCCGGAGAGACTCACCCGTCCAGTGAACCCCTCGCGCAATGACACCGCGCCCATGGAGCCACGTGAGCCCCCTTCCCCTCGCCCTTTATCTCCTTCTTCCCCTACTTCTGTTGTGTGACCCCCCTGATTTTGGGGGATCGCTCACGCCTGGCCCAAACCCATGCCTCTCAGCAACACGTCTACTCTATTACCTGTGTTCCTCTCTACTAACGCCAGCCTGGGTTTTCCCACTGTCCACATGGATGACCAATCTGCCCCTGTCATTAATCTCACCTCCCTGGTATATCCCCCCTAACCTGGGCCAACGGAGGAATTCTTTCCTACTCCAATACCACCGGCCCTGTCAACCATATCATCCCCCCTACTCTGGTCTGCGTTACTCCACCATTTCTTCTCCTATTGGTTTCCCACTCCTCTTTCCCAAACCAGCCATCCATAAACTGTAGTGTGGACAACTGTACCTTACAACTTTGTACACCCTAATCAGGACTCAATGAGAATATAACGTTGGTAGTTCTTCGCCTTCCTACTTATATGCCCATGCCAGTGACCATTGACACAAACAGCTTGCCACTCCTAAGGTCGAAACGCGATTTCGGAGTCACTGCCACCATTGTCGCTGCTGTTGCCACAGCCCTCACTGCCGCCGCTGCCCTTGCCACCGCAGTCCCTACTGCCACCGCCGTCAACCGACTGTCCGCGTCTGTTGCAGAAGCCCTATGCACTCAGACCACCGTGGAAGGACACCTTCGTGCTGGACTGTTGCTAGTTAACCAAAGAGTAGACATTTTACAGCAGCAAAATAGATGATATGGAGAGATACCTCTCCTTTGGTTGTTTAGTTCCCCTGCCCTCTGTGTGCGTTACACCCACTGTCTTTGAGTCTAATGGTACCCTTCGTAATATTTCTACCCAATTATCCCAATACCTTCTAGGGAGCTGGGATGCAGAGTTTGAAAACGGTACCCGCCTTGTGTTAAGTCACATAGTTAGCATAAATAGTACCCGGGTGCAAATAGCTACCGCTGGAGACATTCTGAGTATGGTAACAACCTTTATCTCTCATGCCTGCAATTGGGCAGGCACCGCAGCTCTGGGAATTATGTTTCTAGCTGCCACTGCCATGGGTATCAGGTTTATCCAGGCCCTCCGCCAAAGACAACAGCGAGATCGAGTTATCGTCCAACAGGCCCTCCTCGCCCTCCGAGTGGGAGGCTCCCCCCAGATCTGGGTAAACATGCTGGACCAGTAGCCAATGACGGGTAAGATCCCCCGGACATAGATCAACCTAAGACAGAGAACAGGCCACCGTTGCCTGTACCCTCCATGACGGGTAAGACTATGCTCGAGCAGGGGGACAACCTAAGACAGGCATGGCCCCGATAAATTATAAACAAAAAGGGGGAGATGTGGAGGGGCCTGAAAGATGATGATGGCCCTACATGGCGGAGGAATGTAGAAACCTAACCTGTTGAGAGTTCTTTCCCTAGCAACTGCTGAGCTTTTGGCCCCTAAAACGCCCATAGGTGGAATGCCTGGAAAGTCCCAGGGTGTATACACCGGATGCGTGGGTGGAGGATGTGGGAAGGATATATAATCAGAGAGCTTGCTGTGCAAAAACGGTTGCTGTGCCAGAAAAGAAAGAGAGCTGTAACACCCCAACAATAAAGCAGCTGCAACTTCTCCGTTGGTGTCCTCGTCTCTGCTGGTCAGCGGCCCTGCGACACCGACACCTCAGTCTCTGACACAGTGCTTGGCACCTGATATGCTCTCAGGGATCTGTTCAGTGAAGAGATGAATCCATACAACATACCACAACCCAGCAATCTTTATTTATACTTAAGCTATTTTTATTACTCAAGTTAGTCTCTCTCTCTTTTGCTAAAACAACATATTGCTTATTTTGTATCAAAAGTCTGTAGGGAAACAAGATTTACTTTATAGCCAATTTTGCTGGAATGTATTGGCCCTGCAAAACAAGAGGCATTTATACTTTGAAATATGCATTGTCATTTACTCTTCAAAAGACCTGGTGGTTTTTTCTTAGCTGTTTCTTGGTTTAATCAGTCTCCACAGCTGAATAAATGAAAGAAATGGAATCTGTGTGAGCACTAAACTACATTCTACCAAGGTGAATTTTAGTTCATGGCAATGTAATTATTCATTTTAACCAACAATTGTTTTGTCTAGATAATTGTTTTTCTCATAAATTATTATTGGATTATGAAATATAATGATTCCAGGAAAATGTTCCCAACGTTCCCAGCTTAAAGTCTCATCCAAAACATTAGTAAGTAAATTAAAAAATGCTATTATGACATCATTTTCATGATAAATTTCTACATTTAAAAACAAAAAAGAGGGAAAGGAAGGGAAGGGAAGGGAAGGAAAGAAAGATAGAAAGATCTTACATGGATTGAAAGCCGGTTAGTTACTGATTAGGATAATACTAGAAACAGCCAGGCTCAGTGGCTCACGCCTGTAATCCCAACACTTGGGAGGCCAAGGTGGGTGCATTGTCTGACCTCACAGGTTGGAGACCAGCCTGAGCCAGACCGAGACCTCATCTCTAAAAATAGCCAGGGGGCAGAGGCAAGATGGCTGACTTAAGCCAGCTTTCCACAGAGGCTCTCATCTAGAAGGAGAGTGAAATGACAGAAATTTAGCAAGTAAACTGGTAGATTAGAGCTTCACCAAGAGAGAAGGTTGAAGAACACACATCAACCCTGCTGAGGTGAGCTGCGACCACAAGGATACAAACAAAAGGTACAAAATCCATCATCAAGTGGACGGGAGTCCCCTCCCCCATGAGAATGGCTCGGAGTGCCCCAAAAACAAAAGAGCAGAGTGCAAAAGTCCTCCCAATACACTCCACAGGAAAGACCTTCTAAAAACTGGACCTACCTCCACTACTAGAGTGCCATGGTGTTCTCCTGCCAGGCATAAAACTGTATAAAATTGCATATATTCTCTACTTGCAATTCTGAGCTCCCAGCACTCCCCTCTACTCTTACTCTGAGGAGTCCAGAGTCCTCCCCCAGGAGTCCAGATTCTTGGGTGATTTCTCAAGGGGTGTGGACAGGGCCTAGACTGCAGCTGGTCAGTGCTGATTCTGTGGCATGGGAGTGAGGAGAGGATGGTTGGCTGAGAGGGAACCACACCAGAGAGGTGGCGCCCCGAGGTGCAGAACAGCAGCTGTTTTGGGCAACAATAGGGCTCACTCCTGGATATCCCAAAGCCAAACCCCCTGTCTCCCTGGGCAAGCAGAGGAGGCTGGCATCTTCCAAGGTGGCAACCACCACAGAACAGATCTTGGATGGAAACACAGGCCCCGTGAGTAAAGGGTTTGCCTGAGGTGGATTTGGCCTGGGTGGAGCATGGGACTAGAAAACGCATGCGCAGAGCTGGGAAATGCCCAGGGAGGGGGCTGACCCAGATGACCACTTTGCTGAGCTTAAGATGCACCCGGCCCTCTGGGGATCATCAGCCTATAGAGAAAGGAAGACAGGAGGCTAGAACTGACAGGTAATGGAATACAAACCTGCAGGAGCAAAGACAGGGCCTGAGGGGCAGGCTCTGGGAACTCAAAACAGTTTCTCTTCTGCAGGGGAATTTAGCAGGGACAGAAACGAATTCCTGCAAAGTTGTTCTGTTCTGTTCTGTCAGTAACACCAATCAGGGGCGGGGCTGGAACTGAGTGAACACCCCCAGCCTCCATCAAGCGCTCAAGGTTGTCAGGTCTCATTTCCCCCTGCTGGATAGAGGCAGAGAGCAGTGGCCTGGCTGAGCAGATATAGATTTCCTTGTGATTCAGGAAGGTGCAATCCCCTGGAGTATCTGTCCACTAGAGCCAACTGGGTCACAGCCCTGCAGGGCTTTTACTGACTGGGTGTGACAGAGTTGCAAGGTGGGGAAGGAGGCATCAACCTTCCCAGACTAATCTATTTGCTGGGTTGGTCCTCCTGACTTCACAGAGCACCAGAGCAAGCCATATCTGAGTTGTCACCAGACCCCTGCAATCCAGTTGCCAGAGACCTTCTAAACTCTCCCACCTGAGATAGGTGCTGTCTGAGACAACTGATTTGGACCTTTTGAACTGAGCCAATTCCCCGAGGACTATTCAAGTGATGCCCTGGGTGTGTGGTTGTAGAAAGGTTTGATTTTACTTTTCCAATTGTTGCCTGTGGGGGGCAGGGTGACTTAATTGCTGGTATTTGTCCACAGCTGAGACTTCAACCCAGAGTAACTGTTTCACTAGGGTCAGACAGAGACCAGCTGAAAACAAGACAGAACCACTTAGCCCCAACACACCAACAGGTCCCCAGTCTCTCAGGCCATAGCATTGTATGGGTCCTCGACAAAGCTCCAGGGGAAAAATCAAATGGTGCAAAATAATCATGGGGCAGAATCAACAGAAAAACTCTGGTAACCCCCCACACACACAAGTGAAGATCCCATTCATAAATAACTGGCCGAGATGTCAGAAATTGAATTCAGAATTTGGATTGCAAACAAGATTAATAGAATGGAGGAAAATTTGGAATTAGAAATTTGAGGAGCAATTCAAAAGTCAGAATTAGAAATTCAAGGAGAAATTCAAAAGTTGTCTCAAGAATGTAACGAATTTAAAGACAAAACCACCAAAAATTTTGCTGCACTAAATCAAGAATTTGCAGCCCTCAAAGATCTGAAAAATACAGTAGAATCCCTCAGTAACAGAGTGGAGCAAGCAGAAGAAAAGATTTCTGACATTGAAGGCAAAGCTTTTGAACACTCCCAAACTCTCAAGAGGAGGAGAAATGGAGAGCAAAAATGGATCATTCTCTCAGAGAGCTCTGGGATATTTCGAAGAAGGCTAATATCTGCCTCATTGGAATCCCTGAAAGTGATGAAGTGGCCTCACAAGGCACAGAGGCCCTTCTCCATGAAATTATGAAAGAGAATTTTCCAGACATGCCAAGAGATTCTGAAATTCAGATACCAGACAGTTTCAGAACACCAGCATGACTCAATCTGAATAAGACATCCCCCAGGCATATCATAATGAATTTCACTAAAGTTAATATGAAGGAGAAAATTCTGAAAGCAGCCAGATGCAAGAAATCCATTACCTACAAAGGGAAGAATATTAGAATGACTGCAATCTCTCTGCTGAAACTTTTTAAGCCAGAAGAGGGTGTTCATTGACTTTTAATCTCCTAAAGCAAAATAACGTTCAACCTTGGATCCTGTATCGAGCTAAACTGAGTTTCATTTATGATGGAGAAAGTAATACTTTAATGACATTCATATGTTGAAGAAATTTGCCTAACCAAACCAGCTCTTCAGGACATTCTCAGACTTATCCTCCATAAGCACCAGCCCAATCCGCTACCACAAAAGTAAACTCACTCAGAAACTTTTGATCAAACTCCAACTTCCACAGTGATGAAAGGATTAAAAATGTCCACTGGACTTTCGAAAAACTTGATACCCAAAATTTCACCAGACTTATCAATATTCTCCATTAATGTGAATGGCTTAAACTGTCCTCTAAAGAGGCACAGGTTAGCTGAATGGATACAAAAACTCAGGCCATATATTTGCTGCATACAAGAGTCACATCTTACCTTAAAAGATAAATATAAATTCAGGGTGAAAGGATGGTCGTCCATATTTCAGGCAAATGGTAATCAGAAAAAAGCAGGTGTTGCAATTCTATTTGCAGACACAATAGGCTTTAAACCAACAAAAGTAAAGAAGGTCACTTCATATTTGTTAAGGGTAATACTCAATATGATGAGATCTCAATTATTAATATCTATGCACCCAACCACAATGTACCTCAATTTATAAGAGAAACTCTAACAGACATGAGCAACTTGATTTCCTCCAGCTCCATAATAGTCAGAGATTTCAACACTTCTTTGGCAGTTTTGGATAGATCCTCCAATAAGAAGCTGAGCAAAGAAATTTTAGATTTAAACCTAACCATCCAACATTTGTATTTAGAAGACATCTACAGAACATTTCATCCCAATAAAACTGAATACACATACTTCTCATCAGCCCAAAGAACATACTTCAAATACGATCACATCTTAGGTCACAAGTCTAACCTCAGTAAATTTAAAGGAATAGAAATTATTCCTTGCATCTTCTCAAACCACCGTGGAATTGAACTCAGTAACAACAGGAATCTGCATACTCATACAAAAACATGGAAGTTAAATAACCTTATGCTGAATGATAGCTGGGTGAGAGATGAGATTAAGAAGAAAATTGCCAAATTTTTGTAACAAAATGACAATGAAGACATGAATTATCAGAACGTCTGGGATACCACAAAGGCAGTCCAAAGAGGGAAATTTATAGCACTGCAAGCCTATCTCAAGAGAATGGAAAGAGAGGAAGTTCAACTTAATGGGACATCTCAAGCAACCGGAAAATGAAGAATATTTCAACCCAAACCCAGTAGAAGAATAGAAATAACCAAAATTAGAGCAGAATTAAATGAAATTGAAAAGAAAAGAATTATACAACAGATCAGTAAATCAAAAGTGGGTTTTTTGAAAAGGTTAATCTAAAAATAGATCTGCTATTCAATGTTATAATTACTCTACTAGGTATATACCCAGAAGACCAAAAATCACATTATAACAAAGGCATTTGTAACAGAATGTTTATTGCAGCCCAATTCATAATTGCTAAGTCATGGAAAAAGCCCAAGTGCCCATTGATCCACGAATGGATTAATAAATTGTGGTATATGTACACCATGGAATATTATGCAGCCTTAAAGAAAGATGGAGACTTTACCTCTTTCATGTTTACATGGATGGAGCTGGAACATATTCTTCTTAGTAAAGTATTTCAAGAATGGAAGAAAAAGTATCCAATGTACTCAGCCATACTATGAAACTAATTTATGGCTTTCACATGAAAGCTATAACCCAGTTATAACCTAAGAATAGGGGGAAGGGGGAGAGAGAGCGGAGGGAAGGGGGAGGATGGGTAGAGGGAGGGTGATTTTTGGGATTATACCTGTGGTGCATCTTACAAGGGTACATGTGAAACTTGGTAAATGTAGAATATGTCTTAACACAATAACTAAGAAAATGCCAGGAAGGCTGTTAACCAGTGTGATGAAAATGTGTCAAACTGTCTATAAAACCAGTGCATGGTGCCCCGCGATGGCATTAATGTACACAGCTACAATTTAATAATAAAAAATAAATAAATAAAAACAACAACAAAAATTACAAACTAATGCTAAATCTGTCAGAGACATACTGTTTTTAAACATTTCTACAGGATTAGAAATTGGTACAATGCTTTTTGAAAGCAATTTAAGTATATGTACATTAAAAATGTCACCGTATTTTGAACCAATATTATGATTCTGATGACTTCTAGGAGTTAATAACAAAGAGATAGATAAATTTTTGGACAAAGGTTTATATTCAAGAATGCTCATCCTCGCGTTAGTAAGAATAACAAAAGACAACAGTATATTGTCTAAATAATAGGGATGTAGCCATCTGAATAATGACATATGCCTAGGATACTATGTATAATCTTGAATTGGCATTAAAGTGACTATAATTTGTTATAATTATAAATACTATTAACTGATGAGGGGGAAATGCTTAGTTGGTATAGTGAAGTGACAAAGGTAGAAAATCAAAGAGTAAATGTAGAAGAGGTAGATGGGAGCTCCTTGGTGGACTCTACTTTGTACATTTGTTTAGTTTTGCTTACATGGTATCAATTTTTTAAATTATTTGTCAGTATTCAAAAATGAGGATATTTCACTTAAGATATTTTCAGGTCCTCCCTATCACCCCAGAGATTTGGCACACCCTCCAGGGAGCAGTGCTCAGCTGGAATTGGGCGGGCCTGGCTTCTTGGACAAGGCACGTGCTCTCTGGTCGGCTACAGTCCTGAGTGCTCCTCTGACCCCTGACTTCCTGCACACATTGCTGTCACCTTCCCGGCACTTGAGTTCGTGGATCTTATGCAACATGATTCCAGTTTTGCAAAATACATATATGTAGGCCTGAAATATGACAAAAAATTCTCTCAGGGGTAATAGGACAAGGGTGATTTTCATTTTATTCTTTTGTTTTTAGATTTTCCAAATTGTATGGCCAAAACATGTATCACCTTTCTAATTAGAAAGAATAACTGTTAATTCTTAAATGTAAAATCATCAAACGCTGTGGAGTTCCATGCTAAGTTGTTAACATTAATCTTAAGGAAAAATTACATTCCTGAATTTCCTTAATCAAAATAGTGGACTAAATTATTGATGCTTTTTCATTCGCAGTGTTTTTTATCCCACTATTTAATAAAAACACATTATTGAAGTCTAAATGAGATGGAACAGTCTTACCAAATTGCTTTTTTTCCCCTGAAAGTACTGTATCTTAACCTCAATTGCAGATAAATGATAGCCTTGACGTTAAGAAAACCATTTGCTCACTGTTCAAGTCATAAGTACATCTGATAATATGAAGCAAAGAAGTGAAATTGTTATTGTTCAGATCTTTGATTTCATGGAGAATGAATTAAACTTGAGTTTTTATTAAAATACTAGTACATTAAATAAACTGCAGTTTATCTAATGCAGTAGAAGGAATATGCAATATCTCTGAATTGGTGACATACAATTAAAAAGATTACTTTTCTGTTTATAATTAACAAATTTATAGCAGTGAATTCTTTTTAAAAATTTTTTTATTGGATGAAAGGAGTAGTCAATGATGTATAATAGCTTTATTTTCACTTTTAATGAAGAAATAATTATGGGTCAGAGGGTATTTTTAAAATTTCTTTTCTAAATAAGAATTTAAAGCCAAAACAAATATGCTTTTGTTCCTATAATTTTTCTACATGGACATTTTATAATAATGAGATTCTTATACATACCTAGTAGATGAAATGATTAACAAATCATTTACTGACCATGAAAACCAAAGGCGTATGGAATATCCATATAAAACATAGACCCTGATTTCTGAGAATTTCTCATTTCATATTAAGATTTGGCAGCATGAAGATAAACAGTGACATGTTTTTGTGGGTTTTATGAGGATAAAATAAAATATACTTTTTATTAACACAACATATAGTTGTCAGGCAGGAGACTGTCATAATTAAATCCATGTTTTACACATAGAGACAGGATTTAGGAACTGGGTATCCCATGTGTTTAAATCCATGCCAATGGGTTTAAACTCCAGAGTGGATGGAATTACCTAAAAAAGTATGTCAACTTAAGAGAAATGATCTGTCATGGAGGCAAGGATTTGGAGAATTCAAATAATTTCTTTTAATGAAGTTATTACATAGTTAGGTTTAGATTCGCTATTTTTCTCTTTGCTTTCTGTTTGCCCCATCTGTTTATTTAAAATCCCTTTTCTTCCTTATGTGTTTTTTTATTAGGAAATTTTGTTTTTATTTATTTTTATTTTTTATTAAATCATAATTGTGTACATTAATGCATTTATGGGGTACAATGTGTTGATTTTATATACAATTTGGAATGCGGGATTTTTTTTTTTTTTGAGAGTCTCACTTTGTCACTCTTAGTAGAGTGCTGTGGCATCATACCTCACGGCAACCTCAGACTCTTGGGTTCAAGCAATTCTCTTGCCTCAGCCTCCCAAGTAGCTGGAACTACTAGTGCCAGCCACAATGCTCAGCTATTTTTAGAGATGGGGGGTCTCACTCTTGCTCAGGCTGGTCTCAAACATGTGAGCTTAGGCAAGCTGCCCACCTTGGCCTCCCAAAGAAAAATTTTAATACTATATTTTATTTCCACCATTAAGTTATTAATTGTAACTTTAAGATGCCTTTTAAGGTTTCTCTAGAGTCAACATTATTATTATTACATTATTATATCTCTACATTATTATACTACCTTCAAATAACATTATATTCTATTTTTCGACAATTGATTATATATAGATCTTACATAATGTACTATATATAGATCTCATAGCATATATAATATACTATGTGTAGATCTTTCAATAGTTTTTTTCTACTTCTCCTTTCCTACCATTTGTGCTATTGATGCCAAACATTTCATTTCCACCAACATTATGAATGCTAAATAAATTGATATCTTTTATATAAATAATTGATTAACTTAAATATATATTAATGTGAAGAAAAAGGGAATGCACCATTTTTGGTGCTCAGCTTCCATTATGTAGATGATTTCTACTTAGTATCATTTGCACTTGACTTCAAAAACTTTGTTCATCATAATAGTACAGGTAATATTATAAGATATTCTCTCCATTTTTTTCTGAGAATTATTTTATTTTGCCTTTATTTTTGAAAGACATTGTTGATCGATACACAGTTCTAAGATGATAATTTTACTTCATGATTTACAGTGTTGTTCCAGTATCTTCTGGCTTATATACTTTTTGACAAGAAGTCTGCCCTTTTTTTCACTTCAAAATGTTAAGGGGGTTAAAATGTTTTTGTTACATAAATACCTTGTATAATGTTTAGTTGAGGGCTTGTAGTGTTCCTGTCACCAGAATAGGGTTTATTGTATTTGATAGTTAAGTTTTTACCCCTCACCCCTCCGTCCTCCCTGCTTCTTGGTTTCCAGTGATATTTACACCACTTGATGACTGCATGTGCCCATCATTCAGCTCCCAATTATTGGTGAAAACATATGGTGTTTGTTTTTCCATTTGCGAGATACTTCACTTGGGATAATG
Organism: Nycticebus coucang; assembly: GCF_027406575.1. Lineage (NCBI taxonomy): Eukaryota > Metazoa > Chordata > Mammalia > Primates > Lorisidae > Nycticebus > Nycticebus coucang. The sequence continues at coordinate 44,154,713 of NC_069796.1, read as the reverse complement.
GTCTCCAGTTCTGGTCAAGTTGCTATAAGTGATATTATTTTATTCCTTTTCATGGGGGGCGGAGCGAGAGAGAGAATATCACATTTTCTTATCCACTCATGAATTGACAGGCACTTAGGTTAACTCCACATCTTTGCAATTGTGAATTGTTCTGCAATAAACATTCAAATGTAGGCATCTTTTTGATAAAATGGCATCTGTTCTTTTGGGTAGACACCCAGTAGTGGGATTGTGCGATCACATGGTAAGTCTAGTCTATTTTTTGAGGAATCGTTGTACCGTTTCCCATAGAGAATGTACAAATCTACAGTCCCACCAGCAGCGTATAAGCCTTCCTATTTCTCTGTATCTATGCTGCCATCTATTGTTTTTGACTTTTCGATGTGTATAGTGGCCATTTTGACAGAGGTAAAGTTCTTTTGAAAAATTTATGTTCATATCTATTTATCTATTTCTATACTAATTCTTTGCTGTGTTAGTTCTTATAGCCTTATAGTATAATTTGAAGTTAGGTTGTGTGAGGCCTCCATATTTATTTATTTATTTATTTATTTTTTATTAAACCATAAACACGTAGATCATGTATACGTTAATGCATGTATGGGGTACAATGTGCTGGTTTGATATAGAATTAGGCACATTTACATCACACTGGTTAATATAAACCTCATCTCGTTTACTTAAATCACTTTATAACAAAGATATTTGCATCATACTGTTCGTTGCAGCTCAATTCATAATAGCCAAGTCATGGAAGAAGCCCAAGTGCCCACTGACCTATGAATGGATTAATAAATTGCGGTATATGTATACCATGGATTATTATGCAGCTTTAAAAAGGATTGAGACAGATTTGTTTTTTGCTTAAGATTACTTTTGATATTTCGCTCATTTTTTGATTCAAAATTAACTTTAGAATTATTTTTACTAAATCTGTAAAATATGATGTTGGTATTTTGATGGGAATTGTGTTCAATCTATAAATCAATTTGGGAAGTATGGACATTCTAACAGTCCATGAGCATGGATGTTTTTACATTCATCTGTGTCATCTACAGTTTCTTTCATCAATGTTTTATAATTTTCCTTGTATAGATCTTCCACATCCTTGGTTAAGTATAGTCCTAGGTACTTTATTTGTGGCTACCATAATTAGTATTAAGTCCTTGATATTACTCTCAGCTTAACTGTTACAAGTATGGAGAAATGCTACTAATTTATGTATATTGATTTTGTAACCTGAAACTTTGCTGAATGTATTCACCCCTTCTCAGAATCTCTTGAAGTCTTTAAGGTTTTCTAGATAAATATTATATCATCAGTAAACAGGGATAATGTGACCTCTTTTTTCCCTGTTTGGATATACTTTATCTCTTCCTCTTGTCTGATTGCTGTGGTTAGGACTTCCATAACTTTGTGAGTAAAAGGGTGAGAGCTGGCACCCTGGTCTTGTTCAGTTCATAGGGGTAATGCTTTCAACTTTCATCCATTCAGTATAGTGTTTGCTGTGGTTTTGTCATATATGGTTTTTGTAATTTTGAGGTTTGTTCAAATTTCTTGTTTTTTTTTTTTTAATAATGAAAGGTTGTTGAATATTATCACATGCTTTTCTGTATTTTTTGAGATGATCCAATGGTTTTTATTTTTGCTTCTCTTTATGTGATGAATCACACTTACTGATTTGCATTTGTTGAAACACCCTTGCATTCCTGGGACAAACCCATTTGATAATGGAGAATTATCTTTTGATGTGCTGTTGAATTAGGTTTGCTAGCATTCTTTTTTTTTTCTTTCTAAATGTTTTTTATTTATTTTTATTTTTTTATATTTATTTATTTTTATTAAACCATAGCTGTGTACATTAGTATGATCGTGGGGCACCATACACTTGGTTCATAGATCGTTTGACACATTTTCATCACATTAGTTAACATAGCTTTTGTAGCATTTTCTTAGTTATTTTGCTAAGACCTTCACATTCCACATTTACTAGGATTCACATATACCCTTGTAAGATACACCGCAGGTGTAATCCCATTAATCCCCCTCCTTCCCCCTCTTCCCTCCCCCCTCCCTCCCCTCCCTTTCCCCTTTCTCCCTATTCTTAGGTTGTAACTGGGTTATAGCTTTCATGTGAAGGTCCTACATTAGTTTCATAATAAGGGTGAGTACATTGGGTACTTTTTCTTCCATTCTTGAGACACTTTACTAAGAAGAATATGTTCCAGCTCCATCCATGTAAACATGAAAAAGGTAAAGTCTCCATCTTTCTTTAAGGCTGCATAATATTCCATGGTGTACATATACCACAATTTATTAATCCATTCGTGGATCGATGGGCACTTGGGCTTTTTCCATGACTTAGCAATTATGAATAGGACTGCAATAAATATTCTGATACAAATATCTTTGTTATGGTGTGATTTTTGGTCTTCTGGGTATATGCCCAGTAGGGGATTACAGGATTGAATGGCAGATCTATTTTTAGATCTCTAAGTGTTCTCCATATCTCTTTCCAAAAGGAATGTATTAATTTGCATTCCCACCAGCAGTGCAAAAGTGTTCCCTTTTCTCCACATCCATGCCAACATCTCTGGTCTTGGGATTCTGTGATATAGGCTAGTCTCACTGGAGTTAGATGATATCTCAAAGTAGTTTTGATTTGCATTTCTCTGATGATTAAAGATGATGAGCATTTTTTCATATGTAGTTTTTGCAACTATGTTTATAAGGAATATTGATGTGTCTTTTTTTTTTTTTTGTAGTGTCCATTTTTGGCTTTAGTACCAAGGTGACACTGGCTTCATAGAATTAGAAATGATCCCCTCTTTCTTAATGTTATTGAATAATTTCTGTAATATATGTACAAATTCTTCTTTATACATCTGGTGTAATTTGACTGAATTCATCTGGTTTGGGGCTTTTCTTATTTGGGGGATTTTCTTTCTTTTACCATTGCTACAGTCTCACCGCTCATTATTAGTCTACTCATGCTCTCTACTTTTTCTGATTCGATTTAGGCTTAGGAGGTTGTGTCTTTCCAAGATTTATCCATTTCCTGTACATTTTCTAGGTTGGTGAATATAGAGATTTTCATAGCATTCATGGGTGATATTTTATATTTCTGTGGTATTTGTTGTGATGTCTCTTTTTTGGGGTTCAGATGGCATTCATTTGAATCCTTTCCCTTCTATTAACATTTATGGTTAATCTGCTTAGTAGTCTATCAATTTTGTTTATTTTTTCAAGCAATCCTTGAAAAATTGGCTGTTTCTAGAGCCAAAGAAGAATAAGTACAAGATGATCTTACAACTATTGTCTACTAGATGGTAAGAACATGCTAAAAAATAAAATACTACAAACATACTTAAAGCATGCAGAAGCCAGCTAAAAGGAGTCCCACTGGCAAAATTTTGGATTTGAACATCAAAAGACGTAATGATAGTAATAGAACATAATTCATTCAATATAAATGAATGTGAAAAAATAAATACAAGCATGCATGCATTCATATGTCAAAGAGAAAAAGGTGAGGCTCTCTCAGTAGAATGCAAACTAATAAATCTAAATTGACAGGGCTAGGCAATCATTAACGTATATGCTAAAAGCAGTGCAGAAATTTGTCAAGGAACAAGGTATTTATTTAGTCTCATAATATTTCTCCATAGCATAGAAACCTGACAGATATCACTGTAAGCAAATGTTCAAAGCTAAAATGGCCAATATTGGAAAACCAATATCTCTAACTCTTGCATTGAGATGAACACAACATCACTTCAATTTTACATGCCTAATGAAAATGGATAACCTTATCTAACTTTGAGAAAATATTAGAAAAACACAAATTGAGTGATCGTCTACAAGGCAACTTATTCTTTTCAAAAATGCTAAGGTCAGGAACACCGAGAAAGGACAAGAAACTTTTCTAGATTAAAAAGACATGACAACTAAATACAATATGTGATCCTAAAGTTGATCCTGGGCCAACAGAAAAGTAGCTAGAGGTCATTGTTAGAACAACTGAAAACAGTTGGAATATGAGTTATGAAATAGAAAATGGTACTGTGTCAGTTTAAAATTTTCTAATTTTATAAATGCACTGGTTATTTAAGGGGATATCCTCCTTCATAGTAAATAGGCTATGGAGTATTAAAGGAGCATTTTTTCCCTAATTACTCTTAAGTAGTTCAGAGAGAATAATTTCCCTATAAATATGTGTGAACACATATCTATCAATCTACTCATCTATTATCTATCAATCAATCTATCTATCATTTATCTATCTTCTTTAGTATGAATGTGTCTCCTCCAAAATTGTGCATCAGAAACTTAATCTGTAATGCAACAGAATTTGGAGGTGGGTCTTCTGGGACATGTTTAGGTCAGGAGAGACTGAAGGTGATGGAAATTCTATCTTAACATGTATTTACATAAATTGCACATCAGAGGGAAAGAAATATAAGAAATCAGGAACTAAGCACTTAAGGCTCCTTGTGAGCAGCAACTTAATTCACTTCTGTTAGTTTTCCTTGGTTAAAGCAAATCATATCAACACACCTATTTTCTCAAGGGGTAGAAAATGGAAGAAAACTGTGAAAAGCTCTGAGGATGCCCCTTCACAGGGTTTGTTTACAACACACAAAAGTAATCATGTTTGTCAGTTTTCTGCAACAAATTGTGATGGCAATTCCTATGTCCTATTCATTCTTCAATTCAACTGCTCAAGCCCAACATTTAGTACAAAGAAGAAGCTTAATGCCTATTGCCTGATTTGCCGTCAAGAAACTTTCCCAAGGTCATAAAGCCTCTGGGATTTGGATTTCTATCTCCTAATTTCTGGTCTTGTGAATATTTCACAACATCATGCAGTAAAAATTTATCGATTTCCTTGTTATGATTTCATTCTTATTATGAAAGATCTGCTTGCTAAGTGAAACTATTCCTGTTTTACTAAACTAGATAATATTTTATAGATCTCAATGTATATTCAATGAGTTACTTTAAAATTTTCTTGTAGTAAAAGAATATCAAAGAAATACACTGATTAAAATCCTATAGATGAAAACATATTTCATTTGTTTCCAGATGTGATGATTCCTCAATTTTGCTTTTGAGAGTCTTTCTTCCATCGTTTCTCTTTTATGGCTCTTTCCTTTACAAACAAGACCACAGGGTCATATAGAATTGTATGCCTTTAATAACAAAGGCCAAGAACATTCCAAAAGATTTCAAAATGTACAAAAAAAATCAAAGTCCAAAACGATCTTTCCAAAATAAATTTCACAAGGATGGGATATGTTCTTAGCTAACTCATGAAATTAAAAAGTCCGATGTGGTAAAATCTTTTAGATTTTCGTTTATACTATTGCCATTAAGATTATGATTATGATTACTAAGACTCATTTCTCAGGTCCCAATGGAGCAGTAAACTACTAATGGCAATACTCATTTGTGTTTGGGAATGAGAAGGGAGGAAACGATGATTGCAATAGTGTGGAGAATTAAGATGCTCTGGGAGTGGGTGTGCCTTTTAGGTACATTGAATCATTATCACTTCTGTGAAAGGCAACCAAAGGGTCAACCTGTGTAGGTCAGCATGGTTGCCAGTGTAAATTGTAATTTCAGTGAGTGGCAGAAAATTAATAGAGAAGATAAATTCAGGAAGCAGTGTACAAGAGTGGTTCAAATACATGTCATCTATTGCCCATACTCCAGGAAGCTGAGTTTGTTTCCAATCCTGCTGGAATGTCTGCCTATTAAAAAGCCAAGTCAGTAAGACTTGGCTGAGTAAGACTGAGTAAGTATTGTGGCTAATTCTGCCACCAATCACTGACATATGACCAACCTGGAACTGCCTTTCTTACTCAGACATCCAAATGCAAAACAGAAGCAATTTCTATATCTTATTTTGGGGAAAATTTTTGCTATTTCCCAGTGAGGGTGAACAATCTTTACATGACAGATCCTTTTATGAAATTTCTAAGATGAGCAAGCCTATTTTGATAACATAGAATTGGCAGGAACTTGAGCTTCAAATTTGAATAGAGCCCAAACTGAATATCTGTGTGAGTTTGAAGAGGCACAGATGATTTTATGCAAATTGTTTGTTTATGGAATTCTTCTCCTGGGCACATCTGCTGGATCACATGGTTTGACAGTGATAGAGGAGATCAAAGTGCTTAAGTTAAAAAAAATTATTGCCTTTTGCTTTGTGTGTTTTCTCTGGAAAGTAAAAATAAAATAAAAATATTAGGAATATCTTATATTTATGGAGCATTTTTATTAGGATAGGATCTAGGCTAAGTACTTTGAAATTACATGGAGGTAGCACTATTATGCCCATTTTATTGATGCGGAAAGTAAAGCTTAGGTAGGTAAAGGGTTTACCCCATGTCCCACAGAAGTAATTGGCACAGTCAAGTCTTGAATCCAAACACCAAACATTGTGTCTCCAGAATCCAGTTTTCTAAATTATACTATGCCATATTGACCTTCTAAGATAATACAAAACAACTCTAGAATATTGAGTTATTACTTAACACACAAATAAAATTTCAATTAAAAGGATGACAGAAAATTCAGATCGAAAACCTCAAAATTTTCACCCTTACCCTGAACCCTACAAAACATTTCTTTTGGGGATAAGATGAGATGACCCCATTTACTCCCTAGAAATTGAATAAAATATCCTATTAAATACTAGGCTTTTAGTCTTGAGACCACATCATTAAAGACCTCCATAACATCTTCAGTAAGACAGGTAGAGATTCCTGTCTCTTCCAAACTGATACATAAATCAAATTATTAATATTATTGAGGTTTGACATAGGTTTAACTGAGGAATGTGATTATATAAAGGGAATTGTGTTGAGATGTCACATAAAACAAAATTGATAGAAGCCGAAATTTGATTTCTTTTAAATTACATAAAAGTAACTTAAGTGTGATGACAGAATATAAGTAATTACATGGAGTTTTACTTTACATGTGATATCCTGAGAAACAGAAAATGAAGCTGAAATGAAATAGGTATCTGTTAATCCATAAAACATTAGTTACTCTTCTTCATTTGTTACCTAGGCTCTCTGTGATGCTGTTTTAAGCCATTTTGCGGCGTGATGCTCTTTGACTCACTTCGTTTTCTTAAAAATCCTGCCAGGAAATGTGATAGCAGATCATTCCTATTATTCAAGAATGTAGTGCTTTTGTTGAGTGTTTGATGGCGCCTTTCTGATGGGGACTGGGTTGTTAGCTACTTACGCTATCAGGGTAAGATATAGCCCAAAGAAAATGAAAAGGCATATTTGCTAAGTCTGTCAGAGGTTATATTGACAATTGCATCAAAACCTGAAAACACAGCTTCAATGGTTAACACTATGAAACAAGTATTTTCATTTTGTCAAATAAATCCAAGGTTTGAAGGCCATGTAATCCATACAGATAGTGAACCCACCTTCTGAAAATACCCACCTAATAGAGGAAGAATTCAGACTATTTAGTCAATGGAAATTATTGAATATTTGCTGTATCATGCACTGTAGTATGCATTGGGGGTGAATCAGATGTGGCTCCTAAGTTAAGATGATCCTAGGGTAGAGAGTGAGAAAGGTAAATAAATTGATAAATTTAATTACTTCCCTAATCCATTGATTCATTCTTTACTGTCCCTATTCCTTCTCTGTACCCTGGAAGACTGACATCAATGTATTGCTCTCTTATCATCTGGCTTCAAGTTGTATTCCGCCAAGAAATTCACCGGTAACAGATCCAAGGGGTCAGAATTTTTCTCCCTGGTTTGACATGTGGTTTCTGGCGGTGGCTGTGCCTCCCTGACTGCGCTGTTAGCATCCTCAGCTTCTGTATAGCTTATGCTGTCCTTGGATTCTGGGCAACGCTGTTTCCTTCTCCCTTGTTCCTTTAACTCTTACTCACAGCAACTTCCAGTGTTGCTGTTCTTTGGATGCTTGGACATTTTGTTTATTCTCTTAACAGTGCAAGAACTCAGAAGGAGAGCCTTTAAATGCTATTCACTTAAAACAATCGAGTTGAGTCTGTTTCCTTCCAGAACTCTGACAGATGCAAGGACTATAATACAGATACTAATTTATTCAACATTCATTGACCTATTATTGAGTATCTGTTTTGTGGCAGTGTACTAGATACAAGGTATACACCAGTACTTTCCAACAGAACTTGATGAAAATATTCTGCACTGCCTAATGTGGTAGCCACTAATCACATGTTCACATTTGAAATGTGGCTATTGTGACAATTTCATTTAATGTTAATTTATTTCAATGTATATAGCCACATATGGCTAGAGGTTACTCTATTGGATAGCACAAGTATTAACTAATAGCAACAAGAGCCTGAATATCTCTTCTGGATAGAGGCAAGTTAGGAGGGAGAAGAATTCACTCTGAATTATGGCTAGATAGGAGACATCTGAGCTGCTTTGGAGATGAGTATGTCTTATGAGGAGAGTGTGTTCTGGGGAAAAGAGTATCTTATGTAAATTCTGAGAGGTTTTGACATACAGAAGGGTTTGATGAGATCAGAGAAGCACATAGTATTCAGAGTTATTAGATCATATAAGGGGGGTTGATAAAAAATTAGCTGAGAATATTGGGTTAAGGAGATACACTAATAAGCTTTATTTCACGTGTGTATTGCACATTAAGTGGATCATTTCAAAACATGAACGTTAAGCCTGGTATTAATGACACGTACATATTCCTTAAAAATTCTTTTAAGCTTTTGATTTAAAAAAATTGTGATTATTTACAATGTGCTCAATTTTGTTGCTTTCCACTCTTGCAGTTATATTAGAGAAATGAATTCAATATTACTGTACAATAGATTCTATGTCAGTGATCAAGGTCTATTCAGAGATCTCCAAAATGACACAGAACACAGATCAAAGTGCATGTAGCCAAGTCCTGAGGGGATCAAAGAAAAATTCTGGATAAGTACTGAGGGCCAAGCTTGACTTGAAGAAAAGATAGGGGTTGTCTAGATGAATCTGTGTGCCTGTGGGGTGTACAGGTATGGAAGCAGAGGGGTAAGGGCATCTATCAGAGTGTGTTCATTAGAAAACATTAATTGTGACATAGTCAGAGGAGTGGTCTAAAGGAACAGGTTTAAACAGTTCTATGTTAGAAAGGATCACGCTGACTGAGTATCTGTGTAGAATGGTTTAGAGAGGTAAGACGGCAATATTAGGAGGTTGTAGAAGCAATGCGGGGGAAAAGGAATGGTGTTACAGGTAGTACATGTTTAAGGTTCTGAGAAATAATATGCCTAATTTGTGATTTTTTCCACTTATATTTCTCTGAAAAATAAAACAACAATTCTGCTTTTGTTCTGGGTTATAATAATAATAGCTGGTATTTAGCAAGAAATTATTATATGCCAATCATTCTTCTGAGCTTTTACTAAAATGTTTAAACTACTTAATCCTCAAAAAAAAAAAAAAACCCTTTTGGGACAGGTACCATTATTATCTCCTTATTGTACAGATGATAAAATGGAAGCTAAGTGAAAAGTGATCTTCCCAAGGTCACCCTTGGTAAATTTTAGAACAGAATTTTAATTCTGGCTCTCTTTATTAAGTTCCACTCCTTTCTTTAAAATTCTTATAATTACTCTATGCTGATACTTTACTTAGCACTTATCAGTGAAACTGTCTTTTCTTCTACCTTGGATGCTGAGTTGACTAGAAAATAAGATTATCTGATATAGAACAAATTTCAAAAAGTTTATACCTGCCTTGTAGACTTGACCTGAAAAGGATGGTCACTTTAATCATCAGAGAAATGCAAATCAAAAACACTTTGAGATATCATCTAACTCCAGTAAGATTAGCTCACATAACAAAATCCCCCAACTACAGATGTTGGCATGGATGTGAGAGAAGGGAACACTTCTGCACTGCTGGTGGGAATGCAAACTAATACGTCCCTTCTGGAAAGAAGTTTGGAGAACACTTAGGGAACAAAAAGTAGCCCTGCTGTTCAATCCTGCAATTCCTCTACCAGGTATGTATCCAGACAACCAAAAATCACTTTACAACAAAGACATTTTCACCAGGATGTTTATTGCAGCCCAATTCATGATTGCCAAGTCATGGAAGCAGCCCAAGTGTCCATCGACCCATGAATGGATTAACAAATTGTGGTATATTATACTATGGAATATTATACAGCCATAAAAAGATTGAAACTTTACCTCTTTTATGTTTACATAGATGGAACTGGATTATACTCTTCATAGAAAAGTATCTCAAGAATGGGAAAAAAATACCCAATGTACTCAATACTATTATGAAATCAATATATAATCACCCATACTTTCATATGAAAGATAAAATACAATTATAGCCCAGAAAGGAAATAAGAGAAGTGTGAGGAGAGGGGAGGGGGATGGATGGGTGGAGGAAGGGTAATCAGCGGGACCTCACCTACTGTGCATATTGCAAGGGTACATGTCAAATATATTAATAGTAGAGTATAAATGTCTAAACACAACAATTAAATGAGTGAGGTGAATGCTATGTTAAGCAGTTTGATGTAAACGTTCCAAATTGTATATAAAATCAGCATATTGTACCCTATAAATGCTATAATGTACACAGTTATGATCTAATACTAAAATAAAAATAAATAAAAAGTATGGAAAAAATATATATGCCAGTGCAGCCAACATCATATCCTATTAAGCCATGTTACTCAATTTACTTTACTGCAATTGTCTTCATAATATTCTTATTAATTAAAATGCCTTCCAGTTTAAATATTTCAGTATGCATAGTTTTAAAAGGTGAAATATTCATATAATCGAAGAGAAACCGGAGTATAACAGTGTGCATAGTTTTAAATGCTGAATATAATTGTTTTACAGAGATTTTAGGGGGACATGCTTGAGAGATTTGGAAAGTAGCTTTTTAAAAATAAACTAGATCATTGCCAGCAAGCACTAAAATATGTACGTTTTTGGATGCTTGATAAATATTTGCATCTTTTGTGGAATCTGTGTTTATAGGACTTACCTTAAGATCATTCATTGCAGCCTGGTGTCAAACTCTCATGTGTTTATTTTATAACTACTTTATAAAATAGATTCCAATAGACTGAATTTAGAGGTATCCTTGAGGCAGAGAGCCCTGAAGTTGCACTATTTTAAGAGGAACTTTATTATTCTTAGAAGAATCACCAAAAGGACTTGGTAAAGGATCTAACTTTCTCCCTACTTCAAATATGTTACAGAGGACCTAATTTGGTTAGAAGCGGAAAGTTGTCTTGGGTGTCTCTAAAACCCAGCACTCATTTAGCTTTCAACTTAGATAACCAGTAACTCTCACTATTGTGGCATTCTTGTCTATGTCTTGACTGCCTGCGTGTCTTAACAGAAATCCATCAGAGTCACATTAGGCATTAACTCACTGAAACAGAATATGCCAGCCAGTTCCACCTTGTCAATGTCCCATTTTCCCACAGAATCTGACCTCTCATTGATTTCCTTTCACAAAACTCTGCCTTCCTTATAAACAAAGTTGTATTAGTTTGTATTAAAACAAGTATAACACAATTAAATGAAAATAGGGATGGGGAGGAGAAGAGCTTATGGCATTTGGCATCTATTAACATTCTTCCTAAATACATGCTCTGGATTTCACATATTTTTGGTTGAAGATTGCATATAAAGAAACCACAGCATGTACTAGAATATCAGAACAGTAGCAAGATAGTGTTTATAGGTGTAACTGGTTTAGGTACAGGGAGGTGAGACACCAGAGCATGTATGAAGACCCAAGACCACAGAAATTCTGATTGTTCTGAAACATAGAAATCATGTGTGGGGGGAGATTAGTGGAAGATGAAGCTCTAAAATGGTGTGAAGTCCAGGTTATGGAAAGTCTAGATACATACTAAGGAAGTTAGATTTCTTATGTCTGCACTAAGAATACCCTGAGGGCGTTAGACAGAGAAATGACATAAACACTGGATGTCACCCGGACTTGCATAATGAAACGGTAATCTAAGTATCATTATTATCAGATCTCTAGCAGCATAAGACTTGGAAACTTCATCCCTCCTTTCTGGACCTCTGTGTCTTGGGTATCATTTAACTAGAGGACTAGGGGACATTTACCTCTCATGCAGCTTGGCAGCCCTGACACCAAGTTTGGCACATGGAGGTGGCTGGTTGGGTGGAAATTCAAAGTCCTTGCTTGTGTGGGAGTCTCTCTGTGGAGTTTTGCTCCTTTTTCCAGGGAGTTTAGAACTAACAGGAATCAGTTGAAATTGGGTCAAGTTATCATCAGTGAGCCAAAAACCACAAGAGTGGCTAATCAACTGTTGTCTACAGAGAATCCCAAGTCATATGTATGGAAAATGAGGCTTATGAATCATAGCACCAGATTGGCGTTAGCCCTGAGGTGAATAAAACTAAATGAGTAAGAATATATGCAGTAGAATCATGACTTATTCTAATTCTGTCTAAGGCATCTCTGTTCTAAAAGCAGAGCACTGTCCTCAGATCTAAAGAGAACAATTCTTCCTCTATGCCAAGAATCAGACTGGGAGAGTGCAGTGTCTGCTTCACCCTCCCCTAGGGTGTGACTTTGAAGTTAAATGATTTTATCCTTGTTTTCTTCATCTTGGAAATAAACAAAATACAAAAGATAAACTTGGCTAGATCTGCCTCTGAGGGCCTGTAAGCTCCAGAAGGGCAAGAGTTTGTCTGCCATCTGCACAGCTGAATCCCTAGTGAATTGGCCACGATCAGGCACATGACAGGCATCTGACAGATACCTGTGGAAGGAACAGATAAGTGAAAGAGGGAATTAAATGTTATTATGTGTCGTGGAAATGCATTGTAAGATGTAGAATGCTAGATATGTGGTGACATCATGATACGTCAGATTCTGCAGATTCACCTCAACAGCATACCACAGATAAAAGCTCTCCAACCACTTTCCCCACTCACATCAAGAAGCAGCAGCTAAGCTAATTGTCATTTATTATTTGTCACATAATCATGTCCACTTCCTCTTGAGTTCCCTGTAACAACTCTAAGAAGTGGGAAATATCATTAACCCAGTTTATAGACGATTGAATCTAGAAGTAGATTTATTTAAAATTTAAGTAAATTTTCCAACACAGCATGGCAGTAAGTGGTGGCACCAAGGAGCAAGCCCAAGTCTGCCTAACTCCAAAGTCTGTGATCTATTCTGTTTCTCAAACGGAAACCTCAGACTTTCTTTTTGTTCTAAATCATTTCATAGTTAAAAAAAATCAAACCTCAAGCTGTCAGGTGGTACTTAATGCATCTACTTGATGAACAGGGAATTGCTTAAGTAAATAAAGCATCATATTTAATTCTGTAGATATCTTTTAACTGTCAACTCTGTAATTCTATTAATACTGTTTCTCTAAGGACACCTACATAACCTAGAAAAAATGGATAAATTCCTAGACCCAGACAACAGGCCAAGACTGAATCATGAAGAAATAGAAAAACTGAACAGACTGATAAGGAGTAAGGATGCTGAATCTTACTAAGATAGAAAGTCTCCCTTCAAAGGAAAACCAAGGACCTGATGGCTTCACAGCCGAATTCCAGCAAACATTTAATGAGAACTAATACTGATTATTCTTAAACTCTTCCAAAAATATGAAGAGGAGGGAATACTTCCAAACTCATTTTGTGAGGCTAATATTACTCTGATACCAAAACCAGACAAAACATTACAAAAAAAAAGAAAAAGAAAGTTATAGGTCAAATATCCTTAGTGAAGGTAATAAACATAGATTCAACAAATCCTCCATAAAATATTAGCAACTTGAATTCAACAAAACAACACATTAAAAGATCAAGCAGAAGTGATGAGATAGGATTTATCCTATCTTCTTTTAATTATCTCATTATCTTGCCTCTTCTTTCCTCTGCTCCTGTCTCTTCCCCTTTTTTCTCCTCTCTCATCCCCTGGCCTCCTCTCCCTTCTTCTTATCTTTCTTTTTCTCTCTTTTCTCCCCCTTTCCTCTCCTTTCCTTTCTTCTTTCAGCTCATGTCTTTACTCATGACCAACTGTGGCTACTGAAAAGGAGCAGCCTCAGCTCCTAAACCTGCCTTCCTGAGACCAGCTTACTCATTGTTGAGGTCCTATTTCAAAACCATGGGAAACATAATGTAGTCAAAGATATTCTCTGTTCTAATCACTTGTGGCCAGGAAAGTTGGGTCCACATATCATTTTGCATGTGATATTTAACGGTTTGCCCAGGTTTTCTAACAAAGATGCGTGGTTCTGGAGAAAATGACTGGTGCCTCTAACATAAAAGGATAGCTCTCCTGAAAATACAACGCCAGTGAAAACATTACCAAAAGGATCATCAGCAATTCTGAGAAGAGAAGGTCTGAGGATGTTATAGCCATAGATGCTTCAAAGGGGATTGAATCTAAATTATCAACTTCAAAAGCAAAAATAATTTCTCTAAAATATTGAGTTCGAGTAAAAACCTGAGGAAGAACCAATATATGTTATTTTTTTAAATGCATTTTTCTATTGGAGGTTAAAACGCATTGACCTAAAAAAGTTTTCTGAAAAATGAGAAAACCAGTTACTAAATTAACTTATTTGACTGCTTTACAAAAAATATCTGAAGGCAATATCATCTGAAAATACAAATACTATAAATATCTTAAATTTATAACTAACATAGACTTTTATCACATGGCCTTATTTGTAGTTGCACTGGATTAGAATCATTCAATTAAAGCTTTTATAAACTATTGAAGTCTGCTTATCTATTAGCATCTAAGCAAGCTGCAAGAGAAATAGGAGCTCATTTAACTGCTGCCATGACATATTTCTGTCTTCTTTCGTTCAGCATCTTTATGTTTCCTTTCCTTTGCTATTTTGATTACCTAATGGCTGCTAAGTATTGTACTGGTTACTGAGGTGTGCACAGGGCTCGAACATTTCTTAGGAGATTTTTTTGAGGGTGAGAAGGGCTAAAATGTGAAATGACTTTGAAAAGAATAAATCATAATACACACACATTTTTTTTTCTGGATCCCATAGCATATCCAAAGAAATATGTGTTTTAGTTCTACTGGGTAACTGAACATGGAAAGCTTCCACAGGAAGAATCAACTACACAAATAATGATTAACATGAAACAGCTAATTGGACTAAGCTCCTGGAGAAGGTCCAGAAAGCTGAGAGATGGGGATGTGCACGTTGCTCTGTTTGTTCTGGCAAAATGAAAGCCTTCTCCTGTTTACACTGCTTCTTATTAATATGCTACATGAACTGTCGTCACAACCCATTCTGTTCTGTTTGCAGGGATTTAAGAAGGTGACTCAGGGGTACCTAATGAAGAATGACAAGCACCTAATATCAGTCAAATGTTTCATTATTACTTTTACATTAATCTCCTCTTCAGGAAAGATTAGTCAAAGTACTTAACTGGAAAAACTAGGAGGAAATATGGACAGCATGGAGATGAAATTAATCCCTGCCTTCTGAGAACAAGTAAAGAACTTGGCTGAATGTTGAAAAAAGCAGGAAAAACAGACTATACTTGAACAAGAACAATTTAATCACTACACAAAGCAGAGTAGTCTGTGCATTTGGGCATCCGTGCCTTTAGTTGAACTCATGAAGAGCTGCGTGTTTTATAGATTGTTTGATTTTCTAGCATGAGTCTGAGCTGGCAAATAAAAAGTACTACATCTTAAGGCTATAACATCAGTTTTTATCTCTTCTTTTCTTAAAAAATCTTTTCCTTCATAATTTTTAGAAACATCTCTCAAGCACAGGGAGTAAACTTTCAGCAATTATTCATGCTAATTGGATCAAAAAAATTCTGCTTTTTCTGAGTCCTTCCAGAAATCCAGGGAGCACTTCTAATTTTGGACTATGAAAGCATCTTCTTCAAAGGTGAGAAAGCCCTGGAAAGGCAGGTGGGTGTAGAGTGGGCTCAGTTTACCAACCCCAAAATGAAAGTGAAAGAAACTTGGCTCTTAAACTTGACCCCATTTTTTTGCATAAGCCATCTGATTAAGTCAGTCATCACCCATCTTCTGCTTAAACTGACAGGAGTGCTAAGTGGAAAGAATGTTATTATAATAAGTCATTTATTGAGCTCCTGGTACATGCGTGACACTGAGGTAAATGATCTATGCTAATGAATGTGATTTGGCCCTGACATGACATCAGAATATTTCTATTTTGTAGATAAGGAAATTCAGCCTTTATGGAAAAATCCTGATGCTGAAGTAAAATGTGATTCCTCCTATAAAAGTAAGTTCTTTTGGAACAGAAGAATATGCCGGGAGCAAGACTTGTCTCCAAAAGAGGTTGTCTTTGCCTCCCTGAACTCACTCTATAGAAGAATTTAGGTAGTTAGGGTGTCATGCTGGGAGAAGACTGTAATCCGTTGGAGAGACTGGAGAATTATACTTTTGGAGCACCCAAATCTTTAGTAAAGTTGGTTTTGAACATTATGAAGTAAGTCATCTCTGTCCTAACACAGCACCATAACTTGGCATTCCAAGCATGGGTACTACTGTGCAAACACCAACACCAACCAGTCTCCTTCCACTGGTTATGAGATCCTGTTTAATTGTTATTAGCCAGAACCAAGGGACTGACTTTACAAGAGGGGACTTATATTGTTAACACAGTGTTCACATTCAGATACTCTGACTTTAACATAGATTCTTTAAACCCTTGCCATTCAAACTGTGTTGCAGGGAACAGCAACATTACCAGCAGAGAGGAGCCTGTTAGAAACGCAGAATGTCGCATCTCCCACAAGACTAAATCTCACTGTGCATTTCCACAAGATCCCCACGGGGTTAGTGTGCACTTGAGGGCTCAATGGCACCTGCCGAGCTTATGACACACACTTGGCACAGTTTTGGGCATCCATTGATTTTCTAAATACTACAAAGGATTTTGATATTCTCAGCCATGGTTAATTTTCCCTTCAGTTTTTGAGATTCTCTAAGAGGTACCAGAGATATGGTCAAAGATGGAGAAAATCATCTCTCAGTAGGTAAGGAACATCCTCTAATGTTTAAGACAGAAGACCTTGTAGTCTTTCCTGGGCCTCCAGACTTTCAGGATGCCTGAATCTCTTTTCTCATATGCTCCCTCTTTTTCCAAGCTCTACTCTTAAACTTTCTAAAAATGAGAAAGAAGCAAAATAAGGTGTAGGCAACTAATAGGTGGTTCTATTTCCTTCTTCCAGTCCTTGCCTCTTCTCCTCCTCCCTATTTCCTTCCTTCTATCTCCCCCCCATCCCTTCTTCTTTCTTTTTGCTTCAGTTCTGCTTCTGAGGAAGAAACAAAACCATAGAAGACTGGAAAAGCCTCCTGTCTTCCTTCATGCCGCTTTGAAGCTATTGCGTGAACTTTTTTTCTCAGTAACCACCAAACCCTTTGTCTTTTATGTGCATTGACTCATCTTTAATGATAATAGCTATGACCCAGATTGTACTTTTGGAAAGTGAATATTTTGAAAGCAGTTGATTCGGCAATTGAGCTCTTCTGCTCTCTCCAAGGAAACATATTGTGATGTTTGTTGAAATGACTGTGGGATACATTAATTCATAATTCCACACTCAAGATGATAAATGGGCTTCTGTAGTTGTGATCGGTTAAGTATTTTGTATCTGTGTCTTTAGTGGTGTGTGAGTGCTTGTTTTGAAATCTCCTTTTCCAGAACTATCTTGTAAGGCTCTCCTAACTTGCTCCCTGAAAGAACAGAGGGGAAGGACTTGAAAGAAATGCAATCAGTGTTACCTGGTTCTTTGTACCCTCAATGAATCCCCAACAACAACAACAGCAACAACAACAACAAAAGAAAGTAAATCATAACTGTATTGTGTCTTTGGCAATCATGCGTTCAATATTTTTTCTCATATCATTACAGATTATCTCTTGGCTATGTTTATATTAATAGCTATCATTTTAATAATTCCGCATTTATTTTTTGACACTATGTATTTCAGAGCCTCTGGGTACCTGAGCAAAATTCCTCAGGTAGCTTTTACTTTGCATTCCACCCTATAAAATTGGCCTGAGGTGAAGGGGACCAGAAAAATACAAGGGCAGGTCACTTGCTCAGAAAATGAGAAAGGTAAAAATATGGACTTTTCTGGATTTTTTTGAGAGACGCAATATGAATTTATCCATTAATAAATTATTTTGTCAAGGGCATTTAAGACACATACATTCCAATGCATATATTAGGTTAAGTTAGAATTTGCAGCTGAGTTGCAGGCAGGCACCTGTGAAGAGCAGCAGGTGACTACCCAGAGAGGAGACACGTCCTCCACTGCCCACAGATGCTGCTCTTTTCCAATTGCAGTTCATGCCATGGTCATTATATGGTGGATTTCAGCTTTGAAGAGGCCTCCAGAGCCGGTACAGATCATTGGGTTTTTGATTAAACTCTGCTAAAGCCTAATAGTCTGGAATGTTTCATTATTTTCTTGGCAGGACTGGTAGGTTATCTTTTAACAGGCTATAGAAAGCAGAAGTTGGGAAAAAGTGTGTGTCACCGTTTAGCACCCCACAAATGAGGGCCCCATCACGGTGCCTTTAAAAAGAACATATGCACTTTAGGAGTTTTAACTGCTTTCTCTGTTGGAGTCTGGAGCCCATTTCCCTGTCTCCCTCACCCATTGCAAGATGTCCACCAAAATGGTCATTTAATAACAATAGGGTATTTAATAATAACAGCAACTGCTGCTAATTCAGTGCCTGTGCCAGACCCTGTGCCTAAAACTTGAAATATCTTTTCCCATTGTAGTAGGTTGAATTGTGCCTTCCTCCAAAAACTGTGTCCTAAAAGAAAGGAAAAGGAGATTTGAAAGGCATAAAGCGGGGGTGCGGGGAGATCACATGAAGACAGAGGGAGGCAGAGATTGGAGTGATGTGTCTGTAATTCAGATAACAAGATTTGTGGACAGCCATTCAAAGCTAGGGAAAAAGCATGGAACAAATTCTCCCTAGGAATGAACCAACCCTGCCATTGTTTTTCTAAAGGACTTCTGGCCTCCAGAACTGTGAGAGAATAAATTACTATTGTTTTAAGCCACCAAGTCCATGGGAATTTGTTACAGCAACCCCTGGGAAACTAATACAATCACTTAATTCTGACAATAACTCTATGATAAGTAATACTATGCCCATTTTATTGAAAAGGAGATCCAAGAGAAGCCTTAGCAAAGTAGCTTGTCAGTACCACAGAAATTTCAGTTGCATAGCTGGAATTCTCTATCAGGGTTTAAGCCTATCTTTTCTCAATTCTGAAGTCTACACACTTAGTCATTTCACCAAGTCACTTCCTACTATTTGCTAAGGGATTTTTTCCCCCAGAAGTGCCACTAAAAATAAATGAAACAATTTATTTTGCTAAAGGCACATTCAAGAGAAGTGAAAAAAAAATACTTTTTCATGATAACATCCATTCAACTAACAATGATATGGTATCTGCTTTGTTCTAGGCACGGTGCTGAAAATTGGGAAGACAAAGGGAGATAAGCAATACTCCCTTGAGTAAGTGAGAAAAGCTGATTTCCAGGATGCTCTGGGGCCCTGAGAGGCCTGCAGGGCAGTGTTACCGGCAGTGGTGGGCAAGTGATATTTCCCAGAGATAGGGATGTCTTGAAGAGTGAAAAAGGACAAAGGAAGAGAGCATGGGAAATTGACATGACTGGGGGGACAGAGAAAAGGACATTCTACACTGAAGGAGCAAAATATATGAAGCCCAAAGGTGAGAAAGACTGTGATAAATGTATAGTGTGTTTCCTGGTGGGCAGAGAAGAAGCTAGAATCAGAGAGGGGAGCTAGCTTTATGAAGAACTCTAGATCCCAAGATGAAATTTATAAATTTATTTCAAAAGAGTATACAAACATGGAAAGAAACAAGAAAATCCAACATTTCAATGAACCATCTTCTTTTAGTAATTCATATATCAGTCTTTCAGATGCAGCAAACTAAAAAAGCAAGTTTGTGATGAGATATTAAAATATCCCCCCTTTTTAAAGCTTGAACTTTATCAGTATCTGTTAAATAAAAATTGTACTAAACAAGTTAAATGGACAAAAAAGACTTTATTCAAGACCATTGCAAAAGGGGGGAGAGATGGAACTCAACTTCACTGAAACAAAGGGAGGAGGGGGATTAAACTCTGAATAGTGGAAAGCACTGGAAGACATTGGAGGGGGTTAGCTCGTGTGTGTGAAGCCAACTGTTTGTCCCTTGTCATTTATAGATGTCAGGCTCTCTTATGAACTAAATATCCCACCCTGCCCCCAAATTAGGATTACATGAGGTCTAAGGTTGGATCCCTCATGAATGGGATTAGTGCCCTTATTAGTTCTGAGAAAGACTATTTCTTTGTTTTCTACCATGAGAGAATACAGTGAGAAGACCACAGGCTGCAGCCTGAAAGAGAGCCCTCACCAGAACCTGATCATGCTGACACCCTGGTGTTGGACTTTTGCCTCCAACACTGTGAGGAATAAATGTATGTTGTTCATAAGTCATCCAGTCCATAGTATTTATTCATAGCAGTCCAAGCTGATTAAGACAGTTTCCTACCCTCTCACAGAGGCTTCCAGATAAGGGCACTGCATCCTTCCATACTTACATGTCAAAGGGAAGGTTCTTGGTTACTTGAAAGACATTCCTTGGTTAAGCTCTGAAATAGCATCAACTATACAAAATCTCCCTAAAAAGTAAAGCCCAGGACCAGATGGCTTTATGTCAGAGTTCTACCAAAACTTTAAAGAAGAACTAGTACCTATATTACTAAACCTTTTTCAAAATATAGAAGTAGAAGGAAAATTACCCAACACATTCTATGAAGCAAACAACACCTTGATCCCCAAACCAGGGAAAGACCCAACAAGAAAAGAAAATTATAGACCAATATCACTAATGAATATTGATGCTAAAATACTCAATAAGATCCCAACAAACAGAATCCAATAACACATCAAAAAAATTATACACCACGACCAAGTGGGATTTATCCCAGGATCTCAAGGCTGGTTCAATATACATAAATCTATAAATGTAATTCATCACATAAACGAACTAAAAAATAAGGACCATATGATTCTTTCAATTGATGCAGAAAAAAGCTTTTGATAATATCCAGCATCCCTTCATGATCAGAACACTTAAGAAAATTGGTATAGAAGGGACATTTCTTAAACTAATAGAGGCTATCTACAGCAAACCCACAGCCAATATCGTTTTGAATGGAGTTAAATTGAAATCATTTCCACTTAGATCAGGAACCAGGCAAGGTTGCTCATTGTCTACATTGCTCTTTAACATTGTAATGGCAGTTTTAGCCATTGCAATTAGGGAAGAAAAGGCGATCAAGGGTATCCACATAGGGTCAGAAGAGATCAAACTTTCACTCTTTGCAGATGATATGATCGTATATCTGGAAAACACTAGGGATTCTACTACAAAACTTTTAGAAGTGATCAAGGAATACAGCAATGTCTCAGGCTACAAGATCAATACCCATAAATCTGTAGCCTTTATATATACCAACAACAACCAAGCCGGAAAAACAGTCAAGGACTCTATTCCTTTCACAGTAGTGCCAAAGAAGATGAAATATTTGGGAGTATACCTAACAAAGGATGTGAAAGATCTCTACAAAGAGAAGTATGAAACTTTAAGAAATAGCTGAAGATGTTAACAAATGGAAAAACATACCATGCTCATGGCTGGGAAGAATCAACATTGTTAAAATGTCTATACTACCCAAAGCAATATATAATTTTAATGCAATTCCTTTTAAAGCTCCATTGTCATATTTTAAAGATCTTGAAAAAGTCACACTTCATTTTATATGGAATCAGAAAAAACCTTGAATAGCCAAAACATTACTCAGCCATAAAAACAAAGCAGGAGGAATCACGCTACCAGACCTGAGACTGTACTATAAATCTATAGTGATCAAAACAGCATGGTACTGGCACAAAAACAGAGAACTAGATGTCTGGAACAGAATAGAGAACCAAGAGATGAATCCAGCTACTTACCGTTATTTGATCTTTGACAAGCCAATTAAAAACATTCAGTGGGGAAAAGATTCCCTATTTAACAAATGGTGCTGGGTGAACTGGCTGGCAACCTGTAGAAGATTGAAACTAGACCCACACCTTTCACCATTAACTAAGATAGACTCTCACTGGATAAAAGATTTAAACTTAAGACATGAAACTATAAAAATACTTGAAGAAAGTGCAGGGAAAACTCTTGAAGGAATCAGCCTGGGTGAATATTTCATGAGGATGACTCCCCAGGCAATTGAAGCAGTATCAGAAATACACTACTGGGACCTGATCAAACTAAACAGCTTCCACACAGCCAAGAACATAGTAAGTAAAGCAAGCAGACAGCCCTTAGAATGGGAGAAAATATTTGCAGGTTATACCTCCAATACAGGTCTACTAACCAGAATCCACAGAGAACTCAAACATATTAGCAAGAAAAGAACATGTGATCCCATCTCAGGGTGGGCAAGGGACTTGAAGAGAAACTTCTCTAAAGAGTACAGATGCACGATCTACAAACACATGAAAAAAAGTTCATCATCCTTAATCATCAGAGAAATGCACATCAAAACTACTTTGAGATATCACCTAACCCCAGTAAGAGTAGCCCACATAACAAAATCCCCAAACCAGAGATGTTGGCATGGATGTGGAGAAAAGGACACACTTCTACAGTGCTGGTGGGAATGCACACTAATACGTTCCTTTTGGAAGGATGTTTGGAGAATACTTAGAGACCTATGAATAGACCTGCCATTCGATCCTCTAATTCCTTCACTAGGTTTATACCCAGAAGACCAAAAATCACAATACAACAAAGACATCTGTACCAGAATGTTTATTGCAGCCCAATTCATAATTGCTAAGTCATGGAAGAAGTCCAAGTGCCCATCGACCCACGAATGGACTAGGAAATTGTGGTACATGTATACCATGGAATATTATGCAGCCTTAAAGAAAGATGGAGACTTTACCTCTTTCATGTTTACATGGATGGAGCTGGAACATATTCTTCTTAGCAAAGTATCTCAGGAATGGAAGAAAAAGTATCCAATGTACTCAGCCCTACTATGAAGCTAAATTATAACTTTCACATGAAGGCTATAACCCAACTATAGCACAAGACTATGAGGAAAGCGCCAAGGAAGGGGAAGGGAGGGGGGAGGTTAGCATGGAGGGAAGGTAATGGGTGGGGCCACACCTACGGTGCATCTTAGAATGGGTATAGGTGAAACTTACTAAAGGCAGAATACGAATGTCTACATACAATAATTAAGAAAATGCCATGAAGGCTACATTGAACAGTTTGATGAGAATATTTCAGATTGTATATGAAACCAGCATATTGTACCCCTTGATTGCACTAATGTACACAGCTATGATTTAACGATTAAAACCAGCACATTGTACCCCTTGATTGCACTAATGTACACAGCTATGATTTAACAATTAAAAAAAAAACTGTTAAAAAAAAAAACACATTTCTTGGTTGCAAAACTGGCAGGAACTAGAAGTTTTATATCTCAAAGAAACAGCAAAATAATTTAATCTTTAAAAGTTTTTAAAGTTTTCTAAAGTAAATGCCTGTGAAAAAGAAAGTCAGGGTCTCCAGTTAGGAATCAAGCTGTCTAAAATTTAGTCAAGCTGAGGTCTTGGTCATATCAAACCAATTTGATGGTTTTTTTATTTAAATAAAACAAAAACACGCAAATTAGTTTAAAACATTTGGGGCAATTAGGGCTATAAAAAAAGCCTGGCCTTTATCAACATGCAAATTTTGATTCATATGTCTATGCTGCAATTACTTGATCAGAGGCAAATTACTTAAACTCGTGGATCATGTTTTTTCATCTGTAAAATGGGAATATGCAGAGATATATTATGGGGTGGATTTGAGGATTTAGAAATCATGCAGCACAATTTGTTAACAAGTGAAAATTGTGCTAATTTTGGTAAGTATCTGGTTGGTTGAGATTTTTAAGTGGGGTATCATACTTTTCAAAGAAGAGTGCCGCTTATATTTTAATCCTTTAGTACTTGGGATATTAAGACATCTGAAAACACAGTACAAAGTGAGACACAACTGCATAGAGAATAATTGTTTTTGGGGGAAGACATGTTTATCGGAGTCAGTTTAGGGTTCAGTTCAGTCATGTCATAGGTAGAAGGCTGTCTATAGGGTGCCATGAGAATAGCTGGACAGAGACATTTATGCCTCAAATATAAAAGCCATGAGATGATAAAAGTAAAGAGATCTACAAACAACTTGTAACCTCCACTCCCCACTTGTGTCTGTATTGTTTGGATTCGCCAGACAAGGCTACTGACACCAGTCACAGCAGTGCATCCATCTGAAATAATGTATTTCAGTTACATCACAAGTTTTGGTGCAATTATTTTTCCCAAAGAAAATTTGCAAAGCATAAGCAAGAAAGAGAGCAATTAGAGATTCAGAAAACAGTCTTCATGCTGCCCTCAATAGCATTTACATCCCTGAGGGCCACATTTTCCTTTTCAATCTTTAAACTTCAGTCCCTCTGACTCCAGGGCCTTCAGCTCTTCTCAGTTTAATGGACTGACTATTTCACCACATCTTAAAATATACATCCTTGAAGATACAACTGTCTGTTCTGCTTTGAATATTTCCATTACATTTTATTACAAGCTTGGTTCAAGGGAAGTTTTACACCTAATTTGGAGGACCTGCCCTGTCAGTTTCATTTTCCTCTAGGACTTTTATGGGGCTAATTTGATTCAACTATGAGTTCTTCTTTATAAGTCTAAAGTTTTCTGTTATTTCTCTTGCTTTTTTAAAAATGTTCTTTTCAAAGCATGCTGGCTGCACTTCAGCCTTCCCTCTGTTATTACTGCAGAATCTTATTTACCTTGAGTCATGCAATGCCTAATTAATCTGTTCAATAAATATTTATTGAGCACGTCAAAGATGCCAGAGATATGAAGATAACTAAGAGTGAGGCCCTGACCTCAAGAAGATCATAGTTTAAGGGAGAAGGCTGCTTTTTAAATAAATAAGTACAATACATTGATATAAATGCAATGATAGAGCTATATTCAAAGTGCTCTGGGAGCACCCTGGTGTAATTTTGTAAGTTGGGTGCTGTCAAACTGCACCAAGAGAAAAGGTGCCTCAAAGGAGATACATATATATATATATATATATATACATATATATATATCTTTTAAATTAATTCTTTTAATTGACATATAAAAATATGCATATTTATAGTACACAGCATAGTATTTTGAAATATGTGTACATGTGGAATGGATAACTTTGAGCTAATTAATATAAGAATTACCTCATATATTTGCCATTTTTTTGTGGTGAGAACACTTAAAATTTACTCTCCAAGTGATTTTCAAGAATTAATACATTGTTACTAACATAGCCACCACGATATGCAATAGGTCTCTTGAACTCATTCCTTTTAACTGAGATCTTTTAATAAATGGTCAGTTCTAAATATATATGTATATAACAAATATGAATATATTAATCTTTCTCTTCAGATTTCCATATCTTAGATTTACTTAAGGTTGGATATCAGTTCTCTCCAAAGTGTATTCCTTTAAGTGTTCAAAGAAAAAGTGAGTTCTATAATTATGTTTCAGAAATAAAGCACACGCTACTGTCTGCATGCAAATGCACAGTGCACATTCATATATTAGAAGTTCTTAAAAATGCTCATGTCTTTAACTTTGGTAACTCAGCATTTTAACTTACTTGACTACTGAAATGCTTTCCTTATACAACAACTATTAACATCCCAAGAACTTATGTTCCAAGAAATGCTCTTTGAAAGATGTTATTTTATAAAATTACTCGACTTGAAAGTCAGTGAAAAAACTTCAGACCAGTTCAAGCAATCAAACACAGTAAGTTGCCATGCCTTAACAAGGCATCTGCCAACATCAATTAACAACAAAAAGATTACTTTTATCTTGCCATTGTAAAAGTGAAATTTTTGGAAAACACATAGGGGGAAAATAAACCACCAACTGCCTCACCAGCTAGACATAGCCACTTTTAACATTTTGTATACTGCTTCTTTCCAATCATTTTGCTGTTGACATTTTGAAAACAAAATAGAAATAAAAAAATTCAAATTTGTATAAACTAATGTTCAGGTTTATTCTGCTAATTATAAAACTAACCATTGTTCATTGTGGGGATACAGAGAAGTTCAAAAAAATAAAAATGATGTGGAAGCCCCTCATTTACATGTAAATAATAATGAATCTTTTAAATCATTCATTGAGATACAATTTATATACAATTTAAAATTTTTTTTTTTTTTTTGTAGAGACAGAGTTTCACTTTATTGCCCTCAGTAGAGTGCCGTGGTGTCACACAGCTCACAGCAACCTCCAACTCCTGGGCTTAAGCAATTCTCTTGCCTCAGCCTCCCAAGTAGCTGGGACTACAGGCGCCCGCCACAAAGCCCGGCTATTTTTTTGTTGCAGTTTGGCCGGGGCTGGGTTTGAACCCGCCACCCTCGGCATACGGGGCTGGCGCCCTGCTCACTGAGCCACAGGCGCCACCCCAATTTAAAATTTTTTAAATGTTGGTTCTAAATAAGATTTAGGAAGGGATCAGGGCATACTCACTTCCATAAACTGTGTCTATAAATCCTATAGGGAACTACCTAGTGGAATAACATGATAAAAATCATCAGCATCTTGAATTTCTGTATGGAGCAAAGGGCATCAGAGACATACTCCAGTTAAAAGATCTCTGACAGAACAGATACTAAGGGATGGTCTACTCTTTATCTAGACAATTGTACTTCAAAATCTTAGACTGGTTTCTCTGTGTGCTCTAGAAATACCCTGTTTAACAGCCAGTTGGTCTGTTTGGATTTTGTCTTCTCCTAGGCTTGGTAATCCATGCTTATCTGCATGTGCCTGCCATTTTAGTCAGGTAATTTAAATGGACTGCCTTCCTGCGGTTAGCATTGCTGCACCATGAACAATTCCTGGCAGTACTTTATTTGCTACCGTAGCTAGATTTCTCTCTCTGGCCACATTTCACTTTCCTACCTGATCTATTTGGGTTTTTCAATTTGCTTTAGTGGGTTGGAATAATTTATTGGGCCACTGGCTAATATTTCTGTTCATGTAAACAAAGCCGAAGTTAACTGAGTTCAACGTTAATCCTTAGCTGTTCTGGTGCGAGCAGGATGAAGCAGGGAACAGTTTGAAAGAAAAAAAAAAAAAAAAAAAAAGCCCAGAGACCCAGAACACTGCTTGGAAAGAAATGAAGCTAGAGGGACTTCAACTCAGCAGAGTGAGCATAATGGCCATGCATTCGGGCCGTCTTCATTTGGATTTGAACTTCTAGGGGAGCATAAGAATGTCACGCAGAGAACTTGTAGAATAAGAAGGCAACTAAATAATGATAGGGTTATTATTTAGGGGCAAACAAAATGAGAGGATGACAGGGGATGTTGGGTGACCCATGGGGACTAAAAATAAGAAAATAATTTCTGAATATTGCATCCGTAGCCATCTTGATGAGAAAGAAATGCCACACTCCTTCCCTCTTTCAAGTAAAATATCTGAACTTCTTTTATCAGGGACCTGACATACATTCAGGGTCTTATGAGTCCAGAAACTCCACTGGATGTTTTCTTAAAGGTTATTTCCACTTTTAGAACAATTTTGCAATATTGGTATTCAATTTCACAGATAGAAAAAAAGAAGAAATCTCAAAGAGAATAATTAATAAATGGAAATTTTCAGCTTTGGTAACTGGTAAACCCAAATTCAGATGGAGTCCTTATGACTCTGAGTTCTCTATTCTTAATCACCTGAAGTAGGTTTTTTGGGGGGATGTAGCAGGATGGGTATAGACTTCTTAAGGACCCTATGAAAATTTTTAATCTTAAACATAGAAAAATGCCCATGCACAAATATTTTTATGGCCTCCATAGTTAAAAATTGGTTCATTTTGCATTTATTTTATTCTGCCAAGAGAAAGTAGGACTTTATGCAAAAGAATATAAATTGTGATATTTTGGGATGTATGTGCTCCTTTCCTAACAAAAGTAACTCCTAATCAGGAATGAGCTAAGGAGGGAATGATGGAAGCTATGGTCTGATTCCTGAATGTCCTTCAATGACCCTGCCATATGTGCTCCTGGGAATTAATGCTGTCAGAGCCTTGGTTACTGCTAGCACTGCGTCTCATCCTCATAGCGTGTCAGTGCTGAAAAAAAATTCGTAAGTGTTGAAAATTACTGTCATTGCAATAGAATACCTGGCTAAGTAAAAATTGTCTGTCTGTTTGCATTATTTCCTTTAATGAACATCACATAGATGCAATGTTTTGGATATCACCTACCTCAGAAAGTTAGGTGAAAACAGACTGTGTGCGATAGTTTCCATCCTTGAAATTTCTACATCTATCATCTTTTTCTTTTCTACTTAAAAGACCATGAAATGTGTCTGTTGCCAGTCTTATCACATCCTGTATGAAAAATGAAAAGAAGTTTCTTTTGCTGTAATTCATGATTCATGTTCTAGTTCTGTCCTCCTGGAGTTGGTAGAGGGAGGACTTGTTATGGTAACTGAGACCAGCAGGTAACACAAACACTCTGTTATCTTTAGCTATCTTCTAAAGTGGGTATTCATCACCCAGATGTACCAGAGATACACAGGTGATTCCTGGGAAAATTGGTTGTACAACTGCAAACTTTGCTCCCTGGGAAGTCAATGAGTCCCTCCCCACCCAGAACACAAGTTATTCATGAGCTTGGGGATGAAAAGCATGTGATGGGCTTCCGAAATATAAAATGCCTAATGTTGTCTTCATGTCAAGGAGAAACACTTTTATCTTCATGAAAAGGAGAACAGAAAGAGAATGCTTTTTCTAAAAAAAATAACTTTTGTATTTTCTATGACACACACAGTACAAAATTAGTTTTCTTCTTTCTCCCTCCCCCCAGCCTCCACCTTCAACTCCAAATATCTTGGAATTTTAATATTGTTGAGTTAAAGAAAGAAATTAAATGGGATACGAAATTGTTTAAAATGTATATAGTGACAGTTTCTGGTATTTATTTATCCACTTTAATGAAGTGTTTGGTTTTTATTGTATTTAGTTTTCTCTGTCCCTACTATCATAATTGTATAATGTAAATTCTTCTAAATAAAATTAACAGGCTTTGATATTTACTGATGCTTATTCTGTGCCAGGCACTGAGCTCGAGGCACATTATTTCATTTGCTGCTTGGAACAATACTAGGAAGTGGAATGCTGACCTGCCATCCCCATTTTACAGGTGGACAATGTGAGCCCAGGGAGATAGAGCAGAAAGTAGTGTCAGAGCACTTTAGGTAAACAAATGTAGTGAGACGCCATGTGTTAATAGGTGACTTGTTTCAGAGACAGAGAAAGAATTATTTCTAGACGTGTCTGACTCCAGAGCCTGCGCTCTAAACCCTTTCTACTTGCAGTGTGGTCCAGGAATCAGCCGCACCAACACGCCCTGGAAGCCTGTTAGAAATGCAGCCTCTCAGACCTTAACCCTAGTTGTGTGTTGGCAAATGCTTTATGGTCAGCTTTTATGGGAGGTGAAGGTTTGCAGTGTTTACTGATTTCCACAATTTAAAAACTCCCAAGTCACTGACCACAGTCTGAGGAAGAGCTGCTCACCCTCAGCTCAGTGAGGGAGGTCCATGCCATTGCCCCTCAGACCTGCTGGATCACAATCTTTGTTTCTGCAAGCTCTCCAGGCAGTTCCTGCGTTTGGGAGGCACTGGTCGGAGTCACTGCTTTATACACTGCCTCACTTTTTGGATTCCTATGAGAGCTTTGGTCTTGGTCTGGTGTTTTGCTACCCCTTCATCTCCCAGCACACTGGGGCTTACAGTACAGGATTCTGGTTGACAAAACTGTGACGGAGTAGCAGATGTGGTGTGGCTCCGGATCTCTGCAACTCCTCAGGGCTCAGCATGAAGAAAATGGCATTTAGGGATATGGCCTGCTGTGACTTCACAGACACTCAGCCTTACACTCTGAGGGAGGCTCAGGAGAGTTGCAAAGTCGGCTTTTCACACCATTATGCAAGGTTTTTCCTGATGGGGACGAGCACATGTGGTGCAGGACGTTTGGGGATCAGAAAGTTGGGATCTTTTGCTTTCCTCTGCGATTGCATAAGCCATTTCATCACGCCTGAGTACATTTATCCCACTTGTACAATGGGGAGAAAATGTGGTAATAGCAAGGCTTATATTTTGCGGTACTGTAAATGCCTTTTAACTGGAACCCAATTGAAATCAAGTCTATTTTTTCTTGTTTTGCATGTAGAAACAGAGATTTATTTAAGAAAGTGTTTTGTGGGATACAAATTGAGAATAAGATGTATTTTGTCAAATCTTTTACATTCCTAGACCTGCAGAATGAAATATAATAGCCAATAAAAGAAAAAAAAAAGCCAGAGAAGAGAGAAAACATGAAAATTATCAAAATAAAAACTCTCTTCATTGAGAGGGAGGCTAGGACCAAGCAGGTGTGGGCAGTGGGATACTTGGCAAAAAGTTGGAGGGTGACAAGAACACTAACTATCCCAGCTTCTGCCTGCATTGCAATGCAGGTTACTCACCAGAGTCTTACCGTGACCCCCAGGTCCCCCAACCAGGACTGCCACCTATGATTTCTTCCCTTCTCACTGTCACCTATAATTTCTTCCCTTCTCACCCATTTTGATGACTTCAAGGATTGTCTATCAACTGACAAACCCTAGCTCATTTCCCTACCCAAATCTCATTAGCCTATTAGATTAGACTTCAGTGTTTTAGTGATGCTCCCAATTCCCCTTAGCTTACTTTTTCCCTAAGGTGGCTTCTCTTTCTGTGTTTCCATAGCATTCACATTTCCCTATCAGAGTACTTACCACAGTATATTTGTCAGTTTGCTTGTCGTACATAGAAATTCTAGACCCACAATAGCTGTGACTATGTTTGGTTTATTGCTTTATTTTTAGCAATGTGAGCTAAACATAAAATTCCAAGCCCCCACTGACTGAATGGACCCCTCTCAGCCAAGAGGACCCCAGAGAAACTTTAAAATTGAGTTTCCAGCCATGATGGGCTGTGAGATACAAAGCAAAACTGCACATGTGCATGTTTTCTCTTCCCGTAAATATAACTCCTCCTATTGCTTGTTAAATGTGTATATATCTGGCCATCCTGCTCAGTACAAAGTCCTGTTTCCATTGTCCCTGCCTTGCAGCACATGTTTCTGGCTGGTGGCCGGGACCCCTGCTTACCAGCCTGCTTACCAGTGCAGGCTGAATCCTTTCTGAGCAATAAAAGCTATCCTTTTCCAGATTATAAACATCAGTATTATTATTATTATTATTTTTAGTTAACAACACCTCACACAATACTTGGCATGTTGTAGAATGATCACAGATTACTCAGTATTACATTGGTGAATCATTCAGAGTTCCCCAAAGGGCAACTGAGGCAAAGAATTATTTTCTGCTACAGTAGAACCTCTGGAAGTTGACCACCCATGGGACTGTAACAAAATGGTGAACATATGGAAGTGGTCAATATAAGGAACTTCTATTGAGTACCTGGGGTGCATGTCCTGTCTATGAAACTTAAGTTAACTTCAAGAGGTGGATAATGTAGGCAGGTGGTCAACAATGGAGGTTCTATTGTATTTTGGTAGGGAGTATAATCCCACTGGTTAGGAGTAGTGAGGACCAAGGGTAAAGCAGAAACAGAGAGTCAATAAGAGGAAGTGATAGCCAGCTGGGCACCTAAGAAGTTGTTTAAACTACTTCTCAGGACCCTCTACTGGGGAGAAAAAGAGGGAATAATTTATTTAGTGATTTCCTTCTCCCAATGGTTATAGATTTGCCCCACAGAGCATTGACACCTTCACCGCCAGGTGAAGAGATGTTAATGGGTGGGTGTCAAGGGGAGCTGCATGGCTTCTCACACCCCAGAGGCAACAGGAAAACTCTGGGGCAAAAGACAGGAGGCCTCTAGGACAGGATGCATACATACTAGGTGATGTTCCAGTTGGGCCCAGGGTTTATCCTGATCCCTCCCTCTCTTTTCCTCTCTTTTCATCTACCTCCCACCAGTTAATATAACTTTATCAAAATATCTCTAAAATATGACCTTTTATCTCTTCAACCACTGACCTTTAAAATTTTTAATTTTAGACTCTCTCTGTTGCTCACTTATATTTGTGTCATAATCCTTTACTTGGTATTTACTATTGCCTCTAGTCTTAGACCACCAATTCCTCTGATTCTAATCCTACAATGACACTTCATTCCTTTCAAGGTAAAATTTAATTGCATCAAGATAACCTACCAGGATTTTCATGATCTTCTCTACTGTATGTGACCAGCTGCGTGTTTCCCCAGGACTCAACTTTGGCCATACTGAATGACTCGCAGTCTGCTGCAGTGTTTGCTCTGTTGTGTCCCTGGGGTTGGCAATATTGCTTCCTTTGCTTGGAACACTGGTCTTTTTATTAAGATGACTTCTCTTCTTTCTTTAAGACTCAACTCAAATATCAGACTTTTCAGAAATTCTGCCCTGATATCTCTGCTTTAGGCAAGTGATTTTTGAATTTTAGTGCATTAGAATCTCCTGGAGGAATTGTGAAAACACTGATGGCTGGGCCCCACCCCTACACTTTCTGATTCAGTAGGTCTGAAGTGGGGACTCAATAATTTGCATTTAGAACCAGTTCCCCAGTAAACTAATGTAGCTAGTTCAAGATAACACTTTGCGGACCACAGCTCTGAAGATAACATCTGTACTTTTCTTTAGCATTGCATTTTACACAATTTATAGAGTAGTGTGTTTACTGATTTCTGTCTTCTAATCAGCGTGTGCATTCATTGAAGGGCAGATGCAATATCTTATTAATCTTTCTAACATAGAACGTGGCATGGTACCTGCCACATAGTAGGTGCTATGTTAATAGAAGGAGGGGAAAAGAAAAAAGGAAGAAAGATACTTTGGACAAAGACCAATAAACAGAGAGAAGTAGATGTAGAGGTCATCAGATCACTTTTCTAGGTCGACATTCTATTTTTTTCCACATAAACTACTAGTTGATTACAAAGTTAGTATATTCTATTAAACATAACGAAATAAGTGCAATGCAGTGGCTACAAGTGTGGGCTCTGGCATCACACAGTTTGGTTTTAACCCCTAGTTCCACTATGTGATGCTAGTCCTGCTATTGGATACATATCAAGAATTTAGGTTTTATACTCATAAAATGAAAATAATAAAAATGCTACCTAATGGGGTTGATCTAATACTTAACTGAGGTGATATATATAAAGTGCTTTTTATAGTTCCTAACATATAAAACAGTCAATAATGTTAACTGTTATCTATTTCTTTAAATGGCTTATTTACAAAAGGAGGTGATTTTAGCAATTTGGCAGACAGAAGCACCAAAAAAATGAGTGCAAGTTAAGTTGCTTATATTTTAGGCACTTTTGTGTCATGCAGTGTTTAATTTATTTTGAACTCTAAATATATTTCTAATACAGGTGATTTTTATTTAGGTGGAACAATATTTTCAGAAAGAAACTGATTTTTATTATTATGGGCTCTGTATTTGCTACTTAAAATTCTTTATCAAGGGCAGTGCCTATGGCTCAGTAAGTATGGCGCCAGCCCCATATACCAAGGGTGGTGGGTTCAAACCCAGCCCTGGCCAAACTGCAACAAAAAATAGCCAGGTGTTGTGGCGGGTGCCTGTAGTCCCAGCTATGCAGGAGGCTGAGGCAAGAGAATCACCTAAGCCCAAGAGTTGGAGGTTGCTGTGAGCTGTGACTCCACGGCACTCTACCCAGGGCAATAAAGTGAGACTCTGTCTCTAAAAAAAAATAATAATAAAATAAAAAATTCTTTTTTAAAATATTCAAGTCACAAAGGGGAAAAAATCTACAACAAGACCAATCTGCTAAAAAAATTACCATTAAAATAACTTATGGCTAGAGGGACAGTTTTATCCAAAAATTTCAAAAGACTTTACAATTATTACTAAATATCCCTCTGAAATACTATTAACATATACTATGCCAATTTCATGGGTAGAAAATGCCAGTCAAAGGAAAAAGTACACAAGCAGGATTCTGGTATTCCCATTAGTAACTAAGCCAGAAGGTAAAACACAGTGAGGAGACAATAAGCCTTACAAGAAAGAAGTTTTAGACAAATTATTTGTGGGCCTTAACACTGTCAAATGCTGGAAGTGTAGGGAAAAAACTTTCTAATCATTTGATAGTGTTTTTCCTTCTCTTTCTGTTCATTTTTTCGTTCATGTGTTTGTTCAATAAATATTTAGAATCTAATATGTTATAGACTCTGATAATCATTTCACTTGTATCATCTCATTTAATTTTTGTATGTACTTAATTTATTTAATAAATGTTATAACTATTCACACTTACAGAATGGAAGCTTGTAGAGGTTAAGAAACTTGGCAGAATTATGTGGTATTAGAAAGTGGAGAGCTGAATGTTTCTAATACTATATGCTGAGGGAGAAAAAGGATAATATTTCTCACTACAACATTACCCCATAGTGGTCCATTATATAAGTTTTACACAACTGAAAATGCCATGGGCTTTGAAAATGGCCATCTAAATGTGAATATAGAAACTATTATGTGTATCAACCATAAAAGTTCATCCCTCATATATAGTTTATTAATTTATTTACCTGTGCATTTTAAGTAATATATTATGAAAAATATAGCTTCTTCCAATCTCATATTTCATAGAAGAATTTGATTTAGGTTGAATGAATCAAATAGCCTTATAGTCCAATAATGTGCTCCCACTTGAGTGGCCAGTCTTTACTGCATGTGGGTTCAAGGGGCTTTGTGATGCCCCTCAGTTGGGCTAACGTAGTTTCAGGGATGTCAAGAAACTCCATAAAGACCCCCGTATCCATGGCTGCTGCCTGAAATCCCACTAATGGAGCTTGATGTGTTTTGCTGATTCTTGCTCACAGCATTTCAACTGCATTGCCAGAGGAAAAGTACTAAGATGGCGGCTGAGTAACAGCTTCTGTGCAGCTGGGCGCAATGAGAGTGGGTAGAGAAGACTCCAGGCATCTCTGGCCAGTGGGTTTTACCCAGAGGCTTCCCTTTGGTGACACAGGAAGTCAGCGAGAGACTTCTGGACTCCTCGAGGAGGACAGAAGTGGTGGAAAACTGGCAAGTGGTATGTGCCTTTGTTCAGTTGGAGGCTGCCTGCAGTTATAACCATAGTAACAGCAAGACTGCAAGCAGGAAAAGCCTTACCTGTGGGCTGTTTTGGTTTTTTTGGACTTGGGCACTCGATTGAACTGCCTTGGGAGATCTTGGGCCAGTGTGCAGATGACTTTGGGCATTGTCTGGGGCCCTGGACTGAGCTGCTTAGCTGGAAAGGAGCTAATATTATTCAGCTGTGGGCTGCCCGCACAGCTACTGTGAGGGAGCTGCCCCTGCATGTTAGCACGGGATCAGCTGGGAGACCTTGGATGAGTAATCTAGTGACTGAGCTGCCCAAAGGCAGGGACTGAGACACTGGGGAAGTGCGGAGATCCAAGTGTTTGGCATATTAACAGCCTTGGCTGTCAGGGGCATAGAGGGAGACTGGATTTGGCATACTGGATAAGCAGGCAGCCACACCAGGAGAGATCCCAGGGATAAGTGCTTTCCTTGGAAAGCTTCTGCTTGGCCAAGGTTCATAGTTTGGAGTATCTTTTAAGTGGGCTTAGGAGACTTTTGGGCTCCCAAGCCTGCGGGGTCTGAGAGATCAGCAGAGGCCTCCAGTCTCCATCTTGTACAGCTGTATCAACATTGTGATTAACATCTCATACCTCAGAAGATCACCTGTTGTCCAGACAATCTGGATAATATTCAGCAAGATATATATATATATATGTTGTTTGGTTTTTTGGTTTTGGTTTTTTTTTTCTTTTTTTCTTCTTGATTTCAACATTTTTCTTTTCTTCCCTCTTTTTTTTTCACTATTCTAGTTTTTAAAAAAATCTTCCATTTTTGCCTTCTTTAACAAATACAATTTCATTTTTGCCAGGGTTTCTGCCGCTATTATTCCCCCCCCCCCATTTTATCCCATAAGGGTTTTTGCTTATTTGTTTCAGTTTGATTTGTAGTATTTTTGTCTTTCCTTTCTACCTGGTGGAGGTGGGGTATTGTGTCTGATCCAGCTGGCAAAGAGCTGTTGACCTCAAGGGAATCATCCAACCCAGAACCCCCAAATGTTGGGGATCTTTAAGGTTGGGTCATAGTACCCTACTGTACACTTACATTACTCCTGTTTCTTTCTTTCAGTACCTTTCTTCTTTTTGTCAATATTTCCTTTTACTCACCTCTCCTTCTTTATCTTTTTTCTTTCTTTTTAAAATATTTTTTTCCCTTCTTGCTCTTCAGTCTTCTGGTTCTGTACCAAAAGGACTCATTAAAAGTTTAGGTCAGTGGCACAGTAACTTAAAGAGCAAGTAGTGAAAGGAAAATAGGATAAGGAAACAGATACAAGAAAGCACTCATGAAGAAGAATCAGCAGAAAACTCCTGGCAATATGAAATACCAGTCCAGAGTAACCCCTTCTAGGAATCATGGGGTAGCTACAACAGAGGATTCCTTCTATAAAGAAATGTTAGAAATGAGAGAAGGGGAATTTAAAATACAGATGATGAAAACAATGAAGGAAATTGGAAGGAAAGTGGAAAACAATCAAAAAACAATGAAAGAAATAGCTGAGAAAGTGGAAAACAATCAAAAAAACAGTGAAGGAAATTGCTGAGAAAGTAGAAAATAACCAAAAATAAATCCAAAAACAGAATCAATTAAGAGATACGAATGATACAAAGAACATAGAAAGGATATTGCAGAGCTGAAGGAACTGAAGTAATCAATTAGGGAACTAAAGGATGCAATAGAAAGTATCAACAACAGATTAGATCATGCAGAAGTAAGAATCTCAGAGGTAGAAGATAAAGCTCTTGAGATAACTCAGATAGTTAAAGAGGCAGAAAAGAAGAGAGAGAAAGCAGAACGTTCTCTGACAGAATTATGGGACTCTATGAAAGTGTTCAAACATATGAGTTATAGGTATCCCAAAAGGGAAAGAAGAATGCCCCAGAGGAATGGAAGCCATTCTAGAGAATATTATAAATGAAAATTTCCCAAATATTACCAAAGATTCTGACATACTCCTTTCAGAGGGATATTGGTTCCCTGGTCACCTCAACTCAAATAGAGCTTCTCCAAGGCACATTGTGATGAATGTATCTAAAGTCAAGACAAAAGTAAACATTTTGCAAACTGCCAGGAGTAAGTGCTAATTGACCTACAGGGGCAAATCTATCAGGGTGACTGCGGACTTTTCTAATGAAACTCTGAAACTCTTCAAGCCAGAAGACAATGGTCATCTGTCTTTAATCTACTTAAACAGAACAATTTCCAGCCCAGAATTCTATATCTCGCTAAGCTAAGCTTTAAAATTGATGGAGAAATCAAATCTTTTATTGATATGCAAACATTGAGGAAATTTGCCACAACAAGACCAGCTTTACAGGAAATACTTCAACCTGTTCTACACATTGACCATCACAATGGACCTTCAGCAAAGTAAATACCCAGAAATTAAAGGACAGAACCTAGTTTCCACAATGATGCAAAAGACAAAACTAAGCAATGGACTTTCACAAAATAAGATGAATAGAATGCTACCACATTTATCAATTATCTGAATAAATGTAAATGGCCATCCCCACTGAAGAGGCATAGATTGGCTGATTGAATTAAAAAACACAAGCCATCTATTTGCTGTCTACAGGAAACACACCTCACATCAAAAGACAAATTAAAACTCAGAGTTAAGGGTTGGAAGTCAATTTTTAAGGCAAACAAAATTCAGAAGAAAAGAGGAGTTGCAATCTTATTTTCAGATACACATGGATTTAAAGCAACCAAAGTCAAAAAAGACAATGATGGTCACTTCATATTGGTCAAGGGAAAATTAGAA
The DNA here is from genome assembly GCF_027406575.1 of Nycticebus coucang. Classification (NCBI taxonomy): domain Eukaryota; kingdom Metazoa; phylum Chordata; class Mammalia; order Primates; family Lorisidae; genus Nycticebus; species Nycticebus coucang. The sequence continues at coordinate 44,116,556 of NC_069796.1, read as the reverse complement.
CAAGGAGACATTTCAATGTTAAATATTTATGCACCCAATTTAAATGCTCCCAGATTCTTGAAACAGACCTTGCTTAGTCTGAGCAATATGATATCCTATAACACCATGATAACAGGGGACTTTAACACCCCTCTCTGAGCTGGACAGATCTTCTAAACAGAAATTAAACAAGGATATTAGAGATTTAAATGAGACCCTAGAACATCTGTGCTTCATAGACATATATAGAGCACTCCATTCCAAAGATAAAGAATATACATTCTTCTCATCATCCCATGGAACATTCTCCAAAACTGATCATATCCTAGGACACAAAGCAAACCTCAACAGAATCAAAAGAATTGAAATTCTACCTTGCATCTTCTCAGACCACAAGGCACTAAAAGTGGAACTCAACTCCAACAAAAATGCTCAATCTCACACAAAGGCATGGAAGCTAAACAACCTTATGCTGAATCACAGTTGGATGCAGGAAGAAATAAAACAGGAGATCATTAACTTCCTTGAGTATAACAACAATGAAGACAAAAGCTACCAAAACCTATGGGATACAGCAAAAGCAGTCCTGAGAGGAAATTTTTTTGCTTTAGAAGCCTAAATTTGAAAAACAGAGAGCACATCAACAAATTCACAAGCCATCTTATGGAATTGGTAAAAGAAGAACAATCTAAGCCTAATGTCAGTAGAAGAAAAGAAATCTCCAAAATTAAATCAGGATTAATGAAATTGAAAACAAAAGAATCATTCAGAAAATCAATGAAACAAGGAGTTGGTTTTTTGAAAAATAAATAAAATAGATAAACCTTTGGCCAGACTAACTAGAAATAAAAAAAGTAAAATCTCTAGTAACCTCAATCAGAAATGATAAAGGAGAAATAACAACTGATACCACAGAGATACAAGAGATCATCTCTGAATACTACCAGAAACTTTATGCCCAGAAATTTGGTGATGTGAAGGAAATGGATCAATATTTGAAACCACACCCTCTCCCTAGACTTAGCCCAGATGAAATAGATCTCCTGAACAGACCAATTTCAAGCACTGAGATCAAAGAAACAATAAAAATCTCTCAACAAAAAAATGCTCTGGTCCAGATGGCTTCACATCACAATTCTATCAAACCTTCAAAGAAGAACTTATTCTTATACTGCAGAAATTATTACAAAATTGAGGAGGAAGGAATCTTCCCCAACATGTTCTATGAAGCAAACATCACCCTGATACCAAAACCAGGAAAAGACCCAACTGAAAAGGAGAATTTCAGACCAATTTCACTAATGAATGTAGATGCAAAAATTCTCAACAAAATCTTAGCCAATAGATTAAAGCTTATCAAAAAAGTCATACATCATGATCAAATAGGTTTCATCCCAGGGATGCAAGGTTGGTTTAATATACACAAGTCCATAAATGTTATTCACTGTATCAACAGAAGCAAACCAAGGACTATATGATCCTCTCAATAGATGCAGAAAAAGCATTCAATAAAATCTAGCATCCTTTTCTAATTAGAACACTGAGGAGTATAGGCATAGGTGGCACATTTCTTAAACTAATCAAAGCTATCTATGACAAATACACACAGCTAATAGTTTACTGAATGGAGTAAATCTGAAAGCTTTTCCTCTTAGAACTGGAAGCAGACAAGGTCATCCTCTGTCACCATTACTATGCAACACATTGCTGGAAATTCTAGTCAATACAATTAGGCAAGACAAAAAAATAAAGAGCATCTGAATGGGAGCAGAGGAGATCAAACTCTCCCTTTTTGCTGATGATATGATCTTATACTTAGAGAACCCTAAAGACTCTTGGAAGTTATCAAAAAATATAGTAATGTCTCAGGATAGAAAATCAATGTCCACAAGTCAGTTGCTTATACCCTGACAACACCCAAGATGAGAGGTTAATTAAGGACACAACTCCCTTCACCATAGCTCCAAAGAAAATGAAATACAGGAATATACCTAACAAAAGAGGTGAAGGATCTCTATAAAGAAAATTATGAAACTCTAAGAAAGGAAATAGCAGGAGACATTAACAAATGGAAGAACATACCATGCTCATGGCTGGGAAGAATTAACATTGTTAAAATGTTTATACTTCCCAGAACAATTTACCAATTCAGCATCCCTATTAAAATACCAACATCATACTCTCAAGACTTTAAAAAAAGATTCTGTGTTTTGTATGGAACCAGAAAAAAGCCTGTATAGCTATGGCAGTTCTTAGTAATAAAAATAAACCTGGGGGTATCCCCATACCAGATTTTAGGCTGTATTATAAGGCCATAGTGATCAACACAGCATGGTAGTGGCACAAAAATAGAGACATAGACATTTGGAGTCGAATAGAAAACCAGGAAATGAAACCAACAACTTACAGCCACCTAATTTTCGATAAACCAAACAAGATCGTCCCCTGGGGGAAAGACTCCCTATTCAATAAATGGTGCTAGGAGAATTGGATATCCACATGTAAAAGACTGAAACTGGACCCACACATTTCTCCACTCACAAAAATTGATTCCAGATGGATAAAGGACTTAAATTTAAGGCATGAAATGATAAAAATCCTCAAAGAAAGGATAGGGAAAACACTGGAAAATATCAGACTGGGGAAAGACTTTATGAAGAAGACTGCCATGGCAATAGCAATAACAGCAATAATAAACAAATGGGATTTAATTAAACTGAAAAGTTTCTGTACAGCTAAGGAGACAACAACCAAAGCAAATAGACAACCTACCCAATGGGAAAGGATATTTGCATATTTTGAATCAGACAAAAGCTTAATAACCAGGATCTATACAGAACTTCAATTAATCCACAAGAAAAAAAAACAAGAATCCCATACATTAATGGGGAAGAGAGATGAATGGAATCTTCTCATTTTTTCCAAGTCTGTCTTTTCGACAGATGAATGGCTAGCAAATACATGAAAAAATGCTCATCATCCCTAATTATTAGAGAAATGCAAATCAAAACCACCCTGAGATACAATCTAACCTCAGCGAGAATGGCCCACATCACAAAATCTCAAAACTACAGATGCTGGTGAGGATGTGGAGAGAAAGGAACACTTTCACATTGCTGGTGGCACTGCAAACTAATACAACCTTTTTGGAAGAAAGTTTGGAGAAACCTTAAAGAACTCAACCTAGACCTCCCATTTGATCCTGCAATCCCATTACTGGGCATCAATCCAGAAGGAAAAAAAAAAAACCCTTTTATTATAAAGACACTTGTACTAGGCTGTTTACTGCAGCCCAATTTATAATTACTAAAATGTGGAAACAGCCTAAATGTCCTTCAACCCAGGAATCGATTGGTAAGCTGTGGTATATGTATACCATGGAATATTATTCAGCCATTTAAAAAAATGGAGATTTTGCAGCATTTGTACTAACCTGGATGGAGGTGGAACACATTCTTCTTAGTAAAGCATCACAGGAATGGAGAAGTATGAATCCTATATATTCAACCTTGATATGAGGACAATTAATGACAATTAGTGACACGGTGGGGCATGGGGGAAGGGGAGACAAGATAGAGAAGGAGGGAGGGGGTGAGGGAAAGGAAAAGAAGAAAAAAAAGAAAAAAATAGTGACTAATTCTCACATAAATTGGATTTAATTTTGACCAAAGTACATTACTTAAATATTAATTTTTAATTCAACTTGTTAATATGTTCTTTAAAATATTGCATCCTCATTTATAATTGAAATATGTTTGTAATTTCTCCTTTAAATAATATATTTTCTCCAATTTTAATATCAGGTGTATCCAGACTAAGTAGAATGATTTTGAAGTATTTCTTCTCTTTCTATTGTGTATAAGATTTAGCATGATCTATTTTTTAAAGTTATCTTTAACTTTATTTATAAATATTAATTGTCTATTTTTTAGATTTTGGAAAAAAATAAGAAGTTAACTGATGACTGAATATTGAACCTCAGAATCAAAGCATTCTATAATAGACATACTCTTATTTGACAATGTGAATGCTACTTTCTTTGTATTATTATTATTTCTTAATATTTTGATGCAGCAATCGTCTGATTTCTTTTCTCAATGTATTTATCTTTGTTCATTCTTTAAGAGGTTTTTGTTTCTAGTCCTTATTTTAAACATTGTTGTTGTTACTAAATTTTAAACCTTTTTAATTGTGTGAAGGCAAAAAGTGGAAACCTAATAAACACATGTATATGAAAAAAAAAAGAAAGAGAATTTGATTTAAAGTCTGGAAATGATGCATCTTTCTTGTCTTCATTAGAACTAAGTTTTGAGTTTCCTAATGATTGTCCAGGAAAAATTAATTTTCACTTCTGTCTAGGGTGTTTGGTACTTGTGACATAGCACTTTTGGCAACTGTATCTGTTATCGTGGAAATATTAGAGCACATGTATTTAATTACATGTTTTTTTTCCTATTCATCTTGAAGATATCAGATATCTTAAAATGATATATCTTAAAGATGATAGATAAAATGCAAATTACTTATAGGTCTGACAGTTAAGTTCATCCATTCATCCTAGAAGAAGTGCTACATACTTCATTGCTGAATATCAATATAGTTACCTTTGAAGTACTCTCCTTGGGAAGCTATGCACTGACCCCAGTGCCTAGCCCATCCTTCAAAGCAATGGAAATTCTTTTTCTGGAATGGCTTTCAGAACTGTCATTGTATTACCCTTGATGTCCTGAATGTCATCAAAATGTCTTTCTTTCAATATTACTTTTTTTCTTCAGTTAAAGAATAAAGTCATTGGGGCTGGATCAGGTAAGTAGGAAGACTATTCCAATGCAGTTACCTGTACTGAGTATAAACTCCCTCACAGATAATGCTTTTTGAGCTGATGCATTGTGGTGGTGCAAGAAACATGAGTTGTTGGATGAGATTTTCAGTTAAAATTTTCCTGTTTCTCTGTTGATATTTACTTGGTCTGCTGTGCTTCTCACAGTCAGCCAATGATTCTGATCTACAACTTAGTGAATTTTTGCAACGTTTCATCACTTTGCTCATTACTTGTGCACTGACACCTCTTCATCAGTGACTCCTTCTCTCCCCTCAGAAAAATATTTAATCCATTTATATGCTGCCTTTTTATTCACAGCATTATCCCCATAAACTTGGACTAACATATCTCCGATTTCACTTCCATTCTTACCAATATAATAAAAAGAAATTGTTTGTTTATTGCTTTAATTCAAGCTCTGACATTCTTCTGACAGCACACAAAACAACAGTAATGAACACTGCTTAGCAAGATACCACCACATGTTGATATAAACACAACTATGAGACACTGATATATCCAAGTTAGGAAACCTTATTTAGTTTTTGTACAGTGCTGCCAACATAAGTGCATGGTGGCAAGTTCACATACTTAATTGTCAAAGCTAGTATGTTTACTCAAAATGTAACTGCAAATGTTCCTAAAGGGATATTCAACACTTGCAATAATGAAATCACAGCCTCTAAGAATAATCCCATAATCATGTTAATTTTTTTTTCCTATATTTTCTTTTTCACTGAACCTATCAAGTAACTTTTATGTATGTCCAAAGCTAACGATGATTGATTCTCGGGCTAATACGTCTTCTTTAAATAGTAATATTTTAAAATGAATTATTTAAGAAAATATTCTGTAATATGAAAGACTTATTAAAGTGATAACAAAAGACTTTTTCTTTTCTGAGAGATATAGTTTTCTGATGAGTAGAATAGAAACTTTTCTTGCCAGTATTTATGTTCACTAATCGTTGTGTTCATAGGTGGAAGTTTCGTACAAGAGGTTGGAAAGTTACTCAAAAGGGTCAACCCTCTTTCCATTATTTTCACCTCCCTGTTTCCTCGGGTATCAGTTTGACCTAAGATGGCTCAATTTCAGTCACAAGATGGCTATCAAAAGTGCTGTGAATAAGCTGAGAGAGAGAACAATCCAGCATGCCCAACAGTGAGAGAACACTGTGCTTCCAACCTTGTCTCCCCTGATGGGGTCAACTTAAATTATAAACATGCTAATTCAATTAATTTAGATTCCACTTACATGACACGTGAACGCTTGAATCAATTCCTATGGTCATTGAAATGTCAAATAATGACAAATTGGTAAGAATGGAAGTTAGGCACCACCTTTGGAGTTGGGGGATGGTTAAATCCTCTCCAAACTGCATTCCAATTACACTGTGAGTAAAGGGTGAAATACTTGCAGGGGCATCCACTACATGTTTTAATGCAGCAATATTGACTTCCATGGAGATGGTGTTTAATAAATCCTAAAGCACTTTTCTACCCAGTTTCTCATTTGATTCTCAGAACAACTCCTGTGCTCTATAGTACAAGTAAAATAATTTCCACTTGAAGGGTGAGAACACTGGGGCTCAGCATAGTTAAGTTACTCTGAATCCAGGTGTATTTTGTGTTAACTCAAGGTTCAAAGCTTTCTGAGCACATGCTCATTTTCCCTAAACAAGTAGTAAAAAGTTAATATTTGTAGTTCAGTCAAACTACACATGTCTTTATTGACTCAATAAAATTATATATTTAATTATCTTTTTTCCTGCCCCAATTCTTCTAAAATGGTAGTAAAAAATGATAGACAATGATGCTTAGGGGTACAAAGAGAGAGTCATAAGTCAAATCTGCCACATTCAGTATCTTTGTGTTCTAGAAACACAGGTTTCTAACAGCTTCTCCAGTAAACAGAGTCACAGACTGATAATCAGCTTTGTATTTTTGTCTTATAATGTTATGTCATCATCTTTCATTATCGTAATCTGAAGTTGCAATGTAGTATTTTTTGTACTCTCCTGATACATTGATGTGAGAGAAAGCTTAGACGTCAATATGCCAGGAGAACCAGGTCCATCTAGAAACTTTCTCATACTCCTGGGAAAGGGCCTACATGACAGTGAGCCAAGACTGAGAAAAGAAGAGTTTTGAAAATTCGAGGAGAAAAATATCTCCAGATTCAGAGCAAAATCCTCATTGACTGCTGATAAGGTACCCATCTTCAGTATGGATACTAATGATCATCATGGAAAATGGCTGGACTGTGAGAGACTTGTGAGCACAGCACAATATGGGAATATAATATTTAGTAAAAATAATTCAATTCTGGTCTTAAGATAACCCACTATTTGCTTTTATAATGACATTAGAAGTCATGATTTAAAAAAAAAAAGGTTTCCTACAATTGTATGGTCATGCATGTAGTTTTTTCCCTGTGTTATCTCAGTACCCCACAGAGGTTAAAACTTTACTTAGCATGAGTGTTGGGAAGGAGGTGCTAGTGTGGTAATAGACAAACCCTAGTAGAACATGCATGTATTGATCCATAGACAGATAATGACAAATGCATATTCCAGTGATAAAATAGAAAGAAACATTCATTCATACATCAAAGCCCAGGTACTAAAAGCACTTGGGGCAAAGCTCTTCGCTAAATTCTAGCAATAGAAGAATGGATCATAGCTACTAATTTCTTTTTAGCAAATCAAGAATAGCAGGAAAACAGATATGTGGACAAATAATAAAACACATTGGAATATTTGTAATGCTAAAATGTTTGTACAAGGTCCAGTTCCAGTAGGAAAAAAAGATTCATTTGAAAATAAGAATAATAAACAACTGAGTAAAGATGAATACTAAATGAGAGGTGGTATTTATGAAGGGTAGAAAAAAGAGAATAGAGGCTCTCAAATGAGTGTTCTCAGAGGAGATAGGATTTTTATTGGATATTTATGGATGAGAAAACTCCAGACAGACCATAAATGGGTTGAGTGTTAGTTTATTAGTGGTAGAATGCATGAGATTTTTTTTTTCCTTTTTTCTTTTTTTTTTTTTTATTGTTGGGGATTCATTGAGGGTACAATAAGCCAGGTTACACTGATTGCAATTGTTAGGTAAAGTCCCTCTTGCAATCATGTCTTGCCCCCATAAAGTGTGACACACACCAAGGCCCCACCCCCCTCCCTCCTTCTCTCCTTCTGTTTCCCCCCCCATAACCATAATTGTCATTAATTGTCCTCATATCAAAATTGAGTACATAGGATTCATGCTTCTACAATCTTGTGATGCTTTACTAAGAATAATGTCTTCCACATCCATCCAGGTTAATACGAAGGATGTAAAGTCTCCATTTTTTTTTAATGGCTGAATAGTATTCCATCGTATACATATACCACAGCTTGTTAATCCATTCCTGGGTTGGTGGGCATTTAGGCTGTTTCCACGTTTTGGCGATTGTAAATTGAGCTGCAATAAACAGTCTAGTACAAGTGTGCTTATGATAAAAGGATTTCTTTCTTCTGGGTAGATGCCCAGTAATGGGATTGCAGGATCGAATGGGAGGTCTAGGTTGAGTGCTTTGAGGTTTCTCCATACTTCCTTCCAGAAAGGTTGTACTAGTTTGCAGTCCCACCAGCAGTGTAAAAGTGTTCCCTTCTCTCCACATCCACGCCAGCATCTGCAGTTCTGAGATTTTGTGATGTGGGCCATTCTCACTGGGGTTAGATGATATCTCAGCGTTGTTTTGATTTGCATTTCTCTAATATATAGAGATGATGAACATTTTTTCATGTGTTTGTTAGCCATTCGTCTGTCGTCTTTAGAGAAAGTTCTATTCATCTCTCTTGCCCATTGATATAAGGGATTGTTGGCTTTTTTCATGTGGATTAATTTGAGTTCTCTATAGATTCTAGTTATCAAGCTTTTGTCTGATTGAAAATATGCAAATATCCTTTCCCATTGTGTAGGTTGTCTCTTTGCTTTGGTTATTGTGTCCTTAGCTGTACAGAAGCTTTTCAGCTTAATGAAGTTCCATTTGTTTATTTTTGTTGTTGTTGCAATTGCCATGGCAGTCTTCTTCATGAAGTCTTTCCCCAGGCCAATATCTTCCAGTGTTTTTCCTATGCTTTCTTGGAGGATTTTTATTGTTTCATGCCTTAAATTTAAGTCTTTTATCCATCTTGAATCAATTTTTGAGAGTGGGGAAAGGTGTAGATCCAGTTTCAGTCTTTTACATGTAGACATCCAGTTCTCCCAACACCATTTATTGAATAGGGAGTCTTTCCCCCAAGGTATGTTCTTGTTTGGTTTATCAAAGATTAGGTGGTTGTAAGATGTTAGTTTCATTTCTTGGTTTTCAATTCGATTCCAAGTATCTATGTCTCTGTTTTTGTGCCAGTACCATGCTGTCTTGAGCACTATGGCTTTGTAGTACAGACTAAAATCTGGTATGCTGATGCCCCAAGCTTTATTTTTGTTGCAGAGAACTGCCTTAGCTATACGGGGTTTTTTCCGGTTCCATACAAAACGCAGAATCATTTTTTCCAAATCTTGAAAGTACGATGTAGGTACTTTGATAGGAATGGCATTGAATAGGTAGATTGCTTTGGGAAGTATAGACATTTTAACAATGTTGATTCTTCCCATCCATGAGCATGGTATGTTCTTCCATTTGTTAATATCCTCTGCTATTTCCTTTCTGAGGAGTTCATAGTTTTCTTTATAGAGGTCCTTCACCTCCTTCGTTAGGTATATTCCTAGGTATTTCATTTTCTTTGAAACTATGGTGAAGGGAGTTGTGTCCTTAATTAGCTTCTCATCTTGACTGTTATTGGTGTACACAAAGGCTACTGACTTGTGGACATTGATTTTATATCCTGAAACATTACTGTATTTTTTGATGACTTCTAGGAGTCTTGTGGTTGAGTCTTTGGGGTTCTCTAAGTATAAGATCATGTTGTCAGCAAAGAGGGAGAGTTTGACCTCCTCTGCTCCCATTTGGATTCCCTTTATTTCTTTGTCTTGCCTAATTGTATTGGCTAGAACTTCCAGCACTACGTTGAATAGTAAAGGTGACAGAGGACAACCTTGTCTGGTTCCAGTTCTAAGAGGAAAAGCTTTCAGTTTTCCTCCATTCAGTAAAATATTGGCTGTGGGTTTGTCATAGATAGCTTCAATCAGTTTTAGAAATGTGCCACCTATGCCTATACTCTTCAGTGTTCTAATTAGAAAAGGATGCTGGATTTTATCAAATGCTTTTTCTGCATCTATTGAGAGGATCATGTAATCTTTATTTTTGCCTCTGTTAATATGGTGGATAACGTTTATGGACTTGCATATGTTAAACCGGCCTTGCATCCCTGGGATGAAGCCTACTTGATCATGATGAATGACTTTTTTGATGATAAGCTGTAATCTATTGGCTAGGATTTTGTTGAGAATTTTTGCGTCTATATTCATGAGTGAGATTGGTCTGAAATTCTCCTTTTTGTTTGGGTCTTTTCCTGGTTTTGGTATCAGGGTGATGTTGGCTTCATAGAATGTGTTGGGGAAGATTCCTTCTTCCTCAATTTTTTGGAATAATTTCTGCAGTACAGGAATAAGCTCTTCCTTGAAGGTTTGATAGAATTCTGGAGTGAAGCCATCTGGACCAGGGCATTTTTGGGTTGGAAGAATTTTTACTGTTTCTTTGATCTCAGTGCTTGAAATTGGTCTGTTCAGGAGCTCTATTTCTTCCTGGCTGAGTCTAGGGAGAGGGTGTGATTCCAAATATTGATCCATTTCTTTCACATTGTCAAATTTCTAGGCATAGAGTTTCTGGTAGTATTCAGAGATGATCTCTTGTATCTCTGTGGGATCAGTTGTTATTTCTCCTTTATCATTTCAGATTGAGGTTACTAGAGATTTTACTTTTCTATTCCTCGTTAGTCTGGCCAATGGGTTATCCATTTTATTTATTTTTTCAAAAAACCAACTCCTTGTTTCATTAATTTTCTGAATGGTTCTTTTGTTTTCAATTTCATTGATCTCTGATTTGATTTTGGATATTTCTTTTCTTCTACTGAGTTTAGGCTTAGATTGTTCTTCTTTTTCCAATTCCATAAGATCTCTTGTGAGATTGTTGATGTGCTCTCTTTCTGTTTTTCGAATGTAGGCATCTAAAGCGATGAATTTTCCTCTCAAAACTGCTTTTGCAGTATCCCACAGGTTTTGGTAGCTTGTGTCTTCATTGTTGTTATGCTCAAGGAAGTTAATGACTTTAATGACTTCCTGTTTTATTTCTTCCTGCACCCATCTGTTATTCAACAGAAGATTGTTTAATTTCCATGCCTTTGGGTGGGGTCGAGCATTTTTGTTAGAGTTGAGTTCCACCTTTACTGCCTTATGATCTGAGAAGATACAAGGTAAAATTTCAATTCTTTTGATTCTGTGGATATTTGTTTTGTGTCCCAGGATATCATCAATTTTGGAGAATGTTCCATGGGGTGATGAGAAGAATGTATATTCTTTTTCTTTGGGATGGAGTGTTCTATATGCGTCTATCAAGCACAGTTGTTCTAGAGTCTCATTTAAATCTCTTATATCCTTGTTTAATTTCTGTTTAGAGGATCTGTCCAGCTCTGTAAGAGGAGTGTTAAAGTCCCCTGTTATTATGGTATTATCAGATATCATATTGCTCAGACTGAGTAACGTCTGTTTCAAGAATCTGGGAGCATTTAAATTGGGTGCATAAATATTTAGACTTGAAACGTCTTCTTGTTGTATTTTTCCCTTGACCAATGTAAAGTGACCATCTTTGTCTTTTTTTATTTTAGTTGCTTTAAATCCACATGTATCTGAAAATAAGATTGCAACTCCTCTTTTCTTCTGAATTCCATTTGCCTGAAAAATTGTCTTCCAACCCTTGACTCGGAGCTTTAATTTGTCTTTTGAAGCCAGGTGTGTTTCTTGCAGACAGCAAATGGATGGCTTGTGTTTTTTAATCCAGTCAACCAATCTATGTCTCTTCAGTGGGGAATTCAAGCCATTAACATTTATTGAGATAATTGATAAGTGTGGTAGTATTCTATTCATCTTATTTTGTGAGCGTCCATTGCTGAGTTTTATCTTTTGCATCAGTGCGGAGTTTAGGTTCTGTCCTTTAATTTCTGAGTTCTTACTTTGCTGCTGATCCATTGTGGTGGTCATTGTGCAGAACAGGTTGAAGTATTTCCTGTAGAGCTGGTCTTGTTGTGGCGAATTTCCTCAATGTTTTTATACCCGTAAATGATTTGATTTCTCCATCAATTTTGAAGCTTAGCTTAGCAGGGTACAAAATTCTGGGCTGGAAATTGTTCTGTTTAAGTAGATTAAAGGTAGATGACCATTGTCTTCTTGCTTGGATAGTTTCATTAGAGGAGTCTGCGGTCACTCTGATGGATTTGCCCCTGTAGGTCAACTGGCGCTTACTCCTGGCAGCTTGCAGAATCTTTTCTTTTGTCTTGACTTTGGACAGGTTCATCACCATGTGTCTTGGAGAAGCTCGGTTAGAGTTGAGGCGACCTGGGGTCCGATATCCCTCTGAAAGCAGTGTGTCAGAATCTTTGGTGATATTTGGGAAATTTTCTTTTATAATATTCTCCAGTATGGCTTCCATTCCTCTGGGGCATTCTTCTTCCCCTTCTGGAATTCCTATAACTCGTATGTTGGAACGCTTCATAAAGTCCCATAATTCTGACAGGGAACGTTCTGCTTTCTCTCTCTTCTTTTCTGCCTCTTTTACTATCTGAGTCATCTCAAAAACTTTGTCTTCTACCTCTGAAATTCTTTCTTCTGCATGGTCTAACCTGTTGCTGATACTTTCCATTGCATCTTTAAGTTCTCTAATTGACTGTTTCAGTTCCTTCAGCTCTGCTATATCCTTTTTATATTCTTCATATCGTTCATCTCTTATTTGATTCTGTTTTTGAATTTTCTTTTGGTTATTTTTCACTTTATTAGCAGTTTCCTTCATTGTTTCCATCATTTCTTTCATTGTTTTCAATATGTGTATTCTAAATTCCCTTTGTGTCATTCGTAACATTTCTTTATTGGTGGTATCATCTGCAGTAGCTACCTCATGGTCCCTCGGCGGGGTTGTTCTGTACTGGTTCTTCATGTTGCCTGGAGTTTTCTGCTGATTCTTCCTCATGAGTGATTTCTTTTATCTGTTTCCTTGCCCTAATTTTCCTTTCACTTTCTCTTGCTCTTTAAGTTCTCGTGCCTGTGGACTAAGGGTTTCAGGACCAGAAGTGTGAGAATGTTGAAGAGCAAAAAAGGGATGAAAGAAAGGATTACCGAGTGATAAGAAAAACAAAGAAAAATAGAGAAAGGAGAGGGGGTGGGTAAAAGGAATATTGAGAAAAAGAAGAGAGGCACAGAAAGAGGGAGACAGAGCAATATAGGTGTACAGTAGGGTACTTTGATAAAACCTTAAAAAAATACCACCTTCTGGGGGTGCCTGGTTGGGTGGTTCCCTTGAGGTCAGCAGCTCTTTGCTAACCTGATCAGACACAGTACCCCACCTCCACCAAGTAGAGAGGAAAGACAAAAATGCTATAAATCGAACCAAAACAAGCAAACAGAAAACTTTATGGGATAAAATTGGGTGGAAAACCAAATAACAGCGGTAGAAACACTAACAAAAATGAAGTTCTAGTTATTGAAATAGGCAGCAATGGGAAATTATAATTAAACTAGAAAAATTGAGAAAGAAAAAGGATCTGTATGGAAAAGGTTGAACTTAAAAAACAAAACAACAATCAACAGCATCAAAATAAACAAAAAAAACAACCAAACCAAAAAAAAAAAACAAAAACAAAAAACACAACCAAAAACAAAGCAGTTTGTATATGTCATTGAATATTGTCTGGGCAACACGTCGTCTTCTGGGGTATGAGATGTTAATCACAGTTCTGATTCGACTGGAGGCTGCTAGTTTCTCAAACCCCAGCAGGTAGACACCCTAAATCTCTCTTCAGCCCACTTAAAAGGCACTTTGAACTTGTTCACTTGCTGAGCAAAAGCTTTCCCAGGGAAGTGCTTGTCACTGGAATCACTGCTGAAGTGGCTATCCACTTACCCTGTGTGCCAAAACTGGTCTCCCTTTGCCCCCGAGGGTTAGGGCTGCAAAGCGGTTCAAACCCCGCCCTTAGGCTACTTGGTCGCTGGGTTACCAGCTCCCACCCAATTCTAGCTCTGCGACCCTGAGGGCGGAGCTTGCCGGGGCAGATCGCTCACAATGGCTGCCTGTGACCCAAAGCCAAACACTATTAGCTCTGTCTGGCTCAGCGGCTCAGACTGGGGCCCTAGACAAAGGCCAAAGTTCTCCGCACTCCCACTCAGGCTCTCCCCAAGGCAGTTCAGCTGAGTGCCAAGTCCAATGACACCAAAACAGTTCACAGGTAAGGTCTTTCTGGTTTGCAGTCTCGCTACTACTGAACTTACAGTTGCGGGCGGGGTTAGACGGATTGAACACACGCGACCACTTGCTGGTTTTCCACTGTTTTAGTCCTCCTCTTGGGGTCCAGAAGTCTCTCGCTGACTCCCTGTATCCTCTCAGGGGTGATGATAGGCAGATCCCACCAGCCAGAGATGCCTGGAGTCCTATCTCCCCAGACTCATGGTGCCCAGATGCAAGGAAGCTGTTACTCGGCTGCCATCTTGCTCCGCCTCTGAGTGAGATTTTTTTTAGGGGCAATGTGCTGAAGTCCAAAAGTAGTTCAGAACAAAGAAATAAAGGAAGATGTTTTAAAGGTGTATTGTAATCTGGTTTTGAGAAGAGACTTAGTTTCATGAATCCGTTGTGAGTCTTGTTATCTGTATTCATTAGAACTTCTCTTACTTCCTGGAAGACTGAAATTCAAGAACTCAAGCCTAGTTAACAGTGTTTCCAATACTTACGTCGTTACACTGCCCCTTCTCTCCAGTACACACATCATATACTCTTTCTTTCTGTCTCTCCTGCTCCCTGACTTATATCGCCTTTTCGTCTTTCCTTGGTTTAGAGTTATCTTTTCAGCGGTGCAACCAATTTGATATTTCCCTGCCAGTGTCTCTTGGCTTCAAATACAGTTATTTTCCTTAGCTTATAACTTCCTTGAGTTTTTGCTGCTAACAGGATTTTATTTATTTATTTTTCCTTCTAGTCTACTCTTTTCTGTTACCATGCTATTACTGTAGAATTTAGATCATTTATTTTTCTTCTTAGTCGACTGTTTTGCATGTTGCCATGCTGTTACTGTAGAATTTAAATGTGGGTAGATAGCGTCTATGTAAAACACAAATCAAGATAGAGTCACAGTATATTCAGTTTGCTGTGCACAGTTGGTATTTGATAAAGGGCTGTAACTGAGAAGAATTCAACTATTGCTTTATGTTCTCATATCACAGTGATTATCGTGGAGATTAAGAGAAGCAAAACAAATCAAAACAAACCATTTTGGAAGAAAAAGGCAAGTAAATATTAATATCATTACTCAAAAAGACAGGACATGCATGAGATGACACTAATATTTTGAAATAGGTTATGTCTAAATACACGCATAAGTCAATATTAGTAGCATGATCTAATCTATAGTTTCATTACTGAGAAGGATAAGAATTAGAGTAGGGGCAGGTGCAGTTTGAGGGAGAGGGGACCAGTCCAGGGATTGGAAAGGCTTTATTAGAAAAGGAGAGGGAAAGAACAGAATGGAGTCTGATCAGAAGTCAGTTCAGCTTTCACACCATTTCAAGAGGCTTTTATTACCTTTATTAGTACAATTGGAATGTGGAAGTGGTGTGCTAGAGGGAGCCATCCTCTTCTGCAGCGGGAATGATTTTTACACTAAAAGTGATACTTACTACCTTGCTTGGCCACTAGCCAGAGTCAGGGTAGAAAGTTATTATTCTCATGTTTCCCAGGGATTATGGCCTTGAAGCATTCCTGGAAGTGAGGAGGGATTTTCTATCATACAGTTTGGTTTTTGGCCTGCTTTTTCTCACCAGCTGTTTCCCAAAATGGCTGTACTCTCATCAGAGTCTTAAGGATTTCTTTCCCACAACTACATTAAATGAAACCTTAAAACACAAAGGCAAAGATGGCGACAGTAGAAAAATTGTATGCTCATTTACTTTAGAAAACTCTGGGCTTATATTATTCCATGAAACACAGATTTCCTTCATGAAGATAAATTATGCAAAACTGCACGTCCGACTACCATGTTTTCTCATCCAGGACATAATCGGGGTGGGATTAAGGCCATTTCAGCTCTTGTTTGCATGCATCTAAAAAGGTCAAAAAACACTGTGAAGCACCTCACTTTCCAGAGTAATGACCTTATCAACTCCTGATAGTATCAATTGCTTCTTATAATAATTTTTGATTATTAATAGTAGTTGATAAAATTTAAAAATATTTTAAATTTTATACTAGAGGTTATATAGAGTCAATGAAAACCTAGAAATTCCAGAAATATATAGAATAAAAACATAAAAACACTAGTGATCCCTCCACTTGTGTGTCTTTTCATTTCTTTAAAAATTGGTGCACACACAAAATCATGTACTCATTAATTAATTAATATTTTAAAATTTCAGAATATCAAGGGAGTACAAAAGTTTTTCTTACAAGGGTTGGTTTGCAATGTGAGTCACAGCTGTAAGTGTGCCCATCAACAGAATAAGATTCACTGTACTGGTTAGGTAGATTTTTGCCCCTCAGTTATCCCCCTTCCCCCTGCTTGATTTCCAATGAGTTTTATTTCTTCCTATGCATATGTGACAATCATTTAGTTCCAATAGAAATAATAGAACTAGTAACAGAAAGTACTTGTAGTGTTTCTTTTATCATACTTCATTTAGGAGAATGGTTTCCAGTTCCATTCAAATTGCTGCAAAAGGTATTAATTAATTCATTTTTATGGTTGAGTATACATACGCCATGGCATACATATGCCACATTTTGTTAATTAAATTGATAGGCATTTTGTTGATTCCACATTTTTATAATAGCAAATTGTGCTGCAGTAAACATTCAAGTACAGTTGTCTTTTTGATAAAGTGACTTATTTTCTTTTGGGTAAATACCTAGTGCTGCAATAAGTGGATTGAAGGGGAGGTAGGTCTATTTTTAGCTCTTTAAGGAATCTCTGTACTATTTTCCATAGAGGCTGTACAAATTTGCAGTCTCACCAACAGTTTATAAGCATTTCTTTCTCTCTGCAACCATGCTGGCATGTATTGTTTTGGAATTTTTTAAATAAAAACCATTCTAAGAGGGGTAGGGTGCTATCTCATAATGGTTTTAATTTGCATTTCCCTGATGATTAGTGGTGGTGAGCATTTTTCATGTCTGTTGACCACTTGTCTATCTTCTTTGAAAAAGCTTCTGTTCATGTCTTTTGCCAACTTTTTAATGGGGTTCTTTGCTTTTTCTTACTGATTTACTTGAGTTCTTTGTTTATTCTGGATATTAATTAGCCCTTTCTCAGATGTATAGTTTGTGAATATTTTCTCCTATCCTGCAGGTTGTTTGTTTGCTCTGTTGATTATTTCCTTAGTAGTGTAGAGGCTTTTCAGTTTAATCAAATCCCATTTATTCATTTTTGTTGTGGCTATAATTGGCATTGGCATCTTAGTCATAAATTCTTTGTCTAGGTTGATATCTAGAAGAGTTTTTCCTACATTTTCTTCTAGAATTCTTATGGTTTCAAAACCTACATTTAAGTCTTTGACCCACCTTGAATTAATTTTTTGGATGCTTCATTCTTTTGCATGGGGCAATCCAATTTTCCCAAAGCCATGTATTGAATGGGGCTTCTTTCCCCCAATGTGTATTATTGACTGCTTTGTCAAGAATCAGTTGGCTGTAGGTAGATGGTTTTGTATTTGAGTTCTCTACTCTGTTCTATTGGTCTATGTCTCTATTTTTGTACCTATAGCATGCTTTTTAGGTTACTACAGCCATGTAATGAAGCTTGAAGTCTGGTAATATGCTGCTTCCAGATTTTTTTCTTGCTGAAGATTGCTTTGGGTTTGAGCTCTTTTGTGGTTCCAAATGAAAGGTAGAATTACTCTTTCCATCTGTGAAATATGCTGTTGGTATTTTCATGGGGTTTACATTGAGTCTGTAAATCACTTTGGGTAGTGTGGACATTTTAACAATGTTAATTCTATGAATTCATGAAAATGACATATTTTTTCATTTGTTTGTGTCATCTGCCATTTATTTCCTGTTTTATAATTCTTCTTGTAGAAATATTTCTCTTCCTTGGTTAAGTATATTCTTGATTTTTTTTTTTTTTTGTAGCTACTGTGAATGGTATTGAGTCTTTGATTTAAATTTTTGTGCATTGATTTTGTAATCTGAGACTTTGCTGAGTTTATTATTTCCAGGAGTTTCTTGGTGGACCCTTTGGGGTTGTCTAGATGTAAGATCATATTATCAGTGTAAAGCAATAGTTTGACTTTTTGTTTCCTGATTTGGATACCCTGTATTTCATTTTCTTGCCTGATTGCTCTGGCTAGGATTTCCAGTAATATGTTGAATAGAAGTGGTGACAAGGAACATCCTTGCCTTATTTCTTAAGGTGAATGTTTTTAACTTTCCCCATTTAGCATGATGTTGGCTGTGGTTTTATCATACATGGCTTTTACAATTTTGAGATATGTTCCTTCTATACATAGTATGTTGAGGGTTTTTCATGAAAGGGTGCTGGATTTTGTTGAGCTTTTTTTTAATCTATTGAGATAATAATATCATCTTTGTTTTGGCTTTTGTTTTTGTGGAGAATCATATTTCTTGATTTACATATATTGAACCATTCTTGTATCCCTAGCATGAAGCCCACTTCATCATGGTGGATTTTTTTTTTTTTTTGATGTGCCGTTGAATTTTATTTGCTAGTTCTTTATTGAGTGTTTTTGCATCTGTATTCATAAGGGATATTGGTCTAAAGTTTTCTCTTTTTTTGTTATTGTTTTTTTTTTTTTTTTTTTTTTTACCTAGCTTTGGTAGCAAGGTGATACTGGCTTCATAGAACGAATTGGGTAGAATGCCTTTGTTCTCAGGGTTATAGAATAATTTCTGCAGTATATGAGTACTGGCTCTGCTTTGTAGGGCTGGTATAATTCAGCTGTAAATCTACTTTGTCTAGGACTGTTTTTTTTCTTGGAAATTTTTTTATAACTGCTTTTATCTCGTTGCTCAGTATTTTTCTGTTCAGTTCTATTTTTCCCTGATTGAGTCTTGGGACATTATGTGTTTCAAGGAATTTGTTCATTTTGTTTATATTTTCCAATTTTATGTGTGGTACAGATTTTGGTAGTATTTACTAATCTGTTTTGTATTTCTGTGCTATCCTTTGTAATGTTTTCTTTTTCATTTTGGATTGAGCTTATTTAGATCTTTTCTCTTCTATTCCTTGTTACGCTAGTAAGAGTTCTGTTGATTTTGTTTATCTTTTCAAAATTCACATTATGTTTTGTTGATATTTTGTATTTTGTTTCCTATTTTATTTAGTTCTGTTCTTATCTTAGTTATTTCTTTTCTAGGTTAGTAGTTTTTGTTTCAGAAGATGGACCCCATTTCCTGCTGGCTTATAAAGTTCCTATTGAGAAGTCTACAGTTAATCTGACACCTGTTATCTTGTAGGTTAGTTTGTTTTTGTCTCACTACTTGCAGAATTTACACCTTCATTTTGACTTTGGCCAAGCCAGGTTGATTACTATGTGTCTTGGGGATATTCTATTTGCTATGAATCTTTCTGGTGTTTGATGACCATTTTGTATCTGAATGTTTGAATCTCGGAGGATATCAGAAATGCTTTCCTCAATAATTCTCTCAAATAGGTTTTCCATGCTTTAGGTCTTTCTTCTTCTCCTTCAGGGATACCCATAATTCATGTTAGTTGACTTTGCTTAGTGTCATCTCTCTCTCAGTGATTACTCAGACTGTTTATTTTCTTCTGTGCTTCTTTGAATGACTGGGATAGCTCACAGACTTGTTTTCAAGATCTGAGATTCTCCCTTCCCCTTGGTTTAGTCTGTTGTAGAAGCTTTCTTCTGTGGTTTGAAATTCTCTAAATGACTCTTTTATTTCCTTAAGTTCTATTATATCCTTTCTTATGTTGTCCAGCTCTTTAATAGCTTTTTCATTGATTTCCTGAAAAATTTTTTTGGATTCTTTTTGTTGGTTTTCAATGTTTAATTTCATTCATCTTATTTGCCAGTCATAGTCTGAATTATACTTCTATCATTTCAGCAATTTCCTTTTTGGAGTCTACTGCTCTAGCTCCATTATAATTCCTTGGCAGTGTCAAACTATTTTGTTTTTTCATGCTGCCAGGCTTCTTTTGCTGATTTTCTCTCATCTTGCTCCTCTTTTCTCAGATATGGTTTAATAAGATTGCAGGGCACATTTTCTCCTTTGCTGTAAATTCTCCTTTTTAGTAAGGGAAAAGAGAGAACCCGATATGAAGCTTTTGTGTCATACTCTGAAATATTTACCTATCAGGAGAGGGAGCTGTGCACTATGCACCTATAGAACAGCTATTTTGTTTTGATCTGTTCCCTGTGATTGCCTCTGTTTGAGCCTCTGCTAGATGATATTCATGTGGTATAGAGGGTTGTTACTCAGCTTATTAGTGGTGTTTGAGTTGGGGGCTGTATGTGAACCTCTCCACAGCCACTGCTGTTTCAGGGGCTTGTTCTGCTTGGGCCAGCAGTGTCGGACCTCAGTCAGGTTCTGCTGTCCCAGCAATAGTAGTGGAGAGTCAGAGGTAGAGTCTTGGTGCACCTGCACAACCCTGGGTTCATGAGGGCTATATTGTAGGCCAAGTGGGGCCCTCATTAATTTATTTATCATGTATTAATTATTATAGAAGGAAAAATGTAAGAAAGGAAGGGAGAAAGGGGAGAAAGAGTAAACTTAAATATTTTAGGCCCTTTCTAAATACTAGAGTGTTAGTGATAAATAGATCAGTTATAGTTCATGCCATTACAGAATATGAGTGTCTAGTTTTGATAATTGCTTTTTTATATGATAAGATTCTACAAAAATTATTAAATCGATGACTTTTGAGAATTGAATGTCATTCCATTGTATAAATATAAATATGAGGTATGCATTTCTCCATTTAAAAGACAATTAGTTGGGCAGCACCTGTGGCTCAAAAATGTAGGGCACCAGCCCCATATGATGGAGGTGGCGGGTCAAACCCAGCCCTGGCCAAAAACTGAAAAAAAAGAAAAAAAAAAGACAATTAGTTTTGGGCTAATGGGGCTCATGGTTTTAATCCTAGGATCTGAGAGGCCAGAGTGGGAGGATCACTTGAGGTCAGGAGCTAGAGACCAAATTGAGCAAGAAAAAGACCTTTTCTCTACAAAAATTAGGAAAAAATAGCTAGGTATGGTCCTGTAGTCCCAGCTACTTGGGAAACTGAAGCTAGACATGTGCCTGAGCCCAGGAGTTTGAGGTTGAGTGAGTTATGAAAAAACCACTGCTCTCCAGCCAGGGCGACAGAGCAAGACTCTGTCCAAAAAATAAAAAAGACAATAGTTTTGCTTTCATATTTTGACTTTTCTATATAGCAATAAAGAATTATTCTTGAACACACCTGGTCTGATTATTTCCCTAGGAAAAATTTCTGCACCAGGAATACTCAGCTAAACTTTTAAAAGTTCTTGGTACCCATTGCCAACAATGGTACACATACTTGTGACAGGATAGTTCAGAACTGATATTTCCAGGAAGCTGATTCAAACCTCCATCTGTTCATGATCTGAAGGATGAAATGAAGGACAGTTATCCTGGTTTACCAGGATACCAGGTATGAAAATTGTTTTTTGTTTATGACATTGTTATTAGTGAAAACAATTCTCTGCTTGTAGGAGGCAGGAAGGTTGTAGAATCAGAGTACTCTTCAACTCTTTTTTTTTTCTTTATTAAATCATAGCTGTGTACATCAATATGATCATGGGGCACCACACACTTGTTTCATAGAATATTTGACACATTTTCATCTCATTAGTTGACATAGCCCTCCTGGCATTTTCTTTGTTACTTTGCCAAGACATTTACATTCCACATTTGCCAAGGCTCACATGTACCCTTGTAAGATGCACCACAGGTGTGATCCTTTCAATCCCCCTCCCTCTTCCCACCTCCCCCTCCCTCTCCACGCTTTTCCCCTTCCCCCTGTTCTTAGGTTGTAAATTGGTTATAGTTTTCATGTAAAGGTCCTAAGTTAGTTTCATAGTAGGGGTGAATACATTGGATATTTTTTCTTCCATTCTTGAGACACTTTACTGAGAAGAATATGTTCCAGCTCCATCCATGTAAACATGAAAGAGGTAAAGTCTCCATGTTTCTTCAAGGCTGCATAGTATTCCATGGTGTACATATACCACAATTTGTTAATCCATTCATGGATCGATGGGCACTTGGGTTTTTTCCTTGACTTAGCAATTATGAATAGGGCTGAAATAAACATTCTGGTACAAATATCTTTGTTATGATGTGCTTTTTGGTTTTCTGGGTATATGCCCAGCAGAGGAATTATAGGATTGAATGGCAGATCTATTTTTAGATCTCTAAGTGTTCTCCATATATCTTTTCAAAAGGAATGTATTAGTTTGCATTCCCACCAGCAGTGCAAAAGTGTTCCCTTTTCTCCACATCCACGCCAACATGTCTGGTCTTGAGATTTTGTGATATAAGCTAGTCTCACTGGAGTTAGATGATATCTCAAAGTAGTTTTGATTTGCATTTCTCTGATGATTAAAGATGATGAGCATTTTTTCATATGTCTGAAGGCCGCTCGCCTGTCTTCTTCAGAGAAGTTTCTTTTCAATTCTCTTGCCCAGCCTGTGATGGTATTCCTTGTTCTTTTCTTGCTAAAGTGTTTGAGCTCTGTGGATTCTGGTTATTAAACCTTTGTCAGAGACATAACCAGCAAATATCTTTTTCCATTCTGTGGGCTGTTTGCTTGCTTTACTTACTGTGTTCTTGGCTGTGCAGAAGCTTTTTAGTTTGATCAAGTCCCAAAAGTGTATTTTTGAAGCTGCTTCAATCGCCTGGGGGGTCCTTCTCATAAAAAACTCACCCAACCCAATTTCTTCAAGGGTTTTCCCTGCACTCTCTTCTAGCATTTTTATAGTTTCATGTCTTAAGTTTAGGTCTTTAATCCAGTAAGAGTCTATCTTGGTTAGTGGTGAAAGGTGTGGGTCCAGTTTCAATCTTCTACAGGTTGCCAGCCAGTTCACCCAGCATCATTTGTTAAATAGGGAATCTTTTCCCCACTGGATGTTTTTAATTGGCTTGTCAAAGATTAAATAACGGTAAGTAGCTGGGTTCATCTCTTGGTTCTCTATTCTGTTCCCGACATCTACTTCTCTGTTTTTGTGCCAATACCATGCTGTTTTGATCACTATCGATTTGTAGTATAGTCTGAGGTCTGGTAGCGTAATTCCTCCTGCTTTGTTTTTATTTTTGAGTAATGTATTGGCTATTCAAGGTTTTTTCTGATTCCATAGAAAATGAAGTATTGTTTTTTCAAGATCTTTAAAGTATGGCAGTGGAACTTTAATAGGGAAATAGGGATTGCGTTGAAGTTATATATTCCTTTGGGTAGTATGGACATTTTAAGAATGTTGATTCTTCCCAGCCATGAGCATGGTATGTTTTTCCATTTATTAACATTCTCGGCTATCTCTTTTCTTAGAGTTTCATAGTTCTCTTTATATAGATCTTTCACCTCCTTTGTTAGATAACCTCCCAAGCATTTCATCTTCTTTGGCACTACTGTGAATGGGATAGAGTCCTTCATTGTTTTTTCAACTTGACTATTATTGGTATATATAAAGGCTACCGATTTATGAATGTTGATTTTGTAACCTGAGACACTGCTGTATTCCTTAATCACTTCTAAGAGTTTTGTAGTAGAGTCCCTAGTATTTTCCAGATATACAATCATATCATCTGCGAAGAGCGAAAGTTTGATCTCTTCTGACCCTATGTGGATACCCTTGATCGCCTTTTCTTCCCTAATTGTGGTGGCTAAAACTTCCATTACAATGTTAAAGAGCAATGGAGACAATGGGCAGCCTTGTCTGGTTCCAGATCTAAGTGGAAATGATTCCAATTTAACTCCATTCAATATGATATTGGCTGTGGGTTTGCTGTAGATGGTCTCTATCAGTTTAAGAAATGTCCCTTCTATACCAATTTTCTTAAGTGTTCTGATCATGAATGGATGTTGGATGTTATCAAAAGCTTTTTCTGCATCAATTGAGAGAATCATATGGTCTTTGTTTTTTAATTTGTTTATGTGCTGTATTACATTTATAGATTTATGTATATTGAACCAGCCTTGAGACCTTGGGATAAAACCGACTTGGTCATGATGTATGATTTGTTTGATATGTTGCTGGATTCTGTTTGTTAGAATCTTGTTGAATATTTTTGCATCTATATTCATTAGTGATATTGGTCTATAATTTTCTTTTCTTGTTGGGTCTTTTCCTGGTTTGGGGATCAGAGTGATGTTTGCTTCATAGAATGTGTTGGGTGGTCTTCCTTCTTTTTCTACCTTTTGGAACAGGTTGAGTAGTATAGGTACTAATTCCTCTTTAAAGGTTTGGTAGAATTCTGACGTGAAACCATCTGGTCCCGGGCTTTTCTTTTTGGGGAGATTTTGTATGGTTGACATATTTCTGAACTTGATATGGGCCTATTCAACATTTTCACTTGTTTTTGATTAAGTCTTGGAAGATGACATACTTCCAAGTAATGGTCGATTTCCTTCAGATTTTTGTATTTCTGAGAGTAAAGTTTCTTGTAATATTCATTAAGGATTTTTTGGATTTCTGAGGAGTCTGTTGTTATTTCATCTTTGTCATTTCTGATTAATGATATTAGAGATTTTACTGTTTTTTTCCTGATGAGGTTGGCCAACGGTTTATCTATTTTGTTGACCTTTTCAAAAAACCAGCTTTTTGATTTATTGATCTGTTGTATTGTTCTTTTGTTTTCAATTTCATTTAGTTCTGCTCTGATTTTGGTTATTTCTTTTCTTCTACTGGGTTTGGGGTTGGAGTGTTCTTCCTTTTCCAGTTGCTTGATTTGTCCCATTAAGATGCTAACTTCCTCTCTTTCCATTTTCCTGAGGAAGGCTTGCAGCGCTATAAATTTCCCTCTTAGAACTGCCTTTGTGGTGTCCCAGAGGTTCTGACAGTTCATGTCTTCATTGTGTTTTGTTCCAAAAATTTGGCAATTTCCTTCTTGATCTCATCTCTGACCCAGCTATCGTTCAGCATGAGGTTATTTAACTTCCATGTTTTTGTATGAGTATGTAGATTCCTGTTGTTACTCAGCTCAAGTTTTATTCCATGATGGTCCAAGAAGATGCATGGAATAACTTCTATTCCTTTAAATTTACTGAGGTTAGATTTGTGACCTAAGATGTGATCGATTTTGGAGTAAGTTCCATGGGCTCATGAGAAGTATGTGTATTCAGTTTTGTTCGGATGAAATGTTCTGTAGATGTCTGCTAGATCTAAATGCTGGATGGTTAGATTTAAATCTAAAATTTCTTTAGTCAGATTTTTGTTGGAGGATAGATCCCTCACTGCCAAAGGAGTGTTAAAATCTCTGACTATTATGGAGCTGGAGGTAATCAAGTTGCTCATGTCTGTTATAGTTTCTCTTATGAATTGAGGTACATTCTGATTTGGTGCATAGATATTAATAATTGAAATCTCATCATGTTGAGTATTACCCTTAACCAAATATGAAGTGACCATTCTTGTCCTTCCTTACTTTTGTTGGTTTAAAGCCTATTGTGTCTGCAAATAAAATTGCAACACCTGCTTTCTTCTGGTTAACATTTGCTTCAGAGTGGGGGTGGGTTGGGGGAGCGGCTGGAGCCCAGAACCGCGGGCAGCGAACAGACTTGGCTCCCCCCAGTTCCACGCCTGGCTACACGGCAGGCGCTCAGGTCTCCGGACCACAGAGTGAGGGCGGGGGAGTGCCTGGAGCCCAGAGCCAGCAGGGGCTCGGAGCCGTAGGGAGCCTGGTCGACAGCGAGCAAATTCAGTTCCTCCCAGTCTCTTACCTGGTTGTACTGTCGCAGCACAAACCTTCAGGCTTCAGAGTGGGGGCGGGGTGGAGGGAGCAGCTGGAGCCTAGAACCGTTGGGCAGCAAAAAACAGACTCAGCTCCACCCAGCTCCCTGCCCGGTCACACGGCAGGCGTTCAGGTCTCCGGACCACAGAGCGAGGGCGGGGGGGGGGGAGCGCCAGGAGCTCAGAGCAGCAGGGAGCTCAGAGCAGCTGGCAGCGAGTTCAACTCAGTTATATGCCTGGTTGTATTGTTGCCCAAGGAGGGCTGCTGCACCTCTCCTGAGGGAAGTACCGCTCTGGTGAGGGTCTCCCTCCGCTGACTGTCCTCACCTCTCTCCCATGCCCCAGAATCAGCGCTGACCAGCCGCAGCTCGGGGACTGTCCTATCCCCTTTAGGAGTCACCCAAGAATCCAAACTCCTGGGGGACAGGCTTTCAGACCTCAGAGAGAGTGGAGGGAAGTGCTGGGTGCTCAGAGTTGCCGGCAAAGTATATTTACAGATTTATACAGTTTTATGCCTGGCAGAAGAATGCTGAGGCATCCTAGTAAGGGAGGTAGGTCCAGTTTGTAGTAGGTCTCTCCCATGAAGTGTAGTGGGAGGGCCTTTGATTTCTGCCCTTTTGTTTGTGACGCCCTTAAGCCGATCAGGTGGGGGAGGAGGGACTCCCATCTGCTTGGTGATGGGTTTTGTACCTTTTGTTTGCTTCCTTGTGGTCGCAGCTCTCCTCAGCGGGGTTGATGTGCGTTCTTCAACTTTCTCGCTTGGTGTTGCTCGAATCCATCAGGTTACTTGCTAAATTTTCATCCCCTAACTCTCCTTCAGGATGGGAGCCTCTGTGGAAAGCTGGCTTCAGTCCGCCATCTTCCCATCATCCTCCTCTTCAACTCTTTCTTTCATTTACTTGATACATAAGACTTAATTAATTGTGACATTTAGAGGGGGTCTTTGATGCCACAATTAAAATGAAAGAAATTCACAAGTATCTGTGCATGTGTAACTTTGGAGAGGATAATTTTTCTGTTATTCTGTTCAGATTTGCATTTTCCATTGCAAATAGCTGACATCACGCATACTGTGTGTGATCTTGCCTGTGTTTAGGAGGCTTCAACTTAAACACCCAGCCCACCTCAGACTTCACCAAGGGAAACTTTAATAGGATTAAAACACATCGCTTAGGACTACTTGAATAGGTAGGCCAGCCATCCACAGCTTGTTGACTTCTGGGGGCTAACAGAATGCATTGAGTATGATTTTGAAATTTATTCTTATAATCCATTTACTGAACTAGGAACACACAAATCTCTGCTGTTGAGGATGTGTGTATAGTGGAAATATGCCAGGGTCTTTGTTCTCAAATTTTTGATACCTTTTCTTGCCTCCTTGAATTAGTAAAGTCATATTAGGTCATCAATGTTCTTCCTAGTGGTTTTACTGAAACCAGCTCAAATATTATTTGATATTTGATTAAATGAATTTATTTTGTACATAAAGTAAGTGCTACCTTTTTTACTCACCTTAACAGAAATTGTCATAAGCATAAATAGAACTCTCTCAAGGAAGATTTCTGCTATGGCTACTTGGTACGTTTTTTTCCTTTGTCCTTACTTTTTATGTAAGTATTGGATAGGCCTCACTCACTCATCCACTCACTTATTGATTCACTAAACATAATTTATTGGACTTCCCACCTTGGTCTAGGTATTATATTAGACCCTACAAATACAATTTTGATTAAAACTGACAGTCTCTGCCCTTTGAAGTCAGACATTCAGAGGGATATAAGAAAAATGCCAAAAACCCAACTAGCCAGGTAATTACAATTAGTGGGAAATATATAAAAAGAACCAAAAAAGAGACTAAACTATGAATAAAGAGGCATTTCTATATAAGTGAAACCAACGAAGAGACTAAACTATGAATAAAGGGGCATTTCTATATAAATGTGGAGATTCGAAAGTCTTCCTTGAGGAGGCAAAGGGTTTGCTGAAACCTAAAGCATGAGCAGAAGAAAACACACCCCAGGCTGAGGCCAGAGGTGTTACGTAAACATATTACCTGAAAAAATAACTGGATGTTTTTGTAGAACAGCACCCCTCTCAAAACAATAAACAAGTGAACAAAAAACCCTGAACAACAACAACAAAACAAAAAACAAAACAAAAAATGGGCCTTGGCATCATCCATCTATCAGTCTCTCCAAAAGCTCAAAAGCTGGTGGGAACCTCAAGGACCAGGCTGGTACTTTGTGTACACTGTCCTTCTCTCAGTAGCAAACAGTGATAGTGGGGGCACTATTACTTCCTTTGAACAACTGAAGGAGGGAAGGAATGCCTGTCTGGGTCTTTGTAAACTTTCCATGTGTGGTGATATTGCTTAAGAATACTGATCAACTACTTTTCTCATGGCACTGATGTCTCCAAGGAACTTCAGTGCGCCTTGTGAAATGATTATCTAGTTTAGGAAAATGATTCCCTCCACCATCCCCAGAATCTCTCAATTGTGTTTCTGCCTTCATGACTTGGGGACATTTTTCTCTTTTCAGGAATGCCTTAGCTCCTATGCTGCAAGCTTTCTAAAAATTCAGGCATCCATTTTCAACTTTGACAATTTTTCCATATCTGAATTGTAACTATATTGTTTTTTAACATACGTGTGTATGTATGACTATTTGACACTTAAAAAAATCTTAAATACCTACCATAGCCATAATAAGCAATAATACTGAGCAATAATATCCTCCAAAACATATCTTTCATTTTTTTCCCCGCCACTCCCATCGTCTTAGTCTAAGCTCATCTCAAATCTGATCTGGATTTCTGAATTAGTCTTCTTACTCTTTCTAATTTGATTCCTCAAACTGAACTTCCACATAGCACCCAGAGATTTTTTTAATGTATTAATCACACCACAACACTTGCCCTACTTAAAACAACCTAATGGCTTTTTGTTGCAAACAGAAACAAATTTCGACAAATTCATACTTCTTGCCAAGTCTATTCGTGGTTAGGTGCTGCTGGTTCCAGATACATCACCTTTTTGTGGGCTTGTAGGTCAAGCTTGTCCTCTGTCAAGGGTTGTTGTCCTCCTGATGTCAGCTGCCTGCATTGTTTGCCTGTTTTTCCCTCTGAATCACTCCTTTTGTTCCTTTAAATCTGAGTTAAATCATCATTACATCAGAGAAAGGGCCCTGACTTCTCCAGACAATCCACTACTTCAACCATACTTTGGAAGGTATGTACCAATGCCAGTGCCTACTCTCCCTTTCAAGGAAATTTTGAAACTCTTTTTTCTGGAAAGGCCATCAGAGCTACCACTACTGGAGGTCTGACAATGAAGTTCACAAACTCATCCTAGAAAAAAGTGCTACATATCTCAATGGTGAATATTGCCATGGTCACCTTTGAAGTACTCCCCTTGGCCATCTGATCATCATAGTGATATTTGGCAATGAGGTATGTAGTACTGTTTCTAGGATAGAATGAATTCATGAACTTCATTGTCACACCCTGTATATTGATAACAAAAGATGAATGCAAGTCACATTGAGCATCTCTCACAATTACAGAGGTCAAATCTGACTTAAAAGTATTACAATTTTAACACAGTTTTTTTCTTTCTTAAAATGTACAAATGCAGCGCCTGTGGCTCATAGGAGTAGGGTGCCGGCCCCATATGCTGGAGGTGGTGGGTTCAAACCCAGCCCCGGACAAAAACTGCAAAAAAAAAAAATGTGCATACGTTATTTGGCACCCTGAGTGTGTGTACGTATAGGGTGTGTGTGTGTGTGCCTGATTTCTTCACTCACATGTCTTGTGCCTTGGCAGGGCTGGCTGGCCATATCTTTTCTGTTTGTGGCCCTTCACATGATAAGTTGGACTCTCTAAAAGCATGTCAGTTCACAGGACCTCTTTCATGGCAGTTGACTTACTTTAGAGAAAATGTACCAAGAGTAAAGAGTAGAAGTTGCAAAATTTATTTGAACTGTTCTTCACAAGTCAAGTATCATTAATTTGTTTAATTCTGTTACAAGTAGGTCACAGAATAAGCCCAGTTCTATGAGGTGGTAATGACATAAGAACATGAGCGGTGAGTGATATTATTCTTTCAAGTATCTGTGAAGACTAGCTAGCACATCGTTACATCACTTTGGAGTTCGGGTTTTTGTTTCTGACAAGTAAATAATTCTAATTCTTGGAATTCATAAGTTATGTTAGGGAATCTTTGAGTGTTCCTCAGATTTTAAATTTCATGTGGCAAAAATAAAAATATTGGATTTTACATTTTTACCTTTTAGTTTTGTAAGTACAAATTATTAAAATATGTAATCTATTACCATCATTGCATGAGTGAAAGATTTAACACTAAAATATAGGAAGAACCTAAATTCACAATCAAGAATAATTGAATAATCTATTCGTTTCTTTTAAGAATAATTCATTTCTTTTAAATGAAAAAATGTTTTCTGAAAAGCTCACCTTTTTTTTTTTCTCATTTTGCATAGAATAGTGTAACTTTTTCACCAATTGGCAGTAGTCTACTGAAGACCTTTAGAAAACTACTGCCTTCTAGGAATTAGATGCCAAAAATGTGGACTCCACATAGGTTGCCACATACACTCAGATAAAGATACAAAGATAGTGCCCTACAAAAGCCATCATGGGGGAGGTAGGAAGGCAAAAAGAGGCAGGAACTCTTTAAGGATGGGGAAAAAAGATCGCAGAAAGGAAAAAAGATAGACATGTGTTGAAGTTTGCTGATGCCAGAAGTTTCAGTTGCAGTATTTCACTTAATTTTCATTGCAGGACTGTGATGTGAGAATATATGCTCCTTTTAAAGATGAAGTGAGTTCAGAAAGGCTGAGTGAGGTTCCTAAGCTCATTAGTGGCTGAATCAGGACTTGGATCCTGTTTGATCTGAAGGCAAAGATTATTCCACTGCATTGAAAGACCTTGGACATGAGTTAACCATCCGGACTACAGTGAATATCTAAGATTCTGTAATTGAGCATCTACTGTGTTCTAGGGACAGAAGATACAGTATTGAGAGAGACAGACATGTTCACATTTACCTCTAGGGAATTTACAGTTTATCAGTGGATAACACAATAAGTGAGTAGTTACAAGGCATTGTGATGAGTATCATTGCCGTGTATGGGGTCAGAATTTCTAGAGCTAATGAGTGACCCTCAGTCTAACTTAAAAGGGTCAAGAAAGGTTTCCCAAGAGGGATATATATATATATATATATATATACACACACACACACACACAGATAAATTCCCTAGTGGTAAACATGAACATGTCTGCTCTCTCAATATTGTATCTTCTGTTCCTAGAACACAGTAGATGCTTAATTAAGGTACCTTAGATATTCACTGTAGTCTGGATGGTATAAATATATGTGCTCACACACACACACACAGTACATCCGATAGGGGCAGAGGGGTCATAGGAAAGGTTTTCTCAGGAAAGATAGGGAAATCTGCAGCTCAGAGGCAGCAAGGTATCTTTGAGGACCTGTGTGAGATTCAGTATGTCTGGAGTTCAGTGCATGAGAGACTGAGCTGGCGGAGTGGAAATGGAATGTTAGGCAGGGGTTAGCTCAAGACAAGCCAGAAACCATCACTGCTTTCCATTCTCTCTAATACTATTATAAAACTGGTAGTGTACTGTCATTTGTGCTTTTGCTTCAAGGACTTTATTTGACAGCCCATAAAGTGATGATGGATGCCAAAAATAATACTTCTCAACTTTAGCCATCTTGCTATGTATTTCACACTTGTGCTTAAGGGAAAACTTGAATCACCGGAGTCATTAATAAACTTACAACTTGAGTATACTTGAAAGGTTTGGAGAAGAGATGGTCATCTTTATTTCTTTGTCTCAGATTTTTAGAGAAACATTTTAATGTTTGCATGACCCTTAATCAAAGATACTGCACCATTTTAGATCTCAAATTATTGCCTTCCTGTAAGTACTGCTGACCAGGGTTGGGTGGGAGGAGGGAGAACTTAAAGGTACCATTAAAGAAAATATAGATATCACCTTTTTTATGTTTTTCTCCATGCAGCAGTTTTTATTCTTGCCAGTGAATATTTTTTTTCAATTATGCCTATGGAAATTAAGCAAGATTTTAGTAGCAATAAAAATTTTCCAAGTTATTTTCCTTCTGGGTCTAATGTATTTCCAACAGCCATTCTCAGACCATAAAAGGATGGATTTCCTTGAAATCTCTGGTTCTTAATCAGCACTAGCTCATTAACATCACCCTTCTCTTTCTGTTCCTCTGATGAGCAGTGATGCTGATCCAAAAACCAGGGTATATTTTCATGTAAGTTTCTAAGTAAGGAAAACTGAACATATTTTATAGGATGTCAGTCATATACGACTTTAAAGTATAAGAACTCCATTCTTCTATCAGCCAGGACTCATTTGGTTTCAATACAGAAAAATCAATTAAAATTGGCTTAAGCACAAGAGAAAAAAAGAAAAGAAAAGAGAAAGGATATTTATTGGCTTCTGCAATGAGAGAGTCCAGGAATACTCTAACAGCTACAAGTTTGCTTGAGTCCAAGGATGCAAATTCTAACACTGGAAACTCTCTCCCTATTTCTCAGATCGGCTTTGCTCTGGTTTAGGTTCAGTTTTAGACAGTTCTTACCATGTTATGGTATTCTGTGGTCCAAAGAGGTAATGTTCTTACCAGCAGGTCATAGGCATGGGAAGGTAGAATTTGTATAATCCTCACTCCCCACCTTTGACATTTTATAGACTAAGTACCAGGTGGGTATGGTATCATGGAAAATCCAGGTTTTATTACCAGAACAAAAGGAGATATACAATAGAAAGGCAAAAATGGCAAATTTCCCTATATAATTACTTTTACTTAAAACAAATAATTTTAGGATTTATGACACATAAAACATAATAAAACCATCATTTCATTTCATCAGAGTTAAGGCCTCATAATTCAGCTATTGTACTTTTGCAGTCCCAAGATTACAGATGCTGTGCTAAATTCATATGGCGAGTTTTACAGCTTTCATGGGAGAATTTTCTCTAAATAGAGTGAGGTTGTTAAATAATAAGATAATTACCCTGTCTCACTTTTCTCAGTCACATTGCTAACATTTTCCTAAGGATGATATAGTTCTGATTTCAGAATGGCAGAAGCTCAGTAAATCCCAACTTTTCAGCCCAATTTCATTTTCGTAGCAGGTTTTCTGTGCCTAAAAAGAATCCATTATCCTTTGCTTCATTAAACGCGTCTACATGTAACACAAGAGCATTCCCTGGTAGGTGCATCTAAAACTCTGCAGGATATCCATCAAGACCCAGGGCTGTGCCTGTAGAAGGAGTCATAATGGTTCATTTCAGCTCTCCTGGAGTAACGGGAACATTTTTGTCTTCATCACTAATTGAAAGACTGAACACTTCTAATGAAATGTTGTCATTTTTGCAGATTAGGCCGTCACAAGGGTAAGTTAGATTTTTGTTAAAAACAAAATAACACCCTTATTATAGCCTTTGACTTTATAGAATTCCTATCTGTATCCTATGACATAACACAATTGATACATTGAGGTCTTTACATACAGGAAGAAAATATCCTCTCCTTGTATTTTTCTACGTTTAGGCTGATTTTGAATCATTTGTGTTGGCCCATTTTCTACGTTAACATTTGCCTCAGTCTTTGCTTCTGTGCAGCAAGCCCTTGAATGCTTGCCTCACTCTTTATCTAATCAAATGTTCTTTTAAAGATATGATTTCAGTTTCCTGACTAAATGCCTTTGGTCCTGTTCTTTTTAGGTAAAGTGAAAAAGACTAATTAGCATCTCTTTTCTTCATGATCGTAATGTTTTTCATATGGGTTATGGAAAGAATTCAGAATTATTATTATTTTTGAGGTAATTATCCAAGTTGATTAGAGAAGTCTTTTTTTATTTTTTAAGATCTCTCCCTGTTTATTAGCAATGAGTGTTCAGATGCCATCTGGAGCTGTTGAGAGAGATGAATGGAGCATGATTCGGTGCTATGATTAGGTCACATGATTGGCCACCAGCACTGATGATCACATCATTAACAGCACATGGACAGAGGAAATTACTTGCAGGGAGAAGTCTGAACAGTGGATGTAAAATTTGACCCTGTTCCACCCTGACATTTAGCATACAATGTCTCAAGAAGAGAGTGAAAAAGTACAGATGCATGAAAAGACCTCGATGATGCACCACTCATGATAAATGGATCCATAGCTCAAAGGCTGGCTCTTCACTAACCGGACAGACCATGGACAGAATATGAGAGAAATTGCTGTCTGTTGTGAGTTTGCTAGATTCGAGGCACTATGCAGTAGAAGTGTGTGTGTGATTTTATTATAAAATCTCATAAGCACCAAATCAGGCATTACTATTCTGACCATTGTATAAATGGCAAACTGAATCTAAAGATATTAAGTACCTGCATGGTGGTCACACAACTGGTGAGTGGTTGACCTAAACTTTTAATTCAAGTCCACTCAATGTTCACCTGAGCTGTCGCTTTGAAGATGCTACTGGTAGATGGAACCCTAAGAAAGGAAGAACAAAGCTTGGAGTTTTGGGGGCTTTGGTCTGCTTATTTTCTCTTCATCAGGAATAGTACTAGCTTTCAGGGGGTGGTCATCACTGAGTACACAAACAATAATAAAACTATAAAACCTAATATTTATAGTAAATCTCTGCATGTAATACGTTATTTGATTCTTTCATTTAATCATTCTCAGGAAGGCAGGGTTTGATGAAATGACTCAGAAGGGCTGTCTTTGTCCTGTTACTATCTTCTTACCCCTGGAACATAGCTGAGACAATCTACAAACATAGGTGGGAGGAGGAAGATGTCAGTGATGTAGTGATGATAATAATAACTATAACAAAAAAATAACACAAGTAATATTCCACTGATATTTCAAAGTATGAGCCAAGTTGGGACCTAGCACTTCATTTATTTTATGACTTTATTTCAACTTTGCCAAGGTATTATTCACATACAATGATTGTATAATCTTCAGTGAGTTCCACAGGTGTATACACTCCTGAACTACTACCTTGATCAAAACAGATTATTTCCATAATCCCCAGAAGGATCCTCAGACACTTGTCTTCTTAGGCAACCACCTATCTGCTTTTTGTCACTGTGGATTCATTTCCACTTTTAAGGATTTTGTGCAAAGGGAATAATATACTATGTGCTCTTCTGTATTTTGACTTTACCCATTTTGTTATGTGTACAAGTGGATTGATCCTTTTTATAGATGAGTAGTATTCCATTCTATAGATATACTACATTTTGTATATCTGCTATGCACCTATTAATGGGACTTTGGGTTGTTTTCACTATGTAGCTATACTGAATAAATCTTCAGTGAACATTCACATATGTGTCCTTGTATGTTTTTATTTCTCTTAGTATAGATGGCTAGAACTGGAATGACTGAGACCTATAATAAGCTTATATTTAACTTGTTAAGAAACTTAAATTTTTTTCCTAAAGCAGCTGCATAATTTTATACTTTTTTGTTTTAATTTTACATTTAAAATTTAATTTAATTTTATATATAAAAGAACATATTTATAAATAAAATATTTATACATTATATATAATATAGTACATATATAAAATATTTAAGTAATTTATATATAAAATATGTATTTTATATATAATGTTTATAATAATATAAATAATTATAATTTATATTATAATAAGAATGTTTATAATTTATATTATAATATAAATTTTATTTAACTTCTTAAGAAACTAAAAATTTATAATAATATAAATTATTACTTCTTCATATCTGCATCTTGCTAATCTTGCTATTTCTTTTTTTTTATTTTTTTTATTATTAAATCATAACTGTATACATTGATATGATCATGGGGCATCATACACTCGCTTCATAAACCATTTGACACATTTTTATCACAGTGGTTAACATAGCCTTTCCGGCGTTATCTCAGTTACTGTGCCAAAACATTTACATTCTGCATTTACCAAGTTTCGCAAATACCCCTGTAATATGCACCACAGGTGTGATCCCACCGATCCCCCTCCCTCTACCCACCCCTTACCCCTTTCCCACTTCCCCCTATTGTTAAGTTGTAGCTGGGTTATAGCTTTCATGTGAGAGTCCCAAATTAGTTTCATAGTAGGGCTGTGTACATTGGGTACTTTTTCTTCCATTCTTGGGATACTTTACTAAGAAGAATATGTTCCAGCTCCATCCATGTAAACATGAAAGAGGTAAAGTCTCCAACTTTCTTTAAGGCTGCATAGTATTCCATGGTATACATATACCACAATTTATTAATCCATTCGTGGATCGATGGGCACTTGGGCTTTTTCCATGACTTAGCTATTATGAATTGGGCTGCAATAAACATTCTGGTACAAATATCTTTATTATGTTGTGATTTTTGGGCTTCTGGGTATATGCCCAGCAGAGGAATTACAGGATTGAATGGCAGATCTATTTTTAGATCTCTGAGTGTTCTCCATATATCTTTCCAAAAGGAATGTATTAATTTGCATTCCCACCAGCAGTGCAGAAGTGTTCCCTTTTCTCCGCATCCACGCCAACATCTCTGGTCTTGAGATTTTGTGATATAGGTTAGTCTCGTTGGAGTTAGATGATATCTCAAAGTAGTTTTGATTTGCATTTCTCTGATGATTAAAGATGATGAGCATTTTTTCATATGTCTGAAGGCTGTGCACCTGTCTTCTTCAGAGAAGTTTCTCTTCAAATCCCTTGCCCAGCCTGCGATGGGATCCCTTGTTTTTTTCTTGCTGATGCGTTTGAGTTCTCTGTGGATTCTGGTTATTAAACCTTTGTCAGAGATATACCCTGCAAATATCTTCTCCCATTCTGAGGGCTGTCTGCTTGATCTGCTTACTGTGTTCTTAGCTGTGCAGAAGCTTTTTAGTTTGATCAAGTCCCAGTAGTGTATTTTTGAAGCTGCTTCAATTGCCCG
This sequence comes from Nycticebus coucang, assembly GCF_027406575.1. Taxonomy (NCBI): domain Eukaryota; kingdom Metazoa; phylum Chordata; class Mammalia; order Primates; family Lorisidae; genus Nycticebus; species Nycticebus coucang. The sequence continues at coordinate 44,079,630 of NC_069796.1, read as the reverse complement.
GGGGGTTCTCCTCATGAAATACTCACCCAGACCGATTTCTTCAAGGGTTTTCCCTGCCTTCTCCTCTAGTATTTTTATAGTTTCATGTCTTAAGTTTAAATCTTTAATCCAATGAGAGTCTATCTTAGTTAATGGTGAAAGGTGTGGGTCCAATTTCAGTCTTCTGCAGGTTGCCAGCCAGTTCACCCAGCACCATTTGTTAAATAGGGAATCTTTTCCCCACTGAATGTTTTTAATTGGCTTGTCAAAAATCAAATAGTGGTAAGTAGCTGGATTCATCTCTTGGTTCTCTATTCTGTTCCAGATATCTACTTCTCTGTTTTTGTGCCAATACCATGCTGTTTTGATCACTATCGATTTGTAGTAAAGTCTGAGGTCTGGTAGTGTGATTCCTCCTGTTTTGTTTTTATTTCTGAGTAATGTCTTGGCTATTCGAGGTTTTTTCTGATTCCATATAAAACGAAGTAATGTTTTTTCAAGATATTTAAAATATGACAGTGGAGCTTTAATAGGGAGTGCGTTGAAATTATATATTGCTTTGGGTAGTATGGACATTTTGATAATGTTGATTCTTCCCAGCCATGAGCATGGTATGTTTTTCCATTTGTTAACATTTTCAGCTATTTCTTTTCTTAGAGTTTCATAGTTCTCTTTATAGAGATCTTTCACGTCTTTTGTTAGGTAAATTCCCAAATATTTCATCTTCTTTGGCACTACTGTGAATGGGATAGAGTCCTTAACTGCTTTTTCAATTTGACTGTTGTTGGTGTATATAAAGGCTACCGATTTATGAATGTTGATTTTGTAACCTGAGATGCTGCTTTATTCCTTGATCACTTCCTAGGAGTTTTGTAGTAGAGTCCCTAGTGTTTTCCAGATACACGATCATATCATCTGCGAAGAGCGAGAGTTTGATCTCTTCTGACCCTATATGGATACCCTTGATCGCCTTTTCTTCCCTCATTGCGGTGGCTAAAACTTCCATTACAATGTTGAAAAGCAATGGAGACAATGGGCAGCCTTGTCTGGTTCCTGATCTGAGTGGAAATGATTCCAATTTAACTCCATTCAATATGATATTGGCTGTGGGTTTGCTGTAGATAGCCTCTATCAGTTTAAGAAAAGTCCCTTCTAGACCAATTTTCTTGAGTGTTCTGATCATGAAGGGATGCTGGATATTATCAAAAGCTTTTTCTGCATCAATTGAGAGAATCATATGGTCTTTGTTTTTTAATTTGTTCATGTGCTGAATTACATTTATAGATTTACGTATATTGAACCAGCCTTGAGACCCTGGGATAAAACCAACTTGGTCATGATGTATAATTTGTTTGATGTGTTGCTGGATTCTGTTTGTTAGGATCTTGTTGAATATTTTTGCATCTATATTCATTAGTGATATTGGTCTATAATTTTCTTTTCTTGTTGGGTCTTTTCCTGGTTTGGGGATCAGGGTGATGTTTGCTTCATAGAACGTGTAGGGTAGTCTTCCTTCTTTTTCTACATTTTGGAACAGGTTGAGTAATATAGGTACTAATTCCTCCTTAAAGGTTTGGTAGAATTCTGACGTGAAACCATCTGGTCCCGGGCTTTTCTTTTTAGGGAGGTTTTGTATAGTTGATGCTATTTCTGAACTTGATATGGGTCTGTTCAACATTTCCACTTGATTCTGGTTAAGTCTTGGAAGGTGGCGTGCTTCCAAGTATTGGTCTATTTCCTTCAGATTTTCATATTTCTGAGAATAAAGTTTCTTGTAATATTCATTAAGGATTTTTTGGATTTCTGATGAGTCTGTGGTTATTTCGTCTTTGTTGTTTCTGATTGATGATATTAGAGATTTTACTCTTTTTTTCCTGATTAGGTTGGCCAGAGGTTTATCTATTTTATTGACCTTTTCAAAAAACCAACTTTTTGATTTATTGATCTATTGTATTATTCTTTTGTTTTCAATTTCATTTAATTCTGCTCTAATTTTGGTTATTTCTTTTCTTCTACTGAGTTTGGGGTTGGAATGTTCTTCCTTTTCCAGTTGCATGAGATGTCCCATTAAGTTGTTAACTTCCTCTCTTTCCGTTCTCTTGAGGAAGGCTTGCAGTGCTATAAATTTCCCTCTTAGAACTGCCTTTGCAGTGTCCCAGAGGTTCTGATAGTTTGTGTCTTCATTGTCGTTTTGTTCCAAAAAATTGGCGATTTCTTTCTTAATCTCATCTCTGACCCAGCTATCATTCAGCATAAGGTTATTTAACTTCTATGTTTTTGTATGGGTATGCAGATTCCTGTTGTTACTCAATTCAAGTTTTATTCCATGATGGTCCGAGAAGATGCATGGAACAATTTCTATTCCTTTAAATTTACTGAGGTTAGACTTGTGACCTAAAATGTGGTCAATTTTGGAGTAAATTCCGTGGGCTGATGAGAAGTATGTTTTGTTGGGATGAAATGTTCTGTAGATGTCTGCTAAATCTAAATATTGGATGGTTAGGTTTAAATCTAAGATTTCTTTGCTCAGCTTTTTTCTGGAGGATCGATCCAACACTGCCAAGGGAGTGTTGAAATCTCCGATGATTATGGAGCTGGAGGAAATCAAGTTACTCATGTCTGTTAGAGTTTCTCTTATAAATTGAGGTGCATTCTGGTTTAAAGCCTACTGTATCTGCAAATAAAATTGCAACACCTGCTTTTTTCTGATTACCATTTGCCTGAAATATGGATGACCATCCTTTCACCCTGAGTCTGTATTTGTCTTTTAGGTTGAGATGTGACTCTTGTATGCAACAAATATCTGGCTTGAGTTTTTGTATCCAGTCAGCTAACCTATGCCTCTTTAGAGGACAGTTTAAGCCATTCACGTTTATGGAGAGTATTGATAAGTCTGGTGGAATTTTGGGTATCGAGTTTTTCAAAGGTCCCGTGGACATTTTTAATCCTTTCGCCAGTGTGGAAGTTGGAGTTTGATCCGAAGTTTCTGAGTGAGTTTACTTTTGTGGTATAGGATTGGGTTGGTCATTGTGGAGGATAGGTCTGAGAACATCCTGAAGAGCTGGTCTACTTATGGCAAATTTTTTCAACATATGAATGTCATTGAAGTATTTAATTTCTCCATCATAGATGAAACTCAGTTTAGCTGGATACAAGATCCTTGGTTGAAAGTTTTTTTGCTTTAGGAGATTAAAAGTTGATGACCAGCCTCTTCTGGCTTGAAAAGTTTCAGCAGAGAGATCTACAGTTATTCTAATATTCTTACCTTTGTACGTTGTAGTTTTCTTTCGCCGGGCTGCTTTGAGAATCTTCTCTTTCATGTTAACTTTAGTGAAGCTAATTATGATATGTCTGGGGGATGACTTATTGGGGTTGAATCGTGCTGGGGTTCTGAAGCTGTCTGCTATCTGAATTTCAGATTCTCTAGGCATGTCTGGAAAATTTTCTATCATAATTTCATGCAGAAGTGCCTCTGTGCCCTTGGTGGCCACTTCATCGTTCTCAGAAATTCCTATAATCCTTATGTTGCTTTTTTTCAAATTATCTGAGAGTTCTCTGAGTGAGTGATCCGTTTTTGCTCTCCATTTCTCTTCCTCTTTGAGAGATTAGGAGCATTCGAAGACTTTATCTTCAATGTCAGAAATCCTTTCTTCTGCTTGCTCCATTCTGTTACTGAGGGATTCTACTGTATTTTTCATATCTTTGAGGGCTGTAAGTTCTTGCTTCAGTGTGTCTAAGTCTTTGGTGGTTTTGTCTTTAAATTCGTTAAATTCTTGAGACAATTTTTGAATTTCTCCTTGAATTCCTAATTCCATTTTATTAATCTTGTCTGCAATCCAAATTCTGAATTCGATTTCTGACATCTCAGCCAGTTGTTTATGAATGGGATCTTCAATCACATCTGCCGTATCTTTTCTTGGGGGGGTTGATCTATTCTGGTTATTCATGTTACCAGAGTTTTTCCGCTGAAGCCGCCCCATGGTTATTTTACTCCCTTTGATTTTTCCCCTGGGGTTTTATAGAGGGCCTGTACAGTGTTGTGGCCTGAGAAACTGGGGCCCTGTCTGGTGTGGTGGAGCAAAGTGGTTCTGTCTTGTTTTCAGCTGGTTTCTGTTCAATCCTATTGCAACTTCTACTCTGGCTTGAAGTCTCAGCTGTGTGGAAAAATCAGCAATTAAGTCACCCCGCCTGCCCACCTCTGGCCCCAGTTGGAAAAGGAGAATCAAACCTTCCTACAATCGCACACCCAGGGCACCGCCTGAAAAGTCCTCAGTCTGTTAGCCCAGTTCAAAAGGTCCAAATCAACTGTCTCAATCGGCACTTGTCTCGGGTGGGAGAGTTCAAGAGGTCTCTGGGAACTGGATCACAGGGGCCTGGTAACTCCTCTGACATGGCTCACCCCAGTGCAGCGTGGAGTCAGGAGGAGCCACCCAGCAAACAGAGCAGTCTGGGAAGGTTGACGTCTCCTTCCCCACTTTGCCCCTCCGTCGGACCCAGTCACTGGTATCTCTGCAGATGGCCAACCCAGTTGCCTGCAGTGAACAGACACTCCAGGGGTTTGCACCTGCCTGAATCACAAGGAAGTCTGCCAGGCCCCCGCAGACTGCTGCTATCTAGCAGGAGGAGATGGGGCCTGACATCTTTGAGTGTTTGATGCAGGTGATGGGAAGGAGGTGTTCACTCAGGCTTAGCCCCGTCCCTGATGGATGCTGCTAACAGAACAGAACAGAACAGACAACTTTGCGGGGTTCTGTCTCTGTTCCTGTCGAAATCGCCTACAGAAGACGGGCTGTTTTGAGTTCAAACGTCTTTGCTGCTGGAGATTTGCGTCCAAACACCTCTCTGGGTTGGCCCCGCCCTGGAAGATTCCCGGGTTTGGGAGCGGTGTCAGGAAATCCCCCGCTCACCGGTGGCCTCCTCTGGTTGCCCAGGGAGACAGGGGGTGTGGCCTCAGAATATCCAGAAGTGAGCGTTCTGCCGTTAAAGAAAAAACGGCTGTTGGTCTACCTCCAGGGAACTGCTGCTCTGGTGTGGGCGCTCAGGCAACCCTTCTCTCCTCTGTCCCGGCCCCAGAGTCAGCACTGAGCGGCCGCAGTTTGTGCTGGGTCCACACCCCTCAAGAGATCCCCCAAGAATCAGAACTCTTGGGGGATGGGCCCCCAGACCCCGATTGGGAGTGTGGGGGGGAAGCTAGAGTTTCATTCTGTTTTACACAACACTATGGCCCGGGGAGGGCTCCTGCACTGCACCGCAGGGAAGTGCCGCCAAAGCTTGATTTCCCCTCAGCAGCGTGCCCTCTCCTCGCTCATGTGTCCCAGAGTCAGCGCTGACCTGACGCAGCTCAGGCACTGTGCACTCCCCTCGAGAAATCACCCAAGGATCCGAACTCCTGGGGGATAGGCCCTCAGACCCCGAGTGAGAGTAGGGGCTTCAGCTCTCAGCGGGGAAGCTAGAGTCTTATTCAGTCTTGTGCCCCGTAATGTTGCCCGGGGAGGGTTGGTGCACTGCACCGCAGGGAAGTGCCGCGAGGCGTGACTCCCCCTCAGCCCGGTGCCCTCTCCTCACTTGCGTGCCTCAGAGTCAATGCTGACCAGTCGCAACTCGGGGACTGTCCACTCCCCTTGAGAAATCACCGAAGGATCCGAACTCCTGGGGGACAGGCCTCCAGACCTCAGTGGGCGGGAGGGGAGTGCCGGAAGGGTTGCCGGCAAAGGATTCCCAAAGTTTTATTCAGTTTTATGCCTGGCAGGAGAACACCACGACAACCCAGTAGGGGAGGTAGGTCCAGTTTTTAGAAGGTCTCTCCCGTGGAGTGTAGTGGGAGGGCCTTTAATTTCTGCCCACTTGTTTAATTGTGGGGCTCTTGAGCCGGTCTCATGGGGGAGGGGGACTCCCATCCACTTGGTGGTGGATTTTGTACCTTTTGTTTGTGTCCTTGTGATCACAACTTGCCTCAGCGGTGTTGATGTGCGTTCTTCAACCTTCTCTCTTGGTGAGGCTCAAGTCCACCAGGATACTTACTAAATTCCTGTCCCTTAACTCTCCTTCTGGACGGGAGCCTCTGTTAAAAGCTGGCTTCAGTCCGTCATCTTGTCTCCCTCCTCATCCTTGCTATTTCTTTTGCCACATTTCTTTGACCACCTCTCTGCTTAGATAAGATAAATTATTATAATATAATATAAATTTTATTTAACTTCTTAAGAAAATAAAATTTTTCCCACAGTAGCTATATAATTTTATATTCTAATTTTATATATCTAATTTATATATTACATTATATTTATAATAATAATTTATATTATTTATATTTATTTTGTATTTCTACTTTATATTTTAAGCAGTGCATAAAACTTTCAGTGGCTCCATGTTCTCATCAAGACTTTTTATTGTCTGTCTCCTTCATTATAGACATACTAATGGTAAAGTGGTTTCAACGTGCAATTCCTTGATGACTAATGATGCTGAGCACCTTTTAGGGAAATTATTAGCAATTTTCACTTTCTTTTGTCAAATATTTGTTCATACCTTTTGCCAATTTTTATTATATGATATTATCATTGAATTATAAGAGCACTTTGTATATTATGAATACAGTTGTATTGTCAGAATGCATTATATTTCAATTGTTTTTACCAATCTGTGTCTTGCCTTTTCATTTTGATAATGTCTTTCAAAGAGCAGGATTTCTAATTTTATTTAAATCCAATTCTTTTTTTTTCTTTTATTATATGTATCACTTGATTTACTTTGGCATATTTAATCCTCACATCAGCCTATGTCTGTGTTTCTCAATGATTAGAACTGAATCTCCCAGAGACCGGGTGAGTTGCCCAAATTGCACAACTATAAATTCAAATCACTGAATGAATATGAGGTCAAAGAAGTGGAGTCAAGGGCTAATGGCAGAGGGAATGGAATTAAGAGTCATAACAGTCGGTGTGGGCAAATGTGAAAGGCAGAAACCAGGACAATATTTTGGATTCTGTCACAGAGATGATGATTCATTTCCTGAAAGAAGTTTTAGGTGAAGATTCATTTAGCCTCTCATCTTGGTTAAAATTTTTCCATGCTGAAGAAGCTTGTGTTCCATCTGGTGCTTGATACTTAGCTTATAAGCACAAGGACCAAGGTAAGCACCAAGATAAGCAGGGCTCTTTGAGTCCAGATTCTTTCCTAACTATCTGGGACAAAGCTTTCTGGCATAGTCAGAAAGAAACAAACAAGAATTAGTATAGTTTCATAAAAATCCTATAACTAGCTTTTATAATGAGATAGTGAGACAAGGCTCTTTTTTCTTCTTAGAGAGAATACCATAAGGACATAACTCCTGTTTTAGAATACAAATGGTTAAATAGTGTTCCCAACGTCACAAGAATCAGAAAAGATTGAACAGTCACTTCTCAGCTTCATCCTCTCACACAACTCTCCTCAGATAAACGTGAATACTCCTTTCCCTCCCCATTTCCTCTTATACAGACAGGCACCATTAATTGCAATCGATTACTTCTTCATATCTGCATCTTGTTATTTCTTTTGCCACATTTCTTTGGCCACCTCTTTGCTTAGATCTATTTTGGCAGATGTGAGTTTTGTATTTCTCTTGCCCCTGGCTACGTTTGAATTACCACAGCTCTGAAGCGCTGCAGTTCCGACACCTAAAGGTGTGACAAAGAATATTGTACAACTACCACTGATATCAACTTTAAATGGAAATTAGATTCCTTTCCTCACGATTATTATGTTCCACTTTAATTTGAGCAAACTATACTTCCAGACATGATGTTCACTGCAACCATCCTTCTTTTAGAGAGTACAGCAGTGGTCCTGCTTCCTTAAAGTACCTTTTATTTTTCATGCCAGCCTTTTTCTCTCTCTTTTCTTTTTAGTTGCTTACCTCTGCCACAGGGAAGGGCATACTGTGTTTTCATGAATTTGGCTGCCGATTCAAGCAATAGGAAACAGGAGAGTCACTTACCAGACTGATGAAATGCACTACAATGGTCCCGGGGCCTTTAACTCATGAGTTCTATTTCTAAAGCAATATACAACTTGAGCAAAAATGCCATAGAGCCCAAATTGATCTCTGGAAGATGAAATTTTAAAGCTTAAAATGTTTTTGAACATAAGAAAGAGTGTAAGTGTCTGTTCGAATATCAAAAAGATAGCCCGTGAAACCCTAAAAGAAAGTTGCTAATTATCTGAGCAAACAAAATGCTCAATTCCACCAAAATGGCAGACTTAACCCAGTGTCAACATTTCAGGCTATGTTTATTTGACAAAGTATTCTGTTGATTTATCAGGAGAATCAAAGATCTTTTGAATCACAGCCTCTGCCTCTACCAGATAGCCACGGTTCCATGCTCCAGCTTTACGGGGTTTGGTGACATCATTGCCATTCTCTGACTATCTTTATCACTGTTTTCCTCAATCCTATGTACACTCACATGAATAGATCATTCATGAAATTATTTTTAATTAAGCTGTTTTATATCTTTTTTTCAAAATAATTCATCCTGATAGAATTTTCATACTAGAAACTTTCTTTTTCTTGAAAGGTTTGTTTTTATCTCAGTGTGATACTTTGTAAGCTATAAATGCTATACTTAATGGTATCTTAAGTATGTCTTGAGCAAGGAAAAATTCACACAAATTCTATAATAGCATAAATTGAATAATCACAAATAATTTCCATTATACCTAAGCCTGGCTTCTTTAAATATTTGAATTTGTAACCAGATATGTTGCATTTCTGTCTTTAAAATTTTTTCCAGTAAAGACATAGGTGAAATAGTTAACAAAATCCTTGACACATATTTAATTTCCTTTTACGAAGTCTTGTGTTGCAGGTGAGCTGATATTCAAAAAAACCTTCCCTTTGGTGTCTGGTAGGAATGATGCAAATAACTTCTTGTCTCCCTTTCCAGAAAGTCATTCTAAGGCCTAAGGAATTAGACAACTACAGAGATTGCTTCTAAAACTCACTTATTATTTAAGAGCCAATGTGTACATTAACATACACTTTCTTCCCTTTGAATTAGTGACAACACTTCAGCCCATTAAAAAGGTGGTGGTAGACCTTAAACTATTAATGAGCTTTTAGAAAATTGATCCAATTTGCTCTTTTTACATTTTACCTTGTTTCAGGTGAAATGAAGCTAACCAGCTTTGCTTTTACATTTTATAGTTCTGCTATAACACATTTTTTCCCCAATAAAGATGCTTGCTTGCAGTAAATTAAATACTTGGAAACTATGCCAATTCGTTTAGGATGGTTATTGCTACCTTTACTAATTTTTCTGTATTTTGCTTTCTTTTTTACTCTCCTTTTCAAAGAAGTTACTGATTCAGTAGAATTTACCTTGGTGTATATTTTGTGTACTCTGGTAGACATAATTATCAAACATAAGATGCTATCAACTTTAAAATGAAGCTTTAGAAATTCTAATACTTAGAAATGCTTATACATAGGTCGTCCTGTTGGTCATCTGTAGTTGGCTTGAAGAATAAGTCTGCCAGAGTCACAGTTAAACACATTAAAGTGACCAGGGGATCCTGAAGCCTAAAATCCTCTGCCACCAAAAGGGACCAAGAAATGAATAAATCAACTACATTTAGATCAAAGTGTTTGAAGGAGATGCTAAAGTAGGGGCAAGTAGGGGAGAGAAGAAAATCCCATGGGGCAAGGAGACACATATGGAAGAAAGCAAACACCCTATTTCTGCTACCATGTCTTCCTGCCAGGATTAGCTCAGAACAAGAAAGTAATTTCACATAGTGGGGGAAAGGTAAGCAGGAGGCCATCATCAGCCCTTGTTAAACTTATGAACATTTTTAGTCTTTTCTTCTGGAGAATCCTGAACTCCCTGTAGTCTCTCAACTCAGTTTGATGAGTTTCCTGGTGCCCATGTGGCTGCACTGCCCCAGTGAAAAAGCCCACAGTGTGGATCCTACTCTCCCCACCCTAACCCATGCTGCAGCTGTACAGTGACATCTTGAACCCAGAGCCACAGATAAAATGCCTCTTGCTCAAGGAGGTAGTAGCCATTGCATCTTTTCATCCCTGAGGCTACATTACACTGTCATTATACCACATTCAAATGTAGTAGTGTACTATTATACCACCAATCTTCTTCAAGTTCTATCCCCTGGCAACAATTTGGCAAGGAGATGCCCTACCTTCCATATCTTAGTGACTATATGGCCTCAGACCCAGCCTCTCAGAGATTAAGGCCAGCACCACTTCAGCATTGAAGACCACATGCCTTGTCCCCAAAGGAATAGGATATCCTTGCCCAGCAGAGAAACCAATTTTGGACCAGATGCACAAACAATGGCACATTCATTAGAACGGAGGCTACTCTCAAAGGAGCTAGAGAATTAGCCCATATATGATACAAGTGCACACACCAGGTGGGTGTGTTCCTTCCAAGGGTTCTAACCCCAAGTTGGTGTACTAACCCTCACATATCCTGACATACTCATCAGCCAGGTGTGCCACTTTTCCGGAGGCCCCAACTAGAGCTGGTTGACTGGCCCCCATGTGACACAAGCACACTTACTAGCGAGACATGCTATTTCCAGGTATTCCCTGCTCTAAGCCAGTGGATTTGCCGCACAAATTCCTGCAGTTTAGGCTACAAAAGCATTCACAGGTATTGCTGAAATTGAATATAGTTGAAAAGAATGCATGGAGACTATGCTACTGCATCTACCTCAAACCAAAGAGAATGCATCATACATATGTACAGGTGAAACTCTTTTCCTATAAAAGCCACTCTATATAATTGGAAGACCTGAGCATTTCAACAGATCCACAGATACAAACACAGGAACGAAAGAAACATGAAAATGCAAGGGAATATGATACCACCAAATAAGCACAATAATTCTTCATCAAATAAATCAGAATTTATTGATTTCCAAAATCAGCAATACTCCAAGATATTTAAAAATTAAACAATTTAGCCAAATGAAAATATGCATTAGACAAGACCCACTTTTGTCTAAGGGTATGTATTTACCATCTTCATTTTGCCCACAATAGATAAAGATATCCAAGTTTTAGAAATAGTGACAATATTAAAACCATCCTTTATAAAATTAATGGAGCCCCATAAGGTGAGAACTTCTATAGGGGCCTGAACTCTGTGAAGATATGGGCATAGTTTAAAACATATAAATGTATATCCATGTATTAAAATTGTAATGAAATTTTACAACGAAATGGGAATTTAAAAATTTCTAGGAAAGGAATTTAAAATAATAATCTTAAGGAAATTCAGCAAGTTGAAAAAGAATAGAGATAGAAAATCCAATGAAATCAGACTAAGAATCCATGACTTAAACAAATTTAACTAGATAGATTTCATTAAAAAAAGAACAGAAGTCTGGGAACAGAAGAACTCAAGTAATAAAATAAAAACTTTTAAAAATCTTCAACAGCAAATTATATTAAACAGAAGAAAGAATTTATGAATTAGAAGAGAGATCTTTTGAAATAACTAAGTCAGAGTGAAAAGAATAAAAAATAACAAAGTGTATGAGATTTATGGGACATGATGAAGCAAATATTTGAATTCTGGAAGTTTCAGAAGAAGAGACAGAAAAGGGCACAGAAATATTTTTAAACAAAGAATAGCTAAAAACTTCCCAAATCTTGGGTAAGATATGGACATCTAGATCCATGAAGCTCCAAGGACCCATGTAGATTCAACTGAAAGAGGGTCTCTTTGAGGCACAATATAATCCCACTGTTAAAACAGAGAATTGTAAAAGCAGCATGAAAAAAAAAAATCAACTATCATATAAAGGACTCCCCATTAGACCAGCAGCAGATTTTGCAGCAGAAACTATACAGCCTGGAAGAGAATGTGATGATATATTTAAAAGGAAAATAAAACCCCAAAAACCCAGACCTACCAAACACACAGCTAAGAATATGATAATAAGCAAATATATCCTTCAGGAATGAAGGAGAGGCCTGGTTTGGTGGCTCACACATATAATCCTAGCACTCTTGGGAAGCCAAAGCAGAAGGATTGCTTGAGCTCAGGAGTTGGAGAGCCTGAGCAAGAGCAAGACCTTGTGTTTACTAAAAATAGGAAAAAAATTAGCTGAGTCTTATGGCAAGTGTTTATAGTCTCAGCTACTTGGGAGGCCAGAGCAGGAGGACTGCTTGAGTCTAGGAGTTTGAGGTTGCTATGAGTTAGGCTAATGTCATGGTATCTAGCCTTGGGCAACAGAGTGAGACTTATAAAAACAAAATGCAAGAAAAAAAAACAGTAATAAAGGAGAAATAAAGTCATTTTCAGACAAACAAAAGCAACTGAGAGAAAGGGAAATCATCACTACAAGACTGGCCATACAAGAATGCTTAACGAAGTATTTAAACCAGAGGAAAAGAACAATAACTAATCTACCTTGAAAGCATAAGAAATTGTAAACCTCACTGGTAGAGAAAAATCCATAATCAAATTTTAAACACTCCATTGTTATATCAGTGGTCTATAAGCTTTCAGATTTATTATATGAAGGTTAAAAATCAAAATGGTCAATGACAACTATATTTACAACTTATTTCTATGCAAACATTATTAGCTTAAAAGTCTATCATAAACAAAAGACTTTTTATGTGAGCCCCAGAGTAACCACAAAGAAAAAAGTTATAGCAGATACACAATAAAAAAAGAAAGAAATTAAAGCTTATCCCTACAAAATGCACCAGATTACAAAAGGAAATAATAGAGAGGAAGAAAGAAAAAGAATCTACAAACCAAACAGAAAACAAGTAACAAAATGGCAGGAGTACATCTTTATCTATCATAATAACCTTTAATGTAAATGCACTAAATTTTCTAATTAAAATATATAGAATGGCAGAATGAATATAAAGTAAGAATCAATTATATGCTGACTACAAGAAACTCATTTCACCAGTAAGGACACAAATAGACTGAAAATGAAAGGATGGAAAGTAATACTCCATGCAACTAGAAACCAAAAGGGAGCAGAAGTAGCTATATTTATATCATATTAAATCTCAACTTCCAGTCAAAAATTATAAAAATAAACAAGTAATGCCATTGTATAATAATAAAAAGGTCAATGTAATAGAAGGGTATAACACATATACATTTGCCTAATCTGAACAACTCAAATATGTTAAGCAATTATTAATATAGGAGACATTTCAAGTGATATAAAAGAAATAAAGAGGATCACAAGAGGCTATTAAGAATAACCATATGCCAATAAATGAGCTAAACTAGACAATACGGATAAATTCTTGGACACATAAATCTTTTCAAAATTGAATAATGAAGAAATATATAAACTGAACAAACCAATAACAAGTGAAGAAGCTGAATCAGTATCATATCAAAGAAAAGCTTAGGAGCTAGTGCCTTCACTGCTGAATTCTACCTAACATTTTAGAAGAATCAATACCAAATCTCCTCAAAATAATCAAGAAAATTGAGAAGGGAAACTTCAAACATATTCTATGAAGCCAGAATTACCTGAATAGTAAAACTAGAAAAGGACATAACAAAAGAAAAGAAAACTATAGGACAATATCTTGAAGAAAATATATCCAAATATTCTCAACAAAATAGTAGCAAACCAAATTTAAACAGCACATTTAAAAGATTATCCACTATGATCATGTGAGATTCATCTCAGGAATATAAGGATATTTCAACCTATGCAAATCAATAAATACATTATATTCACAGGACAGAAACCATATGAAGATTTCAATAGATGAAGAAGCAGCATTTGGAAGATACAAATAAATAAAAATATTTCTTTGTTGATGAATTGCAAGAATTAACATTGTTAGGATATCCATACTACCCAAATTGAATATACATATGTAATGCAATTTATATCAAAAATACCAATGACATTCTTCACAGAAATAGAAAAATAAATCCTAAAATTTGTATAAAACCACAGACACCCTCTGATAAAGCAATCCTGATAAAATATAAATAAATGAATAAAACAAAACAAAAATAAATTCAAAAGCAAAGTTGAAGACATCACACTGACTTTAAAATATACTACAAAACTGTAGCAACCAAAACAGTATGATGTTGGCATACAAATAGATACATGGACCAACGGAACAGAATAAAGAGCACAGAAAAAATTTCATACACCTATATCTAACTGATTTTTGATAAAGGTACCCCAAAACAAAGATTGAAGAAAGGATATTGCCTTCAATGAAAGGTGAGGGAAAAACTAACTATTCATATGCAGAAGAATAAAACTTGACCTTTATCTTTTATCATATAAAACAAACCCTTAAAATTAATTAAAGATTTAAATATAAGATCTCCTTTCACAGTTGAGAAACTACTATAAGAAAATTTAGGGGAAATGCTTCTCGGCGTTGGCTGGACAGAAGTCTTTTAAAATAAGACCTCAAAAAGCATAGGCAACAAAATTAAAAATGGACAAATGGAACTACATAAAACTAAAAAGCTTTTGCATAGCAAAAGAAATAATTGACAGAGTGAAGAACAACCTACAACATGCAAAAAAAAATAATTTAAAAACTATATATCTGACAGGGGTGAATATCCAGAATATATAAAGAACTCAAGCAATTTCATAGCAAATAATAATAATAATAATCCAGCTCCCAAATTAGCAAAAACCCTTTAATAGAAATTGCTGAAAAAGATACATAGAAGGCCAGTGGGTTTATAAATAATCCTCAAAATCACTAATCATTAGAGAAATGCAAATCAAAACCACAATGAAGGGGTAATGCCTGTGGCTCAAAGGGTTAGGGCGCCGACCCCATATACTGAAGGTGCTGGTTTCAAAATCAGCCAGCCAAACAAACAAACAAACAAAAACCCTGAAAAACAAACAAACAAAACCACAATGAAATATTACCTTACTCCAGTTATAATAGAATGATTCTTTTTAAAATTTTTTTTATTAAATCATAGCTGTGTCCATTAATGCGATCACGGGGTACCATGCACTGGTTTTATATACAATTTGAAATATTTTCATCAAACTAGTTAACAGAGCCTTCCTGGCATTATCTTAGTTATTGTGTTAGGACATTTATATTCTACGTTTAGTAAGTTTCACATGTACCCTTGTAAGATGCTCCGTAGGTGTGATCCCACCAATTACCCTCCCTCCACCCATCTTCCCCTCTCCCCTCCCCTCCCTTTCCCTTTCCCCCATATTCTTCTTGGCGAAGCATCTCAAGAATGGAAGAAAAAGTATCCAATGTACTCAGCCCTACTATGAAACTAATTTATAGCTTTCACATGAAACCAATAACCCAATTATAGCCTTAGAAAGATTCATTTTAAGGGGTCAAAAGATAAATGTTAGTAAGGACGTGGAAGGGAACAGTTACACATTTTTGATGGCAACGTAAATTGCATATGGTCCAGGAATTTTATTACTGCCTATATATCCAAAGAAAATGAAGTCAGTACTCTGAAGAGGCATTTGCACCCCCATGTTTATTGTAGCGTTAATCATAATAGCCAAGATATAGAATGAATCTGAGTGCTCATCAGCAGATAAATGGATAAAGAAAACATGATAGTACACAATAGAATACTATTCATCTTTTAAAAAGAATGAAGTCTTGACATTTGCAGCAGTATGGATTAATCTGGAAGACTATGTTAAATGAAAAAACCAGAAACAGTAAGATATATACCACATGATCTTCTTCATACATGCAATTTTTAAAAAGTTGATTTCACAGAAGTTGAGAATAGAACTGTGGTTACCAACAACTTGAACAGGCAGGGAGGAGCGTGAAATGGGGAGAGATGGGTCAATGAGTACAAAGTTACAATTAGATAGGAGGCATAAATTCTGGTGTCCTATTTCACAATATGGTGGCTATAGTTAACAATAATGTATTTAATATTTCAAAATAGCTACAATAGATTAACAAGCTATAGTATATGTATACCACGGAATACTATTCAGCCATTTAAAAAGATGGAGACTTTACATCTTTTTTATTAACCTGGATTGAGGTGGAACACATTCTTCCTAGTAAAGCATCACAAGAATGGAGAAGCAAGAATCCAATGTACTGAGTAATGTCTTGGCTATTCGAGGTTTTTTCTGATTCCATATAAAATGAAGTATTGTTTTTTCAAGATCTTTAAAGTATGACAGTGGAGCTTTAATAGGCATTGCATTGAAATTATATATTGCTTTGGGTAGTAGGGACATTTTAACAATGTTGATTCTTCCCAGCCATGAGCATGGTATGTTTTTACATTTGTTAATATTTTCAGCTATTTCTATTCTTAGAGTTTCATAGTTCTCTTTATAGAGATCTTTCACGTCCTTTGTTAGATAAATTCCCAAATATTTCATCTTCTTTGGCACTACTGTGAATGGGATAGAGTCCTTAACTGTTTTTTCAACTTGACTATTGTTGGTATATATAAAGGCTACTGATTTATGAATGTTGTTTTTGTAACCTGAGACGCTGCTGTATTCCTTGATCACTTCTAAGAGTTTTGCAGTAGAGTCCCTAGTGTTTTCCAGATATACAATCATATCATCTGTGAAGAGTGAAAGTTTGATCTCTTCTGACCCTATATGGATACCCTTGATCGCCTTTTCTTCCCTAATTGCGGTAGCTAAAACTTCCATTACAATGTTAAAAAGCAATGGAGACAATGGGCAGCCTTGTCTGGTTCCTGATCTGAGTGGAAATGATTCCAATTTAACTCCATTCAATATGATATTCGCTGTGGGTTTGCTGTAGATGGTCTCTATCAGTTTAAGAACCTGGCTTATTGTACCCTCAATGAATCCCTAACAATAAAAAAAAAAAAAGTTAAAAAATAAAAATATTAGCAAGAGATTTAACCGCATTCTAAATATGTTTAAATTAAAGGTTGTATATTAAAATGTTAGCAGAGATATATGTTATATAGGCATAAAAATGCATTATTTTTCCAGTAAACCCATTCATTGTCTGTAGTTTAATATAAAGTTAATAAATTATGTAGAAGTGAAAAAAAAAAAAGAAATGTTCCTTCTATACCGATTTTCTTAAGTGTTCTGATCATGAAGGGATGCTGGGTATTATCAAAAGCTTTTTCTGCATCAATTGAGAGAATCATATGGTCTTTGTTTTTTAATTTGTTTATGTGCTGAATTACATTTATAGATTTACGTATATTGAACCAGCCTTCAGACCCTGGGGTAAAACCAACTTGGGCATGATGTATAATTTGTTTGATGTGTTGCTGGATTCTGTTTGTTAGGATCTTGTCGAATATTTTTGCATCTATATTCATTAGTGATATCCATCCATAATTTTCTTTTCTTGTTGGTTCCTTTCCTGGTTGGGGATCAGGGTGATGTTTGCTTCATAGAACGTGTTGGGTAGTCTTCCTTCTTTTTCTACCTTTTGGAACAGGTTGAGTAATATAGGTACTAATTCCTCTTTAAAGATTTGGTAGAATTCTGATGTGAAACCATCTGGTCCCAGGCTTTTCTTTTTAGGGAGGTTTTGTATGTTTGATGCTATTTCCGAACTTGATATGGGCCTGTTCAACATTTCCACTTGATTCTGGCTAAGTCTTAGAAGGTGACGTGCTTCCAAGTATCGGTCAATTTCCTTCAGATTTTCATATTTCTGAGAATAAAGTTTCTTGTAATATTCATTAAGGATTTTTTGGATTTCTGAGGAGTCTGTTGTTATTTCGTCTTTGTCATTTCTGATTGATGAGATTAGAGATTTTACTGTTTTTTTTTCCTGATTAGGTTGGCCAAAGGTTTATCTATTTTATTGACCTTTTCAAAAAACCAGCTTTTTGATTTATTCATCTGTTGTATTATTCTTTTGTTTTCAATTTCATTTAATTCTGCTCTAATTTTGGTTATTTCTTTTCTTCTACTGAGTTTGGGGTTGGAATGTTCTTCCTTTTTCAGTTGCTGTGATATCCCATTAAGTTGTTAACTTCCTCTCTTTCCGTTCTCTTGAGGAAGGCTTGCAAAGCAGGAGGAATTAGGCTACCAGACCTCAGACTATACTAAAAATCGATAGTGATCAAAACAGCATGGTATTGGCACAAAAACAGAGAAGTAGATGTCTGGAACAGAATAGAGAACCAAGAGATGAATCCAGCTCCTTACCGTTATTTAATCTTTGACAAGCCAATTAAAAACATTCAGTGGGGAAAAGGTTCCTTATTTAACAAATGGTGCTGGGTGAACTGGCTGGCAACCTGCAGAAGACTGAAAATGAACCTACACCTTTCACCGTTAACTAAGATAGACTCTCACTGGATTAAAGATTTAAACTTAAGACATGAAACTATAAAAATACTAGAGGAGAGTGCAGGGAAAACCCTTGAAGAAATCAGTCTGGGCGAGTATTTTATGAGGAGGACCCCCTAGGCAATTGAAGCAGCTTCAAAAAATACACTACTGGGACTTGATTAAACTAAAAAGCTTCTGCACAGCCAAGAACACAGTAAGTAAAGCAAGAAACAGTCCTCAGAATGGGAGAAGATATTTGCAGGTTATGTCTGTGACAAAGGTTTAATAACCAGAATCCACAGAGAACTCAAACGCATTAGCAAGAAAAGAACAAGTGATCCCATCGCAGGCTGGGCAAGGGATTTGAAGAGAAACTTCTCTGAAGAAGACAGGCACGCGGCCTTCAGACATATGAAAAAATGCTCATCATCTTTAATCATCAGAGAAATGCAAATCAAAACTACTTTGAGATATCATCTAACTCCAGTGAGACTAGCCTATATCACAAAATCCCAAGACCATAGATGTTGGTGTGGATGTGGAGAAAAGGGAACACTTTTGCACTGCTGGTGGGAATGCAAATTAATACATTCCTTTTGGAAAGAGATATGGAGAACACTTAGAGATCTAAAAATAGATCTGCCATTCAATCCTGTAATCCCTCTACTGGGCATATACCCAGAAGACCAAAAATCACATCATAACAAAGATATTTGTACCAGAGTGTTTATTGCAGCCCTATTCATAATTGCTAAGTCATGGAAAAAGCCCAAGTGCCCATCGATCCACTAATGGATTAATAAATTGTGGTATATGTACACCATGGAATATTATGCAGCCTTAAGGAAAGATGGAGACTTTACCTCTTTCATGTTTACATGGATGGAGCTGGAACATATTCTTCTTAGTAAAGTATCTTAAGAATGGAAGAAAAAGTACCCAATGTACTCAGCCCTGCTATGAAACTAATTTAGGGTTTTCACATGAAAGCTATAACCCAGTTACAACCTAAGAATAGGGAGAAGGGGGAAATGAATGGGAGGGAGAGGGGAGGTGGGTAGAGGGAAGGGGATTGGTGGGATTACACCAGCGGTGCATCTTACAAGGGTATATGTGAAACTTGGTAAATGTGGAATGTTAGTGTCTTGGCACAGTAACTGAGAGAATGCCAGGAAGGCTATGTTAACCAGTGTGATGAAAGTGTGTCAAACGGTCTATGAAGCTAGTGAATGATGCCCCATGATCATATCAATGTACACAGCTATGATTTAATAAAAAAAAAAAAAAGAAAGAAAGAAAAAAAAAGAATCCAATGTACTCAATTCGAATATGAAGGCACGCCCCCCCTTGGGGGTAGGACTATTCTTTGTACCTTCAATGAATCCTAAACAATAAAAAATAGCTATTAAGAGAGGATTTTCAATGTTCTCACTGTAAAGAAATAATAAACATTTGAGATAACAGATATGTCAATTACCCTGATTTTATCATTGCACAATGTATACGCACATCAAAGTAATCACATTGTACCTGTAAATATATATAATTTTATGTGAATTAAAATTTAAATATGATTACAATGCAATAAAATACTAGTTATGGAAAACAATAGCTACCTATATTGAATATTTGCTATGTGTCAATAAATTTGCTGAACAATTTTCATGATCATGATTTTATTCTTCCAAATACCTTTTGATGTTGTTATATTTCCTTGGTCACACAGCTGGATATAGCAGAACTGGGCAGGATCCAAGCCCAGGTTTGTTATTGAGTTTCCAGTCCCAATTTGCAATAAGCAAACTGTAATGTCTTTAAATCTAAGCCATAACCATACCTTAAAATTGGCAGCTAATTTGTTATGACTGCCTTTCCTTCTCACTCTCAGAAGTTAATTCTCAGAAGTTTCTATGTATAGTGCTAGGACAGCAATTCACTGAAAGAAATGTTTTAGATGCCATTTCCCTTTATTTTATTAAGATTTAATGATTTGGGGAAAGAAGCATTTGATAGATGGCAATGAAGTTACATAGAGTGGAAGATTATATGAAGAAGCCTTCTGATTTTAGTTTTTCCAAATCAGTTCCATAGGTTTTCAGTTATTATCAATTAAAAGATTTATAACAATAATTAAAAAGTTCTTTACTCGATCATGGTGACAAAATTTTATAACCTGAAAATGTACAAAAAGTATATTTCCAATTTCTTTTTCTCCTATTAGGGTCCCCTCCATGTGTAATTCATTCAATAAACATTTACTAAGCACTCATCATGAGCCAGTACCCGTCTTGTCTAAGGATATAAATACAACACATGAATATCTCTTGCCCTGAATAAATTATTTGCCAGCTCATGTGACTACATTTTGAAGATAATTTGACTAGTTATACAAGATATTTTAGCAAATTCAATATTTGTGGTTGCAACTATTCCCAAGCACTGAAGGTTCACAGACCAGGATAATTTATTATTTTGCATAAGCATAGATTGAATTGCTCAGGCTTTGGAGCTGGTTTGAGAAAAGAAGCAGATCACAGATCTAGCAGTTGAGGGATCTGAGAATCTTACATCTCAGAATCTATACATCATCATAACTCTGAGGCTCACAACCCACATTATGTAATAAAGCTTTATATTTGAAAAGAAATCCAATGGCAGTGCTTGCGATGGGCGTGAGGAATATGTGTAGCAGTCTAAAACATGTTGCTTTACAGAATGTGGAGATATTGGATAATTTAAGAAGTAGCATGTCACGTTCCTTTCTGGGCTTGCTTATGTGACAGCAAAGTTCCACTGCTATAATATACCTAAACAAATGACTTTCAAGCTTTATTTTTTTAATCTATGACCTATGTAAGGAATTTTCTTTACTTCTACAATCTAATAAACACACACACACAAACACATGGATGAAATAAAATTTCAATCACATAATACTTGCCTTTACTCTACATCATATACTCTGATATTTTCCTCACCTTTCTGTTTTTATATTTCATTTAAAAAATGCTGATTGTGACCTACTAAATCTATTTTATGACCTGCTAGTGGTTTGCAACACCTAGTATGAAAAACACTGATCCATATTAACAGTATGAATGAACAAGAGAATAAACAGTTTAGTTGATGAAGGTATTTCAGCTGGTGGTCTAACCTGAATTCATTTTAGTGGTACTATAAAGTACTTTAATCCTATGTTTATAGAATTATTAAGGGTCTTATGGGGTCACTTAAATATTTTATTTATTCTCTATTGCACTATATGGGATAAATTATATAATACAGTTAGTTATACTTGTGAATATAGGGGTTTGCAGAGGTCTCAGTAGAAAGCAAAGTATAAGTGCTATAAATAAAATGCCTGAAGTGTACAGATGAGTGAAGGATTATGTTTGACTAAGTGCTCTATGAATGTAACATTTGTATTGGCTAGAACTTCCAGCACTATGTTGAATAGTAAAGGTGATAGAGGACAACCTTGTCTTGTTCCAGTTCTAAGAGGAAAAGCATCACAAGACTGGTGAAGCATGAATCCTATGTACTCAATTTTGATATGAGGACAATTAATGACAATTAAGGTTATGGGGCGGGGAGAAAAAGCAGAGAGAGGAAAGGTGGGAGGGGGCGGGGCCTTGGTGCATGCCACACCTTCTGGGGGCAAGACATGATTACAAGAGGGACTTTACCTAACAAATGCAATCAGTGTAACTTGGCTTATTGTACCCTCAATGAATCCTCAACAATAAAAAAAAAAAAAAAAAAAAAAAAAGGAAAAAAAAGACTTTAAAGC
This sequence comes from Nycticebus coucang, assembly GCF_027406575.1. Classification (NCBI taxonomy): domain Eukaryota; kingdom Metazoa; phylum Chordata; class Mammalia; order Primates; family Lorisidae; genus Nycticebus; species Nycticebus coucang. The sequence goes on along the minus strand of NC_069796.1, from coordinate 44,057,579 downwards.
TAGACATCAAGTATATTTTCTAAAAAAGAAAGTAACATTTGGTTTGAGTTTGAAAGATGAGTTTAATAGGTGGAGATCAGGGAAGGGCAGTTCACATAGGAAAGACATGGTCTACTTGGGAGAACAGTGAGTAGACAGTATCTAAAGAGGCATGGACACAACAACTAAGAAAATGCCAGGAAGGCTGTGTTAACCAGTGTGATGAAAATGTGTCAAACGGTCTATGAAACCAGTGTTTGATGCCCCATGATCTCATGAATGTACACAGCTATGATTTAATAAAAAAAAAAAAAAAAAAAAAAAAAAGAAGAAGGAATTCTGATAAAAAAAGACTTCCTTTCTGTTTCTCAATAAAACTTCTTAAACAAGAAAAAAAAAATAGTATGGAGAGTTTCACAGGGGAGCCTGGAGGGAGTTGTTCTGGAGCATGTGCAGAACACTTAAGGAGGGGGCAGGGTTCAATTTCTTGGGGTTTCTCTCTTGGACCCTAAGGAGTATCATATTCAGATCACAGCCTTGTTTCCTGCGGAAACCGACCTAAAGACAGCAGTGTCCACGCAGCGTGCATGGGAGTGGCCAGACAGGAGCAGCTTAACTAGCAGTGTTCGCAGCCCGAGCTGGGTGTGGAGAGGAGGAGAGTGAGGAGCAGGGCAGGGGTGCGGTGTGTGCCACAGGAAGGTACCACCTCCGGGACAAGGTGAGAAGTGCTGCTTGAATTAGACCAGTAACGAAGCCGCTGAAATCCAAGTTGGCATAAGTCAATACTAAACCTTCATTACTTACAAATTCAGTCATCAAAAGAGAAGTTAAGGCCAAGAGGAGATTGTCAACGGAAACTGAACAACTCTGGTTAGCTTTCATATCTTTTGACTTCTGTAAGGATTCTTACACTTCCTTCCGACTCCACATTACCAAATTTGCATATCAATTTACTACTTACTGCTTAGAACCCTGAATCGCCCCTTGTCTTGTCAACAAATTGTGACTCCATTTTCCAGATTTTCATTCCAATACAAAGGATCAAACAATGATAAATAAAAGCTGTATTTTTATCTTTAAAATAAATAAATAAATAAAGAGGCATGGAGGAAGATATGTAGCGAGGACTAGTTAAGTGAGATTGAAATAGAAGACAGCAACATCAGAGCCTATCACTTCATTTACACCATGGAACTGAAGGTCTCGTCCATTGAGCAAATGGACAAGCTAGATAGACATGGCTTATTTTATTATAATTTGACAGAATAAGATTCTGCAGTATCTTTGGTTGAACATTTGTATTGTTTCCAATTTTTACTTTTAAAACAATTCTATAATAGACATCCTTATAACACAAACTTTTTATTTGTATTGAATACTTTTCAAATAAGTAAATAGAAGTAAATTAGTTTAAAAAAGCTATAAAGTGGGTATAAGCTTTTTAAACAGTATTGCTAAATATGAAAGAAATATAAATATACCTCACTTCTCATGCAGGATTTTACAATTTGTACTTTATCAAGCAGATTATGAAGGTTTATTTCTTTTTGTACTTACCAACCTCAGCTTTAATAATGTGCTAGAGCTTAGTAATTTGAGAGCTAAAAAATGCTATTAACATTGAGTATGTATTGTTTTTTAACAGGGCTGTAACATTATCTTATATATATATACACAAACATACACATATATACACACACACATATATGAAAGAGTCCATTTTTCTTTCTTTTGAAACTGGCTGTTCTTGATCTTTGTTTACTTTACAACTCTGATATTAATAAATTTATTATTGTTTACTTTTTTATTTTTAAATTTTTTTATTTCAAAATATTAATTGGGGGTACATGTGTTTTCATTACATGGGCATCTTATAGAGATGCTAACGTTAGTGCTTTTGATATGCCCATCACCAGAATAGGGTTCAATGTACCCAATAAGTAAGTTTTTATCCCATGTTCATGTTTATCCCTTCTGCCGTGCCCCCTTCTTAGTTTCTCTCATTCTTTCTATCACTTTCTGCCCATGTGTACCCATCTCTTAGCTCTCACTTAAAAGTGAGAACACGGTGTTTAGTTTTCCATTCTTAACATACTTCACTCCATGTTGCTGAAAATGACATTATTTCATTCCTTTTTATGGCTGACTTGTACCCCATGGTATGTGTATACCACATTTTCTTTTTTTTATTGTTGGGGATTCATTGAGGGTACAATAAGCCAGGTTACACTGACTGCAATTGTTAGGTAAAGTCCCTCTTGCAATCATGTCTTGCCCCCATAAAGTGTGACACACACCAAGGCCCCGCCCCCCTCCCTCCATCCCTCTTTCTGCTCCCCCCCATAACCTTAATGGTCATTAATTGTCCTCATATCAAAATTGAGTACATACGATTCATGCTTCTCCATTCTTGTGATGCTTTACTAAGAATAATGTCTTCCACGTCCATCCAGGTTAATACGAAGGATGTAAAGTCTCCATTTTTTTTAATGGCTGAATAGTATTCCATGGTATACATATACCACAGCTTGTTAATCCATTCCTGGGTTGGTGGGCATTTAGGCTGCTTCCACATTTTGGCGATTGTAAATTGAGCTGAAATAAACAGTCTAGTACAAGTGTCCTTATGATAAAAGGATTTCTTTCCTTCTGGGTAGATGCCCAGTAATGGGATTGCAGGATCAAATGGGAGGTCTAGCTTGAGTGCTTTGAGGTTTCTCCATACTTCCTTCCAGAAAGGTGGTACCAGTTTGCAGTCCCACCAGCAGTGTAAAAGTGTTCCCTTCTCTCCACATCCACGCCAGCATCTGCAGTTTTGAGATTTTGTGATGTGGGCCATTCTCACTGGGGTTAGATGATATCTCAGAGTTTTTGATTTGCATTTCTCTAATATATAGAGATGATGAACATTTTTTCATGTGTTTGTTAGCCATTCATCTGTCATCTTTAGAGAAAATTCTATTCATGTCTCTTGCCCATTGATATAAGGGATTGTTGGCGTTTTTCATGTGTATTAATTTGAGTTCTCTATAGATCCTAGTTATCAAGCTTTTGTCTGATTGAAAATATGCAAATATCCTTTCCCATTGTGTAGGTTGTCTCTTTGCTTTGGTTATTGTGTCCTTAGCTGTACAGAAGCTTTTCAGTTTAATGAAGTCCCATTTGTTTATTTTTGTTGCTGTTGCAATTGCCATGGCAGTCTTCTTCATGAAGTCTTTCCCCAGGCCAATATCTTCCAGTGTTTTTCCTATGCTTTCTTTGAGGATTTTTATTGTTTCATGCCTTAAATTTAAGTCCTTTATCCATCTTGAATCAATTTTTGTGAGTGGGGAAAGGTGTGGGTCCAGTTTCAGTCTTTTACATGTAGACATCCAGTTCTCCCAACACCATTTATTGAATAGGGAGTCTTTCCCCCAAGGTATGTTCTTGTTTGGTTTATCAAAGATCAGGTGGTTGTAAAATGTTAGTTTCATTTCTTGGTTTTCAATTCAATTCCAAGTGTCTATGTCTCTGTTTTTGTGCCAGTACCATGCTGTCTTGAGCACTATGGCTTTGTAGTACAGACTAAAATCTGGTATGCTGATGCCCCCAGCTTTATTTTTGTTACAGAGAACTGCCTTAGCTATACGGGGTTTTTTCTGGTTCCATACAAAACGCAGAATCATTTTTTCCAAATCTTGAAAGTACAATGTTGGTATTTTGATAGGAATGGCATTGAATAGGTAGATTGCTTTGGGAAGTATAGACATTTTAACAATGTTGATTCTTCCCATCCATGAGCATGGTATGTTCTTTCATTTGTTAATATCCTGTGCTATTTCCTTTCTGAGGATTTCATAGTTTTCTTTATAGAGGTCCTTCACCTCCTTCGTTAGGTATATTCCTAGGTATTTCATTTTCTTTGAAACTATGGTGAAGGGAGTTGTGTCCTTAATTAGCTTCTCATCTTGACTGTTATTGGTGTACACAAAGGCTACTGACTTGTGGACATTGATTTTATATCCTGAAACATTACTGTATTTTTTGATGACTTCTAGGAGTCTTGTGGTTGAGTCCTTGGGGTTCTCTAAGTATAAGATCATGTCGTCAGCAAAGAGGGAGAGTTTGACCTCCTCTGCTCCCATTTGGATTCCCTTTATTTCTTTGTCTTGCCTAATTGTATTGGCTAGAACTTCCAGCACTACGTTGAATAGTAAAGGTGACAGAGGACAACCTTGTCTGGTTCCAGTTCTAAGAGGAAAAGCTTTCAGTTTTACTCCATTCAGTAAAATATTGGCTGTGGGTTAGTCATAGATAGCTTCAATCAGTTTTAGAAATGTGCCACCTATGTTCTTCAGTGTTCTAATTAGAAAAGGATGCTGGATTTTATCAAATGCTTTTTCTGCATCTATTGAGAGGATCATGTGATCTTTATTTTTGCCTCTGTTAATATGGTGGATAACGTTTATAGACTTGCGTATGTTAAACCAGCCTTGCATCCCTGGGATGAAGCCTACTTGATCATGATGAATGACTTTTTTGATGATAAGCTGTAATCTATTGGCTAGGATTTTGTTGAGAATTTTCGCGTCTATGTTCATGAGTGAGATTGGTCTGAAATTCTCCTTTTTGTTTGGGTCTTTTCCTGGTTTTGGTATCAGGGTGATGTTGGCTTCATAGAATGTGTTGGGGAAGATTCCTTCTTCCTCAATTTTTTGGAATAATTTCTGCAGTACAGGAATAAGCTCTTCCTTGAAGGTTTGATAGAATTCTGGAGTGAAGCCATCTGGACCAGGGCATTTTTTGGTTGGAAGCTTTTTTATTGTTTCTTTGATCTCAGTGCTTGAAATTGGTCTGTTCAGGAGCTCTATTTCTTCCTGGCTGAGTCTAGGGAGAGGGTGTGATTCCAAATATTGATCCATTTCTTTCACATTGTCAAATTTCTGGGCACAGAGTTTCTGGTAGTATTCAGAGATGATCTTTGTATCTCTGTGGGATCAGTTGTTATTTCCCCTTTATCATTTCTGATTGAGGTTACTAGAGATTTTACTTTTCTATTCCTCGTTAGTCTGGCCAATGGTTTATCTATTTTATTTATGTTTTCAAAAAACCAACTCCTTGTTTCATTAATTTTCTGAATGATTTTTTTGTTTTCAATTTCATTGACCTCTGATTTGATTTTGGATATTTCTTTTCTTCTACTGAGTTTAGGCTTAGATTGTTCTTCTTTTTCCAATTCCATAAGATCTCTTGTGAGATTGTTGATGTGCTCTCTTTCTGTTTTTCGAATGTAGGCATCTAAAGCGATGAATTTTCCTCTCAAAACTGCTTTTGCAGTATCCCACATGTTTTGGTAGCTTGTGTCTTCATTGTTGTTATGCTCAAGGAAGTTAATGATTTCCTGTTTTATTTCTTCCCTCAGTCATCTGTTATTAAACAGAAGATTGTTTAGTTTCCATGCCTTTGGGTGGAGTCAAGCATTTTTGTTAGAGTTGAGTTCCACCTTTAGTGCCTTATGGTCTGAGAAGATACGAGGTAAAATTTCAATTCTTTTGATTCTGTTGATAATTGTTTTGTGTCCCAGGATATGATCAATTTTGGAGAATGTTCCATGGGGTGATGAGAAGAATGTATATTCTTTATCTTTGGGATGGAGTGTTCTATATGCGTCTATCAAGCACAGTTGTTCTAGGGTCTCATTTAAGTCTCTTATATCCTTGTTTAATTTCTGTTTAGAGGATCTGTCCAGCTCTGTAAGAGGAGAGTTAAGGTCCCCTGTTATTATGGTATTATCAGATATCATATTGCTCAGACTGAGTAAGGTCTGTTTCAAGAATCTGGGAGCATTTACATTGGGTGCATAGATATTTAGAATTGAAATGTCTTCTTGTTGTATTTTTCCCTTGACCAATATAAAGTGACCATCTTTGTCTTTTTTGACTTTAGTTGCTTTAAATCCACATGTATCTGAAAATAAGATTGCAACTCCTCTTTTCTTCTGAATTCCATTTGCCTGAAAAATTGTCTTCCAACCCTTGACTCGGAGCTTTAATTTGTCTTTTGAAGCCAGGTGTGTTTCTTGCAGACAGCAAATGGATGGCTTGTGTTTTTTAATCCAGTCAACCAATCTATGTCTCTTCCGTGGGGAATTCAAGCCATTAACATTTATTGAGATAATTGATAAGTTTGGTAGTATTCTATTCATCTTATTTTGTGAGCGTCCATTGCTTAGTTTTATCTTTTGCATCAGTGTGGAGGTTAGGTTCTGTCCTTTAATTTCTGAGTTCTTACTTTGCTGCTGATCCATTGTGGTGGTCATTGTGCAGAACAGGTTGAAGTATTTCCTGTAGAGCTGGTCTTGTTGTGGCGAATTTCCTCAATGTTTGTATATCCGTAAATGATTTGATTTCTCCATCAATTTTGAAGCTTAGCTTAGCAGGGTACAGAATTCTGGGCTGGAAATTGTTCTGTTTAAGTAGATTAAAGGTAGATGACCATTGTCTTCTTGCTTGGAAAGTTTCATTAGAGAAGTCTGCGGTCACTCTGATGGATTTGCCCCTGTAGGTCAACTGGCGCTTACTCCTGGCAGCTTGCAGAATCTTTTCTTTTGTCTTGACTTTGGACAGGTTCATAACAATGTGTCTTGGAGAAGCTCGGTTAGAGTTGAGGCGACCTGGGGTCCGATATCCCTCTGAAAGCAGTGTATCAGAATCTTTGGTGATATTTGGGAAATTTTCTTTTATAATAGTCTCTAGTATGGCTTCCATTCCTCTGGGGCATTCTTCTTCCCCTTCTGGAATTCCTATAACTCGTATGTTGGAACGCTTCAGAAAGTCCCATAACTCTGACAGTGAACGTTCTGCTTTCTCTCTCTTCTTTTCTGCCTCTTTTACTATCTGAGTTATCTCAAAAACTTTGTCTTCTACCTCTGAAATTCTTTCTTCTGCATGGTGTAACCTGTTGCTGATACTTTCCATTGCATCTTTAAGTTCCCTGATTTACTGTTTCATTTCCTTCAGCTCTGCTATATCCTTTTTATATTCTTCATATCGTTCATCTCTGATTTGATTCTGTTTTTGGATTTCCTTTTGGTTATTTTCCACTTTATTAGCAGTTTCCTTCATTGTTTCCATCATTTCTTTCATTGTTTTCAACATGTGTATTCTAAATTCCCTTTGTGTCATTCCTAACATTTCTGTATAGGTGGAATCCTCTGCAGTAGCTACCTCATGGTCCCTTGGCAGGGTTGTTCTGGACTGGTTCTTCATGTTGCCTGGAGTTTTCTGCTGATTCTTCCTCATGGGTGATTTCTTTTATCTGTTTCCTTGCCCTAATTTTCCTTTCACTTCCTCTTTGTGTTTAAGTTCTTGTGCCTGTGGAAGTTGCGGGCGGGTTTAGACGGATTGAACACACGCGGCCACTTGCCGGTTTTCCACTGTTTTAGTCCTCCTCTTGGGGTCCAGACGTCTCTCACTGACTCCCTGTATCCTCTCAGGGGTGATGGTAGGCAGATCCCACCAGCCAGAGATGCCTGGAGTCCTATATCGCCAGACTCACTGTGCCCAGATGCAAGGAAGCTGTTACTCGGCTGCCATCTTGCTCCGCCTCCATACCACATTTTCTTTATCCACTTATTAATTGAAAGAGATTTAGTTTGATTTCACATTTTTGCCATTGTGATTGTGCTGTGATAAACATTCAAGTGGAGGTGCCTTTGATTAAATTAATTTATTTTTCTGAGTAGATACCCAGCAGTGGAATTTCTGGATCAAATGGTAGGTCTACATTTATTTCTTTGGGAAGTCCTCATACTGTTTTCTGTAGAGGTTGTACTAATTTGAAGTCCTACCAAAAGTGTGCAAGTATTCTGTTCTCTCTGCACTGATACCACCTTCTATTGTTTCTTTTTAATTATGGTCCTTTTGATAGAAGTAAGGTGGTATCTCGTTGTAGTTTTAATTTACATTTTCCTGATGATTTTTATGTTGAATATTTTAAATATGTTTCTTGGCCATTTGTCTATCTTCTTTCAGAAAATTAGAAAATCTAGAGTAATGGATACCATATTGGAAACAAAAATCTCCCAAGGCTGAATTATTAAGAAACAAATACCCTGAACAGACCAATAATGAGCAGTGAGATTTAAGTGATAAAAAAAAAAAAATCTTCTGATAAACAAAAAAGCCCCAGAGTGGACAGATTCATTTATAGCTGAATTCTATCAGACCTACAAAGAATAGGTACCTATCCTACAGAAATCATTTCATAACATTGAAAAGGAGGGTATCTTCCCCAACTAATTCGAGCAATAACTTTGATACTAAAGACAGGAAATGACGCAACAAAACAAGAAAACTATAGACCAATATTTCTTATGAACAAAGATGCAAAAATGTTCAACAAAATACTAATATACTGAATTCAACAGCACATCAAAAAGACTATCTACCATGATAAAAATGGGTCTTATCTCAGGGATGCAAGAATGATAATATATGCAGAAAAATTGTGAATCATCACATAAACAGAAGCAAAAACAAAGAACACGTGATAATCTTGATAGATGCAGAAAAATTTGATAAAATTCAGCACCCTTTCATGATAAAAGCCCTCAACAAACTAGGCACATAAAGAACCTACCTCAAAATTGTAAAAGCTATACATAAGAAATCCACAGCAAACCTTATACTGAATGATAAAAAGTTGAACACATTCTCCCTAAGAACTGTTACAAGACAAGCATGTCTCCTACCACCACTTCTATTCAAAATAGTATTGGAATTCTTAGCCAGAGCGTTGAGGCAAGAGAAGAAAATTAAAAGAATCCAAATCAGAAAAGGGGAGTTCAAACTATCCCTGTTTGCTGACAATATGATATTGTATTTAGAAAACCCTAGAGACTCCACCAAAAGACATGTGGAATTGATAAATAACTTCAGTGAAGTTTCAGGTTATAAAATCAATGCATACAAATCAGTAGCATTTTTACATACTAATAACAGTCTAGAGAAGAGCCAAATCAAGGACTCAATGCTATTCATAGTAGCTACAAAGAAAATAAAATACCTAGGAATATGCTTAACAAAGGACTCTAACAACCTCTTAGGACAACTCTGAAACTGGTGAAAGAAATTGCAGATGACCCAAACGGAAAAACATCCATAATAAATATTAACTACTTTTATTCTTATTAAACTTCTTTTTTGTTAGCATTAATTACAGTATTTGGAAACATACTAGGTGCTTAATAAACATAACAAGCAATAATAATAGTCAATTCTATTGGATTGATAATATAGTAAAAATAGAAACAGTGTTTATTAGTGTTTTCAATATAGAATTTAACAAAAGCTAAATCAAAGCTTTGTTTATCCCCTTTCGACTGCATCCCATTTCCATGTCATTTAAGGTGTAAATAGTGCTAAACACAACAAAGTTTCAAGTCACAGGTACAGGCTGAAAATAGATATTTTACAAGTCACATTTTCCTTCTCTTAGTAAACAAACAATAACTAAATAGAAGTACTTTTCAAAATATGAGCTCCTTCCCATGTAAAATTCATGACGTCTACACTGGTAAATATGTGAAAGCCTTTTTCAAGATAAGATCCTAGTGATATAATAAAGTGAACCCCCAAACTGGGATCTGGCCTGAAGGTGAAGTGGCTGTTTCACTTTGCACAGGACAGAATTCAAAAGTTAGCTGACAGAGCAAAGCAAAAGCAACTTTATTTAAGTAACATAGAAGGCTTATTACTTCAGGTAGGGTAGCAGCTATCTCTCCAGAGTGACAGGAAGTAGTCCTTTGTGAGTTTCTAGAGTCTTATTTTATATTACTTAATTTTATGTTCAGTAGAGGCAGAATTATTGATAAGATTTCTGGGAAAGGGACAATGAGTTTCCCTTCCAGAAAGAAGAGGGTCTCTCTTCTTTCTAAATCTGGGAGTTGTCACAACATTTAGAAAATGTTGTTGATGGAATTTCTTTCTGCAGAACGTTCCTGGTCTCAGAGATTTGAAAAATGAACCCACAGACCACAGAGATCAGTGATAAGATAGGCTTTATTAGATAGGATGGAATAGAAGGAAAGAAAGGCACTAGAACCTCTGGCAGAGAGTGAGAAACCCAAGTGGAAAGTCCCTGCTGGGTGTTTTTGTCTAGGGGGTATATACTGTTTTGTAAATAGGGAGATCTTGAGAATTATATTTGGCTGGGACTTGGCAGACTTCAGTGTTGGTTAGCGAATGTATGAGTGTATTAACAAATGGATATAGTCCTTCCAGCTCTGGGCAAAAGAAGCAGGAAGTCTATTCCAGAAGAGATCCAGCTTACATGAAATACTGGAAAAACTGCTTTTCTCCTGTCTTGCTTGTATTCAGAGAGTGCAATTTGGAGAGAAAAAGTCTGTTTGCTTAGGCCTGGAAAACAGGGGACCTTGTCTAGTCCTAAACGAGGAGAACCCTGTATCACTATCATGGTTATGATGAGTTTTTTTTATTTTTGTTTATTTTTTTTTTTAATTTGCTAATGTATTATAACTAGCACATTATGAGCTGTGAGGGTAGTCTGAGGTGTTTTTTATTGCTATCTGGGATCCAGCTGGTTTTGACTGTTTCTCTACCATCTCCTGTTTCATCAAAGAACTTGGTTTGGGTCTTAGGACTCTTTATTAAGCAGAACCTGCTGGTTCCCTATCTCACTGGAATGATATGTTCCAAAAAATTCCCCACATTTCAATTTGGAATTCTGCATCAAGGACTGAATTATCCAATAGAAGTTTATGGCATTTCCTCTATGATAAAATCTATTGTTAGGCTCTGACTGATAGGGCCAAAGTAGGGACCCACCCAAATAAAACCATCCTGCCCAGGAAGGAATGAGTGACTGAATGTCCTACCCAGGAAGAAATGAATGCACGATCCCTACCCCTCCAAACTTTTATATTTCCATCCACTTTAGGCACATGCTGACTTCCTTTTTGAACTCAGGTCACTCACACCAGAGTGGAATAAAAGCCACATTGCCCACACAAAACCTGGACTTCAATTTCCTTCTGTTCGCGTCTGGGAATAATTTCTCATTTTTGGTCCTTACCCTCTCACTGACTTTCACCAAACTTGGAATTCTTAGAATCACCTCAAGCAGACTTTTCCCCCTGTACCTTGTTTTGTAGCACTATCAGTTGAACATATAGAGAACTTTTAAAGAATGCTTTCAGGGAAAGCTAAACAATTTCTTACAACTGCAAGGAAAGTTTTCTCTTTTGATGGATAATGGCTTTGGAGAGTCATGAAATCAAACAGATTGCTTTTCTTTATTCCTTTATTTATTTTGCTGGACCTGTACAATAAAAAGACGTGACAAAATCTATTTTTAATCATTTTCCAATCCCTCTTTGCATTAATGAGAATCACTCCCACTCAGGTGATATTCTTTCTTTAGATTGTTCTGCTTTCTAAAGCAGTTTCTGGCCAACAGTTACTATGGATCCATAAGTAATGCCACTTTAATACTTTCTTATTGATCTAGACATAGCTGAAGTTTGACTGTGTGTCTGCTGGTCCCAAATCATATTCTCATCAATAAGAATCTTTCTCTGTATCTTTCACTTACTTTCTTCACATGTAAAGATAAAGTGGCAGATAAATTACCCTTGCCTAACTGTTTCTGTGTCTTTAATTTCCTGACTTACTTTTTGAAGACAGACAGCTTTCCATTTTCTTTAACATTTTTCCCTCTGGAGAAGGAAATCGAAAAGAAATTCTCTCCTGTGAGATGTTGCTGTCTATTTTCTTTCCCCTCTTTTCATCTGTATTTTACTTGCATTAGCTTTTTTAGACTTGAAGCAATCTTCTCATATGTAGTTCTTTTACAGTATTTTTTCCCATGTCAGTTTTGTTGAGATATAACTTACCTACCAGGAAATTTACCCTCTTTCCTAATAATTTTAAAAGTAAGTAAAATAAAGAAGTAAGAGGACAAGTATCTCTTTGTTCACATAATTTTTTATTTCCACCTATTATTTGCTCCTTAGTAAAAAATAAAACCTACTTTTGATATTTGCATAGGTTTTTTTATTTTTATTTTTACAGTATTTTTTGCCAACTTCTATATTTTTTCACCTTGGATCAATAATTTCTCTGGTCTATGGCATGCCTTTCTCTCTAGTAAATATTTGTTTATTTATTCACTATTATTGTACCTCAGAAAATCGGATTTTGGAAGAACCCAGATAATTTTATAAATTTCTATGAATTTGTCACTGAGATATTTGGTATAGTGTTAGCTGTATGTACTATGTGCACTGACACAGTGAAAGGAGTCTGTGAAAAGCAGAAAGAAGCTCCCATCTATTATTCAAAGAGACTCTCTGAAAAGCAAGGAGCATCCCTGAGGGAAAGAGTTAAAATTAACAAAACAAAGCAGAGTGACAGACAGGATTAACAGAGGAATGAACTTGTCAAAGGGCAGACAGAACCACAGGGCAGAGGGCACCCACATGTATGGAGAAAGGGAGCAATGAAAAGGGAAGTCCTCTTTCCTGCAGAGTGAATGATGCTGTGTCTGACACTAATTTTAGAATTACCACCTTCCCTGACAGATGTTGACCTTTCACCAGGATCTTATCCAAGTGCCAGCCAGGACTAGGGTAGGAGACTATGATGCTACCAGGAATACTGGCTTTGAATGATTTAAGGGTGTTGCTGTGACTATGGAGTTTGGTTTCTGGCCTGCTTTCCACCCCATGGGAAGCAATAAAGATGTAAAGTAGAGATTAAGTAAGAATATCAAACTAGATAAAGGTAACTTTAAGGTATATAAGAAGTAAAGATTTGAGCAGACGTTGGTGAGTTGCTTCCACCACGTCTCTACTGTTGAGCCTTGTCTTAACTTTGTAGAGCTTTTTTATGTCTTTCAATAATCTCTGAATACTCTAACATGGCATGTACTCATTATTTCATCCTGGTTGTCCCATCTGCTTGGAAGAGATGTGTCAACTGAGAGCCTCTAGGCAGGGACCCCTCTGGTGTGGCTTGAAGGGCCTCCCTGGAAGGTATGTGGACAGATTGCCATGAAGGTGGCAGGAAGCCTTTTCTCTGGTTCTCTTTTAACAAGAGATAGTTGCTTCCATAGTGGAATTAGTCCTAAGCCAGGAGCTTATATTGGTCCATCTTAGTCTGTTTTTGTGGCTCTGTGTTCATTAGTAGTATGTCTTTCAATTCTTTGTCTGACCACCCAAGGATCCAGTCTGTAAAGTTCCAGCATGCTTACAAGAATATCTAAGATACCAAGCATGGCACAATGCTAGTCACAGAACAAAAGTAAATTAATGCAAAAATATGCAATATAGTCTAATTAAAATATGTACTGGGAATTGTTAGTAGGTAAAAGAATGATGGTTACTAGAAAATACCGATTTTTCACAGGATACTAACTTAAAAATAATTCTAGGCTTGGTGAAGTTTTTGGCTTCATGTGTATGTCAACCAAATCACAGGAGGAAAGTAGAATATATGCCCTGGAATCCATCACTTCATTAATTAAGGAACTAGGTATGAAGTACTTGTTATTGCTGGAGTCTGAGTCTAGGCATGAGAATTGTAGCTAATGAAGACTGGCAAGTTCTGAATTCTAGTTTGAGCTTTCTAAAACTATAGTCATTACTCATACATGACTATTTAAATGTAAATACATTAAAATGAAATGAAATTAAAAATTGAGTCCCTCAGTTGCATTAACCACATTTCAAGTGCTTGATAGCTACATATGGGCAGTGGATATCATATTTGACAGAGCAGATACAGAGCATTTTCAACATAAAGAAAGTTCTATCAGAAAGGACTGTCTTTAAGATCATGTTTTTATTTTTTTGGAAGTTTGATGATGATTAATCTTAAACACAGAGGAAAGTAAAGACATTTATGTAATTACTACCATGATAAAATACATGTTACTTGCCATATTTGTCCCGGCTGACTCTTTTATAAAAATACCCTTCCTTCTCCTCCTCCCTTCCATCTCTCCCTAAAGGTAACCATTACCCCAAAGATGGTGTAAATCTCTCACAAGCACATTTTTGAAACTTTATTACATATAAGGGCATATGGATAAACAATATAAACTATTATTTTTTGTTTTGCAATGTTTTACAAGAATTGTGTCAGCTATTTGCAACTTACTTTTTTGATTGTTGTGGTTTCCATTTAACATTTTATTCTGAGATTTAACTGTGATGGTGCATGTAATTCCCCCATGCATTTCTATAATTCTGTCTATTCATCTGACCTACAGTGTTTTCTGTACAGAAAAAATCACTATGTTTTCATCCATTTTTTGAGTGAGAAACTGTTAGGAGCTTTCCTGCTGAGGTCTACATTCTAAACATTTTACAGGCTCTGTTGGACAGCCCAACCTCTGCACAAGGCTTGATTAGAGTTAAGCAGCCCACAGATTCTAAATCTTTTAAGAAAGTACACTGCAAAAGATGGGAAGGCAGCTTCGCTCCATGGTGCTGTTTGATGCCCATCAAGGCCTTGCTTCAGACCTCTGCGAGGTCTTCTATTTACACTCTGATTAAGAGCATGGGGCAGGTACCCAGTGACCCCGTGGACCCTGCACATCTGACTGAATGGATGCTCCTCTCTGGTATCTTGCTTATTGACTCTTTCCTAAATAAATGGGTCTCTATGTAAATCAAGCCCTCAAAAGATAACTTGCTAAACACATGCACTCATTTTTTTGAGGGGGAAAAATAAGTTACTAAATTTGTGTCAAAATTTCTACTCTACTGGAATATATTTAGCTGCTATCTTTTGATGTTCTGATCTCATAAATTTAAAAGCAACTCTTGGATCCCAGCGAGAGAGACAGGCAGCAAACATTAGGTCTATTTTTCTTTCCCTTTGCCTCCTTCTCCCAAAAGACTCTGTCCTTTATGGAATGTGAAAGCAGCCTGGAGATTTTTAAGACTTTCAATGTAATGTTGACTCTATGTTCTTTGTCCTGGAAGTTTAAAGTCTGCCTTTCTAATACTTTCCTCAGTATAAACCAAACTTGTTTCTCACCTACAAGACTTCTCTTGCACAATTTCAAAGACAGGACAACTTTGAAAATACTTATGTATTTCATTCCTACATTTCAAGCATTTCTACATTTTAGATTATTAGTTTAGAAAAGAACATTAGAAATTGGTCATTTCAACAAATTGAAGATTCAGAGGGGCTTCCATGAAGGATCATCAAAACTGACCTAAGGGTCATCTTCACAGATAGTATATTTAGGAAGCCCACATAAAATGTATTAGAAAAGTAATTATTCGACTCAATTCAGTGTAAATAGTCAGTACATGTCATCTTATGTGTTTCCTTATGGCTGGGAAGTATTTTTTTTTTCCTAGAACAGCATTATTTTCTTTTGTCCCAATAAAATATAACTCAAAGTGTAATGCAGGTAGTGGAACTTGCAGTTCTCCTTACTCAGACGTAGAAAGCATGAATTCTGAGGAATACGATATTAGTGTTTGAAATACAAATTGAGCACCTATTGGACTTTTCTTTTTCGTCGTCTGATGGAATGGTTATCCTAAATAACTTTACAAATGAAAATAGATAAAAATTCTGGCTAAAATACCCACCACTGACATAGAAATAAGACAACATATCTTTTGAGGTAAGCTAGCATTTAAAATAAATAAATTTCAGCTCAAGAGCATATGATGAACCTTAGTGATTTTAGGATTCTATTTTAATAGAATGCAGAACATAAGAGATCAGAAATAAAGGCTAGGGCCATTATAAAGTGGGCACATATTAGGAAACCCCAATATAAATCTGGGAATCCAAAGAACTGTTCCAAAATAAAAGTGAACAATAAATAAATTCACTACCTACAAGACCACATGGAAACTTGTCTCATTTGAACTTCACACTGGTTGGAGGGAAAATGAAACTTCCCTTGAGAATTGATAAATATTCAACTACCTTTACTTAGGTTTAGAGCCACAATTGCTGTCACCTTGAATAGCATAAATCACCTTAAGTAGATAATTCTAAGTAAGTAATACCTCAAGGTAACTGGTAAAATCAAATGCAAGTTTCTTAGGAGAAATCTACTTTTAGCTTATGCTTCAAACAATTACTGCAGGAGCTTTTCCAAGAAATATGATGTCACAATATAAAATTATATATTATATAGGCGAACAAGGCTCCATTAATCAGAGCCAAAAGAAACAGCAGAGAGCAGAATCCTGCTCCAAGTCTTCATTAATGAAATTATCAAATATAGATTATAAAATGAATATTTTAACCTAGAAACAACAGAAAGGATTGACATCATGAATAAGGGGAAAAAAGATTATAAAACAACAAAGCATATATGAAAATAAGTTTCAGATATATTACACACGATACATAAAATTTTAAAAGTACTATAAATGAAAGTTTATAAGAACAGATTATATTCTGTGGAAAATAAAAGTAGTGATCTGGAGGAAAGATCCAAAGAAATACAGCATATGTTTCTAGAGATAAAGCAACTGAAAAATGTTTTTAAAGTATCAGGAAGCCAATAAAATATGTGATCAACATATCTAATATATATACAGACCATATATATATAGTTTAAAAAGTGAGAATGGGGAGAACTGAGGAGAAGTAATGTTCCAAATGATAATGATGGAATTTTTCAAAATTGTTGAAAGGCATTAAAGTATAAATCCACAAAACTCATGATGAAATCAGAATAGACTAAGTACAATAAAAATAGATTCATATGTCTATGAAAATTCAGATACATATAAATATGCAAATATTCATATGTAAAACATTGTGCAACACAAAGACAAAGAGAAGATTTTGAAAGAAGTCAGAGAAGAAAGATAAATCACCTACAAAGAAATGGTAATTAGCCTGACAGCTAAATTATTAACACCATGCATTGGAATCCAGAAGACAGTAGAAGAGTATCTTCAATGTACTGAGATAAAAATAACTCTCAATGACAAGGGCAAAATAAAGACATATGCAGAGCAAAAAATATTTTAAGAACTTAGCTCACTAAAAAATAAAGCATAAGAAGGATATAATTCAAGCAGGTGAAAAGTTATTGGAGATGAAAAGTCTGAGGTATAAGAAAGATACCTCAGGGAGCTGTGATAACTGTTATCATGGAGAGAAATCCAAATAAACCATGATTACATAAAATGTTTAAGGGTTATAAAGCAAAACAAAATAAATCTTTAATACAGAACATGTAAACAGAGTAGTGATGGTTATAACTAGAATATGTGAAAGGGTATTGTTTTTAAAAGTTATAAAGGCACTGGTTCATTTTTGGCTTCATTTAGTTAAATAAATATGCTGAAATAGTCTTAGAAAAAAAAATCAAAATTACCACTCAATTAGTGCAACAGAAAATGAGAAAAGAGGTTAAAAAAAGGAGCTTAAGAAATTCTGGAAATTAATTAAACTCCCCAGTTAAAATATAATAATTGTTGGAATGGGTCAATGATAAAACCTAGCAATCAGAGCTATATTCTCTTTGCATGAGACAGACCTAAAATTTAAGGACACAAAAACATTGAAAATAAATAGATAAAAAGATAACAAATAAAAACAGAAGTTAAGGTGGTATATTTATATAAATATGAAGCAAAATAACTTTTAGGCAAAAATTGTCATTAAATATAAAGGGAAAATAATGAGAGATAATCATAGGGATAAATCATTCAAGAAGATAATAAAATTTAAATATGTATGTCTAATATGTCTTTAAAAGTAAAAGGCAAATAATGATGTAACATTAAATAGAATTAACAAACCCAATTTCATGATAGATTTTAAAACATGATTACATAAAATGTTTAAGGGTTATAAAGCAAAACAAGATAAATCTTCAATACAATCCTCTAAGCTATTGTTAAGTCAAATAGATAGGTAACACCACACTTAAAAATATAATTGGTCATATTCAGAACATTATGAGCATAGATTAATACAGTTAGAAAACAAGAAAAAAAATCATACACTTAGAAAAAAACTCTAAGCAATATCTAGGGCGGGCAAAGTGGAAAGAAAGATAAACAAAAATAAAACAGTGAGGATATCATAGATTGGAAGAGCGTGGTTCATCTAACGATCACAAAAGAATATCCGTGGAGTCTCCAAAGATAACCCTCCAGTAAACCACAGCTCTTACTGCTAACACCCTTGTTTCCCTATCAGCCCTGAATATGGGAAAACCCATTAAGCTGAGATGATGTGTGACTTGCAATATTAAAGTATTACAGCTTCTGCACTGTTAGTGGGACTGCAAACTAGTGCAATGTTTTCGGAAAATTGTAAGGAGATACCTCAAAGAACTTCAAGTAGACCTATCATTTGATCCAGCATCAAATGCTAGGTGTATACCTAAAGGACAAAAGGTCATTTTATAAAAAGAGACATCTGCACTTGAATGTTTATACTAGCACAACTCACAATTAGAAAGACATGGAAACAACCCGTGTCCACCAGTACATGAATGGATTAATAAAATGTGGTATATGCAAAAAAATGGTAGATGCATACTATGGATTAATAGTCATAACAAAAGTGGTGATCTAGTATCATTTTGAACAACTTGGAGGGAACTGGAAACTATTCTTCTAAGTGAAACATCACAAGAATGGAGAAACAAATACATGTACTCCATACCAATTGAAACTAATCGATCAATCCTTGAGTGAATGCGTAGAAGAAATCGCAGTGAAAATCAAGCTGGAAGGAGGGGATATCAGGGATAAGTAAATTCACATCTGTTGGGTATAGTGCACACTATCTGGTTGAGGGGCATACTTACATATATAATTTTGATTCAACCTGTACAGAAATAAAGTATGTAACAAAACATGTGTATCCCCTAACATTCTGAAATTAAAAAAAAATAATAATAAAGTATTGCAGCTTCCACTTTGGTCAAGAGGAATGTTCTAGGGTAAGCCAGTAAGAAACCCAGTTACTTGAGACTACCATGCTGTGAGGAAACTCAAGTTTGTATGGCGGACACTAGTGAAAAGAGAAACAACAACCTAAGATGTTTCAGATACTCCAGCTGAGGTGTCAGAAATATGGTTGAAAATGCATTCTTGGAGGTCTGTCTTCCCTAATCTTTCAGTATCAGTCCATAGCTCACTGAAATTTCATGTGAGACTCCAATGTCTGGTGTAAGTCAACCTGTAAAATTCTGAAAGTAAACATAAATTATTATATTCAGCTATTCCATTTTAGGACATTGTTACTCAGAAGGAAATGACTGAAACACTCTACATACGGAGATAAATCTTTACAGACAGAGCAAACATCAAGTGTCACCATACTTCACAATATTAGTACTATTCAGAACATGTTTTGTGAATGTGTATCTCAGTATAATTAGAAACTAAGAATGATAAATGATAAAGTTAGGGAAATAGCTGAAAACAAAGTCTCTGGAAAAAAAGAAATCAAGATAGAAGTTTAAAAATATTTATAAATAAAATATCACAGATCAAACTTACAGGTATGTAGAGGTGGAGGCAATTTTATTGCCTTGAATTTTCACATTACCAAAAAGATGGAAGAAATATGATAATTAATGAATTACGTAAACCAAGATCTAACTTGGAGACAAACCATATCAGACATTTGATAAAGGGAATATTTAACATAACTAACTGCTAACTAAGAAAAAAATGTGGTATACTATTCAGTAGGGCAAAAGAGTACTCTGAGACATAGTAGAGAAAACCATTGTAGAAGTAGCTGTCACCTTTAGCACCAATGGAAAAGTAAACAGAGGAAAGCTTAGAAACTTTGAAGAGAGGGTCTGTAAAGACAAGATTTAGACTGAGAGATGGCAGAGGTTTTCCAAAAGCATACCATCTGCCAAGCCAGTCGCTTATGGCACTAACCGGGATCTGGAGGGCAGCATGACTCCATGACCAAAAACATTTCTGGCTTTCTGTGTTTTGATAGACACACTTATAGCTATTGTAGAAAAGCAATTTATATAGTCAAAACTTTTGTACCCTCATAATATTCCAAAATAAAAACAAAACAAAATAACAACTAAAACATTGCTAAGAAATGAGCTTTGCGTTGAACTGATCTGCTATTCCTGGGAATGCTACAGCTATCAGCCAGGGACCACATAATTTACTACTGCAAAGAAGCAAGTAACGCCTCGCTCCAGTCTTGCCATCTCTTTCCAGTGCCCCTACTGACAAGGCTTACCATAGGGCCAGCTAGAAGAAAAGACATTTGATTTGCTAAGTCCAGCTGCAAAATCACAAAAGAGAGCAAATGAAGAGTGACAAGGAAATGAGAGGCAATAAATTAATAACAGGTATATTAAGGTTTCAACAGAAGATGCTACATACCAGAATAAACTCAAAGAAACTAAGAGGAAGAAAATAATATGGAAATATTTTAAATATTTTTAGAATAAGAAGAACTAATAGAATTTTTAATTTGACAAAACTAATAAAATAGAAAACCTATGGAAAGCTTCATAAAATAAATAAAACCAAGATACAACTAAAGATAAGGCAGAAGTTAAAAATAAAAAAGGTATGTTAGTCACTATGAAAGTTCTGAAACAGACTGTGTTATGGTCTATTTTTCACTTCCAAGAAACACTGTTGACAGCATGAATTTCATGTTTCTAGATTTTTGTGTATCTCAAAACTTTCAAAATGACCTATGTAATATATTATGAACAATTTCATGCCAATAAATTCAAAAAGTTAGATGACATTTTAAGAGATACAACTTATCAGTAATTGACTCAAGAAGAAATAGAAAATCTAGATTGTCCTATAATTATTAAAAAATCAGTGCTTAATTAATGGAGAAGCATGAATCCTATGTATTCAATTTTGATATAAGGACAATTAATGACAATTAAGGTCACGGTGGGGGTGGGGGAAGGGGACAGCAGAGAGAAAAAGAAAGAGGGAGGGTTGGAGAAAGGAAGAGCAGAGAGAGGGAAGGAGGGAGGGGGGTGGGGCCTTGGTGTGTGCCATACCTTTTGGGGGCAAGACAGGATTGCAAGAGGGACTTTGCCTAACAAGCACAATCCGTGTAACCTGGTTTATTGTACCCTCAGTGAATACCTAACAATAAAATAATAATAATAATAATTAGTGCTTAACATTGTCCAACAAAGAAAATATTGAACATTTAAGAAACAAACAACTCAAGCAAATATTTTTATGTTTTCCAATTAGGTAAAAAATGTTGATAGAAACAGAAAATGAGATAAATACAGTAGAGGAAATAAAAATTGCTGTTCTTTCTCCTTTGACAACATATGAACAATTATCTTAAAAAACAACATTAGTCTGGTGGCGCCTGTGGCTCAATGGAGTAGGGCGTTGGCCCCATATGCCAGAGTGGTGGGTTCAAACCCAGCCCTGGCCAAAAACTACAAAAGAAAACAACATTGGTCCTCCTCCCTTATGCATGGTTTCACTAAAGTTTCAGTCACTTGTAAATCAGCAAAATAAG
Organism: Nycticebus coucang; assembly: GCF_027406575.1. Classification (NCBI taxonomy): domain Eukaryota; kingdom Metazoa; phylum Chordata; class Mammalia; order Primates; family Lorisidae; genus Nycticebus; species Nycticebus coucang. The sequence continues at coordinate 44,036,097 of NC_069796.1, read as the reverse complement.
ATTTTTTTTTTTTAGTCCTTTGGACATGGATCATAAATACGTTTTTGCCATTATGGGATTCAATGTGTTGATTATTTGTACAAATTGGAGTTCTAAGATATTTTAAGGAGAGAAAAGAAAGAGAGAGAGAAGGTGGGTGGGGAGAGAACATATTCATATCATGTTAATTACAGTATATTCAGTACATTGTTATAATTGTTCTATTTCATTAGTAGTCATTGTTAATATCTTAATATGTTTACTTTATAAATTAAACTTTGTCACAGGCATATATGTATAGGAAAAAACATAATGTATATAGTATGTACTATTTGTGGTTTTAGGGAGGTCTTAACACGTATTCTCCCACAGATTAGGAGGGACTACTGTATAACAAAACTTAATGTATAATAGAAAATTTAGAAACAACCCAACTATACATCAGAAATAGGATGCAATAATTAAATGTGATATATTTACTTAATGGAGTACTTCCTATGCAACTAAAAATAAATAAATAATTGTTATAAACTACACCGTGAATGAATCTCAAAAACAATGATAAGTAAAATGTAAAAAATGTAAAAAACACACTGTGATTTTACCTATATAATGTTGAAAATAGGCAGAAGTGAATAATTTATTGTTTAAGGATTCTTGCATATATGGCAAAGCTATATAAAAGTGCTAGGAAATGAGTGACACAAATACCTGGAATGAAAGAGGTAACTGACAAGGTTATTTCAAAGTCACTGGTCCTAATCTGGAGGATAGGATCACGGGTATTTGTTTTATAAAAGTTCTTTTTTTTGTTTGTTTGGTTGTTGTTTTGTTTTTTTGAGACACAGTCACACTCCGTTGCCCAGCGTAGAGCCTTGTAGCTCACAGCACCCTCAAACTCCTGGGTTCAAGTGTTCCTCCTGCCTATGAAAGGCAGAGACTATGAAAGGCAGATATTGGCATTGGGTAAAATACTTAAAAATGAGATACTAGGCAACATTCTGGCCCTTATATCTGCCTTATGCTCAGCTTTTCTATTTTTTTACTAGAGACAGGAACTTGCTCTTGTTCAAGCTGGTCTTGAACTCCTGAGCTCAGGGAGTCCTCCTGCCTCAGGTAGTAAGCACGAGCCACTGAGCTCAATCTTTATAAGTATTCTTTACACCTTTACAAATCTTTTATGTAAGGTCTTTTATTTGTATAGAGTAGAAAGAGAGAGAAAGGGAGAGAGAAAGCAATGCAGTACTAAATTTGGGGTTCAAATCCTAACTGCCACTTACTGGCAGTGTACTTCAAATTTCTGAGTTTAAGTTGCTTTATATATAAAATTAAGATAATATCTACTTTAGAGCATTGTTAGAGGATTAAATGTACTTAGAAGATAGTAAGTGAGAGTTATACTTCCTATATGACATAATCTTTAATCTTTTTATTTATTAACATTGGTAGACTATTATTTACCATACCATATAATAAGCTATGCAAAGAAATAAAACAGACATAATACTTGCCCCTGTGGTATTTATAGTCTAGCACTGGAGAGAGATGTTAGGTAATTATGCAGATAAATATAAAGAAACAAATCATAAAAATGATAAGAAATTAAAATAAAATGTAGAGGAGAGATTTATTTAAATTGAGAGACTCATGCCCATCTTTTCTGACAAAGTGATGTTACAGAGACTTGAAAGATGGTTTCATATATCCCTATGTCAAAAAGTCTTATCCAATTAGACCCCTTTCAGCATTTACATCTCACTTTAAATGACACTTCTGTAGCTTGGAATTCAGTATCTACTAAAAAAATGTATTTTTTATATGGCTTTGTGACCATTAAGCTCTCTGTAAATACTTACTGAAATTTTCATATTTCTATGCCTTACTATATTTCATTACACATAGTGGGTGACCAGTAAAACCTTAGCATTAGACACCAACATTTAAAAATTATACACTAGGTTTCATAACCCAATAAATATATTTCTAGAAGCTTACAGGTTTTTTTTTTCTTTTTAAAGGAAGAAACAAAGAAAAAAACCCCCAAAAGCTAGTTATGGACATTTAGAAAAGCACCTCCAGAAAATAGTAATTAAGATATAAATAAATTAATGAAGGTTGCAAATACGGTCTTTCTCCATAAATTGCTACTTACAATCATTCAGCCCTTGGTTATATAATCCTGACTAGAAGCGCAGATTCGCTTTGGAAGCCAAATCCCTAGAGTCTTGTGTTCTTGGCTAGAGCAGATAAAGTTATTGCTTGTGCACCTCCTAAATTCTGAATACTGCTTTTTCCTACTTACTCTCATAGGTCTGCAAAATAATGGGAAAGAAAGAAAAGGAGGCAGTTTGAACACTGGGTTCATTAAAAAGCAAGAGATAAAGTCAATGTTGCATCTTGAACTTAATCAGATATAATAGCATTTTCCTTGAGCTATATAAAAGAAATTTCTCTAGATTTAGCTACTCACATAAAGAGATGGAAAAATGAAGCATTTATTTAGGAATTTTTGTCCACCTTGCCACAATGAGAACCACACTGATAAGAAATCTAAAGCAAATGGAGGTGTTTTACTATGTACTTAATAAAATCCCTTACTAGGAACACAGAGTTGTGTATCGAAAGACTCTTGCTTCTCAGGAGACTTGTACCATCTTGAGAATGCGGCTTCACCCTGTTGTGCTCCCTCTTTCTTGTACCAACACAAAGCAATGCTTCATTAAGGGACAGAAGAAAGGCAAAAACAGAGACTATGAAAGGCAGATATTGGCATTGGGTTAAATACTTAAAAATGAGATACTAGGCAACATTCTGGCCCTTATATCTGCCTTATGCTCCCTACCAAAAAAAAGCAAGGCAATAAAATATTTTCAGGTACTGAAAATAATATGCATTTGGGCTCATCTGCATAGACTTAGCCTAATTAATTTGGGTATAACCTGAAAGTTTACAGCAGAGTTAAAACAGTTCTCTTTATGCAGGCATTTAACATGAGCAGTTAGTTTTGTCCACACTCATGTCTATGCTAAGACTGAAATAGATTCTAGGAGAGCATTCTATATATGTAAATTCCAGAGTCTAGAGCTTCTCAGATTCTACCATTTCCTTTAACTTCCTAGTCATCGCAGGCCCCTTAGAAAGCACAATTCAGAATTCACTGGTTTCAAGGAAAGAGATAGCAAGATAGTCTCTTGTTAGTGTGGTCACTGAATGGACTCAGCTTCCCATCTGGGGAAGAGTCAGTGTATAAACAGGGGCGTGTGTGTGTGTGTGTGTGTGTGTGTGTCTGCATATGACTGCCTGTACGTGTGTACTGTGTGTGCATACATCCAAACTCTTACTCCAACTTTGGTTTAGAAACCAATGCTTCTAAGTATCTATGGGAAAATATGCCTTATTTTCATTTGCACACATACACACATGTTCAACTTTAAACTTTGTCATTTGGGGCAAAGAAAAAAGAGACTCGTGAGTTAATGGTGATGATAATAACTCCCAACCACCATCATTATTGGCCATATTCAATCCTTTTCAAAGGAAATTCATCTTTATGAACTACCACTACTAGTCAGAACAGAAAATAACACCAAGCCAGAGGTATTTTCATCACGTCTAGCGATTGATGGATGTGGAATAATGTACAGTGGGCCCATGGTACAGCAAGGAATCAGTAAGGTGTGACTGATGTTTTGTGAGTATGGCAAACCGCACAGGAAAACATAGGTTTTGTGCTAAGACGTGCAGTGTCCTTTCTTATGGCATCACTAGTGTTCTTCCTCTTGGCACTCCACTCCCCATCCCTGTCTCACAACTCTGGGACCAAGCCAGAGCTGACACACCTCTCTGGGGTTGGTCTTTCACTCCCCATGTGTCTGGAAAAGCCCCCCCCCCCCGCAGCTGCATGGTGCCTCAGAAAGCCATTAGACCCCTGACTACTCACAGCAGTTTCTCAGATAATTAAAGCACTAAGCATCTAAAAACCTGCTTTACTGGATTTTGTGTATCTTTTAAAGTTACAAATAGAAAAAGGCCTAGGAGCTTATTTATTTATTCAACAAATATTTATCATGTATCAACTATGATCAGAGCCTTATACTAGTGCCTGGAAGGTAAAACTTCTATTCACACTCCTTCAAAAACATTCAGTTAGAACCAATTATTTGACATTAAAGTCGTGCCATTTGTGTTTTTTTTTTCTTTTCCCTCTCTCTCTTTTTCTTTCCACTGTATTTCATGACTCTTCTGCATGGATGTCCTTCTTCTCTTCTTTCTTTATCTAGCAAAGTACAAGCCATTTCCCCCCTTCAGCTTTATTAAGGTATAATTGACAAATAAAAATTATTAATCCTTATGGTATATAATATGATCTTTTGATGTACATATACACTGTGAAGTAAATTATCACTATCAAGGTAATTAAAATATAAATTGCATCACATAATTTGTGGGTGCAGGGCACACTTAAGATCAACTCTCTTAGCAAATTTCAAGTATACAATACAGTGTTATTAACCATAGTTACCATACTGCACATTAGATCTCCTATTCATCCTGTAAACAGAAACTTTGTACTCTTTGACCAACATTTTCCTATTTCCTTCAAAAGCCCCCCAGTCCCTGATAACCACCATTCTGTTCTTACGAGTTCAACAAAAGATAGCAAATGTTCACAGAATGTGCAGAAAAAAGAACACGCCCACACTGCTGGTGGGAATGTAAATTGGTGTAGCCATCTATGAACAATAGTGTGGAGATTCCTAAAAATATCAAAAATAGAGCCACCTTAGGATCCCACAATCTCACTTCTAGGTATATATTTAAAGGAAATGAAGTAAATATTTTGAAGCAATATCTGAAACCTCGTAAGTATCGAAACATTTTAATAATAACCAAGATATGAAAACAACCTAAGTGTTCATTGACAAATGAACAAAGAAAATGTGTGTGGAACATTATTCAGCCTTAAAAAAGGAGACAAGCTTGACATTTGGGACAATATAGGTGGACCTGGAGGACATGAAGCCACGTGAAATAAGCATGAAAGGATGTGAAGCCAAGTGAAAGATGGAAACTGTTGGATGTGAAATTGGAAAAAGTCAGCAAGCCAGTCTTAAAAATCACAGTGGCAGTGCTAAGTCCTTGAAGTTTTCTCACATCACCTCAAAATGAACACTATATACTCCCTTTCCCTTGAGTGTGAGATGGACCTACTGCTAATGAATAGAATCTGGAAAAAGCAATGGGACATTACTTCTGAGATTAGGTTACAAAAGGGTGACTTCCATCTCTCTCTTTCTCCCCTCTGCTCACTCTCTTTCTCTGACTTACTCCATATTGTGACCTGCCTTATGAAAATATAGCCACATGCTAAGACACCGAAGGCAACTTCAAGCCATAACTAGAGAGGAACTAAATTCAGACCAAAATACCATGAGTCAGCTAGGAAGCAGATTAATCTCATTTGAGTCTTATACAGCCCCAGCTAACATTTTATTTGCTGCCATATGAGAGACCCTGGGTCAGAGGACCCAGCTTAGCCATGCTTGGATTTTCGACCCACAGAAATTGTAGTATAAATGTTATTTTAAACCACAAAGTTTGCAGATACCTTGTTATCCATCAATAAATAACAAACACAATCCTGCAATTATAGCCCTTTGTATAATAATGAATACATTGGTTCATCAAGTATGCAGTGGGTCTCTACTATTCTTTCTGCCAGGTGCTAGGTTAGTAAGAGTCAGTATAATGTTACTGACAAGAAGCAGAGTCCAGAAGTCAGAAAGATCATGGTTTGAATCTTCACTTTGCATCTTAATAGCTGTGTGTCATTTAAGTAGATAATTAACCTCCTCAAACAGTTTTCCCATCTGTAAAATGGGGATGATGATAGTACTTGCCTCAGACAGTTTTTGTAAGAATTCTATGACATCATTCACAAGAGGCACTAAATATAGTGGCTAACAGATCATGATCTTGAAATTGACATAGACATTTTTTTACAAAATATAATCTTAACTGTTCTCAGAAACCAAGTTAATGTTAAATAATTTTGACAGACATTAAAATATAATGGTTTAAGTGAGCTCCAAAGAGACAGGTCAGCTATTTTGTAGGAAATAACTTGCACTGGAAAAGTATACTTCACACAGTCTGTCATTTGCTGTTTTGGTGACACATTTCCACTCAGAGTTCTTCATAGCAAGAAACCAAAGAGACACAAGACAAAGTTGGTCTGATAGATTGAGATGAGATTCATTAGGAATTGTACCTGTATCCAACTGTGTCTTCTCTCACGTGACAATGGTAAGGGAAAGCTGAGGGTGGGTCTGCAAGAAAAAAAACAGGGAAATTTCTTTTTTGTTCAATCGCAAATATAGTAGTCCAAGGAAGAAGTGTTCTTATTGTAGTGCTGGCTAAATTATTAGCACCATAATAAACCTAAGCAATCCTTTTAAATTTTCCCGTGATTCTTTGCTTAGACTAAATACCACTTTTCCTACTCACCCTGCAGAGCTTTTCTGATAATAAGAATTAACTCCTCATTGTAAAGAAGTAGCAAATATAGGAAAATATAAAGAAGAAACAGAACCACCCCAAATCCATTTCCCAAACATGCCCATAATTAAGATTTTTATTGTAGTTAATTCTTTTTTTAAATAATTAATTTACTATGTTTCTGCCATATACCAGGCACTGTGACTTCAACTTTGTTATATGGGTTGGTATACTTACAATTATATACTTACATATATAATTTAAAACTCTAAACTAGATATGACTGTGTATAGTTTTATATCCTCTCTTTTTCATTTAAGCCTGAGCCTTGTTAGACGGGCCTTTGGAAACATCTTCAGTATGACATGCTTAGCAATGCGTCCATTAAATGGCCATGTAATAGTTAAACAAATCTCTAAATTTATCATTCTTCTCCTGAAGGTATTTAGCTTGCTGGTTATATTTCCCTTCATACATATAATTTCAGTCTCTGAATATTTTCACAGATTTGCTCTCCAAGAATGATCTTATTGGACAAATGAACTTGGGTATTTTTAAAGCTTTTGATAACTTTTCAAGTAGGATGTGCCAGTTTATGTTTCCTGCAGTAACGTGTGAATATAGCATTCTCCTAAGTCTTTATTTTTAACATATGCACATAGAACCTTAGGGAAAAGTTAGAAATGACCATGCAGAGCATTCTAGCAAGCTCTAGGTTTTTCACCTGTGCAGTGCATTTGGAAACACTGCGGGCTGGGACAGACAGTGAATTTGTAAGACACTAAGGGTTTTTCCTCAGGTGTCCCAAGATATTCTCCTTTAACAGGCCCTGGGTTTCAAGGCCCTGGCTCAAAATAGATACTCCATCAATGTTGCTGAAGGATGACCGCACAGAGCTGCTGATGATAAGGGTGAACACCAAGAAGAGAACACACACGCATGTACACACATACACACACACACACACACACACAGAGATCAGGGTATCAGGATTTTCCTTTATTTTAGCCAGATCATCTCTGTGGGTAAATCCATCTGCCATATTTCCATTGAAACTAAAACATTTTGGTTGGATGTGAAAATCTATGTCAGGAAATGCCCCCAAGAGAACAAATCATGTATCAAGTGATAATGGATTTTATTACTAGAAGCAACATTTATCTTTCTTTTTTTCTCCCCCCGACTTTCACTCAACCATAGTAAATTTTAATATGTGTGTCAGGTTTCCTGCAATTTATATAAAATGAAACTCTTTGGGGAAGATAACACCCGGATGTCCATCTGATTTCATGCTGCTGTCTCAACTTAGATCTAAAGCTAATGTCAGTTTCTCAGACTTTCTCCTGGGGAGATGTCAACAGAATATGCCGATTCAAAATGAATGTGTCCCTGTGACTGGTACTGTTGATGGACCTGACTGTGCTTCTGCTCACAGAAATCACCCCCTTTTGTGATACCAGAAAAATAGGTCCATCTTTCAAGACAGGGATAATTTTTGCTTCACTGAACACTGTTTCTTAAAATTGTTTTTAGGCTCAAAATCTATTGGTTAATCTTTGTGTCATATCTTATTATACAAAGAAGTTCGATGTAAACTGGTCCCCAAAATAGACTTCAAAGTCTAATGGAATGTGGTTAGTTCTTGAAGATTCAAGAACTAGAGAACTCTTCCTTTTATTTTTCTAGTCTTCTGCATTTTCTTCTCTCAGCAATCATTCCTTTTCCTTTTCTACATCTAAGGCTTGAGAGGAATACTTGAAGGCCCATGAGGTATATCACCACCAGCATGCATCGAGAGGGGATATATCTGGACTAAGGCAACTAAATAGGAGAGGGTATACGACCACAGTCAGTGAATGACAGTTGAAAGAATTAGGGCTTTTTTTCTCCTAAGTCCAATTTAGGAGAAGAGATAATAATAATAATGGTTGGGGTGGCACCTGTGGCTCGGTGATTAGGGCACCGGCCCCATATACTGAGGGTAGCTGGTTCAAACCTGGCCCCAACCAAACTACAACAAAAAATAGCTGGGCATTGTGGCGGGCACCTGTAGTCCCAGCTACTGGGAGGCTGAGGCAAGAGAATTGCCTAAGCCCAAGAGCTGGAGGTTGCTGTGAGCTGTGACGCCATAGCACTCTACTACAGAGGGCAACTGAGTGAAACTCTGTCTCTAAAAAAAAAAAAAAAGAAAAGAAAACAATAATAATGTTTGTCTTCAAAAAGCTAAAGCATGGTCAGGTGAAGATGTGGAGAAATCCACTATCAATGAGTAGATTCAGCCACCCAGATATGTCTCAAATCTTCCTACTTCTCTTCACTTGCAGTCTCCACAATCTGGTGTGTACCATTTTCATCTCTTGCCTGTGACCACAGCCTCATGACTGGTCTTCCTGCTTCACTTTTGCTCTGCTCCAATTCATGTTTTTCCTCTTCTTAGAACCCTCCACCAGCTTCCCATCACTTTAGATAAAAGTTCGGCATTTCAGATTGCCTGGATATCCCCAGAAAATCTTGTTCTTCCCTAATGCCCCTTCCAGGTTACACCCCCTTCCCCTTGGTCTTTGCTGCAGCTGCAGTGTGGTTTTTGAGGACGACATCACTGATGTACCCATGTGATTTCATGCTGTGGTATTGGCAGTCTGCTCAGTTTCCTCTCATTTTGGAAACTTCAGATACATTCCCTTTTGCTTGGAGCTGTGCTTCCTTCTTGAAGCACTCCCTTGGCTCTCACCCTTGGACTATCTAACCCCCACTTATCCCTTAGGGCTCATGCACACTCTTCCCTTTCTGTCCATGATGTGTCTCTCAATTACTGGTTCTAGTGGCACTATCTATCTCTTTTTTAGTTTTTTTTTTTAATTATGTATTTCATGTTGATTTTCCCAGTTGCCCTGAACACTCTGTGAAGGAAAAGACTTCTCTATTTCCCTGTGTTGTATTGTAACACTTACAACACAGTCTTGCAGGGGTCCTCAAACTTTTTAAACAGGTGGCCAGTTCACTGTCGCTCAGACCGTTGGAGGGCCGGACTATAGTTAAAAAAAAAAACTATGAATAAATTCCTATGCACACTGCACATATCTTATTTTGAAGTAAAAAAACAAAACGGGAACAAATACAATCACACCACCGCATGTGGCCCGTGGGCCGTAGTTTGAGGACCCCTGAACTGGGTTAGCACAGTGGTTACACATGACAACAAGCTTATGTAACAAATAAATATGAATTGAATAAGAGAATAAGTGAAAGAATAAGGGAAGTTTATTTTTCCCTATTTGCTAAGACTCTACACCGAAAGTTGTCAGAAGATAAACAGGACTGTCTTGAAGGGGGTGTTCTCCTTCACTGGATGTATCCCCACAGCCTGGAAAACCTGCTGGTAGAAACAGTGTAGGGGCAGGTAAAACACTGCGTGAGTTAATTGAACTATACACTCTTTCCTTGTAATTTCAAGCTCAGTAATTGAAATAGCCCCTTTCTTCATTTCCAACATAGTACTTACAAGAGGTTGAACCCACGTTGTAGTAGAATAAATTTGACATGAAACTCAAAGACATTTGTGTTCCATTACCCCTATCTATGGCTACATTAACTAGTATCAAGCAAAAGACTGAATTCTTAATGTGATTATCTGCAAGAAAAGTCTTGGAATCTAAGAAAAATTTTGGCATTTGTAGAGCAGTCAGTTTACCTCCTGTTTCTAACCATCATTGCCGCAGAAGTAATGACATTTGGCTTCGGGGCTGCTTTGCTTTGTGAACCCAGGCTTGAGCTCTTCTTCAACTCTGAAAGCACTCATTTACAAATATTAATGTGTTTGGTGTGACAATCAACCCAGAGCTTTTCACACCTCTCTGTCAATGTCCTCAGAAGCTGCCAAAATCAGCACAAGCAAACTTGTGTCCAAGCATCTTGCCAAAGTAAGGCATAGACCTGCAGGGCTGGGTTCTTTGCTGCATCCAGCCATGTGAGTCTAAATTCCACATTCTTTTTAAAGCTTTATAGAAATGTTTCTGTGCCAAATTCTGCCTAAAAACTTAAGATATTTTATCCCAAGGTATCACTACAACTCTAAGATTAGTAGTTATCCCATTTTATAGATGTTTAGAGAATTTAAATGGCTTAGACAAAGTTGCAGGCAGTAATAGGTAGTGCTGGGTTCATGTGCCAAGGTTGGGTGTTGCTAAAGTCCTAGAATTTCATCTTTCTATTAGAATAATTGCAGAACTTTCCTGATTCCTTTAAGCTTTATTCATCACTCACTTCTCTTAACTCTTATATCAAACATTGCCATAATCCCACAGCAAGCACTGAATAGGGACCACTTTGAATCGTTCTCTACTTATTTAATGTGTGCTTGGCTGATGTTCCTAATTATACTACCAATCTTCAGTGATGGAACCAGTACTGACAGCTGTACTATGTTCATTCCTATACAGAGTTTCACACCAAGTGGAAATTCAGGGCTGTTGATCTCCTGGGAACTCAGAGTAATCTTATGAAGTTCTCTTTTGGAATCTTTTAAAATAACAAACATCAAATGAGGGATCATTTGGTGAAATTTTTGAGATTCAATGCAATGTAGAGGTAAGAGCTAGGCTCTACTACCAAGATTATCACAATTTCAGGGTTACCTCTTAAAAACAGTTGCATACCAATGCGGGGGTTGGGGACTGATCCCAAGGATGTTTTCTTTTTGTTCGTTCGTTTGTCTTGCATAAAAAAAATACAAATAAACAAAATGAAAATTAGAAAAATTATTGGTGGGGTCAGTTCCTGACTCCCCCACTTTGCGATGTGACTATGAACTCTTGCTATCTCCTTGTCCCCAAGGGAATTACTTTAGTCTCTAAGCCTCCGTTTTCTCATTTGTAAAATGGGAATAAGTCACGTTTCAATGACTTGCTGTAAGAAGTGAGACCAGACAGGAAAATGATTCATAAACTGTAAAGTGCTTTCCATATGCAACAAATTATATACTTTTTACATATAGTTTTATCATTAATTTTCACCTGTAATAAGGGAGATCGCTCAGCAATTTCATATTCTCCATTAAAAAAAAATGGGATGGTCTACAAAGTTTCTTTTTGTTTTAACACTCTGAGTTTCTCCTTATGGTGATAGTGAAAGTGCGTGGGATTAGCTGGGGTGGCTGCACAAGCCAGACCTTCCAAAGTGATAACTGATGCCTTATATTCAAAGGGCTTCTCACTCACACCCCACTTGCCAGCCAAGAGGATCATCTCATGTGGGGGCTGTGTGTCTCTTCAGGGAGGGGTGGTGTGGTTCTATGAAATGTGCTGTCACGGCTGCAGATGGATAAATGCCACTGCCCATGAGTTTATGGCTCTGCTGATTCTCCTCCTTGCATGGCCTATCTCAGCTCACAACTGTGTGCTGATGTCTTTGAACTCTTCTCCCCAAAAGAAAAAAAATAAAATCTGAAAATAAACGTTTTCTCACCATCTTCCAAAGTACAATTTTTTTTTCAAGATCCCTTCCCTCTACCCAAAGTCCTTGACATTTCTCTTTTCTCTTGAGAAAGGAAGTGGGAATGAGGGCATGTTTAACAGAGGTGGAAATTTAATAAAAATATATTCACAAGCTGACTGCTTAAGTGTAGTTTTATTTAACAAGGAACAAAAACTCTGAGAGTGCTAAAAGGGCCTGAAAATTCCCCCCTCCCCACCAATGGCACCAGGTACAAATAGGAAGGTGTTGGCCACTCTATTTCTTGACCTTGTTGCAACTTCACATTTGGAATAAACTGAAGGAAAGTAGGGCACGGGATTGCAGAGGTTTAACTGCTACCGGAAAGGTGGCAGGTCTGATTTTTACCACTAAAGCACACAACAACGGAAGGTATATTTTCTCCAGAGAAAACGGCTTTTAAAATTTAAAAATGTCTAATTTCTCCCTAGGTTCCCAGAAATGGAAAAGCTGAATGGAAATTTCAAAAGAGTTGAATTGACTTTAGGCACTAGAGCACTTATGACGGCAAGTTATTCTTCTTTGAGTTATCTTTTGAAACACGGATTACTCAACATTTTGCCACCAAACTGCAATGGTTCCAATATATTTTTGAAAAACAGTTGACATTCTTTGTTTTGGATTCTAGGATATGCCATAATTTTTCTCCAAATAACCACCTTTCTCATATCCCTTTCTCTAATTCTCTATCCATCCTGCATTTTGGATGTGATTCAAAATGTGATTCACCTATCAGTTTCTTCCGCTATTAAGCCATTTCATACCTCCATGGGTTCTATTCTTTGTATTCCCTCAACTTGGAATAATCTTCTAGTTATTGAAATCCTTTTCATTCTTTAAGTATCCATGGAAATGTCACCTCCACCACATTGCTCTTGAACTTACAAATAGAATATTTGCCCCATATTTTATATTTTAATAGTTTCTTACACCATTATTATTTATTTTTATTTGTCCAGAAGCTATAAAAAATGTTTTCCCTTTTTGATCATAAGCAACTTGAGGACAAAAATCATGTTTAGCTTTAAATTCCTTGGCTCCTTTCGAATGGCTGGCATTTCGTAAACATGCTGTGCTGGATGAATAGATAAATGGATGAAAGATGAATTAGACAATGGCATAAACTGATGAAATAAATTATGAATTAATAGTGCTATCTTTACCCTGCCTTAAAGCAATTGTGTGGCGCCTTATTGTTTTTTTTTGTGTGTGTGTGTGTGTGTGTATGTGTGGTGCATGGTTTGAATATTTGTTACTTTCATTATTTTTGTGTGCTTCACAGCCTTTCATTTGAGGAATCTTCTTTTATTCATTTCATAGTAATTTGCTTAGTCCATGAGGGTCCAATGAAGCTTACTCATTCCCAAACTTAGACGCACAACCCAGGCTAGCAAAGTGTTCCATTCACTCCAGGGAAGAGATTGGTTCAGGGGTGGAAACAAGATCCAAGTTATAACAATTAGATTTTTATCAAAGCCATTGAACAAAATTAATGGGGGGGATACTCTCGTTCTGATCTGGGAGACTATGAGTATAAAGTTGATGTGAGCTGGAGCTACATGCCCTTTGTTCCTACCAGCCGGGGGGAAAAGTGAAGTTGTGAAATGGAAGGAGAAGACTTGTGATGATGGCATTTGAATCATTAGATCTAGCCAAACCCACTTTCCAGCATGTGAACAAATAAATGCCCTCATTTATTTAATGTCTACATTACTTAAAATTCAATTACTGTTACTTGAAAGTAAAAGAATTCTAATTCACATGAGTATTCAAATAAACTGTCCCAATACTATTACTTTTTATAATAAACAATATATGAGAAAAATCACTGTAGTCAAATAAAAATTTAGTCAGCTACTGAAATAAACAAAACATGTTCCTGAAAAAAATAAGGCATATAAAATTCCATACCTCTATGCTTTCCCTGGAGTCCCTGCAAGTCCTTACTAACAGAATCTCTTTATATTCCTTTCCTAAATCCATTACTTCTTTCTCCCTCCTCTGCCCCTCCTATGACACAAATAACCATCTTCTCTCACGTCCACTCCAACAATAGCCTGCGACTGAACTCGGCCTCCACTCCCTTCCCAGGTGATTCTCTGCCCAAGGCCAGGGTGATTTTGCTGAAGTAGTCTGTATCAGGTTGGTCTTTTACTTGAAAACCTTCACTGTCTCCCATTACTCTCACAAGAAAGCCCAGATGCCTCAGCCGAACTCACAAGATTCTTTCTATTTTTATCACTGTCATTTCTACCTTAGCCCTTTTTTCTTTAGCCTATTTACTTTTACTTTTTACTTTCTTGTATGTGTTGTATTTTTTCTTCATTTATAGGACTTTTCATAGTCTGTTCTCAATTGTTCTTTAAAATGGTTCCTACTCCTTTGAAGAGGGTTGAATAATGTGTCCTTAAAAGTCAAGTCTACCTCAGAATATGAACTTATTTGGAAATAGTCTTTGCAGACTTAATTAAGATAAGGATAGAGAAGAGATTATATTGGCACTAAATCCAGTGATAATATCCTTAAAAGAGACAGACAAAGGTAGTGTGAAGAAGAGACTGCAGTGATACAGTGCCAGCCAAGGGACACCAGAGACTGCCCACAAATGCCCAAAGCTAGGAAAGACACAGGGACAGTCATCCCCTCAGACGCTCCAGAAGAAACTTAACCTGTAAATACTCTCGGTTTAGCTTTCTGGCCTCCTGGGCAGTAAGAATATTTTTCAGATGTTTTAAGCCACCTTCTTTGTATAACTCTGTTATGCCAAAGTCACTAAAATGACTTAGTATGATTTTTTTTTTTTTTTCTTTTTTGAGACAGAGTCTCACTCATTTTCCCAGGTCGTTGTGCCGTGGCACCATAGCTCACGGTAACCTCAAGATCCTGGGTTTAAGCTATCCTCTTGCCTCAGCCTCCTGAGTAGCTGGGACTACAGGTACCTGCCACAATGCCCAACTAGTTTTTCTATTTTTAGTGGAGACAGGATCTTGCTCTTGCTCAGTCTGGTCTTGAACTCCTGACCTCAAGCAATCCTCTTGCCTCCGGCTCTCAAGAGTGCTGAGATTACAGGTGAGAGCTACCACAGCCAGCAAAAAATGACTTTCTTTAGGCATCCTTGTACACAGTGATATATCTTTTGCCACTAGATTAAATCAGGTGTCCCTTCAATGAGCAGCCACAGGATCCTCTATTTCTCCCACCTCACTATGTTTAAATCTCCTGTTTGCTTGTCTTGCAAGAGGGGCTCTTTCACTGTCCTGTGCCAGGACCTATCAAGATACCTAGAAGCGACTGATTTTTATAAGTATGCTTTGACTGATTTTCTGTATCATAGTCTCCTTGTTCTTCTGGCATTGAATAAAGTGTTCACAACACAAATGTGCAACTCATGTTTACTCAGCAATAGTTTCTGTCCATTGATTTGTGCTGTTAGCAGTGGTACAACCCATTGACTACGACTCACACTGATCCTGGTCTATAAGGAAGAGTGTAGTGCTTGCCCAGGAGGAGTTGCATTTGTAGAGCCTTCTAGAATTCCATAGTCCTTTCTTATGTATAACTGAAGGTAATTGTCCAAAAACCCTATGAAGCACCTTTAGTAGGTATGCTTATCTCCATTCTATGGTGGGGTGGGGAAGAGGAAACTAAATCAAATACCTAGTAGGTGAGAACAGAACTAAGAAATTCTGATTCTGCATCCATCATTCCTGCCCCTAAATCCTAAGAACCTCATTAGCACAAAGACAAAAAATAGTCCTTCAATTAAACAAAATTCTTTCAGTGATCCCTGTGACAGGTAAAGGGAAAGCTGTTGGGAAAACTTAAGCAAGATGACAGGGAGGGAGTGTGCGGCAGCAGGATACTAAGGGCATAAATCCCAGGGGCATCTCAAGTGGCCGCAGACAGCCATGGCTGGCATATGAGCTCTTACTAGCCTTCTGCCCCCTTCTGAATGCCACACTATACACACATCATGAAGCCAGAAAACTAGTAGCTCTTGTAAAAACTGCTTGGAGAAAGAGGTGGAGGAAAGACTGAAGAGTGCATCCTTGTTCTGGATAAGACAAGAGAAAATGCAATTGTGCTTTATGACAAATCAGTCTACAAAAGCCATGGGGTTGGTGGAGGTTGAGAGCAAGAGTGATTGAGAGTGAAAAATAGAGCACTCTGGGGATGGAGAGGTGGCCAAAAATAGCAAAATGTTCTTGCTTTCAGAATTTCCACTTGTAGGGTATTTGGAGGCTAGTTAGTCCTGGGATTTCTAGATTCCTCTGAGATAAATAAATGATGTCTTCTCTCTTCATGTATAGAAGTAAATTCACAGAAAAAAAATACATATATATAGTGTGCTCTTAAGGGAGAGAAGAAAACTTTTTTTTTATTAGTAAGAAGGAAACAAAGAATGTTTTGAAGCAGTGTGTGCTCTTTGGGAATGAAAAACACAAGACAGTGTGTATGTTATGTAGTTTCAAGCCGGAGGAGCAGAGGAGTTTCCACTCATTGATACTCCAGGTGGTATACTGTGTGTTAAATGCATAGGCTTAGCAGTTACATTGACTTGGTACAAATCTTTAATTTATTACTAAGTCACTTGTATAATCTTGGACAAATTAGTCTGTTCTCCATGTCACAGATGGCTCAACTATAAAATGGGGACAAACAGTACACTAATTCATAGATCTGTGGTAAGGGTAAGATGAACTATAATGTGAATGAGCAAACAATAAGCACTCAGTATTATTTTGTCTATTTTAATTTCTACTTTATGTGGAATTGGCCATCAAAATAGAAAGATGAGAGAGAATATACACAGCGGTCAACTGCTCAGACTGTAGGGATGGGCAGACCTGGCTGATTGTGGCTGTTAGGGAGTGAGTTCACTTCTCTAAGCCTCGGAGTCCATTTTGGTAAGGGATAGGATGAGAGGATAACAGGACTTTTCTCACAAGGTGACTACGTTATATAAAGCACTTGCTTGACTTCCTGGCACATAGTATGAGTCTAAGAATGACAGCTGTTACCATTACAGAGTTGGAATTCTTATGCATCTGCTGTGAAACCTGATTGCTTCAAGTAACATATAACATGTAAGGCAGTGAAGCTTTTCACCAAGAGAATAAGCTGATTGTGTTCAATCCTTTAAAGAAAAACAAGTGAACAAAAATTAAAACCAACCAAACAACAATAACAATAAAATCAAGGAAACAATGCTGCTGATAGATGATATTGAATTTGAATTTTTAATTGTTGGGTAAGGTATACTTCTGGGATGTGTGCACGTGCATGTGTGTCTGTGGTACCAGACGATAGAAAGATTCCTTTTACCAAACTGTATTTGGAGATGGAAGCAAAACTGAGATTGTATAACCTCCATTAGATATTTTTCAGGTATTTTCTTTGACCAAGACGACTTTTGAGCTACAGAGTCAGTGTGATAAATACAGTCATGTGCTAGTATTGTCACTGGAAACCTATATAACTTAGAAAATCTTTAACAGAAGAGTGTAGGGGTAAGAAGATGACTAAAATATTTCACAAATAGCAGTTTTTAGTTACATCTAAAAACATAAAATTTATTTGAAACAACTGAGGAATGAGGCCCAACACTTAAGGCAAGAATGGGTTGATATGAAAATCTTTTCAGGTGGCTTAAAAGCTATGCTGAGTTGAGGATAAGGAAAGATAGCTAGGGTTTCAATATGCACGTGTGGGGGCTATTAGGCACTGCACTAAGTATTTTTCTCCATTTAATTCTTATCACAAGGCTCCGAGATATATAACATGGCAGTGATTTAAGAACAGATATTTGTATTCAAATAGGCAGTGGTTCCAATCTCAGCTCTACCACCTTCTAGTTGTATAAAACTGGGCCTTGGATGCCTCCCTTTTATCATATATATATCGGGGCCAATAAATCTGTCTTTCTGGATTTTTTCCCAGGAGCATGTAAAGTAATAAATGTAAAGATCTTGTCACATGCCTGGCATGTAGAAATTTATCACTCTTGTGTTATCATATTTTACAGAATAGGAAATTTGGGGTCAGGAGAAGGCAAAAACTGCCTACAATTTGAAATCTTAATTAATGTAGAATTTAACAGGATGATATGAAATCCACATTATTCCTAGGTTTTACCCAGTTTCTCAACTCTTCTGTGTAAGTAGGTAAGCCATACTTACAGAGCCTACTCACCTCCATCCTCACCTGACATTCTCCTTCCCAGTGACAAGAATTATATTATGTATAACTAATTATAATTATGTATAACATTTACCACGTGGCAGGTTTTGTATACTAAATAAAAATAGTGTATCTAAAACCAATGGCTTAACACACAATAAGCAAACCTCTCAGTGTGTGAAGTAGCTTGATGGGAGGAAAAGTGTTGATGGTGAAGGGAGGTTGTGCTTTGTGCAATTGTTCAGAGTCCTGTGTAACTGAACTTTTTTTCTTCATAGGTTGTATTTGTGTGCGTGTGTGTATACATAAAAAGTTTTGTGTATGATTTATATGCAAGCTGTACAATCTATACGTGATATATATATGAAGAGAGAAAGGGAAATCCTGAAGGAAGCTCCTTAAATAATGTCAGTTGTCTAGCAGGCAGATGGGAAAGAAAAGAGATTGGAGATCCCTATGGGAGACATTTATGGGCCAGTCCTCAAATGATATCTTTTTCTTCTGCTTTTATCGTCTAGATCTCAGTCCCTGGGAAAAACTTAAAAGTGAGGAAATATGGGAAGTGTGATATCCAGCTGGGTGCCCAAACAAGAGAGTGGGTGAACAAGTTTCAATGTCTGCAACGGCGGCTGACCTCCCCTGCCCATCATTATACACACACGTGTAGACAGAGAAGACGGCCTGAATGAGGGGACATTAAAAACTTGGCCAAACATTAACAAAGTAAATAAATTCATCTTTCATCTGAGGATGAGCTGCTGGAAGTTGAAGCAGGGACACGAAATACACATCTATTTCAAATGGGGATGGCTTTTTATCCATCAATTTTGTTTCTAGGTACTTATCTGAAGTAAATGAGTGGAAAATGTACAAGGATATTTGTAAAAGGATCCTCATTACGGCATTATTGGAATAGGGAAATAGTAGATTAAAATGTACATCAATAGAGGATTGATTAGGTAAATTATGGTGCATTTATATAATGTAGCACTCTACAGCCTTTAGATAAAATATTTTCACATAATTTATATAATAACAAGTTGTAAAATGGCCAATATAAGAAGTTCTACACATTCATTAGAGCCACTGTGTGCCACCAGCACTATGTGTGGGCCACACAGCACGGCAGCCCTGGCAATATTTATATCCATGTTTATATCTGTGTCTGAATGTAACTCCTCCTGTTCCTCTCCAGCACGTAGTGCTTTACAAACATGGGGAGCAAATAGAATCACATGCCTTTTATCTTACATTCAATTGTGAAGTTCCCACCTGCCTTAATTACAAGAAATTCAGATTCCCCTTTACGATGCTCTTCTGCCCTCTGAACAGTCCAACATAATTGGAGTGTGTGTGACCCAGATGTGTGGAGGAGAGATGGAGCAATTTAGCCTCTGCTCTCAGAGGAAGTAAACCACAGTGCATTGCCCCCAAGGAGAGTTACTGGAAACAGCTGTACACGGTGTGAGAGAGGGTGTTGGTCACCCATGAATCTGGCATCCTCTCTAGCCCACCATGGCCACGAAGACCTGCAATTGTAATCTCTTTCTTCATGGTGTATTTCCTCAGGGGATGGCCAGATTTTCTCTAAATTTTCAAAGCAAAAATTTTTGATTGTATTAATTGTCTGTCATTGAGGGCATCATTCACTAATTCTTCTGAGAGAGTGTTTCCTCAATGACTCCCAGGTAATTTTCGCCTTTTAAGGAAACCTCTGTAAGATCGCAAGGTGTACTCACCTGAGTCCTACCTGGAGAAAGGGAAGGAAGAAATTTCTCACACTAGAAAATAAGTAGCCAAAAAAAATCTCATAAATGTAAAATGTATGCATATGCAGTAATATGAAATCTTTCTATTTCTTCATATATGGTATTTGTGCAAGTGTGTGTGTCTGTGTATATATATGAATATACATAAAGTTTTATGTGTGACTTACATATAAGCTATAAAATCTGTACGTGATATATATGAAGTCAGGGTTATCCTGAAGGAAGTTCCTTAGATATTATCAGTTGTCTATAATAGTGATGATCTCCTCATTTTTACTTATTTATGTTATTTAATAATAAAATTATTTGTTTTATAAACATAATAACTCTTAAACCCCCATTCCCTATGCTGCTTCCTGTTATATAATGTCTTTTTTTTTTTTTTGGAGACAGAGTCTTACTCTGTTGTCTAGGCTAGAATGCAGTAGCATGATCATAGCTCTCTGCAGCCTTAAACTCCTGGGTTTAAGTGATTTTTCTCCTTCAGCCTCCTCAGTAGCTGGGACTACAATTGTAAGCCACCATTCTTGGCTAGTTTTTCTATTTCTTATGGAGGTGGGGTCTTGCTATACTGCCCAGGTGGGTCTCAAACTCCTATTCTCAAGTGATCTTTCTGCCTCAACCTCCCAAAGAACCAGGGATACAGGTGTGAACCATCATATTTAGCCATTACGTCATAATTTAGTATGATGTGCAGTATAGTTGCATTTGTATGGATTCATATTTGAGTAAATTCTTGTTTAAATTTGTTTTAGATGACTTAGATTAAAAATTGTTAGGATACAAATTAAGAGTTGTAAATTATTGCTCCAAGTTGAAGCAAACTGGGGATCTAAAAGGATCTGGGTGAAAAATAGTTATGAAACATTATTCTCTAAGCAATTTTAATTCATGGTACCTTCTCTTTTCTAGTAATAGCCATGTCTTGATTCACTAGTCATCATTTTATTCCTCTCTCCTTCCTTCACTGGGAAGTGTTAGCAAACAGTGCTGGTGACATCACTATTATGCTCGTGGTAATAATATCATTTGCTTATGCCACCAACAGTGTGCAGAACATAATGGCTGGAAACCTACAGATGATGCCTGTGCAAACACAGGGCCCTAGAGAAATAGAATGAGTTTGAAGTGGAGGTCTGGGTTAGAAACTCTGGAGACAGCCTATTATTTTTGCACTGTCTCTCATAGAATCTGGCAGAGCTTACACATAGCGGGTCCTCAATGAGTATTTGCCAAACTGAATTGACTTTATTTACTTTATTAATTATAAATTAACCTACTTATTCCAGAGCTACAGTATCTCATAGCTTTCACTTTCTAAGACAATTTTCAAAATATTACAAAGATGGAAAATTAAAGCTATCGCCAAGAATATTTGGCATCGTTTAATATACCTGGGGCAACAACAAAAAGGTTTCCTGTTGGCTCTAGGTTACCAAGCAATCCGTCATGAGCTGTGAGTGAGAACGCCATCTGGGGGCAGGCTTCATCAAGACAGAAAAGCGTACCGGTGACTGTGTAAATAGATTGTAGCTGACTACCATTCCTACATGTGAGAGGGTTTGGAGGCAAATTATTGTGTTATGAAAGCCAGAAGCAGTGTGGCTGGTGCAAGACTCAGATTTTAAAACCTCTAGTTTGAATACAAAGAAGGATCCCTGGGTAATCTGGCATCTGACTGAAAGTTTAAGGGGATCCTGAGCTTTCCCTGAGTCCAGGCTGGAGCAGGCAACCTGATCTTTAGGGAACCCTCACTTCATTTACTGAAGTTTCAGTCCAGGGAATGGGATGTGTCATCTACAGGACCAGCAGGATAGCTAAGTTAGAAAAGGAGAGCGCTTCATTGGCTATATCCCTTTGCAAATCAGAAAGCATCCTGTGTGAAACAAAGGTTCTCTCCATAAAAATAGGGGGTAGGTTAGGTTGTATGCCTCACAGTATCCACATTACACAATAGTTATACATGGGCAGCAGCTTTGGAGGAACAGCTGTGAACACTTACCAGAGCAGCAGAGCACGTGCATGATGAGTAAACGTGTGTGTATCATACATCCCATGTTCACTTTGGGCCAGGGTTTTAGTATTACCATGGGGAGTAGTTTGGCTCTTTACATCAAAAAGTGTACTGTAGGACACAGAGACAGTTTGTGCTCAGCTTCTATAAGCTGGCTAAAATTGACTTAAGGTATGCAATTGTTTATCAGGAAAAAAAAAAAGTTTATAAGGCCAGTCCTCTGCCCAGTTATAGTGGTCTGGGCTGTAAATCCTAGTTAGGAGGGGTCTGATAATTTGTCTGGTAGGTCCTACTCTTAGGCAGTTGGGAAGGGTGTGCTTTTTTCCTTGTGGCCAAAGGAATTTAGAAGTTTGCCACACCAGCAGGGCCCTGAATCCTTGACCTGTGGGTAACTTTTATTTCCTGAACTTTAAGGTCTATCTCAGTCAAATCACAGCTATAACAAAGGCTCCATTTTCCAGCATCTCCTGGCTATGAATTGATGATTATTTGAATCATCTACTGATTAAGTACATTGTTTTAAAGTTAAAACAAGGACAAGGTTTTTTACTTAGTACAAAAGTGTACAGTAAATCCTCACTTAATGGTGCTGACAAGTTTTTGGAAACTTCAACTTTAAGCAAAATAGTATGTAATAAAACATTTTTTTCTCATCAATGTTATAGTGAAATGACATTGAACATTGTTACTCCAGGACCTGCTATACGTTGTTTTTCTCAAAGGCACAGTTTCCAAGAACCTGTTGATAAAATTAAGCTGTATTTTCATTGTTAAAAAGTCATAAAATAGTATAACTGAAATGACAAAAAATAAAAAGTACCCAAAGCTAACAAGACACATAAACACACACTTATTTATTTATTTTTTTCTTGTAGAGACAGAGTCTCACTTTATGGCCCTTGGTAGAGTGCCGTGGCCTCACACAGCTCACAGCAACCTCCAACTCCTGGGCTTAAGCGATTCTCTTGCCTCAGCCTCTACAGTAGCTGGGACTACAGGCACTCGCCACAATGCCCGACTATTTTTTGGTTGCAGTTTGGCCGGGGCCGGGTTTGAACCCGCTACCCTCGGTATATGGGGCCGGCGCCTTACTGACTGAGCCACAGGCGCCGCCCAAACACACACTTATTTTATGTCCTTGCTGCATGGAAGAATTTTGTGTACAGATGCTCCTAATGATGGGGTTCTGTCCTGATAAATTTTCAACCATGATAGGTTGAAAACACTGCAAGTTGAAAGTGCATTCAATATATGTAGTCTACCGAACATCATAGCTTAGTGTACCTACCTTACACGTACTAAGAACACTTACATTAGTTTAGAGTTGGCCCAGATCATTTGGGAACAGTTTACTGTAAGTGTTGATTATTTATCCTCTTGATTTCGTGGCTGGGTGGGAGCCTCTGCCCAGCACTGAGGAAGCGGATTGAGCTGCATATAACTAGCCCAGGGAAACATCAAAATTTGAAATTCAAAGTACTATTTCTACTGAATGTGTATTGTTTTCACACTATTATAGAGTCTCAAGATCTTAAGTTGAGCTATTGTAAGTTGGAGACCAGCTGCACCACTATACGGTTAACACACAAGCATAAAATATACTTATATATTAATCTTCAAAATTACCTTGAAAACTAAAAAGAGTCATAGCCATTTCAGTTCATCTACTATTTGGCTGGCATTTAGTTCATTTTCAATTTATGATGGAAAAAAAAAAAACTAAGGAATTTCAGCTGTAGAAATTTGGGGCTATAAGAGAGATTTGGGGTATAGAGGGAAGGTACTGCCTACTAATCTCCAAATTTCATTTATTCCTATAGGCACCAGCTTTTTTCATAATACTCTTCTTTTATCTCTACTCAATTGTTTAGCACAAAATTCAAGAAGATTCCACAAGGTTAGTTTCAACTTCTTGGAACTCTATTCTGAAAAACTTAAATATTTTTACAGCTCTCTCTTTCTAACATTTAAAAATGATAAAACACACAGCACACACTATTTGGAATCAGGAATCCAACTTAGATCAGTGTTTTAGGTAAAATTCTCTCCTACTCATGAGAAAAATATCGCATTTATAAAAATTCCTGTGCTCAGGGGAAAAATTTACCCCCTAAACAAGGGAAAAATATTTTCGTTAAGATTTAAAAACCTCTAAAAACTTCAATCCTTTTTAATTTTTCTTAAACTTCATTCAAATTAATATAAGAGTACAGTATTTAGGTTACATTGTTCTCACTTCCAGGGTAAAGTTCCATTTGTAGAAGAGCCCCTCACCCAGGGGGCGTGTTATGCACCCTCACAGTGTGCACATTAGGTGAGATCCAGCCTCATGCCCTCCATCCCTTTGCCATAGGTCCTCCCATATACCCACTTCCACTTCCCACTACCCCAAATTGGACTATAATAGTGTTTTATTGTTCTTAGGAACATATGATTGTTTGTATATTGATTTCATATTAGTATGGAGTATATTGGATATTTATCTTTCCATTCTTGCAATATTTTATGAAGAAGAATGTATTTCAACTCTATCAAGGTAAATGTAAAAGGTGTAAAGTCTCCATCGTTTTTAATGGCTGAATAATATTCCATGGTATACATATACCACAGTTTGTTGATCCATTCATGGATTGATGGGCAATTAGGTTGCTTCCACAACTTTGTAATTATGAATTGAACTGCAATAAACATTCTAGAGCAAATGTCTTTGTGGTAAAATGATTTTTGTTCTTCTGGGTAGATACCTAGTAATGGGATTGCAGGGTCAAATGGAAGGTCTACTTTTAGATCTTTGAGGATTGCAAACTAATACAGCCCTTCTGGAGAGAAGTATAGAGAATCCTCAGATATCTAAAAACTTGAATTCTTGTTTCTTATAAAAAGCTTAGTATAACCACTATAAAAGTATTTGGAAGTCAAAAGATTTAACCAAATCCATCCTGTCACAGAACTGGGATGACATTATTAATTTGAATTATTTTTTTTAAAGAATCCAAGTAGGGAAAGGCATATATAACTGTGATTTTGGCAGGGCTCTATTATTTTTCACAAAACCAACTCTTTTGCCTTTTTATGCTTCTGATTCAGGATGCTAATGTTTCTTAGTGGGACTTTTCCAGGTGTGTTATTTGTATTACTCTATTTTGAATTCTGTGGCACAAATTCTGTATATGAATGAGAACAAGAAAAGCCACAGTCCTTTCTGTGATTGCTCTCTAGAGAGAGAATTCTAGTTTCAAATTCAGGCAGAACAGATGGCATAGAGGCCTTGGTGGCCACTGCCCGGGCACTTTATTTTAACGAGGACTGTAAGTAAATGTCAACATGGCAGGTTCATTTAGAGATATAAAATGGTTCTGCATAGTTGAGAGGCAGCTTGATGTAGTAGAAGGATGCTTGATATCCTAAGGCCTGTATTCATCTCTTGGGTCTATGAAATTATACTTATGGGATCTTAAGCTAGGCCATTAGCCTCATATTGGTTTTTCATACTTGGAAATGAGCACAGTACTTCTATGAAGGTGTAGGATGTCATGGCAATCAAATTAAATAATGAATAAAAATAAAATCATAGTATATCAAAATTTTTAGGTGTATGTTAAAACAGGTATTTTTATTAGATAAAAAATAAAAGTCTTTAGCATGCACCTTAAGGATATAAGAAAAGATGAGAAAAATAAACATAAATTAATATAAAAAAGGGAAACATAAGAATCAAAGAAAAAAACATTGAAATAAAAAATTAAAAAAAAATAGCTGGGTGTGGTAGCATGTACCAGTAATTCCAGCTACTCAACAGGGAGACTGAGGCAGAGTGAGGTAGGAATTGCTTGAGACTAGGAGATTGAGGCTGTAATGAGCTATTGTTGCACCTAAGATCCTCTATCCTGGGCAACATAATGGAACCTTGTCTCTGCAAATAAATAAATAAATAAACAAGTAAAGAAAATTAAAAAAGAAAAAGAAAATCAGCAAAATAAAGATTATGAGAACCTAAAGCTGATTCTTTGAAAAGGTTAATAAAGTTGACAAACCTCTAGCTAGATTGCTCAAACGAGAAACAAAATATAAATGAACAATATCAATAATAAATGAGGGGACAGCTTTAGATACTCTAGTCATTAAAAGTATAACAAGGGAAAAACATTATGACAATAAATTTATTGATTCATATAAAATACACAAAACCATATAAGGAAATCATTAGCAGTATTTCCATGAGAAGAATTAAAAAAATATAAACAGTTCTATAAATGGCTTTTAAAACTGCTTAATTTATAAGTAAATGCTTATGTTGAAGTCCCTTGGCATTAATGTTGAAAATCAATTGACTATAAGTGTATTGGTTTATTTCTGAACTCTCAATTCTATTCCATCAATCTTTATGTCTATCTTATGCCAATACCATATTGTCTTGATTACTATTGCATTGCAAAAGTTTGAAACTGGGAAGTTTGAATTCTTCTACATTGGTTTTCTTTTTCAAGATTATTTTGGGTGGGGAAAGGGTTCAAGATGGCCTACTAAAAGCAGCTTTCACCAGAGGCTTTTGTCCAGAGGGAGAGATACTGGACAGAAGTGGACCCAGAGAAGCTGAAGGTGGGGAGCTGAACACAGAGAGAAGCCAGCAGGGAACAAAGGCCGTCTCCCCTCACCCCACAGGAGAGAGCCCCTAAATCCTGATCTTCCTGTGAACCTAGGCCCCACCCTTCCAGGCACAAAAGTAAACAAATATTTTCTCCAAAATCCTGAGCACATCTCTCTCCTTTCCTCCTATCCTGGTTGTCTGAAGGACTGCCTTCTGCAGAGGCCATAATGTTTGGTGAGTTTGGTGAGAGGCCTGGACTTCTAAAGCTGCAGTGCAGAAACAGAGGTGCTGCTGTTCTAACAATGGTGGGAAAGGGACAGACTTTCCTGAGACCCCTTTCCACTAGAAAAGACCCTTCTGTAGCCCCTTTGAAATTCTCCAACAGATCTGCCCACAGATTTCTGTTTTTCTAACTGTCTAGCAAACTTCTGAACTCTTTTGAGTGGGGATTTCTGGTACTGCCTGAGTGATTTGACCAAAACTCTCAAGCAAAGCCATCTGGAGATTCTTGTTCTCCTGGAAGCTGAAGGTTTACCACTTGTTTGTCTTTGAGTGGTGGTGGTATTGCAGTGAGGGGAGGATTCAGCAGGTCTGTCTGTGGATTCTCCTTCTTCAGCTATCCCTGGCGGGGAGCAGGGCTGCAGATGTTTGTATCTTTGTTCAGAAGAGAGTAATCCAAACAAAGCATCTCCTAGACACATTGTAATTAACTTTGCCAAAGTTAATATGAAGGAGAAAACCCTGCAAGCATCAAGGTGTAGAAAAAATACTACCTGCAAAGTATATCAGGATGGCTGCAGATTTTTCAGTGAAACTTTTCAAGCCAGAAGAACTTTAACCAGGAAGGCTATGTTAAGCATTGTGATGAAAATGTGTCAAATGGTCTGTGAAGTGAGTGTATGATGCCCCGTGATCATATCAATGTATACAGTTATGATTTAATAAAAATAAATAAATAAATAAATAAAGTAATTTCCAGCTCAGGATCCTGTATCCTGCTAAACTGAATTTAATTGTGATGGAGAAATCAAACACTTTACTGATAGCTATATGTTGAGGAAATTTGCCATCACAAGACCAGCTCTACAGGAAGTACTAGGATCTGTTCTTCATAATGACCAGGAAATAAGGAAAGATAAAAATGGATACTACATATTGATCAAAAAAAACTCACAACATGAAGAGATTTCAACAATTAACATTTATATACCCTACCTGAATCCTTCCCCAATGTATAAAACAACCCCTAATTGATCTGAACAATGTGATATCTTCCTGCACTATAATAGTTGGAGTTTTAAACACCCCTTTGAGAATACTGAACAGATCTTCCAAGCAGACACTTAACAAAGAAATGATGGACTTTAACATGACCCTAGAACAAATGGACTTAATGGACATACAGAACATTACATACTAACCAAAGTGAACACATATTCTTCTCATCAGCCAACAGATCATCCTCCAGAATTAATCATATCATAGGACACAAGTCTAACCTTAACAAATTTAAAAGAATAGAAATTGTTCCTTGTATCTTTTTGGACCATCATGGAATAAAATTTAAACTCAAGAGTAACATAAACATTCATACTCAAATAAAGTCATAGAAACTAAATAACTTTATGCTGAATGATAGCTGGGTCAAAGATGAGATTTAGAAGGAAATCATATTTCTGGAAGAAAACACCAATAAAGACACAAACTATCAAAGCCTGTGGGATACTGCAAAGGCAGTGCTCAGAGGAAAATTTATAGCATTGGATGCCCTTATCAAGAAAACAGAAAGAAAGCAAGTCAACAATCTAATGTACCATCTCAAGCAACTGGAAAAGGAAGAAAATCCAAATCTGCTCAAACCCAGCAGAAGAAAAGCAATAACCAAAATTAGAGCTGAATTAAATGAAATCAAAAACAAAAGAATCATTCAGAACATCAGTGAAACAAAAAGTAGATTCTTTGAAAAGATTTAAAAATTTAATAAACCGTTGGCCAGACTAACCAGAAACAGACAAGTAAGATCTTTAATAACTTCAATCAGAAACAGTAAAGGGGAAATAACAACAGATATCACAGAAATACAAAGATTCTCAAAGATTACTACAAAAAACTATTTCCAGAAATGAAATGTAGAGGAAATAGATCAATACCTGGAAGCATGCCACTTTCTCCTAAACTCAACCAAAAAGAATTAGAAATTTTGAATAGACCTATATCAAATACTGACATAGCATCAACCATACAAAATCTCCCCAAAAAGAAAAGCCCTGGACCAGATGGTTTCATAACAGAAGTCTACCAAACCTTCTGTGGGAGGTAGATATCCTGAGCCCCCACGGGCCTTCTAACTCAGGGTAAAGCACATAATTTGGCCATTCCTATTCTCCTGTCAATAGGAAAGGAGCCTGGAGGCTGCCCAGCCAAGGGAATGTCAATGTTTCTATCCCTACATGAAGGAATCAGCAGTACAATCAGATTGAAACCTTCAATTAGCAGGTTAGATTAGTGAAGCTAAGATGTTGGCCTGAAGGGATAAAACTTGCTCTCCTTCCACTTTCTTGCATGAATTATCTGGCCACTTCTGATGTTCCATTACCCTATATACTGATTTATTCTACCATTACCTTTATCCAACCTTCATAGAGGCCATAATCTCCCCTTTCCTTGTTTTTAACTTTGACTGTGGTGCATTCTTACACATTACTCTTTTGCTGTATTTAATAAAGGACACCTGAGAAGCAGGACCATAATTTGCATAGAGATAGTTTTATGTTTTCCTTTAAAACCATATGTCTTTTATTTCTTATTCTTAACTAATTGCCCTGGCTATAATTTCCAATACAAGTTTGCATAGAAGTGGTGAGAGTAGTCACTCTCATGCCTGATGAGTATAAGCATTCAGTTTTTTACCATTTCATGTGGTATTATCTGACTTGGCACAGATGTTTAATATCAGGTTGAAGACGTTTCTTTCTGTTACTGGTTTGTTAAACATTGTTGTCATGAAAGAATGCTTATTTGTCAAATACATTTTTTGGTGTCTATTAAAATGATCATGTTGTTTTTTTTCCTTTATAGTATTAATATGGTCTATTACACTGGCTGATTTTTATGTGTTGAACTAACCTTGCAATTCTGGGGTAAATATGACTTAATCATTTAGGGTGATACTTTTCATATGTTGCTGAGTTCAATTTTCTGGTACTTTTCGTTTAGAATATTTTAGGGGTGTTAATTCATAAGGCATATTATTTTATTGTGTTCTTGTGATGTTTTTGTTTTGGGGACAAAAGTAATACTGGTCTTATAGAACGTGTTGGTAAATATTTTCTCTTCCATTCTTTGAAACAGTTACTGAAGGAATGGTGCTAATTATGCTTTAAACATTCATTACATTTCACCTATAAAGACATCTGGGCCTAGATTTTTCTTTATGGGAAGATTTTTAATTACTAACATAGTCTTATTACTTATTATAAGTCTATTTGGATTTTCTATTTTTTTCTTGAGTCAATTTTTGTATTTCTTTTTCTCTAAGAATTTGTACATTTCATTCATGTTTTCTAATTTGTTGGCATACAATTGCTCATAATATTTCTTTCTTTCTTTTTTTAATTTTGCAATTTGTGGCCAGGGCTAGGTTTGAATCTGCCACCTCTGGCATATGGGGCTGGTGCCCTACTCCTTTGAGTCACAGACTCTGCCCACTCATAATATTTCTTCATACTCCTTTTGTTTCTGTAAGATTGATAGTAGAGTCCCTTCTTTCATTTTTTTATTTAGTTGTTCCTGGCTTTTTGCTGGTTGTGGTCAACCTAGCTAATGGTTTATCAATTTTGTTGGATTTTTAAAAGATCCAGCTTTTAGTTTCTTTTTTATTGTTTGTATTTTTTATTTCATTAATTTTCATGCTAAGCTTTTATTTTTGCTTTAGATGTAGGTAGCTCTTCTTCCTTTAGTTTCTTTAGGTAGAAGTTTAGGCTGAAGATGCGAGAACTCTCAAAGGTTTTGTTTGTTGTATTTTTGTTTTCTTTCATTTCAAAGTATTTTCTAATTTCCCTTGAGATTTCTTTATTTACTCCCCGGTTATTTAGTAGTATACAATTTAATTTTTACATGTTTTTGAGTTCCCCAAATTTTCTTTTCTCTTTGATTTTTTATTTATTTATTTATTTATTTATTTTATTGTTGGGGATTCATTGAGGATACAATAAGCCAGGTTACACTGATTGCAATTGTTAGGTAAAGTCCCTCTTGCAATCATGTCTTGCCCCCATAAAGTGTTCTCTTTGATTTTTAATTTAATTCTTTTGTGGTCAGAGAAAACATGGTACAAAATTTCATTTCTTTCTAACTTTAATGCTTGTTTTATGGAAAGCATGGGGACTATCCTATAGAGTATTCCATGTGCACTTGAAAAGAAAGTGAATTTCCTTTTTTTGATTGTTTTGTTTTGTTTAATGATTGCTACTTGGGTTATTATATGCATGTCTACTCTTTTACAATCCACTTAATTTTAGTAGTTGATATTGCACCACTTCATGTAAAATGTAAAGCTCTCGCATTCATAGTTTCCTTTATCACCTTTCCCCTGGATATCCAGTCATATCCAGTCATATCCATTCAGACAACAGTGTCAAGTATAGGCCTCTGGAAGTTCTGATGACTGGCTGCAAATTGGGGTTGCCATGACCTCCTTTTTGGGTTCAACTAATTTGCTGGAGAGGTTCACAAAACTCAGGGAAACACCCATGTTTACCTTTTAATTACAGAAATTATTGCAAAGGATACAAATGAAGAGATATGTAGATGCAGGTATGGAGGAAAGAATGTGGAGCTTCCATGTCTTTTCTGGGCATACCACCCTCTAGGAAGCTCTGGGCATTCAGACATCTGGAAGTTTCTGAACCCTGCCTTATTTGTTTTTTATAGAATCTTCATTACCTAGGCATGACTGATAACCATATAGACATGAGATTGGACAAAAAGGGCATACTTGAAACCTAGGAATGTCTGTCTGCTTGAATTCTTCCTGGCCTTTCTAAAGCAGGGTAGGAAAGGCAGGACCTTCTCTGTAGTGAGGGTTAGGATCTACTGTAATTAGGTTAGAGTCAATCATAGGTAGGTAAAAGAGGACAGCAGAAAGTCAGAGTGAGATGCTTTTTCCTGAGGCCACCTCCTGAGGCTCAAAGTATCCCAGCATTATAACAAAAGATTATGACAAGGGTTGTGAGAGCTATAACCCAGGACCCATGGAGGAAAACCTATACACACACAAAAAAAAAACATAATCACACATTGATATATGTTGACAAATCCACGCAATGTTATAATTTTACTTTAAGTATTTATATTTATTTCAAAGTATTTAATAGGAAAAATACCTATTTATCAAGATATTTAGAATTTTTGTTATTCTTCTTTCATTTGTGAAAATCCAAGTTTACCCTTTATCTTTTGCTTTTAGCTTGAAGAGCTTACTTTAGCATTTCCTGTAGAGCAGAACTTCCAACAACTCTTAACTTTTCTTCATCTGAGAATATATTTCTGTTGCCTTTATTCTTGGAGAATCTTTTCATTAGACATAGAATCCGATATTGATGGGTTTTTTTTATTTCAGCACTTCAAACTCGCTTTCCACCATCTTCTGGTCTTTATAATTTCTACACCTCAGACATCACTACAAAAAGCAGGAAAGCCACATAATGGAAGAAAACATTCACAATACTGATTTCTAAAATAGACTTGCATCAAAGTTACATAAACAATTTTAACAATTCAGTAATAAAAATAAAAATAATAATAGTACAATTCTATGAAAAATCTTATGACCTTTCTACTTTACTGGTAGATGTTTACCTGAGAGAAATAAAACTACATATAGATTAAGAAAGCAATGTTCAGTGAAGGCGGAGCAAGATGGCAGCTGAGTAACAGCTTCCTTGCATCTGGGCACCGTGAGTCTGGGGAGATAGAACCCCAGGCATCTCTGGCTGGTGGGATCTGCTATCATCACCCCTGAGAGGATACAGGGAGTCAGCGAGAGACTTCTGGACCCCAAGAGGAGGACTAAAACAGTGGAAAACCGGCAAGTGGTCACGTGTGTTCAATCCGTCTAAACCCACCCTCAACTTCCACAGGCACGAGAACTTAAAGAGCAAGAGGAAGTGAAAGGAAAATTAGGGCAAGGAAACAGATAAAAGAAATCACCCATGAGGAAGAATCAGCAGAAAACTCCAGGCAACATGAAGAACCAGTTCAGAACAACCCCGCCAAGGGACCATGAGGTAGCTACTGCAGAGGATTCCACCTATACAGAAATGTTAGCAATGACAGAAAGTTAGAATACACATGTTGAAAACAATGAAAGAAATGATGGAAACAATGAAGGAAACTGCTAATAAAGTGGAAAATAACCAAAAGGAAATCCAAAAACAGAATCAAATCAGAGATGAACTATATGAAGAATATAAAAAGGATATAGCAGAGCTGAAGGAAATGAAACAGTCAATCAGGGAACTTAAAGATGCAATGGAAAGTATCAGCAACAGGTTAGACCATGCAGAAGAAAGAATTTCAGAGGTAGAAGACAAAGTTTTTGAGATACCTCAGATAGTAAAAGAGGCAGAAAAGAAGAGAGAGAAAGCAGAACGTTCACTGTCAGAATTATGGGACTTTATGAAGTGTTCCAACATACGAGTTATAGGAATTCCAGAAGGGGAAGAAGAATGCCCCAGAGGAATGGAAGCCACCCTAGAGAATATTATAAAAGAAAATTTCCCAAATATCACCAAAGATTCTGACACACTGCTTTCAGAGGGATATCGGACCCCAGGTCGCCTCAACTCTAACCGAGCTTCTCCAAGACACATTGTTATGAACCTGTCCAAAGTCAAGACAAAAGAAAAGATTCTGCAAGCTGCCAGGAGTAAGCGCCAGTTGACCTACAGGGGCAAATCCATCAAAGTGACTGCAGACTTCTCTAATGAAACTTTCCAAGCAAGAAGACAATGGTCATCTACCTTTAATCTACTTCAACAGAACA
This sequence comes from Nycticebus coucang, assembly GCF_027406575.1. Classification (NCBI taxonomy): domain Eukaryota; kingdom Metazoa; phylum Chordata; class Mammalia; order Primates; family Lorisidae; genus Nycticebus; species Nycticebus coucang. The sequence continues at coordinate 44,002,534 of NC_069796.1, read as the reverse complement.
ATTTCCAGCCCAGAATTCTGTACCCTGCTAAGCTAAGCTTCAAAATTGATGGAGAAATCAAATCATTTATGGATATACAAACACTGAGGAAATTCTCCACAACAAGACCAGCTCTACAGGACATACTTCAACCTGTTCTGCACACTGACCACCACAATGGATCAGCAGCAAAGTAAGAACTCAGAAATTAAAGGACAGAACCAAACCTACACACTGATCCAAAGATAAAACTAAGCAATGGACTCTCACAAAATAAGACGAATAGAATACCAGCACACTTATCAATTATCTCAATAAATGTTAATGGCTTGAATTCCCCACTGAAGAGACATAGATTGGTTGACTGGATTAAAAAACACAAGCCATCCATTTGCTGTCTGCAAGAAACACACCTGGCTTCAAAAGACAAATTAAAGCTCCGAGTCAAGGGTTGGAAGACAAATTTTCAGGCAAATGGAATTCAGAAGAAAAGAGGAGTTGCAATTTTATTTTCAGATACATGTGGATTTAAAGCAACTAAAGTCAAAAAAGACAAAGATGGTCACTTTATATTGGTCAAGGGAAAAATACAACAAGAAGACATTTCAATTCTAAATATCTATGCACCCAATGTAAATGCTCCCAGATTCTTGAAACAGACCTTACTCAGTCTGAGCAATATGATATCTAATAATACCATAATAACAGGGGACCTTAACACTCCTCTTACAGAGCTGGACAGATCCTCTAAACAGAAATTAAACAAGGATATAAGAGACTTAAATGAGACCCTAGAACAACTGTGCTTGATAGACACATATAGAACACTCCATCCCAAAAATAAAGAATATACATTCTTCTCATCACCCCATGGAACATTCTCCAAAATTGATCGTATACTGGGACACAAAACAAATATCAACAGAATCAAAAGAATTGAAATTTTACCTTGTATCTTCTCAGACCATAAGGCACTAAAGGTGGAACTCAATTCTAATAAAAATGCTCGACCCCACCCAAAGGCACGGAAACTAAACAATCTTCTGTTGAATAACAGATGGGTGCAGGAAGAAATAAAACAGGAAATCTTTAACTTCCTTGAGCATAACAACAATGAAGACACAAGCTACCAAAACCTGTGGGATACTGCAAAAGCAGTTTTGAGAGGAATATTCATCACTTTAGATGCCTACATTCGAAAAACAGAAAGAGAGCACATCAACAATCTCACAAGAGATCTTATGGAATTGGAAAAAGAAGAACAATCTAAGCCTAAACTTAGTAGAAGAAAAGAAATATCCAAAATCAAATCAGAGATCAATGAAATTGAAAACAAAAGAATCATTCAGAAAATTAATGAAACAAGGAGTTGGTTTTTTGAAAAAATAAATAAAACGGATAAACCATTGGTGAGACTAACGAGGAATAGAAAAGTAAAATCTCAATCAGAAATGATAAAGGGGAAATAACAACTGATCCCACAGAGATACAAGAGATCATCTCTGAATACTACCAGAAACTCTATGCCCAGAAATTTGACAATGTGAAGGAAATGGATCAATATTTGGAATCACACCCTCTCCCTAGACTCAGCCAGGAAGAAATAGAGCTTCTGAACAGACCAATTTCAAGCACTGAGATCAAAGAAACAATAAAAAATCTTCCAACCCAAAAAATGCCCTGGTCCAGATGGCTTCACTCCAGAATTCTATCAAACCTTCAAGGAAGAGCTTATTCCTGTACTGCAGAAATTATTCCAAAAAACTGAGGAAGAAGGAATCTTCCCCAACACATTCTATGAAGCAAACATCACCCTGATACCAAAACCAGGAAAAGACCCAAACAAAAAGGAGAATTTCAGACCAATCTCACTCATGAACATAGACGCAAAAATTCTCAACAAAATCCTAGACGATAGATTACAGCTTATCATCAAAAAAGTCATTCATCATGATCAAGTAGGCTTCATCCCAGGGATGCAAGGCTGGTTTAACATACGCAAGTCTATAAACGTTATCCACCATATTAACAGAGGCAAAAATAAAGATCACATGATCCTCTCAATAGATGCAAAAAAGCATTTGATAAAATCCAGCATCCTTTTCTAATTAGAACACTGAAGAGTATAGGCATAGTTGGCACATTTCTAACACTGATTGAAGCTATCTATGACAAATCCACAGCCAATATTTTACTGAATGGAGTAAAACTGAAAGCTTTTCCTCTTAGAACTGGAACCAGACAAGGTTGTCCTCTGTCACCTTTACTGTTCAACGTAGTGCTGGAAGTTCTAGCCAATACAATTAGGCAAGACAAGAAAATAAAGGGAATCCAAAAGGGAGCAGAGGAGGTCAAACCTCTTTGCTGACGACATGATCTTATACTTAGAGAACCCCAAAGACTCAACCACAAGACTCCTAGAAGTCATCAAAAAATACAGTAATGTTTCAGGATATAAAATCAATGTCCACAAGTCAGTAGCCTTTGTGTACACCAATAACAGTCAAGATGAGAAGCTAATTAAGGACACAACTCCCTTCACCATAGTTTCAAAGAAAATGAAATACCTAGGAATATACCTAATGAAGGAGGTGAAGGACCTCTATGAAGAAAACTATGAAATCCTCAGAAAGGAACTAGCAGAGGATATTAACAAATGGAAGAACATACCATGCTCATGGATGGGAAGAATCAACATTGTTAAAATGTCTACACTTCCCAAAGGAATCTATCTATTCAATGCCATTCCTATCAAAATACCAACATTGCACTTTCAAGATTTGGAAAAAATGATTCTGCGTTTTGTATGGAACCGGAAAAAACCCCGTATAGCTAAGGCAGTTCTCTGTAACAAAAATAAAGCTGGGGGAGTCAGCATACCAGATTTTAGTCTGTACTACAAAGCCATAGTGCTCAAGACAGCATGGTACTGGCACAAAAACAGAGACATAGACACTTGGAATTGAATTGAAAACCAAGAAATGAAACTAACATTTTACAACCACCTAATCTTTGATAAACCAAACAAGAACATACCTTGGGGGAAAGACTCCCTATTCAATAAATGGTGTTGGGAGAACTGGATGTCTACATGTAAAAGACTGAAACTGGACCCACACCTTTCCCCACTCACAAAAATTGATTCAAGATGGATAAAGGACTTAAACTTAAGGCATGAAACAATAAAAGTCCTCCAAGAAAGCATAGGAAAAACACTGGAAGATATTGGCCTGGGGAAAGACTTCATGAAAAAGACTGCCATGGCAATTGCAACAACAACAAAAATAAACAAATGGGACTTCATTAAACTGAAAAGCTTCTGTATAGCTAAGGAGACAATAACTAAAGCAAAGAGACAACCTACACAATGGGAAAGGATATTTGCATATTTTCAATCAGACAAAAGCTTGATAACTAGAATCTATAGAGAACTCAAATTAATCCACATGAAAAAAGCCAACAATCCCTTATATCAATGGGCAAGAGACATGAATAGAACTTTCTCTAAAGACGACAGACAAATGGCTAACAAACACATGAAAAAATGTTCATCATCTCTATATATTAGAGAAATGCAAATCAAAACAACCCTGAGATACCATCTAACCCCAGTGAGAATGGCCCACATCACAAAATCTCAAAACTGCAGATGCTGGCGTGGATGTGGAGAGAAGGGAACACTTTTACACTGCTGGTGGGACTGCAAACTAGTACAACCTTTCTGGAAGGAAGTATGGAGAAACCTCAAAGCACTCAACCTAGACCTCCCATTTGATCCTGCAATCCCATTACTGGGCATCTACCCAGAAGGAAAAAAATCCTTTTATCATAAGGACACTTGTACTAGACTGTTTATTGCAGCTCATTTTACAATCGCCAAAATGTGGAAACAGCCTAAATGCCCACCGACCCAGGAATGGATTAACAAGCTGTGGTATATGTATACCACGGAATACTATTCAGCCGTTAAAAAAAATGGAGACTTTACATCCTTCGTATTAACCTGGGTGGACGTGGAAGATATTATTCTTAGTAAAGCGTCACAAGAATGGAGAAGCATGAATCCTATGTACTCAATTTTGATATGAGGACAATTAATGACAATTATGGTTATGGGGGGAAACAGAAAGAGGGAAGGAGGAAGGTGGGTGGGGCCTTGGTGTGTGTCACACTTTATGGGTGCAAGACATGATTGCAAGAGGGACTTTACCTAACAATTGCAATCAGTGTAACCTGGCTTATTGTACCCTCAATTAATCCCCAACAATAAAAAAAAAAAAAAGAAAGCAATGTTCATATTAGTTTTGTTGATAAAAATCAGAAACTAAAAAAACAAATAAAATGTTTATAATAAATGATTTAAGAAATTATGGTATATTAATGAAATGAAATCTTTGCATACTGACAAACAATAGGAATATTCTTAAAAGAATAATGTTCAGCATTTTTTTCTCAAGAAGTGAGAGTATATGCTTTATAATTATATTTGCATAAGGTTCTAGATCAGATAAAATCAATATATTATGGCAGACATTAGAAACTTTGTTGTTTCTGGAGAGGGACTGAGTGAAGGAAGGAGAATTTTATATTGCTGTGGGTTACATTGCTGTATGTGTTAGGTTAGACTCCTTCAAAATTTAGTCCTTTGTCAAAATTAATTATGTCTATACTTTAAGTATTCATGTGTTACTTTATTTAAGTTATACCACAATTATAAATAATAAATAAAAGACACAAGAAAAAAGGGATCAGAAACTGTACCTAAAAGTATATTATAAAAGTTGGTGAGTTTTAATGTAACAATATCTGAGGTTAATTTGAGAGAAGATATATTCTGAAAATAAACTTCTCACTTAGAAAGCCAAAAATATCTACCCAACTTAGTTACTCCAAATAAGTGAGTCATAACTAGCTTAGTTCCTCAAAAATGGCATGTCCAGGTTCCCTAAGCAAACTCCAGTCCAAGCAACACAAAAACATTATGATGTCAGGTGAAAGAGAGCTTCTAGTTTTAGACTTGCAGGTATAAGAAAAATAGAAGAGATGCGTGAGAAAGTGGCTTCTCTCCAGGCTGCTGAGATTGATATCGATACAAATCCTTTCAACTGCTGTTAAGTAAGTACAGTGTGCAAATGGGGGAGAAATGTATCTGTTTATCAAAAAAAGAAAAACCTAAAAGCAGTAGAATTTTTGCCATTTTAAGTTTACTTATAATTCAAGTCCAAATTGGCTAATTAGTGTCTATCATCTACCAAATACATATATTAATTTTACGTATAAAATATATAATGTGTATATATCTGTGTGTATGTATATATATATATGGTGTAAAATCAGATTGCAACTATACATGCTAAGAATGAAGTAGAAAGTGGGTTAATATAATATTAGTAATACAAATAGAGACTTCTATACACATTATGCTAATGGTATACTATTTCCTTTGTCATGTTAGGTTTTCTAGTCAATTTTCACATACTGTTTTAGCTTACTTCAACTTTCTATTTCGATTTCCATGAGAACAATTCATAAAAGTTGCCAATGACATTTGTTTGGCTATATCTGATGGACTCTGGTGATTTCCTCTTTATTAAAGGGCTTTCATTTTTGCCTTTTTTCACCTCTAATGTTTCATTTTTTTTTTTTTTCCATTTTAGGATCATTTTCTAACTCCTTTTTGGACACATTTGCCTCTAGATAACTTTCAATATTGGTATTGTTTAAATCTAGTCCTAAATTTTTTGCTCTCCTCATTCTATAATCTCTTCTTGAGAAACATTAACCATCTGTACCTTGATACCTCTTAAATTCGTATTTTCTTCAGGATCTTTTTTCTAAAGATTAGGCTTGTATATCTAACTCCCTATTCGAATTCTAACATGGATGTCTCATAGGTGACTCATTCTTACTACATCCATAGCTGATCTCATAATCTCTGTGCTTGTAACATCATAACCTATTCCTTTTTATCTCAATTAATGTCACAACTACCTAGACAAGACTGTAAATCTCATTAATCCCTCTGCCGTTATCTAGTCCAAGGTACTGTTATCTCCTCCCGGACTATTGCAGGTCACTTTCTAACTAGTCATCAACCCATTCTCTACTTCGGTGGGTCTCAACCTTCCTAATGCCATGACCCTTAAATACAGTTCCTCATGTTGTGGTGACCCCCAACCATGAAATTATTTCCATTGCTACTTCATAACTATAATTTTGCTACTGTTATAAATCATAATGTAAATATCTGATATGTAGGATGTATTTTCATTGTTACAAAGGGGTGGCGGCTCACAGGTTGAGAACCACTGCTCTACTGAAAATGATAGAAAAATCTTATCTTGTCCCTCTCATGCTTGACATGTGTCTCCTATTATCTCCCAACACCATATTCAAGTTAATTTCTTATTAAGTTGTATTTATTAACTTTTTTAAAATTTAAATAAAATGCCAAAAGTGCTTTCCTGAACACCTCCTTTCCTTATCATCCTTATAATCACTTATGGAATCTGCAATTCTTCTTCATGCCTCTTATCAACATTTCTATAGAATAATTTATTTTGAAATTGCTTCTTTAGTGTCCCTCTCCCCAGTGAGAATGCCAGTTCTATAAAGACCATGATCATGTCTGCTGCTGCTTCTGTTCCATTTCCCAGTTTTTAGGCTAGTACTTGGCACATGGTACTGTCACTACACGTTTGTTAAATTATTTTGCCATTGCCTCCGATTAACACCTTTCTCTATTCTTGTCCCTGGTTCCTTTCACTTAGCTAATCCTTCAGTCTTTTATGACTTACCTTAGGGGCTACTCATTCAGAAAGCTTTCACTGATGTTCCCAGACATCCATGGCCCCCTGTATATTTTTGTTTTATAAAAATTATTATAGTATAATATGATTTTTGTTTTTCTGGGTATCTGTTCTCTGCCTGAGAAATCTTTCAGGAGAAAAACCGTGTCTTCCATGTATGTATTTCAAAGGATTAGGCATTGTGGAGACTCAGTAAGTATTTATGAAGTGAATGCATGAGTAAGTAGCTATGCTGCTACTTCATTTTGAAGAAAGTTAGGTGATTTCCCAAATAGCTGACATTAAAATTCAATGTCTTGGGCTTGGTGTGGTGGCTCATGCCTGCAATCCTAGCACTCTGGAAGGCAGAGGCAGATAGATTGCTTGAGATCAGGAGTTTGAACCAGACTGAGCAACAGCAAGGCCCCATCTCTAAAAATAGCTGGATGTTGGGGCTCATGCTTGTAATCCTAGCTACTTAGGAGGCTGCAGCAATAGAATCACTTGAGCCAAAGAGTTTGAGGTTGCTGTGTGTTGTGATACCATGATGCTCTACTGAGGATGATGAAGTAAAAAGACACTGTCAAAAAAAAAAAAAAAAAAGACTTCAACATCTTTTAACTTTTCAGTGTACCTCATTCTTTCTTGGCCCCAGACCCTGAATCTCTCAGTAATTCCCAAAACTCCTACCTCCCTGAACCTCCCTGTTTAGCCTCTTCCGTGATGCTCACAGGCACTACATTATCAGATTCTAGTTTTGTCTACTTTCTTTCACCCTTTCTCACTTTGGATAGAAATTCTAATACTATTTTTGAGACTAAAAGTAAGATGCAAAAGGAGAAGAGTAAAAAATAGTCTTGCATAATTTGCTGATGTAATGGCAAACCTGGTATAATTGAGAACAGCCTGGGTTTTTAACATGCCTCAAATCTCCATGAATCAGGAGGCATTTGCACTTGTATGAGTGAAAATGTCAGGGAATGATTTTGAAAGGCCCCGTTTGAGGGTGAAATGTTTCTGCATGTAAAATCTATTTTACTGAGCAGACTACAGTAGTTATAAAGGCTAAGAGGTTTTCATTTCCATATTTCATCTGTTTTCTTTCTTTTTTCAAGAAGTAGAAAAACCCAAGTTTATAAATTTGGACCCTCATGGCTTAACAAGAAATACATTTTAAATAGTCACACGAATTGGCTTAACAAAGAAAACTGGCAACTATTTGTGAGGGTCCTATGAAGATTCATCCAGCCTTGGCTGGATTATTCTATCATCCTTGGAATTGTGTATGTTGTATAGCCTGTCAAACCATGAAGTAAGTTCCTTTTGACTTTAAATTCATTCAACAAAATTTGAGCCTCTTCTATGTGTTCAGGAATTTTCTAGGTAAACAGCAATGAACAAATCCTGCAAAAATATCTGCTTCTGTGGAGTCAACATTTCATAGAGAAAGGCTGACAATAAACATAGAGTAAAGAAATGAAGAATATTTCATCTTTGAATGTAGAGAAAAATGAAGCAAGAAATTGGGGTAAACAGCTTTTGGGTGGAAACAGACTGAGTTTTTTGAGTAAAATGATCATAAAACACTTCACTGAGACGCTATTGGAGAAAAAAAAACTGAAGGAAGGGAGATAGTGAAAAGTACCTACTATGAAATACATAGCATGAAAATTGGCAGAAACTACAAAATAACAGGCTAGCCCTTACAAAATCTCAACAACTTGAAAGTTGTGGAAAGACCAAGGCACTGTCACAGACTGGAGGAGACAAAGGAGATGTGGTTACCCAGCAATGTGGACACCTGTACAGTAGAACCTTCACAGCTGAACACCTCCTTAAGTTGACCTAATTTTCACAGACTGGACCTGCACCACATGTGCATATCAGTAAATAGACCTAGTTTCTTATGTTCACTACCTCTGTATGTTGACCAGTTTGTTACAGTCCCTTGGGTGGTCAATTTACAGAATTTCTAATATATTGAATCCTGGAGTAGGAAACTGTGTGTTAATGGACAAAATGGTGAAACTCAAAGAAAGTCTGCAGTTCAGTTATAGTATTACATCAATACTGATTTTTTAGTTTGAATAATTGTACCAGGGTTATATAAGATATTAATGTTAAAGGAAGGTAGGTGAAGAGTATATGGGAATGCTATCCTATTCTTGTAGCTCTTATGTAATTATCTCAAAATAGAAGTAAAACTAGTACATGTTCTATGGAAGAGTCTTGTAGGGGAGGAAATAGCCAGTGCAAAGGTCTGTAGCATGTTAGAAAAGGATCACAGGCACAGTGTTGTTGGAGTCCAGTAAGCAGTGAGGGAGACAGAAGAAGATGTAATGGGGCAGGGGCATATAGGGCCGCTATGCCATTGTAGGGACTGTGAGCTTTACTTAAGTTGCATGGAAGCCATTAGAACTTTTTTAGCAAAAGAGAGCCATGATGTGACTGAGATTTTAGCAGAATCATGCTTTCTGGCTTCTGTGTGAATGACAGAAAGTCAGAGGAGAAATGATGGTGGTGTGGACCAGGGTGTAGAAGTAAAGATGAATTAGTAGTCACATTATGTCTATCAATTCTGTCAAATTGAAGGTAGAACAAACAGTTCCCAGTAAAAGTATCAGATTTGTGATTTTTTTCCCTTCTTTCTGGCATATCACTTCTGTGTTCTTCCATCCCATCCATCTGTCCCTCATTTTCAAGTTCTGCCTCTGTAACATGGGAGTGGGAGTTTATTTAAATGAGCAGTCTCTAGATTTGGTCTAGTGCTAAGGAAATAGAATTTCAGTTCTCCTAACACACCTGTTCCTCTTCTAATGGGGAAAATTAATATAACTTATTTGCTAGCTTTAAGGTATTAAGAACATGATGTGTCCCCCTTTGTGGGAAACACATAAGAGGCAACCAGGAAAAGAGCCATATTTCTTCAAAGGAACGATTACCTGATTTGCTCTGATGCATCAGAGAGAGAAAGAGATTTGGATGTGAGGCTTTCATGGTACCTCTTCCCACCCTCCCCATTCCATAGGATCTCCACGAGTTTTCATAATATGCACCCACAGAGTGCAGTGCTAGGCTCTCCTTTAAAAAGACTGGTAACATCCTCAGAATCCACCATGCATACTGCGTGGAGGACTTGCTCTTCCAAGGTGACTCAGCAAAGACAGTGTGTGGTGGTTTACCAGTGCATATCCATTTCTGCTCAAAGTGTGACTCCTCCAAGGAGTTATTCTTTCTGGGAGCCCTTCTTTGGGCTGGTTCAAACTTAGTCAGACCTGCTTGAAATCTGAGGCAATTCCTGCTCAACTTTGTTTCCTCTTACCTTTTATTTCCCTGGTACCACATACATATCTAAGTCTGAAGACTTTTCCTGTTCAATCTTGCCTCCTCCCCCTTTTATCTTTTACAGCTGTGTTCCTACAATAAACATCTTCACCCTGAATTCTTACTCAGTGTCTGCTTCCTGGAAGACCTAACTTATATATTCAACTTATTCTCAAAATCAATCTTGTCTTGGGGGCAAGACATGGGGCCCACGTGAGCTTTTCTGCAGGTGTTCTATGTGACAAGACAGTTAATGTCCTCAGGGAGAGCGCCCTCTGTATGCTTTCTACTACACCTCTCTCCAAAGGAGATCAAGCCTAGCACCTCCCCACTTCTGAAAGCATAATCTAGTCTGACAATACATTGAATACACTAACAACTGTGTTGAGTTGCTTTCTGTGAGGGACTCATTTTGGCAGCAGAGGCACCACTGGCAGAATTGTGACAGACCAGTCACTGCTAAATTGATGGTGATAGAACAGAAAGGTTACAACCAAGCTTTCCAGGGTAGCGGTTGGCAAGCTTTTTCTGAAAAAAAGCCAGATAGTAATTACCTTAGGCTTCCTGGGTCACACACAGCTTCTGTCACAGATTCTTCTTAGTTAATTTTTACTTTTTCAAAATATAAAATTTTTAACTTTTTCAAAATATAAAACCATTCTCAGCTTGAGAGCCATATGAAAACAGATGTGGGCCCAATGTGGCTATTGGGTCATAGCTTGCTGACCCTTATTTCAGATGAGAGTCCTCAAAATACTCTGAGTTAGCCCCGGAAAAATAGGTATTGTGTCCTATCAGCATTTCACCTAAACTCGTGGCTCCTCCTGCACTATATCCTAAGCTGACAGGCTCTGGTTCATAGTATATGGCTCTTGTTCCCAAGATTAGCCCAATTCATGGGTTTCCAAACTTAGACCTTGGGAACTTCACAGAATTCTCTAGTGGATAGTCAGGGATGAATCATGTAATACCCTGCTTCCCCACAAATAAGACATACTCCAAAAATAAGACCTACTTACAGGAAAGATAAGACGTTCCCTGAAAATAAGACCTAGCACATCTTTGGGAGCACACCTTAAAATAAGACACTGTCTTATTTTCGGGGAAACAGGGTAATTGTATACTCCCATGTCCTATAGCCCACATCAATCCTGAGAGTTATTTTATAAATTTACTACATTGGGTTTCCATTGCATGTAACCTATTTCCCTCCCTCCCTCTTTCTCTTCCCTTCCCTCTCTCTCCCTCCCTCCTTCCATCATTCTTTCTCTCTTCCTCTCCCTCTCTTTTCATTCTTTCTTTCATAAAGATTTTTTATTTTTTTTGAATCAGGAATTTAAAAATCTCTGTGTGTGAGAGTAAACACAATGAGAGAAAGGAACAAGTCCCTGAGATAGCTAGAGAACAACACAATGTAGGGTCTGTGGGTAGATCCTGGAATCAGAACCAACTGGCTTCTGATTTAAACCATTCTCCCTTAGCAGCTGTAACAATTCACTTACTTTTCACAATGACTCAGTTTCCTCATCTCTTTTTAAGGATTATTATTCTTACCTCCCACCTTCTACCTGAAGATCAAGCAAGCCAATGAATATAAAGATGATAATCGGAGTGCTTGATACATTATAGCAGGTATGGTGCCCTGAAAATGTACCTCCCCACAACCATAGAATGTGCATTTTGTATTTGTAAGTGAAGCTAAAAACACAAATGCTGAAGCCAAATGATTGGACATCCCTAAAGTCTCATCATCTCCATCTATGTCTCCACAACTCCCATAGGTCCTATATTTTCATGATTAGACACACTTGTGATTATCTGCTGCTTTCTAGAAGGGCAGGAGCTGATATGTGCACTTTCAGCCTTCTTGCTCCTTTCCTGCGATATATACATGAACGATCCCCACATGAGAGTATTAGGATCTCTGAAGCCCCCACATAAGCATGAATGGAATCATAATAGCAGAAACATTTATCCAGGAGAACCATTGCTATCTTTGTAGAATTTTGTCCTTTGTATAAATTTATGAGCCTCATTTTTTCCTCTCCACTGATAAAGCTAACAAAGTTCTCCTGCTCTCTGGCTTTGAACATGTGTCTGACAAACCTAAAGGATACACAGGACTAATCATTCCTGACTTGGAGATCTGTTTTTAGAACGTAGTCTGTTTGGTGTACTATGTTAATCAACAAGTTTTATAGATAAGGACGTGAAAGTGACTCCCAAAGCACAGAAGGGTTTTTACTGGGAAAGAGAGAAGAGGGTATGTAGGATCAAGTGCAGCTTCACATTTTTAATTTGGGGAAGTGTTAGTTCAGTAAAAACTACACTGATTGGCAGAGAGATGGTGGAGTGTGTGCCCTGAGAAGTCTCTATGAGGTTAAATTCTTTCCCCAGGCAGGAGCATAAAACCCAAGTGGTGTCCAGTCACTGGGTTTAGGCCCTGAAAGTAAGATTCTCTGCCATCATATTTTACTTTAGTGTATATTGCCTCCAATAAACTTTAGTTTACTTCTTCTGCAGTTAAAGTGGCACCATTTGTAACAGTATCCAAATGACCAAAAGAAGACTCACTTGACTTAAGAATCTGCTTAGTCTGCTCCTTCTCTAGGACTTCCTGTCTGCTTAGTTCTTAGGGGCAGATTGAAAAAAAAAAAAATCCCTGGTGGGAAGTGCAGAAGTAGAAACTCAGTTCATGGAGAATGGATTTCAGGAGAATAGTTAAGGATCAATTCTGAGTCAGTCCTATTTCCTGCTATCCCCCATTGGGGTTATTTATGGATAACCCCAATTTAACAAAACATATATAAATACCCATATTTGTTAGAAACCCACAAATATAGGAAAGGGGATCAATAATCATATGAATTATCAATTGTGGGAACTGAGTCTAAAAGTGTTTACAGAGGAAGCCCAAGAAAGCAAGAGTCCTAGGAATTCCCTGACCATCTGAAGTTCTGGCACATTTAAATGAAGAACATGATGATCAGAGCTGTCCTTTCAACAAGATTTCTTTTCTGCCCTTCATTTGGAATTTTATGAGGATAATGTGAGACAGTTCATGTAAGTAACGTGAACCCATGAATGCAGTCAACTAGGAATTGATCATTGGTAGCTATTCATTTTATTCTCAAAATTTGCCACAAGTTTTCTGTCACTAATGATCTCAGACAAGGCTATCATCCACACGGAGGACCTGGATGACTATTTCCTGATATAATCTAGAATGTCATGAGTGGTGAGCCTGTCAAGACTGAACACATTTTGTATTTAAGTGTTTCTTTTAAATATGCTAGTATTTTAGTGCCATTTAGGTGTTACCGTAACTGTTATATAAAAAAATCCAGAATGCAAAGGTTTTACAACTCTATAAATGTACATTCCTTGGAATGAACACTCTGATAAATTTCAATGGAAAAATATGATTAGCATTTGTTACTTGAAGACACCATTTTAATCAGAGGAGAGCTACTTGATTAAGTCAAGTTACCAGCAGCCCTTTGGAGTTTTATAACTTCTCGCTGACCCTTGTAACAATGGTATACTTCTTAATACCATTAAAGAAGTTTTTAAAATATCTCTTTCTATCCATACATTTGCATTTCATTTTTAATTTGAACTTTTAATCCTCTGGCCAGAAAATAAGTCTTAAATACTACTTTTACAAATACCCTGTCCCATCTTTTCATAATTATTTTCTCATTGCTGCCTGGGGTCATTTGGGCTCTTTTTTGGAGTTGTCTCATTTGAAGGACATGACTTTGATAATATTAACAACGACCAGATACTGTTCTGGTGTAGCTGCCCCTTTATAGAATTCTGATGGACAGGTGACCTTCTCATAGCCTCTTTTGCCAAAATTTTTTCCCAGAAAATGGGTTAAATGTTTGTCTTTGCAGCCCTCAAGATAGTCCTGTCAGCAATATGTCAAGCCTGTCTCTTCTGACATTTCTGATCTGAAATGTATCACGGCAATTGATGACTATAGCATTTTCTTTGACAATTGAAGTAAAACAGAGTTAAGAGATAACAGAGACCCAAATCCAAGGACATGGGTGAGTTGGCACTAATGGCTTTTAATTCATCTGCTTGTCACCTAGAGATCTAGGTAGTGGTCCTGAAAGAGAAACTTTCCTCTCAAAAATTCAAAAATAAAGTCTAAAACCATTGAAATCTCTTCTACTTGATCAAAATGTAATTCAAACTTTTTAGTTTATCCCCAGTTAAAAAAAAAGAAGGATGAAAAACCACATAGTAATATTAACTGTATGAGACTATAAGATTTTATGTGTAAAAAACAAGATTTCCTAATCTAAATAAATGGCAGCCAGTTTCCCCTTCACTTCTCATCACTCTTAAGAACATCTCCAGTCTCACTCTCAACAAGATCTATTGGCTCTAGCTCCAAAATGCATCACATTATTAGGAGATTTCTCTTTAGATCCACAACTAGCTTCGTAGTTTAAATCACTATCATCCCTTACTTAGAAGATTGATATAACCTGTTCACATGTCCCCCTGCCTGCTGGCACTGAATTAATACTAAATAGATGCTTGTTGACTGGCTAAATGACCATAACCTCAGTAAAGAACACACACATTTTAATTTACCAACCTAGACCATCAGATTTACCATTGCTTAGTAAAAGATGTTAGGCAACTAGATTTCTTTTGATAAGCTCACTTGCTACATTTAAAGTAGATTCCATTCTTGATATTTCCATTTCCACATTATATTTATTTATATCTTGGATTTTTTTGTTTGTTTGTTTTCAGAAACATAACTCTATTTGTGGTTTATAGGTTGGGGAGTGGCAATGGGTAATGGGGTAGAGACCCCAGCAGGTTAGAGAATGGGGGTCATTGGGGCTAATCCTTTTGGAGGGTGCAGTGGAACCATTGGATTTTGGGAGCAAAGGTGCGGCCCTAGGTGGGGAGGTTCTGGAGTTGCGCCCAGCTGGCAGGGGTGAGAGTTCGCAGGGGTGGGGGTCTACAGGAATGGTGAGCAACAGATCTTTCCACTGCAGCTCAGGACCTTGGCACCATGACTTGTAGTCTAAGACATTCTCAGAACAGTTTTAGGTCCTATTTTGACTGGCAAAATGTGGGTGAAAGGTGGCATGGGGTCTTCATAATCTGAGGTGCTGGAGTTTAGGTTAGAGATAAAAAATAGGACTTTCAGGGGAACACAAATCAGTCTTTAATAGAGGGATTGCAAGATTGAAGCTATATAATCAGTCACAAAAGCTTACCAGACTTTTCTGCTCACTGTAAATCTTAGATTTTTCATTTATTATCTTTCTTTTATGACAAGACTTTTGTTTTTGTTGATCAATAAAGATAACTGTTATAATCTAGAAGAGGGAAAACATAAAATGCTACACCTAGGACTGAAACTCTTAACAAGTGAGACCTGGGGAAGAAGCCTACACAAGCCCCAGCTTGGCTGTCAGTTGACTGGGATATAACATACGTTTTTCCAGGAACCAATTTCATTGTCTTAGAAACATAGCCTGGTTTCCTAGTTGTCTTATACAAAACATAGTGTTTTGCAAGCCTAACTCCTTTGAAGCACAGAGAGATATGTCTGTTAGTAATAGGTGCAGCTAAATATAGCTCATGCTGCATTGAAAGTCAGCTCCCAGCTCCACGAGCCTCTCCCAGGTCTGAGACATCTCAGACTTCCAGGCAGCCAAGCTTAAATGGTCCAACTAACTGATCAGCTTTTTGGCAATGACTGACAGGAAAGCTATGTACTTAGGTCTCTGAATTTGATTCTAGCCAGCATTTCAGGGATTTAATAAAAATATTATTAATGGTGATAAAAGCCACACAGTAGTCTTATAGTATGTTAGAGTTAGACTCTGTGTAGTGACCTATGCACATTACTTAATTCACTCATCCAATATACATTTGCAGAGTACTTACTATGTGGCACATGCTGTTCTCCTAGAGATGCCGTGGCAGATAAGACTCACAAAATTTATTCTATCAGAAAGGCTTCATGTTAAAGAGATAAAAAATACATTAAATCAATGAAGATACATAAATGGTATACATAAAAATGACACAGGGAAGGTGAGTAGAGAGATATTATAGCCAAGAGGTCAGGGCAGGGAAATTGTTGAGAAGGTAACTTTGAGCAAAGACCTAAAAGAAGTGAGGTTATGAGCTGTAAAGATGCCTTAGAAGAGAACTTTCTAGAAAAAACATAAAATGTTCAAATGATTGTCCTAATATGTTTTGTACACTTAATAACAAGTATGCATATGGTGGCTGAAAAGAAGTGAGAGAGGGGAAACTTACCCAAGATAACATCAGAAGTAATGAAATGCACCATTTGGGTAAGGTATTATCAGACCTTGTAAGGATTTTAAATTTTATTTTGTAGAGATGGAGAGCCAAAGAAGAATTCTGAACAAAAGATTGCATTATGTGACTTACATTGTCAGAAATAAAACCCTGGTGCTCTAATGAGATTTTAGAGGTGGTGAGTAGGATATTCAAATCCACCCTACCTAACTCCAAATCTGGGATTTTACTTTCATTTTCACAGTTGACATGATTTCTACAATGTTTTTGTGCAATGGAAAAATTGAGGATGGATAAGGCATGTCTTTTTTTCAGAAGTTCACTTTATCATCAACCTCCTCACCTAGACCTGCCTTTTAATAATCCTACCAAAAAGTTGACAAGTGTGGTCTTTCATTCTGGTTTCATTCTGTGGTTGACTGAGCTTTATATTCCGTATTTAAAGTAACAGCAACAAGTGATTTAGGAAGACAAACAAGAAAACTCAACATCCACTAGCAAAATCTGACAATTATTTTTTGAGAGCTACATCATTTGGTACTATATTTACTTCTACATAGTTTATCTTTTGTTCATATACTTGACAAAGGCCAATAGCAAGAATTGGATCCTAAAGTTACCTTATCTACTTCCAATATCACTGGCCACTTTTTATGGATAGTTCCTCCTTTTCTTCCTAAATTCTAATTGTGGAAATTACACAGGGCTCACTTCTCTCTATACCCTTTATAGGGAATCTCATACCATATAACGGTTTTAAATATTAGAAATACCTAGTCATGCTAAAATATAAATCTTCAACCACATCTGAATTACAGACGTATATATCTGGTTCAGATCACTACTCTGAACTTCAATTTCTATATGTGGCTCATTAATTGACATCTCATCTTGCATGTTTGGAAGGCATCTCAATGTAACCTCTAAAAGGCTCCTAACTGCCTCTCTAACGATCCTTTCTTCACCTATGAATCCCATCTTGGTATGAAGCACCATCACTTACCTCTGCCTCAGGTTCATCTCCTTCCCTCCTACATAATGTCCAATTTCTTGCCAAGTCCCTTCACCTGCCATTAATCCTTTAAATTATAACCTGAAGTTGACATTTCACATTATGTCTGTCAGGCAACCCTTATTCAAACTGCTATCATCTTTCACCGTGACCACTTCAATAGCCCTCCTCATTGGTTTTTGTATTCCATTCTTGCCTGCTACTGTCGATTTCCATTTGGCAACCAGAGCAATAAATGAAAAATTAATCTGAAAGACAACTACCAAAAAACCCAAAACTACATGGGGGTGAATACTCACAGCAACTGTACTTCACACATGGAAAGTGAGATTATCAAATGGTGCAGCCACTTCAGAAAACAGTCTGGCACATTCTTCTGCGGTTATTACATGTATACTCTTCATATGATCTAGTAATCCTACATCTAGATCTTTATCCATGTGAAATGACAACTGTGTTCACACAAAACCCTATATGTGAATGTTTATAGCAGATTATTTTATAATTGGAACAAAAAGCAACAGAAAAACTGGAGCAAAGATTAACTGTGGTATATCCATTCAACAGCAATAAAAAATAAACTCAGCAATAAAATGTAACAAATGACTGACACAGTCAGCAACATGGATGAATTTCAAATGCATTATGCTCGGTGAAAGAAACACTACTCAAAGGCAAAATACTATGGTTCTAATTACATAATATTAAGAAAAGGTAAGAAACATGTAGTGATAGAAAAATGGATCTAGTGGGAGTGAAGGTGACTACAAAGGTACATGGAGCAATTCTCCTGTTGTACATCTTGAACTACAAAATTAGCTGAACTATATGCTTTTACAAATAACAATTTTTACGGCATGTAAGTTATATCTTAATGTATATCTTTTTTTTTCTTGAGACAGACAGAGTCTCATTTTGTCACCCTTGGTAGAGTGCTGTGGCATCATGGCTCATAGAAAACTCAAACTTTTGGGCTCAAGTGATTCTCTTGCCCCAGCCTCCTGAGTATCTGGGACTACAGGCACCAGAAAAAACACCCAGCTTATTGTTTTAGAGACAGGGTCTCACTTTTGCTCAGAGCTGGTCTCAAACCTGTGAGCTCAGGCAATCTACCCGCCTGGGCCTCCCAGAGTGCTAGAATTACAGTTGTGAGCTACTGCACCAAGCTTAATGTATGTCTTAATAAAAATATAAATAACTTGGGTATTATTTGTTCAGTTCCCTTTTAAAAATACTACAGTGAATTCCCATCAGACTCAGATGAAATACATGGGCCATTATGAAAAGTTTAAGATACATGAAAATCAGCAAATGTAAAATCCACATGGATAGAAGAAACAAGTGAAGCCTTCCCAGCAGCACCAATAAGCCAAGCAAGTTGAAACTTGCATAGGTGAGTAATAAAGGACTCTGTCAACTGTGTTTCTTGGAAGTAAAATAATGGACCATAACATAGCCTGTTTTAAAACTTTTATAGTGACCTTACAAACTCCTTATGTATATAATGTGGCCCCAGCCTTCTCTCGATCTCATCTTATTTTTCTGGGAAGATCTGAAGTTAGTTTTCACTTCAGGACATTGCATTTTGTGTTCTCTTGTTGGAAATCCTTTTTCTAGACCTTAATACTGATCTGCTCAACTGTCCTCTCTGGCTTCTTAAGCTAAAACACATTCTCTATTTTTACTCTATTTTTCTTCACCATACTTAGCAGCATTTAATTCTTATTTGCTAATTCAGCAATTTTGAATCTTTTTGGCACCAGGGAAGGGTGTCGTGGAACATAATTGCCATAGACCGAGAGAGGGTTGGTTTTGATATGAGTCTGCAGTCAGCTGATATGTTATGATCTCTGCGCAGTCAAACCTTTCTACTGATGATAATCTATATTTGCTGCTGCTCCCCAGTGCTAGCATCACCACCTCAGCTCCACCTCCGATCATCAGGCATTAGATACTTGTAAGAAGTATTCAACCTAGATCCCTCACCTGGCCAGTTTACAGTAGGGTTGCACTTCTGTGAGAATCTAATGCCACCAACGATCTGACAGCAGGCAGAACTCAGGCATTGATACTAGGGATGGGGAGCACTATGGATACATACAAATCTGCAGCCTGAGGGATAGGGACTGCAGTGCTAATTAACTTCTTTACCCAAATGGAATGTAAGTTTCACTAGAGAAGAGACTTAGTCTGTTTTGATCACTGTTATTTCCTCAGTACTTAGAATGGTGCCTTAGAAAGGAGGCATTATTATACTGTTGAATATACACTGAATACATTGATGACTATTTCAGGGCTCTATGATAGCACCCAAATTGTTTCCCAGATCCCTGTAAAATAACTGTTGAATTGACATCCGTTTTCTTCACTAGTTCCCATGCCACAGAATCAAACCAAACATGAAATTTTTCCTTCCTTACTGTGTACAACTTAACTGGTTCCTTAGGAATGCAGAAAGAGTTACACATAAAGTCTCCTGGCTCAACTGGCAGAACAGTAGCTTAAGAGATCAGTAGTTTAAGACTGGTTTTGTGCCTATATTCCTGTGTGAATTCTAAGAACACAAGAAAGAGAGTGGAACCAATTTACCTCTCAGACTTGTTCGGAGGGATAATAAACTAGACATCCCCCCCCTCCAAAGGAAGTATTGTTTTAATTTTTTCCTTCAATCTTTGATTTCTCTGATTCAATAATCAGGTTTCTCAGATGCAGAGGTTATGGTGTAATTAGTCAGTAGCCAGTAATGATCATCGTGTGCAGATGAGCATACAGTTAAAGACTTTAAGTTTTGCTGAAGTGCATAAGAACATTATTTGCCTATATTACATATACATCTAACACATATAAATTCCAATTCAATATTACACTTACAACATTGATAAGATCCACTGCTGGTTTTTTTTTTTTTTTTAAGCTCTAGATTTCATAGATTGCAGACAAATTCAGAAAGTCAACCAGGAGAACAACATATAATTAAATTCAAATTGATATAAGAGAAGAAAATTGTTTGTATTAATAATTCATATGGTTAGGTATAAAATATATTAAGTTGGCAAAGATGCTAAAGGTAAATTTAAATTATATTACTTTCTTACCATTTTTTTTTTGAGACAGAGCCTCAAGCTGTCCCCCTGGGTAGAGTGCCGTGGCATCATGGCTCACCTCAAACTCCTGAGTTTAAGTTATTCTCTTGCCTCAACCTCCCAAGTAGTTGGGACTACTGGCACCCGCCACAATGCCTGGCTACTTTTTTGGTTGCAGCTGTCATTGTTGTTTGGCAGGCCCAGGCTGGATTCGAACCTGCCTCAGCTCTGGTGTATGTGGCGGGTGCTTTAGCTGCTTGAGCCACAGGTGCCGAGCCTACTTTCTTACTTTTTATTCTAACTACTAAATTACTTAGAAATTGCTCTATTCACTAAAAAAGCAAAAAGAAACTTTAGCTGATATGATTATAAACTCTGAATTAACAGTGCAACCCTAATAATTAGATCTTATTGAATATGAAGTCAGCAATTGAACATTGAACCCTGCCCCCCTCCTCTGATTTTGGAGGAGATAAAAAGGGATGGCGGTAATTGGCTGAGTTCAGGGAATTCCTGGTAACATCCCGAGCACATCAGAGCATAAAAAATAATCCTTTAAATAGTTGTAGGAGACTGTAATTTCCAAACTCAAGCTCAAGTTAACGCCTAATTAACTGGCAACACTTCAGACCTCCAGGCATCACTTCCGCATCAAGGGTAGAAAAAAGAAGAGTGACTGACTTTATTTCTTTCTAATACAGTATTTATTCATTGCTCTAGCTAGGAATGTGTTCACTTTTAAATAGGGTTATAGCATGCTTAATTAGTCTTTACACCATGCCAAACATCTGACTAAAGCCTGAAAATTACAACCAAAGTATTCTTTGTTTTCTATGACGATTTTCAGATGGACATATGCTTTATGGATAATTGAGGTCTATTTAAGATTCTGGGTACTACATATCTGGCTCTTTTTTAATAATGGGCTTAGGGGGCACTTGCCTTATTTTGCACTTCTCCCATCTTAGTTAGTGGCAACTAAAACATTTACAAGATTAAATCTAGGCCAAACTCTCCCTGAAATCAATTTTATTTTATGCCTGCTTTGTAATCTCTGTGGGAGTTTTTTTTTTTTTTTTTTAATTGACTTCTGTTCTATGTCAGACACTATGGTAATCACTTTGTAGGTGCTATCTCATCTAGCCTTCTGACTCCAGGCTGGAAATTATTTAAAGTTAGAGAAAGTGAGCATTAGTAACATTTTCAGAGTAATATAACAGGAAAAAATTTGAAATAGGATTCAAATGCCCTCTTTTTCCAATGCCCATATTTACCCTTCATATCATAATTTTGTATACAAAATCTCGAGTCAACCAACAAACTAATTATTCACTATTGGAGGAGCTACAGGCTCTGGTTTAAGCAAAAATATTCAATTTTTACTTTTGCTTCATGTAGTTCAGCCTAATTCCATTCTCATTCATATGCTCATCCACAGTTAATAACATCTATTTGTAAAGTTTTTAAGCCACAAAACCTATAGCATTGGTTGCTAATAGAGTTGCAAAAATGAAAGGCATTTGCTTTAACTTCATTTGCTAGGTTCCGTTTTTAACCTTGTTTGTCAGGCACACTGTTGAATTAGCACATAGATGTTAAATATCATTCACTTTGTATTAGACTCAAGGGTCAAGCATATAGTTTTGTCCCAATAAGAGTTTTGGGAAGTTGGTTAGCATTCTAGCTCTGTAGCAATTCTAACTCGGTTGAAAGTCAAAAGTTCCCCCAAGAACTAATCAAAGGGACTTAATGAGAGGCAAAAGTAAATGCGTTGATCTGATCTGTACTGGATTTTATCCTAATACTCTCCAAATATTATAGACCCTGAAACTAGAAAAGAAATGTGATATAATCTAAATGAGAGGCAAAAGTAAATGCGTTGATCTGATCTGTACTGGATTTTATCCTAATACTCTCCAAATATTATAGACCCTGAAACTAGAAAAGAAATGTGATATAATCTAAATGTCTCATTTTACAGATGGGAAATCGTAAGTGGGATTCACACATACTGTAGAATATTCTGTAGTACCATTCTTGTTCTCATCACACACAGTTTGCACCATTAGCAAGTGAAGGACTTGATAACATGTATAGGTATATATGGCACTATTACATATTCAAACACATCTAAAAGTATCCTACTTTATAAAATTTTACGCCAAAAACCCAAAAAGGATTACTATAACAATAGGGATTCAATCAAGAAAACAGAAGTGATAATAGATGATAATTTCCTTTTATCAATTCCCATATCATGTTTTCACTGCCTAGAGCCAGCACCTCAGATGATCATGATTGTTTTCTTTGGTTGCAGTGAACCAACTTTATTTTCCTCAAGGGTCTTACTCCTTGGAAATCATGTCTCAGAAAGTTTGCCATGGTCTTCTATTACTATTTTCCACTGTACTTGGAAGTAGACCTTGATAATACTCTTGGTTCCAAACATATCTAGACACTTATCCCCTTGTATGACAACAATTTGTTTTCCTTTGTTAACTTAGATTCTTCATTCTCTTCTTTCCTGTTGATTCAGTGCCACAGGGAACCCAAAATGTCCAGGTGACTCTCTCAATTTCTGGTTCCTTGGATCCATTTTGTATTCCCTGGTGAAAAAAGATCATGTTTGTTTGTTTTAGCTTGAGAATCAAGATCTAACAAGACCTAAAAATATGAAATATATAAGAAAAAAATGCAAAATGCTTTGTGAATCCACCGTTAGGTCCAAGAATGAAAAGAGTTATTTTTAGTGTGACCCTCGGGTATAGGAGAAAAGACATGACACACAGGTCACAGGTTCAAAGCATACATTATAGATTTGGGAGAGAGTCAGAGCAAGATGGTGGCTGAGTAATAGCTTCCCTGCAACTAGGCACCGTGAGTCTGGGGAGATAAGACTCCAGGCATCTCTGGCTGGTGGGATCTGCCTATAATCATCCCTTTGAGTATATAGGGAGTCAGCAAGAGACTTCTGGACCTCAAGAGGAAGACAAAAATGGTGGAAAACTGGCAAGTGATTGCGTGTGTATGATCAGTTAATCCCACCGGCAGCAGTAAGTATAGCAGCAGTGAGACGGCCAACAGGAAAGGCCTTACCTGTGATCTATTTTGGTGTTTTTGAACTTGGCACTCAATTGAACTGCCTTGGGGAGAGCTTGAGCAGTGAAGAACTTGGGGTGTTGTCTAGGGCCCCAGACTGAGCCACTGAGCCAGACAAAGCTAATAGTGTTCGGCTGTGGGCTGCAGGGAGCCATTGTGAGAGAACTGACATGGCAAGCTCCACCCTCAGGGTCGCAGAGCAAGGATCAGGCAGGAGCTAGTAACCTAGTGACTGAGCAGCCTAAAGGTGGGGACTGAGCTGCCTTACAGCCTTAACCCTCAGGGGCAGAGTGAGACCAGTTTTGGCACACTGGTAAGTAGATAGCCACTTCAGCAGTGATCCCAGTGACAAGAACTTTCCTGGAAAAGTTTATGCTTAGCCAAGTTTAGAAGTATAAAGTGCCTATTAAGAGGGCTGAAGAGAGATTTAGGATCTCCACCCTGCGGGGTTTGAGAAATCAGTGGAGGCCACTAGTCGTATCAGCATTGTGATTACCATCTCATACCCCAGAAGACCACCTATTGCCCAGACAATATTCAATAAGATATATATATTGCTTTGTTTTTGGTTGTTTGTTTTTGTTTATTTTGTTGTTGTTGTTTTGTTTTTTAAATTCAAACTTTTCCATACAGATTTTTCTTTGCTTTTTTAAATTTCTTTTCTTTCTCCATTTTTCAAGTTTAAATACAATTTCCCATTGGTGCCTTTTTCAATAATTAGAAATTTATTTTTGCTAGTGTTTCTACCCCTATTATTTGGTTTTTCACCCAATTTTATCTGGCAAAGTTTTCTGATTGCTTGTTTTGGTTTGATTTATAGCATTTTTGTCTTTCTTCTCTACTTGGTGGAGGTGGGGTACTGAGTCCGATCAGGTTAGCAAAGACCTGCTGACCTCAAGGGAACCACCCAACCGGGCAACCCAGAGGTTGGGTTTTTTTTTTTAATGTTGTGTCAAAGTACCCTACTATACACCTATATTGCTCTGTCTCCCTCTTTCTGTGCCTCTCTTCTTTTTGTCAATATTCCCTTTAATCCCATGCCCTTTCCTTTCTCTATTTTCTTTTCTTTCTTTCTTTCATTTTCTTTCTTTTATCCCTTCTTGCTCTTCAACCTTCTCATCCTTCTGTTCCTGCACCAAAAGGACTCATTGAAACCTTAGTCCACAGGCATGGGAACTTAAAGAGAGAGAGGAAGTAAAAAGAAAATTAGGGCAAGGAAACAGATAAAAGAAATCACTCATGAGAACGAATCAGCAGAAAACTCCAAGCAACATGAAGAACCAGTCCAGAGCAACCCCTCCAAGGGACCAAGAGGTAGCTACTGCAGAGGATTCCACCTATAAAGAGATTTTAGGAATGACAGAAAGGGAATTTAGAATACGCATGATGAAAACAATGAAGGAAATGATGGAAACAATGAAGGAAACTGCTAATAAAGTGAAAAATAACCAAAAGGAAATCCAAAAACAGAATCAAATAAGAGATGAACGATATGAAGAATATAGAAAGGATATAATGGAGCTGAAGGAACTGAAGAAGTCAATTAGGGAACTTAAAGATGCAATGGAAAGTATCAGCAACATGCTACACCATGAAGAAGAAAGAATTTCAGAGGTAGATGACAAAGTTCTTTAGATAACTGAGATAGTTAAAGCGGCAAAAAAGAAGAGTGAGAAAGCAGAATGTTCACTGTCAGAATTATGGGACTTCATGGAGTGTTCCAACTTACGAGTTACAGGCATCCCAGAAGGGGAAGAAGAATGCCCCAGAGGAATGGAAGTCATACTAGAGAATATTATAAATAAAAGTTTCCTAAATCTCATCAAAAATTCTGACACACTGCTTTCAGAGGGATATCGGACCCCAGGTCACCTCAACTCTAACCGAGCTTCTCCAAGACACATTGTAATGAAACTGTCCAAATTCAAGAAAAAAGGAAAGATTCTGCAAGCTTTCAGGAGTAAGCACCAGTTGACCTACAGGGGCAAATCCATCAGAGTGACTGCAGACTTCTCTAATGAAACTTTCTAAGCAAAAAGACAATGGTCACCTACCTTTAATCTACTTAAACAGAACAATCTGCAGCCCAGAATTCTATACCCTGCTAAGCTAAGCTTAAAAATTGACAGAGAAATCAAATCATTTACGGATATACAAACATTGAGGAAATTCGCCACAACAAGACCAGCTCTACAGGAATTACTTCAACCTGTTCTACACACTGACCATCACAATGGATCAGCAGCAAAGTAAGAACTCAGAAATTAAAGGACAAAACCTAACTTCCACACTAACGCAAAAGATTAAGCAATGGACTCTCACAAAACAAGATGAATAGAATACTACCACACTTATCAATTATCTCAATAAATGTTAATGGCTTGAATTCCCCACTAAAGAGACATAGATTGGCTGACCGAATTAAAAAACACAAGCCATCCATCTGCTGTCTGCAAGAAACACACCTGGCTTCAAAAGACAAATTAAAACTCCGAGTCAGGGTGGGAAGACAATTTTTCATGCAAATGGAATTCAGAAGAAAAGAGGAGTTGCAATTTTATTTTCAGATACATGTAGATTTTAAGCAACTAATGTCAAAAAAGACAAAGATGGTCACTTTATATTGGTCAAGGGAAAAATACAGCAAGAAGATGTTTCAATTCTAAATATTTATACACCCAATTTAAATGCTCCCAGATTCTTGAAACAGACCTTACTCAGTCTGAGCAATGTGATATCCGATAATACCATAATAACAGGGGACTTTAACACTCCTCTTACAGAGCTGGACAGATCCTCTAAACAGAAATTAAACAAAGATATAAGAGATTTAAATGAGATCCTAGAACAACTGTGCTTGATAGACGCATATAGAACACTCCATCCCAAAGAAAAAGAATATACATTCTTCTCATCACCCCATGGAACATTCTCCAAAATTGATCATATCCTTGGACACAAAACAAATATCAACAGAATCAAAAGAATTGAAATTTTACCTTGTATCTTCTCAAACCATAAGGCACTAAAGATGGAACTCAACTCTAACAAAAATGTTTGACTCCACACAAAGGCATGGAAATTAAACAACCTTTTGTTGAATGACAGATGGGGGCAGAGAGAAATAAAACAGGAAATCATCAACTTCCTTGAGCATAACAAGAATGAAGACACAAGCTACCAAAACCTGTGGGATACTGCAAAAGCAGTTTTGAGAGGAAAATTTATCGCTCTAGATGCCTACATTCGAAAAACAGAAAGAGGGCGCATCCACAAACTTACAAGAGATCTTATGGAATTGGAAAAAGAAGAACCATCTAAGCCTAATGTCAGTAGAAGAAAAGAAATATCCAAAATCAAATCAGAGATCAATGAAATTAAAAACAAAAGAATCATTCAAAAAATTAATGAAACAAGGAGTTGGTTTTTTGAAAAAATAAATAAAATAGATAAACCATTGAGCAGACTAACTAGAAATGAAAAGTAAAATCTCTAGTAACCTCAACCAGAAATGATAAAGGGGAAATAACAACTGATCCCACAGAGATACAAGAGATCATCTCTGAATACTACCAGAAACTCCATGCCCAGATTTTGACAATGTGAAGGAAATGGATCAATATTTGGAATCACACCCTCTCCCTAGACTTAGCCAGGAAGACATAAAGCTTCTGAACAGACCAATTTTAAGCACTGAGATTAAAGAAACAGTAAAAAAGCTTCTAACCAAAAAAAATGCCCTGGTCCAGATGGGTTCACTCCAGAATTCTCTCAAACTTTCAAAGAAGAGCTTATTCCTGTACTGCAGAAATTATTCCAAAAAATTGAGGAGGAAGGAATCTTCCCCAACATGTTCTATGAAGCAAACATCACCCTGATACCATAAACCAGGAAAAGACCCAACCAAAAATGAGAATTTCAGATCAATTTCACTCATGAATATAGATGCAAAAATTGTCAACTAAACTCTAGCCAATCCATTACAGCTTATCATCAAAAAATACTGCATCATGATCAAGTAGGTTTCATCCCAGGGATGCAAGGCTGGTTTAACATACACAAGTCCATAAATGTTATCCACCATATTAACAGAGGCAAAAACAAAGATCATATGATCCTCTCAATAGATGCAGAAAAAGCATTTGATAAGATCCAGCATCCTTTTCTAATTCGAACACTGAAGAGTATAAGCATAGGTGGCACATTTCTAAAACTGATTGAAGTTATCTATGACAAACCCACAGCTAATATTTTACTGAATGGAGTAAAACTGAAAGCTTTTCCTCTTAGAACTGGAACCAGACAAGGCTGTGCTCTGTCACTTTTACTATTCAACATAGTGCTGGAAGTTCTAGCCAATACAATTAGGCAAGACAAGGAAATAAAGGAAATCCAAATGGGAGCAGAGGAGGTCAAACTCTCCCTCTTTGCTGACGACATGATCTTATACTTAGAGAACCCCAAAGACTCAACCACAAGACTCCTAGAAGTCATCAAAAAATATAGTAATGTTTCAGGATATAAAATCAATGTCCACAAGTCAGTAGCCTTTGTATATGCCAATAACAGTGAAGACGAGAAGCTAATTAAGGACACAACTCCCTTCACCATAGTTTCAAAGAAAATGAAATACCTAGGAATATACCTAATGAAGGAGGTGAAGGACCTCTATAAAGAAAACTATGAAATCCTCAGAAAGGAAATAGCAGAGGATATTAACAAATAGAAGAACATACCATGGTCATGGATGGGAAGAATCAACATTGTTAAAATGTCTATACTTCCCAAAGCAATCTACCTATTCAATGCCATTCCTATCAAAATACCAACATTGTACTTTCAAGATTTGGAAAAAATGATTCTGCATTTTGTCTGGAACCAGAAAAAAACCCGTATAGTGAAGGCAGTTCTTAGTAATAAAAATAAACCTGGAGGCATCACCGTGCCAGATTTTGGGTGTACTACAAAGCCATAGTCATTAATACAGATAGGTATTGGCATAAAAATAGAGACATAGACACTTGGAATTGAATAGAAAACCAGAAAATAAAACTAACATCTTACAAGCACCTAATCTTTGATAAACCAAACAAGAACATACCTTGGGGAAGGACTCCCTATATCCACATGCAAAAGACTGAAACTGGACCCACACCTTTCCCCACTCACAAAAATTGATTCAAGATGGATAATGGACTTAAATTTAAGGCATGAAATAACAGAAATTCTCAAAGAAAGCATAAGAAAAATACCAGAAGATATTGGCCTGGGAAAAGACTTCATGAAGAAGACTGCCATGGCAATTGCAACAACAACAAAAATGGGACTTCATTAAACTGAAAAGCTTCTGTACAGCTCAGCAGACAACAACCAAAGCAAATAGACACCCTACACAATGGGAAAGGATATTTGCATATTTTGAAACAGACAAAAGCTTGATAACTAGGATCTATAGAGATCTCAAATTAATCCCCATCAAAAAAGACAACAATCCCATATATCAATGGGTAAGAGACATGCATAGAACCTTCTCTAAAGAAGACAGATGAATGGCTAACATATGAAAAAATGTTCATCATCTCTATATATTAGAGAAATGCAAATCAAAACCACCCTGAGATACCATCTAACCCCAGTGAGAATGGCCCACATCACAAAATCTCAAAACTGCAGATGCTGGCGTGGATGTGGAGAGAAGGGAACACTTTTACACTGCTGGTAGGACTGCAAACTAGTACAACCTTTCTGGAAGGAAGTATGGAGAAACCTCAAAGCACTCAAGCTAGACCTCCCATTTGATCCTGCAATCCCATTACTGGGCATCTACCCAGAAGGAAAAAAATCCTTTTGTCATAAGGACACTTGTATTAGACTGTTTATTGCAGCTCAATTTACAATTGCCAAAATGTGGAAACAGCCTAAATGCCCACCAACCCAGGAATGGATTAACAAGCTGTGCTATATGTATACCATGGAATACTATTCAGCCATTAAAAAAAATGGAGACTTTACATCCTTCATATTAACCTGGATGGAAGTGGAAGACATTATTCTTAGTAAAGCATCACAAGAATGGAGAAGCATGAATCCTATGTACTTAATTTTGATATGAGGACAATTAATGACAATTAAGGTCACGGTGGGGGTGGAGGAAGGGGAGAGCAGAGAGAGAAAGAAGGAGGAAGGGGTGGGAAAAAGAAGAGCAGAGAGAGGGAAGGAGGGAGGGGGTGAGGCCTTGGTGTGTGACACACCTTTTGGGGGCAAGACACGATTGCAAGAGGGACTTTACCTAACAAATGCAATCAGTGTAACCTGTCTTATTGTACCCTCAATGAATCCCCAACAATAAAAAAAAAAAGAAAAAAGAAAAGAATACATTATATACCACAACTTATCGGGTCAGGTTTCTAAAACTCCTAGGTGCTGACAACTGGTTGGCACTACAGCTGAGTCTTCAGTAGCCATTCCAAATTTCTTTCAGTCTGTTGCTTCTGGTTTAGAGGAGAAGTAAATTGCAAAGGATTGAATTCAATACCTGACTTCCAAAATGAATTCCTTTGTCAGGAGGAATGATGTTTATGAGATGAAATGGTAAATAAAGTATTAATAAATACATAAACAATTGGGCGAAATGCATGTCCTACATATTGTGACAAATCATGATGGAAGGAAGCTTATATAAGCAGCTTGCTTCCAGAGGAAAAAAAATAGTAATATATGAGTATTGGTTTCTGTTGTCAGCAGATTAAGCCCTGGCACTGTCACTAGCCAGACTAATTCTGGAGAGAGAAAGCTCAGATAACATTTGCCCTTGACGTACTGACCACTTTAATTATAAACCCTTTGACGAAGCACTAGGTAGTTGGGAAAACTGTGTATGACGTTCACAGAATGGGTCATCTTGAGCATTTGATTACTTACACTCTTCTGTGAAGGGGATGCCCTTGCAAGAGCATTCATATGAGACTTAAACATTCTCACACTCTTTTCCCTTTCTAAGAGATCTATTCACAAACTCTTCCCCAATCTTATTTCTTTCTAGCCCTGACCATCTTATCAAACTATTGGCCACTGTTAATCTACCATCTTAGACTATCTTTCTGTCCATATTTCTTTTTAGAAAAAGTGCCCAACAAGATTCTCTGCTCTACATTCTGCTCACTGGAAACGTTTCCTCTCCAACCCATATTTTAGGTCCATTTGCCATAGGTTTTAATGTTACATCCACCTGTTTCTAGCCAGTGCCAGTATATCATGCAATATGTAAAGTAATGAGGCTCCGATCTTTTTCTTCTTCAGTAATATGGTCATGGAAAAATCTCTATGAGGCCTTGGGTCTGAGCCTTTGGAAAAATGCAGTGCAGTGGTGACAAGCGCGAGGCATGTTAGAGTCAACAGTTCATGTAACTTGAATCAATGGAACATGCTTGAGCTGCTCCTCATCCTTCCCACTTCTATTTATTGAGAGAGTGCTTTTCTCCACATGCTTCGTAATAACAAGTACATAGTGTTAATATGTTTTGTGGGGCTATAAAGGAATACCTGAGACCAGTTAATGTCTAAAAAAAAGAGGTTTAATTGGCTCATGATTCTGCAGGTTGTACAAGTAGCATTGAACCATCATCTGCTTTAGGAGAGGGTTTCAGGGAGCTTCCAATCATGGCAAGAGAAGGAGCAAAAGAGGAGGAGGTATTACCAGACTGTCACATGAACTAATAGAGAAGAACCCACTCATTATGGTGGGAGGCATCAAGCCATTCATGAGGCATCTGTTCCCATGATCCAAACACCTCTCACTAAGCCCTTCCTTTAACACTGGGGATTAAAATTCAACATGATATTTGAAAGGAGCAGACATCCAACCCATATCACCCAGTCAGTTATTGAAATCTCAGGTTGAAGAGTCAGAAGAAGAATTGATCCACAATCAAGAATTTGATTTCTGGGAGGCCAACAGAAGATCTTTTTCAAGAGAATAGTTCTATGAGGTTTCCCCAAGCCTCTGGGGATCTGTGTTGTCATGTTCCTATCAGAATATAGCAAAAGCTCCACACAGCACCTTTACCAGTAACAGACCCATGGGCACCATAACTTAAGTCATAGGCCCAAATATAATACCTTAAAATCCATCCTGAACCAATTACAGACATTTTCTATTGCTCTAGCCTTCACTCAAAACAGTCAACCTTATAGATCATTCCAGAAATAGGCTACGGAAGCACTTTGAAATATTATTTCCGTTTATCCAGAATATGAAGGCCTCCTCCAAGCATTATTCTTTCTTATTAAAAGTAAAAGGTGCAGCACCTTGTCTTTCAGACTAGAGGGAATACCCTTAAATACCTCATTGAGCTCATAGTCTCCTGCATATTGAACTTATTTTTTAAATTTTTATTTCCCACCCTCTGGAACACGTATATTTTAATATGTCATTTCTGATCAACAGATGATTATCATCATATCATTCATTTGTAGGCAAATAGGATGCCACATAGGATGGCAAGGTGCTCCAAGTTCCTGCATGACAGATTTTGACAGAAAGCCAGAAACTTGGTAAGACAGTAAGTAAACTGCTTTCCTTGTGGGGGTAAGAAAACTGGTAGACTTTGCCAATTGGTATAAAGTAAAAAGCCTTTGCCAGACCAATAGTTTTAAATCAGACACTGGGGTCTTTGTTGATTTGCTCTAATAAAGAGACAATGTTTGGAGCAACGTCTGAAATTGAGGTTACTACCTGATTAAATATATGAGAATCCAATCTAATTCTCCAAGACCATGATAATTTTATGACTTTAATATACAAAAAGTGACTTCATTTATATTTTGGGGCAGAATGTGAAGGAGAGATACCTCACTGCAAGTTTGATAGCAATCAGCAATAGTCATTAACTAGATCTAAACAAATAGATAACTAGTATTAATAGAGCAAAAGATTCGTGAGTATTATGGGTCACATTTTTCCCTCCTAGATAGTAAGTGAAAGCAATCTTGGGGCTTAATAGTCTTGAGGTAATTTTCTCTCTAAGTTCATAGAACAAAGTTTGCCAGACTTAAAAATGAATGAAGGGGGAATGAAATCCATATTTCCACAGCAATCTATAATAATAGTGATATGCACTTTGTGCAAACCTATTAAAATGAATAATGGTGCCTGATACACCATTCAAGTTATTTTACTATGGGAAATCATTCATCAAAAATTCATATAAACCTGGAATTCAATTAATCATCTCATACCATGGGCTACTCTCTTGCAATTTTTATTCTAATACATTTTTTCTTTGGATAAAATGTAGTTGTCACTGGAATATATCAAACCAGCACTTCTTAACAAATACATATGGATTTATAATTAAACTCAATAAAAACCAGTGATGAAATGGTGAAAGGTAGAAGCCAAAATTCAATTAAAATTATTACAGGAAACAATACCAGGTTTTATTGGTGTAAAGTACAACAAAGCACATTATTAGGGGTTTTAATAATGAACTTTAACATGAGTCTTAACGTACATTTGGTGAATAACTGATGGCAAGAGAAGTGTTACAGATACTAGGAAATTCCAGTGGTAACCTAATATCCTTTATTAATGTAGCCAGGCATACTACATGTTAACTTTACAAACACATATGAATCTAAAAAGAGAGGATAGTCTGTGGCCATAAAAATACTACATGTTGACACTGGGATTGTGCAATACTAGACAAATGGAGGCTAACAGAATTAATTATCAAGATTTTAATTTTTTCTTTTTTTTTGCAAATAGTGCAAAGTTGCTACCAACTGTATAATAAATTAAAAACATCGCTAAGTTTTAGAAATATGGCACTGACTGACTTATTTCCCCTACTGAGTTCTATTTGGTGCAATTCTAATGCCAGTTGAACTCATTGAACTATCTCATTAATTTACAAACCAAAAAGTACTTTGATCTCAAGTATAACTTCTAAGAAATTCTGATGGTGCTACTAATGGCTTCAGTTCTTCTCTTGATTCCACTAGGATAAACTAACTTCAAATTTCTCTTTCAAAATTGCTTATACACCCAAGCGAAAAATATGTATCTATTATCTTCAGATGTTATTACCACTATCCATTCTCTTTGATGCACTTGTGCACATCTGAATTAACTTGGTAATAATAGTGTTTATTCCATGACACTGACACTGTAAGAATTATATACACAATGGCATATAATTCCTCCATTCTCATTTCCTGCTTCACAAAGATATATTCTGATATAAGCTGTTGTTTATTGCTGCTTTGAATGACACCTCTCCAATAAGCCAGAGGAAAGAATGTATTTAAGTGGACTCAGGTCTCAGTATATCACACCATGTCCTGGGACACGATGAAGAGTTACCTTCATCCATCTCTGATCTTTGACCTGCTCCTGAAGTACCTTTTCTTCAGTAATGAGAAAATGTGAAGTTTCTTTATTAGTTTCCCATTGCTATAATAACTAACTTCCACAAATGGAATGACTTAAAACAACAAAAATGTAACATTACAAATCGGGGGGTCAGAAATCCTGAAATCAGTGTGTTGATAGGGTTTCCTTAGTTCTGGAGACCCTGAAGGAGAATTGCTGCTTGGGCTTTTCCAACTGCTAGAGGCTGCCTGCCCATGATTCTTGGGTTCTGATCCATCCTCCACTTTCAAACCAGCAGGGCATCATCTTTCAATCTTTCTCTCTGACTGTCTTTCTGTCATCACAATGTGTATTGATTTTGACCGTCTTGCTATTCTCTCCCAGATAATACAGAATAACCTTCCCACATAAAGATCCTTAATTTAATCATATTTGTGAAATCCAATTTACCATGAGGTAACCTATTTACAGGTTCTGGGGATTAAGATATGCTCATTTTGAGAGTGAGAGGCATTATGCATCATACGATAGGTATATTCAACCCTAACCCGAATTGCTTCTTATCTCAATAACTCTACAAATATAAAACCGCATGAAACTCAGGGGGTGCTCTGTAGTGAGTCACTATAAACTGGCTTAATGCTGCTGAGATCCGTCTAGGAGCCATCCCTGTAGTTGTTTTATTTTTCACTCTCCCTTTACCTAGAAAAATCTGGTCAAAATACTGATACTGCTTCATTCAGTTTCAGTATCTTTTGAACAAGATCAGTACTACCTTGCCACATTAATTCAGTGATAAACCAAAATTTTACTGAGTGCTCGTAAGTGCTAAGTGCTGAAGACAAAGTGATGAATATGGCAGACTGATCTATACTCCGAGAGAATACACAATGTTTTGAGATGAAAAGCCAAGTAAAAAGGCAATTGTGTTATAGTTTATTAAGTGTTTTGGGACCAAGAGGGAAGAATGCCTAAGAAACCAAGGAAGGCTACAGAGAAGTGGTGTTGTTCAGGTTGAAGTCTGAAAGATGGGTGGAAGAAGGGGAGCATTCCAGGCAAATGCATGGGGAAATGCAGGGAGTCATAAGGGAGAGCAAGTACTTTTGCAGATGACAGACAGCTCTGGATTGTAGCTAGTGAGGAAGGAAGTGAGAAGAGAGATGATTGCAGAGAAGTAGCCAGGAGACAGAAACGGGGAGCCATTCTGGGGTTTGAGTGAGGCCATGACATAGTTAGATGTTTTTAAATGATGATTATTCTAGTCTGGTAAGGAAAATATATTATAGAAATAAAATAATATTGAGGATAGAAATTAATTTTAAAAGACCTGATAAATCAATCATTCCCTGTAACTATCTGGAAATCATTTTTTAGACTGTTTCTCTAATTTCTTCTTGAACCATTCTCCTACTCAGTATTTAGGTGACTTCACTTTTTTGTTTCTGAAGGTGCTAACGTTTTTCCTGCAGCAAGGACATGATCTAAGTTCTTTCTTCTGGTTGGAGTACATTTCTCCCTCTCTCTCTTTTTTTTTTTATTTCTCCCTCTCTTAACTTGGGAAGTTTATTGACCCTTCTGGCTTACTCTTGATGCCTCTTTTTTTTTTTTAATTCTAGACTTTCCATTTTTAAAATAATTTTTATATCTTTTTGATAGTCTTCATTGATGAGATCCTGTCTTTCTTTGACTCTCTGAGAATGGTTTTCCTAAGTTCTATATTTACAATAGCTGCCTTGACTTTTTTTCTGGTAAGTGCACCATCTGGAGCCCTAATGTCAGTTTTCATTCCTTGGGCATTGGTCACACTTTCCTAGCTCTTTGTATACATCCTTTTCATTTAACTCCCCTGCCCACTGCAGGTTGTATGCTGGTGATCCCCAACCTTTTCGGCACCAGAGACCAGTTTCAAGGAAGATAATTTTTCTACAGGTTGGGGGAGGAGGGATAGGAGGTGGCGCTCAGGCCGTGATGCTGTGATGGGGATGGGGAGTGGCTGTAAATACAGATGAAGCTTTGCTCACTTGTCTGCAGCTCACCTCCTGCTGTGCAGCCCAGCTCATAAGAGGCCATGGACAAGTACCAGTCCACAGCCTGGGAGTTGGGGACCACAGTTATTGATAATATGTTATGGCAATTTTGGATGGTAATACCTTCTCCCCACTCCAGAGTCTGTGGTTAATTTGGACACTTGTTTGTATATTTAGTGATTTGGCTGAACTAATTCTAGGAAATACACTACCCCATCTCTACATGCATCTCTGAGTATGCATGCTCAGCCTTTTTTCTTCTTTTATTTTAGTCAGGGGTTGCCCAAATAAGTCAAGTTAGATGTTTCTCTTTATCATTTAAAATCTGTGTGACTCTGAGGCTGCTCTCACAGTTCACAGAGTTGGCACTGTTTTGTTCCAAGTTCTGCAAGGAGGTTTGGAGAATCTCTCTTTGATCTTTCCTGAGAGGGTACAATCTTAGACACAAACACAGTCTTCTTCTTCACCCTGGAATGAGTGTGATTTCATTTGCAAGCCTGGCATTCTGGCACTTGTCCCTGGATTCTTGTTCAGTAGTGTTTGGTCAGAGTTTTGAGCCCCTCCTGACTGTGAGGCTCCCACCCTGTGGTGATGTGTCCATGCACAGCTTGAGGAGTGCTTTCAACTCTGCCCAGGTTGTGCTCTTAATGTTTCTGTGAGAGTGTAAGCCTGGTGCATCTCATGACAGCCTCCCTGACCCCTAATTTGATGAGGATCTCAGGAGGGCTCTTCTGAGTTTTGTCTTTCTCTGGTTCTGTCTGTTAAACTTCTGGATGTTCTGCTATTATGCTTGTATCATAGAATCAACATCCTCCTTTTTCTTGCCACTGAGATTACATGATTTTTGTCAATACATTTGGTCATAGAGCTCTCAATACTCTATCTGAGCAAAGTCAGTTCCCTCAGGTAGGGCTGAAGAGTACTTCTTTCTATGGGTTGACCTTTCTCCTGGGCAGAAACCCTGTACCATGCACTAGAACTGATGTTATGGACCCAGGGTGACACCCCTTTTCTAGAAGTGGACACTGTGGGGATAAAAGACCCTGGTCTCAGCTTGCCCCTCCTGTCATGCAACTTCCACCCTAAAAGCAACATGGGCCAGAGGTAATCAGGGCCTCATTATCTTAGCCTACCATGCTAGAGTAGAGTTTCTGTCCTACAAACCCTACAAGTGCAGATAGGATAGGAGAAGGCAGACCTGATCATCTTTGCCACTGCAGAAACAAAGTTTCTGCAACCCAGGGCTGTGCAGGGACAAGGAAGGCTGGCAGCTCTCCTTCCCCACCCAAGATAAAACCATAGCATCATACTGAGAGCTGGGAGAAAAGCAAGCCCAGGTCTTCCTGGCCTCACTGCTGAAATGGAGCACCTGGATAGAACTTCCAAAATACAAGCCAAGGGAGGAGAAAGAATGGGTCATAGACTATGCCATAGACTATGACTGTTCTGAGATTTAGCAGATTTTCTTGAATTAATTTTTTTGGTCCATTTGCTGCATGTCCTTAGCACATTTTCTTGAGACTTTAAATGATTTAAAAAATATAATTTTCACCTGTTAAGTTGTTTTGCTGGCATAATGTCTATCCAGCTCCTTTCTTTACCATTCTGGAATTTCTGCTCTAACTTCCTCCTCTCATGGCTTATTTATACGTGTTATTTATACTTAATGTTGTATAACAATTCACTGCTGCTCTATTGGGTGTATATGCCAACAGTTACCTATCCATTTTATGTTGACAGACACTTAGACAGCTTCCAGTTTTCAGTTCTATAAAAAACAGCAGTGCTATTATAATGTCTTTTGGTAAACACACACACACATTTCTGCTGGAGATATACACACACACACACACACACAGAGCAGTGGAATTGCTGGTCATATGTGAAATGTTTAGTATTCGTAGATACTGATAAATAGTTCTCCAAGGTTGCATACGAATTTACACTCCTACCAGAAGTGTATGAATATTCCAGATGCTCCACAACTTCACTGATATTTGGTGCTTTTTTTTTTTCTGTTTAATATTAGTCATTCTAGTATTGGTGTGTGGTAATGTATTACATTGAGGCTTTAATTTACATTTATTCAATGTGATAAATTTGAACACATTTTTAAAATTTCTTTCCTTTCTTTTTTTTTTTTGACACAGAGTCTCACTATGTCGCTCTCTGTAGAGTACTATGGTACCACAGCTCACAGCAACCTCAAACTCTTGGGCTCAAACGATTCTCTTGCCTCAGCCTCCCAAGTAGCTGGGAGTATAGGTGCCCACCACAATGCCTGGCTATTTTTTATAGATGGGGTCTCGCTCTTGCTCCAGATGGTCTAGAACTTAGGAGCTCAGGCTATCGACCCACCTTGGCCTCCCAGAGTAGTGGGATTATGTGTGTGGACCACCACACGCAGTCCGACATTTTCATAATTTCATTGGGCATTTGGTTTGTTCTCTTTGTGAAATACCTGCTTAAAAAAATTTTTTTTATCCATTTGTCCAGTGGATTATCTGTCTTGTTAATTGATTTGTATAAGTTCCCAAAGCCCTATGATGTTGCAAAGAAAATAGGAACTATATGAATAGTGAGTCTGTTGAATATATTTTGAGAAAATATAAAGAAAATTTTAAAACTAAGAAGTTATTTGAAGAAAGTTAGTAGATGGGGTTAAAAGATAAGCAAGGCAATTTAGAAGTTAAAAATATGCCAAAGTACAGTGGTTATGGTCACATAGAGTCTTGAATATTACAGAAGGTTGGGTTTCTTACTCTAAAAATCCTCTAACATTAAGCACTAATTTTAAATGATATCTAGACAGTATGCTAAACACATTGATAATATTTAATTCTTTGCAACCCTGTAGGGAAATTTTTATTAAGTCCATCTCAAACAGAAAATTAAGGTTAATTTTTCCAAGGTCACACAGTGGGACCCAGGGCTATTGACTCCAGAATCTGAGTGATTAATACCACACCATAGGAATAGACCAATTGGCCTTCCAGATACACAGAACAGCTGATGAACAAAAGAGATTTAAAAGATAGAAAACAGTCCTAAAAGAAAATCTTAAATAAATTAGTGTTAATTATTTTGAAGAGAAAGGTTTTATAAGTAATGCCTTTAAGTACAAGAAGAAGATTTTGGGGAGAAAATATCCTTGGAAACCATGATAAGAAATAGAAGTTGATGCAAATTGAAGCATGGGGGATTTCAGTTATTAACAACAATAATTCCCCTCATAGTTAGTGACAAATTCAAAAATTATTGAGCATAGTTCAAAGTCTAATCTCATTACTTATTGCTCAATCTTCTCTTATACCTCCTTCAAAGATACAACAAATTGTTGGTCCCAGATATATTTCCAGGCCTGTCTGACATTTTATATAATACACAATGTTTTATCTCACACTCTTAATTTGAAAAGTCTTACTTTCTCTTCAAAATCCTACTTAAGTATCATCTCCTCTTTAAAGTCTTCTCTAATTATCCCCTGTATCCAAAAAGAAGTATTGCTTCTTTAAATAAATAAGCTTTATTTAAGGGACATATCATGTGCTGTAACAGAATGAATTTTGATATATCTATCTCTCCCACAGGATTGAGAGCTTCAATGGGGGGTGGGGTGTCTTTTTCATCCTGATCCATAGCTGGCACATAGTAAGTACTTACTAAATATTACTGAGTAAATTTCAGTGCTTCAAATGTGCAAGAGATTAGGTTTATTTGACAACAATAAAATCATTTAATGCAATACATGGCCCTTGATACTCAGCCTTAGCACCCAGAGACAAGAGGGGGTGGGGAACTCTGGGGAAACCCTCTTTCAAGCTCTGGCCAGTTGTTTCCATGCTGAAA
Organism: Nycticebus coucang; assembly: GCF_027406575.1. NCBI lineage: Eukaryota > Metazoa > Chordata > Mammalia > Primates > Lorisidae > Nycticebus > Nycticebus coucang. The sequence continues at coordinate 43,962,689 of NC_069796.1, read as the reverse complement.
TTTAAACCCTATATTGCCAAATATTCAAATTTATTTAAGAGAAACTGAAATAAAAATTTATTCATCCATTCTTCCATCCATTCACCCTTCCATTCATTCTTTCTCTCTCACACACGTTAATATTTACATCCTGCTAAATGATTTAAAAATCATTCTGCAAGCCCAAAGCAAAACCAACAACCAAAAACATATTTGTAGGCATGATCTGACTAGTGTGCCTCCAATTTTTAACTCCTGGCACAAAAGAATACTCTTGAACATTATAGGACTGCAGTTTCTATAAAGCATTATGAATTAATGCTTTCAAAATAAATCCTGTATTTTTAATGTTTTTTCAAAGTAAATCCTGTATTTTTACATTGAGTTGTAATTTCCTGGTTAAAGTGTTAAATGTAAAAAATTTAAATTTATCATAATTTTGGAAACTTTATTTTAGCATTCCCTCTTTTTTTCAACATGCTGGGTTACTTGAATAAATGAAGTGTCTCAAGCCTCTTTTCTTCAAGTGGCTCTGTGGCCCTACGGTCCTTCGCGTACGGTGGCTTCTTTAGATGGTAAGGTCCGTGAGGTGTTAAGGGTCTATTTCTGGCATAGGGATCATTTGTTTCATTTGTTTATTCTCTCTTGTGTCTTGCACACAGTCATTTCTCCATTTGTTCCAAGAACAAATAATTTAACTGCAAGGAAGTTTGCTGAGCAGCTCTGTAGGTTACAATGTTTTAAGCTTAAAATGATGTTAGCAGAGGCAATAGAGGAAATTACTTTTCTTTCTAGCAATTCTAGTGATATTTTTGATACACAATTGATGTGAGAGGTAAAAACTATGCAATTATTTGGAAAAAAAGAAACTATTTCAATAAAATGAAAAGCGTCCTGATACTCTTATGCAGCGTGAGTGGTATATAAAACATTTTGAGGCATTCAGTTTTATTCCTTTTTTATTCCTTTTGGTCTCACCACATACACACATGCACACACACACACACACATCTACACATTTTAATATAAATGCACAGATGAAGGAGCAATAAACTCTTATAGCAAGGATTGATCACTGGAGAAAAGAAAGCCTGCAGGCCTGCCTGCAAGGTGCAGCATATGCTCTGTATGGAGCCAGAGAAAATTAAGGATGTCCAGACAAATTTGAATTTCAGGGCTGTGCCTGTGGCTCAGTGGGTAGGACACTGGCCCCATATACCTCGGGTGGTGGGTTCCCGGCCAAACTGCAACAACAAAAAAATAGCCAGGCATTGTGGCTGAAGAAGTTTGTCAGCCAAATTTTGTCAGGAAATTTAAAATTGGCTGACAAACTTCTTCCTTCGACACTGCCAAATTAACTTTTTAACTATTAAATTCTCTTGGCCTTTTTGAGTAGGGGGCCTAGGCTCTCTCTCCATGTGACAAGTGAGGAGGACTTGGGAGGCTGAGGCAAGAAAATTGCATAAGCCCAGGAGCTGGAGGCTGCTGTGAGCTGTGTGATGCCACGGCACTCTACCAAGGGCAATAAAGTGAGACTCTGTCTCTACAAAAAAAAAAAAAAAAAAATTGAATTTCAAATAAACAGCAAATAATTGTCCTAGAATAAATCTATATATTTAGTGCAAATATACCTTATATAGTACTAAATATGGTAGTCCTAATTTGAAAAGAGAGAAAGAGTAGACTCACAATATTTGAAAAGTCAGTGCGAAGAGTGGGTGAGAAGAGTGTGCAGGAAAGTGAGGCACATAACTGTCCCTGACCAAGTAAATACGAGCTTTTAACATTCTCCCAGGGCTGTGAGGTTAAGTGGGAATTCCTCCTTTCAGATCCTCTTACAGAATGAGGGATACTTTTGAAATCTTAAAACAAACTTACAGAACTCTGATATTTTAAAAATATTTAATAATTCCATCAGTACTATTAAAACCCTGAAGTGATATATTACTTATAATTAGAGATTTTGTTCTTCAATATTAATCCACAGGGCTCCAGACACTGCATGGTCCAGCAGTGGCTAGAAATTTAAAATTGGCTGACAAACTTCTTTCTTAGACATTGCCAAATTACCTTTTTGACTATTCAATTCACTTGGCCCTTATGAGTATGGCGCCCTGGTCCTGCCATAGGCTCTCTCTCCATGTGACAAGTGAGGAAACTGAGGTCTAGAAATGTAATATATGCAGACTAGGCTCAGAAATAGGGAGATTAGGGCCGGCTCCCTGAGCTGAGGCCTGTGTACGCACATAAGGCTTGGGACTTAGTGCTTGGCAGTTGCTGTCTTGAAATTTGGGCCTTGTAGGTCCAGTCTGATGGGCCAGTGGGCCAGCAGGGGTTGGTCTCCCCAGCACTTCTCCAGCAGGGTGCCCGGCTGCCTGCTTCCGAGTCCTCTGCATCCCTTCTTCCTCCACCCACAGCCACTCTCCGCCCATGGCAGAGGCATGAATATTGTCACAGGGAATGTCCCACTGGGTGAACAAAACTCAGTGTCCCATGGTGGCCGCTGTCCCAACCCTGGGCCGGCAGAATCATGACTCATCTGGTGGGTGGCCAGAGCTCACATCTCTGTGGAAGCCCAAGCTTCTCCCATCCATGATCCTGGTTCCAAGGAGTCTTGGCATGGAATCTGTAAAGCTCTTGGGGGTCGTTCTTTTCCTATGGTTTCGGGAAATGGGTCTTTGGGAAGAGGACACACCACACCTGACTCAACTACTTTAAATCCTGGCCCCCAGTGGGGCACTGAAGGTCAGTGTAGTAGCTGGCAGGAGGAGAAACCTGGCAGTCAGTCTTTGGACCTGAATAAGTTCACATGTGCTCCACTTTGGGGACAGGGGCTCCAGGCATTTGTGGTGATCTGTACACACCCCATGACTATCCTTATGCCACTTCTTCTGTGCTTGAGGCCCACTCCATATCTGGACTAGGAGAATCTTTCTTTCTTCTTCCAATTTTCTTGCCTATGTTTATCTCTTCTGGCCTGCTTGGAGCAACCTTTAGGGAAATGTCATGTGTGTAACTTCCACGATTTCAGATGTGAGGTAAATACTCTGCTGTTTGCATTTAAAATCCATGCATTTAAAATTCATGCTAATAATTTAAAATATCAATTTTCCTTTGCTTGATGAATGGCATTGAATAACAAAAACCATAATGAGAAGTAGAGAGATTGCAGAAGACAGGTAAATGTTTTATATTTCAGTACCTTTAATGGTGCTAAATTTTAGCAACTGAATAAGGGCCCCCACATTTACATTTTGCACTGGATCCTACAAATTATGTAGACAGTCCTGCTTAGGGGATTCTTGGTCCAATATTGAATTGGCGTTCTAGGCTGCAGGACCAACCATTTAAGAGATGGCTGGCTTCAGTGTCTCTTCTCCCTACCTGGCATAGATCAATTGCTGATTAAATAGATTACTTTATAAATAGAAAAAAATTGAACAATGATCTGCTTTAGAATATTGCACTAAGACTAAAGACAGTGCTTTAACCCCTTGGCTGCTTTGATAGTCTCAGGTCATTAGGCAAATTGCAGTGTCCATAAAAGCTCATCGCATATCCTATTCATTTTTACCTTCCGTGTATATGTGACATCCTGGAAAGGCTCAATAAAGGAAGACGCATGGGGAATTGCTAAGAAGTAATACTATGTGGAAGTTATAAAGGATTTCTTTAGAATCCACTATGAATTTCTGCTAAAAAGACTTTTTCTACATTAGGTTGGCAAAAATGCAACGTAATATCAGAATTATATAAGATGCAACAGTGGAAATAACTCAGGTGTTAAAAATCATTTGAGCCTCCTCTTGGCCATGTTGCAAACAAAGAAAGGTGACATGAAATGTCTTTGGTACTCAGCAAGCTTTTTTTTTTTTTTTTTTCAATAAGGTGTTTCTTTTTTTTTTTTTATACTTTTTTATTTTCATTGTTAGGGATTCATTGAAGGTACAAGAAACCAGGTTATACTGATTGCATTTGTTAGGTAAAGTGCCTCTTACAATTGTGTCTTGCCCCCAAAACTTATGTCACACACCAAGACCCCACCTCCTCCCTCCTTCCCTCTCTTTGCTCTTTCTTTTTCCCACTCCCTCCCTCCTTTTGTCAGCAAGCTTTTATTCCTTTGAATAACTTCTTTTGCTATTTACAAATATTTATTAAGCTTTTGCAATGCAATGGTCATTGTACTGTTGCTTGGTATACATCTGCAAACCAAACAAAATAAGATTCTCATTTAATTATATTCTAGCATTGTTTTTATTAATGTGGAAATTTTCAAACATATATTGCAATAGAAGAAATAATATAATGAGCCCCTGTATTGATCATTCATATTCTATAATTATTAACTTTTGTTAATCTTGATCATTATATCCATCACTTTTTAAAAGTATTTTAAAGAAAATTTCAGGCATTATGCCATTTTATTTTTAAATTTTTAATTTTTCAGTTTACTAAATATATAATATATAAATAGAATCTATGTATCTGTCTGTTCTTTCTATCTAGATACATATATATGCACACACATACACATACTTAGATACATATATACACACAAAGCATAACAAAATATGATATAATGTCAGAAATCATTGAATATCTAGTCTATTTTCAAAATCCCATAACTGCCTCAAAGATGCATTTTTAATAGTTGGTTTTCTTGATTAATATTCCAAGCAATTCCTACACATTGAATTTGTTATGTCTGTTCAGTGTTTTTCACTGTATAGTATCTACCTTTCCTTTTTTATTGTCATCGATTGGTTATAGAAACTGATCTTTTGCCTTGTATTATGTTTCACATTCTGGATTTTTCTTGGGTTATTATCCATTATGGCAGCTGCCTGGCACCATGTAGCTTGATACTACCCAAAGAGGACCAAATGTGAAGAAAGGAAAATCAAATGTTATTTTCTTATCATTATTTATATTTTGCTACATAAATATTCTCTCCATTCAACTTCAGATCCTATATTTCACTGCTTACCTGACATCTTACCTTCCTTTACATGTCCACAACAAGATTGATTTTCACCTCCTCTCAAAAGTACATATTTCAAAATGCCCTGTTTAGTAAATGGCAAGTCCATCTTTCCAGTCTTTCAAAAGTTTTGAAGTCATTTTGACTCACTCAAACCCTACATATTTTTCCACAACAAAACCTGCTTATTTTACCTTCAAATCTATACAGAACTTGGAAAGAAGATGGGGCAAGATGGCCACATAGAACTCTCCAGTTATTGCCCCTGTCCTGCAGTTTCACCGAACTGAATGACTATCCATGCAAGAAAAGCATCCTCACACAAACCTTAGAAAAAGTGAGTGATCTCAAGGTCTGGTTTTGACATAATATCAGAGAAAGAGGCACCAAAGTGGTCAGGAAAGACATTCTTGCATTGCCTATACCACTTCTCCTGAATCCCCACCCCACCCCCTGCAGGGCTGGCCAGAGAGAGAATTTGTGTGCTTGGGTTGAGGGGAGCAAAATGATTGAGGAACTTTGTACTGTAACTTACTTCACCCTGTCACAGTAGGACACAACAGAGGGCAGAATTCTTCCATTGCCCATGGAAGGCACATTTAGACCAGCTCCAACCAATGGGGAATCCTTCACCCCAGTGCTAGGATTCTGGTTCACTCTACCACCAGCTGAATAAAATGGCCAGGGGCCCAGAATAAATTTGACAGATAGTTAGGCCACAATGAATGAAGTCCTTGGGAAAGTCCTAGTACTACAGTGAGCTCAGAACCAGTGGACTTGAGGCACATGTGACCCAGTGGAACACTAGCTGTGGCAGCCAAGGGCAAGTCGGTGTCACTCCTTCCCTGACTCCAGGCTGTGCAGCTTAGGCAAAGATTCCTTCCACTTTTGAAAAAGTAAGGGAATAGTACAGAAGACTTTATTTTGCAACTTGGGTACCAGCTTAGCCACAGTGAAATAAAGTACCAAACAGATACCTGAAGCTCCCAATCCAATCTGTAGCTCCTGGATAGCATTTCTACATTTACCCTGGACCTGAAGGAAACCTTCTGCCCTAGAGAGAAAAAAAACCAGGATTCATAAACTACTGACTAAAGAGACCTTGGGCCTTGAATAAACATCAGAAGTAGCCAGGTAGCAGTTGTCAGAGGCCTGGTAAAAGAATCAGTATTGTGCTAGCTTTAGGCATGACCAAGGGCAGTCTTAGATGTGGTGGTCATGAGAGTATCCACATCACTCCTCTGCAAACTCCAGCTAGCCCAGCATGGACAGTAAGACTCCTGTTTGGGGGAAGCTAGAAATCAAATAATAACATGGAGTAGTAGTGGGTTATTGTCAATCAGTAAGCACACTGAATGGACTAAACTTTCTATTCAAGAGATACAGAGTATCTGACTGGATTTTAAAAAGCCAGTTATGTGATATCAATTAGAAACACATTTCACCTATAGACAACACATAGACAGAAAATAAAGGGATGGAAAAATATACTTCATGCAAATGGAAACCAAAAAAGAGCAAAATTAACTACACTTCTATCAGAAAATAAATTTTAAGATGAAAACTGTAAAAAGAAACAAAGAAGACAATTACATAATGATAAATGAGTCAATTCAATAAGAAGATGCGATAACTGTAAATACCTATGCACCCAACATTGGAGCACCCAGTAATATAAAACCAATATTATCAGAGAGAGAGAGATACCCCAATACAATAATATTTAGAGACATCAACATCCCATTTTCAGCATTGAACAGATCATCCAGACAGAAAACTAAATGAAGAAATATCAGACATAAAATGCACTATAGATGAAATGGACCTAACAGATAATTACAGAATATTTTATCCCACAACTACAGATTACACAACACATGGATCATTCTCAAGGATAGATATGTTAGGTGACAAAGAAAATCTTAAAAATTTATAAAAATATATAAATCATATCAAATATTTTCTCTGACCACAATGGAATAAAACTAAAAATTAGTAAGAAGAGGAACTTGAGGAACTATTCAAATACATGGAAATTAAACAATGTGCATTAAAATAACCAAAGAGTCAATGAAGACATTAATAAGGTAATTGGAAAAATTCTTGAAGCAAATGAAAATAGAAGCCCAACATATTAAAACCGAAAAACCAGCACTAAAAGGAAAACTTATAACATTGAATGCCTACATCAAAAAAGTAGAAAAATTTCATATGAATAACCTAATGGTGCATGTTCAAGAAATAGAAAAATAAGAGCTAACCAAATGGAAAATTTGTAGAAGAAAATAAATAATAAAGATAAAAGAAGAAATAAATTAAATTGAAACAGCAAAAAAAAAACCCCAAAGTTTATGTTTCAAATAGATAATCAAAAAAGACAAACATTTAGCCAGACTGAATAAGAAAAAGAGAGATAAGATACACATAAAATCAGAAATGAAAAAGGAGACATTAAAAACAACAATGCATAAATTCAAAATACCAATAGAGGCTATATGAGTAACTTTATGACAATAAATTGGAAAACCTAAAAGAAGTGGATAAATTCCTAGACACATGCAAGCTACCAAGATTGAACCCGAAAGTAATTTGAAAACTGAATAGACCAATAACAAGTAATTAGTTAAAGCAGTAATAAAAAGTCCTCCATCAAAAAAATACCCATGAACACATGATTTTACTGCTGACCTCTACCAAATATTCAAAGAATAACTAAATCTAAACTACATAAACTAGTTCAAAAAATCAAGCAGGAGGGAATACTCCCAAACAGAGCAATCAGACAGATTAGCAATGAGATAAAGGGACAGGGGTGGGGAGGGAAAGGCTGGAGTTGAATTATCCTTGTTCAAACCAGGAAGGGGGGGAAGGGAGTTGTATTATCCTTGTTTGAAGATGGTACGATCTTAAATGTAGAGAAATCTAAAGATTCTATTAAAAAGAAACATTAGGACTAATAAAAAAATTCAGTAAAATTGCAGAGTACAATAATCACCATTCAAAAATCAGTAGCATTTCTACATGGCAACAGTAAATATTAAAAATAAACCAAGAAAATAATTCTATTTATAATAGCTGCAAAAAAAAAAAAGCCTATGTGTAAACTTAATAAAAGCAGTGAGAGATCTCTATAATGAAAAGTATAAAACATTGATGGAAAAAATTGAGGCAGACACAAAAGAATGAAAACCTATTCCATGATCATGGATTAAAAGGATCAGTGTTGTTAAAACGTTCATACCACTCAAAGTAATCTACAGATTCAATGCAATCCCTATCAAAATACCAATGACATCCTTCAAAGAAATAGAAACAATACTGCTAAAATTTATATGGAACCACAAAAGACCCAGAATAGCCTGAGCCATCTTGAGCAAAAAAAGCAAAACTGAAGGAATCATATTACCTGACTTTGAAATATCCTAGATAACTGTAGTAACCTAAACAACATGGTACTGGGATAGAAACAGCCACATAGACCAATGGAGCAGAAGAGAGAAGCCACAAGTAAATCTACACTTCTATAGTGAACTCATCTTTGACAATGGTGGGAAGAACATAAAGTAGGAAAAGGACAATCTTTCTAGTCAATGGTGCTGTGAACACTGGATACCCATACACAGAAGAATGAAATGAGACCTTTATCTCTCGCTCAATACAAAAATCAAACCAAATAGATTAAAGACTCAAATCTGACTTTGAAACTATAAAACAACTGAAAGAAAACATTGGGGAAAGACTACAGGATGCTGGTCTGGGCAAAGACTTCTTGAATAATACCCCCAAAGTATAGGCAGCAAAAGCAAAATTGGACAAATGGGATGACATCAACTTAAAAAGCTTCTGCACTACAAAGGACACAGTCGATAAAGTGAAGAGACAACCTGTGGAATGGGAGAAAATATTTTCAAGCTACCATGTGACAAAGGATTAATAACTAGAACATATAAGACACTCAATAACTCAATAGGAAAAAAATGAAAGCATCTGATTAAACATAGGCAAAATATCCAAATAGACATTTCTCAAGACATACAAATATCTGGCGGCACCTGTGGCTCAAGGAGTAGGGCGCCGGTCCCACATGCCGGAGGTGGCAGGTTCAAACCTAGCCCCGGCCAAAAAAAAAAAAAAAAAAGACATACAAATATCCAAAAGGTACATAAAAGTTTTTGTTCCAGATTATTAGTCAACAGAAAAATGCCAATCAAAACTGTACTTAGAGATCATCTCACTCCAGTTTAAATTGGCTTTTATCCAAAAGACAACCAATAATGAATGCTGGTGAGGATGCAGGGAAGGGAATCTCCAGTCCACTGTTGGAGGGAATGTAAATTAGTGCAACCAATGCGGAAGACAGTATTGATGTTCCTCAGAAAAATAAAGTAGATCTATCATGATCCAGCAGTCCCACTAGTGGAATATATACCTACCCCACTAGGTATATATCCAAAAGAAAGGGAATAGATATGTCAAAATATATCTGCACTCCAAGTTTACTGAAGCAATATTCACAATAGGCAAGACTTGATCAAATAAATCTAATTGTCAACAGATGAATGGACAAAGAAAAGATGGCACATATGCACAATGGAATATTACTCAGCCATAAAAAGGAATGAAATCCTATTATTTACAACAACATGGATGAAACTGAAGAACATATATATTAAAGTAAAATAAGCCAAGGACAAGAGGATAAATTTCTCATGTTCTCACTCACACTAAACAATAAAAAAAGAAAAATAGATTAAAGACTTACATAATAGAGAGTGAAATAATTATTACCAGAGGCTAGAAAGGGTAACAAGAAGTAGGGGATAAAGCAGGGACAGTGAATGGGTGAAAAAATATTATTATATAAATTGAACAAGACGTAATATTAGAGAGCACAAAAGAGTCAATATAATCAACAATAATTTACTGCATATTTTGAAATAACTAAAAGCATGGAATTGGAATGTTCCTCACACAAAGAAATCATAAATGCTTAAACTGATAGATACATTTTACATCAATTACCCTGATTTGGTTATTACACATTCCTTTCCTATATCAAAATAGCACACATGCCCCATAAATATTATGTACTAATAACAAACAAAAATGAAAAAAAAGTAAGTATTTTAAAAAGAAAAAAATTCTATGCAGAACTTGAACACTTTATACCACATCCTCATGGTCTCCAGCCTGATTCAAGCCACTGCCCTATCTGCCCTGGATTATTGGAATAGCTCCAACTAGTCTCTTTTCTTAGGCACTTTCCCCAGGCATCAATTCTCGACATAGCTATAAGAATCCCCTTAATAAAATGTAAATCTAATTAGGTCATTCCTCTGCTCCATACCCTCTAACTGTCTTGGCATTTCACTCGGTGTGAGAGCCAATGTCCTTACCTTGACGTACCATGAACTACAAACCTTTCATTATCTGACATCCCATTATCTAAACTTATATCACATTCTTTTGCCCCTTGTTTATTTTTTTCTTGAGCCACACTGCTTTCCTTATTGTTCCTCAAATATATTAGGCATGCTTTCATGTGAGTTTGCTATTCCCTATACCTGGAAGGTTACATGTCAGCTTCTGTATTGGTAATTCTCACTAAAATACCACCGCCTTACGTATTTTAAACCTCCTCCTCCCTTGCTTGATTTTTCTCTTTAGTATTCAACTCTCTATAACTTACCTTGTTTATTGTTTGTCTCTTCCACTAGAAGGTAAGTATCATGAGGGTAAAATTTATATTTCTATTTATTTACTCTAAACACTAAGAACAGAAGCACTACAGAGAATAATCATCATCACCACCACCATCATCACAGCCATCAATAGTTTCTGTGCTTGTGAGAACTTTTTTAAATTTACCTGTGTGTTTGCTCTGTCATTGTTTACGTGTATGCTTTTCTTTTCATTGTACATTTTATCCTTTGCAGAAACAGGTTGACAAAAATCTTTAAGAATTGTTATGTCTTCATTTTTTTTTCCACCCCAGGGTCATCAGGAAGGGGAGGACTATAGCAGTAGCTCTAATTACTTCTCTTGAAAATTATACTTTAGTGTGCAGAACTGCTTCTGTTTCTGGTCCTCCAGGCACAGAAACACCAAGAAAACAAAGTTAATTAGGCACTTCTGAGTCTAGACAATTGCTTGAAAAAAATCAAGCTGGATTATTTCCATTTTATCCTGAAGGTTAGTAGAGTTAGAGTCTGTGAAAAGTGCGTCAGAGATGCCCTGGTAGAAAATGATGCTAATCAAGCTATCATTGAAAGGCAATTCAGCCATGAAATGGATGGGCTGCCCATCTGTCTGAAGTACAGGCTGCTGACTGTCCCTTGACGGTCCTCAGCCTTTCTGATGCAGGACTGCCTCTGCCATGACCCCAGGGATTTTCTTCTGCCCTTAGTACTAGACTTCCAGCTTGGTGAGGGCTAAACAAACAGGAATACTGTATGTTAGAATATATGGAGAGCAGTAGTTGTTCAGAAATCTTGCTAAACATATTATAAAACACAGGATAATCCTTCAGAACAAAGAGTTATCTCATCCGAAATGTCGATTCTGAATTGATTGAGACACTTACAGGAATCATACTTTTGCCTACAAATATTGCTAATGTCACTTGACTTATAAGGGGCACATAGAAAGATCACTGTCTTCACTTAGCTTCAGGGATTACACACTCTTGTTTATGTTTTTACCTCACTTTTTGGCTGTTTCCTCATCCCCCAGACCTCTCAAAGTTGTCCTACCGCAGGATTCAATTCTCAAATCCTATGCATATATACTCCCTAGGTGATCTCATCTGGTCTCAGGACTTTTAAAACACCATGGACAGGGCAGTACCTGCGGCTCAAAGGAGTAGGGCGCCAGCCCCATATGCCAGAGGTGGCGCGTTCAAACCCAGCCCCAGCCAGAAACTGCAAAAAAAAAAAAAAAAAACCACACCATGGACGGGTTAAATATTCCCAAGTTTATACTGATTTCCAAGTCTGATAACTCCAGCTTTGTATATTCAAGTGTCCACTTGGCTACTTTGCTAAGCAGTGAGTGCCTATTAGACATCTTAAGCTTAATATGTCTGAAAATCAATTTCTAGCCCTCCCCAACTTGCCAATTATGTCCCATCCATACTCCTCCAGTTAACATTTGAGTTAGCATTGCAATTATATTCGATCTGTCTTTTTATCATGCCGCACTCCGTGTGCCAATAAGTTCTAATGGCTTTTCAGCAAAATATGTCTGTTATCTTATTAACATTTATTATTTCTGTTGTGACCAACCAGGCCAAACTACCTTCATCTGGTGCCTGGGTTAACGCAGTAGCCTGTTCATTGTTGTCTGTGCCACTGTCTTATTCACTGAGGCAGAAACTTCCAAATACCCCCAAGTATTTAAAAAAAAAAAGTGAAGTAATATTTGTGAATTTATATATAATAATTATATGCATATAATTTATGCAAATAAACCTTATACAAATAAGACAAGATTTATTGTTGCTAATTGCACACATATTCATTTCCTGTTAACAATATAACAGACTATTATAATCTTCATGGCTTAAACAATCCAAATTTATTTTCTTAAAGCTCTGTAAATTGGAAGTTCAATACAGGTCTTCCTGGAGGAAAATCAAGTCATCTGCTCATCTGGATTCTTTACTGGGAACTGTGAAATCAAATGTGTTTCCTTGCTTTTCCCAGATTCTAGTCCAGTCTTTCTCATATCATGTTACTCTGACCTTGCTTCTGTTTCCTTTCTCCACTTTTAACGACCCTTCTGATTATATTGGGTCTTCTCAGATAAGCCAAGAAAATGTCATACTTCAGGATCAGTTGATTTGCTGATACGCACCCCTAATTCCAGGTTGCCATATAACTTAACATATTTACAGTTTTAAGGTATTGGGACATTAACATCTGTGCAGGAGTTATTATTCTTCCTACAACATCAACCAGAGCCTTTTTTTTTTTTTTTTAGCACAATGCTACAATTTAATACATACTGTTCAACTCCCCCAATTTAATTTCATTAGAGCACTTGACATTTCACATTTATAAATAAACAATATCAGAGAGTAATTTATCATAAAGAAAATAACTGAAGTTTGAACCAAATAATTTTTCCTTAGACATATGTCTTAATTTAAAAAATCAAATCTAAGGAAAAATATTATTTTGAAATGCAGTTTGTTCCTAAGCCCAAATTTCAGAATAAGACCTACCTAGGAAATCAAGTGATATTTCAAAATATTTTCCTTCTTTGATTAATTTACCTACTTACTCACATGTCTATTTCTATGAGACAATAGTAACAATAATTATTAATTGAGGGTCTGCTTGGTGCCAAGCTCAGTTCTAAGTATTTTAAGCTCACATAACCCCATGGTGAATAGAACTGACTTGACTGCCCTAAAAAAGAGGCAGAGGGAGACATTTGAACTGAAATAAGAATGCCCAAGAGGGTTAAATGAATTTCCACGAGGAATTCGGGAATACAGTAGCAGAAACATATCCAGAATCTAGGAGTCAGTAGTCTAATCCAGATATTTTGTCACTAATCAGGCAGAAAAAAAATTATGCTGATTAATCATTTTTTAAGGCCCTCTTTTGCCCTGGAGAACACTTCATAAACAAGCAGTGTGAGAAAAGCTCATTTCCAGAGGGCATGTTTACTGTTTTCTTCATTGGGAGGAAGCATACAATTCCAGAAATAGGTTTGTCAGCAACAAATTCATTTTAACTGGGAAAGTTACAGAGGATTACCTTAAGAGCCTGCGGAGCAAAAATGACAAGTCAGAGGAAACCTTCATTACATTCACTGTAATTGGATACAAGCGTTGACCTTAAAAGATCATGCTCAAATAATGCAATTATTTGCCAAAAATTGTAATGAAAGACCTATTTCCTTCCTGCATGCTTTTCAGAGGAAAAGTATTTTAAAAATTCCAACCAAAGACAAATGCAAAGGTTCAGAGTACTAGAGGTTCTTGTATGGTGAAGAGGTGAATATAAACAGTGCTGTCGGGACAAAAGCATTGCTAAAGGTGACACCTTAAATCATCTCTATTAGTGAATGTAATGTCAGTTTCTTATACATTTCAGACATTTTAAACTCACACTCTATTATTTCATAATATGCTTGAATAAATCCTCCTGATTTAATCTGGCAAAAGAATCAGCAGTCACATCAACTCATTGTTATTAGCCTGACTGCCAGAGGGTCTTGAAGGCTGGACTCCCAGGTTCAGCCTGCATCTCTAACTTCTTCCTCCAACTGCTGGGTTGATTAGATCCCTTCTCTTTGTTCTCAGAGAGCCTGTTTTATTTTTATTTTTATTTTTTGCATTAGAAGGTGAGAGGATTGGCTAAGATTGTGTGTGTACACTTCACCAGGTCTCCATCTCCTTTCCTAAACCAGAATGGCAGCATTACCTTTCTACTCCAGAAGTCTGTTTCTTCTTTAAAGACCCTGATTTGCAAAACAGGTTTCCTTGCCTTTCATGCCTAAAGGGTGAGATCTATCAGGGGATCTTAAACATACATAGCTCAGGGGTCCATAAATCACTAGAAGTTGCATAAAAAATTTATGTGTATGTGGGGGAAACATGCATTTATCAAAAATAATTCATATGATTCTTTAAAAAAATCCCCCATGACCCATAATCGTTCAAAAAACATAGAAAGAAGATTGGTGAAGGCTTTTTCCTCTTTAAAATTGAGATGTTAATTCTAGATTCATTGATGCTGTGATTTCTTTTAATAGGTTCTCAGGATTACTGATGCTTGTTCCACATCAGAGATGATTTGGAACAGGATATATACAAACACATACATAAAGAAAGAATAAATAGGATAAGAAAAAAATATCCAATCTACAAAGTATTGTGAAAGGAATAGGGTTCCCCAATATAGACCAGCCCTCATTTGTATTTTATGCTGTCAGAGAGGTAAAGGAAAAATACGACTTCCCAAAGCTTGCCTTGAAGGAGTATGATGAGGTCTCTCCTTTATCTACTCTTTCCCCCAAGTATGGACATCAGTGAAAATATGTCAAGATATGACATGCTGAAAGACTAGGCACAGAATGCTTGGAACAATTATGGAACACCTAACCTAGCTTACTAGGCTTTTCAGAAGTGATGAAATTTTAATTTAATACTGAATAAGACAGGAATCATCTAGTAAAAGAATGGATATTAAGGCTAAGGAGGAAGGACATTCCTTAGCAAAAAGAATAGGCTGCTGAAAGCCCAGAGACCAGACAGAAGGTTTTCTTTGACAAACCAAAATGAGTTCCAAATAGCGGGGCATCAGGATGAGATCAGGTGCCTTCTGTGATCACGCTGTCTAGGTACCCTATTCTTAATCACCTGTGAATTTTTATCTTGAATTCCTGAATTTCTTCATCATACATATTGCCATCTGAAATTATCTTTATTCAGTCATTCATTCAACAAATATCACCTGAGACTCTTCAGTGTTTAAAGTTCTATTCTTGCTGTTGGGGATAGAGCAGTAAACAGAAGAGGTGGTATCCTTGCTCTTGTGGAGCTTATCACTTGTGAAACTTACTCATTTATCTACTTAGTGTCTATTTCCCCTAATAAAATTAGGTTCTGTGAGGGCAGAGACCTGTATGACTTTTGCATTGTTCTCTCCTCAGTACCTAGGACAGTACTTAGAAGGTAAGAGGTGTTTAATAAGTTTTTTTGAGTGAATGAATGAACCAAAGAAGTGTGTAGAGAGATGAGATTAGAGAATTGACTGGAATTCAGCTTCTTGAGCCACAAGATATTTTAAGGAGGATCATAATATGATCAAATTTTTCTTAGAAGGATTTCTCTGGCTACATTGTTGAACTGGGTTGGTATAGGCAAGATTGGAGATGAAGCTCTTTTTCCTTTGAATTCCATGCTACCACACTCACATATTTTCCTCCTGCCTCAGTCGCCACTCTTGCTGCTCTCTCTCTCACCCCCTTAATACCAGAATCCCCCCCCAACTGCTGTCCTTGAACTGGTCTTTCCCATCTCACTTCTTATTTTGTTGATCTCATTCCATCCTTAGTTTTAAATGCCATTTATATTCTGACTATTCCAAATATTTATCACCAGAGGAAACTCTTCTTTGAATTCAGTTTAAGGATTTTACATTAGCTGTTCCTTCTGTTTGGAATGTTCTCTTCCAATAAATTCACAGAATTTATTGTCTAGTCTCTTTTAAATCTCTTTACATGTCACCTTCTCAGTGAAGGTTCTCTGATCTCTTAGTTTGAAATGGAAGCCTCCCCCTCATTATGCCCTATGGTTTTCCACTGTTTTTATTTTTATTCATATAATTTATTACCAACTGACATAGTATATGCTCTACTTATTTATTTGCTTATTGTCTTCCTCCTCCAACTATGAACTATGATAAGCTTCCTGGAGGTTAGGAATGTTTAACTGTTGTACTCACTTACATGGTACAGTGACTAGCAGGGGCACACATACGCATGTGCACACATGCATACTAACATGAACTCATACAAACATATATCTATCTATCTACATTCTATATGTACATATATAAATATATAAATACATTGAATTAATGATCTACAACAAAATGAACAAAACCAGCAAAGAAGCAAGACGCTAGGATACAAGGATGAGTAAGTCATCCTCCTTGGTGTAACAGACCGTAGTCTGTCTCTGCATGTATGTGTAAATGTTCCCTTGAACAATATATAGTAAAATCAGTGCTTAATAAATATTTGTGACCAAATCACGACACCAAATGTGCTTGTATTATTTTTTTGATTTGCACTATACACAATGAAACTCAGAGAGTGAGGCATTTTACAGGTTTTAAAACAGAACAGAACTCAAGGGGGTAGGAACTTGTGTGTATGTGGTGTGTGTGTGTGTGTATAAATCTAGGTATACAGAATTCCTACATTAAGTATAATGTTGAAAATCAGATTTAATTATATTCTTCACTCTTGGGGGTAGTTTTTCATGATGGTTAAAACATTGGAAATACTAAGCTTTAATACTAGTTCTGCCACTGTGTAAACTGAGGTAGGTAACTTTATGTTTTTAAGCTTTAATTTCCTGATTTGTAAAACTGAAATTATAATATGCCTGACTTTATAGGTTTTTATTAATGGCAGGGGTTGGTGATGAGAACTAAGTGGGATAGTATCTGTAATGCTCTTACAGCGACTAGTGCCTAGTGAAGATTTAGTTTGATATCATTCAAGAAATATCAGGTATGTGCCTACTGATTTGACATTGTCTTTTTAGTATTGAAAGACAAAACTAAAATGACAAAGTGCCAGCATGTCCCCTGCATTTATTGTTGTTATCATTGCCATAATTACCAGATACTATCTTCTCATTAAATTTTTACTTATACATAGTATCTTTCCCTTCCTTTCCCACTTTGGCAATTCCATCTAACAAAAGAAATTAAATTTAGCACATCTGCTGTGCTACTCTGATATGGAAATAAACACAGTAGCATTGTCTGTATTCACATTCACTTAGCTGAGAATCTTGTCATAGAGGGCACTGTCAGTGCCCTGGGGCTTTCATATGGTGCCCATATTGACAGAGTCTCTGAAGGGAAGGTAACAGGGGAATTATTTGTGTGAAATGGATTCAGTGCCTTGAAGAATTCTTCCATACTTTGACATCTTGTGCAAGTAAAGGGAGAGCAACAGTCTAGTCCCAGAGGAGACACTTTCTGCATCTCTGAGCCAACACATTCTGTCGTGAAGAGGCTTGTAAGGGCAGGGGATTAGGGTGGGCTGACATGAGGGATGGGAAGCTTCTCTGCCAGGCATGCACTGAGGCAATGATTAACTGGCTTGCTGAGTAGAGGAATCAAAGTGGCTAAAACAAATACACAAATAAACAGAAATCTTTTGTGACAACGAAACAAAATGTTGGCTTTTAAAACTCAACACTCAAGAAAGGGCTTCAAGATAATTTATCTTTAGTTTAAGACTATCAGTTTATGCTTCCTTAACTCTATTCCAGCCTGGGTTATTCTCCCCCACCTCCTTGTTAGGGGAAAATATCAACAATACATATATCTGACAGAGGTCTTGCATCAAAATTTAGAAATAGCTCTTATAACTCAATGGTAAGACAAACAATCCAATTTCAAAACGAACAGAGGATTTCAACAGACGCCTCGCAATAGAAGATGTATTAGGGCTGTATGGAAAGTATCCAGCCATGTAATATGAAAAATAAAGATGTATGTGGCTGGATAGATAACTTTCCAGACAGTCCTCATATCAATGGCCACTAAGCGCAAGAAAAGATTGACGATTTTGGTTATTAGGGGAATGTAAATTAAAACCACAATCTTATACCATGAGACATCAGTAGAGTAACTGAATGATAGTGATAACAGATAAGAAGTAATAAAATCAAGTAAAGGTAAAGATATGGAGCAACTGGATCTCTCATATATTGCTGTCATAAATGTAAAGTGATACAGTCATTTTGATAAACAAAATTGGGCAATTTCTTATAAAATTAAATATGTATTTCTCATGAGCCAGCAATCCTAAAACTTGACAGTTACACAAGGGAAATGCAAGCCTATCCCCATGTCAAAATCTGTGCGAAAATGTTTATAGCAATTTAATTTATGATAGCTCAAAACTGAGGACAACCCAATGTTGAACAATAAATAAATGCATAAATTATTATATAGTCACAAAATTGAATATTAGTTAAAAATGTAAAGGAATAAACTACCCATATGTGAAACACAAGTATTTCTCATAAGCATGATGGTGAAAGAAAGAAGCCAGACAAAATACACCACATATTTCATTATTTCATTTATATAAAACTCCAGGAAAAAACAAACCAATTCTTTAGTGACAAGAAGCAGATCAGACATTCACTGATGAAGGATGAGTGACATATTGTCTAGGAAGGGAAATGAGGCACTTTGGGGGGGAAATATGGGAGTGTTCTATATTCTTATATCAATAAAACAGTTATATTTTATTGCATATAAATTAAAACTTAATAAAGAAAATTTAAAATAACTAATGTGTGTATTAGCTAGTATGTAATAATGTGAGGCATGGAATAAAAACAAGAAGAAATATATCACACTTCAATAGCTTTCATCAGTGTTTTAATTAACAGGCTAAGGCAGGTTGTTCCTGATGGCAAAGTAATCTTTGAGTAAACACATAAAACATCTGAGAAAGTTAGCTTTGTGGATATTTTAGGTAAGGATCTTCCAGACAGAAGAATTAGCTAATGCAACAGCCTTAAGAAAGAGACATGCCCAACATGTTTGAAGAACAGCAAGGAGTCCCAAGTGACAGGTAATATGAAATCAGGTCAGAAAAGAGTGATGTGGGGATTGAATCACATGGGGTCTTTCTGGCCATCATTAAGTTATTTAGGTTATTTTAATTTACTCTTTGTAATACAGAAAGCCATTAAAAGTTTTTAAGTACAGGAGATAACTTGTCATTTGGAGTACAACTCTAGCTGTCGTGTTAAAAATAGATTGTGAAAGACAAGCATAGAAGCAAGAAGACCACTTAGGAGGCTACTGAAATAATTTGGGTGAGAGATAATAATTTTTTTCCAAAGTTATAGCCATGGTAATGGAGAGAAGTAACCATATTATGGATATATTTTGAGGATGGGGTTAATAGGATATTCTGGTAGATATCATCCATATGAGAGGAAAATAAGAAGTCAAGATTCATTGAGAATTTTGGTTCAAGCAATTGTAGTTGACTGAGATGTGGAAGGCTGTAAATGGGGTAGGTTTGAAGTGGATGATGATGAAGTGGATTTTGGGATGCATGTAGTTTGATATGCCTGGTAGAGAACCATGTGTAGATTTTGAGTAATTATACATAGTGAGTAAAGAGTTTAGAAGAGAGGTCTGGGACAGAAATATAATTTGGGGAGTCATAATTTTAAGCTAAGTAATAGGATGAGAATCAGCAAGGGAGAGAATGTATATAAATGAGAAAGGAAGTGAATAAAAGAAAACAAGGAGAAGAAAAGAGAAAGAAAAAGAAAAGAGAAGGATTGCTCTTGGATACTCAACATTAAAATAATTAGGAAAAGAACAAGAATTCCCATAGGGACTTGTAGAGCAGTGACAAATAGAATAGAAAGGAAATCAAGAGAATATGGCGTCTTGAATACCAGAAAACAAAATGTATCAAGAAAATGGGGATACCATATACCTCACATTGTACCCACTAGATGAGAGCTTATCAAGCACCCTCTTCCCTCCCTTCTCTGCCCTTCTCCCCACCCCCCACTATTTGAATTTGATTGTATTTTTTTTTTTCTTATGTGGGCATGTAGTTTTTCATCTACTAGTTTCATGTTAGTATTGAGTATATTGTTGCTTGCTTTTCTATCGTGTGTTACTTTGCTTAGGAGAATGTTCTCAAAATCTATCAGGGTAAATACAAAAGATATAAAGTCTCCATCTTTCTTTATGACTGAATACTATTCCATAGTATACACATACCATAGTTTATTTAATCATTCACTAGATGATGGACACTGGGGTTGTTTCCATATTTGAGAAATTGTGAATTGAGTAGTGAAAACATTCTATGCAAATGTCCTTATGGTAAAATGTTTTTATTTTTTTTTCCTTTCCTTCTGGGTAGATGGATACCTAGGAATGGCATTGCTCTCGGATGAAAAGCTTACAACTTGGACTTTACCTAATAAACACTAACAGTGTAACCTAATCATTTATACCCATATTTATTTAGAATAACAATAAAGAAACAGGGAATGATCAAATATATCAAATTGCTTCTGATAAATAAGATAAGAATGTGCTTGTCCATTATAGTGAAAAATGTGTAGATTGTTGTTAACTGTGACAAGAGTAGTTTCAGTTGAATGGTGGGGATAAAAGCAAAACTGGAGTGAATTTGGGGAAAAATCAAAGAGAGAAGTTGGAGTTAGTATAGGTGATTCTTTAGGAATGTTTTGAAACAATAAGGAGCAAAGAAGTAATTGTTTGTGTTTTTCAAGATAATAACATGTTTATAAATTTATGGAAAAACTGATGTAAGTGAAAAATGGAAAAATTCCTAGAGCCACAGCCTTAAGTAGATGAGAGAGACTAGACTATATAGTATACTGGAGAAGTGATTGGCTCAAAAATGTAACATGGAAGGTCTACCTGTATTAACAAGTGGGAAAAGATGGTATGAAAGTGAGGACACTACCAGATAGAAAGATAAATTATCTCCTTAAATCTTTACACTAATGTCCAGACTTAGAAATCACTATTAAACTAGTTAAAGAATTTTGTAGTTCCAAACTTTAGGATTTTTTTCTATTTCCTTGAAGAATGTCATTATAATTTTGACAGAAATTTAACTGACTCTGTAGATTGCTTTGGATAGTATGGACATTCTAACAGTATCAATTCTTCCAGTTTATGAACACAAAATATCTTTTCTTTTTTGTGTGTAATATCTCTTGTCAGTATTTCATAGTTTCAGTACTGAAAGTTTTACCTCTTTGATTACCTTTATTCCTAATTATTTTATTATTTTGATGTTATTGTAAATGGATTGTTTTCTGAATTTCTTTTTTGGATAGTTTATTGTTAATATTTAGAAAAGATTTATTTTTTA
Source organism: Nycticebus coucang (assembly GCF_027406575.1). Lineage (NCBI taxonomy): Eukaryota > Metazoa > Chordata > Mammalia > Primates > Lorisidae > Nycticebus > Nycticebus coucang. Next base: position 43,941,073 of record NC_069796.1, on the reverse strand, counting down.
TATGTTGATTTTTTTTTTGTGTGTGTGTGTGTAGAGACAGAGTCTCACTGTACCGCCCTCGGGTACAGTGCCGTGGCATCACACGGCTCACAGCAACCTCTAACTCTTGGGCTTACGCGATTCTCTTGCCTCAGCCTCCCGAGCAGCTGGGACCACAGGAGAATGGTCCACCCACCACAATGCCCGGCCACTTTTTTGTTGCAGCTTGGCTGGGGCTGGGCTTGAACCTGCCACCCTCGGCATATGGGGCCGGCGCCCCACTCGCTGAGCCACAGGCGCCACCCTATATGTTGATTTTATACACTACAGCTTTACTGACTTCATTTAAGAGAGCTTTTTTGATGGAGTTTTTGGGGTTTTCTATATATAAAATTGTGTCATCTACAAATTGAGAGAAAGCTGGAGGCATCACATTTTCTTTTTTCAAACTACATTAAATATTATCATAATCAAAACAGCATGGTATTGGCATAAAAGCAGACACATAGACCAAGGGAACAGAATAAAAAGCCCAGAAGTAAACCCAAATATATGATCAACTAATTTTTGACAAGGGTACTAAGAATACACAATGGGGAAAGGACAATCTTTCCAGTAAATAGTATTAAGAAAACTGGATATCACATACAAAATAATGAAATTGAACCCTTATGTCACACTATATACAAAAATAAACTTGAAATAAATTGAAGTCTTAAATGCAAGACCGAAACTTTTAGACTCCTAGAAGGAAACATAGAGGAAAATCTATACAATATTGGTCTTGGCAATGATTTTTTGATATGACACCAAAAGCATAAGTAATAAATGCAAAGATAAATAAGTGGAGCTACACATCAAACTAAAAAAGCTTCTGCATAGCAAGAAAACAGGAAAATGTAAGCTATGGAATCAAAGAAAAATTTTCAAAACATACATCTGTCAATGAGTTAATATTCAATATATAAGGAACTCACATAATTCAATAGCACAAGAACACACCACTAACACAATTAAAAAATGAGCAAAAGATACAGAACCATTTTTCCAAAGAAGACATACACATGACCAATAGGTAAATAAAAAGGGGCTCAATGTCACTAACCATGAGGGAAATGGGAATCAAAACTGCAATGAGATATAACCTTACATCTGTTAGGAGGGTTATTATCAAAAAGATAAGAGGTAAGTGTTGATTGGAGTGTAGAGAATAGGAACACTTTCTGGTTATAGTCTTATAGTATCATTATTGACGATACTGTAAACTGGTAGAGCCATTATGGATAATAATATATTGGTTTCTCAAAAAATTAAAAATAGAGCTGTCATATGATTCAGAAATCCTACTTATGAGTATATAGGTAAAGCAAAGGAAGTATCCTGAAGAGGTATCTGTAGACTCACGTTCACTGCACCATTATTCATAATAGCCAAGATATGGAAATACCTAAGTGCCTATTATTATATGAATAAATAAAGAAAATGTAGGTTAAATAAAACATAAAATATATTCATATATTCTATTATATATTTTGTATGTTTCATATACATAATATCATGTAGCCATAAAAAGGAAGACAATTTTATCATTTGCAACAACACATATGAACCTGGAGGACATTATGCTAAATGAGATAAACTAGGCAGAAAAAGATAAATAGTGTGGTCTCACTTAACTGTGAAATATAAAAACGTGAAACTTATGGAAGCAGATAGTAGGATGGTGATTTCCAGGGGCTGGGTTGGGGGGAAATGAGATGGCCAAAGGGGACAAACATTTAGTTATAAGATGAATATGTTCTGGAAATCTATGTGTAGCATGTTGCCTATAGTTAATAATATTATAGTTTCTACTTACAAATGGTTGACAGTAGAACTTAAGCCTTCAGAGACACACACACAGTAACTACATGAGATGACAGACACATTATTTAGCTTAATTGGGGTAATCATTTCAGAAAGTATACACGTATCAGGTCATCAAATTTCACACCTTCAAGGTACGCAATTTTTGTTTTGCTACCCATACCTCATTGAAGCTGTAAATTTTTTTAAAGAGAAATCATTATTTTAATTAAGTTACTTACTCAGGAGAAGACCAGTATATTTATACTGCCTTTACCTCCCTTTGAAATAATAATTCTATATTCTAATTTTACACTAAGATAAAAACATACAGTCCCAACATCAGAAATTTAGATAACTAAACACTCTTATGGAACAGGAATGTTGTCAGCAACATCCTTTAGAAAGTTTGAGTGTCAGATAGAACAATTTTTATGACAGAGAGTTTTATGACCTAAAAGAGAAACTTCTTCATTTCTACTTATCAGGAAATCTTTCCTAGATCTGGTGTTATGAATTATAATAAAATCCTAAGCCTCCACTGATGGATCAGACTCCCTCTTGGCCAAGAGGATCCAGAGGAACCTTTAAACTGAGTTCCCAGCCATGATGGGATGGGAGGTCAGACATGCTTCATTATACCTCCTCCCTTGCTAAAGGCCATCATCTTTTTTCTTTAACAGTTAAACCACAACTAATTTTGTCAATTACTTTGCTTTATCTGTAGTTTCAGCACGACAACTAATCAACACTCTTTGCCAATAAGAACCCACCAACTATGCAATGGTTTTGACCAGTCTTTGGAACACTCACAAATAGGGTTTTCACACTTTCTGTTTCATTTCTTGACATCTGTGGGTTATTAGTTTTGGAACCAGACCTCATAAGGTGGGGTGGGGTGGGTAAAGCTTGAATATGCATGGACATGTTTCTCCTTTCATATTCACGACTCCTCCTACAGCTTGTTAAATATGTATATTTGGTCATCCCACTCAGTATAAATTCCTGCTCCCAATGCTCCTGCCTGGAAGCACACATTCTTGGCTTATGGCTAGGTCTCTTTACCAGCCTGTTGGAATTGCCACCCATGGGCTGCAACCCTTTGTGAGAAGTGAAACTCTCTCTTCCAAATTTATGAACCTTGCCACTTTCCTCAGTTAACAGAATCCAGCATTATAACATGCACTGCTGACTTTATACTCTTCTTAGGAGAAGTAGAGCCAAATTACCTGAGGGTAGAACTTCCCGGGTCCTGTTCCTAAAAACACTCTTTTAGGAGATGTCAGACATTTCAGAAACAAGTTTTATCCATGAATAAGTAGGGGAATCTCACTATGTACATAACTATATGCAAGACATTGAAAGGCTCTATAGTAAAGGAACATTTTCATACTGTTTAATTTAGTGTTCTGAAATTTTCTACATGTGGAAGTGCATGTAATTTAGTGCAATGTATTAGCTACATGTGAAGCAGTGTTCTTCTGAACAGCAATCTGGGACCTCGACATAGAAGGTCAATATTGGAGCATTTACCCTTTCAAGGATTCAAGGCCTAGAGATTGATTATCAAATTCCTGGGACTACTGTGTTAAAGTCCCAGAAGGAGAGACCAGGAAATTTGCATCAAGAAGTACCCCTGGTGATTTTGTGTACACTAAATTTTGAAAACTATTGCCTTAACTCCATGTTATTAAAAGTACATTGCCTTAAGTACATGTTATTCATGTATTCTATGAACCAGCAGCATCTGTATCATCCAGAGTTTGTTGTATCATGCAGAATGTGGGCTCCATTCAGATTGAGGGTTTCCCAAAGTCATCTGGGAATTTTTTTTTTTTAGGGAATTTGCATATATATTAAAGTCTGAGAAGCATCATCCTGAGCAAATATTAAGATTTTTCTCTAATTTTTTCTTTAATTCTTTACTCTTGATCCTTTTTTCATCTGTAAAATCACCCCTGATAGGTAGTTAACATCACTTGTGGGCCAAAGATGTCCCTTTGGATCACAGAGAATTTCTCAAATCTCTGTGGGTAGAGTGAGTGTTGATAACAGGAAAGCTGTTCTACTGCCAGGTTACCAACCACATCTTAATTAATTATTAACAGATTACTTTCCAGAAATGTCTGTAGCTAGAGTAGCAAGCCTAGTGGCAAACTGTATAAATAATAACGATAAGAAAACTTGCTAATAGTGTGTGCCTGATGATCTTCTAAGTGCATATGTGTGTGTACCAGTGTGTGTGTAACGACTTATACTTCACCACAAACCTAAGAATTCAGTGCTGTCATTATTCCCAGTAGCCTGAAGAATGAATCCCTTTCACAGAATTCATTACTAGGCAAAATGAATAAAGAGTTAAGAAAAAGAAAAGCTAAACTATTTGAACTTTTTTTCTTGGACAAGTAGATTAGAATGCAATAAAGGCTTATCTGTAAATAAAGTAAAATCCAAGCCACAAAACTTTCTTAAAAGAAAGGGAATTTGTTTTACAGTTTAATTGATTTGGAGGTAGAAATTGCTGAGTGAATTTTGATTACCTTGCTGAAGATGCAAGAAATTGGCAACAATCATACCGATTGCAAGCCATTTAAGCAACCTCAATTAAATTAGTGGTAATTCTAAACTACTCCAACTTGCATAAAGATTGGCTTAATTTTTATGTAAATTCAAATTCTGGTTGTGCAAATCCTAATTGTCTAACAGCAAATTGAGCTAGATTATTTGCGTTTATTTTTCTGGAAATCAAAGCTCTGGTAGCTGTGTACGAAGACTGAAAGCATCCCCGTAAGAAAGACTTGCAAAGAAGAACCAATGATCAAGCCCCTTTTCTTGGCTTAATGTGACAGATAAACAGACTGTACAAAATAAGGAGAAAAAGGTAGATTAAAGACCAGCAGGGCTTAAGAAAAAAATAGAGTAGAAAATACCCTGGATCGGGGGCTGGAGCCCTGATATTTAATGCTGATTTTGCCGTGTATTTGCTGTGTAATCTTGTTAAAGTTTTTTTCTATTAATTAACTATCATTCTGTAATAATAAACTTCAAAATTTCTGTGTATAAAAACAACATGAATTCCTTTCTTAGTTAAGACCTGCATATTCAGGTTCACTGGTTTTAGCTAATCTGAGCTGACCACAACTGGGCTTAGCTCGATGCTGCAGTTTGAGTTCAGGGCAGCCCTGCATGTTGCTCATCCTCCTTGGGCTGACATGACCAAAGATACACCCCAACTGGGGTCAAACACAGAAATGCAAAAGTTCAAGAGGAAAAGCTCTCAGCCATGAAAGTTCATTTCAAGTCCTGGTGTCATGTCCCTCTGCCCAATAATTGACCAAAACAAAACATAAAATCAAGCCCAAATTCAAGGAGTTGAGAAGTGTACTTCACATGGGAGTGGCTGACCAGTTATTCCAGCTATCATCTTCTCCAGTTTCCACATTCATACATTGAGTTTATATAGATTTCATGACTGTTCAAGACACTTCTAGCTCATCATTCTGCAATTTTAGGAGAAATTCCATGTGATTCTCCAGTACTATGCAATTGCCCAGCAGGCTGAATTAAGTCATATTTGCTTTGTCTGCAGAGAATTTTAAAACAATTTTAATTAGTTGAAAATATTTCTAAAACCAGGTTGATTTCACTCCAAAATTTAGAATGCTGATTATTCTTGAAGACTTAGACTAGTTGGAGACGGTGATTTTGACTAACAAGCTGCTGCTTTTCTGTAGGGCTTGCCTCTCCCAATAAGCACACACATTCCCACCCTCTCATACACATTCTGTTATCTTATGCCTGATCCACTTCACTTATTTATGTTATTTCTCTGAGCCCTATGAGAAGTTTTCCTGTTTCTATCCCAAGATTTCAGGTTTGATCTCTTCTTCTCTTACCAACTAATTGCATGGAAAAGTAAGTTATTTAAAATATCTGGGTTTTATTTTTCTCATTTGCAAATAGACAAGGGGAATTCTAACAGAGGTTAGATGAGAGAGTGTGTGTTTCAAGGCATCTTATGGGGGCAGGAAAGCAGTCTATTTTAAGAGATGACTGGGTGACTCTTCAAAGGAAGATAGACTGGGACCTGGGAACTCAAAGCAAGTAGGACAAAAAGTTTGTATCTTAAAGGAGCCCGAGAGAAGAAGGAACAATTAACTCCAAAGAGAAATTTTTGCGTTAGGCTGACTATCAGCAAGGCTTTCCTAATAGGCAAGTCTTTAAACTGGTGCTCCTTCCCAGGAGAAGAGGCAGAAAACTATTTTAAAATAGGGCCACACAAAGCATTTTAATAACCCACTATAAATGAAATCCTCACATAAATCAGTGCTATCTACTGAAGGGTAGGTTCTTTCCCTCTATTTTGTGAGTTGATTTAGATTTCCATTGCATAAATAATGAAAAAGATCAAATCCTTGGATGGGGCTTAGAGGCAAACAAATGCGTGCCATACTCACATGCATTCTGCAAGCCTGTTACCTTATTGCCGATGGTGGAGGTATCTCAGAAAAGAGGGTCAACTTTGCACCAGCCTTCTGGGTTTAATAAATACATATGAAGAATGAATGTAGCTATGTTGTGCACATTGCCATGAATGTGAAGTCTCAGGCTGTCACTCATTTTGCCCCACAGAGCTCAGAGATTTTTGTTTTCTTCCTTATCAGCTGCACATCCTTTTGGAGGTATTTTGGGATAATAGTGCTTGTTATTCAATTATTTAAGACAGAGTGTTTGCTGACAACTCGATATTCTATTTTTTCCCCCTCTCTTCTCTTTGAATAGGAAAGTGCAAGACAGCAAAGGAAAATAACTGGCTTGGCTTTGGGGTGGGGCAAGAACATGAACAAACTAATAAGCTCAAAAAGAGCAAGAAAGCCCCTCATTTCATCACCCAGCCTGTTAAGGATGACCAAGGAAAAGAACTTAGGAAGACATGTTGAAGTATGACACCCACTGTCCTAGAGGATCAACACAATGACAGTCAGAAGGCCCCTGGAATCAGCTCATTGTCATAAAGGGCAAATCTGATTAGATGCAGACAAGAATATAAACTGTTATCATGGGGAGGACCTGGCCATGGGGATGAGGGAGAGGGAAGCATTTAGGATGGGCAGAGGGAGAGTGATTGGTGGGATTACACCTATGGTGCATCTTACAAAGGTACACGTGAAACTTAGTAAATGTAGAATATAAATGTCTTAACACAATAACTAAGAAAATGCCAAGAAGGCTATGTTAACCAGTGTGATGAAAATATGTCGAATGGTCTATAAAACCAGTATATGGTGCCCTATGATTGCATTCATGTACACAGCTATGATTTAATAAAAATAAATAAATAAAAATTAAAAAAAAGTCATCATAAAATAAGGTCATGAAAACCATAGATAAGGAGACACAGTTGTGAAATGTAATAAAAAATGGGGTACATCTCACAAGTAATTATGTAAATGAAAAACAAAATGACAAACTTTAAACTGAAATAGGAGGAAAGGCTACAAGGTATTAGAGGAGTACTGAGGAATTGTGCACTGTCGTGTGTGTTGGTGAGGCTGCAGACTGTGTCAGGCACTTTGGGGGTGATCTGTCCATACCCCCAGGGAATGTTAAATGGCTCTTCCCTGAGATCTAATAGTTTCACATCCCAGAATCTACCCCAAGGCACTTACTAGTCTTTAATAGAAGACACATTCTACCATTGTTTATATTAGTAAAAATGTGGAAACGACCTGAATATTCATCTAAAAGAGAATAACTCAATTGATATTTGTCTATGGAATCTCCCCATTTAAAAATACTATAAACTAATCTGTAAAAACAAACATATATTCAAAAAGCAAAACACCACATGGATCAAATAAAATGTTTCTGTAGGCAAACTTTAATCTGAGGGCTCTCAATACACAATCTCAGGTTCAATAAATCATTCAGACACATTATACTTTTAAACTCAACAATGTACCTTTGGAAAAGTGAATAATATTATTAATAATTATTACATACACTTTTTTGAGTATCCACTAGGTGTTCATTATGATATCTGCTGTTTCGCACATACTCTTCTTGTCCTTGCAACAACTATACAAGACAATTACCTCTTCAGTTCTACAAGGGGGGTTGTGTGAGAATTTCCATCCACAAAGGACAAACTGTCCTTCGTATCAGCCAGAGTGAGGATGATTTATGTTTCCAGAGAACTGAGTCTGCAAGTTTCAATCTTTGCAACAGTAAATTGAAAGAGATGGTCAAACTATTTCTGTGGCTCCTTTATAGAGCACACCAAGTGCTCAGGGAAGCCCTCAGTATCTCTTGTTGCTGGACTAAAACAACCCTCACTATTCTCAGCTTGATTAACCTTAAAGGACATTTTTGTGACTCTAGTCCCTGACCTCATCTTAGAGCATTTTTGTAAACTCTCTCTGCTCCTGTGAGATGTACATCTCTTTTAAAGGTCTCTTACCACTTAAGACTGTCTTTCTGGAGGTGAAGGGAGCCATCTCTTTGAAATGTACATATTAAGGGATTTAGCACTCCTGTTTCCTAGTTTCCCAGAGAAAGTGGAAGCCTTGTCTCAAGTTGATAAGAGAAAGAGACTTTACTTTTCCTTCTCTGGATAAGGCAATTAGCAAATACACAGGGTGAAAGCTCTTCATCCCCCACTCCATCTTACAACATGACAACTCTAGAAGCCCAACTGGCTGACATTATTGAGTGTTTACTGTAGAGTGCCACGCAGGATTTTAAGGGCTTTTCAGCTCCTTTTTCTCCCACTGGCTTGCCCATAGCCCCAAACTGCCCATAATTTCCTACATTGCCTTTCCTGCTGTCTCCTTACCCAAAACTCACTTCTGTGACAGAAGTCTGCTGAGGCCTCCAACTAGAATGTTCTTGCCTCAGTTACTCATAGGGCTGATTCCTTCTTGCTAGTGAAATCTCAAATTAAATGCCAAATTCACAGAAAAGACACCCCGAACACTCAATATAAGCTTATCCACAAATCTAATCTCATTTACTTTTCATCCATTAAGCTGTTTCCTTTTTCTTCTTCCTCCTCTGCCTTCTCCAATTTTTTCTCCTTTTAATTATCTACCATTTCTTCCACTTAACTTGGGTATTTGTTAATTTTTTTCTTCCCTCTTTTTACTCTTCCTTGGAATATGAATTCAGGAGAGCAGAGATCTATTTACTGCAATATCCCCAGTACTTAGAGAGGTGTTTGGCATATAGCTAGCTGCCAATGCTTTAATTGCTTTATTGATGAATCTCATTTTAGCCCTATCATGAAATGATCCAGTTGCATAGATATTATTTATTACCTCGCTTTTATAGACAAGAGGGCATGGAAAGTTAATAAGTAGAAAAGCAGACCTTTGAACTGAGGAATTCTCACTTTGGTACTTAGGCTATACTTCTATGGCTAAGCTCTGTGCAGAGTGCTTAGCATAGAAGGGTGAATAAGACGTGAGGTTGGAGAATAAAATTCACAAACTCATCTTAGAAAAAGTGCTACATTCCTCATTCCTGAATACCACTATGGTCATGAGATGGGCAAGGGGAGTACCATGGTGATCTTCAGCAATGAGGTATGTAACATGTTTTCATTAAGTTTGTGAACTTAATTGTCAACCTCATACAATGTCACATTACTCCTGAGTTTTCATTCTAGGAGAAGCTAGAATTCAACAAGTAACAAAATAACTATAGAATTACAATTTAGTAGATAGTAGGAATGAAACCCACAGAATGTTATAAGAAAAATATAAAACCAAAATTTAGTCTGTAAGGAAGTTAAGTGAAGCTAAGGTTTAAGAATAAGTAGGTTTTAGCCAAAAGAAAGAGAGTGAGAAGACAGCCTACAGACAGATGGAAGGGCATTGGCAAATCTCTGAGTCATTTACCTAGTGTCTGGCAGGAGACAAGAACTAAGGACACAAGAATATGACTCTGTGTTTACCCTTGAAGTGATTTAGTTGATGAGATGGAAAGAAATAACGTGACAAAAGGTATATGAAGTATGATATGGCTTCAAAACAACTTTCAAGGTTTTAAAGATCAAATTGGTTATAAAAAGCTACAAAATGAGAAATAAACAATTAATTTGGTTTATTTATAGTTATCTATTGAATTTCTCTATGCTACAAACTAAGAATAGTGCCTCTTTTAAGAATCCATCAAATGTTTATAAAGATTGACTTTGCATTATTTCAAGAGCATAATTTTAATCAATAAATCAAGATTCAGGAAAAGTAATGTTACAGTCCACATTTTTCATGATCAATGCTGTAAAGCTACAAATTAATAATAGCACAAACAAGTCAATTCAAATCACTTGGAAATTAGAATAATAGCTAACATTTATTGAACGTTTACTACGTACTTGCAGTGCACTGAGGTTTTTATCTTACTCAGCTCATTTAATCTTTACAACGTTATTGAGTTATCGTCATTTTACAGATGGAGAAGATTCTGATAAGAGAGATATTATATAAGATGTGTCCACATACAAGTCCCACTTATGTATGGGATTTAAAACAAGCAGTCTAATTACAGTGCGTGTGTGTGTGTAGTCACTTTGCTGTTCTGCCATCTTTAAAGAAGGGTTCAAAATGTTAACAGTATTTAGGAGAGAAAATGATAACATAAAGAAAAGCAAGAGGAATTAAGAGCAAAACAAGTTGATCATTACTGAAGGTGTGTAATGGGTGCATGAGGGTTTATTGTATTGCCTATTTGTATATATGTTTGAAAATATCCATGATATTATGTTATAAATAGAAGGTAAGAAGAGAAAAATTTAAAATATTCTCTCTTACCTGCAGCAGGACTTTAGCTCAACTTTTCTCAGGGTGTTTATTGCTTTCTCCTTTGTGTTACAGATATTTATGTCCAAACCTCTTTGTAAAAGTGATCCTTTATCAAATATCATTAATAATAACATATATAATTGTATTTAATTCTTATAGCAACACGTGGACATTGTTTTCCCCATTTTAAAAATTAAGGTAAAAGGGGATTCAGGAAGTTTCAGTATCTTGCCCCGGAGCCTCATTAGACAGTGGAAGAACTGAAATGTGACTCTGAATTTTTTTATTATAAAGTTCTTATTCTGTGCACCCGACCAAGCAGCCACAGTTATGCAATTGCAAACTTTTTGAGGACAAAGTACTTTCCTAACTTATCTTTTAAATCAGTGCCTATAGCTTCTCACATAGTGCCTGTCATAAGTGGGCCCTCCATATGGACGTCATGACAGGAGTGTGGGACCTGAGACATGAAGGTGAGTAAATGGTCCCAAATTATCATTCTGTAGACAGTTATCAGCCACAACTCATTCTTGTTTCCAGGATAAACTCTTAATTGACTTGCCCAATTTTGAATAGTTTATTTTTGATGAGTTTTAAATGGTAATGAAGTTATTTCAAATTTTGTGCAATTCTCAAGAAATTGTTTCCTTCACTGGCTGAGACTGCTCAGCAGGAGTCCTCTGAGGCTTGCTGTGATAGAAAAGTAGGATTTTAGGACTGTTGTAATTTTCATGATCATTGCAAGTAACTCTGGAAAAGTTTTGATTCTGTGCCCATTTTTACTCCTTAGTTTTAAGTCACTTGAAAAACACAATATAGATTTTATCTATAGTTTCACCTCAGTAACAAGACAAAATCTTCCAGGAATGGGTTTATAATTATTCTTCTAAAGGACTTCAAAAGCTGATAATTCACACATGAATTTACCCAAAACCAGCCCAAGAATGACTTTTTTCTTGCTGATTTTCTGTTGACAAAATTGCTATCATCTGCAAGTTCAGAAAAGCAACTTAAAAATTAGACTATTAATAAGACATGACTTGTTCACAGTGGATTGTCAGGGGTGTCTTGGGTTAAAGAAAACTTTTTTTTAGCCCGGCGTTGTGGCGGGTGCCTATAGTCCCCATAGGCGGGTGCCTATAGCCCCCTACTCAGGTGGCTGAGGAAAGAGAAACACCTAAGCCCAAGAGTTGGAGGTTGCTGTGAGCTGTGACGCCACAGTACTCTATCAAGGGCGACAAAGAGACTGTCTCTAAAAAAAAAAAAAAAAAAAAGAAAGAAAACTTTTTTTTTTCCTGTATATCCACAAGCCTCCTAAGAAATAAGCTACTCCTAACTTTTTCTTTGTAATCATAATCAGGTTTGCTGGTTTGTAGTTCTAAAATCAAATTAAAATAAAAACTGGCACAATATTAACATTTAAGTGTCTGATGACTTGCCTGTTTTGCAATATTTCTCCTACATTCTGAAATATATTTCTCTGTGAGAGTTAAAATGAAACAATTTATCAAAATTAAATTCATTTTTATTTTAGACTCTCTCATACCATATTCTTGTGGATATCATGGAGACTCTCTAGATATACTTTTTTGCTTTAAATTTCAGAAATATACATGCCTCGAGTGCCTTCATATTTTCCTACATCCACTATACTGTCTATTTCATCTGATGGTAAATGTCATTGAAATATCTCCATTTATCTCATTTTGACACATTTCTCTTTTAAGATATATCCTGCAAATATGTGCTTAAACTTTTGCTGTGATGTGGGCAAAGAACACTCTGGCCTTTAAAATATGTACTAGCATTTAAGTGGCTTTAAGATGTTTAAAATGCTATCCTGTTCATTATTAATACGAAAACATGTATAAAAACCCTTTCATATGTTGTCCTTTATTAAGTCTGTTAAAATATTAGAAAAATTGGCAACCATTTTCTAGCACATACCTTTGTATTTTATTATAATTTGAGGTTGTTGTAACTTTGAAATAAGCTTAACATCCATTATTATAATATATGAAATTATAGTTTTATCAAAGTAATGGAAGACTATGTAAAATTTAAGAATGATAAGATTTCTCTGTATAACAATATAAAATATATTCTCTAGGTCATATTATAGAGCCAGATAGAAGAGTAAAAAATGTATATTTGCATACCTATACATATACATGTGAGTACATGTTTAAATAAACCTAAAAGAATAAACCCAAATCATGGAGATAGAAAATGAGGTTTACTTTTTATATTAACTTTTTATCACTTTAAATTTTACTATGAGCATCTGTTAACTTTATAATTAGAAAACTATGTAGACTTTTTTATTTCAGGAAAAATATAGTTTTTAGATTATTTGTACATCATATCACTTCCTGAAAAGTATTTTATTAAATTTTTCTGGTGTTGACACGACAGAAATGATTTATCTCATTAGAAAAATAAAATTCCTCGGGCGGTGCCTGTGGCTCAGTCAGTAAGGCGCCGGCCCCATATACCGAGGGTGGCGGGTTCAAACCCGGCCCCGGCCAAACTGCAACCAAAAAATAGCCGGGCGTTGTAGTGGGCACCTGTAGTCCCAGCTACTCTGGAGGCTGAGGCAAGAGAATCGCCTAAGCCCAGGAGTTGGAGTTGCTGTGAGCTGTGTGAGGCCACGGCACTCTACCGAGGGCCAGAAAGTGAGACTCTGTCTCTACAAAAAAAAAAAAAAAAGAAAAAGAAAATTCCTCTAATGACAATAATGTCAACGAAAATCAGTAATTATAAAAATTCATTGAACTATTAGTATGTGCTATGTAAGCCCTCTGTTTATTATCACATTTGAAATCCTACTCACATTCCTTTATGACAGATATTATTATCTATATTTTACAAATCAAGCACAGTTGAGATTCACACCTCATTCTCTTGGATGTCAAACCCCTGTAGTCTTCACATCTGCTTTCCTGATGGAAATACAAGAATACATTGTAATGGCAATTGCATTCTGACTGATAGCAGTGGCCTCCCCTTTGTTACTTAATATTAAATTATTTATATCTATGGTAAAGTTAAGCAAAAAACCAAAAACAGTTTAACAATTTTCCAGAATTTAAGCCCATACATGTCTTTCTGTTCTTTTGGATAAATTTAATAAACCTTCCAAGCAGACAGAATAAATAAAGTGCTTAATAGAGATGAACATTACTATTTGTTCAGGTCAGTAGCCTTCAGCTCTGTAGCCCTCACATCTGCGTTCTTGATGGAAGGGATGAAGCTGCAGAACAGCAATACTGTCCAAAGCATCCTATTCTTCCACTGGCTGTGCTGTGCTAGACCCCACTGTCACACTCTCAGGCCAGGCTGCCTTCTGACTTGCACTCTCTTGGGGAGAAAGCACCTTGGTTCTGTGAGAATTCTTCTGCTCTGTCTTTTATAATTGGTTGGGAGTCTCTAAAAAAGAGGCTTGGGGCCCATGACTCAGTGAGTAGGGGGCCGGCCAAATATGCGAAGGCTGGTGGGTTTGAGCCCAACCAGGGCCTACGAAACAATGACAAATGCAACCAAAAAAACCCCAAAAAAACAAAAAACCGAAACTGGGCATTGTGGCAGGCGCCTGTAGTCCCAGCTACCTGGGAGGCTGAGGCAAGAGAATCACATAAGCCCAAGAGTTTGAGGATGCTGTAAGCTATGATGTCACAGCACTCTACTGAGAGTGCGACATAGTGAGACTCAGTCTCAAAAAAAAGAAAAAGAGAGAGATTTTACTTTCAGCATCTTTTAGGAGTGTTCTCCTTGACTACCATTTCCAAGATGGGATATTTGTGAAACAATGCCAAGTTTAAAAGGAGCCCAGCGAGGCATAAAGTAGTTCTGAATGCATAGTGCACCCCAGGTGAGTTTGCTCTGCTCTGGAAAGTAAGAAAATGTGAATGTGCAACGCCTAATGACCCTAGAACAAAACTATTCCATATTTGTATATTTTAATTTGTAACACTCCTATCGTAGTAGGTCTTTTCAGTTACTTCTCATACCACTTAGAGCTCAGAATCATCATATCTGTTAAGAAGACAGAATCCTTCCAAAGCTTGTCAAGATGAGACACAAAGTGTCTAAAAATGGCCAAAAATGCATTGTAATGGCAATTCCATTCTGCCTGATAGTAGTATTCTTTTGCCAATATATCCTTATAGTAAAGAGAGTATCTTTTGTAGGATAATCTTGTCTTAGTACAAATGAACATAGGTGTAATCCAAAAAGAATTCTCTGTACATTTTCTCTCTGAAAACTATATTACCATCCCTTGCTATTCTTCTGCATACTGTCAGCAGAGAGAGAAATCAGAATTTTAGTATCATATAATGCTCTACATCAGACTTTGAAGCTCTGATGATTGGTTGCTTTCAGTTTTACTCTCTGAAATGTTTAGTACTTTTATTACCAATTTATCATTTCATGTGTTAAGTGGAGTTGACACTGACCAGTGTAAATTCAAAATCACATTTCCCTGGTCTCTGTAAATTTTCTTTGGTCATTTAGTTGACTATATGCAAAGTATGATGGGTTAAAATTGAAGTTGGTTTAAGAAATTCTTCAAGTGATATAGTGAGAAGTATATTCAGGTATAAAAAGATACACATGGAAAGTTTGAAGAATCTACTTATGAAGTTTGTATCCTTTTGTCCACTAATACTCATCGTTTTTAAAAATAAGCTTAACTTTTTCTTTTTAATCACTGTGTGTGGCATGTCATAATTTCTTCTATCTTAAATTGATGTTCCCTTGGTCCAAAAAACATGACAAAGTTACAGGTTTTACAATGAAGAAAAACAAGACAATTCTGAGTATTTTCCCCAGTAAGATATTTGAAAATAGGTGATTGCTAAAATGTCAAAAACAGTAATAAAATGGTCTAGCTTATAATGAGACTGTGATTATAAAGAAGTATTATTGTTGAAGTTTTCTAGTGTATGTTCAGTCTGACAAATTTTTAAAAGCTAAATTCACATGTGGGAAATTATAAATTATTCTATACTCCTCAGGAGATAATACTATAAATATAAGTGCAATACATTCTTAGAAAACTAACTACCTAGAGTGGAAATAAATAGTGTAAATTACGTGGCTCTTGAATACCAATAAGGTCTAACATAATACCATTGAATCAATCTTTTTTAAAAAAATTCAAAGTATTATGGGGGTACTAATAATTTTGGTTACATGAATCGCTTTTATAATGCTTGTATAATGGTTGTAAGCGTGAACATCACCCAGACAGTGTTCATTGTACCCATTATACACATTAGGTAGGTTTTTTTTTTTCCTATGGAGTCTCAAGCTGTCACCCTGAGTAGAGTGCCATGGTGTCACAGTTCACAGCAACCTCAAACTCTTGGGTTTAAGTGATTTCTCTTATCTCAGCCTCCCAAGTAGCTGGGATTACAGATGCCCACCACGGCACCCAGCTGTTTTTTGTTGCAATTGTCATTGTTGTGTTAGCTGACCCCAGCTGGGTTCAAACCCACCAGCCTCTGTGTATCTGGCCAGCGCCCTACCCACTGAGCTATGGGTGCTGCCCCATTAGGTAGGTTTTTTGCCCTTTCTTTTCTCCCACTTGCCCCTTGCTTGATTTCCATTGAGTTTATTATTTATTTCAAAGTATTATAGGAGTACAAATATTTTTGGTTACATGGATCACTGTTGGAATGATCAAGTCATGGTTATAAGGGTGCCAGTTGTATGCGTGCCCATCATCCAGATGATGTTCTGTACCTATCTGGTAGGTTTTCGCCTGTTCCCTAATGCCCCTGCCTCCTGCTTCATATCTGATGAGCACATCAATGCTCTTCACTCAGTTCCCACTTAATAGTGGGTACATGTGGTGTTTGTTTTTCCATTTTTTAGATTCTTCACTTAGGATAATAGTCCCCAGTTCTGTCAAATTCACTGCAAAAAGCATTAAGCCATCCTTCATGGCTAAGTAGTATTCTGTGATATATATAATACATTCTGTTAACCCACTCACAAATTGATGGGCACGTAGATTGATTCCACATCTTTCAATTGTGAATTGTGCTGCAATAGACATTGAAGTAGAGGTTTCTTTTTGATAAAGATGACTTCTCTTCCTTTGAGGAAATACCAAGAGTAGGGTTGCTGGATCAATTGGTAGGTGTACTTTTAGTTCTTTGAGGTATTTCCATAGAAGTTGTACTAATTTCTAATTCCACCAACACTGTATAAGGTGCATAAGCTTTCCTTTCTCTCTGCATCCATGCCAGCTTCTGTTGTTTGAGGACTTTTTAATAAAAGCCATTCTGGGAGGAAGGTGGCTATCTCATGTGGTTTCAATTTGAATTTCCATGATAATCAGTGATGTTGAGCATTTCTTCATATGTTTATGGCCATTTGTCTGTGTTCTCTTGAAAAGCTTCTATACATGTCTTTTGCTCATTTTTTAATGTTTTTTTTTTCTTTCTGATTTGCCTGAATTCTTTGTAGATTCTGGATATTAGCCTTTTATCAACTATATAGCTTGAAAATATTATCTCCCATTCTGTAGGTTGTCTATTCTTTCTGTTGATTATTTCCTTGTCTGTGAAGAAGTTTTTAGTCAAGTACAGATTTATTTATTTTTGTTGTTGCTATTATTGCCATATCTTTATCTAGGCCTCTTTATATAGGCCTCTTTGACCTAGACCAATGTCTAGAAGAGTTTTCCAATATTTTCTTCTGTAATTCATGGGGCTTAATGACTTACATTTACATCTTTTATCTATCGAGGAATTTTTGTGAGTGCTGAGAGATAGAGATCCTGTTTCATTCTTTTGCATGTGGCTATCTAATTTTTCCAGTACTATTTACTGAATAAGGCTTATTTTCCCCAGTGTATAATATTGTCTGTTTTATCAAAGATCAGTTGGCTGTACGTAGTTGGTTTTATATTTCTCTTCTGTTCCTTTGGTCCATGCCTCTATTTTTCTGCCAATACCATGCTATTTTTGTTAGTATAGCCCTGTAGTATAGTTTGAAGTCTAGTAGTGTGGTGCCTCCAGATTTGTTCCTTTTGCTTAAGATTGCTTTGGTTATTTGGGCTCTTTTCAAACAAAGCATAAAATTCTTTTTTCCAGATCTTTGAAATATGATGTAGGTATTTTGATGGGAATTGCATTGAATCTGTAAATCACTTTGGGTAGGAATCAATCCTTAATTGGTACTAAGATACAAAATAAGAATTTAAACTGGTATATTTGTCATTTCTTGAGTTAATCACTGTATTAACTGAATTGCCAAAAAAGAAAAGAAAGAAAGAAAAAAAAAGGAAAAAGTAATCAGCTTGTATTCATAATACAAAAACTTCCTTAAATCATAGCATGCTTAAGAATTTCAACGATGGCCCAATAAAAAGTGCATGGACTCTATCACTCTGACTCATTTTATTCATTGTCTAGTTTTAAGACAATAATGAAAATTAATATAAAAATATGTCTGATTTGTGGCTATTATGATGTAAATAACACAAATAATTGGGAAAATATTCTTCCAGTCTTAAAAATTATCTTATTCAATAAAGGAGTTGCTCAGCTTTGCCAAAGATCAGATGGCAATATGCAGATGGTTTTATATCTGGGGTTTTTGTTCTGCTCCATTGGTCCATACCTCTACTTTTGTGCCAATACCTTCCTGTTTTGGTTACTAGTCTTGTTGTATAGCTTACAGTCTGATAAGGTGACACCTACAGATTTGTTCCTTTTGAAGAAGGTTGCATTGGTTATTTAGGCTCTTTTCTGGTTCCAAATGTAGCATAGAATTATTTTTTCTATATCTGTGAAAAACAATGTTGGCATTTTGAAGGGGATTACGTTATATCTGTAAATCACTTTGAGTAGTACACATCTTAACAATGTTAATTCTGCTAATGCAAGAGCATAATATATATTTTCATTTGTTTATAACAATATACTACAAATACTGGGGGAAAGAATCACTATTCAATGAATGGTTCTGGAAAAATTGGAGAGCCACACGTGGAAGATTGAAACAGTATTCCCTACCTCTCAACACATACTAAAGTTAATTCAAGATGGATAACAGACTTAAGCTTAAGGCACAAAACCATTAGAATTCTAGAAAAAAAATGTTGGAAAAACTCTTCTATACATTGGTTTAGGCAAAGAATTTATAAAGAAGACACCAATGGCAATCACAGCAATAACAAAAATAAATCAATGGGACTTGATTAAATTAAAAGGATTCTGCACAGACAAGGAAACAATCAACAGAAAGAATAGTCAACTTACAGAAGGAGAGAAAATATTTGCAAACTATCCATCAGATAAAGGGCTAATAACCAGAATCTAGAAAGCCCTCAAGCAAATCAGAAAGAAACAAATTAAACAACCCTATTAAAAAGTGGGCAAAACACACGAACAGAAGCTTTTTATTTTTTTTAATTTATTTATTTTTATTGTTAAATCATAGCTGTGTACATTAAGATGCACCGTAGATGTGGCAGCACCTGTGGCTCAATGGGTAGGGCGCTGGCCCCATATACCAAAGGTGGCGGGTTCAAACTTGTCCCTGGCCAAACTGCAAGAACAGAAGCTTTTTAAAAGGTGGTGCCTGTGGCTCAGTGAGTCGGATGGCAGCACCATACACTGAGGGTGATGGATTCGAACCCAGCCCCAGCCAAACTACAACAGAAGCTTTTTAAAAGAAGATAGACTAATGGCCAATAAAGATACAAAAAAAATGCTCCACATCACTAATCATCAGGGCAATGCAAATCAAAACCATGTTGACACATTACCTCACCACAGTAAGAATGACTTTATCAAAAAGTCCCCAAACAATAGATGCTGGTGTAATGTGGAGAGAAAGGAACACTTACACAGTTGGTAGGACTTCAACTTCTATAAAAAACAGTATAAAGATCTCTCAAAGAACTGAAAGTAAACCTACCATTGGATACAGCAATCCCACTACTGGGTATTTACTCAAAGGAAAAATAAAGCCATTTTATCAAAAAGATCCTTGCACTCAAATGTTTATTGCAGCCCAATTCATGATCACAAAGATAGGGAATCAACCAAGTGCCCATCAATTCATGAGTGTATTAATAAATGTTGTATGTGTATCCTATGGAGTTCTACTTAGTCATAAAAAATGAATTAATTCCCTTTGTAACAAAGTAGATGTACCCGGAGACCATTGTCTTTAGTGAAGTATCTAAAGAATGGAAAAAACACACCCCATGTACTCACTATTAAATTGAAACTAACTAAACAGTGCTCATGCGCACATATGGAGGTGAAACTCAATGGAAATCAAGCAGGTGGGAAGGGCAGGAGGGAGCGGGTGAAATCATATCTAACTGGTACAGTGTACACTATATGTGGCTGAGAGACACACTTACAACTTTGTCTAAAGCAGTACAAAAGCAATACTCTGAACCAAAACATTTGTACCCCTGTAATATTCTATTTTTTTTTTCTTTGCAGTTTTTGGCCGGGGCTGGGTTTGAACCTGCCACCTCCTTTGAGCCACAGGTGCTGCCCTAAAATTTTTTTAAAAAGGAGTTGCTCAGGCTATCAATAAAGGTACAAAGCTCCCCCCTATGTATTTATTATTTCACTTATGTTTATCATATTACTTGTTCATATAAATGAAAGTGTCAACTGACATTCATATCTGAGCTGTCCCTAGAGAGATGGTTGCTAGGCATCTACAGCACAGAGGATAGTTCTCCAGTCAGAAGGCTCCTGTGATAGGTTCTGTTGCCTTTACACTTCAGAGGCTGTGTATAGGCTGCTGCCAGGAAGCACACACAGAGAAGTGTGCAACAGCAGCTGTGCAGCAAAATGAAGCGGCAGTTTGAGAAATCTCTTTAAAAAAATTGTTCTATATTTTATAAACTTTCCATACTAAATATGTAGTGCTTTTGTTTGAAAATGTGTTTTAACTTTTATAAGAAATAAAAGAGATTGCAGTTGGATGATGGAAGTGTAACTAGAGAACCTGCTGTCTGACTTCCAAGGGGATGTGTGTATGCACATGTGCTGTGTGGGAGGGTATGGGAGTGCAGAAAAGGGGGCCTCTACGTCTGCACACATGTCAGTATTCAGAATTACAGGCTTGAGAGCTTCGATATAAAGGCTTTTCTTGTGCCTGGACAATTATGCATTTAGGTGTAAAAGTGTATGTGGATTTTTTTTTTTTTAATCCAAGACTTGCTTATTTCTAAAGGCAAGCATTTACTTTGATGGATGAAGCTCTTTTAATCCTATGCAAAGTCGATTAATAAAGAAGTAACTATTCCTCTTTAGCACCTTTGTCTCTTAGACATGTGAACAGTAAGGCATCTAGAGGTTGATGAATTTGCCAGTGATCTATTTCCAACCATTAATTGTTCACTACTTGAATTAGTTACTCAAAACTCTTGTATTCAAATAATCCAGATTGGGTTTGGGTCTGGATGCAGGTGGGGGAATCAAGAGGGGGGAATGCTTTGATGAATCATCAGATTGAGGTGGCCAAATGCCTTGTCTCTAAATCTTAACACTTTCTAGGAATAAAACTT
Organism: Nycticebus coucang; assembly: GCF_027406575.1. Classification (NCBI taxonomy): domain Eukaryota; kingdom Metazoa; phylum Chordata; class Mammalia; order Primates; family Lorisidae; genus Nycticebus; species Nycticebus coucang. Next base: position 43,919,890 of record NC_069796.1, on the reverse strand, counting down.
TCAGCTCCACACTGCTAATCAATAATTATGTTATACTGTTAGTCTCTAGCACCAGGAGTTCATTCCACAAAGCCTCTGTGGTTCCTCTGACTGTTTTTCTGACCCAACAGTGGGAAGAGATTAATGTGTAATTTCTGATGATGCTGAATTGGCATGAAATAAATTGAAATAACAAGATAACTACTTCTGGGATAGGAAACTTGTAATCTATGTATGTATAATCTATGTAAATATAATATCCTAATGTAATATCATATATATCACCGTTATGTATGTATGTATATGAATGACTTTGGAGAATTAAAAAGTGAGCTTGCTTAAATTATGTTATTAAAACACAGTGGGAAGATACCAGAAAAAAAAAATAAAGTCAGTTCTCTTAGGCTCTTGAAAGCCTTCCATTGGAGGAGGTTTTTTCACAGAAAAGTATTATGAGAAGAAACTCATGATAGGACGATTTTCACCTATTACACATAAGATTCATTTCTCTGTATTCTCTATGTTCACTGTCTTTAAACTCTGGAGATGAGTTTACTCATTCAACAATACCACATTTAATGCCTGCTATAGGGTAGGCATTTATAGAACATTTATTGGGTAGATCTAATTACTGTAAAAATCCACCCTAAAACTGAGTATTTTACAACAACAATTTATTAATTCTCATGGACTCACTGAGCTCAGCTGGTCAGTTCTGACTAGGGAACATTAACAGGTTCATAGTCAGAGAGCAGCTGAGGTGAGTCATCTGATGGAAGGCTCAGCTGGACTGGAATCTGAGATAGCCTCTTCACTCACAGGTCTGGCACCCCAGTGTTAATGATCCTTTCTCTTTCTCTCCACATTATCTCTCATCTTCTATGGCTTGGTCTTCTGACAGCATTTTAGTCCCAGGGTATCTCTTTCTCTCCACATTATCTCTCATCTTCTATGGCTTGGTCTTCTGACAGCATTTTAGTCCCAGGGTATCTCATGTTTTATAACACATTAGCTTTAGTTTGCAAGTCAAGAGGCAATTGAATGTACATGAGCTCAGAACATGCATTCTGAGTCAGAGATGTACATTTGACGGTCTTTAGCAAACAGACGTGCCCTGGAGATTTGTGTGTGGTTGACATTGCCAAGGAAGACGGTGTGGAGTAGGGAGAGACAAAGGCCAAGCACTGAGACCTAATTACAACATTTATTTAATTTTTCTCTTATTTTGATACTATTTTATACAGTAAATACTAGAGTTTGTATCAGATCACTCCTGTCAGGACATTTCTAAAAAACTTGAGACCTCTGACGCAAGCTACACATCCCCACATTACAGTACAACCTCGGGCAATTATTAATCAGATGTATTTTTGTCAAAAACAAAAACAACAACATAAAACAATTGCAGTTTGGTTTTTCCATTTCAGATAACAGAATGGGAAAAATATTTTAATGCATATTTTAGATAAAAATAAAGAATGGATTTTGATTTTTATGAGTTAAAAATAAATAATTCAAAGGTATCTTTTAAAAACAACCTACTGCCTACAGGGAGAAAGTGGCCTTATTTTGTTATAACAGTGACTGGATTGTTTTGTATGTACTGACATTTGGTACAGGCCTTATCTCTGAATCATTGCATTTCTACAGCATCACAACATTATTGATGAGTGTTTATTGTCCCTGTTATAATAGTGATACATATATTACTACATGTGCTATTTCCCTCGTAAAGGAAACCTACTGGCTTGTGGGACTCCACTGGCCCTCATAAATTGTTAAATTATGCTTTTGCTAAAACATAAGCCTACTTATTTACTTCACCATAGTGGGAGGAATGCTCTGACCAGGCTTTCAGATGTCCATAGCTACTAATTCCAGCCTTACAATGGGAGTAGCTGGGAATAAAACGTAGGAATAGAATAGGCTGTTAACAGCGTAGAGTAGGTGGTGATATTCCTTCACGGGGAGGGGTGGTCAGATCGTTGGGTGAAATACAAACTTTGAATTTATATCTCTACTTCAGTGGCTTTTGGGATGTTTTTTAATGATGGAACCTAGGGATAAGGAAAGTGTAGGGGAAAGCTCATTCTCCTTACTCTCAACTGTAGTTGTTTGATAATATGCCACTGTATGTCATAAATCTGCATACCACTCGTGCCAGAAATTTTACTTCTAGAACTATAACAAATTTCTTATACAACTCTGAAAGGTTTAATCTATAATAATATTAATTTCTATTTGATTTTCAGAAGCCAAAACACAGAAACAATTACCTTGCCAACAAAGGAAACAAGTTAAAAATGGTACCCCATCTATATGATATAACAACTCACAGTTATTAAAATTATGATGTGTGGAGAAAAGGGAACACTTCTACACTGCTGGTGGAAATGCAAACTAATACGTTCCTTTTGGAAAGATGTTTGGAGAACACTTAGAGATCTAAAAATAGACCTGCCATTAAATCCTATAATTCCTCTACTAGGGATATACCCAGAAGACCAAAAATCACATTATAACAAAGATATTTGTACCAGAATGTTTACTGAAGCCCAATTCATAATTGGTAAGTCATGGAAAAAGCCCAAGTGCCCATCAACTCATGAATGGATTAATAAATTGTGGTATATGTACACCATGGAATATTATGTTTACATGGATGGAGCTGGAACATATTCTTCTTAGCAAAGTATCTCAAGAATGGAAGAAAAATATTCCAATGTACTCAGCCCTACTATGAAACTAATTTATAGCTTTCATATGAATATGGGGAAGGGGAAAGGAAGGGCAAGGAAAGGGGGAGGATGGGCAGAGGGAGGGTAATTGGTGGGACCACACCTACGGTGCATCTTACAAGGGTGCATGTGAAACTTAGTAAATGTAGAATATAAATGTCTTAACACAATAACTAAGAAAATGCCAGGAAGGCTATGCTAACCAGTGTGACGGAAATATATCAAATGATCTATAAAACTAGTGTACGGTGCCCCATGATTGCATTAATGTACACAGCTATGATTTAATAAAAAACTTATGTTGTAAAAAATATAGTGAATAGAAGTGATCAACAAATAAATATCTGTAGTACTACTTTTGTGTGTGTGTATGACTATGATTATACAGAAAAAGCACGGAATTGTATGAAACAAACTAAATTTTTGTTTCTTCCTCTTCATTGATGAATAAAAATTGTATATATTTATAATACACAATGCAATGTGTTGTTATATCCATATATATGGCTATTGTAAGATAATTAGCATATTCATTACTTCACATACTTTTTTTTGTGATGAGAACATTTAAAATCCAGTCTCTTAGCAATTTTCAAGTATAGCAGCATCAGGACATTATTGGTAAGTTTTTACTGTCCTTGTTATAATAGTAATACATATATTACTATATGTGCTGTTTCCCAGCAAATAACATTGCTATTAACTATAGTCATCATGTTGAATAATAGATCTCTTGAACTCACTGGTCCTATTTAACTTAGACATTGTATTCTTTGACCATCCTTTCTCCATCCTCTCCTCTCAACCCCTGGTAACCATCATTCTACTCTCTGCTTCAGTGACTTCACTTTTTTTTTTTTAGATTCCACACATAAATGAGATCATGTGGTATGCTTTTTTGCCATATCTGGATTTTTTCACTAGTACAATGTCCTCCAGGTTCATTCGTTTTGCAAATGACAGAATTTCCTTCTTTTTAATGCTGAATAGTATTCCATTTTATGTATACACCACATTTTCTTCTTCCATTTACGGATCAATAACCATCATTAGAGTAATGCCATATTTTGGCTATTGTGAATAATGCTGAAATGGCTATGACAGTGGAAACATTTCTCTGACATGCTTGTTTCATTTCCTTTGGGTACATACCCTTAGGTGGGAGTGCTGAGTCATATGGTAGTTCTATTTTTTATTTTTTGAAGAACCTCCATAATGTTTTTCATGATGACTATGGTAATTTACATTTCCACCAACAGAATATAAGGATTTCCTTTTCTCCACATCCTCAGCAAAACTTATCTCTTGTCTTTTTAATAAAAGCTGTCCTAACAGGTATAAGGTGATATCATAGTGTGTTTTGATTTTGTATGTGTAGAATTTTTAATTACTTAAGTCTCAGTGTTAAGTATGCAGGTGACATTCAAATTTTCCTCAGTTAAATGTACATGACTTTTGCACAAATATAGGACACAAACAATTTAAAAATTTAAGTCCTTTATCCAAAAAGATACCTATAACTTTGCTCATCCTCTACTTATTAATATTTGACATCCTAAAAGCAGAAATTTATTTCTATGAAGTTTTGAAAATTTTTTTTTTCTAAAGAGGATTTATGAAGCTGTATCAACTGCTAATACCTAAGTTTAAATAAACTCATCTGCTCTTTCCAGAGAGCAACTTTCCAGAGAGTTGATGGGTCTACAAAAGATGAGAAATGGAAAAATAGAACATCTGAGAGGAAAGTGGAGTTCACTGGATATAAACTCACTGAGGCTCAGTCTGCCCCTGGGTACCTTGGACTTCTTTTTATTTCACTCATATAGTAAGAAATTGAACATAACCGATTGACCTAGAAATTCTTCTCAGAGTCTGGAATATTGAACATTTTTCATAATGTTTAGAAATTATTATTAATATTTATTTTTAAGAAGATTAAGAGGGTGATTCCACCTCCTCTTGCCATAATGTATAGTAATAAGTAAAGAACTGGGATACTTTCATCTACTACATAGGCTCTGACATTTTAATTCTGTTTGGTATTCATCTGTTTAAAATAGCATGCACTACTCTGAATTTCTTTCTTATTTTATACTTTTTTATCATTAATTTCTATTGGGAAAATTGATCTTTGAGTAAGATGTCATTCAAATAACCCAATATTAATTAGTTTGAGATAGCAGGTTAAAATAGAATTAGGTTACATCATTTAAAACAAAGTTACCTTACTCCTTCTGAAACTTTTTGCTATTTCTACTATAGCTACTATGATAGCAATGATGATAATGGTGGAAATGACAAAGGAGGAAGCATTTACTGATCATGTATCTGAAATACAGATGAAAAATTGAAATTTAAAGACTTTAAACAACTTGCCCAAGTTCACACAGCTAGGAAGTTCCAAAGTGGATCCACATCATAATGTTCTTCAACTCTAAATTCCTGTGTCATCGGTGTGCTGTGCTATCCATCTAAATTCTTAGAAGACAAAAAATAGAGCCTCTGCCACAGCACTACGAACACTGGTATCACTGCTGCTGCTACTGCCAACTAGGATGCAATGTTTAAGGACATTTTCAATAAAAAAAATGCAGCGCTATAGCTAAGCCAACTGATTGCCACCATTCTCAATGCTTTCTAAAGACAGCAACCTAAAGTCAATCACAGAGTAATTTCTAGGTGATCTGTGCCATCCAAAGGACTCAGGTGGCCCCAAAGTCACTCAGAATTCTCTGACACCCATCTCCATTTTTCTCAGCAAAGCTGTCACTTCACACTTGAGTTTATTTTACCATCTATCCTCAGAATTGTTGCAATCAGTTTACTTTAGACAATTGATGATAAAGTGGCACTTGAGTCACCATTTGGGATGATTTGAAACCCTTATTTATTTTATCCCTGGTAGAATTTTTTTCAGTGTCCAGTAAGCTTATACATATAAATGACAACCTCAGCTGACTATATTTTTAATGTACTTGACAAGCTCACTGGACCAAAAGACCTCCAGCCCAGGTGGGAATAAAGGTGCAGAAATGTTTCAATTGCTTAAACATATCTCCTCTCATTCAGAAATGTGAATTCTCCTCAGGTTTGTTGAATATAATTGGCTATTTTTAAGACTCTTTGGGAGGAGAAAGAAAATAGTATTTTAAAGAAGAGAAGAAAATCTCATTCACTTGGCATGTGCACTCCCAGACAGGCACTTTCTGTTATAGATTTAGTGGGGCTGGAGGAGAAGCAGTAAGTAGACTGAGGCACAGCTGATGGGAAAATGTACATTTTTAATATTTTTATATATAATATAGAGTGACCACAAAGTTTGTGTACAACCTAAATGGTTACAACTATTTAAATAGGTACAACTAATTAATTGCCTATGAATTTTATGGCCACCCTGTATATTGAATATAAACATATACACAATTTATATACATAATTCTTATGACAGCCCAGTGAGTTCCCACTTTACAGGTAAAGATAACAGATTCAGGCTGAATAATGGAGTCATTCAAATGCAAACGGTTAGTAAGTGGCAAAGTCAAGATTGTAAACTCAGGCCCTTTGGCTCGACAGTGATGATACTAATTTATATACCAAACATTCCACTTAGGAGAACCCTGCCAAGTACCAGAACTTCCCAGGTTATGGTCTGATGCCATGAGGTACATGCTAAAGCAAAATTCCCAGGCTCTTTCACTGACTTTTTAAATTACAGTTTTAGGGGCAGGGAGGTAGCAGATCTCAAAGAGCTTTATTTTAGCTTTCTCCTCTAGTAATTTTTTTTTTTTTTTTTTTTGTAGAGACAGAGTCCCACTCTATCGCCCTCGGTAGAGTGCCGCAGCGTCACATAGCTCACAGCAGCCTCCAACTCCTGGGCTTAAGCGATTCTCCTGACTCAGCCTCCCAAGTAGCTGGGACTATAGGCGCCCGCCACAACGCCCAGCCATTTCTCTGCCGCAGTTCGGCTGGGGCTGGGGCTGAACCCACCACCCCCAGCATATGGGGCCGGCGCCCTACTCACTGAGCCACAGGTGCTGCCCTCCTCTGGTAATTTTTTAAAAACATGAATATTTGAGAGCCAATATGGCTGACAGGTAGGTCTATGACTGAGAGTAATACGGTGGAAAGAGCATGGTATTACAAATCAGGTGTCCTGGGTTTAATCCCATTCTGCTAGTAGATAGCTCTGTGACTTGGGACAAGCTCTGTGACTTTTCTTTCTGGGCCTTCATTATCCCATCTGTATAATGATAAGGTAAGATCAGATGCCCACTCTAACATTTTGCAAATATTTTAAATAGCCTTTACAACATGGGGCATGTGCATTCTGTTATGCTCTGCATTGACCAGTTTAGGTGCAAGTCCTGTTTATGGGGCCAGTGACTGTATTTAAGAGGCTCTGACTACCTGGAGAGAGTGAAGCTGTCTAGAACCGTGGCCGAGAAGGACTCAGACGCCTGGGAACAAGAGCAATTTTCTTCTTTCCTGGCCTTCAATACTCTTACAGGTATAATTAGAGAGAAGAGAGCGAGTGCTGCCATTCCAAACGCACTAGGGATGAGGCACACAGCAGTTTTCTGCGACCAGCAGCATATTTTCACAGATAACTGGCAATATTTCCTGTTTGAGAAAGCAGAATCCTTTAGAATTGACAGCAACAGTTCTCTAATCTGTTTTAGTCAATCATTTCCAGTCTCTGAAACTATTCCTGCAAATCCAACAGCCTGCATTCATTTGTAGCCCACACAACTGTACTGGCCTTTGCAAGAGAAGTAAATATGTCCTCAGTGACTGCTTTGTGTTTGCAATTAACTGATCTGTTGGAAGAATTTGGCATCTGCATATGCAAATGCACGTTTAGCAGTACACCATGGAATGCAGGGACAGATTTTATTTTGCAGGCATATTTTGGGAGCCTGGAAAAAAAATAGTCTTCATTTTAATCTGTAGTGGCTTGTCCAGTGCTTTCCATACCAACATGTTTACTAAATGAGTGTTTGATATTTAGGTCCCAAAATAAACAGCTACTGAATATTCATGTATATTGAATGCAAACAGGGGAAAAACCAGGAATAGAACCTCACGGTGCAAACTCCTACTTCCCATCTGTAACCATTAGGATAAAAAGACTACACTGCCTCTAGTTAGGTATGGTGTTATTCATTCAACAAACATCTATTAATTGTATATTATGTTCAAGCCACTGAAATAAACAATGGAGGCTTACACTTTTTTAATTTCTAGGAGGAGAAATTATCTGAACATAGGGAATAATAATTAAGAGTATTACTTCAACAAATATTGAGTTCATTCTTCATAATGGGTATTGATAACAGGCATTGATGAAGGTTCAAGCAATGAATTTTTAGAAAGTGTGACAAAAATCATTTCTCTCTCATGGTTTATGTTTCAGTTTGAGAAAGGCAAAGGAAAAATAAATACAAAATACATAATGTGATAGATGGTGATGTGTACTCTGCAGGACATATAAAATAAAGAAGTGAATAGAGAATATCAGTGAAAGGAGATTGGTTTAAATAATGAAATCAAAGAAGCCTTACCAAAAAAATAAAGTTTGAATATAGATTTTAGAACTAAGGGTATGAGCCACAGAGGTATCAGTGAGAAGTGTGTTCTAGGCAGAGGGTATTATAAATGTGATATGTCTGAAACAGGTGTGTGTTTATTAAGTTAGAACAGGTGTGTGTTTATTAAGTTACCATAGCTAAAATAGAAGCAGTGTATTTTAAGAAAGTTAAAAGAGATATAACAAGATCATGGAAGTTCTTATAAACTCCAAAAATTCTTTAACTTTGAGTTTGAGTGAGGTGAGAAGTCAGTGAGATTTGAACAGAAGAATGACATGATCTAATGTGTCTAAAGGAATGATATTAGCCATTGAGTTGAAAGTGGACAGAAGGGAGACAAGGGCAGAAGAAAGTTGTCCAGGTAGGTGGCTATGTGTACCGACAAGTTGCTGAATGACTCAGGCTTGTGTCAAGGTGGCAGTGGTGGAGGTTGTGAGAAGTGGTTGGATTTTGGATATGTCTTCAATATGGAGCTAATGTGATTGGTTGAACCATCAAACTAACTTTATTTTTATATATATTTTTCAGCACATGGAGATATAATTTATAAATGAAAACCGATAAATGTATTCATGAGAAATAATTGTCATAATCAAGCTTAATAACACATGCATAGCTTCACATAATTAAACTGTGTGTGTGTGAGAACGCTTAGGTTCTCTTAGCAAATTTCAGGTATATAACACTGTATGATTAACTGTAGTCACCATGCCATCCATTGGTGTCCCAGAACTTACTCTTCTTACAACTAAGAGTTTATGCTCTTTGACCAACATGTTTCCATTTTCTCCAGCTTTCAGCACCTTGGAACTGCCATTCTACTCTCTGCTTACACGAGGTTGACTTTCTTAGATTCCATATATAAGTGAGATTGTTCAGTATTTGCCTGTGTGTACCAGGCTTACTTTCTTTAGTATTATCCTCTGCAGATTGATCTATGCTATCACAAATAGTAGGATCCCCCCGCCCCTTTTAGTTGAATAATAATATTCCATTGTGTGTATGTGAACCACCTCTTCTTTATGGCTGATTCCACAGCTTGTCTACTGTGAATAATGCTGCAGAATATGGGAGTACAGATTTCTTTTTGACAGACTTATTCCATTTCTTCCAGACACACACCTGGTAGTGGGATTTCTGGTTCATATGGTAGCTCCATTTTTAATTTTTTTGAGGAAATTTCATACTGTTTTCCATAATGGCTATACCAGTTTACATTCCCACCAACAGTGTACAAGGGTTCCCTTTTCTTCACCCCCTCACCAATCTTGGTTATCCTTTGTATGACAAAGGATACACTCCATACAGTTACCTGGTATAAAGTGATATCTCATTGTGATTTTGCTAAGCAGTTCCTTGATGATTAGTGATATTGGACACTTTTTTATATACCCTTGAAAAAAGTCCATTCACATTCTTTGCCCATTTTAATTATTATTTTATTTCAGAAAATTATAGAGCTATGTATATCTTAATTACATAATTCGCTTTTGTATTTTTAAGAGTAAGAGTTATAGGTGTGTCCTGCCCCCCTAGAAAGTGTGCAATGTACACATGCAATGTATTGGTTGGGTGGGAATTTACCCATCACCTTCTACCCCTCCCTCCAACTTGGATTTTTTCTGAGATTCACTTTCAGATGAGTATATAGGTGTTGATTAACTAGTTCCAGGTTAGTATTGAGTACAATACCAATATTGAGTGGTGTTTGTTTTACCATTCTTTCAATATTTCCCTGAGGAGAATGGTCTCCAATGCTATTTAGATTGCTACAAAAAATACTAGCTCTCCATCCTTATTTATAGCTGAATAGTATTTAATGGTATAGGTCTTCCATATGTATACCATAATTTATTAATTCATTCATGTATTGATGGGCACTTGAATTGTTTCCACATCTTTGCAATTGTGAATTGTGCAGTTATGAACATTCAGGCGCAAGAGTCTTTCTTATAAAATGACTTTTCTTTTCCTTTAGTTAAATATTCAGTAGAATAATTTCAGAATCAAAAGGTAGATCTATTTTAAATTTTTTGAGGACTCTCCATACTACTTCAATAGAGGTTGGACTAGTTTGTAATCCTGCCAACAGTATATGTATGTACTTTTTTTTCTACACATACATGCCAACATCTATTGCCTTGGGATTTTATGATGTAAGCCATTCTCACCGAGGTTAGGTTATATTTCAGTGTTGTTTTTTACTTTCATTTCCTTGATAATTAGAGATGATGAGCATTTTTTTTTGTGTGTGTGTGTGGTTTTTGGCTGGGCTGGGTTTGAACCCGCCACCTCCGGCATATGGGACCGGCGCCCTACTCCTTGAGCCACAGGCGCCGCCCCATTTTTTGATACCTTTGTTGGCCATTAGTCTATCCTCATAAAAGAAGTTTCTGTTCATTTCTCTTGCCCAGTTTCTAATGTGTTGTTTCATATTGTCTTGTTGATTTGCATGAGTCTTTGGAGTTTCTGTTAATCAGTCCTTTATTGATATGGGTTGTCTGTTTTGCTGATTGTGTCCTTAGCTGTGCAAAACATTTTTATTTCATCAGGTCCCATTGATTTATTTTTGTTGTTGCAATGGGGTCATCATAGGTTCTTTCTCTAGGATGATATCTATAATGTTTTTTCCCGTACTTTCATTTAGAATTTTTATAGTTTTGTGCCTCAAATTATCAATCCATCATGAATTAGTTTTTGTGAGAGAGGCGTGGTTCCTATTACATTATTTTCCATGTAGCTATACAATTACCCTAGCACCATTTATTAAATAGGAATTCTTTCCCCCAGTGTATGCTCTTTTGATTTGTGAAAAGTCAGATGGCAGTATGAGGGTGGTTTCATCTCTAGATTCTCTATTCTGATATATAGGTCTATGTTTCTATTTTTATGCCAATACCATGCTGTTTCAATCACTATAGCCTTGTAATATAGCCTGAAGTCTGGTAAAGTAATATCTCCAGATTTGTTCTTATTTCGTCAGAATGCATTGGCTATTTGGGATATTTTATGATTTCATAAAACCACAGAAGTATTTTTTTTAAGACCTGCAAAATATGGTACTAGTATTTTAATGGGAATTGCATTGAATCTGTAAATTGCTTCAGGAAGTGTAAACGTTTTTTTCTTTTTGTAGAGACAGAGTCTCACTGTACCGCCCTCGGGTAGAGTGCCATGACGTCACACGGCTCACAGCAACCTCTAACTCTTGGGCTTATGCGATTCCCTTGCCTCAGCCTCCTGAGCAGCTGGGACTACAGGCGCCCACCACAACACCTGGCTATTTTTTTGTTGTTGTTGTTGTTGTTGCAGTTTGGCCGAGGCTGGTTTTGAACCCGCCACCCTTGGCATATGGGGCCAGCGCCCCAGTCACTGAGCCATAGACGCCACACAGGAAGTGTAAACATTTTGAAAATGTTGATTCTACCCATCCATGAGCATGATATGTCTTTCTATTTCTTTATGTCCTCTGAAATTTCTGTGCTTAGTGTTTTGTAGGTCTCCCTATAGAGATCCTTAACCTCCTTTGTTACGAATATTCCAAGATATTTCAAATTTTTTTATGCTACTAAGAAGGGCATTGTGTCTTTGATTTGAATCTCAGCTTGACTATTGTTGGCAGGTATAAAAGCCACTGATTTGTGAACACTGATTTTGTATTTTATGGTATTGCTATATTTATTTATCAATTTCAGTAATTTCTTGGTTGAGTCCTTGGGGATTTCTAGGTATAAGATCATATCTTCATCAAGGAGCAATAATTCAATCATTTCTAGCCCACATTTGGATACCCTTGATGTTCATCTGCTATCTAGTTGATCTGACTAGGACTTCTAGCACAAAGTTGAATAATAGTGACAATAGTGGGCATCTTTGGTTCCAGCAAGGCAAACTTCATAAGTTCATAAATCTTAAAACTAATTATTTTTGGCTTGAAGCTATGCCTGCTACATCCAGAGAGGTGACAATGTCACACTACTTCCTGGCGGGGTGCTACCTAACTGCCCAAATGTAGTTCTCTATGGTTGTCCCAACTATGCTTTGGTTTCTTGTCACAGGGCAGAAGAATGAACAGGACTCCCATCTCTCAACACTCAAAAAATTAATTAAAGATGGATAAATAGGCTTGGTTCCTGTAGCACAGTGGTTTAGGGCTCCAGCCACATTCACCAGGGCTGGCTAGTTTGAACCCAGGCTGGGCCTGCTAAACAACAATGACAACTACAACAACACAAAAAAATAGTCAGGTATTGATAAATAGCCAGGCGTTATGGCAGGAGCCTGTAGTCTCAGCTACTTGGAAGGCTGAGGCAAGAGAATCGCTTAAGCCAAGAGTTTGAGCTATGAGAAAAAGATGATTTCCAAACGTTGGCCTAGAATGTAAGTTGCCAAAGACTGGGGGTTGGCATATCTATTATTTATTGCTTTTTCTGTTTGTTACATTAACATATTTTGCCCACAGAGAGTACTTAATAAATTATTTCTAAGTAAGTGGAAATAAGGAACAAGGTCTAATCTGTAAGAAGACTAAAGTTTATGAAAGAGCTACTGATTAAGTATTTGATACAAAATGTACATGGTGTAAAGTTAGAATTCCAGAGGATATATGTAAGTTAGTATCATTATGCTGGTTTTTCTATGGGAAAAATAAGATGGAAAAATCTGTCAATATATTTCACGTTATAACATCAGCTTCTTGATGCATATATCACATCTTTTCCCAGTGAACATCATTTTGGCATTTTGGAGTCTGCCTATCATTCTTCCCTATGGCAAAAGATAAGTGACAACTGCATCATGTATTTTAAAATAAATTTCCCACAAAATAAAATAAAAATTAAAGCACAATTAACCATGTAAAAGATTAATGTTAAAAGATTAATGTTAAAGTAAGCTTTTCAAGGCCCTTTGCCAATAGAGAATAATTGCAATTTGGTATTTATGTTTCATAATAAGAAAACTGTGAAACTTTTATATATAACTGAGGACCACATAAAACAGATTTACATTGAATGATTGCTTTATGTTTATATTTAACTTGTATTTTTGTACAAACAAAAATACATAAAATATTCAGTGATTTAGTAGTCTTTCTAACTTTTCATAATTTTTATGAACAACAGACTTTAACAAAAATACTTGAAAATAAATTACATTGCCTCTGTCCATTAATCAGAAAATAAAACACAGCCTTTACAAAGTTGTTTTTGTTATTGTACACTTGAAAACTATATAAAGGCATACCCTATAGAATTGCTAACCTCAGTGCCCCTTGTAAAATATGTATCAATCATTCTGAATTAAGGAAAATAATCATTTTTACTGGAATGTGTAGGCACTCCGCAGTGAGTGTATGTCTTGACCATTGTATTGTACTGGTGAAATACCAATTTTTAAAGGCCTGTGCGACAATTTTATATGCCAAGTTTTGCCTGTTGCTCTAATAGTAACCTTAAAATTTTAAGGAGAATGCTTTTAGAGAAAATTACTGCTTCCAAATATAGAATATATGCACAAATATGTAGTATAAAATTTGACAAAAGTGTAGGTACTGTACTTTGAATTGTTTACACTTCTGAATTTATTTTTTTCACATTCTGTAGTTGATGTGACTTAAATGGATTACTGGAGTGAGGAATAAGTTTATGTCTCAATTATGCTACTTTTTCATTAGATTTTATAAAAAAATTAATTGGATATTAAATTGTAAAAAAAAAAACAAAAAGATTATTGAACTTGAAGACATGATAATAGAAGAGAGAAAAGAAACTGGAAAAAAACAAAAAGCATCAGAGACCTATGGGGAATTTCATGTGGAAAGATACATGCACATAATTGGAACCCCCAAAGGAGAACGTAGTAAGGGAACAAGAAAAACATATTTGAAAGAATGGTTGAAAATTTTGCAAAGTTAATGAAAACTCTAAGCTCACAGATCCAAGAAGCTCAACAGATATCAAGGACAAACAATATGGAAGAACTTGTACTAAGGCACATTGTAATAAAATTGCCTTCGACCAGTAAAGAAAAAAAAATCCATGCGCAAATAAATCCAGCAACTATTCTTAGCTGGTAAGTGAAATGCTTGCATTCGATATATAGAGAGATGGCTGCCTTGTCATTGTGGAGATTGGGTTGGAAGTATATCAGGACTGTACGAACTGTAACCCAGATGGGAAAGTAAACAAAGTGTGTGTGACCAGCCCTGTTTTGTAGCTATGATAGTTCTTTTGAGTTGACTTGGTGAGGTCAGAAGGGTCAGCAAAGCACCATGAGGTTAAAAGCACAGGGGGTTGAATGTTAGTGTGAAGGGATAAAATAATAACTGATTTCACATTCAGTTACCAATATATTGTAGCCTTCCCAATGTTCTTCCAACTCCATGCCAACAGAACCATATTTTGGTAGTCCCCCCTTTTTCTATTTTAATAGTTTATTATTTTTAGTTTGTTTTATTTTTAATAATTTGTTAGTTCATTTTAGTTTGTTTTATTTTTAATTTATTTTAATAATTTTTAATAATTTGTTATTCATTTGTGTGTGTGTATATATATAGTGTGTATGTATACACACACATAAAATATATATTATATATATATCCAGTTTTATTACAGGACTCATGTCATGATCAATAACATGTAAAAATTTTACCAAGAACCAAGATGTTACTGCTTATCAATATCATGTAGAAAAGAGGCTTTGAAATAGCTAAGTATAATGTCATTTTAAGATGGTCTGACTGTGGATACAAGAGTCATGGTGAGTCCTTCTCAGGGCTTTCTTTGACTTGGCAAGGTTTCATCCTGGAGGGGAAGAACAACCAGAGCATCTCTTGGGAGGAGCTGTAGAAACTCCAAACCTTTTACTTGCTGGTTTGCTTGATGTTGTATATCACACTTGCATGAGAATATATCATCTTAAGTTATCAAAATAAAGTATGAATTTTTACTTCATTTGTGTGTTAGAGGAATCATTTATGTCGGGGCTCTAAACAAGTCAGCTGTGAGATATAACAAGTGACTTGGGGTAGACAGGGCCAACATGAAAACTGGGTCTTAATTTCTCCAAAGCTGGGAGGACATTAAGAGACAATGGCTATGCTTTTGAGTACTGACCCCTCTATGGGTCTTAACTGGACAAAAAGATTATAAATATGTGTATTTCTATGGATTGTTTGTGATGCCATAAGGGCAATTCAGAGCACAAATAAACAGAGCTGACTTACAAGGTAAGTCCCCAGGGAGAATCAATCCAATCATTCTTTTTAGAATGTGAGTCCTTTGTTATCAGAAAGATGTGGATTGTGTATTCCCTACCTGACTGACTCTACTCTCCTATGCTCACAAGTCACAAAAAAGGGAGATGTGAAGAGACTTTTTCGCATTAATTTCTCTTAAGGCAACTTCCTTTCTGCTCCATCATTAGTTTCTGTGAACTCTAATAACGTTTAGCCATCTTTATTTTTATTGCTCTTATGTATGTAGCCTCTGCCACCTCTTGGTTCTAGAGCTCACTGGGCTTTCCTACCCCCATGTTACTTGCATTTTCTGGATTATTTCCTATATTCTATCTTCTGTCAAATCTTCCTCCCTCTGTGGGTTTCAGTTAAAATAACCTCTCTTCAGTCACATGGGGTATCCCTGCTATCTGATAAATCCTTGCACCCATGATTTTTATTCAGAAGCCATATCATGTTTCACGTTTATATATGCATAGACATAATTTTTTACTGACTTGTGTATTGTACTAAACTTTAAGCACATCAAGGGCAAGGTCTTTCTTTAAGGCTGCATAATATTCCATGGTGTACATATACCACAATTTATTAATCCATTCGTGAGTCGATGGGCACTTGGGCTTTTTCCATGACTTAGCAATTATGAATTGGGCTGAAATAAACATTCTGGTACAAATATCTTTGTTATAATGTGATTTTTGGTCTTCTGCATGTATACCTAGTAGAGTAATTGTAGGATCAAATCGCAGGTCTATTTTTAGATCTCTAAGTATTCTCCAAACATCTTTCCAAAAGGAACATATTAGTTTGCATTTCCACCAGCAGTGTAGAAGTGTTCCCTTTTTTCCACATCCATGCCAACATCTCTGGTCTTGGGATTTTGTGATGGAATAAAAACTATCCAATGTACTCAGCCCTACTATGAACTAATTTATAGCTTTCATATGAAAGCTATAACCCAATTATAACCTAAGAATATGGAGAAGGGGGAGAGGGAGGGGACAGGAGGGGGGAGGGTGATTGGTGGAATCACACCTATGGTGCACCGTACAAGGGTACATGTGAAACTTACTGGATGTAGAGTGTAAATGTCTCAACACAATAACTAAGAAAATGCCAGGAAGGCTATGTTAACCAGTATGATGAAAATATGTCAAATGGTATATAAAACCAGTGTATGGTGCCCCATGATTGCATTAATGTACACAGCTATGATTTAATAATAAATAAATTAAAAGGGCAAGGTCTTTATTTGTTTATTGCTCTGTCCCCAGTGTCAAGCATTTAGTAGGCATCAAGTAATTTTTTATTCAACAGAATGATTACATGGTCCTTATTCTGCCCTCTGAGGGAAAGGCTGTATTAACAATCATATTAATAATGAACTATGGGTTTAGTAGCAATTGATTGCATTTTTCCATAGATGCTCTGAGCTCATAACATAATTTCTATTTTTTTCCTGCTTAAATTCTGCCCATCAGAACTGCCGAGCTCTAAATTTAGACTTGCCATTTGATCCTGCAATTCCTCTTCTAGGTATATATCCAAAGGACCAAAAATCCTTTGGCAATAAAGATATTTGCACCAGATTGTTCATTGCAGTTCAATTCATAATTGCCAAGTCATGGAAGAAGCCCAAGTGCCCATTGACCTGTGAATGGATTAATAAATTGTGGTATATGTATACCATGGAATACTATGCAGCAGTAAAAAAAATGGAGACTTTACCTCCTTTATGTTTACATGGATGGAGCTGGAAAATATTCTTATTAGTAAAGTATCTCAGGAATGGAAAAAAGTATCCAATGTACTCAGTACTACTGTGAAACCAATTTATAATAACTCACACTTGCATATGAAAAATGAAATACAACTTTAGGTTATGATGAAGGAGGGAAGGGGAGAGTGAGGCATGGGGAGGGATAGTAGGTGACAGTAGGGGGACCACAACTATGGAGCACATTGCAAGTACAAGTTGGTTCTATCATGTGTAGAACACAAATGTCCTAATGCTATAATTGGGTAAATGAGATGAAAGCTATGCTGATTAGTATGATGTAAGCACTCCAATTTGTACAAATAATCAACACACTGAAATGGGCATAAATGTATTTACGATCTATGTACAAAAGTCTTAATAAAAAAAAAATTAAAAAAAAAGCACTGCCGAGCTCTGGAAGGGCTGCTGGGGCAGACCAGGAGCCGTGCACTCAGTCTTTCTTGCTTTTACTTTCTGCACCTGAATTCTGTGCTCAGGGTAAATTATTCTCTTCCTGTCTCAGCACTTTCAAAACAAGCCTGGATATTGTTGTTGACTTGTCAGACCCCATTGCAGAACTCTTTAAATGCTGGTGGCTGTGGCATTTGATTACTCTCAGCCCAGTCCCCGAGGAAGCATTATCTCAGATGTTCCTTTAAAAACAAGTTCTTTTAAGCACTACTTGCTGCCTTCATTCCTTCCCCTCCTTTCCTTGTGCTTGTGAATGAACTCAGTCAGACTCTGGCTAGCTCACCCTTCACAGTCCTGCTCAAATAATACAACTTGTTCCTTGGGAATAATTCTTGAATACTGTTACTACTTGACAAGTGCGAGCAGAAGCTGCCTTCCTCTTTCTTCCTTCTGCGGCAATAAATAATCTACTCATCCAAGGTGATTTCCACAAACAGCCCCCTCTTAGTTGCTATTTTATGATTTAACCAGATACAATATTTCTTCAGCAGAGTACTTCTAACCAGTCACCTTGCATTCCAATGACAATTCTACTTTCTCCGTATTTTCAAGGACCAATTGAATGAAGATCTTAGGAAATGTGGTATATAACTTCATGCTGCGGGTATTTTCTCTAATCTCATTTGTAAGAAGGATATTTCTTACAAAAATAGCTATGTAGGACTTAAAACATGGGGTGTTGACTAACTTGGCCAAATCAAACAATCTACTGTTTTAGAAAGAAACAGTGGCTACTCTCATTTGCTTGCCTTTTAATTTTTATAATACCTGTTAGGTTAAACTTGATTTTAGATTAAAAGGTTTAAAGGGATTTATCCTTGAATATTAGCTATTTTAAAAAAAATCTTACAATATCCATTGACTTTAAGGAAAAGTAATTGCAATAGTTTAGCATGGAGGGGATTTTGATTTTGATTTTCTAATGAATTATACAGCAGCTTAAAGGATGCTAGGGAAGATTTACACAGAGTATTCCCAATAGACACATGCATTTTGCTGTTTGCCTAATCTTCTGGTTTTATGTTAAAAACCTTTAATTTAATTTTCTCATTAATATCTAAAGCTTGACTGTGCACAAAATGACATGATATTAAGACAAATTTTTATGGCATTTAAACTCCATTTCCCCTCCTCTTTTAGCCATCCATATTAAGGGAAAAATTTCAAATTAAGTATAATGTTTAGGCATAAATGAAACAGGAAAGCAAAACCAAAGCAGAGTCACTTGCTGCAGAGTCCTATATTCTATTAGCAAACTGCAATTTCTTTTCACTGCTTTAGGGATAATTGAAATAAAACTACAAAAATAGAGAAAAAAAAAAAGTCAGCACATTTGCCAAAGAGTGCTTCCAATTTATTACATTTGTGCCAGGCTCTTTTTTTATACTAATTCTTAAATCTCACTCTATGAACTCAGAATTCTTTGTCAGTGTGAAGGTCATTAATTTTAATTAAATGAAAAAAATTTTTTAAACACTAACAAGAAAATGAGGATTAATCTTGATAACTTTCATTAGATAAATAGAGCAAATTAAAATTTCTGACACATCTCTAGATGAATCTAAAATGGTCTCATCAAAAGTCTATTAGTTGACAAGAAAAAAAGTGTCTCATTGAATTCCAGAGAAAGATCCACCCAGAATCCAGAGAAAAAGTATGTGTTTGCTGAGCTGGTCTATAGTTGGTTTTACTTCACTAACATTATATTATACTTTCATTATACTTTCATTAACATTACACCAGGGAGGTAAAGATAACATCAATCTTATAAGCTTTGCTTAAAATCAGCCTATATGTGTTTTTGCTTTTGGTAACTTACAAAATAACTTTTGTACATATTACCTGTTTTTGAGGGGTTTACTAGAAATAGTATATGCTTTAGACATAAATGTGCTGAATCATGATTCTATTTCTACCACTTATTAGCTCAGACTTCAGAAAAATAATTTCTGAGTTTAGTTGTCTTATTTTTAAAGTGGGGATAATAATTCCAAACTTGCAAGGATGTTGTGAAATATTAACTCTTTCAGTTCATGAATACGGGATACTTTCCACTTACAGTCATTGGCTGCATAATCACCTTTTGGTCTATAAAAGTCATCCCATATAATTATAAGGAAGCTAAAAATTCCTATAACCCGAATATTTATCACATTACTATTTCCTTACACTGTTCAGTACAGCAGTATGCTGTATAGGTTTGTAACTTAGGAGGAATAGGCTATACCATATAGTTTAAGTGCATAGTGAGCTACACCATCTAGATTTGTTTAAGTACACTGTGTGACATTTGCACAATGCTGTGAACATCCTCTAACTACTCACTTCTCAGTATGTAACCCCATTGTTAAGCAACACACGACTGTTTTTGTCTTCAATTTCTTTCATCAAAGTTTTATAGTTTTTAGTATAAAAATCTTCAACCTGCTTGGAGAAATTTATTCTTAAATATTTTATTCTTTTTGATGTGACTGTATTTATTTTCTTTCTTTTACTTTTAAAGACTAGTCAATTTATGTTAAAGTAAATGAGATTTTTTTTATTATATTTTATTTTTGAAAGTTTATTCTTTCTTTTTTTATTTATTTTTTTTTTTAGAGACAGGGTCTCACTTTATTGCACTTGGTAGAGTGTCATGGCATCACAGCTCACAGCAACCTCCAATTCCTGGGCTTAGGTGATTCTCTTGCCTCAGCCTCCCAAGTAGCTGGGACTATAGGCACCCGCCAGAATGTCCAACTATTTTTTTGTTGCAGTTTGGTTGGGGCCGGGTATATGGGCCAACCCTTGGTATACGGGGCTGGCATCCTATCCACTGAGCCACAGGCACCACCCTGGAAGTTTATTTTTGATGTAAAGAAACATTACTGACTTCTACATATTGATTTTGTATCCTGAAACATTACTGAATTTATTAGTTCTTATAGCTTTTTTTGTGGCCTCTTTAGCACTTTCTACATATAGAATCATGTTATTTACAAAAAGAGATAATTTTACTCCAATTTTACTTCTTTCTTTCTAATTTGGAATCTAGGTGCCCTTTCTTTCTTTTTTTTTCTTTTTTCTTTTCTTTTCTTTTCTTTTCTTTCCCTCACCCACCCTTTCCTTTCTTCCTTCCGTCATTCCTTTTTCTTCTCTCTCTCTCTCCCTCCCTCCCTTTCTTCCCTTTCCTCTCTCTCTTTCATCTATTTGCTCTGGCTTGTACTTCTAGTATTCTGTTGAATAGAAGTGGCAAGAGTGACTATCCTTGCCCTGTTTCTCATCTAAGCACATAAAGCTTTCAGATTTTCACCATGATTATAATATTATCTGTGGGCTTGTCATAAATAGCTTTTGTATTTCCGCTCTGATTTGTATTATTTCTTTCCTTCCACAAACTTTGGGTTTAGATTGTTTTTCTTTTTATAGTTCCATGACACTTAGGATAGAGGGTTTATGTGAAATCTTTCTTCTTTGTTAATGTAGGTATTTATCACCATAAACATCTTTCTTAGAACTGCTTTTGTTACATCCCTTAAGTTTTGGTATGTTTTGTTTTCATTTCTGCCTATCTGGAGATTTTTTTTTTTTGGTTGTTGTTTATTCTTTTGTTTTTCTTTTCTTTCTTTCTTTTTTTTTTATTAAATCATAGCTGCATATATTAATGCAATTATGGGGTACAATGTGCTGGTTTTATATAGCATTTGAAATATTTTCATCAAACTAGTTAACATAGCCTTCACTGCATTTTCTTAGTTATTGTATTAAGACATATATACATTTATTCTACACTTAGTAAATTTAACATGTGCCTTTGTAAAATGCACCATAGTTGTGTTCCCACTCTTACCCTCCCTCCATCTATTCTCCCCCTCCCCTCTCCTCCCTCTCCTCTTTTCCCTTCTTCTTGGGCTATAGTTGGGTTATAGCTTTCATATGAAAGCTATAAATTGGTTTCATAGTAGAGCTGAGTACATTGGATAATTTTTCTTCCATTCTTGAGATACTTTGCTAAGAAGAATATGTTCCAGCTCCATCCATGTAAACATGTAAGAGGTAAAGTCTCCGTCTTTTTCTAAGGCTGTATAATATTCCATGGTGTACATATACCACAATTTATTGATCCATTCATGTATTGATGGGTACTTGGGTGTCTTCCATGACTTAGCAATTATGAATTGGGTGGCAATAAACATTCTGGTGCAAACAACTTTGTTATAAAGTGATTTTTGGTCTTCTGGATATATACCTAGTAGAGGAATTGCAGGATTGAATGGCAGGTCTATTTTTAGATCCCTAAGTGATCTCCAAACTTCTTTCCAAAAGGAATGTATTAGTTTGCATTCTCGATAGCAGTGAAGAACTGTTCCCTTTTCTCCACATCCATGCTGAGATCTCTGGTTTTGGGATTTTGTGATGCACTGCAAGCCTTCCTCAAGAGAACGGAAAGAGAGGAAGTTAACAACTTAATGGGATATCTCAAGAAACTGGAAAAGGAAGAATATTCCAATCCCAAACCAAGTAGAAGAAAGAAATAATCAAAATTACAGCAGAATTAAATGAAATTGAAAACAAAAGGATTATACAACAGATCAATAAATCTAAAAGTTGGTTTTTTTGAGAAGGTCAATAAAATAGATAAACCTTTGGATAACCTAACCAGGAAAAAAAGAGTAAAATCTCTAATTTCATCAATCAGAAATGACAAAGACAAAATAACAACAGACTCCTCAGAAATTCAAAAAATCTTTAATGAATATTACAAGAAACTCTAATCTCAGAAATACAAAAATTTGAAGGAAATAGACCAATACTTGGAAGCATACCACCTTCCTAGACTGAGGCAGAATCATGTGGAAATTTTGAACAGGCCTATATCAAGTTCTGAAATAGCATTAACTATACAAAGTATCCCTAAAAAGAAAAGTCTGGGACCAGATGGCTTCACATCAGAATTCTACCAAACCTTTAAAGAGGAACTATATTATTTAATCTTTTCCAAGATATAGAAAAAGAAGGAATACTACCCAACACATTCTATGAAGCAAACATCACCTTGACTCCCAAACCAGAAAAAGACTCAAAAAGAAAATTATAGACCAATATCTCTAATGAATATTGATGCAAAAATATTCAATAAGATCCTACCAAACAGAATCCAGTAACACATTAAACAAATTATATACCATGACCAAGTAGGTTTTATCCCAGGGTCTCAAAGCTGGTTCAATATACATGAATCTATAAATATAATTCATCACACAAACAAAATAAAAACAAAGACCATATGATTCTCTCAATTGATGCAGAAAAAGCTTTTGATAATATCCAGCATCCCTTCATTATCAGAACACTTAAGAAAATTGGTCTGGAAAGGAACTTTCTTAAACTGATAGAGGCCATCTATAGCAAACCCACAGCCAATATTGCATTGAATGAAATAAAATTGAAATCATTTCCACTCAGATCAGGAACCAGGCAAGGTTGCACATTGTCTCCACTGTTTTTCAACATTGTAATGGAAGTCTTAGCCATTGCAATTAGGCAAGAAAAGGCAATCAAGGGTATCTATATAGGATTAGAGGAATTAAAACTTTCACTCTTTGCAGATGATATGATTGTATATCTGGAAAACACCAGGGATTGTACTGTAAAACTCTTAGAAGTGATCAAGGAATACAGCAGCATCTCAGATTACAAAATTAACACTCATAAATCAGTAGTCTTTATATATACCAATAATAGACAAGCTGAAAAAACAGTCAAGGACTCTATTCCTTTTACAGTAGTGTCAAAGAAGATGAAATATTTGGGGGTTTACCTAACAAAGGATGTTAAAGATCTTAGAAAGAGAACTATGAAACTCTAAGAAAACAAATAGCTAAAGATGTTAACAAAAGGAAAAACATTTCAGGCTCATGGCTGGGAAGAATCATCATTGTTAAAATTTTCATATTACCCAAAGCAATATACAATTTTAATGTAATCCCTATTAAAGCTCCACTGTCATACTTTAAAGATCTCATAAAAATAATACTTCATTTTATATGGAATCAGACAAAACCTTGAATAGCCAAGACATTACTCAGAATGAAAAACAAATCAGGAGGAATCATGCTATCAGACCTCAGACTATCTAGAGATTTAAAAAAACTCTATCTTGATTTCCTTTTTGACCAGTGGTTGTTCAAGAGTGCATCCTTTATTATCTATGTATTTTTGATGTTTTCAGTTTTTCTTCTGTTGTTGATTTCTACTTGCATTTTGTTGTGGTCAGAAAAGATACCTCATATGATTTTGAACTTCTTAAATTTATTAGGACTTATTTTGTGACATAACCTGAGATCTATCCTAAAGAATGTTTTGTGTGTGCTTGAAAAAAATGCATATTCTTTTGCTATTGAAGGAAAGTTCTGTATGTATCTTTTGTCTTTCTGTTTTAAGGTGTCATTCAAGTGCACTTATTTAAAAATTGATTTTCAGTCTGGTTGTCCTTCTTCCTAAAAGTGTGATATTGAATTCTCCCACTAGTATTACAACAGTCTTAACTTTTCCTTTGGATATTTGGATATTGGTTTTATATCCTTGAATGATTAGATATTGGATGCATATATATTTTCAATTGTTATATCTTTTTGTTGAATTAACCCTTTTTGTCATTATGTAGTTACCTTCTTTGTTTTCAATTTTTGTCTTAAAATATATTTTTATATTTTTAATATTACAACCTCTCCTGCTTCTTTTGATTATCACTTGCATTGAAAATCCTGTTCTATTGCTTTATTTTCACTCTATGTATCTCATTCAATTGAAAGTGAATTTTTTGTACATAGTATATAGTTAGATATTAGTTTTTTATTTACCCAGCCACTCTATCTTTTTCATTGGAAGTTTAATACATTTATATTAAAAGTATTTATTGAGAAAGATTTACCATTGCCAATTTGTTTAATATTATGCATTTGTGTTTTCATTCTCTTATAATTCTTTTTTCCTCTTGCTGTCTTCCTTTGTGTTTGGGTGCTTTCTATTTTGTTTTTGTATTCATTGGCTGTTTTCTTTCTCTTTTCTTTGTATAACTTCTATTTTGGGGGGTTACCATGGAGCCTACATAAAATATATTATAGTTAGTATAGTCTATTTTATGCTCATAATAATTTAACTTCACTTATGTACAAGACCTCAACACATTTACCTCTCCTCACTCACATTATAATGCTATTAATGCAATAATTTACATCTGTTTATATTGTATATTCATAATTTAGTTATTTTTATTGTAATATTTTCATCTTTTAATTTTTATAGTAGAGTTAAAATATTTACCTATTTTTATTATAGTAATACGGAATTCTGTTTTTGTTTATATTATTACCTTTACCAATGAGTTTCATATTTTCTAACACACTTCTGTTACTATTTTGCACTTCTAGTAAGGAATGTTTATGGGTGATTAATTCCTGCAGTTTTTGTTCAAGAAAGTCTTTATTTGGGTTTCATTTTTGAAGGACAGAGCTTTGCTAGGAATAGTATTCTTGGTTGACAGGTTATTTTATGCTTTCAGCACTTCAAGTATTTCATCTCACTTCCATCTGACCTGCAAATTTCATGCTGATAAAGTGTCAGTAAAGTTCTTTTGTAGAAAACAAGTCACTATTTTCTTGCTGCTTTCAAAGTTCTCCTTTACTTTTGACTATTTGATTATAATGTGTCCTGTATAAATGTCTTTGGATTTATTTTATTTGGAGTCCTTTGGGCTTCTTGAGTCAAGATATTTATTTTCTTCTCCAGTTTTAGTGTGTTATCATATATTATTTTTTTGATTACACGTTTGCCTCTTTTTCTCTCTCTTCTCCTTGTTTGGCTTCCATAATGTATATTTTTTGATCTCTTGATCAGCACTAAAATTCACATTGATTCTCTCCCAGTGCTTGGCAGAGATGGGAGAATGAAGTGAAATGAAAAGACAGACACAGATTTAAAGTTTTAAGAATAGCATGGGGGGGGATGGCACCTGTGGCTCAAAGGAGTAGGGCGCTGGCCCCATATGCTTGGAGGTGGCAGGTTCAAACCCAGCCCTCGCCAAATAACTGCCAAAAAAAGAATAGCCTGGGCCAAGGGATCTTTGCTCCTTATGGTGAGGTTTCAGCAAAGACCAAGACTCTGGGCTCACTGCCTATTTATTTCATATCTAGCCGGGGAAGGTCAAAATTTTTATGTCATAATTCTTGCTAGGCTTTTCTTGCAGTTAAACTATGTCTTAAACTAGCTACTTTAAGCAAACTGATTTACTTCTTACTTATCTCATTCTAAGTTATTCATGATTCTAATACAAACAGAACATGGGACAGGGAACACAGTCCAGGAGCAGAATATCAAGAAGACCCCAAGTAGGCCACACATACAAATCACAGGTGTGGCAATTAACACTCAAGAAGCCTTGTGCTAAATAAAACTGACTGATGTTTCTGATCATACCAAGGCCACAGAAGAAGGGAGATATTTTTCTCCTTATCTAGTCCAGAGTAATTCTTGCTCTCTTTAATGAGGCTCAAACATTCTGCATTCCCTAACTCCCCAAAAGCTCTCATTGTCTCTGAGAGGGCATTCCCATTGAAGTGAAGGCCAGTGTTGCTTGCTCAGTGATCTCACAGTGGAGTCCTGCTGGGAGAGGGGTAAAGTTTCAGCAAGATAGGCTATAGAGTCTTAGAGGGGCTAGGCCTTCTCCAGTGCATTTTGCACCAGGCTTTGGGTTTCTCTGATCCACTTCTCTCCTGTCTCTCTTCCATTTTGCCCATAATCTGCAATCAGTTTCTTAATTCAATCCCTAACCTACTTAAAAACTAGCAATTTAATATTGTTTTTTTTTATTTATTATTTTTTGTGTGTGTGTGTGTGTGTGTGTGTTTTGGCTGGGGCTGGGTTTGAACCGGCCACCTACGGCATATGGGACCGGCGCCCTACTCCTTGAGCCACAGGTGCTGCCCTTAATATTGGTTTTAAGGTTATTAAATCATTATTTTTAGCAATTCAAATACATCAAGATATGACTCTTTCCTTAAGTACCCATATGTACATCCATACTGATGATATCTAATAATTTTCTAAATGTATGTTTGCTTTTAAAGATTTGTTATTCCTTTTGCTCCTCTGATTGGATAATTTTAAATGACCTATCTTAAAGTTGGTGATCCTTTCTTCTGCTTTGTTTGATTTACTGTAGAATTGCTTTATTGCATTTTTCAATTAAGCTACTGCATTCTTCAGTTATGTGATTTCTTCTTGGTACCTTCTATACTTTTTGTATCTTTGTTGAAACTCTCACTTTCTTTATTCATTGCTCTCCTGATATTGGTAAACATCTTTGTTATCACTATTTTTAATTCTCTATTGAGTATATTTTGCATATCTTGTTTCATTAGGGTTGGTTTCTAGAGATTTATTCTATACTTTTATTTGGAATGTATTTTCATGTTTCTTTACATTCTTTGATTCTCTATACTGATTTCTCTGCATTATACAAAACATTTACTTCTCCCAGTATTCATGTACTGGTCTTACATAGGATATAATCCTTATCAATCATCCTGAAAGAGATTCCAGCTGATTTAAACCGTTGTGCTTGTCATACTTCCACTTTCTAGTGGCCTTAGAGATACTAGGGTATGCCAAGTCCTGTCAGTGACTTGAGACAGACAAGATATAATCTAGTTCTTTGATGAGAACAGTGATTTTCAACCACTGTGCCACAGCACAATGGTGTGCTGTGAGATCTTAGGTGTGTTGTGAAAAATTTTAAAGATTATTAATAATTTTAAAAAGAAGTTCATAGCACAGTATTTTTAAACTCTTTTTTTGAACAATATAGTTTAAGTGTGCACAGAAGTTTAACTATATGTTTGAGTGTGCCATGAGATAAAAAGAGGTTGAACACACTGGATTACACACTGAAAAAGTTTATCTGCTATATAAATAGTCCAATTTCTTCTCTCTGTAGGGAGAATATGGTAGCTATTATTTATCATCTGCTTTCTTTGTACTGAGTCAAGAGGTGAGCTCTAGAAAATGCCTATACATTTTTTCAGACTTCATGCTCTTTCAAATAGCTATTCTTCATTCTTTGTCACCGCCAGTGGTCTAAAGAATGCCAGGACTTATCCATTTTCAGAAGTAGATGGGCTAGAGGCCAGTTCTTCAGATAGTAACCAGAAAAACTGTGGAGCTAGAAAGATAGTCCAATGTTTTCTATGCAAAAGGTGCAATCATTTTTTTTTTCTTAACTGGAAGGAGTCAGGGGAGGAAGAATAGTAGTGCCCACATAGCCCCTTAAACTCCCAGGAAACTAGTAATTTCCCTTCACATCAGCAAGAAGAGACAGGCAAGGTAGAAGCTAGATCTGCAGGTAGAGATTGGGTAAGTCAAGACTCTATACATGTGGTCTAACCCATTCCTAGTTGAAGATGGGGGCTGAGCCCTAAAAATGAAATTATCCAGGGGATGGAGTTGCAGAAAAATCCTGCCGAGCCACTCAGAACTGCCACTTGGTTTTCTGTAGACCCTGGGGAATAAGCAAATCACAGATGCCATCAGCTCTGGGGATTTATTAGCCAGAGCCTCAGGCAACAGCTTGGAAAGTCACAAAACTAGTTATGTAGCCCAACTTCTTCCAGTGAAAAGAAAGGGAAGAAAAGAAAAAGGATGGAAGGCTTGACTTTTTCACTAGAGCAAGCCTGAGGGAGAAAGCTTGGGAAGTCTCCACATGTCCATTCAAGTTTCCAGTGGACCAGTGATTGCCTATTCTTTTAGCTTCCAGATGCAGGGATATAGGCTATTTAAGAATCATCCTCTCAGGCAGTTGAAAAATTGAGGGCTTAGATATTTAAAATAATCACTGCCAGGGAGAAGTTGGGGGTGAAATTTATTGGTTGTTCACTCTGCATTGATTGCAAAGAAGATGGGAAGTGTGCTGGTTCCGGTTAAGAACACCATTTATTTCTCTCTGGTCCCAGAGGACTCTCAAATGCTGGTCTCTCACCTTCCAGAGATAGGAAAATTCAAAGTTAGTTCCTTGGATAGCAGCTGTAAAATTTGGCACAGTAGACGTGTGGTTTGACTCTTTGTTCCTCAGGTAGAAGCTGAAAGATAAGGGTTTCCTTCCAGTTGTATGGTGTTATTTTGTGAGTAGGATTCATGCTAAGAGTATATCTCAGCTTTTTATACCTATTTCTAAATGTGAATTTTCTCAGTCAGCTGGCATAAGGGAGTATCTCAAACAATTTCTGATTTTTTTTCCTCATGGGGAATTTCCTATTCATCATCCTACTTATATCTTCAATTCTCAGATAGTTTTAAGAAGGTAAGTGGTTTTAGAATTCATGAAGAAATTCCCAAGTAAAAAACTAATTTAGTATCAGGACAATGGCTTTCAAATCTGGTTTAAAAAGGAGCTAGGGAATTTACTTTTTTCTCCACATCATGACACTATACCCTTATCCAAAATCCAAAAAAAATGTTGTGAAACAGAACAACATTATAAATGCTGTAGGATTGCAATTAGAGTAGTATTGTTCTTTTCTTTTTCTTCTGCTTTTATTTATTTATTTTTTTTTTGGAGAGACAAAGTCTCACCGTACCGCCCTCGGATAGAGTGCTATGACGTCACACAACTCACAGCAACCTGTAACTCTTGGGATTACGCGATTCTCTTGCCTCAGCCTCCCAAGCAGCTGGGACTACAGGCGCCCACCACAATGCCCAGCTGAAATGGCTCCATTCTCCCATTGTTTTCACTATAAACACCACAAAGTTAGCTTTTTTTTATGTGAATTTCATTTTCCATCAGAATTATCTCTACCCCCATTACGTTAATAAATAAGTATACCTTTTATTCTTATTTATTAATAAATAATAAAAATATGACACAAAATTTATGTATTGCCAATTTAAATTAACTTTTTATTTTTTACTTATTTATTGGCTGGGGCTGGGTTTATACCAGCCACCTCTGGTATATGGGGCCAGTGTCCTACTCCTTTGAGCCACAGGTACCTCCCTAAATTAACTTTTTAAAAATAAAAAACCCAATAATCCCAAGCCTAGCAGAAGAAAGATATAACCAAATTAAATCAGAAATGGATGAATTTGAAAACAAGGGTCATTTAGCAAACCAATGAAACAAAAAGTTGGTTCTTTGAAAAGATAAATAAAATTGATAAACCACTGGCCAGATCAACTAGAAACAGAAAAGTAAAATTTCTAAAAACCTCAGTTAGATATGAAAAAGGAGAAATAACAGCAGATACCATAGAGATATAAGATATTATCTCTCTTGACAATGTGGAAGAAATGGTCCAATACCTGGAATAACATCTCCCTAGATTTAAACTAGAAGAAACAGATCTCTTGAACAGATCAATATCAAGCACTGAGATTGAAGAAACAATAAGACATATTACAACAACAACAAAACAGGAGTAGTGCCCACATAGCCCCTTAAACTTCCAGGAAACTAGTAAAATCCAGAGCTAGATGGCTTCACACCAGAATTCTATCAAATCTTCAAAGATGAGCTTGTACCTATGTTGCATAACCTATTCTAAAACATTGAAAAGGAAGGAACCTTCCCCAACATCTTCAATAAAGCAAACATCACCTTAACCCAAAACCAGGAAAGGACTCAAGAAAAAAAGGAGAACTAACGACCAATTTCACTAATGAATATCTATACAAAAATACTCAATAAAATCTAAGCCTTTAGATTATAACTACACATTAAAAAAATTACATACCATGATCAAGTAGGCTTTACCCCAGGAATGCAAGGCTGTTTTAACACAAAAATCCATAAATGAATTTTACTATATCAATAGAAGCAAAAACAAAGACCATATGATCTTCTCAATAGATGTGGAAAAAGCATTGGATAAAATTCAGCATCCTTCTCTAACATAAGAAGATTTAAGAATATAGGCATAGACAGCACATTTCTTAAAATGATTGACATCATCTATGACAAACTCACAGCTAATATCATACTGAATGGAGTAAACCTGAAAGTTTTTTTCACTTCAAACTGGAACCAGATAAAGTTAACCTTTATTGCCACTACTTTTTAACACAGTTCTGGATGTTATAGCCAAGGCAATCAGGAAAGAGAAGGATATAAAGAGCATCCAAGTGAGGACCCTTGTCTCAGGGTACAAAATCAACATCCACAAATCAGTAGCTTTTATACATGCCAATAACAGCCAAGTTGAGAAGTAAAACAAGGACACAATTCCCTTCACAGTAGCTTCAAAGAAACTGAAATATCTAGGACTATACCTAATAAAAGAGGTAAAGGACTTTTACAAAAAGAAGTATGAAACCCTAAGAAAAGAAAGAAATAGCAGAAGACATTAACAGATGGAAGAACACAGGAAAAACAGCTTCCTTTGCTCTGGTAATCCATTGTCTATCTTTGTATGCTACTGACATCTTTTACATCAAGTCCTCCCCTACGTCACTCTTTCTTTTTCTTTGTAGATTTTTGTCTCCATTTTTTTTTTTTTTTCCTGAGACGAAGTTTCACTTCGTTGCCCTGGGTAGAGTGCCGTGGCATCATAGCTCATAGCAACCTCAAACTCTTGGGTTTAAGCGATTCTCTTGCCTCAGCCTCCAAGTAGCTGCGACTACAGGCACCCACCACAATGGCCAGCTATTTTTAGGAACAAGGTCTCGCTCTGGCTCTGGCCCAGGCTTGTCTCAAACTGGTGGTTTTAGGCAATCTACCCACCTCGGCCTCCCAAAGTGTTGGGATTACGGCATGAGCCACCTGGCCTGGCCTTCTATTTTTTTCTTTTTTTCACCGTCATTTTTCCCCACTGGTGTTTTTGAGAGAGTCAGCATTAATATGTACATTCAGTCTACCTCATTGATCAGAGTCCCTTGCATTCATTTCTACATCATCTCCTTACATGTTTAACAATTGATAATATTAGGCATGATATAATAATTTCCATTGGTAGTCTGAATCCCTACCTCTCAATCTCAGTGAATCTTCCCACCCTAAGGTGTACACATACCAGTCTCTAGGCCCTACCAGAATCTATAAATTTGAACATATTCCTTGTTCTAAGTTCTAACCTGTTTTATTTGATCACCTTGTTTTGAGGTTGACTCCGACGATGAAGTATCACTATATATCAAACATAATTTGCACTTTGAGCACATTGTAGTTAAGAGTAGAAAATATATGACAAAGTTAGATTCAGTATTTTCAGCTATGGTCACCTGTGTTTCAAGCACTGAAATAGTATTATTGATCTAAAGTAAATTCTCATTCTATCTGTCTGGAATTTTCTGGCCTACTATTAGGGAAGTTAAACCCACATGCAAAGCACATACTAGATATAATGAAAGATCGTAAACATTTGTATAGAGTGGCTACACATCTCTCCAGGAATATTTAATATCTAAGAAAGAATATATGTTTGGGAGGAAGGACACAGAATCATAAAATCATAAAAAAAAAATGCAGCTTGAAGCAGCCCATTTCTTTTAGCTGTCAGTGAATTTTTGGTCATTACTTTGCTTTATTTTATAGCTTTCTTTGGCTCTATAAAGTATCTTGACACACTGCCTGAGACCTGTGGCTTGCTATCTATTCTATTTTTTAAAAAAGTAAGTGAGATGCTATTTAAAAAGGCACGGAGGCATCACTGTTAAATTATATGCACTGTATGTGCAGATATCTATCCAGTGAGCTCACTCTCACTTACTTGTTCAGCTTTAATTTATTTCTGACTTAGGAGGACAGTGGTAATCACCTTGATATGATAAACTTGAAACTTGGATAGATGCACAGACCTGAACAATCTTCCTTATACAGTCTAAGTGTTACTTCGTATTTTACAGGTCAACAATTTTACTGGGAATCCAGGTATCTTGTTCAAATGAAGAATATGTAATAACTTCAAACATAGTTCCAATGACTTAACATATTGACTGGGATATAGTTTCTCAATAGCTGTCCATTACTCTACTTCACTGAGTACAAATTGCCAGTTCCCACATAAAATCCTTTGTCCTAGTGTTGCAACACCCTAAATGTCCTTGTTCCACATCTTATCTTTTTACCATTAGTATAAATGTGACTTTCTCAGAGAAATCTCTACTGATCACTGCCTCTAGTGTCACATTTTACAACACCCATTTCATTTTCTTTTGCCATTCATAAAGGCTTGATATATTCTTAATTTATTTATCTAATAGAAATGTGTAATTATATCTTGTCATTTGTTTTATTCTCAGTATACAACAGTGTTCAGAGTATAGTACACATATGCATGTCTCCATATTTCACAGAGACAAGGATCTTGCCTACCTTGTTCATGTGGTAGCTTAGACATTTTGCACATGGTTTGTCCTTCATATGTGCAAAATGACTTTCCTTTAAAATTTAATGTCTAATTGTATTGAAGTTTTAAAAATAAAATACTCCATTGTTAGTATTTGCCCAAGACAAATGAAAACTTACATTCATAAACAGACACACTAATATTAATGTTTTTAGAGACCTTGCTAATAATTAAAAAACAATGGGAAAAACATAAAGTTTGGTGAATGGAAAAAGAAACTAGTGCATCCATTAATACTACTCAACAACACACAACACAGCACACACACAATATGAGTAAATCCTAAGTGTATAATTCCAAGAGAAAGAAGCAAGATCAAAAAGACTATATAGTCTATGTTTCTATTTATATGACCTTCAGGAAAATGCAATGCTATGGGAAGACAAAATATAGCCACAGTTTCTAGGCCATGGGGATAGGGGAGGGCTTTCTCTTACCATGCACAGTATGAGTAAATTTGGAGGAGTATCAGACCATTCTATTTCATGATGGTTGTACTGCTTACATGTTGTATGTGTCTGTCAAAATGATCAAAAACTCTATTCCAAATATACTACTTTATATCTCAGTTAAAAATAAATAAATGAGATGTTATATGTTATAGCTAAAAAGAACTACAAAGCTGTTACATAACTGAATTACTGTTTTGTTCTTATATTATTTTGCCTGCTGGTCTAATATGGTCTCAACACAGCAGACAGAGTGACACTACAAAACATTTTTTTTTAACTTCTAAAAAAATTCATAATTATATGAGGATACAAACATTTTGATTACTTGTATCACTTTTGTATACTTTGATTCAAGATTATAATCATGTCTATACATCATATAGTGTACATTGCACTCGATAGATGTGAATTTACACATCCCCCCCAACCTACTTACAAAAATCCTCAACAAAATAATAACAAATGGAATTCAAAAAGATCACTCACCATAATTAAGTGGGTTTCATTACCAGGAATGCAAGGAAGGTTCAACCTACACAAATCAATAAATGTGACATATCACATTAACAGTACCAAGAACAATAACAACAAAAAACAAACCTATGATAATTTTAATAGATGCTGAAAAAGTATTTGATAAAATTCATTATCCCTTCACAATTAAAAGCTGTTCAACAAATGAGGTACAGAAAGAACATACTTCAAAACACTAAAAGCCATCTATAAAAAACCCACAGATAACATCAGTGTATACTGAACAGAGAAAAATTGAAAGCCGCGGCACCTGTGGCTCAGCGGGTAGGGCGCCAGCCCCATATGCTGAGGGTGGCGGGTTCAAACCCAGCCCCAGCCAAACTGCAACAAAAAAAATAGCCGGGCGTTGTGGCAGGCGCCTGTAGTCCCAGCTACTTGGGAGGCTGAGGCAAGAGAATCACCTAAGCCCAGGGATTTGGAGGTTGCTGTGAGCTGTGTGATGCCATGGCACTCTACCGAGGGCGATAAGGTGAGACTCTGTCTCTACAAAAAAAAAAAAAAAAAAATACAAGGATGTGCACTTTCATTGCTTTTATTCAATATACTACTAGAAGTTGTAGCCAAAGCAATTAAGCAAGAGAAAGAAATAGAGTACATCCTAATTGGAAAGGAAGCATTCAAATTATCCTATTCTCTGATTATATAATCTTATATTAGGAAAAATTAAAGACAACCAAAAAAATGTGTTAGGCTGATAAACAAATTCAGTAAAGTTGAAGAATACAAAACCAACATACACAATCAGTAGTATTTCTGTAAACCAACAACAACATAGCTAAAAAAAATTAATAATGTAATTCTATTTACTATAGCTACAGAAAAGCAATAAAATACTCAGATACATTTAACCAAAGAAATAAAAAATTTTGGCAAAGAAATGTAAAACACTGCTGAAAGAAATCAAAGAGGACACAAAAAGTATATCTCCTTCTCATGAATTAGAAGAATTCACAATGTAAATATATTTATACTACCCAAAGTGATCTATACACTGAAAGTCATCCCCATCAAAATACCAAAGGGAAAGGTTTTGGGGGTAAGGTATCAAAAGCACAGTCAGCAAAAACAAACATAGACAAATAGGATTACCCTAAGTTAAAAAGTTCTGCCCAGCAAAGAAAATAATAAACAGAGGGAAAAGACAATCTACAGTATGGGAAACAGTATTTGCAAACTATCTATCTGACAAGACATTAATAACCAGAATACAGAAGGAATACAAACAACTCAATAACATAAAAACAGGTAACCCAATTTAAAAATAAGCAAAAGATCTGATAGATAATGCTCAAAAGAATATATACAAATGACAGGGAGATGAAAAAATGAGAAATAGCACTAATCATCAGAGAAATTCAAATCAAAACTATAATGAAATATTAATTTTTACCAGTTACAACAGGCATTATCAAAAAGAAAATAACAGATTCTGGAGGCCAGAGAAAGAGAAACATTCATACACTGTCAGAGGGAATGTAAGTTAGTACGGTCACTGTGAAGAGAAGTATGAAGGTGCCTTAAAAAAAAAAACAAAAATAGGGGTAGCACCTGCAGCTCAAAGAGTAGGGCACCAGCCCTGTATACTGGAGGTGGTGGGTTCAAACCCGGCCCTGGCCAAAAAAACTGCAAAAAAAAAGAACCAAAATAAAACTACCATGTTACATAGAAATCCCACTGCTAGATATATATACAAAAGAAAGGATATCAATATAATGAAGAGATACCTACACCACATGTTTATTGCAGCACTGTTCACAAAAATGAAGATAAGAATCAGCCCAAGTGCCTATCCATGGATGAATGGATAAAGAAAATGTGGTATTTATATACAATGGAATATTACTTAGCCTTAAAAAATGGCTAAATAATAATAAAATCCTGTCATTTGCAGCAACTTGATTAGCAGTGGATGCCATTATGTTAAGTTGAATAGACCATGCACAGAAAGACCTGTATTACATGTTCTCACTCATACATGGGTGCTAATAAAGTGTATCTCACAGAGGCAGAAAGTTATAAGTAGCTGAGAAGGGTAGGAAAGAGGGAGATGAAATTAGATTGGTTCTTGGGTACAAAAAACACAGTTAAATAGAAGGATTAATTTATTATTTAATAGCACAGTAGAATAG
Organism: Nycticebus coucang; assembly: GCF_027406575.1. Taxonomy (NCBI): domain Eukaryota; kingdom Metazoa; phylum Chordata; class Mammalia; order Primates; family Lorisidae; genus Nycticebus; species Nycticebus coucang. The sequence goes on along the minus strand of NC_069796.1, from coordinate 43,883,626 downwards.
CATAGTTAACAATAATTGATTATATATTTCAAAATACCTAGAAGAGAAATTTTGGAATGTTTCCCCACACAAAAAAATGATTATCTTTTGAAGTGATGGATATCTCAATTACCCTGATTTGATCATTACACATTGCATGCTTGTATCAAAATATCACATGTATCCCATAAATATGTATAACTATTATGTATCATTAAAAAAATACATGTATATATTTTTCAACTTACATATATGTAACAGGAATTTTACATATTTTACATAACCTTGAAAGAAGGCTAACAAATAAAATGAAACATTCAGTGACTCCTGAAGTGCTTAGAAGCACTTTCCTGATCACTGTGTAAAGAGGGAAACCTAAACATAGTGTAGACAATTGCTGAATCAAGGACAAAGAGATAAACATTCCATGAAGCTGGGGCTCTAAAGAGGAAGTAGCTATAAGGGAAATGGGTCCATAATTCTGCATAGGATACCCACTATCTTTTGCAGAATATATAGCCTTATACTTTTCCAAGTATAAGGTCCAATTGAAGTTCTATTATTTGAATATAATCTGCATTCTTATAATTTTAATGAAATGTTTAGCATAATGGCGATTAAATCTTGAGTTTTGTCTCCTTGATCCAAAATAGTAAGTTGAAAAATATAAAGTTTATTCACTTTGTTGATTGTTTTCCCACTAAATTGAGTCTTCTTTTGTTCTGGAAAAACAGATGATTGTCCTTTAGAAATATCTTATTTAGGCAAAGTGGATAGATAAAGTTTTTAGGTATGATACGAACCTTTCTCATTTCAAAGTTCAAGGATGATTGGTGGTCAAAGGCAAGCATTATGTGGACTCCACTACAGGTGTCCTAACATATTTAAATTAAGGAGAGCTATACCTTTGCAACCGAGGAGGAAAAGGATTTGTCAAAGTGTCAAATGATTTACCTCCAGTATAAACTACATTTCCTTGTCCCAAATACTATGATTTATTTAGTAAAAAGAGGGTGTCATCAAAACCCAGACATATATTAGTGGTCTTAGGGAATGTGAATAGCATAATTATTCCTTAACAAGTAAACACATTCAGTGGTTTCTCCATGTGCATTCTTACTATAAATAATTGTTCCCATTAGTGTTATGCAAACAGCATACAGCATACGCAGGCTCAGGTAAGATGCAATTTAAATGCAATGTAAGCACGATTTTTTTTTATTCTCAGTAAAATAAATTGAAGTCAGGCAGGGAACAGGCTCATGACAGAGCCATAGAAATGCAGGTGGCAAACCAATCTGAAAATTACATAGCCAAATTAGGTCAACAAGAAGAATATAATCTATAGGCAAATCAATCTAATTATCATTATTGTCATCAATACTTTATATAAACAATAATGAATAATGACCCAAGATCACCAGTTAATTTGGTTTGGAATAAATCCTAAAATATGGGACTTTCTTGATTATAAAGTATAGAAAAATGCTAATTATGTAAGAATAACCACAGTATGCCCTTAATTTTGACATTGTTTATTTTTTTCAAATGGCATTTAACATCCAGTGTATTGTTTAAAGTTCACAATGGCAATCTAATATGTTTAAGATCTTACGCTCTAAAGTCAGACTGCTTTGAGTTCAAATGCTGACTCTGAAACTTATTCTCTGTGAGCCTTAGTTTTCTAGCCTTAGTCTGTGGACTAATAACAGGACCTACTTCTTAGGAATGTTTAAGACGAAAATCAGTGAAGAACCTATAGGCAGTTAAAATAAGTAGACAAAGATCTTAGAGCTGATTGGTGTTGAAGTAGGAAGTAAACACATTCAAATTCTAGAGTCCTTTTTTCCAACTACGTACGTATCCTGTTGAAACTAATCAACTCTGCCAGGACAGCTAGAAAGCAGCCATAGATCAGACATGAATGAATGGGTGTAACCGTGCCCCCAGGAAGATTTTATTTCCAGAAACAGGTGTTGGGCTAGACTTTTCTCTCAGGCCCTAATTTGTCATATGAATCAGAGAATGATGACTTGAATTCAGCCTTTTGATGAAATACAGTATTCTTTCCAGCCTCTCCTCCCAATCTTTCTCTGACCTATATTATCATTGGAAACAACTGGGGAATTAGCTACTGTGACCTTTTTGATTGTTTCTAGCACTGATGGTCTAAGGGGCTGATCACATACTCCAAGGCTTGTGAAGATGATTTAATGACTTTCAACCAGAAAAATTACAATAATTTTTTAAAAAGTTCTAATCATGGTGCACATGGATCAGATCATGATAAAAATTTTGCCTATAACCCCGCATTCTCTGCTCAAATCAGAATTTTGTATTTATTTGAGGGAGAACTATATGTTTGTTCCTAGAACCCTTCATACTTTTTATTTACTGGCTGCCAGGTGATGCTCATAGGTAGAAAGACCTTATGTCCTTATTTGCCTATGAAAGCACCATTATGTGTACATGTCTGTTATGCTTATCTAATTATTAACAACATTTTTTTCTCTTCTACAAATGTCCTAATGAACATGAAAAAAAATGGGATCATCCTATTAATAGGAGATAGGACCCAAATCCATGGATTTCTACCTCTCTTTGGAAGCTGCAAAATTTCTACCCCCAAATAGAGAAGGCACATATAGATAAATGATTGAATGATTCCCATCTAAGATTCCTTTCACTTTAGTAAAAAAGTAATTGAATACCTAATATGTCTTCTGTACTATGAAAGACACTGAACATAAACTACACTTCCAGTTTTAATTTTAACTTTGGAGAGAGATCATGAACGCTTATATAAACTCATTCTTCAAGTGAAATCTTTAATTCCACAGACTTAGGCTACCTTTTTCATACCTTCCTTCCATCATTATGCATTCCACATGACCCAAAGTCACAAAAGGGCAGAAGCAAGGTATAGCTTTTTGTTAGGTAATTGCCCCAGAGAAAGCCTCTACCCCAGAAAAGCCCCTTCCTGCTTTCTACAGACCAAGATTAGCTGTCTCACTCTTAAAGTTACAGCTACCTGCTGAAAATTTCAAACTTATTGCCTCTGCCTCTATCACCAGCATCTGGCCATGCTTGCTGTATGGCCTCTGCCTCTATCACCAGCATCTGACCATGCTTACTGTGTACTAAATGAGCCCTAAGTAAATACTGTGGAATGAATAGCTCAGTAGTAGTCAAGGGTTTCCTCATCAAGCATTGACTTTTATATTTCCATCTGCACTGAAAAATGAAAGTGAATTATTTTATAGAATTTAAAAGACTTCTATGAATAGTTGAAAATACTTATCTTCATATTCTATACTTACTGTTTAGTGAGAGCTTCAGGCTTAAAGTTAAACTCATAAGTTATATAGCACTTAATCCTTAAAATCACCCTATGAGGTAGGAGCTACATATATATGTATGTATATATATTAGCTTTATTATGGATAAGCTCAAAGAATTTAGGGAATTTATTCAGGGAACATAGTAAGTGGTGGAGACAGAATTATATCCCATTTTTGCTTCTCATGTAGATTGAAAATATTGCTTCAGCTGTTAGACACAGCATAATTGAGATATATAAAAACTCAAAGATAGTTGGACTAAAATGCTTGATTTCATACTTTTGATAACACTACTGCAAATGTCATACGGGCCATGCTTATCCTAAAAATTATGTGTTGTTCGTCTAAAATTCAGATTTTACTATGTATGTTGTATCTTTATTTGCTAAATATAGCAACACTATGTGCTTTTGATTCTGTAAAGAATATGTGTAATAGAAAAACATAAAGAAACTCTAATACAATTCCCATCTCAGCTGTTTTACATCTCATCCCTGGCTTCATGATCATGGGTAAATGTGGACAAAGAACATATTCTCAATGCAATTCTGACAAAATACAGTGAAAGCACCACATATTTTCCATTCAGCTCTCATGGTGCTGATTATATGATCAACCAGAAAGTGTGGATACTCAAGTGTCCCTTGAGCAATCAATATATTGAGCCTTGAACCCCCACTGCTCAAGTTAATGCCTGCGTATAAATTCCTGTGGCTTTCTTTTTGTGGTGCTGAGATGCAGTACAGAGTGCAGTTATAAACGTGAACTATCTATAAACTATAGCAATAACCACAAGCAGGTAGAATAGGGACCAGCCAGAAATCTAGTATAGGCTGTCTATTGTGAAGCCTAAAACTAGTTCCTCACTCAAATTTTCTGCCATCTCTTCCTAGGGAAATTAAAGCAAGTATGTATAAAACTCTTTATATAAAAAATGTTTGATAAGTTTTGGTCTCTAGGCTTCTGATTCCAACTTCCTAAAAATGTCCCAGATTTTCTTTGTAAAACTATCCTTATCCAAGTTTAAACCAGATTTGTTCAAACCAATGATTGTAAAACTTCTGTCACATTCTTACAGTTAAATAATTGGTTTAAGGAAAGATATACGACCCTATGTAAATCAATGAGATAGTAAGAGACATTTATTTTTGGAGAGAAAAGTATCCCCTCTATTTTATGAAAGTGATTGTAAGAAACCTTTCCTCTCTCTTTGGATTTGGTGGCTCAGGTGCCACCAAATTTATGGTTCTATTTTATTTACTACCTTGAGGAGAGACGCTAGAACCTCCAGGGGCCACTTGATGATGAGTCATTTTTGTGATGAGCCACTTTAGCTTTGGGAATAAACCTGATGGTGCAGAAGGCAGAGAAGAGTAATTCACAAAGTAGACATGCTCCAGGAGGCATAATTTGAACTTCTGGATCAAACTTCAGCCAAAGTTTCTAGGTCATTTTCCCCCATGGGTTAATACATTTTCTTCATTAGCTAAACTGGTTTGAGATAATTATATTTTATCACTTGCAAAACAAAGACCTCTGACAGATATATCTGTGTCTATTTATTGGTATTTCCATTTTCACCCACCCCAGGGGGAAAAATATAAGGTGGTTTATCAAAAGGCACAGACTACAAAAATGGAACACAGATTATAACTGTGTAATAAAGAGAGATGTGTGTGGAGAATGGGAAGCACTGAATATGAAATGGAGCCAGGAATGAGGCTCAGATAAAAGTTCTGATGGTGACATTTTCACTCAGGCATGTGTTATCAGCTTCCAACTATGCAGTGCAAAGGAACAGCTTGTTTATTTACCTAATTCAGTGTCCTCAGCTAAATTCCACAAAATTTCTCAGGAGAATCACAATTTTTTAAATATGTAAAAGTGGAAGGTAATGGGAAGGAAAATAATCACTTTACAGTGGAGTAATTAAGGAAAGTTTCCTATAGAAGGTCAAACTTGAGCCTGAGCAATGAGAGATGGGGCAGGGTGTATATGGATGGGGCAGGAAGAGAAGGGACATTTTGGGACAAGGGGACAGCATGAGCAAGTCTATTCCTGAGGCTCAGTTGTGTAGAGAACTGTGAGGAGGTGAGTGTGAGTAAAGTTGAGAAATGTTATGGTAAAATGCAGGATAGATAGCTGCTTTGGAACCTAGTCAAACTGCAGAGCCAAAAGCCCACACAAAACCAACATCACACACACACACACACGTGCACGCACACACACACTCCTACTATTAAGAATAGATGTTATCTAAAGGTTATCAACTAAGATTAAATTTCTTAGGATCTCAACATAAATCCAAGCCAGTAATTTAGGTTTGATGAAAAATGGATAGTCCATGAATAAATATTGATTAAAAATAAAACTGAGAATAAATAAACTCCCCTGCAAAAAATAAACAACATATTGAGCTTATTTCTACTGTTGTGTAAATTAGCCCTTAGGGGTAATTTAGGTAACTTTCACTCCTTAAGCCAACAATTTGAGTATGCAATAATATAATTCTTATTTTCATTCTGTCAAAATTGTACATCAGAAGTTTCAGCATCTTTTAAAAATCTGGTAGGAAGGAGAGTGGGAAAATAATAACAGGAATACATGATTATAGGCAACAAATTTTTATTGTCATCATTCTAACTGAAATGCTCTATTAACTGACTGTCATATACTTAAATTACAATACTTGTAAATCTCTCAGAAATCATGAGTCTTAGTGGATAATGTGTAATACACAACCATTGAATACTCTGGATCTCAACTATATTCTGATACAAGAAGAAAACTAATTCTATAACCTTAAGCGAGTGACTTAATTTCTCTGAGACATTGGTCCCTAATTTTCAAAAGAGGTGCAATAGTAACTATCTATCAGGGTTTTATGAAGATTAAGTGAGAAAATATATAGCAAGTGCCCAGCAGGAGTAACAACCATTTGAGTAATTAGTAAGCAAGTTATGTGAATTATTTTAATTTTCACTGAAACTCTAAAGGGGATTTTTCCCTCTCTAGAGATGAGTAATCTCAGACATAGCGAGGTCTATCAACTTACCTAATATCATAATTTAAAGAAGTAATCCATATATATAATTCTCTATTTAAGAAGCATGCCAAATTAATATATCTTATTTTTCTTCTGTTTCCAAGAAACCAAAAAAGATTTTACATAGAATAACATTGTATTTTCTCAGGAAAATGTACAAGGTAGTTGAGGTTATAGATTATTGTCTCTATTTTAGAATACAGGTATAATAAAGTTATAATAAAATGTAATATATTAACTCAATATCTTATTATAGAAGTAATTACTACCTTTATTTAATTGTTACCTACTTTAGTGGCTCTCAAACTTTAAAAGTTAGAAAAATCATCTCAGGAACATGTTAAAAATACAGATCACTAGACCTAATCCTTAGAGATTAAGAATTGGGAGAAGTCCAGGAATTTCAGTTTTAACAGGCACTGTAAGACATTTTAATAAAAGTTGTTTATAAATTATATTTAATAAAAAACTGATCTGGAATTCAGTAACTTTCTTGATGTCAGGAGTAAGAAAAGGCCTGACTAGAAAGGGGGGAAAAAAGACAAAAGAAATTGGGGGAGTGCTTATATATGATGGTTTGCTTCTATAGCAATGGCCCACATTTTTCTAGAAGAATTCAAGTTCCTCCACTCTCTGTCCATGGTTCTGGGTAGCAGCCCAGCCCACCTCCAGAATAGATCATGTGATTTCAGTCAAAGTCAACCAGAATCAGATTCCTACTACATGCACGATTGTTCCAAACAGGCTGAAGCAGGTCCAATTAGAGTAAATCAGAAGTTGAGAAAAGAGGGTATATTTTCCTGATGCAATGAGAATATTAAGGAGTAGTTGTTGCAGACATCTTGCCAGTTTTGGGAGGCTAAGATGAAGCAAAACTCATAACCTCACTTTGTCGTCCATAACATATTGTACAATTAAAATTTCTCAATATATAATAAACACATATATTTTTTAAAAAGATAACATAGTCGAATTCTAGTACTAACACATTGCTTGAATTCCAAAGCCATCCATATCTGATGCCATGATATACCTCTGGATTCTGAGTCTTGGGAGCTAGTAAAAGTCATTCTGACTTGAGCCAGTTTCATTTGTAACCCCTAGAACTCTTACACTGATGGATTTTATCTCAATTTATGGCCAGGACAGAGAGAAATTCATTAGGTGGTAAGTTTAAGGAGAAGACCTTCTAAAGTTTCCTTAAGGACCGCTATCTCATTTCTTATGCTTACAGTGATTCAGGATTAAGATAGGTATATGTATATATATGTAAAATATATATGGGTATCACTTATTGAACATTTCCCATATAAGATGTTACACTGAGCACTATATTATTTAATTCTCATAAAAATCTTCTGTGGTAAAGACTATTATTATTCTAACTTACAACAAAGATGAAGTCTAGAAAAATTAAGAAACTTGTACAAGATCATCCACTTTGTAAATGTCAGAATCAAGATTTAATCTCTGGCTGTCTGGCTCCAAGCAATGAGAAGTTGACCACTACAGCAAGTCATCTCTACAATTGTTGGTAGTACTGAGCTACCAATCAGGCTTTCTCAAAAAATAAAATGCCTGGAGAGATTCACATTTTCTGAAACTAAACAGAAACTTGACTCCTTTATTGGGGACATGTGGATTTATACCACATCAAATCCATCTGTCAATTATCAATGGCTGACACATCACCATTCATCTCAATTTCATCTTGTTTTTTAGTGGTTTAACATGTTTTATGAGAAACCTGGAGTAATTTTTTGTATCTTCTTGTCTGTAGAGTGACAGGGGTAAAAGGAATTGTAGTAGAGATCACAGAGGTGCCACATCCACGTAATTCAAATGGCATCATCCCTCCTTTGGGTTTCTATCCACTTGTGGATTGATGTTCTTTCTCTTTTCATTCACTCTGTTCATTAGCCTCAGCCTAACATGTATTTGTGTTTGTATCCAAGAGTACATTCAACTAGACCACATATTTGCCAACCAATAGAGCTTATGATTTGGAGTAAGCTGATGTGATACAGAGGGACATGGCTTGCTATGTCCTGCATGAAAAATGCAGCATGTTTGTGATAATACTACTTCTTGCAACAGAATCATTTGATGCTACAATCTGCCAGTATTACATGTAATATGCATTGGAGTTGTTTAAAAAGAGACTATTTTTCTAATCACCTGGGAATTTTTTTTACTAGCCATCATTCTTGAAGTCATCTTCAAATAGGAAAGAATCTTAGATGCCAATGTTAAAATGTTTATATTACAAAAATGATAATGATTATACTCATTTAAATGCCAAGCACTTATGTATGGATTTTATCAGCATTATCCCATTCATTATAGACCAATAGGAAAAATGCTAGTGTTGTTCCCATTAGACAGTTTAGGAAGGAGAGACTGAGAGAGGCTCAAGGACTTGCCAATCCTCATGTAGCTAACAAGTTGTGAAGCTTTGATCACATCTTTGTCTGTCTGTTCTTAATTTTTTTTTTTTTTTTTTTATAGAGACAGAGTCTCACTGTACCGCCCTCGGGTAGAGTGCCGTGGTGTCACATGGCTCACAGCAACCTCTAACTCTTGGGCTTACGCGATTCCGCAGTCTCCCGAGCAGCTGGGACTACAGGCGCCCGCCACAACGCCCGGCTATTTTTTGTTGTTGTTGTTGTTGCAGTTTTGGCGGGGGCTGGGTTTGAACCCGCCACCCTCAGCATATGGGGCCGGCGCCCTACCCACGGAGCCACAGGCGCTGCCCTGTTCTTAAATTTTTAATCATATATTAGGTTATTCATTTCAATAGCTGGGCATTTGGCAAGTGCCTGTAGTCCCAGCTACTTGGGAGGCTGAGGCAAGAGAATCGCTTAAGCCCAAGAGTTTGAGATTGCTGTGAGCTATGATGCCACAGCATTCCACCCAGGGTGAGAGCTTGAGACTCTGTCTCAAAAAAAAAAAAAAAATTATTCACTTTAATGTTTCTCAAAGTTTAACGCATATTAGAGTTACCACAAATTGTTGGGTTCCACCCCAGAGTTTCTGACTCAGTCAACAGAACTGGGATGTGCCCTGATTATTTGCATATGTTACAAATTCCCAAGTGGAACTAATGTTGCCTACCTAAGTATTACACTTTTTATTATTAAATCATAACTGTGTACATTAATGCATTTTTGGGGTACAATGTGCTGATTTTATATACAATTTGGAATGCTTACATCAAACTGGTTCTGATCTAGTCCAATGGCTTCTCTTCAGAAATGTAAAACCAAAACTCAGAAAAGGAAAAGGACCTGCTCAAGATCAGAATGTAACTTGATCCAGAAAAGAAAATTCAAATCTGGGACTTTGTGCACAAATGGTCTCTTAAATGTGATGATGCACCCATCCTCCATCCCTTTTACATTTAAAATACAGAGAAACATTTAGATAAAGTCACAAGTAATAACGACTTTGAACTATTTCCTGATTCAGCAAGTTGACAGTCAATCATTAATTATAGTTGTTAAATAACCATCTTTAATCTTAAATTCTTATAAAATGGTGTTACCAATGCTGACTTTGCAGTCTTGTCTTAGGGACTGAAAATAGTTAGAAAAATTTTCCACCAGAATAGAAGCTCTGTGAACTCAGATACTTTACTTATCTTTATTTCTTGCTGTATTGCTATACCCAGAAACACTGCCTGACACATAGTAGGAATTTATAAAAATACGTTTTAAAAATTAATATAGATACTTGATACATTATAAGAACTCAATAAATGTTGGCTTAATTGCTAACTTAGTATCATCATATCATGATCATCAATTTCCAGAGTTTCATGCTCTATTTTCTACACTATTTTCTCCCTTTTAATATTTTTTTTACACTCTTTTTACCTGACAAGCTCTATCATACTTTCCAGTAATGATGTTTTCATTTTATGGCTTCTGAAAAGTAGGCCAGATGTTAAGCTTGCTTTTTTGTTATTCTTTGAGCAAATTCACTTTGCAGCCATTGATCTCCTGTTTTCAAATGAAGAGCTCTAAATTACCACAAACATTGTGCCTTAGCTGCCTTTTAAATCTTTTCAAGCAGTCAGCTTTGAAGGGAGGATGGCCATTAGTCACTTGGGATGTATTTTAACCCTTTGGATAACAGTGGGACCTCTCCACCTAGGATATTGGAAGTGGATTTTCCATTGCCCCATGTAGATTTCTCTCTTACCTCAACAGTCAGGCAAACAGGAAAGAGGCTTTCCTTAATTTATGTTGTAGCACATTCTTCAAGTCCAAGATAGCTTAGCACTATCCAAGCTACTTGTAAAGGAAACATCCATCCTGAAGTACAGACATCTTTGCCAAGACTACTGGAATCAGGAATCTCTGAGTTCCAGTAATCTGCAGTTCTGAAAATCTTACTGGCTGCACAATTTTCTCCAAGTACCTATTTGAGTGTTGTGGAAGTTTTTCATAGGTCCTTAACATAGTGGGGAAACCAAAGTCAAAGTAGCAGATTTTCATAATCCTAAACTTGCTCCTTCAATAAAGATTGTTCTTTATTCTGAGAGCAGCCACTCTCCCTTGCATTGACTGAGAAAATCATTAACTATCATTAAATTTAAAATGCTGCTCCAACTCAGCTTAGAGCACTCTATGCTTTTCTTTTCTTTCTTTCTTTTTTTTTTTTTTTTGAGAAGGAAGATGATCGTAATCAAAGCCTGTAATTGAAAACATCTGCCCTTCTGGCTTCAATCTGGGGCTCAAATTTGAAATCACTGGTTTCCTTTGTAACAGAGACACTTGACAATCTCAATAGGTATTGCCTGTATCTTTCCATCAGCCATTAGGAGGATATATCTCTGAGGTTCATATCACCCAGGGTTACCAACATAAACTCCAAGTATGACACTTAGCCTATACTTTAGATCAGGTTATCCTGGACACATACTCTAAATATTCTTAAAATATTTATGGTACCTTATATGAAATGCATTAAGGGAGTTAGAAAAATACATCTTAATTTTATTTATATTGATTATGTTCTTCCTAATTATTTCATCTTCAAAATATTATTTTAAAAAACAAAAGCCCTATAGCCATTACAGTAATTACAGCTTCAAAAATTATACATTCATGTGATAAAATAAAAATGTTAATGATGCTCTTTGTGGGAGAACTTTTATATACTTATTTGTACTGGTTTGTGTATCCAAAAGTCTGGACATACCATTCTCTGTAAAAGAAAATACCTGAGAATATGGTAACAATCATTTTATTATCAGTCATCAGTGATGACTGTGTACTATTCAAATGACCTCTTTAGAGAAAGTCCCACTTTCTCTTGGACCACAAGAAAGTACCAAACATCTCTTACATGTCCAGTTTCCATTTTATACAGTTCTAAGAACTCAAAGTGGTTCCATTTGTAACTGAGGTCAAGTATGAAATGATAACAGATAAATATGTACTTTGCAAGAAGGACATTCTAGCTATAGCCTTGAATCACTCCTTAAAATGCAAACTTCCCCCTCTAGCCTCCTGCAGCACCTTATCAGTATCCTGACCAGCATTTATCACTTGCTTTCTTGAGATGTAATTACATACAAGCAGATTTTTGGCATCTTGTGAATTTAACATTTTCAGTTTAAACTCTTCTTAACTGACCCTGAGAGGTACATGACTTGTAAAACTTGTCATACTGTTGTGGTGTGAATTTAAATCACACTTACTTTGAGCCGGTGTTAAAAAAAAAAAAAAATAAGTGATTTAGCTATTACACTAGCCCGGAGAACCATCCAACTTCTCCTCTCAACACAACTCTGTGGTTCTTTGTTAGTGAAATGGTACTCAAGTGGTGGGGTAAGGCTGCTTGTAGAAAATCTTTTGAGTTTTGATAGAAATGAAATTCACAAGAAAAAATAAAAGGAGATTACATTAAGTGTTTACTATGTGCCCAACACTATACAGATAGCTTTATACTCATGATCTCATCGAATCCTCACAATCCTACAAATAAATTCATCTTGCAGAAGAGGAAAATGAAGCAGACATTTTGGCTTAGTGTGATAGACACAGCCAACACATGAAGAAAATGTATGCCTAACTACAAAATACATACTATTTAATTGTTACTGTCCTTTAGTCTACCTGCCTTCTCTCCATCACACCATGTAATTTTTCACGTCTCTGATTTGGCCTTGAGTTGAGCTTTATTTGTATATTGCTTGGAACAGTTAAATCTGAACTTTTGTCCTAACAGTGATTTGTTGAATACAGATGGATAAGCTAATATGAGAACGAATGACATATTTGCTAATTTCATTTACTTTCCTACTCTTTATTTCATCAGCAAAACTAAATGAGAACAGATATCCTTTCACATGCACTGATTTTATGTTCTCCAATAATGCTGAAGAAGTTCTGAATGCTGGATAAAGAACTTCCAGCTGTATTTATGCAACTCCTCCACCCCCTGGGTCAAAGAAAGTAAGAAGATATTTCCTTTGCTGGAGATATTAAACACTATGAATCAATCTCTGGGGTTCATCCCAGTGTCATTTACAGATTTTCAAGAGAACTTTTACCTGAAATCAGAAAGTACCAGGAAGGCATTGCCTACTCTACTGGGAGAGAAAGGAAACAATACCTATTCATTGTTCATGATAAACTGGAAGACTCTAAAATAGCATATAGTTAATTTCTATATCCATATATATTGCCATCAAACTAATTAGAGAGTTGTTTATAATTATAATAATGAAGGCAAAAGAAAGAAGGCAATGAGGTGATATACCCCATTCTGGGGGCTTGTGGGAAAGATTTCCTTAAGAAATGATATTTTAACATTCAAAAGAGGAAACAGAGGGCTAAATTGGAAAATGCATTCAGTATCAGTGGCAGCTGAGTTGCTAAAATAAGAAGCACCCATGGCAGATGGACTTGCCTGAGAGTTTACAGCAGAAACAGTGGGTGAATTTGAGGGATTGGAGTCCTAAAGCCATGCTAACCTGCAAAGCAGGGAGGTTACCATTTAAGAGAGAGAGAGAGAGAGCAGGCATAGTATCCAGTTAGCCAATGAAAAATAAAATGAATCATTTATAAAAAACAATCTCCTCTTCTCTAAATTTCCATAAATATTTGCTAGTAATTACAGGATCACAAAAGAAATCAAACTTACATTGAACCCTTAGAAAGTAGTGAAAAGAACCTACCATGCCATATCTTGTGAGATAGCAAAACTTGTAATTTAGATGGTAATTTACAGTTTTAACTGCCATCATTATTAAAGAAAAAAAGTTTTAAAAATTAGAAACTCAGTCTTCATCTTAGAAATTAGTTAGATAACATGGAAATGTATCAGAATTTATTAATAATGGAAGTTGAAAAAGACAAAACTGAAATCAAAGAATTAGAAATAAAAATAAATAAAAAATTGAAATAGGGATAAGTGCATCCAAGAACTGGTTTTCTTAAACAAGTAAATAAACAAACAGATGATAAATTACATCAAGAAAATGTTACAAGCACTCAGTAGTGTTCTGGAAAAAGGCTTGGGCAGGTTTTTGAGAGCCAATTGTATATATCTCGTCTCACCTCCACAATCCCTAACACCATACCAATAATCTTGAAATTATCAGAAACATTTATACCACAGAAATTGTAAAATTTTATAAATTAGAACCTTTTCCTCCAGAGAGATGATTATTAAATATACACCAGTGCCTGAAACTTTTTGCCAGTAGGTTTGATAACCAGAAAAATCTATGGTTTCTTAACAGAATAAAATTCCCCAAATTAAACTAGGAAAGAAAACTTTAAAAACTTGAGACCAATCATCAAAGAATATTGAAAAGTGTTTAAACTTAACAGTTTAATCAGGACCAGCTGATTTTAAGGTAAGTTCTACTTATTCAATAAAGAACAGCTGACTCTAATGTCACATAACCTATCCTTGAAAATCAAAAATGTATAAAGCTGGATACTAAAGCAGCCTTGCATCCCTTGGATGAAGCCTACTTGCTCATGATGTATAATTCTTTTTAATGCATAGCTACAATTACCTAACATTTTGTTGAGTATTTTTGCATCAATATTCATTAGTGAAACTGGTCAGTAGTCATCCTTTTTAGTTGCGTCCTTTCCTGGTTTGGGAATCAAGGTGATGTTTGCTTCATAGAATGTGTTGGGGGAAGGTTTCTTCCTTCTTAATGTTTTGAAATAGGTTCTCTGGTACAGGTACAAGCTCATCTTTGAAGGTGTGACAGAATGCTGATGTGAAGCCATCTGGTCTGAAGTTTTTGTTTTTGTTGGAAGTTATTTGATTATTTCTGCATTCTCAGTGCTTGATATTTGTTCAAGAAATCTATTTCTTCCTGGTTAAGTTTGGGAAGATGGTGTGATTCCAGGTATTGGTCCATTTCTTCCACATTGTCAAATTTCTGGTCATAAAGTTTTTAGTAGTAGTCAGAAATAATCTCTTGTATCTCTGTAGTATCCATTATTATTTCCTCCTTTTTCTTTTTGATTGAGGTTATTAAAGATTTGACTTTTCTTTTATTTTCAATTTCATTTATTTCTGATTTATTTTGGTTATTTCTTTTCTTCTGCTAGGTTTTGGATTGGATTGCTATTCCTTTTTCAATTCTTTAAGATGATTCATTAGATAGTTGATGTGCTCTCTTTCTGTTTTTTGGATGTAGACATCAAATGTGAAAGATTTCCCTGTTGGGACTACTTTTGTAGTGTACCACAGGTTTTGGTAACTTGTGTCTTAATTGTTATTATGCTCAAGAATGTTAATGATTTCATTTTCTATTTCTTCCTTCTTGACCCAACTGTCATTCAGCATAAGGTTGTTTAATTTTCCTGCCTTTGTGTGGAGATGAAAATTTCTGTTAGATTTGAGTTCCACCTTTATTGCCCTGTGGTCTGAGAAGATACAGGGTATAATTTCAATTCTTTTGATTTTGTTCAGGTATGATTTGTGTCTTAGGATATGATCTATTTTGGGAATGTGCCATGGGCTAATAAGAACTTATATTCTTTAGCTTTGGGATGGGGTGTTCTGCATATGTCTGTTAAGCATAGTTTTATAGGGTGGTATTTAAGTCCCTTGTATTTTTTAGTTTTTGTTTAGAGGACATGTCCTGCTTTGTTAGAAGAGTGTTAAAGTCCCCTGATATTATGGTGTTATAAGATATCATATTGCTCAGACTACTTAAGGTCTATTTCAAAAATCTGGGAGCATTTACTTTGGGTGCATAAATATTTAGAATTGAAACGTCTTCTTGTTGTATTGTTCTCTTGACCAATATAAAGTGTCTATCTTTGTCTTTTTTGACTTTAGTTACTTTAAATCCACTTGTATCTGAAAATAAGATTGTACCCCCCGTTAGTCTGTTTTCCATTTGCCTGAAAAATTGTTTTCCATCCTTTAACTCTAAGTTTTACTTTGTCCTTTGAGGCTCTGCGTATGTTTCCTGTAGACAGAAAATGGATGGCTTGTGCTTTTTTATCCAATCATTCAGCCTGTGCCTCTTTAGTGGGTAACTCAAGCCATCAACATTTATTGAGATAATTGGTAAGTGTGGTCGAATCCTATTCATCCTATTTTGGAAAGTCCATTACTTAGTTTTATACTTTGCGCCATGGGGAAATTAGGTTTTTGTCCTTTAGTTTCTGGGTGTTTACGTTGCCAGTGGTCCTTTGTGATGATCGATATGGAGAATAGGTCTAAGTATTTCCTGCCAAGCTGATCTTGTTGTGGTGAATTTCCTCAACGTTTGCATATCAGTAAAAGCTTTAATTTCTCCATCAGTTTTGAAGTTTGTTCAGCAGAATACATAATTCCAGGCTGAAAATTGTTTTAAGAAGGTTAGAGATAGATGACCATTATCTTATGGCTTGTAAAGTTCCAGCTGAGAAGTCCACTGTCACCTGATTGATATGCCCCTATATGTCAATTGGCACTTTCTTGGCTGTTCGCAGAATTTCCTCTTTAATTTTCATTTTGGACAGGTTAATTAGAATGTATCTTGGAGATGGTCTATTTGTGTTGAGATTACCTTGGGTTCAACAGTGTTGAAAAACACTGTTTTGAAAAACTGTTTGAAAAACAGTGGTTTGAAATCATTAGTGAAACTTGAAATTTTTTTATTTTGATATACTCCAGTAGGGTTTCCATTCCTTTTGGACACTCTTCTTCCCCTTCAGTGATTCTTATAATTTGTATGTGGGAATACTTCATGAAGTCCCATAATTCTCTGACAGAAGGTTGTGCTTTCTCCTCTTCTTTTATGCCTCTTTAACTACATGGGTTAGCTTAAGAGCTTTATCCTCTAGCTTCAAGATTATTTGTTTTGAAACCTTCTATTGCATCTCTAAATTTCTTGCTTGACTCCTTCAATTCCTTAAGCTCTGGCATATCATTTGAATATTTTTTATATCTTTCATCCATTTTTGATTCTGTTTTCCACTTTCTCATCAGTTCTTTTTATTGCCTTTGCCATCCAAATTTTAAGTTTCATTTCTATTAATCCTTTGTAGGTAGAATCCTCTGTGGTAGCTAACTTATGGGCCCTTGTGGGGAGGTTGCTGTATTCTGTTTTTTAATGTTGCCAGAAATTTTCTGTTGGTTCCTCCTCATGTTTGTTTTCCTCTTGTTTACTACTTTCCCCTACTTTTTCTGTCTCACTATCTCCTTTGCTTTGAATTATCTTGTCTCAGATCTTAGGCGTTGAAGTGTATAAGGTCAAAAGTAAGAGAAGGGTAAAGTATGAGAAGGGAGAAAGAAAAAATAGATGAAGAGAAAAAAGGAAGAAAGAAAGTGAGGTAAAAGAAAAGAATTGAAGAGAAGGAGAGAAGAAGGATGAAAAAAGAGGAACAAAAGAATGAAAGAAATGGTGGTAATTAGCAGAATGCTGTTGGCACATTCACAAATCTAGCTATTTGGGAGGCTGGAATGGGTGGGTCCCTCAAAGTCAGGAGCTCCTTACCAGTCTTGGCAAAAGCAAGACCCCATCTCCACCAAATATAGAAGAAAATAAAAATCAGCAGTATGTCACAGTGGGGATCTACCAATACTGTCTTTTCAAAGGCCAAAGCTAAAAGGACACCCTAGACCTTCAGCCCATTACCTCTTTGGGCCAGAGGAATGCATGATCTCCCAGCCTTTCCAATGCCATGACCCTATAGCCCTTAAAGAAAAGAAGAAATAAGTACAAAATAAACATAAAAATCGATAAAAAAATTAGAAATACAATTATATAAGATAAAGAATAGAAAAAAAGGATAGAAAAAAGAAAGAGAAAAAAGGTAAAGAGAAAAGAAATAGAAAAAAATGAGAATTTTATGGGGAAAAGTGGAAAAAAATCTTCTCCAAAAGGGAGAAGAAAAGGGAGAGAAGGAAGAAAGAATAAAAGAGGCTGAAAAACCATAACAAAAATAGACTATCCCCTGCATTGAAGAAAGTAAAAATGGAAAAAAAAAATACAACCAAACCAGAAAAAAGAAAAAGAGAAAAATAACCACAACCAAAGAGAAAAGGACAAAAGAAAAACACTATGTAAAAAATTGATAAAAGGAGCAAAAATGAAATAACTGTGCATGTGTGTATAACTATATATATAGCCTGTACACCAGGTGGCGATGTGGTGTTAGAATACAGAGAATATATTATGCCTTTGCTATATGTACAATAAGGCAGGAAGCCTCTTTCTAGTTGTAGAGAAGATTTGGTCTTGTCTTCCTGACTTATTTTCCCTCTATCAGGGCCTGGTCACTTCATCAGCATTCAGCCCCTGTAAGATTGGGGTCCTAAAGGTCTCACCAGGTTCCTTAGGAAGCACATCACACAGTGTTCCCTACCAACAAATTGACCTTCCTGGGGGAGCAGCTTACCTCAAGAATGGTTGTCCGAGCTCAGCAAGCATACCAGACCCTGCCATGCCGGGGGCCTTGTGGACCATTCCTCTGGCATGGCCTTCCCACAATAGCAGAGCCCTACAGCAGCCAAGCCAATGGGAGATCCACCCCACCAGGCATGCAATTCTGCCACTGGATGCTGTTCAAATCCACTCACTTTAAGCTCTCCAAAGCAGCTCCAGAGAACAATTTGGTCCAAAATCAAAAACCTGCAGGACAGCCCTTTCCTGTCCCCAGACCTTTGTGTGAGGGCTGGCGGGCAGTCCCCTGCCATATCAAACACTTGCCTTCAGTGCTAGTTCTCCTCAGCTCCAGACTTCCTCATGGCTCCTGGAGTCTACTACTGCTTCACTCTGCCCTCAGAGTGATGTCCCTGGGTAAGTTCTCCCAGCCATAGGTGGCTGGATTTCTTGTTCCCCTGTCTCACTGCAAGTGGCTATTAAGGAGCAGTTTCTAATCTGCTATCCTGTTCTGATCCCACACATGTAGAGTTTTTGATTTAAAGTGAGACATGCAACTTTTCTTTTCACTATAACAGGTAAATACCATTGTAGAGTTAATTGGCCTAATTTCAATATTATTTTGTCTCAGGAAATAAAGAGGACCAAAGGAAGATGAGAGGGTAGGGGAAGGGCTGGTCAATGGAATAGTTGAACACACATAACATTGATCTACTAAGTTTGCCATCTTATATGGGCACACTTTATGCCATTCCCAAACAATTAAAATCATAATATCAATAAACACTGATCACAAATCACCATAACAGGGATAACAATGATGAAAAAATTTTAAATATTGTAAGAATTACCAAAATGTGGCACAGAGACAAGAAATGACCACACTGCTATTGGAAGAATGATACCAATAGACTTATTCAACTCCAGGCTGTCAAAGCCTTTAATTTGTAAAAAAAAAAATATATATATATATATATATATTTATATATATGTATGTATATGTATAAAGTATAATAAAATAGAAGTATAATAAACTTAGGTATGCTTGTTTATGCTTATAATTGTAGTTGTAAATTTTAAAACATAAAATAAACATTTGAAGTGTTTGTCCAATGATTTCTAAGATTCTATCATCAGCAATAGAAAGTTGAAAAAAGACCATAAGAAGAATCATAATTTACATGACTGAAAATTTTTCATTTGTGGTGAAATCTATAATCACTTTTCTGGGCAATGATTTAAGAGTGTCTTTAAGTTCAAGTGTATCCAATTCATACATACTGAGGGCTTTGCAGGATTGCAGAGTAGCACAGAACCTTTCAAAAATGACCTCTGGGTCTCGAATTGAAATTAGGACTTCAAGTTCATGCTTATCAATAAAACAGTACACATGTCATGACATTCTCAAACTTATCCACTGTGTTTCTTTGACATGTGGAGAGTTATATTGCCTTAATTTATTAGTGGTGCTTTACATCTGACATATCTCCCCCAGGCATTGGTGATAGTCATCTCTAAAGGAAACTGTAATCAGGATTCCGGGCAGGACAAGATGAGAATTAGCTGTCTGTCTACTTCTTTATCTTCAAATGTCAGCACTTCTGTACTGGAATATTTGATAAGTAGGCATCATTGATTCCTTATACAGGCAATAGTTGAGAACTAGAGCTCAGAAAAAGTCTAATTGAATCATATTGTAAGACAATATAAGTGAGATGTGCTTATGGCAGGTTAAAAAAGTAACATATATAATATTGTGTAACAGCGACAATGACAAGCTTACTTCTAGATAAGACTTTTTATCAGTCTAAAACTAGTTACAGCATATAAGACATGAAACCAAGGAAAACTAGACAGTAAGTGTTGCAAATCACTGGAGCTGAGCTAGAATTGACTTACTATCAATAGCACAATTGTCATTCCTCTAAAATAAATGTAGCATTGAGCACTCCTACTTATATTTCTGCTCAAAGTTATATAAAGTTAACAGCTATATAATTTGGTAATAATATTACCAAAATAAATACAGGATATTCCTTTGAGAATTATTTTATTGATCTTTTAAGCTTTTTATATTTTTACTTTTTACAAAAATTTCAATAAATACGAGGGTACAAATGATTAGGGTACATTGTTTGCATTTGTTAAGTAAAGTTCAGGTTGTAGTTGAGCCTTTTATATAGCAGGGTGTGCTGTATACCCTTCCATTGTGCCCATTAGTTAAAGCTTTCCAATATTTTATTGATTTTCAAAGACTCTGGGTTCCCTTATATCTCTAAGTAATAAATTATGTTTACTTAATTTCCTGTCTTAACTCAAACCCTATTGTTTCTGTGAAGCTTTCTTTTGTTTGCCCAGATATAGGGATATCATTCTTATATTCTCAACCATCCTATAAATACAGTAGCTACATTATAGTAACTACCCAATTGCATTGTAATATTTTTCTTTACATATTTGTCTTTCCTCTAACCTTCAGGCATTTGAGGACAAAGTACTTCCTTTCTGGTATCTTAAACACTGGAGAGAGTGACAGACATGATGTAGATAATGATTTAAAAAAAAGATAAATAAGTAAAACACAATTTATTAAGTAATAACTGCTCTAATTAAAGAAAACAATGCTACAATGTTTTCTAATAAGAATCATCAATATCTAGACAGAAATTTAGGTACATGGCTCTGAATAATAAATAAGAGATCAAATCACTGTTATTATGAATGGACTTGTGTAACATAATATCAAGTGCAAGCTGATTAGGTAAATTACATGGTTTAGAAATTAGTTACTTACCTCAAAGAGTAGAAAACACCATCAGAATTCTTATAAAATCTATATTATATAAAATTATTCCTTATATGAATTGATGCTACTTCTTTATTTGGTCTGCCTCAAGACTATGGATTTTTGTTTTCCATTTAAATAAGTTTTTCTTAAATTTTAGAATACTATAGGGTACACACATTATGGTTACATAATTTGCTTTTGTACATTTTAAGTCAAAGTTATAAGTGTGTCATTCACGCAGAACGTTTGTATTGTAACACTGGGTGTGAATTAACTGAGCCCTTCTTCCCCCTGCCACTTTCTTAATTCTTGTTGAGTTTTACTTCCATATGTGCACATAGTGTTGATTGACTAGTTCCAATTTAGTATTGAATACATGTGGCAATTGTTTTTTCATTCTTGAGGTATTTCACTTAGAAAATTAGTCCCTAGTTATATACAGATTGTTACAAAACATACTAGATCACAATCTTTTATGTCTAAATAGTACTCCATGGTATACATAAACCACATTTTATTAATCTACTCACACATGGGAGTACTTGGGTTGTTTCCACATCTCTGTAATTATGAATTATGCTGCTATAAACATACAACTGCAAGTGTCTTCTTTTTCTTTTTTTACAAAATGTTTTTTTCTACCTTTGGGTTAAAAACTAGTAGTGGGATTTCTGAGTCAAATGCCAGGTCTACTTTTAGCTCTTTGAGGTCTCTCCATGCTACTTTCCATAGAGTTTGTACTAATTTGCATTCCTGCCAACAGTGTATAACAGTCGGTCCTTTCTCTCTGCATCTTTATCATCACTTAGTGTTTTGGGACTTTTTGATAAGAGCCATTCTCACTGGAGTTAGATGATGTCTCATTTTGTGTTTGATTGTATTTCCCTGATGAATAGTGATGATGACCATTTTTTATGTGTTTGTTAGCCAGTATACTATCTTCGCCTAAAAAGTTTCTGTCCATATCTTTTGCCCAATTTTTAATGGGGTTGTTTGATTATTTCTTGCTGGTTTGCTTTAGTTCTTTGTATATTCTGATTATAAGTTCTTTATTGGATGTACCACATGCAGATATGTTCTCCTATTTTATAGGTTGCCTATTTACTTTTTGATTATATCTTTGGTTGTGCATAAACTTTTTCATTTTATCAGTCCCCATTGTCTATTTCTATTGTTGTTATGATTTATTTTTTCTTCATAAATTTTTTCCTGAGGGGGACCTATATGATTTTTTCCCCTCAATATTTTCTTCTAGGATTCTTGAAGTTTTGTGCCTTCAGTTAAAGTCTTTTATCCATTGTGAGTTAATTTTTGTGAGTGGTGAGAGGTGTAGGTCCTGTTTCAGTCTTTTATATATGGCCATTCAGTTTTCACAGAACCATTTATTGAACAGGAATTCTTTTCCACAGTGTATGTCTATATCTGATTGGTCAAAAATCAGATGGGGATATGAGGATGGTTTTATTTCTGGGTTCTCTGTTCTGATATAGGCATCTATTTTTGTGCCAGTACCATGCTGTTTGGGTTACTATAATATTCTTGGAGTGTAGTTTGAAGTAGAGTAAAATGATGACTCCTGCTTTGTTCTTATCATGTAAGAGTGCATTGGCTATTTGGGGTCTATTCTGGGTCCATACAAAGCATGGAATTATTTTCTCTAGACCTGAAGAAAGTGATGTTGGTATTTAAAGGAAGATTGCATTGAATTTGTAAATCACTTTGGGAAATATAACCATTTTAACAATGTTGATTCTACAGATACATAAGTATAATCAGATTTTTTCCCATCTGTTTATATCCTCTGTGATTTCTTTCCTCACTATTTCATGGTTATCCCTATAATGGTATTTTACCTCCTTACTCAAGTATATTCCAAGGTATTTTATTTTCTTTGATGCTACTGTGAAAGACATTGTGTCTTTGATTAATTCTCAGCTTGACTGTTGTTGGCCTGTATGAAAGCTACTGATTTAGGTACAGGAATTTTGTAACCTGAGACATGGCTGAAATTATTTATCAATTCCAGAAGCCTCTTGGCATAATCTTTAGGGTTTTCTAGATATAAAGTTATATTGTCAGCAAAGAATGGTAATTTGATCTTTTCTGTCTTTGTTTGGATATCCTTAATTTCTTTCTCTCAGGCTGACTTCCAACACTATGTTGAAGTGATGAGAATGGGTAATCTTGCCTAGATTCGATTCTAAGTGGTAAAGCTTTCAGTTTTTTCTCATTCAATATGATGTTGGCTGTGGGTTTTTCATGTGTAGACTTTATAATTTTTAGATAGGTACAAAATGCTTTGATAAGCATTCTTATTATAAAGGATGCTGAATTTTGTCAAATGCTTTTTCTGTGTCAATGAAAGGACATATTATCTTTGTTTTTGCCTTTATTTATTTGGTTAATTACATTCATAAATTCACATATGTTGAACCATCCTTGCATCTCTGGGATAAGGATGAAGCCCACTTGGTCATGATGAACTATTTTTTTGATATGCAGCTGAATTTGGTTTGCTAAGATTAGAGTGAAAATTTTTGCATCTGTATTCATAAAGGATATTGGTCTGTAGTTGTCTTTTTTAGTTGTGTCCTTTCCTGACTTTGGTATTAAGTTGATATTTGTACTGGTTTTGTAGAATGCAATGGGGAGGATTCTGTCCTTCTAAATGCAAAATAACAAATTGTGGTAAATGCACACCATGAAATATTATTCAGCCATAAAAAAAGATGGTGACTTCACATCTTTTGTGATATCCTAGATAGAGTGGAAACACATTCTTCTTAGTAAAGTATCACAAGAATGGAAAAGCAATTATCCAATGTACTCAAAATGAATATGAAGCCAGTAGATGATCTGATTTATGCATGCCCACATAGGAGAAAAACTCATTTCAATTCAAGTTGGAAGGAAGGGGGGGAAGGAGTTGGGGTGTTCTCACCAAATAGGCATGGGGTAGGGGTGTTTGGCACACCTTTTGTGTGTGGGACATAACCACAAGAGGGACTCTACCTAAGAAAATCAGATATTTGACCTGGTTATTTGTACCCTCACATTAACCTAAAATAAATTTACTTTTCAAAAAATATATATTATGCAATAATTTCTGCAAGATAAGTACAATTTCTTCTTCATAGGTTTGGTAACATTTAATGTGAAATCATCTTGTGTGGAATTTTTTTTTGTAAGAGTTTTTATTGCTGTTTCAATTTCAGTACTTGATTTTGATCTGTTCAGTAGTTCCATTTATTCATGATTGAGCCTAGGGAGGTTGTTTGTTTCTAATAATTTGTGTATTTCCTCCCTGTTTTCAAGTTTATTATCATAGAAATTTTTATGATATTTCAAGATGAAATTTTTTATTCTCATGATATTAGTTGTGATTTCTCCTTTTTCATTTTTAATTGAGCTTAGAGTTCTCTATTTTCTATTTCTGGTTAATCTGGCAGGAGACTTATTAATTTTCAAAGAACTAACTTTTTGCTTCATCAATCTTCTGTATAGCCTGTTCTTCTAGATTTCATTTAGTTCTGCTTTAACTATGGTTATTTCTTTTCTTTTTCTGGGTTTGAGATTGGTTTGCTCTTCTTTTTCTAGTTTCTTAAGATTATTCATTAGATTGTTGATTTGTAATCTTTCTGACTTTTAGATGTGGGCATTTAGGGCTGAGTTTTCTTTTCAGGACTTCTTTTGCTATATTACACAGATTTTTTGTAACTTATGTCCCCATTATCACTTAATTCAAAGAAACTTTTGATTTCTATCTTTATCTCATCATTGACTCAACTATCTTTCAACAATAGGTTTTTTAGTTTCCATGACTTGGTATAGAGATGAGTGTTTCTGTTGAAATTCATTTCTAATTTTACTCCAATGGGGCAGTATCTGTGGCTCAGTGAATAGGGCACTGGCCCCATATACCAAGGGCAGTGGGTTTGAACCTGGTCCTGGTCAAACTGCAACCAAAAAACAGCTGAGTGTTCTGGTAGGCACTTGTAGTACCAGCTATTTGGGAGACTGAGGTAAGAGAATCACCTAAGCCTAAGAGCTGGAGGTTGCTGTGAGCTGTGACACCACAGCACTCTACTGAGGGTGACAAAGTGAGACTCTGTCTCTAAAAAAAAAAAAAAAATTCAAAAATAGTTTTAGTCCACTTGATCTGAGGAGATACATGGCATAATTTCCATTTTTAAAAATTTGTTGAGACATATTTTGTTGCCTAGAATGTGTTCCATGTGTTCCATGAGCTAATGAGAATAATGTATATTCAGTAGTTTTTGTTCTGTAAATATCTGTTAGCCCCATTTGTTCTGGAGTTCTGTTTAAGTTCATTGTTCCATTGTATATTTTCTGTACAGAGGATATATCTAGTTCTGTCAGTGGGGTGTTGAAGTCCTCAGCAATTATGGTGCTGCTATTATTTTATTTAGATCAAATAGAATTTGCTTTATTAATCTAGACACTCCTGTCTTAGGTGCATAAATATTTAAGACTGTTAAGTATTGTTGTGGAATTATTACCTTTACCACTGTATAGTGACTTTGTTTTTCTTTACTTTTTTTGATTTGATGTCTATGTTATGTGATATGAGAATGACTACACCAGCTTTCTTTTGGTTCCATTTGCATGGAATATTGTTTTCTATCCTTTCACCTTTAGTTTAAATGAGTCCTTGTGGGTTAGATGTGTTTCTTAGAGACAGCAGTTACTTGGCTTATTTTTCGTATCTATGTATCCAGCCTAGGTCTCTTCAGTAGGGAGTTCAAGCCATTTACAATTATTGACAGTATTGATATGTGTGGTGAATTTCTGTTTATCCTGTTGGGTAGACCTTATTATTTTGTTTTACCTCTTGAGCCATTGTGGTATCTGGGCTATGAACTTTAACTTTTGAATTGTTTTACACTGATGAGTGCTAATCACTGTATAATTCAGGTCTGAGTATTTCCTGCAGGGCAGGTTTGGTCTTTGCAAATTCCCTCAGCTATTGCTTATCTGAGAAAGTCTTTATTTCTCCTTCACATAAGAAACTCAGTTTTTCAAGATACAGAATTGTACATTGACCATTATTCTGTTGTAGAAGGTGTAAGGATGGGTCCCCATTCCCTTCTGGCTTCTAAGGTTTCATTTGAGAAGTCTGCAGTAAGTCTATTCAGTTGTCCTTTGTAAGGTATCTGCTGTTTTTGCTTTACTGGTCACATGAGTGCCTCGCCTGACCTAAAGATTATGTGTAATGGTGATTGCCTGTTTATGATGACTCTCCCCAAAGTCCTATAGGTTTCTTGTGTTTGGATAACTAGATTTCTAGCAAGGCTAGGTAAATTTTCCTCAATAATTCTTTCAAATAAATTATCCAACCCTTGTGTATTTTTTTCTTCACCCTCAAGGATGCTTATGATTCTTATGTTTGGCCTCTTCATATAGTCCAACATTTCTAGTGGGCTTTGCACCTTTTATTTCTCTGTTTTTTCTCTTTGAACGACTGGGTTAACACAAAGGTATTATCTTCAAAATTGAGATTCTTCTGCCTTTTGAATCCTATTCTTAAAGCTGTCCACTGTACTTCGTAACTCATTAAATGGATTTTTCATTTCGAGAAGTTCTGTTTGGTTTTTCTTCAATGCTTCTATTTCTTTAAGTAATTTTCACTATTTCCCTTGTCCTTGTGGCTTCTTTGTTTTGGTTTTCTATTTTCTTTCATATTTCCATCAGTTTCCTTACAACTCATGTTCAAATTCTTTATCTGGCATTTCAATCTTTTCATTTAGGTTGGAATCCATTGTTAAGAAGTTATATTTTTCTTTATGGGGTGTCCTTTTACTTTGATTATTCTCTCTTTTCTCTCAAGATTTTTGTTGTTGTTATTGTTGGTTCCTTCTCATCTGGCCTCTCAATTGAGAGCTAAAGGTGTTATGGTTGGCTTAGGGGCTTGTTGCTGAGACCCTGATTATCAGTCCCTAACTCTGTCAGACAGAAAAGTGCCAGCCCTGAGTTGCTTTGGGGTTGTTCTAACAGATTTACTATACCTCTGGGATTATTTCTGGCTTGCTATCTTCACCTCCTCATAACAGCATGTTGTGAGGTAGGCCCCCAGCTTACTGTCTGTGATGAAGGATATTACTTGTTAAGGTGAATCAGCCACACCTTGTTTTCTTGAGTTGGAAGACACTTTAAAAGCCTATATCATTGTTCTCCCTGTCTTTGGTTAATGATTATGTGAATGAGACCACTGTTGAGATGTTTTTTTGTGTCCGTGGTAGACTTTGGTCCCCCAGGTGGAGTACTTGAGTGCCCCAAGCTTTAGGGGGTACCCTGTAACTCCAAGGGGTTTCTTGATCTCCATCACCACTAAGGAAAGGGTAGAAGCAGGGAAGTTTGTATTTATGTTTTGTAAGCCTAAAGGGCTTTGAAAAGCTTCAGGAGGGTGCAAATGTTGCTTTTCTGGCCACTAGGGGGAGATTCTGGTAGGAGCAGCAGCACAAGTTTATCAGATCAGCAGAGCTGTTTGCAAGGCAGAGGGGCTAAATGATTGCATGCAAAGGTACCAGGCTGAGTTCTTCCCACTCTTAATCAATAGCAGAGTTTTTTTTGGGGGGGGGAGGGGGAGTGCTCTTCCAAATGGCTACTCCCTGGACCCCTGACACATCTTGTAAGATTAAGTCAATAAATGTTATAAAGGGCATGCAAATTGACCTATTAGTTGGTGACATTTGCCAGAAGGAACAAACAATAGCATTGTTTTGGGGTCCTGTGACTAGCTCTAGTCACTCAGAGTAAGCACTTGAAAGCCTCAGGTGGTGGCTAGGGCCCTGGGCCTTTCAGATTAGTCCTTAAGCAGCAAAGGCAGATGGGGGAGTGTGGCTGGGCAGTACTTGGTTGGTACTTGCCCTCAGGGTCTACACAAGCTGGCCAGTTAGGTGTTTTGGCTAGGTTCAAAAGTGTGACTCCAGCTTCTGGGCGTAGCTTTGCTGGGGGAGACTGAAGTGACCCCACCCAACCAGAAAATCTATTTGTGGAGGCAAATCTGTGTGAGATTCATAAACTGGTAGCCTGCTGTGAGCCCGTCCTTCACCTCCATTCCATAAGGTCCCCCTGACATGTGTTGGCGGGCTGGAGCCCAGGCCAATCAAGCTCTCCTATGACTGTTGAGGGATAATTCCCTGTGCAGGATCCTAGCCTAAGCTGAGGGTGTAGCCCTTCTGGATGGGGGTACCAGTGAACTTGTCATAGCCAAGACCCACACTACATTTTCACCTCTGATCTGCCTATGGTGGCTCCCTCACTTCCCTAGACCAAGAAGGTCAATCCCTAACCAAATCAGAGAGAAGCATACTTGTCCTAAGTCACCCATAGGATGCCTGAGAAGGATCAAAGTCCCTGTGCCTCAGGGTGTGCCCAGCTCTGATGGAGCCATTGGACATGTAGAACCAGGGTGAGCCAGCAAATATGGAGCTCACAGTCTGAGCACCTCTTGGTCTACTGCAGAACCTTATAAGGGAAGTTCTGAATCCTATACTCCATGGTAATCTTGGTATAGTGGCTCAGTTGTCTATTGGTGGCAATGGAAAGGGGCTGAAGAAAGTCTGTGTGAAAGAATGGTATCAGTCTGAGCAAGAAGATGTCTGCCCAGAATTTCCAGGCTCTGGAGTCATGCAAATCACCCAAGATCCATTGCACCCCAGTAGATCCTGCAATGTGGGATGGAGTTAGGAAATATCTGTGTGAAAGCTGAGAAGTTGAAGCCCCCTGGGGAGATCAAAGGTACCCTGTGACTGGAGATGCAATATGTTATCTGCTAATCCAGCTGAGTCTATAGGAGTAGCAAGTGCCCCAGGAGAGCTGGGAGCCTGGTGTCTTGTTCACAAGCAGTTCCCAGCTCACTAGTGGCAGTAGCCTCTGGGCCATGTGGGCAGAAAGTCTCTTCAGCAGCTCAGGAGCCCTCCAGTTGTCAGACATGTGGGGTGGGAGGACTCCACCTTCCCTTCTTGCTGGACTGGAAGCCTCTCTGGGGTTGTCCTATGCTGATATATTTCTCCTTATTCTGGTCTGCAACTTCTTGTGGCATCTCTTGAAGGTTATGATACTTTTCTCTCAGGATTACATCTGTTCTATGATTTTCTTTTTCTTTTTTTCATCTAAACTTTTTCCTTCTTTCTTAGGTGATCTGGCAGCTAGTGTCTCTGGTCAGCAATCTTGTTTCCTCCCCTCAATAAAATTATTTTTGATACTAATTTTGTATTACCTTGTGAAGCCTTTTGATGTCAAAGCAATTGATTCTAAGTGAGCAATGTGAATGATTAAAATTCCTTTCGGTAAATTTTTGGGTAAATGTATTTTCTTTTTCAAGTCATAACTGCAATATGTTTCCATTTTAGAAAAAATATAAGCAAGAATAAATATATAGAGGTGATGTAAAAAGAAACTAAAGCCATATGATCTGAGGTTTCCAAAATATTCTAAGTATTCCAAAATAAATATGTGCTTGAAATATTCAAAAGTCTTCCAGAATATTCCACAGAAATTAAACGGGGCTAAAGGAAGATTAAAGAAGTAATAGAAATATCTGTAAGTTGAACAACGATAATACTGAAAGGTTAAATAGAATTTACTGATAGGCATTTTTGATATAAGGCATAAATCAAATGGATTTTTAAAAAAATATATTGTTTAATTCAATTAAATAGATATTTGGTCTAATTTAATAGCAGGTACCTTTTTAATCATGGGGATACTGTGATCAATAAACTATAGACTCTGCCTTTAAGTGGCTCAAATTCTAGGAAGAAGCAGAACATTGATGTGAATAGGGCCCATATTACAGAGCTTTGTGGACATGGAGTTGAATATTGTTGCATCAAATTATTACCTGTGTAACCTGGGCTAGTTGATTGCTCTAGGTCTTAGTTTATTCTCCCGTAGAAAGCAGCTAATAATGGTAAATCATAAAGGCTTCTATGGAGATAAGGATAAGAAAATTCCTGTAAAGTGTGTGGAAGTGCCTGGCTAGAAGTTGATACACAAATATCCTTTAGCTGAGAGAGTTAAATAAGCCTTTTCCTAATTGACACTTGTGTGGCTCCTAAATCTGAAGGAAATAATAAGACTCCAAAGTAATCTAAGAAGTTAGACAGCATATCTCCAAATTTGAAGATAATTTTTAAAGATTGTAGCTCATTTCTAAAGAAGAAAGAATTAAGTCTGGTAAGAGGTGGATACAAATAAATGGTTTTCCGCTCAATTTTTGAAAAACCATCATTTTCATCAGAATTGTCAACCAAAAATGGAGTGAACTGCTCCATCCATTAATATATTCTCAGCAATCAGATTTACCAAACAAGATTGAAGAACAATTTGAGATTATAGAGATATGAAGATAAGTAATAATTTAGAAATTATTAATAATAAGCACTTGATCTAAGCAGATGCTATGAAAAGCCTTCATCATAGTATCTATGGCCTGACTCTCCATTTATTTTATCACAGAGTGAAGGCCATAATCAAATTTTGGCTATCACTTTACCAGTCAATCTGTGTTCTGGTTGATTAAGAGCTAATTTTAGAGCAACTTACTAACCGTGCTATGAAACTATTGATTTCCCAATTATTGGCCATCATTTTGCTTTTCTGGTCCTCCAAAATGGAATTAACAAAATCAAAATAATCACAAATCATTGATGGAAGTGTTGTGTGATATTATGCTATACTGAGTTTGCTCTCTATTTGGATTTGTTCTTGAAGCTCTTGAAACAACATTCTTTTCCCTATTACTGAGGATGCTCATTGGCACATAGTATTTTGTACCTTTACTAGAATAAAGCAACAGGTTGAAAAGTTCACCATTGATTATTTCTAAACATAGTCACTGAGAGTTATGATTTGGTATTGCAGACAATGGAGTTTAGAATGAGACAGACCAAGCCCCGAGTAGCAGATTTTTTCCAGTATGGCCTTGGGGAATGGTAATTTCTCTATGACTCTGCTTTCTTTATCAATACATTGATAATTAATGCTAAATAATTAATAATTAATTTCTAACTTTAATAAAATAATAGTAAGAGGTTTAAATATTACAGCAAGTTCAAGGAGGAGATAGAGGACAGGAAATCCTCTTGGTTCTTCCTAAATCCCATCAATGTAGCACTTGCTCTTGGAACGGGAATTAGCTTCTACAACAAGAAAACGCCAATATGCTATGTTCTCTGCTTCTCATAGTTATAGGAAACAAAAGACAAACATTTTTGTTAACCTCTCCCTGCAGCTTTTCTAAGTTCCAGTTCTTTCTCCACTCCTAATGAATATTCTCCTTAGGAATAGCCACAGTTGTGCCTCCACCTCTGTTTCTGTTCCATCTCTGTTTCTGAAGCATGTGGGCACCCTGAGTACCACACATTCCTGGCTGAGATACCCTTCAATATCTCTTTCCAGGGACTGTAACTTTCTCCAAGGTCTGTTCAATGTTCCAGTAAATTCATTAACACCCACAGCTAAACCTAATCCTGCCAAGTTCCTGAAAGAATTCAGAGCTGCATGAGTTTAGCACTAATCTTTACACATCAACATAATAGATGCAACCAAATACAGAATGCACAATTTTACAGTACATTCCATCTGTTGCTTTTTCTTCAGTTGCTGTGTTGTCTTCCATTTCCAAAAGGCTGCTCTGACCTGTGGTTTTAGTTCCTGTAGGTATTTCCTTTTTTGCCAGATATTTCAGCTGGCTAAATTGGCTACAAAGTGATTCTGTCATAGAAAAACTTTCTTATCAGTTATGTGATAGATACAATGATAACTTTCCATAGAAATTAAAAAAAAATCCCCTCTAAAAAGATGTTAAATTTTATAGTTTGTATATTGAAAAGCACTAATTAATTTGTATTATTCCCACCACACTATGCTTGTCAGAAGCATTTATAGATATTTTAGGAAGTTCCTTAATTCTAGCAGCTACTATATGCCACTTTTTCATTCTTCCTTCCTTCATTTACAAATTGTCAAACTTCACATCTCCTTCTTCTTTACCCTTGATATAAACTAAAATTTGCAGATCATTTATTTATAAGGCCATAGCTAGGAATTCTATTTTGGTCTCAGATAAACTTAATTTGAATTTCAGTTCCTCCATTTACCTCATGATCTTCTACAATGGCTTAGTCTTATGTCAATTTTTGAACATGTGAAAAATAGCACTATAATAATAATACCTTACATGAAAGGTTATGAGTATTGAACTCTACTAGCAAATTTGCGTATACAAAACTTTGCACAATGCTTTTAGCATAGTGTATATTCTGCACTTAAAAAAAAAAAAGACTAGAATCCTTACCCTAATGGGGTTGGAGATAGCACTTCAGAAATCAGCACTTTAAAAAAATTTGGAGTTACTTTATTAATCACTACCATGCACCATCTCCTATTTATAGACTTCAAATATATTATTCTAATTTTCAAAATTCAAAAATTTAGGCACTCCATATTTTTTAACAATTGAGGCAACTGAGGCTCAGTGAACTTTGGTAACTTACCAAGATCACTCATTTGATAGGAATAGAGGGGGCATTTGACTCAGGTTGTATTAGGAGTTTGGGTTCCTAACAACCTAAATGTCCACCAACTCAGGAATGGATTAACAAGCTGTGGTATATGAATACCATGGAATGCTATTCAGCCATTGAAAAAGATGGAGACTTTACATCTTTTGTACTAACCTGGGTGGAGTTGGAACACATTCTTCTTAGTAAAGCATCACAAGAATGGAGAAGCAAGAATCCAATGTACTCAATTCTAATATGAAGCCAATAGACAATCTAATACATATCCACATAACTGAAAAATTCAAATCAATTCAGGGTGGGGGAACAAGGGAGCAGGGAGAAGGAAAGAGGGAGGGTGATGGGGTAGGGTATGGCACACCTCTTGAGGGCAGGACACAACCAGAAGAGGGACTTTTCCTAACAAATGGAAATAATGTAACCTAATTCTTTGTGCTATTAATTAACCTGCAACAATAAAAAGAAAAGAATTTGGGTTCTTACTCATTACTCTACAACACTTTTTTTAGTTTGAAAATTTTAGACAAATAAGTATAACTAGTGGATCATGAATGTGTTTTGGTTGTTCTAATAAGGATTTTTACAAATGATCTCATGTTAGTCAGGCAGGACAAACTCAAAACCTCTGACATTTTTGTTTTGGGTTATACTGTTACTTGAAGAAAGATGTTTAAAACTCATTATCATTGCCTCTACCAGTGAGACTTAATTGTTTAGTTCCTACTATTCCCTGTTAATAGCTTTACCCTATCATCTGCTGGCCCCCATGATCATGAAAGTTTTCCAAGTCATTTAAGGATATATAAGGTATGCAGCATGTATTAGTATTTTTTGTTTATCAGAACAAGAATTATAACCTTATGTATTTCATCAAATGTAAAATTGAATTAATTTTAAACCAGGCACATTACCAGCACCATCTATCTTTAAATGATAGGAAAAAATCATTAATATTGTTTTATTTGTTGAATAAATATTCACACATTGCACTATGCAGTTTCTAATGATAACTTTGATTCTGTTTCAGATAGAAATATCTAAAATGCATTGCCCCATGGACAATGTAATCTCCCTATTCTAGTTCCTTACTTAGATGATGGACAGCTCAGGCATTGCTATCTTAAGGATGGGCTTCTTGAGTTGTCTGATTTCAGTAAAATTCACACAAGGCTCCAGGAAAATGTTTTGTCATTTCTCAGTCTGTGGTCCCTCTCCAGCAGTAACACAAGAAGTACTATGAATAAGATGATGTGAATATGTAAATACATGATGTCCACCTGCACTGGCTTGACTATAAGCTCTCAGAAGAAGGAAGAAAGTAAGGAGGAGACAAGATGGCTGACTGAAGCCAGCTTTTCATAGAGGCTCCCATCTAGAATGAGAGTTAAAGGACAGAAATTTAGCAAGTAACCTGGCAGATTAGAGCTGCATCAAGAGAGAAGGTGGAAGAACGCACATCAACCCTGCTGAGGCCAGCTGCGAACCCAAGGATACAAAAAATAGGTACAAAATCCATCACCAAGTGGATGGGAGTCCCTTCCCCCATGAGAATGGCTCAGAGTACCCCATAAACAAACGAGCAGAGTTCAAAAGTCCTCCCATTATACTCCATGGGAGAGACTCTCTAAAAACTGTACCTA
Source organism: Nycticebus coucang (assembly GCF_027406575.1). NCBI lineage: Eukaryota > Metazoa > Chordata > Mammalia > Primates > Lorisidae > Nycticebus > Nycticebus coucang. The sequence continues at coordinate 43,849,423 of NC_069796.1, read as the reverse complement.
CTTCCCCTACTAGGGTGCGTAGCATTCTCCTGCCAGGCATAAAAATGTGTAAAACTATATATATTCTCTACCTGTAATTCTGAGTTCCCAGCACTCTCCTCCACTCTCACTCTGAGGTCTGTAGGCTTGTCCCCCAAGAATCCAGATACTTGGGTGATTTCTTGAGCAGCATGGACAGGGCCTGGACTGCAGCTGGTCAGTGCTGGTTCTGCAGCACGGGAGTGAGGAGAGGATGGTTGGCTGAGAGGGAACCACACCGGAGTGGCGGTGCCCCGAGATGCAGAGCAGCAGCCATTTTTGGCAACAATAGGGCTCACCCTTGGATATTCTGGAGTCACACTCCCTGTCTCTCTGGGCAACCAGAGGAGGACAACCACTGGCTGAAGATCTGGGACAGAAACGCAGGCCCCATGAGTAAAGTGTTTGCCTGAGGCAGTACCAGCCTAGGTGGAGCGTGGGGACTAGAAAATGTATGCACAGTGCTGGATGACTCCCAGAACAGGGCTGACCCAGAGGACTGCTTAACTGAGCCTAAGAAGTACCCGGCCCTCAGGGGATTGTCAGCATAGACAAAGGAGGGCAGGAGGCTAGAACTGACAGCTAACCTAGCTGTGAATACAAACCTTTGCAGCAGCAAAGACAGGGCCTGAGGCACAGGCCAACTCAAAACAGCTTCTCTTCTGCAGGGGAATTTAGCTGGGACAAAAATAAATTCCATAAAGTTGTTCTGTTTGGTCAGTAACATCAATCAGGGGAGGGGCTGGAACTTAGTGAATATCCCCCAGTCTCCATCAAGCCCCTCAGGTTGTCAGGCCTCAACTCCACCTGCTGGATAGAGGCAGAGAGCAGTGGCCTGGCCGAGGAGATATAGATTCCCTTGTGATTCAGGCAGGCGCAACCCCCTGAAGTATCTATTCATTGGAGGCAACTGGGTCACAGCCCTGCGGGGTTATCAGTGACTGGGTGTGACAGAGGTGCAAGGTGGGGTGTGACAGGGGTGTGACCTCAGAGAACAACAGAGCAAGTCATATTTGAGATGTCAGCAGACCCCTGCAATCTAGAGACCATTTAAACTCTTCCATCTGAGACAGGTGCTGACTGAGACAATTGATTTGGACCTTTTGAACTGAGCCAATTGCCCAAGGACTATCCAAGTGGTGCCCTGGGTATGTGGTTGTAAGAAGGTTTAATTTTCCTTTTCTAATTGTTGCCTGTGGTGGGTGGGGTGACTTAACTGCTGGTATATCTCTACAGCTAAGACGTCAACCCAGAGTAACAATTTCACTAGGGGAGAGGCGGAGCAAGATGGCAGCCGAGTAACAGCTTCCTTGCATCTGGGCACCGAGAGTCTGGGGAGATAGGACTCCAGGCGTCTCTGGCTGGTGAGAACTGCCTATCATCACTCCTATGAGGATACAGGGAGTCAGCGAGAGACTTCTGGACCCCAAGAGGAGGACTAAATCCGTGGAAAACCGGCAAGTGGTCGCGTGTGTTCAATCCGTCTAAACCCGCCCACAACTGTAAGTTCAGTAGCAGCGAGACTGCAAACCAGAAAGGCCTTACCTGTGAACTGTTTTGATGTCCTTGGACTTGGCACTGAGTTGAACTGCCTTGGGGAAGGCCTGAGCGGGAGTGCGAGAACTTTGGCCGTTGTCTGGGGCCCCAGTCTGAGCCGCTGAGCCAGACGGAGCTAATAGTGTTTGGCGGTGGGTCACACGGATCCATTGCCAGCGATCTGCCCCGGCAAGCTCCGCCCTCAGGGTCGCAGAGCTAGAAACGGGTGGGAGCTGGTAACCCAGCAACCAAGTAGCCTAAGGGTGGGGTCTGAGCCGCCTTGCAGCCCTAACCCTCAGGGGCAGAGTGAGACCGGTTTTGGCACACTGAGTAAGTGGATAGCCACTTCAGCAGCAATTCCAGCAAGAAAGCTGGGAAAGCTTCTGCTCAACAAGTTTACAAGTTCGAAGTGCCTTTTAAGTAGGCTGAAGAGAGATTCAGGGTGTCTACCTGCTGGGGTTTGAGTAATCAGCAGCCTCCAGTCGTATCTGAACTGTGACTAACATCTCATACCCCAGAAGACCACGTGTTGCCCAGACAATATTCAATAACATATACAAACTGCTTTGTTTTTGGTTGTGTATTTTTTTCTTTCTTTTTTTGCTTGGTTGTTTTTTTTGTTTGTTTATTTTGACGTTGCTGATATTCTTTTGTTTTTTTAATTTCAATCTTTTCCACACAGATCCCTTTTTCTTTCTCAATTTTCCTAGTTTAATTATAATTTCCCATTGCTGCTTTTTTTAATAACTTCAACTTCATTTTTGCTAGTGTTTCTACCGATATAATTTGGTTTTTCACCCAATTTTATCCCTGTAAAGTTTTCTGTTTGCTTCTTTTGGTTTGATTTATAGCATTTTTGTCTTTCCTCTCTACTTGGTGGAGGTGGGGTACTGTGTCTGATCAGGTTAGCAAAGAGCTGCTGACCTCAAGGGAACCACGCAACTGGGCACCCCCAGAAGGTGGGGTTTTTTAAGGTTGTGTCAAAGTACCCTACTGTACACCTATATTGCCCTGTCTCCCTCTTTCTGTTCCTCTCTTCTTTTTGTCAATATTCCTTATACCCACCCCCTCTCCTTTCTCTATCTTTCTTTTTTTCTTATAACTCGGTCCTCCTTTCTTTCATCCCCTTTTTTTTTGCTCTTCAACCTTCTCACCCTTCTGGTCCTGTAACCTTTAGTCCACAGGCACAAGAACTTAAAGAGCAAGAGGAAGTGAAAGGAAAATTAGGGCAAGCAAACAGATAAAAGAAATCACTCATGAGGAAGAATCAGCAGAAAACTCCAGGCAACATGAAGAACCAGTCTAGAACAACCCCACCAAGGGACCATGAGGTAGCTACTGCAGATGATTCCACCAGTATAGAAATGTTAGGAATGACAGAAAGGGAATTTAGAATACACATGTTGAAAACAATGAAAGAAATGATGGAAACAATGAAGGAAATTGCTAATAAAGTGGAAAATAACCAAAAGGAAATCCAAAAACAGAATCAAATAAGAGATGAACGATATGAAGAATATAAAAAGGATATAGCAGACCTGAAGGAACTGAAACAGTCAATTAGGGAACTTAAAGATGCAATGGAAAGTATCAGCAACAGGTTAGACCATGCAGAAGAAAGAATTTCAGAGGTAGAAGACAAAGTTCTTGAGATAACTCAGACAGTAAAAGAGGCAGAAAAGAAGAGAGAGAAAGCAGAACGTTCACTGTCAGAATTATGGGACTTTATGAAGCGTTCCAACATTCGAGTTATAGGAATTCCAGAAGGGGAAGAAGAATGCCCCAGAGGAATGGAAGCCATACTAGAGAATATTATAAAAGAAAATTTCCCAAACATCACCAAAGATTCTGACACACTGCTTTCAGAGGGATATCGGACCCCGGGTCGCCTCAACTCTAACCGAGCTTCTCCAAGACACATTGTGATGAACCTGTCCAAGGTCAAGACAAAAGAAAAGATTCTGCAAGCTGCCAGGAGTAAGCGCCAGTTGACCTACAGGGGCAAATCCATCAGAGTTACCACAGACTTCTCTAATGAAACTTTCCAAGCAAGAAGACAGTGGTCATCTACCTTTAATCTACTTAAAAAGAACAATTTTCAGCCCAGAATTCTGTACCCTGCTAAGCTAAGCTTCAAAATTGACGGAGAAATCAAATCATTTACGGATATACAAACATTGAGGAAATTCGCCACAACAAGACCAGCTCTACAGGAAATACTTCAACCTGTTCTGCACACTGACCACCACAATGGATCAGCAGCAAAGTAAGAACTCAGAAATCAAAGGACAGAACCTAACCTCCACACTGATGCAAAAGATAAAACTAAGCAATGGACTCTCACCGAATAAGACGAATAGAATACTACCACACTTATCCATTATCTCCATAAATGTTAATGGCTTGAATTCCCCACTGAAGAGACATAGATTGGCTGACTGGATTAAAAAACACAAGCCATCCATTTGCTGTCTGCAAGAAACACACCTGGCTTCAAAAGACAAATTAAAGCTCCGAGTCAAGGGTTGGAAGACAATTTTTCAGGCAAATGGAATTCAGAAGAAAAGAGGAGTTGCAATCTTATTTTCAGATACATGTGGATTTAAAGCAACTAAAGTCAAAAAAGACAAAGATGGTCACTTTATATTGGTCAAGGGAAAACTACAACAAGAAGACATTTCCATTCTAAATATTTATGCACCCAATTTAAATGCTCCCGGATTCTTGAAGCAGACCTTACTCAGTCTGAGCAACATGATATCTGATAATACCATCATAACAGGGGACTTTAACACACCTCTTACAGAGCTGGACAGATCCTCTAAACAGAAATTAAACAAAGATGTAAGAGATTTAAATGAGACCCTAGACCAACTATGCTTGATAGACGTATATAAAACACTCCACCCCAAAGATAAAGAATATACATTCTTCTCATCACCCCATGGAACATTCTCCAAAATTGATCATATCCTGGGACACAAAACAAATATCAACAGAATCAAAAGAATTGAAATTTTACCTTGTATCTTTTCAGACCATAAGGCACTAAAGATGGAACTCAACTCTAACAAAAATGCTCAACCCCACCCAAAGGCATGGAAATTAAACAATCTTCTGTTGAATAACAGATGGGTGAAGGAAGAAATAAAACAGGAAATCATTAACTTCCTTGAGCATAACAACAATGAAGACACAAGCTACCAAAACCTGTGGGATACTGCAAAAGCAGTTTTGAGAGGAAAATTCATCGCTTTAGATGCCTACATTCAAAAAACAGAAAGAGAGCACATCAACAATCTCACAAGAGATCTTATGGAATTGGAAAAAGAAGAACAATCTAAGCCTAAACCCAGTAGAAGAAAAGAAATATCCAAAATCAAATCAGAGATCAATGAAATTGAAAACAAAAGGATCATTCAGAAAATTAATGAAACAAGGAGTTGGTTTTTTGAAAAAATAAATAAAATAGATAAACCATTGGCCAGACTAACTAGAAATAGAAAAGTAAAATCTCTAATAACCTCAATCAGAAACGATAAAGGGGAAATAACAACTGATCCCACAGAGATACAAGAGATCATCTCTGAATACTACCAGAAACTCTATGCCCAGAAATTTGACAATGTGAAGGAAATGGATCAATATTTGGAATCACACCCTCTACCTAGACTTAGCCAGGAAGAAACAGACCTCCTGAACAGACCAATTTCAAGCACTGAGATCAAAGAAACAATAAAAAAGCTTCCAACTAAAAAATGCCCTGGTCCAGATGGCTTCACTCCAGAATTCTATCAAACCTTCAAGGAAGAGCTTATTCCTGTACTGCAGAAATTATTCCAAAAAATTGAGGAAGAAGGAATCTTCCCCAACACATTCTATGAAGCAAACATCACCCTGATACCAAAACCAGGAAAAGACCCAAGCAAAAAGGAGAATTTCAGACCAATCTCACTCATGAATATAGATGGAAAAATTCTCAACAAAATCCTAGCCAATAGATTACAGCTTATCATCAAAAAAGTCATTCATCATGATCAAGTAGGCTTCGTCCCAGGGATGCAAGGCTGGTTTAACATACGCAAGTCCATAAACGTTATCCACCATATTAACAGAGGCAAAAATAAAGATCACATGATCCTCTCAATAGATGCAGAAAAAGCATTTGATAAAATCCAGCATCCTTTTCTAATTAGAACACTGAAGAGTATAGGCATAGCTGGCACATTTCTAAAACTGATTGAAGCTATCTATGACAAACCCACAGCCAATATTTTACTGAATGGAGTAAAACTGAAAGCTTTTCCTCTTAGAACTGGAACCAGACAAGGTTGTCCTCTGTCACCTTTACTATTCAACATAGTGCTGGAAGTTCTAGCCAATACAATTAGGCAAGACAAGGAAATAAAGGGAATCCAAATGGGAGCAGAGGAGGTCAAACTCTCCCTCTTTGCTGACGACATGATCTTATACTTAGAGAACCCCAAAGAGTCAACCACAAGACTCCTAGAAGTCATCAGAAAATACAGTAATGTTTCAGGATATAAAATCAATGTCCACAAGTCAGTAGCCTTTGTATACACCAATAACAGTCAAGATGAGAAGCTAATTAAGGACACAACTCCCTTCACCATAGTTTCAAAGAAAATGAAATACCTAGGAATATACCTAACGAAGGAGGTGAAGGACCTCTATAAAGAAAACTATGAAATCCTCAGAAAGGAAATAGCAGAGGATATTAACAAATGGAAGAACATACCATGCTCATGGATGGGAAGAATCAACATTGTTAAAATGTCTATACTTCCCAAAGCAATCTACCTATTCAATGCCATTCCTATCAAAGTACCTACATCGTACTTTCAAGATTTGGAAAAAATGATTCTGCGTTTTGTATGGAACTGGAAAAAACCCCGTATAGCTAAGGCAGTTCTTAGTAACAAAAATAAAGCTGGGGGCATCAGCATACCAGATTTTAGTCTGTACTACAAAGCCATAGTGCTCAAGACAGCATGGTACTGGCACAAAAACAGAGACATAGACACTTGGAATCGAATTGAACACCAAGAAATGAAACTAACATCTTACAACCACCTAATCTTTGATAAACCAAACAAGAACTTACCTTGGGGGAAAGACTCCCTATTCAATAAATGGTGTTGGGAGAACTGGATGTCTACATGTAAAAGACTGAAACTGGACCCACACCTTTCCCCACTCACAAAAATTGATTCAAGATGGATAAAGGACTTAAATTTAAGGCATGAAACAATAAAAATCCTCAAAGAAAGCATAGGAAAAACACTGGAAGATATTGGCCTGGGGGAAGACTTCATGAAGAAGACTGCCATGGCAATGGCAACAACAACAAAAATAAACAAATGGGACTTCATTAAACTGAAAAGCTTCTGTACAGCTAAGGAGACAATAACCAAAGCAAAGAGACAACCTACACAATGGGAAAGGATATTTGCATATTTTCAATCAGACAAAAGCTTGATAACCAGGATCTATAGAGAACTCAAATTAATCCACATGAAAAAAGCCAATAATCCCTTATATCAATGGGCAAGAGACATGAATAGAACTTTCTCTAAAGACGACAGACGAATGGCTAACAAACACATGAAAAAATGTTCATCATCTCTATATATTAGAGAAATGCAAATCAAAACAACCCTGAGATATCATCTAACCCCAGTGAGAATGGCCCACATCACAAAATCTCAAAACTGCAGATGCTGGCGTGGATGTGGAGAGAAGGGAACACTTTTACACTGCTGCTGGGACTGCAAACTAGTACAACCTTTCTGGAAGGAAGTATGGAGAAACCTCAAAGCACTCAACCTAGACCTCCCATTCGATCCTGCAATCCCATTACTGGGCATCTACCCAGAAGGAAAAAAATCCTTTTATCATAAAGACACTTGTACTAGACTGTTTATGGCAGCTCAATTTACCATTGCCAAAATGTGGAAACAGCCTAAATGCCCACCAACCCAGGAATGGATTAACAAGCTGTGGTATATGTATACCATGGAATACTATTCAGCCATTAAAAAAAATGGAGACTTTACATCCTTCGTATTAACCTGGATGGAAGTGGAAGACATTATTCTTAGTAAAGCATCACAAAAATGGAGAAGCATGAATCCTATGTACTCAATCTTGATATGAGGACAATTAATGACAATTAAGGTTATGGGGGGGGAAGCAGAAAGAGGGATGGAGGGAGGAGGGTGGGGCCTTAGTGTGTGTCACATTTTATGGGGGCAAGACATGATTGCAAGAGGGACTTTACCTAACAATTGCAATCAGTGTAACTGGCTTATTGTACCCTCAATGAATCCCCAACAATAAAAAAAAAAAAAGAAAAAAAAAAAACAATTTCACTAGGGTTGGATAGAGACCAGCTGAAAAAAAGACAGAGTCACTAAGCCCCACCACACCAAACAGATCCCCAATTTCTCAGGCTGTAGCACTGTACGGGTCCTTGGCAAGGCTCCAGGGGAAAAGTCAAATGGTGTAAAACAATCATGGGGTGAAATTAGTGGGAAAACTCTAGTAACACGAATAACTGGGGTAGATCAACACCCCCAAGGAAAGATATGGCAGATTTAACTGAAGATCCCATTCATAAACAGATAGCTGAGATGTCAGAAATCAAATTGAGAATTTGGATTACAAACAAGATTAATACAATGGAGGAAAATTTGCAATTAGAAATTCAAGGAACAATTTCAATTAAATTAAAGGAACAATTCCAAAGTTGGAATTAGAAATTCGAGGAGAAATTCAAAAGTTGTCTCAAGAATTCAATAAATTTAAAGACAAAACCACCAAAGATTTTGACACATTGAAGCAAGAATTTGCAGCCCCCAAAGATCTGAAAAATACAGTAGAATCCCTCAGTAACAGAGTGGAGCAAGCAGAAGACAGGATTTCTGACACTGAAGACAAAGCTTTTGAATGCTCCCAAAATCTCAGAAAGGAAGAGAAATGGAGAGTAAAAACAAATCATTCTCTCAGAGAGATCTTGGATAATTTGAAGAAGGCTAATATCCACCTCATTGGAATCCTGGAAAGTGATGAAGTAACTTTGCAAGACACAGAGGGCCTTCTCCATGAAATTATGAAAGAGAATTTTCCAGACATGCCAAGAGATTCTGAAATTTTAAAGAGCAGACAGTTTCAGAACCCCAGCACAACTCAACCTGAATAAGACATCCCCAGGCACATCATAATTAACTTCACTAAAGTTAATATGAAGGAGAAAACTCTGAAAGTAGCAAGACGAAAGAAAACCATTACCTACAAAGGGAAGAATATTAGAATGACTGCAGATCTCTTGGCTGAAATTTTCAAGCCAGAATAGGGTGGTCATCGACTTTTAATCTCCTAAGACAAAATAACTTTCAATCTCGGATCCTGTATCCAGCAAAACTGAGTTTCATTTATGATGGAGAAATTAAATAATTTAATGACATTCAGATGTTGAAGAAATTTGCCATAACCAAACCAGCTCTTCAGGATATTCTCAGACCTATCCTCCATAATGACCAGCCCAATCCTCTACCACAAAAGTAAACTCACTCAGAAACTTTTGATCCAACTCCAACTTCTACAGTGGCAAAAGGATTAAAAATGTCCACTGGACTTTCGAAAAATTCAATACCCAAAATTTTATGAGACTTATCAATATTCTCCATTAATGTGAGCGGCTTAAACAGTCCTCTAAAGAGGCACGGGTTGGCTCACTGGATACAAAGACTCAGGCCAGATATTTGCTACATACAAGAGTCACATCTTACCTTAAAAGATAAATATAGACTCAGGGTGAAAGGATGGTCGTCCATATTTCAGGCAAATGGTAATCAGAAAAAAGCAGGTGTTGTAATTTTATTTGCAGATACAATAGGCTTTAAAACAACAAAATTAAGGAAAGATAAGAATGGTCACTTCATATTTGTTAAGGGTAATATTCAATACAATGAGATTTCAATTATTAATATTTATGCATCCAACCAGAATGCACCTCAATTTATAAGAGAAACTCTAACAGACATGAGCAACTTGATTTCCTCCAGGTCCATAATAGTCGGAGATTTCAATACGCCTTTGACAGTGTTGGATAGACCCTCCAATAAGAAGCTGATTAAAGAAATTTTACATTTAACCCTAACAACGCAACATTTGGATTTAGCAGACATCTACAGAACATTTCATCCCAACAAAACTGAATACACAATGCTTCTCATCAGCCCATGGAACATATTCCAAAATCAATCACATCTTAGGTCCTTAGGTCATAAGTCTAAACTCAGTAAATTTAAAGGAATAGAAATTATTCCTTGCATCTTCTTGGACCACCATGGAATAAAAGTTGAACACAGTAACAACAGGAATCTTAATACTCATACAAAAACATGGAAGTTAAATAACCTTATGCTGAATTATAGCTGGGTCAAAGATGAGAATAAGAAGGAAATTGCCAAGTTTTTGGAACAAAACGACAATGAAGACATGAATTATAAGAACCTTTGGGATACTGCAAAGGCTGTCCTAAAAGGGAAATTTATAGCACTGCAAGCCTTCATCAAGAGAACAGAAAGAGAGGAATTTCAACTTAATGGGACATCTCAAGCAACTGGAAAAGGAATAACATTCCAACCCCAAAACCAGTAGAAGAAAAGAAATAACCAAAATTAGAGCAGAATTAAATGAAATTGAAAACAAAAGGATCATACAATGGTTCAATAAATCAAAAAGTTGGTTTTTCGAAAAGGTCAATAAAATAGATAAATCTTTGTTTAACCTAACCAGGAAAAAAAAAAAGAGTAAAATCTCTAATTTCATCAATCAGAAATGACAAAGACAGAACAACAAATAACAACAGATTCCTCAGAAATACAAAAAATCCTTAATGAATATTACAAGAAACTTTATTCTCAGAAATACAAAAATTTGAAGGAAATTGAGCAACACTTGGAAGCACATAACCTTCCAAGACTTAGCCAGAATCAAGTGGAAATGCTGAACAAGCCTATATCAAGTTCTGAAATAGCATCCAGCATACAAAATCTCCCTAAAAAGAAAAGCCCGGGACCAGATGTCGTCACATCATAATTCTACCAAATCTTTAAAGAGGAACTAGTACCTATATTACTCAATCTGTTCCAAAATATAGCAAAAGTGGAAAAACTACCCAATATGTTCTATGAAGCACACATCATCCTGATCCCCAAACCAGGAAAAGACCCAACAAGAAAAGAAAATTATAGACCAAAATTACTAATGAATATAGATGCAAAAATACTCAACACGATCCTAAGAAACAGAATCCAGCAGCACATCAAACAAATTATACATCATGACCAAGTCCGTTTTATCCCAGGGTCTCAAGGCTGGTTCAATATACGTAAATCTATAAGTATAATTCAGCACATAAACAAATTAAAATACAAAGACCACATGACTCTCCGTTGATGCAGAAAAAGCTTTTGATAATATCCAGCATCCATTCATAATCAGAACACTTAAGAAAATTTGTATGAAAGGGACATTTATTAAACCGATAGAAGCCATCTACAGCAAACCCACAGCCAATATCATATTGGAGTTAAATGGAAATCATTTTCACTCAGATCAGGAACCAGACAAGGCTGCCCATTGTCTCCACTGCTCTTTAACATTGTAATGGAAGTTTTAGCCATCACAAATAGGAAAGAAAAGGCGATCAAGAGTATCCATATAGGGTCAGAAGAGATCAAACTTTCACTCTTCGCAGATGATATGATTGTATATATGGAAAACACCAGGGATTCTGCTACAAAACTCTTAGAAGTGATCAAGGAATACAGCAGTGTCTCAGGTTACAAAATCAACATTCATAAATTGGTAGCCTTTATATATACCAACAATAGTCAAGCTGAAAAAACAGTTAAGGACTCTATTCCATTCACAGTAGTGCCAAGAAGATGAAATATCTGGAAGTTTATCTAACAAAGGACGTGAAAGATCTCTATTAAGAGAACTATGAAACTCCAAGAAAAGAAATAGCTGAAAATGTTAACAAATGGAAAAACATACCATGCTCATGGCTGGAAAGAATCAACATTGTTAAAATCTCCACATTATCCAAAGCAATATACAATTTTAATGCAATCTCTATTAAAGCTCCACTGTCATACATTAAAGAGCTTGAAAAAATAATACTTTGTTTTATATGGAATCAGAAAAAACCTCAAATACCCAAGACATTACTCAGAAATAAAAACAAAGCAGGAGGAATCATGCTAGCAGACCTCAGACTATACTATAAATCGATAGTGATCAAAACAGCATGGTACTGGCACAAAAACAAAGAGATAGATGTATGGAACAGAATAGAGAACCAAGAGATTAACTCAGCTACTTACCATTATTTGATCTTTGACAAGCCAATTAAAAGCACTCAGTGGGCAAAAGATTCCCTATTTAACAAATGGTGCTGGGTGAACTGACTGGCAACCTGTAGAAGTCTGAAACTGGACCCACACCTTTCACCATTAACTAAGATGGACTCTCACTGGATTAAAGATTTAAACTTAAGACATGAAACTATAAAAATACTAGAAGAGAGAGCAGGGAAAACCCTTGAAGAAGTCAGTCTGGGTAAGTATTTTATGAGGAGGACCCCCTGGGGCAATTGAAGCAGCTTCAAAAATACACTACTGGGACCTGATCTAACTAAAAAGCTTCTGCATAGCCAAGAACACAGTACATAAATCAAGCAGACAGCCCTCAGAATGGGAGAAGATATTTGCAGCTTATGTGTCTGACAAAGGTTTAATAACCAGAATCCACAGAGAACTCAAACATATAAGCAAGAAAAGAACAAGTGATCCCATCACAGGCTGGGCAAGGGACTTGAAGAGAAACTTCTCTGAAGAAGATAGGTGCATGGCCTACAGACATATGAAGAAATGCTCATCATCCTTAATCATCAGAGAAATGCAAATCAAAACTACTTTGAGATATCATTGAACTCCAGTAAGATTAGCCCATATCACAAAATCCCAAGACCAGAGATGTTGGCGTGGATGTGGTGAAAGGGGCACAGTTCTACACTGCTGGTGGGAATGCAAATTAATACATTCCTTTTAGAAAGATGTTTAGAGGACACTTAGAGATCTAACAATAGATCTGCCATTCAATCCTATAATTCCTCTACTAGGTATACTCCCAGAAGACCAAAAATCACATCATAACAAAGATATTTGTACCAGAATGTTTATTGCAGCCCAATTCATAATTGCTAAGTCATGGATAAATCCCAAGTACCCATCGATCCATGAATGGATTAATAAATTGTGGTATATGTACACCATGGAATATTATGCAGCCTTAAAGAACGATGGAGACTTTACCTCTTTTACATTTATATGGATGGAGCTGGAACATATCCTACTTAGTAAAGTATCTCAAGAATGGAAGAAAAAGTATCCAGTATACTCAGCCCTACTATGAAACTAATATAAGGCTTTCATATGAAAGCTATAACCCAGTTATAACCTAAGTATATGGGGAAGAGGGAGAAGGAGGGGAGTGAAGGGGGTGGATGGGCAGAGGGAAGGTGATTGATGAGATTACACCTACAGTGCATTTTACAAGGGTACACGTGAAACTTAGTAAATGTAGAATATAAATGTCTTAACACAATAACTAAGAAAATGCCAGGAAGGCTATGTTAACCCGTGTGATAAAAATTTGTCAAATGGTCTATAAAACCAGTGTATGGTGCACCATGATCCCATTAATGTACACATTTATGATTTAATAATAAAAATATAAATAAAATAAAAAAGGAGGAAGAAAGTAGCATAATTCAAAGGGTCTCCTGAGCATAGAAATTAACTTTACCATTTTATACATAAATCATGTTTATAAATTCATTTATTATCTAAAGCCCAATTTCCTTCCCAACTCTCCTCTAGACATTAGCCAATATATGGCTTTATCTGTAAATATTAATTATTTTGTGTTAATTGTTCTCATCATAATGGAATTATCCTGGAGGCAGTTTGATGGACTCTTTAAACCTTTAACTCTACTTGGTTAGATAATTTTATACCCAGGTCTTTCCTCTTTTTGTGTCAAAAGAAAGCAAACTACCACATGGTTCTTCCTGCTCTTTCTTGGTCTTCTCTCTTTCCTAACAAAGTCAGGTTAACTGCCCTGTTCTCCCAAATGTATTAATTTAACTCCTTTTAAATTCTAGCTCTCTTTGATGCTATTTCCTTCACATTCAGCTCCATTTCCAAAAATTTCTTTTAATTAATATTACTTATTTATGCCGAGATGACAATAAGAATATATTTTCCTTTCCTTTATCCAGCCCTTAACTGTAGTCACAAAAGATAAGATGGAAAAGATAAATGGAAATATAAATAGATGTGGGTAGAAATATGAGAAATAGTGATGGGGGATGAATAATTGATGTACAGATACAGAGAGAGAGATTGTTAAGCAAGTATTTCCATTTTGAGATAGAAGATGGGAAGATGAGTATGTATACCCTTTCTAAAATTAACATTTGGTCAATGAGCAAATTCTGTCTAATGAACCTTCACAATATATTTAGAATTTAGCAACCTTTACCACCACTGTCATCTCCATGCTGGTTCCAGATGAAACATCCTACATGTCTCTTCATTTGGAAGAGCTCTGTCTAGGTCAGCCAGAGTGATCCTGATGAAGCATGAGTTATATATGTCAATCCACCCTGAGAAAACCTCCAGTGCAATCTTATTTTATCCATAGTAAGAATTAAATGGTTTACTATGACTTTGCAAAGGCCAATGTAGTCTTCTCCCTTGACTCCACCTTATGTCTCTGACATCACCCCCATTACTATTCTATTCAATCAGCCACTCCATGAACACTGGCTGCCTAGCTGTCCCCATGCACTTGGCCTAGCCACTTGAGGGCCCCTGGATGATCACTTTCTCTTCCTTGAATACTCTTCCCCAAATTATTGGTGTCCTTCTCACTTTTTTCAAGTTTTTACTCAAGAAACACCTTCTTTGAGAAGTTTTCCTTAGCTACCCTTTTAAAATTTCAATCTACCACCCTACAAAATTTCTATTCCATTTCCCCACTTGATTTTTGTCCTAACTCTTATCACTATTTAACAAAAGTTGTTCTTACTTACTTCTCTTATTTGCTATCATGACCTTCAGCAAATTCCATGATGGTAGGAATATATGTCTTTTGGGGTTTTTGTTTACCAGCTTTTAGAATAGCACCCAGCACAGAGAAGGCTCTCATTAAATACTTGTCAAATAATGAATAACTAAATGTGATAATACATGACAAGCCCGTAGAGTGCTGTATGATATCTATTCACACATTTTCTTTGTTTAGAGTGAATGAAAAAGACCACAAGAAAAACTTTTTCCCCTTACTACTAATCTTCAAGGATCTATGGCTCCATGGTATGTTAAAAGTATGCCCAAATTACAATCCAGCTGAAGTCCAACCTGATACACTTTCTCAGCTCAGTTTTGAAAAGTCTGCCATTCATTGTATTGTGGGAGATTTTGTCCAAAGCCAAGGGCTTAATGGCTCATTTTTCCTTCCACTGTGAAATAAAAACTAACATAAATCAAAGTAGCATCTCAATAGTCCAGAACAGCCCCAGACGAAAAGTATAAATGAATGTACTCAGTGACAAAAGAAAAAAAAAATCAGGTCAAGAAACATATTTCAATTCCTAGTGCCTAAGGATTTTGCATAAGCAAAACCAAATTAAGTTTTATACAAAGCTCACTTCAAGATGCTCCTTTATTACTTATAACTGCCAAGAAGTTAAATGAATATTTGCTAAATTTTGTAAGCCCTGAATAATCAAATGTATATTTATTTATTTTCATTTAATAACTCGTAAAAAGAAAAAAGTCAATACATCATAAATGAATAAGTAGAGTTTGCACACAACGCAATGTGGCCCAGAGCGCTTTTTGGCTTTTCTTTTGTTAACTGCAACCAGACTCATGGAGAATGTGGCCTCCTCTTTGATAAATGCAATGGAGTTCAAATGAATTAACCCAAGTTCCCTTGTACTCTCCTCCAAATATCATTTGATTTTCTCACATGTCTCAAAACATATTTATGAACAATCAGTACTTTTTCTGGAGGCAAATCTTCATATAACTTTTTTTTTGTAGAAATCTACTCTTATCATCAGATCAACCAAACTCTCAAGGTTTCTTTTATGAAACTCAGTTACTGATCTTCTGCAGCCATATCTTATAAGAATACATAAGGAAGTCAATAGAATTGTAAGCTCCTAAGCCATGCTTAGTCACTTGGACTGTACCTGTAGAATCTTACATATAATAATAATACTTATTACTTTTGAGTGGGTACAGTGGGTTTAACATTAATGTAAGCCTTCATGTGTCTCATAACAGCTCATTTAAAAATATGCTAATGTTATCCCCACTTTTCAATGGCAGAGAATATTCTAAGACCAAAGACCCAATATTTAATTGCTGGTAGTAAGATTCAAACAGGACTTAAGAACAAAAGCAGACAGACCTCAGAATGGGAGACAATATTTGTAGGTTATTCTTCTGACAAAGATTTAATAACCAGAATCTATAGAGAACTCAAACTTACTAATAAGAAAAGAACAAGCAATCCCATTTCATTGTGGTCAGGGGACTTGAATAGAAGCATCTCTGAAGATGATAGGCGCATGGCCTACAGACACATGAAAAAATACTTATCATTTTTGTTCTCCTTTTTTTTAATTGTTGGGGATTCATTGAGGGTACAATAAGCCAGGTTACACTGATTGCAAAAGTCCCTCTTGCAAGCATGTCTTGCCCCCATAAAGTGTGACACACACCAAGGCCCCACCCCCCTCCCTCCTTCCCTCTTTCTGCTTTTCCTCCCCACCCCATAACCTTAATTGTCATTAATTGCCCTCATATCAAAATTGAGTACATAGGATTCATGAGAGAACTGTAAATCAAAACCACTTTGAGATATCATCTAACTCCCATAAGAGTGGCTCACATAACAAAACTCCAAAACTACAGATGTTGGCATGGATGTGGAGAAAGGGAACACTTCTGCATTGCTGGTGGGAGTGCAAGCTAATACATCCCTTTTGGAAAGAAGTATGGAGAATATACTCAGGGATCTAAAAGTAGACTTACTGTTTGATTCTGCAATTCCTCTACTAGGTGTATATCCAAAAGACCAAAAATCACTTTATGACAAAGATATTTGCACCAGATTGTTCACTGAAGCTCAATTCATAATAGCCAAGTCATGGAAGAAGCCCAAGTACCCATCGACCCATGAATGGATTAATAAATTGTGGTATATGTATACTATGGAATATTATGCAGCCTTAAAAAAGATGGAGACTTTACCTCTTTTATATTTACATGGGTGGAGCTGGAACATATCCTACTTAGTAAAGTATCTTAAGAATGGAAGAAAAAATATCCAATATACTCAGTACTGTTATGAAACCAATTTATAATCACTCACACTTTCATATGAAGAATAGATCACAACTATGGCTCAATATGAAGGAGGGAGGAGAGGGGTGAGAGAGAATGGGGGACATCAGATCTAGGGAGGGTGAAAGATGGGATCACACCTATGGTGCATAATGCAAGGGTACACGTCAGATCTATTAGTATAGAGTATAAATGTCTTAACACAATAATTAAGTAAACGAGATGAGGTATATATTAACCAGTGTGATGTAAGTGCTCCTAATTCTATATGAAATCAGCACAATGTACCCCATAAATGCATTAATGTATACATGATGTGTTTATGATTTAATAAAAAATAATTAAAAACGTAAAAAAATTAAAAAAGAGAGAGAGAGAGAGAAAGAACAAAAGCATTGTTAAGAGTTGATTTGTCCCAGCAGAATCTTCCTGATGAAATGGTTTATTCCTTCTTTCTACCTGGATCTTGGGGGCTGCCTGGATTTTCATTTTTTGTACAGATATCCCTTATTTGTATGAGCTTCACCATTTCCTTCTAATCAGTTGACTTTTGATTAAAATATCTAGAATCACTTTTTGTTTTTTTTTTCCTTTTTTTTTTTTTTTGCCAGGGTTTTTGGCCAGGGTTGGGTTTGAACCCGCCACCTCCAGCATATGGGGCTGGCGCCCTACTCCTTTGAGTCACAGGCGCCATCCCCTCACTTTTTGTTTCTTGATAACAATGAATATTTTTATAAAAAATAAAATTTATATCTATTTATGATGTAATGTGATATTTTGAAATATGTATCCCTTGCAGAATGGCTAAATCAAGTTAATTAATATACGTATCACTTCACAGACTTACTATTTTTCTCTGTGGTGAGAACATTTAAGGTTCACTGTCAGTGATTTTCAAGTATGCAATACATTGTTATTAAATATAGTCACTATGTTGCACATCAGATATAGTGAAATTATTCCTTCTAACTGAAATTTTGTATGCTTTGACCATTATCTCCCCAATTTTCCTCATCACTAGCCTTTCATATCCACCACTCTATTCTCTTTCTGTACGACTCAGACTATTTTAAAATCCACAGATAGTGAGATCAGGCAGTATTTTTCTTTCTGTGTCTGGTTTATTTCATTTAACATCATGTTCTCTAGGTGTTATCTGTGTTGTCACAAATGACAGGATTTAATTTTTTTAAGGACTAAGTACCACTCCACTGTGTTGCTATAGCTCATTTTCTCTACTCACTCATCCACTGATAGACACACAGGCTGTTTATGTATCTTAGCTATTGTGAGTAATGCCACCAGGAATATGGGAGTGAGGCTATCTCTTAGACATACTAGTGCCATTTCCTTACGTTGTATACCCACTAGTAGGATTGCTGGATCATATGGTAGTTCTATTTTTAATTTTTTAAGGAGCCTCCATACTGTTTTTCATAATAGGTGCATTAATTTACATTTCTACCAACAGTGTATCTGGGTTCCCTTTTCTCCACAATTTCATCAACATTGTTCTTTTTATAGTAGCGATTCTAATAGTTGTGAGGTAGCATCTCATTGTGATTTGAATTTTTATCTCCTGGATGATAAATGAAATCAAGCATTTTTTCATATACATGTTGGCATTTGTATGACATCTTTTGACTCTGTGTTTTCACAGTGTCCATCTTCATTTGACTCTTCCAAGACAGTATTGTTGATAATATCTGAATTTTTTTAAACTTTTTTTTTTTTTTTTTGTAGAGACAGAGTCTCACTTTCTGGCCCTCAGTAGAGTGCCATGGCCTCACACAGCTCACAGCAACCTCCAACTCCTGGGCTTAAGCGATTCTCTTGCCTCAGCCTCCCGAGTAGCTGGGACTACAGGTGCCCGCCACAACGCCCGGCTATTTTTTGGTTGCAGTTTTGGCCGGGGCCGGGTTTGAACTCACCACCCTCGGTATATGGTAAAAAGCTCCTTCAGGTTCTGCTGGTATGTCCCCTGGGCTCTTGAGTGTTATGGGATAAGCCACTGCACTCCTGGTGTATGAAGTCCTGCAATTCAGGGCAGGGGAAGAGCTCTGCTGTGCCACTAAAAAGAAGTCAATGCTTTACTTCCCTCCATGAATCTCATTCTAGGTCAAAGGGATTGTTTGATTTTCTTAACTTCAAAACTGTAAGCTTCTTTCAGCTTTGACCTCTTTACAAAGTTCCAGCAGAAGCTCACATATTATCAGCTTATAGGCTGCTGTCAGTATATTCTGACTTTTCAACCAGGGTAATTATAGTTTGAGGGTGGCCAACCTGATTAAGAAATGCAAATTTGCCAATATCATCATAAAGAGATACTTTTCTTGTCTCTCTTTCTCAGTATTTATGCCTATAAGATATATGTTACAAACTGGTTAAAGAACCAATAGTGGACATCAGGTACTCATATTGTTGCTGTTGTTATTTTAATTTGTCTCTGCATCCTTTCTTTTTAAGAACCACCTTTCCTCTATTCCAAGTGTTATTTATAAGTCTGTAAGTCCAGGTCCATACTTCCCAGCCGTAGGAATGCGCATATAATCCGGATTGAATAATCCAAGCACCTAATACAAATAACTAGCAAAAAGGAGTAATTCCTTCAAGCAGTACCACACAGTGTTCCCTTTTAAACCACGAATTCCACCATTGAGAAGGGGAGGGTTCTTGGGACCATGACACATAAGAATAGAAGTTTATAGCTTATAAGGTTCGTGCAATCATGAAGAGAGATCTAAAAAACAGAGTAACCTCGGGGGAAGTTGAGGAGAGACAGAAGAAAACTGATGGCATCATTTGAATCTCTATATCCTGCATGGCCTAAAGCCAGAATTATCACCTTGATTTCCCTTATAACCTTCATTAAGGTCTGCCCCTTTTCTCTTTTTGCATAAAGAAGTTTGAGTTGGGCTTTTATCACTTACAACTGAAAAAGTCTTTAATCTTTGTGTGCTTGTAAATGAAAATATTTATTTAGGATTTTCAAGAATATTATCAACACAGTTTATCTATCTACACACACACACACCCGTTTATGCGTTTGTAGACAGATAGGTTTATGGTGTTGTGTGGTATAAACATCTTCCTTCTTGGTTAAAATCGATTTATTTGTTTTTTATCTCAAAAGATTTTGGTTCTCCTCCTCTTAGCTATTGGTCCATTTCTTTATCACTTACTTGCTTTCATGCAGACATCTGCAATGATTTTCCTCCTCCATGATCAAAATCAATGCCTTCAGGCATTCAATGGGGTCATTTGATATTTTAATTTATTTTGGATTTTCCTTATCTTATAGGAGCTGATAATTACCCATCTTTAATCACTGAACATGGGCAAAATATTAAGACAATTCCCAGTAAACATAATTTGCTATACTATAATACTACACTAGACATTTTTTAAGATGTTGTCACACGTATCACCTCATTTGTTTTTCATAGTGTTCCCTTGCAGCAGGTATACTGAGATTCCCACTTATAGCAGGCAGGAAGTAGATATTGAAAAAACCAGGTGACAACCAATTTACTTAGCTAAAAAGAAACACAGTCTCTGAAATTCAAATCTAAGCTTTGTGGTTCTAAATATAGCAATATCATCCTCAGAGCATTTGTTCTTTTATATGGTAGACACTCGGTTGACCTAGTTGTATTTTACTACAACACTAGTTTCTGCATCATTAAGTTTTGAAAATAACTGTAAAATTGAATCACTTTTCTTCAAACATGAAGAAACAGTGTTATGATATCCTAGGCATTACAACCATAGCACATGTATTTTTTGCCTGAGATTTAACTTAGAAAAAGTAAGTTAATTTTTTCTAGTTAACTAGAAAAAAGTTTAGGTATGAATGTTGAGGAACTGGAGGAAGAGAAAACGTTTTTGGCTCTTCTTCTAATATGTAAAAATTATTACAAATTTTCTTCATGTGCTGTCTATAACGACATTTTGACACTTTGATTCCAGTGTAACCCAGTCAGTTGGATTACTTATGCTGCCATCTGTATTAGAAGCCTCTTTGATTCCCAGCCATTTTTTTTCACACTATAGCACTTGTTAAGAAATACATGAATTAGCTTTGAAACTAAAACTACATTTCTTTCTGTCTGGTTAAATCGGTTGGAACTCCGGCTCTGTGAGCAGTCTCCATCTAACTTTATCTTGTAGTATTTACTGATATCTGTGCTCTATGGTCTCGTGTCACCCCCACTGCTAGTATGTTCATGCTCCACAGCAGTGTTTTGGGCCAGGGCTGAGCTCCCCAGGTAGGCTGTGTCTTGACAATGGCTTCAAAATCTCTTGCTTCTCAATGAAAAGGAAAAAAAAAAATTATCATGGGTTACATTTTCTTTCCGGTGAACAGGATATAAAATCCTTCCTTCTGCTTGAGATTTCTCATCTACTCCATGTTACACATTAAATAAATCTATTCTGATATCTCTGGTTTGTGACCTCCTGATATCTGCTCTAGTATGACATGGTTCTTGGGAGTTTGGTCCACACTTATTTTAGGAAAAAGTCATATTAATCTCAGAGGGGGATGTTATCAAACTGACCCTTTTCAAAAGACCAGAAATGATGATTTATTATCTGTAGTAAATTGTTATGTACTTTTTTTAGTGTATTTGTCATATTACAAAAATGTGATTGAATTTTTTTCCTTTAAATTACTTTACAATGGTATTTAAATCTGAATATTTAAATATAAGATTCTTGCTTTAGCTTCCTTCCTAGGTTCTAAAATAAAGGAAAAATAAGTGTGTGCACACACATTTTTATAATTTTGACAAGCAATAAAGATAATATAAACATATGGTTTTGGATTGCAGACAGTCTCTGACTTAAAGTGGTCTGCCTTATGATTTTTCTACTTTGCAGTGGTGTAAAACTGTCGCAAATACATGTAACGCACAGTGTTCAATAAATTATATGAGATAGAACATAATTATAAAATAGCATCGTGTTGGATGATTTTTGTACAACTGTAGGCTAATGTAAGTGTTTAGAGCACATTTAAAGTGGGCTAGGATAAGCTATGATGTTTGGCAAGTTAGATATATTAAGTGCATTTTTGACTTATGATATTTTCAACTTATTATGAGTTTAGTGGGAAATAACTCCACTATAAGTCAAGGATCACTTGTATGCTAGAAATGATAATGATTTCTAATCTTCCTGACTTTATTTTATCTAAATACTATTTTAATTTTGTAAAAACTAAAGATTGGGAGAAAATTTTGAGAATGATTAACATAGCCATCCTGTATCTTTGCCAAACCTTTATCCATCTAGTTCTCTTAAACTAATAGCACCCTCATTATTATTTTGGAGGGCCACCTTTTCTCCCCTCTGAGTCTATGTGGTTTACTTGGGGTTGACACTTTCTTCTATCCCTAAAAAAGTGAAATTATCTAGATGTGGCCCATCAAAGCATTATAACTACCCAGATCCCATGACTAATTCAGGGAAGGGCATGTGATCAAAGCAGGTGAATGGTGTTAACCCCTGCATTTTTCAGGAACACTAAATGGAGCTCATTTTCCAGTGGGGTTACTCAGTTGGTAGAATGCAGATTGGAGATGGTGCTACTCATTTTATAGTCTCAAAGAGAAAGCCTCTCTGAGAATGAACACTATGAAGGAAGCAAAAATGAGACTCAAAGACAACACTGAATTTATACTGTGATCTGGATTTGCCTAAAACGACCTACCCTTGAATGTCTAAATCACATAAAACAATGTATTTCTACTTTTTCTCTTTTCTTTTACTACTCCTTTTTCTTTCTTGCCTACGTCATTTTCAGTTGGGTTTCTGTCACTTGCAATTGGAAACATCCCAAATAACATAATAGTTCAATAAAATTTTGATAAATTATTTACCATAGTCACTTATCAACATTTTGGATCATTTTTATATTAATACATAATAGAGGATTATCTTTGAGAAGAAAGAAGTTGAGTATTAGAGAAAGCTGACTGGTGAATGAAAAACAGATTTTCTTAAAGTAACAGTGAGCATTCCAAGTGTGGTATATACAAAGCAATTAACTTTAAATTTAAAGTATTTTAGTCAAGTAGTTTTCTTTCTTTTTTTTGGTGGGGGAATTGAAAAACTATATTTATTCTCAAAATAGATTCAGTATGCACCATACTAAGCTTATCAAATCACTTTGTGTTATGGATACAGATTGAATTATAAGGAATTCAAACTTGATGGAATCCTTGATGCTCTTGACTACAGCATCAAGATACACACATAGTTGAGTCTCGGGTATGTGTTGCATGTATATGTACCTGCAGTACTGAATCATCAGGTCTTCTGAAGTTTTATTGTGAAATATATCCAAGTATTTTTCTCCAGCATTATTCTGTGGGCCAGGAAATAAATTATGCCAATAATAATCACAATTTGGTGGGTTTTTCCTATGAGTTGGAAGCCCTGCTTTGACTTTACTTACATCACCTCAAATTCTTCATAATATTATCTCTTTTTTTTTAAATAAGAGAATTGGAACCCTGAAAGAGTTTTATCCACTTGACCCAGATCACACTGCAACAAAAGGCAGATCTCAGACTTACTCAGGTCTATCAGCATGGTATGCATAGATTGAAGGATTGAAGGACGTAATTTACTTTTATGTGAACAGAAATATTTTCATTTTATTTTTCCATGCACATTGATGAATAGTTACCCTATGCCACACACTGAGATGCAGAGTCAAACAAAGCAAAATCTGTGCTCACTATATTCACAGTTAAGGAACTCTGTCTGAGAACAAAACTAAGTTAACCTGCCTGATATGACGATACCCTTGTATTGCATTTTATTGTTGGACACTAAAATTCTAAACAGAATCTGTAAAGCCCAAAGCAAGACAAAATGAGAAGAATGAAGGACTGTAGGGAAAAGGGTTTTGACCTGAACCATTGCAGAAAAACTGAGGATGCATAAGAGATTTGGAATATTTGATTGTGCCTCTGTTTCACCAATGTAAAAATTATAATGAGGGCAGTGTCATACAGTATTTAAGGCATGGACTATGAAGTCAGAAAAAAATTGAATCACATATTCACCACCTATTAGCATTATAACTTTGTGAAAATTACTTACAGTCTTTGACCTTCAATTTCTTTATCTCTAAATGGAGAAAATTTCTAGCTCAGAGTCTGGTTGCAAGGATTAAATAAAATAATATAAGGTAGTAGGGTTCTGTATTTCCCTGTTCAATATACTTTCCCTTTTGGGGTAGTTAACAGCAACTTGTCCCATAGGAAACCACCTTTTCCCTCATGATGACACTATGGTTCACAAGAAGATTATTAGTCCTTTAGCTATAAATTTGATCTTTAAGCCTGCAAAATTAGGAGTAATATTATTAACTCAAAGTTAAATATATTACCAAATATGGATCAGTAAAAGGAATCTGAGGACATTTGCTGGAACTATTGGAAAAATGAAGTTACTAACTGTTGGCCTCAATGTGGTATAAGGTAATTAATAAACTGATGCTTGTAGAAAGACCTTGCCTGATGATGAACACAAAATAGTGGAAAATAAAGAGACGTGTTCCTTAAAGATATTGAGTGCCTGGATCCATCCATACCTGAAAGTAGATGAATCCCTGGACTTCCTTGGTCTATTAGTCACTAACAACCTAAATGGTTAGATAAATTATGGTTTATATATATGATGGAGAATTCTATATCCACTGTCATGATGTAGGGAAAAGATGCTTAAAAACTCTCATTATGTAAAAAGCAGGAAAGCAAACTGAGATAACAAGTTTTCATATATATGATGCCCTATACATTTTAAAACACATTCTCTAAAAAGTTGAAAATTAACAATTAACATTTTAATGGTTTTTGAGCTATATTATAAGCATATTTTTAATACATTGTCATCTCTGGTAGGTGAAGCTCTCATGCACACAACGCTAGTGGTTTTGGTTGTGGTACGAGCACAAAGAATCTGGTGAATACAATTCCACCCAATATATTTGAGGGGCAAAACTATTGGTTCAAACTTTCTTCCAATCAGTGATTTTATGCTGAAGTATGAATGGAAAAGAGGAGAACCATATCTCCCATGGAAAAGAGGGCAGAAAAGATAGGAAATAGGCTGTTCTAGTTTTGCCTTTTTTTATGCAGAAATATAAGGTACAATGAACATCTTTGTTTATGCAGATTTTTAAATTCATTTATGTTAATTTAGATGAGTAGGTGGCACCCATAGCTCAGTGAATAAGGCGCTGGCCACATACACCCAGGCTGACGGGTTCAAACCCGGCCTAGGCCAGCTAAACAACGACAACTGCAACAAAAAATAGCCGGGCATTGTGGCGGGTGCCTGTAGTCCTAGCTATTGGGGACGCCTAGGCAAGAGAATTGCTTAAGCCCAAGATTTCGAGGTTGCTATGAGCTATTATACCACAGCACACTACCAAGGGCGACATAGTGAGACTCTGTCTCAAAAAATAAATAAATAAATAATTTAGATGAGTAATTACAAGGACCATAGTTACTGGTTTTTAGAATTGTTATCTATTCTGTCATAAATCTGAAAATATTCCATATTGGATATAGTCATTTTATACATCTCCTTTTAAAGAAATTTTATATCAATAATTGTTTCAGTAATATGTCTTTCCAACCTCAGATCAAGATTTCGTGACCCAGGACCTTTTGAAACTCTTAAAATGTGAAATTTTTATCCTGAACCTGAAAATGTATACATTATCTCCACATTATTACCTGCCTTACCTAATTTTGTGTTTTCATTACACAAATTTTGACTCAAATATGTCATATAAATAATGACTTCATTAAAACTGGCAGTTTCAAATTTAGATATATAAGGTGCCACTTTTAAATCATATCAGAGTCCAGATTCCTAATGTATTTAATACTTTATTATAGGCCAATAACCAAGTTAACATCACCTACACATAAAATCCTGAAGTAGCATAGATATCTGATACTATTGCATTTGATCATGTAAGAAAGTAAACTTACCTATAATTTTTTCCCCTCAGAATATTGAGGGAGCACAAATATTTTAGGTTCCATAGATCATCTCCGTAATGCTTAGGTCTTGGCTATAAGTGTGCCCATCATCCAAAAAGTGTTCACAATACCCATTAGGTTGGTGTATTTCACTCTTCCTATTCCCCCCTACTTCCACCTCCTCCCCCTACCTCCTTAGTCTCCACTAAGTTTTACTTTTCTTTCTGCACTTGTGGACTTATCAGTCATTTAATCGTAAGAGCATGTTTTTTTTTTTTTCTATTTTTTTTTTAATTTCAGATTAATATGAGGGTACAGGTAAAGTCCTAGTTGTAGTTGTGACTTTCATGCAGGAAGTGTTCCATCTACCCTTACATTGTACCTGTGAGGTAGAAACTTACAAACTCTACCCTTCTTGAATTTAATTGAGCTTTTCTTTCATGTGTGTGCATTGTTTTTAATCTACAAGTTTCAACTTAGTATTGAGTAAATGGGATGCTTGATTTTCCATTCTTGTGATACTTTACATAGTAGAGTACACTCCAAATCTATCCAAGTTGAAACAAAAGATACAAAACTTTTAGAGATGAATAGTATTCCGTGGTATACCAATATCACTATATATTAATCCACTCATGTGTTGAAGGGCACTTGGGTTGCTTCCACATCTTTGTGACTGTAAATTGGGCTGCTATCAATATTCAAGTACAAGTGTCTGCTTTGTCAAAGATCAGTTGGTTGTATGTAGATTGTTTTATATTTGGGTTCTGCATCTCTTCCATTGGTCTGTGTCTCTATTCTTATACCGATACTAGCTGTTTTGATAAATCTACCTTTATAGTATAGTTTGTAATGTGATGCCTACAGTTTTGTTCTTTTTGCTTAAGATTGCATTGACTATTCAGGCTATTTTCTTTTTTTTTTTTTTTTTGTAGAGACAGAGTCTCACATACCGCCCTCAGGTAGAGTGCCGTGGCATCACACAGCTCACAGCAACCTCTAACTCTTGGGCTTATGCGATTCTCTTGCCTCAGCCTCCCGAGCAGCTGGGACTACAGGTGCCTGCCACAACTCCCGGCTATTTTTTTGTTGCAATTTGGCCGGGGCTGGGTTTGAACCCACCACCCTCGGCATATGGGGCCGGCGCCCTACTCACTGAGCCACAGGCGCCGCCCAATTCAGGCTATTTTCTAATTCCAAACAAAGCATTATTATTTTTTATTATTTTTAGATATTATTTTTTTATTATTTTTTAGATCTATGATCTTGGTAACTTCATGGGGATTGCATTAATCTGCAAATTACTTCGGGCAGTAAGGACATTTGAACAATGTTGAGTCTACCTATCCTTGAGCATAAGATATTTTTCCATATTTTGTGTCATCTGTGATTTCTTTCCTCGGGTATTCACAGTTCTTCCTACAGAAATCTCTTACCTCTTTGGTTGACTATATTCCTGAGTATTTTATTTCCTTTGTAGCTATTGTTTTGAGCCTTTGGTTTGACTCTCAGCTTTAATGTTATCAGTATATAGAAATACTACTGATTTATGTACATTGATCTTGTATCCTGAGACAATTCCAGGAGACTCTTGTTAGAATCTTTGGGTTTGTCTAGATACAAAATCATATTGTCAGTAAGCAATGATAGTTGATCTCCTCTTTCTCCATTTGGATACCCCTAATATTCTTTTGCTTGATTGCCCTGGCTAAAACTTCTAGCACAAGTGAGCATCCTCATATTGTTGTAGCATTTAGGGAAAGTATTTTCAACTTTTATTCATTCAGTATGATGTTAACTGTGGGTTTGACATATATGGTTTTTATTGTTCCGATACATACTCCTTCCATGCTTAGTTTGTTGAGGCTTTTTATCATGAAAAGGTGCTGGCCTTTTTTTGAATGCTCTTTCTGAATCTATTGAGAGGATCTTGTGGTCTTTGTTTTGCTTTTATGTGGTGAATCATATTTATTTATTTACATATGTTAAATCACTCTTGCATTCCTGAGATGAAGTTTTTTGCGTGCTCTTGAATTCAGTTTTCTAGTATGTTCTTGAGGATTTTTGCATCTACAATCATAAGGAATATTGGTCTGTAGTTTTTTTTCTTTCTTCTTGTTTTTGTTGTTGTCCTTGTTGTTGTATCTTTCCTAGCTTTGAGATCAAAGTGATATTGGCATTGTAGAATGAGCTGAGAAGAGTTTCCTCCTTCTCAATATTATGGCGTAATTTCGGCATGATGGGTACCAAGTTTTCTTTACAGATTGGATAGAATTCAGCTGTGAATCCCAGGGCTTTTTTTTTTTTTTTTTTTTTTTTTCTGTTGGGAGGATTTTTATTACTGATTCAATCTCATTGATTGTTACTAGTGTGTTCAGGAGTTCTGTTTCTTCCTGGTTAAGTCTTGGGAGGTTGTAGGCAAAATTGCCCATTTTCTCTACATTCTCTAGTTTATGTGCATAGATTTTCCATAGTATTCATGGATGATGTTTTTGTATTTCTATGGTATGGGTTGTAATATCACTTTTTATCTCTAATTTACTTTATTTGGGTCCTTTCTCTTCTGTTCATGGTTAATCTAGCAAGTCTGTCTATTTTGTTTATCTTTTCAACACCAACTTTCTTTTCTTTAATCCTTTGTATTTTTTATTCTCCAGTTCATGAAATTCTGCTCTCACCTTTGTTATTTCATTTTCTTCTGCTTCCTTTGGGTTTGTTCTTTCTTTTCTGGTTCCTTAAGGGGTAACTTTAGCTTACCTATTTGTGTCTTTCATGTAGGCATTTAAGGACGTGAATTTTTCCTGAGGAAATTTATCCTTTGTCTCAAAGATTTTGATAGCTTTGTCCCCTTTGTCATTCTGCTCAAGGAAATTTTTGGTTTTCATGTTAATTTAATTTTTGATTCAGTAATTATTCAGCATCAAGTTGTTCAATTTCCATGATTTTTGTAGGTTTGAGTGTTTCTCTTTGACTGATTTCTAGTTTTATTCTGCTGTGGTTTGAGAAGAAACATGGTATGATTTCAAGTTTTTTGAATTTGTTATGACCTATTTTATTGCTTAAGATCTGATCAATCTTGGAGAGTTTCCTAAGTGCTGATGAGAAGATTGTGTATTCTGTAGTTTGTGGTAGATTATTCTGTAAGTGTTAGGCCCATGTGAATTAGAGTTTGGTTTAAGTCCAGTATTTATTTATTTTCTGTTTAGATGATTTATCTATCTCTGACAGTGTGATATTAAGGTATGTGGCAATTAAAATGTTACTATTTATTTCTTTGCTTAGCACTAGTAATATTTGCTTTATATATCTGGGAGTTTCTGTATTGGGCACATATGTGTTTTGAATTGTTATATCTTCTTTTTGGATAGCTCCCTTTACAAGGTGTTCTTTGTCTTTCTTTGCCTTTGTACGCTTAACGTCAATTTTATCTCATGTGAGAATGGTTACACTTGATCTCTCTCTCTTTTTTTTTATTTTGCAGTTCGTGTTCAGGACCAGGTTTGAGCCCGCCAACTCTGGTATATGGAACTGGTGCCCTACTCCTTTGAGCCACAGGTCCCGCCCTACACCTGCTCTCTTTTGATTTCCATTTGCATGGAATATTTTTTTGCATCCTTTCATGATGAGTCTGAGTGCATCCTTAGGGTTTAGATGTGTTTACTGGAGATAACTGATACATGGGAGTGTTTTTTCATCCACTCCCCAGTCTGTATCTTTTGAGAGGAGCATTCAGTCCATTCACATTGATTGATAGCATTGATATATGGGATGCTGTTCTTTTCATCCTATGGAGTAGTCCCTTATTGTTTTATCTCTCGTTCAATTGTTTCACAGGATTATGAGTTTCAAGGGTTTTCTAGGTGAATTTACACCTGTGAGTGTATGTTGTGCTGATTTTTGTATAGTAATGTTTGGAATATTTTGTGCAAAGCAGATCTGATAATGAAAAAGTCCCTCAGTGTTTGCTTGTCTGGAAAGAACTTACCTATTGTGAAATTTAGTTTTGTGTGACAAAATATTCTAGGCTGAAAGTCCATTGAAGATGGGGTCTCAATCTCTTCTAACTTATAAAGTTTCCACTGAGAAGTCTGCAGTTAGCCAGGTATGTTCCCCTTTGTAAGTTATATGATGTTTTCATCTTGCCGCTTGTAGAATTTTCTCCTTTATGTTGACTGCGGCCAGGATGATTATGATGTGTCTGAGAGGTGACCCATTTGCTACGAATCTTCCGTGTTCAATGTCCATCTTTCATCTGTATGTCTGAATTTCAGGCAGTGTTCCAAAAGTTTTCCTCAAAAATATCCTCAAATAGGCTTTCCAAACTTTTTTTTTTTTTTTACCCTCAGGGATACCTCTAATACAAATGTTAGAATGTTTCACATAGTCCCATTATCTCTCCCACTGATTGCTTAGATTTTGTATATTCTTCTCTGCCTCTTTGAATGACTGGTTTATCTCAAGAGCCTGTCTTCAGGCTCTAAGATCCTTTTTCTCCTTATGTTAACCTGTTAAAGTTTTCAAATGCATTTTGAAATTCCTTGAATGACTCTTTTCTTTGTATTATATCCTTTTTTATGTTTTCTATCTCTAGTGATTGTTTCATTGATTCCCTGAAATATTATTTCGGCTTCTTTTTGCTTCTTTTTCTAATTTTCTCTTCAATTCTAATAATCTTATTTGTCATCTATATTCTGAATTCCATTTTTGGTAATTTCCTTGTGGGTGAAGCCCACTACTGTGGCTCCAGGGTGTTCTCTTGGGAGTGTCAAACTACTACTTTTTCCTGTAGCTAGGGTTTTTTTTGCTCATCTTGCTTCTCTCAGCTCTGGGTAATAGGTATTTAAGACATTTGTTTTCTTTTGCTTGGAACTCTCTCAAACCAAGTCCAGGAGTGATGGCAGCTCAGGGCTAGGGGTCCTGAGTGAAGTATTGGATCTTAGGGAGGTTCTACCAGGTTAGTAGTAGTGGTGGGGACTCAAGTAGTCTTCAAGAAGTCTTCAGGTCCAGGCACAACTCTGAAGTCTCAAGGGAAGAGAGACTTCCCCATCATTAAAACTTTCACTAGCCACTTATAACTTGTAGCAAAGAAAAAACATTAGCACCTACTTACTAGGCACAATGCAAGGGTATATGGCACACCTCTTGGATGTGGTACACAACTACAAGTGGGACTCAGCCTAACAAATGCAAACATTGTGACCTGGTTGTTTGTACCTTCACATTAATTTAAAATAAAAAATAATGATTATGAAAAAATTTGCCTGGAGTATTATCAGACATTTTCAGCTTTTATTCATTCACAGTTAGATAACAAGAGCATACACATTACAAAGAAACATTTTTTAAAAAATTGTGATGAAATGAACATGAAATTTACCATCTTAATTGCTTTTAAGTGTACAGTTCAGTAGTGTTAAATACATTCACAGCTTTGTACAAGCATCACCACCATCTGTCTCTCAAACTCATCATTTTTTTAAACTGAAACTTTGTATCATTAAACAATTCTCCATTCCTTCCTCTTTCCAGCCCCAGGCAGCCACCATTTTGCTTCTTGTTTTAATGAATTTAACTACTCTAGACTACCTCATTTAAGTGGAATCATACCGTATTTGTCTTTTGTATCTGACTTATTTTACTTAACATGATATCCTCAAGGTTCATTTGTTTTGTGGCATGTGCTGGAATTCCCATCCTTTTTTTAGGCTGAATAATGAATATTCCAGTGTATGCATAGTATATGTCCATCTATCCATTGATGGATATTGGGATTACATTTTCCTCTTGGCTACTATGTGTAATGTTGTTATGAAAATGGATGGACCATATATCTTTAAGACTCTGTTTTTAATTTTTTGGATCTATACCCAGAAGTGTAATTGCTAAATAATATAATAGTTCTAATTTTAATCTTTTGAGGAACTGCCATACTGCTTTCCACAGTGGCCATACCATTTTGCATTCCCACCAACAATGTGCAGAAATTCCAGATCTTCACCAATATGTGATACTTTCTGTATTTTTAAAACTAGCCATTCTAATGAATATGAAGTGATATCTTAACATGGAAAAAGGACCATATTTTTTAAACAATAAAACTTAGTAGAGAATAATGGAAAAGTATGAAGAAAATGGACTCTAGAACTTTTGCCAAGGAAGCAGATATCATGTGCTTGCCCAGGTACAAGCTCCCTTCTCTGTGGCACTGAGCACCATGGATAGCAACCTCTAATCATCAGCAACTGTGAAGGAGTCTTCAAAACACTGAATCAGTAAGCCAAGATGTGTGGAAAAGTCTGTGTGCAACTCATTTTCCATACAGAATATACAGGCTTAGAACAATACAAATAAATTATAATAATTGTCCCCAATCTTGGGATATGTATATAGGATGTGGATGTACCAATTTTGCAGAAGAATTTAAATTAATAGATGTGATCTTCCAGTGACTAGCCCCACATGCTCATAAATTTGTTCTGTTTTCTAATAATTCTCCATTGTGAGACACTCTGAAAGTTTCTAACACAAAGCTCCAAAAATTTGGCATAATTTTAAATTCAAAGAGCCTATTAAAAATAAAATAAAACCAGAACTATAAAGAAAAAGAAAAGAAAGAACAAAAACATTAGATGAAGAAAATTGGTATTACCCTTGCCCCAAATCAGCAGTTTTATTCTATTACTTGGACTTCTCAAGTAGCATATAGTTAGGTTGAGTAGCATATACTTAGCTTGAAAATACTAAGACAATGTACTAACAATAATGTTCTAGAACAGTTTTTTCCCACAATGTGAAAACTGACCAATGTGCTATAGTCACTTCCATAGGTTTGGCATCTATGAAACTTAGTCTAGCAATCAAATTCACAGCAATGTTCCCACCCATTCTGTAGCTACTGATATAATTTGGACCATGAACAATAGTCCAGCCCTTTCGATTAGGACTTCAACATGCAACTACTGTCTGTGGAAAAATGAGGCTAAGTTCCTTATCATCTCCTTCTTTTGTGCAGTGAAAAGAGATTCTATGTTTAAATCATTAAAGACAGCTACGAAATTCTGATCTGTGTGTGGTACAACATTTGTTTGGAAAGCAATGCACTCACTTTTTTACTTAAGGAAGCTAAGGGAAAATAAATGTCACTACTTGTCAAATGCTGTATTTTTTTTCACAAATACAGAAGTTCCACAATTGCAGGGACTTTATCTTGTTTGCTGACATAGCTCATTCCTCAGCCAATGGTCTGGAATGTAAGTTGTTGAATAAATGATTCATGTTGTGCCTCTCTGGTAAAAATCTTATTAGTAAGCATGACAAAAACAACAAACAACAACAAACAAGTTGTTAATATTTGTTCATTAGAATGCAAGTAATGAGAATTTGAAAATAGATGTGTCTTGTGTAGCCAGATTCATTCAAATTAAAGTTCAATAGAGAGCTCATAAATTCTGCATAACCAATAGTCTATTGAGCTCTTAATTCATAAATTCAGCAAAACCTTTTTGTATAGCTAAAATGCTTCCAAAGAGGAACACCATTAAATATACATATTCTCAAAGATTTATATCTCTGAAGTAGAGTAAAAACATATTATTTAGAAACTTTGACAATATAAATATAAGAAGGTAAATAAGATGCATGGCAATGTGTCATGTTGCAAAATGTTTAAAGCTCTACATGGTGCAGAGATGGGGTTAAGAATTTATGTGCTGGCAGAGACACATTCATGCCATTGACATGCATCATTGCAGAATGACTGCAACTATAAAACAGGCAATGATGGCTGCACTACCCAGTATGTTTCACACTAAGGGGGAAAAAGTTCAAGAGTATATTAAAACTCTGGATAAATTATTGAATATCAGAGGGTGGGGGGCAAGAAAAAACTACTAAGCCTAATCAACCAAAAACATTACACAAGCTAAAGATTAGAAATAGTCTGGACTTACCTAGGTAAGCTCACAGTTACCATGGACTCAATACTAGTCTTTTGCATCTTGAAAATACAGAGAGATGATTAAAATTAGTCCCTTGCTATTAATTTTTAATGGCATTATTCTACTCTAACAAAGAATTTCAAAACAGATCTAAGCAAAATCTAGAAGTTTCAAGACAGATCTAATCTAAAATCTAAAAAAAAAGATCTAGAAGGATTTTTTTTTTTCTGATATAGGATGTAGGGTGATTTGGGGTGATGGCAAGATTGATAGTCACTTACCTTACTCACAACGGCTTCAAGTACCTTTATAAACTCAGATGAAATATGACTTTAAAAATGCTGACTGCAGCAATTCTGGATGAATGCAGTCACCATATACCCTCCTTACAACACACAAAACACTTAGCTTTTCTGAATTTTTTTTTCATGTTTTCAAACCATACCAGGTGCCTTTTTCATGGAATAAAAATATCTTCTATATAGAACAATCTCTTGTTGAAAGTTAAAAATACATCAGTTGATCTTTTACATACTTGAAACTATTTCATACTTTTTTTTTTCACTGAGCTACTCACACACAGACAAAACAATGTCTTAGAAAAAAGCAAGCACATGGGTATGGGAATGAGGGAGGTGGGAGAGGGAGGAGGAAGGGGTGTCACCGTGTATGGCACACCTCTTGGGAGAGGGACATAATTACCAGGGGGACATTATCTAACAAATTCATTCAGTACAACCTAATTCTTTGTACCCTCAATGAATCCCAAACAATTAAAAAGAAAGAAAAGAAAAAAGGAAGCACAGTTACATTTTTAAAAAATGCCAGTTAGGTCACATGCAAAAGAGTGAACTCTTCAGATAACTTCTTAGATGGACATATATTAGATTTTCATCCAGACAGACTTCTATGTGAAAGCACTTCTGGTACTAACTTGTTGACTCTAGCTCCAGTTGACATGGCCTACACTTGTATCATCACTGCATATAGATCTCAGGTGGGACAAAATGAGCATTAACTCATAGAAAGCAGGAAAGAAACAGATACAACACTTCTCACACAAGACAGTGACTTCAGTGGTCAGTCAGAAGTGCCAACAGTAGTTTCTCCACCTCACCACCAGGGTCCTGAGCAAGAAGGACCATAAAACGTTCAGGCAAGAGAAGTTAATGATTAAAATAAGTGGATTTAGAGTCAACTAGACTAGATTTGCATCTGGATTCTTCTATTTTATCCCTGGACTCATTTAGGTCTTACACTTCCATCTCTGTTTCTGCAAATTAGATAATAATAGTGCCGAACTCCTAATTTGTGAGTATTAAATGAGATAATATATTAAAAACATGACTTGGTACAGTGCATAAAATATAAGGAATATTCCTAAAAGAGAGCTCTTAACCTTGGTAGTCTTAACAGTGTCATCAATCAACTGTGTGATTTTTAGCTCGTTGATGAAAATAACAGATAGATTAATGGACTTATTCTGGGCCAGAGTCTAGAATAAGAATTTTATCTGCAACATAAACAACATAAATATGCAATATAAACACAATTTCTTTCCCTATTGTCAGATAGAGAAAATCAAGGTTCAAAGAAGTAAAATAATTGACCCTAGATGACAGATCAGATATGACTGACATCTCAAATTTGAATCTATATGGTAAATCCTGTTAATTTACTACCACACGCCTCACTAAAACAGAAAGAAGAGAAAGTCCGAAGAAGAAACTGACTCCTACTTGTAAGATAAACAAAAAAAAGAGAAGAAGCAGAAACTTTCTGAATGTCTATTCTGCATGTGTTTAACCCTACACTGTGTACAATTCATTTAATTTTCACTAAAATCCTTAAGATGCTATTATATATGCATTTTAATTATAGTTTGTGATATATGAAAATATATAAAGGCTAATTTTTTAAAAATATATAAAGGCTAATTTTTTCAAGGAAAAAAACACACTGGCAACAGAATAGATGCTCTGAAATCCCATAAATGCACTCCTTTCCCTCAGCCTTTATCACAAGTAATCAATATTTAAAATTTAGTTTTTATATATATATCCATCAATTTTTTATGCTTTTACTATACATATTTACTCAAAACAATATAAAGCAATGTTTACTGTATTTTAATTTCTAGCTATAACATTGTCATTTACATATTCTGCAGAAAATTGCTTTTTCACTCAAATGTATGCCATGATCTTTATGTATTTTTATATACACAGCTCTCATTCCTTCAATTTCACAATTTTACATTATTCAGTTTTAATAAAACATCACATTGTATTCATGTATTCAATTTTAAAAAAACATTTTATTTAATTATTTTTGTTATTGAGGCTTTTTCCTCCGATTGCTACACAGAGTTTCTCTGTGTGTTGTCTATGTACTGATGGGTGCCTCTGTGGAAGTATGTGGGGTTTTTCTTTACAACATGGACCAAGAAATAGAATCACTGTGTAGGGGATAAGGATTTCAACCGTACTAGTTATTAACAAACATTTTACCTCTTCAACTTTCCTCGTATGACCAACTTGTTCTCCAAAGTAGGTACACTAATTAATAAGGGTTTTTCTTTATTTCACATACTCTACCAATTGACATTTTTCGTTTTTTTTTTTTTTTTTTTTTTTTTTTTTGTAGAGACAGAGTCTCACTTTATGGCCCTTGGTAGAGTGCCATGGCCTCACACAGCTCACAGCAACCTCCAACTCCTGGGCTTAAGCGATTCTCTTGCCTCAGCCTCCCAAGTAGCTGGGACTACAGGCACCCGCCACAACGCCCGGCCATTTTTTGGTTGCAGTTTGGCCGGGGCCGGGTTTGAACCCATCACCCTCGGCATATGGGGCCAGTGCCTTCCCGACTGAGCCACAGGCGCCGCCCCCAATTGACATTTTTCAAACCGACATTTCTGCACACCTGAAGGGTATACATTAGAAATGAATTATGTTTAAATGCCATTTCTTGTATTACTAGTGAGATGGAATACATTTTTGAGGTTTATTTGGTATCAAGTTATTTCCTCTAGTACATTTCTGTTCTTATATTCGTCAAATCTATTAATTAGGCTATTATGTTTTTCTTTTCAATATGTTGAGGTTCTTTTTGTTATAAATATTGATCTTGAGTTATTTATATTGTTAATGTTTTCTTCCAGTCTTTGAATTTTTAAAATTTTTAATAATGTTTTTGATAAACTTATTAATGATAGTACCCAAATAAATAAATTTTTTACCTTATGGTTTGTACTTATTATGTCTTATTTTAAAGCTGTTTCCTGTGCAGAAGTTCATAAAGATTGTTTCCTTTTTTTCTACAAATATTAAAGTTTGATTTTCACATTCAGATCTTTAGAATTCGTTTGTAGATGTGATATGGGTTAGGAATCTTACATTATTTATTTGCACATAGTTTTAAATTGCCCTCTTCCTCAAGGTGTGAACATAGCAGTAAGTAAAGGCCAGATGTAGGAGACACCATATTTATCATGCTTATCAGGCCCGGGAGATTATATTTTATCCCAAGGCCAGGAGAAACATCACTAAGTGATATAAACAGAATAGTAGTTTCTACCAGATGGGCAGAAGAGAAAGAAATAAGGAAGCAATTATGTTGTGCAGGTGATAGATAACAGGAGACTGACCCAAGGCAGGGATAGAAACTCTTCATTATCACTCCCACAGCCTTCACTGGGAGCTACAGCCGCCAGGGCCTTGTGCTCCATGGAGGTCCCCACTTTGAAGCTTTTCACCACCTTCTGTAAATGTTTATTTGTATGTCTGTCATTTTCCCATAAAACTGAGTTCCTAGAGGATAGAAGAAAAATTGAAACCATCTCTAAACCTAGTTTGTAGCAATGAAATTTTTTCTCCTATTTATCCTGCTGTTTAGGCATTAAAAATTAAAAAAACAAAAACAAAAATATGCACACACACACACATGGAGAGATAATTTGAGGGATTTAAGACAATGACTACCATCGATGCAATATAAAGAAGCCACGGGTAAGAGTGCAGTTTCTCAGAACTCGTAACATCCGGAGACAACATCTACTCCTAGTTTTGAAAAAGCAAGAAGATGAAGGATGATGGAATGAGAGAAAGAGGAAGAGCAGCATCAGAGGTTGCTACCTGGGAGATGTGACCTTGACAACTTGTGAGCTGAGAAAAGCCAAACTATGGGGGCTCTGACATGAAGGATCTAGGGGAAAAAAATACCCCGATTTTATTCTTCCTTACTTCGATGGCCTGTGTACTACCATACCAGTCAATGGGAAGCTGGAACACAAGGGAGCTTATTGATGCCATCCACACAGACCAGCTTGGAGGAACACGGCAGGGCAGACAAGAGTGGGCATGAGGTCTGGAGATGCACAGAGATGTGACCTCGGTAAACTTTATAAGATAAACAGAACCTGCATGTTTAGAGTAAAATGCAGCTCCACACCATACTCTGGTTCTCCTTCCAGCTAAGTTTCTCCCTCCAAGTGCTGACTCCAACATCCCATATTGAAGAGTCCAGCAAACATCTGCTTAATCCACTTTTATGTCATCATGACATGAAAATATGTTTTGCATTCTTCATCTCATTTAGAGATGAAGGAATCTGCTGTCTTAGATCATTTTTATTTATGTATTACATATGAGGGAATTGTAAGAGAGGAAAGATTGCCAAGGAAAGTTATAGGAAACCAAAGAGAGATTAAGTAACTTGAAAAGGCCACATACCCCACTCACTTGGGAGGAACCTACCTTAGGTCCTCAGACCCCAAAAGAGCAATAGTATTTCACTAGCAAGTCAGAGTAGTTCCCTTAGCAGGGAAAATGAAAGAAAGACTGCCCTGTATAATCTAATTTAATTTTACCTCTTTAGTCGGCCTCAGAATATTCAGGCTACGCTTCACATGATACTTAGATCCACTATAGAGCTACCTTTCAAAGCAGAAAGTACACCTTTACTTTTAAAAATTGGTTATTCTGAAAAAAAGAATGAATGGTAAATAAAGTTGAAGAGGTTGGTGCTAAATTCTGAAAATATGATATGTTTGTCATAACCTGAATAAACAACAGATGTTTTTTGTCCTCATTTATTACAAAAGGCCTGTCATCCATATAAATAATAGATGACAATGATATCAAACTTTCAAGTGTCTTTTCTCGTATTTGAAAGATTAGGGTCATCACTCGTCATAAATTTACAAATATGCCTATGGAGAGAAAGACAAATATTAAGATTGCAAATTGAGGAAATTAAAACTCTGTATTAAGGGAAATAAAACACTGGAGTCTTTTTTTCCCCTCAGATAAAGTAATTGTGAAATATGACAATTGGAGCAGGATATAATGTGCAATTAGCCAATAACAGGAAAACAGCTAATTCTAGGGGGATAAATCTAGACAAGTAAACTTAGGACTTCAGACAAAACAATTAATTATAAGGAATTACTTAGAGGCTAAAAGTATTCTTTTAAATAATATGCTAATCATGAAAAATTAACATACCACAAAGATAAGAGTTTTTATTTTTTTCTTAAAGCAAACGTTCTACTGAAGAATAATCACAAAATAAGAACCAGGAAGCTTAGTAACAAGAATATCAAAGGGATAAGGTTAAAGGAGGTTCCAGCACAGGCTTACAGGCAAATATGTCTGTTTTGTATTTCTCTGTTATTGGTAGCAGTTTCTGTTAAGCCATGATTAAAACTCCAACAGAATGCTTATGATTCCCTTCACTGGTTAGGTATTTATTTCAGGAAAGACTTTGTTTCGTGTAACCTTCATTATCCTTTGCTAAACACTGCCGCTAAATAAATTTTCCTTATTTTTTCCTGCTTGCTTAATTCCTATGTTTCCACAGAGATAAATCTCCTATAATTAGCCTGAGCTTTGGAAAACCGTGTTGACTAGCTCACGTGAAATGAAGTTTTATGCCATGCCAGAGGAAGTTACAACCTGTTGTAGGAACAGAAGTGCTTTATTGGGAGTTCCTTGCCCATGGCTATACATGAAATGAAAAGAGAACAGAAAAAATTACTCAATTCTAGACATTTTTTGCAGCAAAAATAGGTAGTAGAATATTTTATTTTCATTCATTTTTCCTTGATATCTTACATCTAAAAATATTATTTTGGCTATCCTGGAATTATGCCAGCAAAATTCATTTTAAATACTTCTGAAAACAATTAGTTAAAATACACAATTTAGCTATGTCTGCTCAGAGTCTAGCACAGAGCCTGGCACTTGTGGATAATTGTTTTATGAAAAGGAAAAATAATGGTATCAACTCTTGGAAAGCATTCAGTAATAATACTTGTTCTCTTGTCCTCTTGTCCAATATCACGACAGTGTAGTTTTTCATCATCACTGTGAATCGGTCAGCTGCGTGAATTCATTGTTCTGGAGAATAAATTGAATTTTCGAGGAACAGAATATCAAGTTCAAAATATCAGTCAATAGTAAACACATTTACACATATCCCACGTACATACTCACACACAATGTATGTACATAAGATACCAATGAGCAGGACAAAGAGCACTTGATTTGATCATTCTGCTCTACCAAATCAGCTGTTCAGTTTCCCATTACCTGGAGATTTGGTAGCAAAGGTATATACAACATAAGGTAAGAACAGAAAATACATTTCAGAAAGAAAGACCGAACCTCAGTTACTTAATTGCTAATGTTATTTGGTTTACATTACTAAGCTCGATCTTCCTCAAAGTGTGCTATCTGCCTCTGAAGCACCAGCATCACCTAGGAACTTAGAAAAACAAACTCTTAGGGCCAATTCAAGCCCCTTAAATCAGAAACTCTGGGTATGGGGCCCAGACATTTATGTTTCCCTAGGTCTTCTGCAAGATCCTAATGTGGGCTCAAGTCCAATAACCACTCACTAGAGAATCTCCCAAATTACTTGGTGTGTGGCATGAGTGCACATTGCTCTGCAATAAAGCATCCACTACTTTAAAAGACAGGGAATACAATATTTTGGTAGATAAAGTTCTTAGGGAAATAGCAAATAAAAAGGAGAAGCAAAGTATATTTTAGACACTAGTTGGTTATTTTGCATTTTGCACTGGATAAATAGATACAGCCACTGTGTCTGTGCAACTCTATCTTCTAGTAACAATCCCAGTTAAATGAGAGAGAGAGAGAGAAAGAGAGAGAGAGGGAGAGAGATGAGAAATGGCAGATGATCCAAGCCAGGCCAATAAGAGCTCCTGCCTACATTTCTTCTAATAGAAATGAGAAACTCTTCTGGTTGATTTACTGAGCTAAAGGGATGTGAGTTGAGAATTGTCCTCAGCCATATTCCTTTTTATGAGGCTTAATTTATAATATTGATGCCCCCAAATCTCTATCTCCAGTGAAGATTCCTACTATGAACATTAGACTCTGATGGCTACAGTCCTTTTATCACTGCCTTCACAGTTGATGAGCATGTTGAACTGGATTTTTAATTTCTCCCAATCATGCTACTCAAACTTACTCCTCCCCCAGATTTTCCCATCTTAATAAATGGCCCACAAAACCACCTATCTACCCACCTGTCTCCTCAGGGAAATATCTTGGCAAACATATTGTTTATTTCTCTTTCAGCTCCTGCATTCAATCCCTCTCCATGTCCCTTTAGCTCTCTATTTTCAAGATACTCCTGGATGGAGCAATTTCTTGCCCACTTTACAGCTGTCGCCTGAGCCACCCTGCTGTAATTTCTCATTAGGATTGAAGTGTCTATCTCCTAGCTGGTTCCCTTACATCCTCTCTTGACATCATAGACATACATCCTACTTTTCACTGGAAAGATAATTCAAAGCTTAAACATGATTCTTTCAGTTTCTGAGTAAACTATTCCAATGGCTTCCTGTTCAAACTAAAATAAAATCTGCACTCCTTACCATGAACTACACGGCCCTCCTAGATAATAGGTCCTTGTTTATCCAACATCTACCTACCACCTTCTCTATAGATTCTCTGCTCTACTCACATGAGCGTTGTCTCTGCAAAGGTCATTTTCGTGTTAGCATCTTTACAGATACTGAGCCTTCCTCCTGGGCATGTATTGGGTCAGATCTCTGACTGACTGCTTCTATGTCCTAGTCTATGTCTCAACTCAAACGTCACCACTTTCAGAAAAGGCTACCCTGACCACTCTACATAAAGTCATCCACTCTCTTCCTCCACACATAGTCTGTTACTTTATCCTGAATTACCTTTTGTAGGATGTTTTACTGCTTGAATTTTACTGTATAAATTTATTTTTTACTTAAATCCTGCCTTTACTCTCTGAAAGGATTTAGAGGCTCTGGAGCTCTGTGTACTCACGAGTGGAGCCTGCTTGACTTGAGTACCACTCTGTATCCAGACCTTAACAGAGTGCATCACACTTAAATAGGTGCTCATGAAATTTTTACAGAATTGAATAAAGTGATTAATGTAGGATTAAACCCAAAGGCAGCAGGAAGAACCAAGTCCGTGTGCAGGCAAAGAGTGAGAGAGAAGTTCGATGTCCTTCAGGACTTCTGTTTTTGATGGGCCTATACAAGACTTTGTCTATTCTTCCTTTTTCCATACTTTGGTCATGTGAACTATCAAAAAAACGCATGATTTAGATAGAATTGGTTTCCTACTTCCTACAATATAAAGAGGTTAAGATTGACATAATTGCTTACCGATGTAAACATTTTAGGGACAAAGATACCCTAATTTGCATGGGAAAAGTCCTTAGAATCCTTACACATCTTGGAAAGTGTCACTGCATGGCACTAGAAGAGGATTTAGTGGACAGCCCAGCTAGGACATGCCCAGCCCTGGCTCTGCCTGTGTGATGAGGTATGGAGAATAAGCTGTAATCTGCTCATCAGGACTGATAACTTCAGGCCATATTCACCTTATTATTCAGCAACTGGTTATTGACATTGCTAAAAGGACATTTCACAAAACAATTAGACTAAATAAATATTAACTTCAAGTGACCACACCGAGTAAGATCTTGGTGGCCTTTTCAAAACTAATGTATTTGGCTCTGTCATAAAATTATTAGGTTTGTTGAATTAACAGTAATCTTTTTTGTCTAAATGGAATTATAGAGGCAAAGTAATATCTGAGTTATTTTAAATTACTTCATTTCATATTTTTATACTTTACTCATGTATTATAAAAGACATTCCCTATTCCTTCAACCTCCAAATACTAAAGTTGCTGAGCTTTCAGAGCCTCTGGAGTCATGCTAACATCTCTGCACAGAATCTCCTGTCTCCCTTTTCTATGGATGTTTTCTGCTTGTCCATCAGATATTGGCTTAAATGGCATCTCTTTTTAAAGACCTTCCTTAACCATCGTAACTAGATCCTCCTATTATTAGTAGCTACCTCATTCTTTTCTTCATAGCATTTGCCACAACTAATAATTATTCTATTGATTTGGCTGTGTACCTGTGACGAGATCTTTTATTTTCTACCAATAGGAAATTTTGTTTAACAGAGCAGAGACTATTGCTATTTTATCATTGTATATCCAACAGCTGTCTCATAATCAGAAATAGGTGTCTAGTGAATGAATGAACCCACCACAGTCAAAATGGATTAACTGAGATCAAAGAATGAGTCCCGTAAAAGATAAAGCCTGAATCCCTTTCTAGGGGCCCCATTCAATATATGCTTTGGTAGGAAGAGTGACCACAAAGTGGCACTAACACAACTGTAAACCTCTTGTGAGTAAGAAACAAGGGGGCTGCCCTTGAAACCTCTGCTCTGCTTCTCTGAAGAAGGCTGTGGTGATAGCATTGAGATTGCATATTGTAGGAGCATTTCTCTTAAGATATATAAAGACACTTCTCTTTTCTTACCCTGGAGACTACCAGTCTTTACAGCTAGGTGGCCACATCAGTGCCTTTTCTCATTTGTGGGTTGAATTTCCAGCTTTAGCACTAAGTACAAGGTCAATAGACAGAATGTCTGTGGAGCCTGTCTCAGTTGTACCCCTTTGGGCAAGTTACATAAGCCACTAACTTTCAGTTTTACATCTATAATATGGGTGGGGA
Organism: Nycticebus coucang; assembly: GCF_027406575.1. Lineage (NCBI taxonomy): Eukaryota > Metazoa > Chordata > Mammalia > Primates > Lorisidae > Nycticebus > Nycticebus coucang. Next base: position 43,805,359 of record NC_069796.1, on the reverse strand, counting down.
AGAAGAGTTCCCATCTGACAAGGTTGCTGTCAGGATTCAGGAGCATGGAGAACTCAGAACATTGTCTGTTCACAGTAGACACTCTTCTCTTTATCTAAACTCTCTTCTTGTTGGGTTCCTCAGTGGATAATGTTCAGAACTCTCCCCTGAACACCAGATTGTATGTCTAGCTGCTGAGCCCCCTAATAGCTATCTCAGATGCCAGCTATCTCTAACATGTTCAAAACTGACCCACTGATGCCCACACTCTTTGCCCACAAGCTAGCAACCTGCACATGCTCCTCAACTCAATCATTGGCAATTTCATCTTTTTAGTTGCTTTTTATTTCAGTCTTGCCTCCCGTAACCAAAACGCTTACATTCACCCTTAGTTTTGTTTTATCTCCCTCTCCACATACATTCCACAGACAAATCTGTTTATCCTTCCTTTGAAGCATACTCAGAACTTGGCCACTGTTCTCATCTCCATTGCTGCAGCTAGTGGACAAGCCCCATCAACTTCCCTTTTATTGTTGCTAATAGTCTTTAATTGGTCTCCTGTTTCTACTCTCGGTCTCTCTAGCTTATTCTCTGCAGGGACACCCATATGAGATTTTTAATTCATGAGTTAAATTGCATTCACTCTTTGCTCAAATCTGCCCAGTGGCTTCACAGATCACCCTAACTAAAATATTGTTGCTGTGGACACGATCCTATGTACTCTGGTGCCTATCACTCTTCTGACCTCAAATCCTGTTTCAGTCTTGCCTCCCGTAATAGTCTAGTCATGCCGGCCACCCAGCTACTCCAAAAACACACCAAGCAAGCTCCTGGCTCGCCCTTTACACCTCCCGTTCCCTTGCAACAGAGCTTTGCCTACTCCTCTTCAATTTCTCCTTCTGCCCCCTTATCAGAGAGGCTTTCTCTAAGTACTTAACGAAAACTAGCCACTATTTACACTAGTTTCCTTCACAGCATGTCTTGATACCTAGAGGGTTTTATTCTTTGTTATTTTCTGAATTTCTCCTACTAAAAAGGAAAATTCATGAGAGCAAGGATTTACAGTTTAGTTCGCAGTAATTTTCTTTTTTTTTTTTTTTATAAATGTTCATCTTTTATTAACACAGAAGCAGTTATTACTAAATCATCCTGAATTTCCAGTAGTTAACATAGTATACATTTAGTACATATGGAAGATATCTCTTTCTAAATAAACACATTTTGTTGGGGGGGGGTATGCCTTTTAAACAATTCCATTATACCATTTCTTAGATTAATCTTCAATATCAACACATTTTCTTCCAATAGAGGAGGCTTTGTTTTACTAATTAAACTACTAGAATTCAGACTAAGAATCAAACTTTTAAATGATGGCCAGTTCCTTTTCCTTTTCCCTCTCCTCTCCTCTCCTGCTGGCGCTGTAACCACTGTGCTATGGGCACCGAGCCTAGAAGATAAATTTTAACTTCAGTTGCTACTAGATAATTAGAGGGCTAAAAATTAGTTCGCAGTAATTTTCCTAGTGCCTAGTACGGGGTTTAACATACTGTAGAAATTAAGTAAACATTTGTTAAATAAGCATATAAAAATAAAGCTGTTACCTTTTTCTTTATTAACTGAAAGCATTCCAGGCCTCAGAAAGCAGTCTGAGGAAGATATTCAGAAAAAATGCAGAGAATCCTGAGCATTCTAGAAATTTCTCTAAAAAGTTTGCTCTGGGTAAATAAACCCCACATGATTGTCCCACAACTGTGGTTTAAGAATTGTCCAAATTCAAATTCTCTACACCAATAGTTTAGGACATTCATTGCCTTTGTGATGTAGTATTTGCAAAGAAGTGGAGACCTCTGTGTGAAAACTTGTGTGCCGTTAATACTACCACTGCTCACATCTCTGTTAGCCCTAGTTATTGTCAAAATTATAAGCATGGTCAGCCCTCACCTCAGACTAATGTCATCTCTACCCTTCACCATGCTGTCCCTTTCCTGATGCAATCTCTCATGGTTCCCTTCTCCTTAATCTTTTATTTGAAACTCTCCAAAGTCCCAAGCACATGGTAAAAATAAAAATTCCCTTTTTTTTTTTTTTCTTTTGTAGTTTTTGGCTGGGACTAGGTTTGAACCTGCCACCTCCGGTATATGGGGCCAGCACCCTACTCCTTTGAGTAACAGGCACCACCCAGTAAAAAAATTCCTTTTTATTTACACTTGTTCACAGAAATTTTCTTCTACTTCCTGCCATAAGCAAGCCTTGGCCTTCCATGGAGGATGCAGTATAGGAGGCGTCTCCAAAGAATGTCTCAGGAGGAGCTGTTCACACCCTCAGAAATCTCATACTTTGAGGTCACGGAGTGGTGCCTACATCTCCACTAACCTCTAGCTTTGGAGTAAACATCCCACCTTTCTAAGGCTTAAACCACAAAGACATCACCAATTGCACACTCCCCCACAAGGTAATTTCTATTTTTTTTTTTCCTTGTCAGTCCATGGCATCCTCTGGAATGGTATACCCAGGGGAACCTAGGCTGGTCGGCAAAGCAGGTAGGAAGGCAGTGACTTTGGTGATTCTTCAGCTTTGTTTTATTTGCCTAGTTTTCTCTACGTCTTGACTTTGTGGTTTTTGATGGCAAGTGTTTTGCCTAATTTGTCTTATTTCCCCAGTGATAGCATAGCATCTGGCCCTTAAAAGGCATTTGATAAAGGGTTTTGAAAGGATTACTTAATGGCAGGATAATAGAACTGTTAATCTATATGTTACAGTACCTCACATTTTTGCATTTCTTACTACTCGACAGGTTTTGCCTTAAGTGGTTTACATACACACACTCTTTTAAATTCCTACAACAACCATAAATCAAATATTCTTATTGCACATTAAAAAATGAAGAGCTTAAGAAACTTAATTCATTCAGGTCACACAGGTCCTACATCACAGAACTGGAATTTGAACCAAGGCAGTTCAGAATCTTAATCACTATCCTAAAATATTTGGTGCAGCCAGATTAGTGACTAAAGAATAGGTTTGTACCTGTTTGTACAAATAACCAACGCATTGAATCCCGTAATGGCATAAATGTATTTATGATCAATGTACAATGACTTAATACAAAGTCATTTCTTTAGCAATGAGAATGGGCCTATGGTGGCTGGACAGTTTTCCCTGCCTCCTGGCATGGCAATGGCACCATGAGAAGGAGTCTTCAGTATCAAGGGAAGAGGGACATCAGAACCTTTATAAACTCCATCAGTGTGTGTAAGGTCCTGATGGCTCATTACAGCCTAGAAGAAAGAGAAGGAATGAGAGAGGAAGGAAAAGAGACTTAAAAAAAATCAGAATAAACAGAAATGACGAAACACTCAAGCAAATACTACAGCTAATATTTATATATGATAGAATCAGCTCAGAAGAAAGGTCAAGTGGTTACAATTCTCAGTGATCCCAGAGAAAGACACTGGAGAGGGAGAGACCAAAGTGAGGGGGTGGCATCACGAACCAGGAAAGGGGGGACGGGCAAAGGTGGGCCTGGGTGAAGGAGAACAACGTGGATGCAGACTGTTGTACATGACAGTGAAGAATATAACTTTCTATAATGGTGTTTGATTTCTAAACTCAGAGCATCATCAAAAATCATCTGAAATTAATTTTGTCTTTGAAAATTGCAAAAAATATTTCTTTATAAATACATACAAGGGGTTGATTGTATTCGACCCTATACAATCACATTAATGTAGAGTATATAGAGTAATCTATGTACTTTTATATGAAAATATTGTATCAGATTTTCACAGCATAAGACAGGGTGCATGAGGTTTGATGCATGCTAAATGCTTCTAAGACTGTACTGTATTTATTTACTGCTTGTCTTCTGAAAACTCAAACTACTTAAAATATAATATACTCCCATTTAAAAACACTGGTGCCCCCTAAAACACACCTCTTGTCCAGTGAGACAGCCTACACAATATTCGCTTAAAACATACTTCACTCCTGACTCTTTGGATAGTAGGAGTTTGCCATCTGTGGTGGAATTAGGGTGATGTCTAGGCCTCCAGCTTGGCACAGGTGATGTATTAGTGCAAAGGAAAGCAAAGGCAATAATGATCCCCAGACGCTAAACACTTTGTATCCAGAATTGTCATGTTCTGATGTTGATCAGATTTGACGTCAACATTATTCAGGACTGAAATTTAGTATTCAAAGTTTCCACTCAAACAAATATATATACATTAATAAAGTATTATCTTTTTTTTCTTTTGAAAAAAAATCTTTCAATATCAGCTTGTTTATTGAAAATTCCTGGAAGCTACAAAGTGCCATCTGTTTCCTTATCAAATTTCGCCCCCACAATCACAGACAAATATGGTTGCTTTTTTTATTCGTGAGGTTGCTTAGGAACAATGTGGCTGTATTCACAGGTTGGTTAAGATTGGGTCTAATGCAAGCATTAAAAAAGACAAAAAACAAAACTTATCCAAATTCTGAAAACAGCCTGAAAATCAACTTCTAATACAGACACATATCCCGTAGCAAACCAGCCAACGCAGAATCTCACACAGACACACACATTTATGATGATGTCTTCTTTAATATCTATCATCAATAGCCACTGTGACGTGATGGGCATATTCATGTAAGTTGGAACATTTGGCAGTGAGATCCCTTTGCGGGTGATCTTCAAAAGCCATTAGCAGTATGCTTTTCAGCCTCAGGAGATTGAACTGACTATGAATTGTGCCTCCAAAGTGTCCGTCAAGAAAGATTTTTTTAAGCTCAAAATGGTCCAACCATCGCTTCACCAACTCAACAGGGGGAGAGTCAATATTCCAATTCTATTAGCTTAAGTAGAAATGAAGAGTGATGTGAACAGTGCAGAGAGTGTCAGAACACACATTCTACAAGAAAGGTAGCCTCTCTCGTGAAAAAAAGAAAAGGAGGAAATTGTAATTTTCCAAGACTATTTATTCAGAGAAAAACACTAGTTTGAAAAAGAGGCAATCCAGTGGTTTTACTATAATATTGTTTTATCAAAGAGTAAACTATTTCATTTTAAACAGCCAGAAAAATCTTTTGCAACCCTCCTCCCTATGAAAATAGTCAGTGTCATGCTTAATTTTAAAAATGTTATGCCGGGCCTAACACTATTTCAAATACCTGACACAGAACTGAAGTGTCAGCAATCAGCATGATATTTAATCTATTCTGAACAATTGGATGCATTACATTGCACACTAAAATACTGATTCAGATAAACACACACTACTAACCAATTATGTTCTTCAAAACGCCAATTCTGTGCAGTTCAGTCATGCCTATCCTGTACCCTAAGCCTTTGGCAATGTTTGGCTTTTAACCTAAATTTAATTTGTTTTAAACCCTCCTTGGACACTTACTATATGCCAGGCATTATGCTGGGTACTCCATGTAAGTTGAAGCTTTTGAATGGCTCCATGGCACAGTTTATACTATCTTCTCCATTAAACAGATACCCAGACCTAATCTTAGCTTTCTCTTTTCAGATTACAAATTGGGTGTCCTTCTACCACATTACAGAACAATCCATAGGTCAAGATGCTTTGTAGTAAACAAAATGTAGTCCTTTGCGCTATGCTCTTTAAAGTATGACTCTCAGGAGTTTCCAGCTCAGAGTGAGTCAAAGTGGAATACAGCACAAGGTGAAAATCCACACAGTAACCTACTATCTCCTGGGAGCATTCTGGAGCTAGAGTAGGCTGCTAAGTGGGGCTGAAACTAGATCAAAGTCTACCAGAAAGTTAAATTCACAGGTGACCAGCCAAGAGAAACAGAGAAGGGGACTTTTGATATCAGCCTGACTGTAAATGAATGGCCCTCTATGATGCCAGTCCCCACTATATTCACACCTTTTTCAGGCTGTAATATGGGAAGAAACAAAGGTGTGGAGATTAGTCTTCACATACCAAAAGTCTGAATACACTAGCACTCTGGGAAGCAGAGGTGAGTGGATCGCCTGAGATCAAGAGCTCAAGACCAGCCTGAACAAGAGTGAGACTCTGTCCCTACTAAAAATAGAAAAACTAGCTGGGCGTTGTGGTGGGTGCCTGTAGTCCCAGTAACTTGGGAGGCTGAGTCAAAAGATAACTTGAATCCAAGAGTTGGAGGTTGCTGTGAGCTGCGACTCTGCAGCACTCTACTCAGGAGGACACAGAGAGACTCTGTCTTAAAAAAAAAAAAAAATCTCAAAATTCCCTGTTAGAATATGTGCTAATGTATGTTTTTGGGAATCCAAGAAAGAAATAACTTTGATATTACAAGTCTACGTAAAACGTCCCACTGACAAAGTAACTAATTTCAATGGCCTTGTTCTGATTTATTTTTCTTTTTTGTTCTCAATAAGCACAGGTGGCAGAGAAGAGCCCATTTTTCAGTTGTAGGCACTGTGATGTACTGTGCCAGCATTTGAGGGGACTTTTATTTTTAATGTTTTAATTGTCTGGTTTGGCAAAGGAACAAAATATGTTTTACATTCCCAAAAGGATCTCAAACAAGAGCCATGGTCAAAAGCATCCCGTAGCTTTCTTTCTGTCAATTGAAGCCCAGGATTTTTGGCAATGGAACAGCAGGCTGCCTCCTCTCAATGAATACATGTGTTACTCCTTCAAGAGCTACAGACCCTGCCAAAGGTATACATACCTAGGCCTTTGTAACCCTGTCATGACGTCCTGTAAGGTCTGGAAGGACATGAAAACAGAGTCCCTTATAAGAGAAGCCATTTGTACTCAACTTGCTGATCACATAATCTGTGCTTCTTGAGAGACATAAAAAGATTATTCCTCCCATTGGATTATGTGCTTGTGCAAGCAAAGTTCCCATTAGAGGATATATGGAGAATTCTTCTGCTCCTTGGTCTTTCTTTAGCTTCATTTAATTACCCCTCTACCATTTCCCCAAGAGTTCTATTTTTATGTTGCTAATGGCTCTTGTTCTGAGGCCTCAAAATCCCATCGAGTCTTCCCATTCTTCTAAGTGGAGTATTTCCAACACATACAAAAAAATCCCTTGCTAGAAATGATTGTTTTATCGTTTTATAATAAATAAATCCCTCCCTTCCAGAAGTGAGAAGGGTAAAAAATTTAGGAGGACTAAATTGCTATTTTTCCTCATATTCTCTAACCTGTAGAGTTGTGTCACTGTGAGAAGAATGATCTTGTTGGTCCTTCCCAGTCAGCAGGTTAGGTAAGAAATCTGCGGGAATGGAAAGGAATCAGTCTGCATCCTCTGGTAGCTACAGCTACCTCAAGTTCCATGGCAACCAAGTAAGTGAAGGGCTGCATGTAACCATTCTCTTAGGCATTAATTTATCCATTTTTCATATACTCTTTCAATAGACACTTATCTATTGGCAAGACAAGAAAACCTTGTCTGCAAAATAATGAGCCATGTGCAAAAGAAATAATAGGGGATAAGAACATACAAGAAGTAAAAACAAACTGAAAAGTCAGCAACTCTTTTGGATATATCAGATAAGCGAGGTCACATGGAAAATTGCTACCTTGCCAAAATATAAAAAAACCTGATAGGTATGGATAATCACAACTTAGCAGAGCAGTAACCTACAAGAAAAAAACTTTTGTGTGAATTGGGGGGAGGGATAGGGTAACCAGAATTGTAACTTGGATATTACCTGAGGCTCAGTGAGGATGAACCTGATGGTTGAAAACTAGGTTTTTGTGAGTTTTACCTCCAACAGCTCTCTAGGTCATCACAGAGAAAATGGGTGGAGTAAATCCTCTCTTGCTTCTAGCAAGGGAAGGGGGGGGAAGTATTATTTTGAATTATTATAGATTATTTTGTTCTTAATATGGTCTGTCCTCAAGAAACTATTTTACCAGATTCTATACAACTAGGATTTTATTATAGCCTAAACTACCTGAAGAAAGAGAAATAATCTAACTCCTGCTTCCTCTAGCCATCTTCTCCCACCTAAAAGAGGAAAAAATGAAGAAGCACTGGTGAAGCTCATAGTTCAGGGACATAAGCTTACTGAAAGACTAAGACATAATTATAGGACTGCAGGACAGTTGCCCTTCCCCCGAAAACTCACCACTATGTTACTAATGGACTATTTATCACAATTCCTAGCACCTAATGTCCACTTTTCAACAAAAAATCACAGGAATACTAAAACAAACATGAAAAAAAAAAAAAAAACCACTTCGAAGATACTGAACAAGCATTAGAACCAATGTCAAATATAGCAGGCATGTTGAAATTACCAAACCAGGAATTTAAAAAAAAAAAAAAAGCTTTTTCTGGGGGGCAGGGTGACTTAATTGCTGGTATTTCACAACAGCTGAGACTTCAACCCAGAGTAACTGCTTCACTAGTGTCAGACAGAGACCAGCTGAAAACAAGACAAAACCACTTAGCCCCACCACAAAAAACAAGTCCCCAGATTCTCAGGCCATAGCACTGTATGGATCCTCAACAAAGCTCCAGGGGAAAAGTCAAATGGTGTAAAATAATCATGGGGTGGAATCAGCGGAAAAACTCTGGTAACATGAATAACCAGAATAGATCAACCCCCCAAGGAAAGATATGGCAGATGTAACTGAAGATCCCATTCATAAACAGCTGGCCGAAATGTCAGATTGAATTCAGAATTTGGATTGCAAACAACATTAATAGAATGGAGGAAAAATTGGAATTAAAAATTCGAGGAGCAATTCAAAAGTCGGAATTAGATATTCGAGGAGAAATTCAAAAGTTGTCTCAAGAATTCAATGAATTTAAAGACAAAACCACCAAAGATTTTGACACATTGAAGCAAGAATTTGCAGCCCTCAAAGATCTGAAAAATGCAGTAAAATCCCTCAGTAACAGAGTGGAGCAAGCAGAAGAAAGGATTTCTGACATTGAAGACAAAGCTTTTGAATGCTCCAAAACTCTAAAAGAGGAGGAGAAATGGAGAGCAAAAACGGATCATTCTCTCAGAGAGCTCTGGGATAATTCAAAGAAGGCTACTATCTGCCTCATTGGAAACCCTGAAAATAATGAAATGGCCTTGCAGGGCACAGAGGCCCAATTCCATGAAATTATGAAAGAGAATTTTCCAGACATGTCTAGAGATTCTGATTCAGATAGCAACAGTTTCAGAACCCCAGCACAACTCAATTCGAATAAGACATCCCCTAGGCATATCATAATTAACTTCACTAAAGTTAATATGAAGGAGAAAATTCTGAAAGCAACCAGACATAAAAAATTCATTACTTACAAAGGGAAGAATATTAGAATAACTGCAGATCTCTCTGCTGAAACTTTTCAAGCCAGAAGAGGGTGGTCATCGACTTTTAATTTCCTAAAACAAAATAACTTTCAACCCCGGATCCTGTACCCAGCTACACTGAGTTTCATTTGTGATGGAGAAATTAAATACTTTAATGACATTCATATGTTGAAGAAATTTGTCATAACCAAACCAGCTCTTCAGGATATTGTCAGACCTATCCTCCATAATGACCAGCCCAATCCTCTACCACAAAAGTAAACTCACTCAGAAACTTTTGATCAAACTCCAACTTCCACAGTGGTGAAAGAATTAAAAATATCCACTGGACTTTCGAAAAACTCGATACCCAAAATTTTACCAGACTTATCAATGTTCTCCATTAATGTGAATGGCTTAAACTGTCCTCTAAAGAGGCACAGGTTAGCTGACTGGATACAAAAACTCAGGCCATATATTTGCTGCATACAACAGTCACATCTTACCTTAAAAGATAAATATAGACTCAGGATGAAAGAATGGTTGTCCATATTTTAGGCAAATGGTAATCAGAAAAAAGTAGGTGTTGCAATTCTATTTGCAGACACAATAGGCTTTAAACCAACAAAAGTAAGGAATGATAAGAATGGTCACTTCATACTTGTTAAGGGTAATACTCAACATTATGAGATTTCAATTATAAATATTTATGCACCCAACTAGAATGTGCCTCAATTTATAAGAGAAACTCTAACAGACATGAGCAACTTGATTTCCTCCAGCTCCATAATAGTTGGAGACTTCAACACTCCTTTGGCAGCATTGGATCAATCCTCCAATAAAAAGCTGAGCAAAGAAATTTTAGATTTAAACCTAAAAAACCAACATTTGGATTTAGCAGACAGCTACAGAACGTTTCATCCCCCCAAAAAACTGAATGCACATACTTATCACCAGCCCATGGAACATATTCCAAAATCGATCACATCTTAGGTCACAAGTCTAACCTCAGTAAGTTTAAAGGAATAGAAATTATTCCTTGCATCTTCTCAGACCACCATGGAATAAAAATTGAACTCAGTAACAACAGAAATCTGCATACTCATATAAAAACATGGAAGTTAAATAACCTTATGCTGAATGCAGCTGGGTCATAGATGAGAATAAGAAGGGAACTGCCAAATTATTGGAACAAAATGACAATGAAGACACAAATTATCAAAACCTCTGGGATACCACAAAGGCAGTCCAAAGAGGGAAATTTATAGCACTGCAAGCCTTCCTCAAGAGAATGGAAAGAAAGGAAGTCAACAACTTAATGGGACATCTCAAGCAACTGGAAAAGGAAGAACATCCAAACCCCAAACCCAGCAGAAGAAAAGAAATAACCAAAATTAGAGCAGAAAGAAATAAAATGGAAAATAAAAGAAATATACAACAGATCAATAAATCGAAAAGTTCGTTTTTTGAAAAGGTCAATAAAATAGATAAACTTTGGCTAACCTAACCAGGAAAAAAAGAGTAAAATCTCTAATTTCATGAATCAGAAATGACAAAGATGAAATAACAACAGATTCCTCCGAAATTAAAAAAATCCTTAATAAATATTACAAGAAACTTTATTCGCACAAATATGAAAATCTGAAGAAAATTAACCAATACTTGGAGCACATCACCTTCCAAGACGTAGCCAGAATCAAGTGGAAATGCTGAACAGGCCAATATCAAGTTCTGAAATAGCATCAACCATACAAAATCTCCCAGGACCAGATGGATTCACGTCAGAATTCTACCAAACCTTTAAAGAGGAACTAGCACCTATATTACTCAACCTGTTCCAAAATGTAGAAAAAGAAATAAGACTCCCCAACACATTCTATGAAGCAAACATCACCCTGATCCCCAAACCAGGAAAAGACCCAACAAGAAAAGAAAATTATAGACCAATATCACTAATAATATAGATGCAAAAATATTCAACACGATCCTAACAAACAGCATCCAGCAACACATCAAACAAATTACACTTCATGACCAAGTCGGTTTTATCCCAGGGTTTCAAGGCTGGTTCAATATACCCAAATCTATAAGTAAAATTCAGCACATAAACAAATTAAAAAGCAAACCATATGATTCTCTCAATTGATGCAGAAAAAGCTTTTTATACAATCCAGCATCTCTTCATGATTAGAACACTTAAGAAAATTGGTATAGGAGGGACATTTCTTAAACTGATAGAGGCCATCTACAGCACACCCACAGCCAATATTGTATTGAATGGAGTTAAATTGAAATTATTTCCATTCAGATCAGGAACCAGACAAGGTTGCCCATTGTCTCCACTGCTGTTTAACATTGTATGGAAGTTTTAGCCATTGCAATTAGGGAAGAAAAGGTGATCAAAGATATCCATATAGGGTCAGAAGAGATCAAACTTTCGCTCTTCGCAGATGATATGATTGTATTTCTGGAAAACACCAGAGAGTCTACTACAAAACTCTTAGAAGTGATCAAGGAATACAGCAGTGTCTCAGGTTACAAAATCAACATTCATAAATCAGTAGCCTTTATATATACCAATAATAGTCAAGCTGAAAAAACAGTTCAGGACTCTATTCCATTCACAGTAGTGCCAAAGAAGATGAACTATCTGTGAGTTTATTTAACAAAGGATATGAAAGATCTCTATAAAGAGAACTATGAAACTCCAAGAAAAGAAATAGCTGAAAATGTTAACAAATGGAAAAAGATACCATGCTCATGGCAGGGAAGAATCAACATTGTTAAAATGTCCATACTACCCAAAGCAATATACAATTTTAATGCAATCCCTATTTAAGCTCCACTGTCGTACTTTAAAGATCTTAAAAAAATAATAGTTCGTTTTATATGGAATCAGAAAAAACCTCGAATAGCCAAGACATTACTCAGAAATAAAAACAAAGCAGGAGCAATCATGCTACCAGACCTCAGACTATACTTTAAATCGATAGTGATCCAAACAGCATCGTACTGGCACAAAAACAGAGAAGTAGATGTCTGGAACAGAATAGAGAACCAAGAGATAAATCCAGCTACTTACCATTATTTGATCTTTGACAAGCCAATTAAAAACATTCAGTGGGTATATTAGTGCATGTTAGTGCAATCAAGGGGTACAATGTGCTGGTTTCATATACAATCTGAAATATTCTGATCAAACACAGGTATGATTTAACAATAAAAAAAAATTCAGTGGGGAAAAGATTCCCTTTTTAACAAATGGTGCTGGGTGAACTGGCTGGCAACCTGTAGAAGACGGAAACTGGACCCACACCTTTCACCATTAACTAAGATAGACTCTCACTGGATAAAAGATTTAAACTTAGACATAAAACTATAAAAATACTACCAGAGAGTGCAGGGAAAAGCATTGAAGAAATCGGTCTGGGTGAGTATTTTTATGAGGAGGACCCCCCGGGCAATTGAAGCAACTTCAAAAATACACTACTGCATCTATTGAGAGGATCATGTGATCTTTATTTTTACCTCTGTTAATATGGTGGATAACATTTATAGACTTGCGTATGTCATTTGATACAACCCAGCATCCTTTTCTAATTAGAACACTGAAGAGTATAGGCATAGGTGGCACATTTCTAAAACTGATTGAAGCTATCTATGACAAACCCACAGCCAATATTTTACTGAATGGAGTAAAACTGAAAGCTTTTCCTCTTAGAACTGGAACCAGACAAGGTTGTCCTCTGTCACCTTTACTTTTCAACGTAGTGCTGGAAGTTCTAGCCAATACAATTAGGCAAGACAAGGAAATAAAGGGAATCCAACTGGGAGCAGAGGAGGTCAAACTCTCCCTCTTTGCTGACAACATGATCTTATACTTAGAGAACACCAAAGACTCAACCACAAGACTCCTAGAAGTCATCAAAAAATACAGAAATGTTTCAGGATATAAAATCAATGTCCACAAGTCAGTAGCCTTTGTGTACACCAATAACAGTCAAGATGAGAAGCTAATTAAGGACACAACTCCCTTCACCATAGTCTCAAAGAAAATGAAATACCTAGGAATATACCTAACGAAGGAGGTGAAGGACCTCTATAAAGAAAACTATGAAATCCTCAGAAAGGAAATAGCAGAGGATATTAACAAATGGAAGAACATACCATGCTCATGGATAGGAAGAATCAACATTGTTAAAATGTCTATACTTCCCAAAGCAATCTACCTATTCAATGCCATTCCTATCAAAATACCAACATTGTACTTTCAAGATTTGGAAAAAATGATTCTGCGTTTTGTATGGAACTGGAAAAAACCCCGTATAGCTAAGGCAGTTCTTAGTAACAAAAATAAAGCTGGGGGCATCAGCATACCAGATTTTAGTCTGTACTACAAAGCCATAGTGCTCAAGACAGCATGGCACTGGCACAAAAACAGAGACATAGACACTTGGAATCAAATTGAAAACCAAGAAATGAAACTAACATCTTACAACCACCTAATCTTTGATAAACCAAACAAGAACATACTTTGGGGGAAAGACCCACTATTCAATAAATGGTGTTGGGAGAACTGGATGTCTACATGTAAAAGACTGAAACTGGACCCACACATTTCCCCACTCACAAAAATTGATTCGAGATGGATAAAGGACTTAAACTTAAGGCATGAAACAATACAAATCCTCAAAGAAAGCATAGGAAAAACACAGGAAGATATTGGCCTGGGGAAAGACTTCATGAAGAAGAGTGCCATGGCAATTGCAACAACAACAAAAATAAACAAATGGGACTTCATTAAACTGAAAAGCTTCTGTACAGCTAAGGACACAATAACCAAAGCAAAGAGACAACCTACACAATGGGAAAGGATATTTGCATATTTTGAATCAGACAAAAGCTTGATCACTAGGATCTATAGAGAACTCAAATTAATCCACATGAAAAAAGCCAACAATCCCTTATATCAATGGGCAAGAGACATGAATAGAACTTTCTCTAAAGACAACAGACGAATGGCTAACAAACACATGAAAAAATGTTCATCATCTCTATATATTAGAGAAATGCAAATCAAAACAACCCTGAGATATCATCTAACCCCAGTCAGAATGGCCCACATCACAAAATCTCAAAACTGCAGATGCTGGCGTGGATGTGGAGAGAAGGGAACACTTTTACACTGCTGGTGGGACTGCAAACTAGTACAACCTTTCTGGAAGGAAGTATGGAGAAACCTCAAAGCACTCAAGCTAGACCTCCCATTTGATCCTGCAATCCCATTACTGGGCATCTACCCAGAAGGAAAAAAATCCTTTTATCATAAGGACACTTGTACTAGACTGTTTATTGCAGCTCAATTTACAATCGCCAAAATGTGGAAACAGCCTAAATGCCCACCAACCCAGGAATGGATTAACAAGCTGTGGTATATGTATACCATGGAATACTATTCAGCCATTAAAAAAAATGGAGACTTTACATCCTTCGTATTAACCTGGATGGACGTGGAAGACATTATTCTTAGTAAAGTAAAGTAAGACATTATTCTTAATGTCTAATTCTTAGACATTATTCTTCTCCACAAGAATGGAGAAGCATGAATCCTATGTACTCAATTTTGATATGAGGACAATTAATGACAATTATGGTTATGGGGGGGGAACAGAAGTAGGGAAGGAGGGAGGTGGGTGGGGCCTTGGTGTGTGTCACACTTTATGGGGGCAAGACATGATTGCAAGAGGGACTTTACCTAACAATTGCAATCAGTGTAACCTGGCTTATTGTACCCTCAATGAATCCCCAACAATAAAAAAAAAAAAAAAATACAGTACTGGCACCCGATCAAACTAAAAAGCTTCTGCACAGCCAAGAACACAGTAAGTAAAGCAAGCAGACAGTCCTCAGAATGGGAGAAGATATTTGCAGGTTATGTCTCCAACAAAGGTTTAATAACCAGAATCCACAGAGAACTCAAACGTATAAGCGAGAAAAGAACAAGTGATCCCATTGCAGTCTGGGCAAGGGACTTGAAGAGAAACTTCTCTGAAGAAGATAAGCGCATGGCCTACAGACATATGAAAAAACGCTCATCTTTAATCATCAGAAAAATGCAAATCAAAACTACCTTGAGATGCCATCTTACTCCAGTAAGATTAGTCCATATCACAAAATCCCAAGACCCGAGATGTTGGCGTGGATGTGGAGAAAAGGGAACACTTCTACACTGCTGGTGGGAATGTAAATTAATACATTCCTTTAGGAAAGATGTTTGGAGAACACTTAGAGATCTAAAAATAGATCTGCAATTCAATCCTATAATTCCTCTATTTGTTATATACTCAGAAGACCAAAAATTACATTATAACAAAGATATTTGTACCAGAATGTTTATTGCAGCCCAAAATTGCTAAGTCATGGAAAAAGCCCAAGTGTCCATCGATCCACAAATAGATTAATAAATTGTGGTATACGTACACCATGGAATATTATGCAGCCTTAAAGAAAGATGGAGATTTTACCTCTTTCATGTTTACATGGATGGAGCTGAACATATTCTTTTTAGTAAAGTGTCTCAAGAATGGAAGGAAAAGTATCTAACGTACTCAGCTCTACTATGAAACTAATTTATGCCTTTCACATGAAAGCTATAACCCAGTTATAACCTAAGAATATGGGGAGGGGGCAGAGGGAAGGAAGGAAGGAGGAGAATGTGCGGAGGGAGGGTGATTGGTGGGATTACAACTGCGGTGCCTCTTACAAGGGTACATGTGAAACTTAGCAAATGTAGAATATAAATGTCTTAACACAATAACTAAGAAAATGCCAGGAAGGCTATGTTAACCAGTGTGATGAAAATGTGTCAAAAGGTTTACAAAACCAGTGTATGGTGCCCCATGATAGCATTAGTATACACAGCTATATTTTTTTAATAATAAAAAAAAGAAAAAAAATAAGCGTTTTCCAACATTTTCTTCTAGAATTCTAGTTTCATGACTTAGGTTTACCTCTGTTATCCATCACGCATTATTTTTTGTGAGTGATGAGAGGGGTGCAGCCTATTTCCATCTTCTGTGTGGCTATCTAATTTTCCCAGCACTATTTAGTGAATAGAGATTCTTTTCCTCAATTATGTTATGGTCTGCTTTGTGAATGATCAGATGGCAATGTAGGGTTGGTTTTATATCTGTGTTTTGTGTTCTGATCCATTGGTCTATGTCTCTGTTCTTATGTCATTACCATGCTGTTTTGGTTACTGTAGTTTTGCAGTATAGTTTGAAGTCTGGTAATATGATGCCTAATAATTTGTCCTTTTGCTACTTGAGCTCTTTTCCAGTTCCATATGAAACACAGAATTATTTTTTTCTAGATCTTTGAAAAATGATGCTGGTATTTTAATGGGGATTGCATTGAATTTATAGATTACTTTGGGTAGTGTAAATATTTTACCAATGTTGATTCTGCTAATCCATGAGCATGATATATTTTTCCCTTTGTTTACATCCTCAGTAATTTTCTTCCTCAGTAACTTACAGTTCTTGCTGTAGAGTTCTTTTACCACCTTAGTTAAACAGATTCCTGGGTATGTTATTTCCTTTGTTGTCATTATGAATACTGTCGAGCTTTTGATTTGATTCAGCTTGACTGTTGTTGATGTATAACAATGCTATTGATTTGTGTACATTAATTTTATAACCTAAGACTATGCTGAATTTATTTATTTCAGTAGTCTTGTGGCAGAATCTTTGGGGTTTTCTAGATATAAGATCATATCATCAGTAAAGAGTGATAATTTAACCTCTTCTGTTCCCATTGGAAATGCTTGATTTTCTTCTCTTATTGTTTTGGCTAGGACTTCTATCATTACAATGAATAAAAGTGGTGTGAGTTGGCATTCTTGTCCAGTTTTAAATACAATCAGGAATGATTTCAATTTTTCCATGTTCATTGCAATGTTGGGTGTAGGTTTGTTGGATATGGCTTTTATAATTTTGAGGAATATACTACCTATGACTATTTTGTTAAGAATTTTATTATAAAAGTGTTAAATTTTGTCAAGTGCTTTCTGTGTGTCTCATCTCTCATCTCTATTGAGATGATCATATGGTCTTTGTTTTTGCTTCTGCTCATGTGGTGAATCACATTTATATATTTGTGTATATTGAACCATCCTTGGGATGAAGCCCACTTGTTGTGGTAAATTTTCTTTTCTTGGATGTGCTTCTGAGATTTGTTTGCTAGAATTATATTGAGAATCTTTGCATCTATATTCATAAGGGATTTTGGTCTCTAGCTTGTTGTTCTTATTGTGTCCTTTCTTGGCTTTGGTATCAAGGTGATACTGGCTTTGTGGAATAAGTTTGAGAGGAAAACTTCCTTCTCAAAAATTTTACATAATTATTTCTCCAATATAGGTACCAGTTTCTTTTTGTTGGTCTGATAAATATAGCTATTAAATCATCTGGTCCAGGACGTTTATTGTTGAAAGCTTTCTATTGCTGGTCCAATTTTATTTCTTGATATTGGTCTGTTGAAGAGTACCTTTTCTTCCTGATAGAGCCTAGGAAGGTTGTTTGTTTCCAAGAATTTGTACATTTTCTTAATGTTTTCAAGTGCATGTGCATAAATGTTTTCATAGTATTCAGAGATGATGTTTGTGTTTGTGTGGTATCAAATATAACACCTTCTTTCACGTTTTTGATTTAACTTAGTAGAGTCCTCCCTTTCTGTCTCTGGTTACTCTAGCAAGGAGTCTGTAGATATTCTTAATCTTATCAAAGATCCAACTTTTTATTTCATTAGTCTTCTGCATTTTGCATCAGCCTAGGCAAAGATCTTATAAAGAAGACCCTAAAGTCAATCCCAGCAACAACAAAAATTAACAAATGGACCTCATTAGAAAGTTTCTGCAGAGAAAAAAAAAAAAACAATCAATAGAGCAAATAGACAACTTATAGAATGAGAAAAAATATTTGCATGGTATACATTTGGTATAGATAACAAAAATCTATGAAGAATTCAAGCAAATCCACAAGAGAGAATCAAACAACGCCACTAAAAAGGTGAGCAAAAGACATAAACAGAAGCTTGAAAAAATAGAACTAATGGTCGGGCGGCACCTGCGGCTCAGTGGATAGGGCCATATACTGAGGGTGGAGGGTTCAAACCCCTCCCCGGCCAAACTGCAGCAACAACGAAAAAAATAGCCGGTCATTGTGGTGGGCACCTGTAGTCCCAGCTACTTAAGAGGCTGAGGCAAGAGAATCAGCTAAGCCTAGAAGTTGGAGGTTGCTGTGAGCTGTGATGCCATGGCACTCTACTGAGAGAGATAAAGTGAGACTCTGTCTAAAAAAAACAAAACCCCAAAATGTAGACTAATGGTCAATAAACACATGAAAAAAAAATGTTCACCATCTCCAAATGTCAGAGAAATACAAACCAAAACCAAAATGGGGTATCACCTAACTATAGTGAGAGTATCTTTTATCAAAAAATATTAAAACAGATAACCATATGGACATGAAGAGAAAGGAAATACAGGTGCCTGCCATAATGCCGAACTAATTGTTCTACTTTTAGTAAAGGTGGGATCTTCCTCTTGGCTCAGGCTGGTCTCAAACTCCTGAGCTCGAGGAATCCTCCTGTGATGGCCTCTCAGAATGCTAGGATTACAGGCATGAGCCACTGTGCATGACCAGAATACTCATTCTTCTCAAGCTCACATAGAATATTCACCAAGATATCCGCTATCTTAGGCCATAAAATGCTCCTTAACAAACTTAAATGAATAGAAATCATGCAATAGTTGCTGTCAGACCATAGTAGAAATAACTTATAAATCAAATAAGAGATAAATATCCTGAAAATTCCCAAATATATGGAAATGTAACACACTTCTAAATAACACCTGGGTCCAAAAGAAATTTCCAGGAAAATTTAAAAATACATATTTTGAACTAAATGAAAATGAAAATACAACTTACCAAAATTTGTGGGATACAGTGAAAACAATGCTTACAGGAAAATTTGTAGAAATGAATGCATATATTAGAAAGGAAAAATGATTGAAAATCAAGCAGAATACAAATGTCTACATGCAATAACTAAAAAAATGCCATGAAGGCTACATTGAACAGTTTGATGAGAATATTTCAGATTGTATATGAAACCAGCACGTTGTACCCCTTGATTGCACAAATGTACACAGCTATGATTTAACAATACAAATAAATAAATAAAAAGAACTGTAAAAAAAAAGAATCTAAGTTTTTATCTTATGAACTAGGAAAAGAAGAGAAAATTAATTTAGAAGTAATCAGACAAAAAGAAACAATTAAAAAAAGTAGAGCAGAATTAAGTGAAATTGAAAATAGGAACTCAAGAGAGAAAATCAATAGCCTCAAAAAGCATTTGTTTTAAAAGACCACTAAAATTTATAACTCTCTAGCAGGCTAACTAAGAAAAAAGAGAGAAGACACAAATTACTAATATTAGAAATGAAAGATACATCATCACAGATACTATGGACATTAAAAATATAAAAAATATATATTCTTAACTCTACATCTATAATTTGATAAATGAAATAGACAAACTTCTTGAAAGACACAATCTTCCAAAGCTTACATAAATCAACAATATTGATAGGCATATATATTTATGTGTATATATATCAAAGAAATTGAATCAATAATAAATAACCTCCCAACCAGAAAGCAACAGGCCCAGATGGGTTCCCTAGTGAATTCTAACAAAAATGTAAAAAGGAAATTATACTAATTTTCTAAAATGTCCAAAATCCCTTCCAAAAAATAAAGGTAAAACTATGAGACATAAACATCAGTTTAAGAGAAAACTTTTATCAGAGTTTAAGAGAAAACTATTCAGTTTATGTACTATAATATACACATATAATGTACCATTATACATTCATCTGAACACATAGATCATACAACACCAGGAGTTAACTCTAATGGAAGCTATGGACCCTGAAAGATAATGATGTACATGTGAATGTAGGGTGATTATAATAATTATATCACTATGGATGAGATGTTGACAGTGGAGAAGGTTGTGAATATGTGAGGAGAAGGGGAATACAGAAATTCTCTGTACTTTCTGCTCAATTTTGCTGTGAACCTAAAAATACTCTAGAAAAATAAAATGTATTTTTTAAATAAATTAAACAGAACAAAGGATAAGGCCCTGCCCTCACTGGGGACCACAATGTCTAGTAGGAATTTTAGCCACTGAACAAGGAATTAAAAACTGAAGATGCAGTGAAATGTTAAAATAGAACAATTTGAAGAAAGAGGATGTTATCAAAGCATAGAAGAGGAAAACTTAAACAGGATTTCATGACATGAGTACTCATTGTCACATGGCATTAAGTATGGCATTGTCATATTTAAGTAGCAACTGCTATTTACACAGTTGTACTGGACCACTGGCAACTGCTTTCTTCCATCATAGGAAAGTTTGAAAGTACAAACTAGCATCTAAGTTTGTCATCAGACTTCCAATTCTGTGAAATCAAAAACTAAGTCCCTTAATAAACAAAAGTGTTGACCAAAAAAGAAAAAAGAAAATAAAACAACTCTATTGACAAAAAAAAAAATTAAAAAAAGTTGGATGAAATAAATTACAAATAAAATAAAATAAACTCTTTAAATGAATTAGTCAGCCAAAGAGATGGTAAGGAATTCTCAGAAAGTAAAAGTATTATCCTTGAGTAGTGAAAAAAATACAAAAGACAACTAAAGTTGTAATTTTCCTTAGGACATTTGAAGTGCCTGAAGATCTCATCAGTGTCTGGAAAATATAAATGTAAAATGTATAAAAACTTAGTGTGTGCCAGTGGTGGAAGTCTAATTGGAAATCTCATATGTCAGAGCTGTGATCTCAAAAGAGCACAACTTCAGGGTAAGTGAGAAATAGAAAAACATGTCCTTCAACTAACCACAAGGAAAATGTGTTGCCTTGAACTTTCACATTGAGTATAAATAAACCTCTTTTGTGACTTTGTAAACATATAATGACCTTTGTAGGTGTGTATCATGAGTTCATATTAGTCTAAAAAAGTTGAAACAGAATTAAGCATCTTTACATCAGGGACTAAAGAATTCTTACAAATAAAATTATACAAAATATGAAGTTATGATTAAAATTAATAAAACATTCAGTGAAATAAAATAGTTTTGCAAAATCCAGTGAAAACAATGCATAGCAAATTCAGACATAGTAAGACTTTAGATATTGGAATGATCTGACCTAAAATTTAGATTAAAAACGTGTTTAGTAGACTAAAAATCAAATAAAAAATTTGAGTAAATAACAAGAGACTATAAAGATGACCATTCAATATAAAGAAGGAGATAAAAGATCAAATACAAATTGGAGGTAAAAAAATGTATAATTATATTTCAATGAGTGCATTCATTAGCAAGCTCTTTCACAAGAAGGCTGAATTCTTAACCTATTAAGATATTTATAAGTATCTAAGCAGGAATTCAGTATAGAAAGATGAAGGAGAAAAATATACAAGTAGAGAAGAGGTTAAGAGACATGAAGAACAGAGATGTAATATCTAACATATATTCAATTGTATTTTTACCAGAAGAATAAAGAGGTTGGCAGCATTAATATATTCAGAGGTAAGAGCTATAGCACTGCAAAGTGTGAATATTTCAAATTTTAATTAGTCGTTTAAAGTATTTATACTACTACAGATCATACCAGAATGAATAGATATATCCTATCTTATGTCAATGAATGACTGACTCAGTAAGTTTCCAATCTATACAAGGACAGTAGGAATCAAAAAAAAAAAATGATTCAAACTAATGAATGAATTAATTGACCATAAATAAGTAAACAAATCATACAATAAAGATGGAGAACTTGAAACTATGGTTAAGTAGTCTAAAACACTTTCTTCCAGATTAGTTGCACATTAAGACTGTCAAGATACCTAATTTTTGACTTGACTGGCTAAGACTGAAAAGGAAGCAGACATTTACTCTTGAGAACAAAGGTACTAAATGATTCCTTTTGATTAAGGTTCCCATATTGTAGCTGTGGAAGTGAACTCACGTAAGCCAGTAATTCCACCCAAAACCTTCTGTGCCACGGAAGCTTAAACACATTTGTGCACTATCCTGTGCTTTCTCCAGGGGATACATTGGAAAACCAACATGTGAAAAAAGTATGTACTAGTGTTTGTTGCTAAAAGTATGGGGAGATGCCTCATCCAGAGTTTCTAAGAAAATCAAAGTGATGTAATTCTTCATAACTAGCAAGGGAAATTATGAAGGTAAGTGAATAATGAAAACATAAATATTATCACCTTAAGCCCCATTGTGGGTGATACCATCTTAAATATATGCATACAAATACACACACTAAAAATAGATCCTGAATGTTTTGATGTGCTATTGGTAATTATATTGACCTCAAGGTTGAAGATTTGTTATTAAGTTGTCATGTCCAGTAGTTACTTTGGTGCATGTTTTTCTCTTTCTGTTTTGGCTCAGATCATGACAATTTTACAGAAAGCATTGAGATTAAAAAACAAAATACATATACACACACACACACACAAACACACACTCACTCATTGTGAACACACACACACAAACACACACTCACTCATTGTGAACTGGGAGAAACACACAAGGGTTATATAAGCCTTACCTTGGAGCAAAATCCTAAGAAATCTCAAAGCCAACTAAACACACACAGGACATGCTGAGACTAAGTTATGTTTGTCCTTGTCATTTTAGATAACTCAGGTCACTAAATCAAAGATCAGAGAAGAAGAGAAAGAGACTCTCATGGATGCCCATGTTAATGTTCAAGGATTTCAAAGGACTTCTAGTCAGGGAAGATGATGTAGACCTATCACTTCCTGCTCTCCTTGGCAGAGCACCACCACAAACTGAAAATAATGCTAGACATGGCCAAAAGGGAACATTGAAAGGTAGTAAGAAGAAGGGCACTGGATTTGAGCCCTACAACAGGAGAAAATATATAGGGAAACATTATCTTATGACTCCCTACGCAAAAGAACAAAGCAACTCAGACACAACATTCCTGCACATTTGACCTAAAGACTGAACCTCAAAGCACTCAAGCTAGACCTCCCATTTGATCCTGCAATCCCATTACTGGGCATCTACCCAGAAGGAAAAAAATCCTTTTATCATAAGGACACTTGTACTAGACTGTTTATTGCAGCTCAATTTACAATCGCCAAAATGTGGAAACAGCCTAAATGCCCACCAACCCTAGAATGGATTAACAAGCTGTGGTATATGTACACCATGGAATACTATTCAGCCATTAAAAAAAATGGAGACTTTACATCCTTCGTATTAACCTGGATGGAAGTGGAAGACATTATTCTTAGTAAAGCATGACAAGAATGGAGAAGCATGAATCCTATGTATTCAATTTTGATATGAGGACAATTAATGACAATTAAGGTTATGGGCGGGGAGCAGAAAGAGGGACGGAGGGAGGGGGGTGGGGCCTTGGTGTGTGTCACATTTTATGGGGGCAAGACATGATTGCAAGAGGGACTTTACCTAACAATTGCAATCAGAGTAACCTGGCTTATTGTACCCTCAATGAATCCCCAACAATAAAAAAAAAATAAAAATAAAAAAATAAAAAAGAATAAAATAAAATAAAATTTCTTGTACCTTGTTACCTGTTCTTGCATTTTGTAATTATTTGTTACATAAAATTTCTTGTACCATAATATGTTAAAAAATTAATGTTAAAATTCCTTTACAATACAAAATACAAGCATCTACAAACAAATAAAAATTTAAATTTAAAAATTAAAAAAAAAGACTGAAAGAAGCCCAGGTAGGCTCATTCTTCTCCTAGACTTAATGGGAAATCTCCTCACATCAAGCAAGACTGACATGTGCAAAGGAATAATAATCGAGATCTTCCACAAACAGTAAGTGCCCCAGCAAAGTCTTCTCTTCCCCTTATAGGCCCAAACATTCACTCTGCCACTGAGGAGTACTCAGGTAGAAAGATAACCACCAAGTGGAGCTCAGGCACAGGAAATGACTTGGTCCAAGAAGGCTCTCCATCACTGTAGGCCTGAGACTTGCTGCCACCCTCCACAGAGAGACCATCCCCTCAGCAGCACCAGCAGGGATCAGGGCATTCCCAACATTATTGGACAAACCAATTGGACTATAATAACATGGTAAGAGCTTTGAAAATCAAAGTGTCTTTGGAATCACTACCCAAAAACTAGTCTGGGACCTGGGGGCTAAAATGAGCTAGGATGACTAACCTGCTAAAATAAAAGATTTGAATAAGACTCTGAGCCTTCTAACATAACAGCCCAAATCTCTGGTATACAATAGAAAATCATTTGTTGTACCAAAAACCAAGAAAAATCACAACTTAAATGAGAAAAGACAATCAACTGATGAGAATACTAAGATCATATACTGAAATATTAATCAGCTATTATAAAAAAATCATTAATCAATAGCAAATTCAATTAAAACAAATAAAAATTAGAAAATTTCAGAAAATAGACTATAAAAAAACCAAATGAAAGTTAAAAATCTGAAAAATACTGCAATAGAAATTAAAAACTTACTAGATGGGCTTCCTTGTATAGTGGAGATGACAAAGGATAAGATCAGACTCAACAAAAACAAGAGAGTTTGTCTTCTGGGACAATTACGATAGATTCAACATTTGTACTGTCAGAATCCTACAAGAAAAAGACAGAGTGAAGCTGACAGAAATTGGTTGAAAACTTTCTAAATTTTATGAAAGATGCAAAGATTTGAGAATTTAAATAAAAAGGATATCCATGGCAAGACATCATAACTAAATTTCTGAAAACTAACGACAAAGAAAAAAACCTGAAATCAGCCAGAGAAATGGTACATTACCCAGAAGGGAAAATTGATTCAAATGGCAGAATATTTGTCATCTGAAACCACAAAGACCAGAAAATTCTGGCCCCAAAATTTTTGCACGCTGAGAGAAAAATTAACTATAAACACCATGACCAGCAAAACTATCCCTTGGAAATTAGGTGGAAATAAAGACATTGTTGAATGAAGGAAAACTGAACAAATTTTTCCCCACCCCTATAAGAATGGCCAAAATAAGTTCTTTAACAAAAGAGAAATGATAAAAAATATTGGAGACCCAGGAAGAAGGAGACACAATGAAAACGAAGCAGAAATATCGATGAATAAAATAGATTGTTTTCTCATGAATTTGATAAATCATATTTGCTGATTGAAACAAAAGTTATGATGCCATCTGATACTCAGCACTATAATATTTACGAGGGAGACAACCTTAATGCATGGAATGCTACCAGCAATAAGGAAGGACATTAACAACTGTAAAAGGATCAATCCATCAAGAAGAGTTATGATTCTAAAAGACCCCAAAGTATATGAAATAACTTAAAAATTTAAAAGCAGAAATAGACAAATACTCAGTTTTAGAGAGGGACTTCAACCTGCCTTCTCAGCAACTAATAGAAGTAGAAGATCACCAAGGCTATAGAATATTTAAATATCACAGTCAGCCAAGAGGGCATAATTGGCATTATAGAATAGCTGACACAATAAGAACAGAATATACACTTTTAGGTGCTCATGGAAACTTACCAAGATATACAAAATTGCATGCTATGTGTCAAATTTCAATAAATTAAAAAATTCAAATTATAGAAAGCATACACAATGATCATAGTGGGATCAAACTAGAAATCAATAAATGTCAAAAAGAAAATAAAAATATGCATAGAACTGAATGAAAAGGAAAATATAACATATCAAACAATATGTAGGATACAGATTAAGCAGTGTCGAGAGGGAAATGTATAGCACTAAATGCTCAAACTGGAAATGTCCAAGCCAATGATGTAAGTTCAATGATCTAAGTTTTTACTTCAAGAAACTGGAAAGGAAAAAGAAAAACAATCCCAAATAAACAAAAGGAATTAAATAAAGAGGAGAAATCAATGAAATTCAGAATAAGAATTTATTAACAATAGAATTGATAGCTAACAGCATGAATAAATCTTGATGATAATAGGGTAAATAAAATAAACCAGGCACAGAAAAGCAAACACTGCATGATCTCACTTGCAAGTGAAATATGAAAATAACTAAGTCACAGAAGCCGAAAGTAGAATGATGGTTGCCAGGAACTGAGATAAGGGGTCCAAAGGTGTGTGTGGGAAATGGTGAGA
The DNA here is from genome assembly GCF_027406575.1 of Nycticebus coucang. Taxonomy (NCBI): domain Eukaryota; kingdom Metazoa; phylum Chordata; class Mammalia; order Primates; family Lorisidae; genus Nycticebus; species Nycticebus coucang. The sequence goes on along the minus strand of NC_069796.1, from coordinate 43,778,879 downwards.
TGATGGCCAAAGGATACAATTTGTCAATTGTACTGGGTGAATAACTAAGTCCAGTGACTACAGCTAATGATATTATATCATGTAATTGAAATTTGCTAAAACAATAGATTTTGAAAGTTCTTATAGATACACAAAAAAAGTAACTCTGTGAAGTTATGGCTATGCTAATTAGTGTAATTGAGTCAATCATTTCACACAACAAACATCACATTGCACTTCTTGGATATATAAAATTTCACATATCAATTATACCTCAATAAACCTGGAAGAAAAAAGAAAACAACTACTCATCTACACATTTCATAAAATTTCAACAATGCATAACAATATTTATTCCCCATGAACAAGTGAAATTTATTCTATATATGCATGAATAGGTCAGCATTTGTGAATCAATTAATGTAATCCTCAATATCAACAAACTATTGAAGAAAAACTATTTCTTCAATGCAGAAATAGGATTGGACAAAACCCAACATTTATTCAAGACAAGAACACTCAGAAAATTAAGATTACAGAGGAACTACCTCAGCTGACAAAATTACCTATAAAAATCCTATAGCTAACATAATTTTTATAATGAAGAACCATTAAATGTTTCCCTGAAGATCAAGAGCAAGGCAAAGATATCCACTGTTGCTATTCTTATTCATCAAACCACTGCAAGTCCAAGCCGCTGCTACAAAGAAGAAATAAAAGCATACAGGAGCAAATAAAACAGTCCCTACTTGAATACAACATCATGATCAATGAGAAAACTACAAGTAATCTACAAATTAAGAAAAAAAAAACTCAGAGTAAAAAGAGAGTTCTACAAGGTTGCAGGATACAAGATTGACACAAATCGCCAACTGCATTTCTATATACTAACAGTGAACTTGCAAAAACAAAAAGTAAAAATAAAATGTCACTTTTAATTGCTTCAAAGAAAATGAAATATGTAGTTATCTTACCAAAACATGTACAGTATTTTTGAACTGAAAACTCAAAAATGCTGATAAAAGAAATCAAAGATCTAAATAAATGGAGAGAAATGCCATTTTCATGAATTAAAAGACTTAGCATGATAAAAATGACAATTCTCCTCCAATCAATCTATAGTCCTAATGTAATTTTTATCAAGAGACATTTCACTGGAGAGGATATACAGATGGAAAATCTCAGGTAAAGCAATTCCTCTTATTTTATTATTCTTTCTAAATGTTTTATATGTATTCTACAACTGTGTTTTTAAAATTATGCTCTACAAAAGATCCTATTGACAGAATAAAAAGCCAAACTTGAGAGTGGGAGAAGATATCTGACATATTTGACAGAGGATTAGTATTTACAATATATAAAAGGTTTCAAACCCCAACAATTCAAAGCTTTCACACAAAGATCAAGTATACAGCAGGCATGTTCCTTTTCTTTTCTTTTTTTTTTTTTTTTATTAAATCATAGCTGTGTACATTAGTATGATCATGGGGCATCATACACTTGGTTCATAGACCGTTTGACACATTTTCATCACACTAGTTAACATAGCTTTCGTGGCATTTTCTTAGTTATTTTGCTAAGACCTTTACATTCCACAGTTACTAGGATTCACATATACCCTTGTAAGATGCACCGCAGGTGTAATCCCATTAATCCCCCTCCCTCCACCCACCTCCCCCCTCCCTCCCCTCCCTTTCCCCCTTCTCCCTGTTCTTTTCACTACTGTTTTTCATCATTCTACTAGAAATCCAAGCTAAGACAATATGATCAGAATTGGAAATACATAGTAAATGACACAGATTGGGAAAAGAGAAATAAACCATATTTGTTTGCAGATAATATAATCATCTACATGAACAATCAAAAAGAATAGCCAAAGAACCTTTGGAAAGAGGAGATTATATTAACTTGCCAATAAATGGTTATAGCAATAACAATATACTAGCTGTAATATTATAGTTTTTCAAAATATCACCTGTTTAGAGAAGTGAGCAAATATTACATTAGATGATTTTGTAAAATTCTCACAAATGCATGTCGGTTTGTAAATTTCAATTAAAAAATAAACTAGTAACAAAGCTTAGAAACTTAAAAAAAGAAAGTGAAAACAGAAAAAAAAAAACAGGTAAAGTTTATGAAGATGTTTCTTATCACCCCAGATCAGCTTTATAAGTCACTTCCAAAGCTTGTAGGTTCCCTACGTTGCATTTTTACATGAATGTCAGCATCATTACCCTGTAATGTAAGCCAGACACTGTAATATTTTCTTAACAACACTTTCTTCATTACCTTTAATCCAAAGATGAAAACAGATATTTATATAATACACATATAACAATGAACTATTATACATTATATATGACAAAACTTCTTTGTATTAATAAGAAGGAAAATAGGACATAGGTATAAAATTATTGAACACAAATGCAGATATTAGGATATCCTCATGGATAAGCACATGATCAATTGCCCAACCCAGTCATTTGGAAAAGATTTATAGCCACAATGATACAAACTCGGAAACATAAGCTTATACTTTGAGAATAATAATAAGTGATAGAAAAAGGAAATAAACCACAGGACTCACAGAAGGTTGGTAATTCAATTACAGACCTCTGCATAAAGTTTGAGTCTAAAAACTTCAGACTCAGGTTTTCTTTTTAGGATGAAAAAGTAATAAACTCTTTCCCATGGAAGGAAACAGCAAGAAAACCTGACTAAAACAACCTTGGCACTTAGTGGACAAAAAAAGTTTCCCTGGGAAAAAATAACCAAGAATTGTTCATCATCATGATTTAAAATAAATGTCTTTATTCTAAAATTTATGATATATGTGTGGTCTCAAATATTAAACCCCCAAATTTTTTTAAAGTGGTTCCCCATGTTAGGGCTACAGACAACTGGCAGAAGCAAACTGAAAATAAGAGGAACTCAACTTTAAACACATCTCATATGATTTTGAATTATAAATTATAGTATGAAAATTTGTAAGTGAAAATATTATAGAATAAATAATTCTACACCAAAACAAAAATAAATTACAGTAGAGGTAGATGGAAAAAAAAATTAGTCAATGATATTATCAGACCCAAGATGTAAAGAAACTATACTTAATATGTTTTAAGGAGTAAAAAGTGAATACACAAACAAAAGCAAGTGAATTTGAAAGAAAAACAAAGAATTTAAGAAATAAAAAATATAATTGCAGTTAAAATCTCAATAAATACAACAAAAGCACACTAGATTCAGTGGAACAGAGAATTTGTAAACTGGAAGATGCAGAAGAGCTGTCTTCTAGGTTTTAGGACAGAAAGACAAGGAGATGAAAATATAGATTACATATTTTAAATGACAGAAACTGGAATAAAAATTCTAATGTTTGCCTGCTTTTAGAAAGAAAAAACAGAATAAAAATTAAGACAGTAGTTAAAGATGATATTGGCTAGAATATTTCCAGAATTTGTGAGAGAGACTAATGCTTACGTCAAGAAGATTGATCCTATTTAATGTGCAAAGGTAAATAATAGAAATTTTAAACACTGACATAATAAATCTTCAGAAGACAAAATAAAGAAAAAAGCCTGGGCGGCGCCTGTGGCTCAGTCGGTAAGGCACCGGCCCCATATACCGAGGGTGGCAGGTTCAAACCCGGCCCCGGCCAAACTGCAACCAAAAAAATAGCCAGGCATTGTGGCAGGCGCCTGTCGTCCCAGCTACTCGGGAGGCTGAGGCAAGAGAATCGCTTAAGCCCAGGAGTTGGAGGTTGCTGTGAGCTGTGTGAGGCCACAGCACTCTACCGAGGGCCATAAAGTGAGACTCTGTCTCTACAAAAAAAAGAAAAAAGAAAAAAGCCTAAAAGTAGTCATAGAGAAAAGATAATAGCACTAAAACACTGACAAAATACACAAATGTATAAGAGGGTGAAAATGCTAACTGATAGTATGTTGAATGACCACTAAAAGAACAGAAATGGAATATCTAACTTTGAAATATTTAGAAAAGAAAAATAGGAAGGGCTTGCTGATAACCTGAACAGGCAAATGGTCAGCAGACTGTTTCCAGATGCCAGCTTCCTTAGGAGCTGCCTTCATTGAAAAGGATCATCTCTGCTGAGGTTGCTACCTTCTCTGGTCAGCCCACACGGGAAGAGAATGAGGTAGAATTAAAAGGCCTACAATGCTGGCCTAATGCAAGAGTCCCTACAGGCAAAACTCATTCCAGAATTCTGCTGATCGTCTTTGGCTTTCTCTGGACTACTTGTAATTCAATTCTCTCCTCTGCCCAAGCCAGCTTCCCCCTTTCTACTTTTCACATATGTTAGTCCCTAGTAAAAATGTCTTGTACACAAACTTTGCCCCAGTATCTGGAAACAGAGAATTCCACTAATGACAGTTGATATTGGAAATGGTCTGGAAAAAATAAAACTGCAGTAAGATGGGATTTTGAAACCAGATCACTCACCAAGAAGTTGATCAAAAAGGACCTACCACCCATGACTGGTGAAGCATTGACAGGCCTGGTGCAAGGCTGAGGTCCCTGGTGAAGGGTGAAGAGAATGCACTTGCTGGAGCAATGTATCCAACTTTGAGCTGTATGAAGAAAATAGTAGCAATAAAGATTATTGGATTAGATTGATGACTATTGATAAGCACCACTGCTATTATACAAAAAGATAATGATGATTTTATATGGAACAAAAGGCATTTAAAAGCTATGCGTGAAGTGTAATGACCAAAAAGCCTCCATGGCTACACACTAAGAAGTCCCTATGCATGAATCAGGAGGGGGAAAAAACCTGTAATAGTCCCAGCATCTCAATTTCCAAGATAATTAAACAGCTCAGTGAAGCAGTTCTGTTATCAGGTCCTACTTGGTAAAACCAGGAATTCGACATATGGGATGAAGACATCTAGATGTAGGGCCTCAAAGTTTTAGCTTCTCAGAAACTTCTGAACTCTCTCAGTCTTCAGAAATGGCCAGATCCCATCCTATTAAGAGCTAATGCCCACCCACTATGCCTTCACCTGATAGTAGTGACATCTGTCTCTCTCTCTCTGTCTCTTTCAGGGGGCAGGCCATCACAAGGTTAGAGGTATCTGCTTCAGAATCTGTCCTCACTTTACATGCTGGCTAGTGGACCTGTAAATATGGTTAAGTCACATCATGATGTAGCTGGAATAAGGAGAGAAGGAAGGAAAGGATTATGCTGCAAAGAAGCTGCAACACCAAGCCATGGTAAAGCAAGCATGAAAATGCTTAATTAAGGTAGCTAAAATTGACGAGGGAATTGATACCCTGGCAACCATCCTATAAAGGAGATAGTTTATGAACTTACTATAGGACACTTTCAGAGGTATGGAAAAAATGACACTCTGTTCTGAGTGATTTCTGCTAGAATCACTATGTGGCAGATGGTAGAAGTCGGATTAAACAGTTTTGTGAAGTGGCCATGCTGGACTAGATCAGAAGACACACCAAATTTTATGCTTCACAGAAAGATCCAGAAGACACATCAGTCACAGAAGTCATAAAGAACATGCTGGTAAAAGGCATGTGAGAATCACTAAAAACTCCAGCAGTGGCTCTCCTCCACAGCGCAGGGCTGACTATAGAAGAAGCGCTGACAGAATTGAGCTAACTCACAGCAGTAGGAATGGGATGATCCTAAAACTATAAAGGTGAGGTTGTGACACATACAAAATTAAAATTAAAATGTTGTATCATAACAGCTCTAATGAGCAGCCAAGAACAACTGACCCTCAGAGTATCTTGGGGTTTGGAGAATGCAGCATTCTAAGGAGCAAAGTAGACAAAAATAAAAATAAGAGTTGTCAATGGGGTCATAACCCATTGCCCAGACCTCAACTCTGAAGAGGTAAGTATCTGGGTCCTGAAGAAGAAGGACTTGCAATAGCATACCAAGTATACATGGTAATGATTTCCCCAAGTCTGATTGTACTACATGAACTACACTCAAGGTTGATGCAAATTTACAACCACATCTTGAAGGAACAGCTGAATCACTAGGTCAGAGCTAAACTTGAAAAGCACAGGTTGCCATCCCTTAGGTTGAAATCTATGCACTGAAATAAGGAGGACTGAACACAGCATGTCCCCAGTGAAGAATACAGGGGGGCAAGAAGCAAGAGTGGAAAGCCAACATGGCTCCCATTACTGCTACTTCCTTGTATCCATCCTGTTTCCCCCAAACTCTGAAATCCATAATACTAGAGGTCCTGGACCCCAAAGAAGGTGCACTGACAACTGGGAACACATTGAATAATAATCTAGACTTGCTACCTGAGCACTTTGAGCTCCTTGGATCCCGGAATCAACAGGCAAGAAGACATACTGTCTGGAAGGGACGGTGGCCTGGGATCAGCAGGAGTTGGTAAGGGCAGTGCTACCCAGCCAGGCAAGACTAGAGAAGACAAGGAAATGAGGTGATCTGGAGGGGTGCTCCTACCACTCTCCCACTTACTTGTCATGTGAATGGAGAAATGCAGCAAGCCTAAGAAGGACAAGGTGGCCAGGGGGTTGAGAACGCACAAAGCCAGGGGTGGAGCCATTTTACCCAGTATACCAATGAGGTCGGCAGAGACAGCAGGTGAAGATGACGGAATCTAGAATGGAGAGTGAAGAAAGGTGACAAAGAGCATTATACTGCAGTTCAGAAACGAGATAAATCGAATCTATGGAAGCCATAGTTTTTCCTACTTACCTCCCTCTTCAAAGTTTCTACTTAGAAAGAAAGGCCCACTAGAGTCTTTGAGAAACTTTTTCTCCAAGATTCAGGGAAAAGTGGATCTTAGAGCACCAGAAAGGACACAGAGATGTACTGCCCATCCCATCAAAGAACTTGCTGCCACTCTGCAGGGAGAGCAGTCATAGAGTGCCTGCAGTGGTCTGGGGGTCTCACGCCATCCTTGGGCAGCTGCATGTGGTGAATGAACAAAGTGGTGTTTAAAGGCATGGCCATTTTAGCCTGATATAAGATGATGCAATGAAAAGAAAATACTTGATCCAATTAGCTGCCAGTTTGTTCTATCCCTTTTTTGGTCCTCCATTACAGTTTGTGTTTCTTTTACACTAACTTTCTTCCCTCTCTCTTTCTGTCCAGGTGCACATCTGTAATTAACAAATATCCCAAGCTCTATCTCAGTATATTTTCCTAAAGAACGCAAACCACAAAACATTGAAAATTTGCATGCACCTAGTGTATAAAGAAAAGAGTTAATAGATCTATAAAGAAAAAGTAAAGGGGTGGAGTCAAGATGGCTGACTGAAGCCAGCTTTCCACAGAGGCTCCCATCCAGAAGGAGAGTTAAAGGACAGAAATTCATCAAGTAACCTGGTAGATTAGAGCTGCACCAAGAGAGAAGGTTGAAGAACGCACATCAACCCCGCTGAGGCAAGCTGTGACCCCAAGGATACAAACAAAAGATACAAAATCTATCACCAAGCAGACAGGAGTCCCCTCCCTCAGGAGAATGGCTCAGCGTGCCCCACAAACAGATGAGCAGAGTTCAAAGGTCCTCCCACTACACTCCATGGGAGAGAGCCACTAAAAACTGGACCTACCCCCCCTACTAGGGTGTCACGGCATTCTCCTGCCAGGCATAAAACTGTATAAAACTGTATATATTTTCTACCTGCAACTCTGAGCTCCCAGCACTCCCCTTCACTCTCACTCTGAGGTCTGGAGGCCTGTTGGCCAGGAGTCCAGATTCTTGGGTGATTTCTTGAGAGGTGTGGACAGGGCCTAAACTGCAGCTGGTCAGTGCTAACTCTGCCCCACGGGAGTGAGAAGAGGATGGTTGGCTGAGAGGAAACCACACTAGAGTGGTGGTGCCCCAAGGTGTAGAACAGCAGACATCTTTTGGCAACAATAGAGCTCACTCCCAGATATTGTCTCCCTGGGCAAGCAGAGGAGGCCGGGCATCTTCTCAGATGGCAACCACCATTGAAAAGATCTGGGACGGAAATGCAGGCCCCGTGAATAAAGGGTTTGCCTGAGGTGGTACTGGCCTGGGTAAAGCATGGGGACTAGAAATGCACGTGCAGAGCTGGGAAGTTCCCAGGGCGGGCCTGACCCAGAGGACCGCTTTACTGAGCCTAAGACGCACCCGGCCGTCAGGGGATCATCAGCCTATAGACAAAGGAAGACAGGAGGTTAGAACTGACAGGTAACCGAATACAAACCTGCAAGAGCAAAGACAGGCCCTGAGGCACAGGCTCTGGCAACTCAAATCAGATTCTCTTATGTAGGGGAATTTAGCAGGGACAGAAACAAATTCCCACAAAGTTGTTCTGTTCCGTCCTGTCAGTAACATCAATCAGGGGTGGGGCTTGAACTGAGTGAACACCCCCTAGCCTCCATCAAGCACCCCAGGATGTCAGGCCTCACCTCCCTCTGCTAGATAGAGGCAGGGCACAGCAGCCTGGCTGAGCAGAAATAGATTTCCTTATGATTCAGACAGGAACAAAATCCTGGAGTATCTGTTCACTACAGGCAACTGGTTCACAGCCCTGAGGGACTATCAGTGACTGGGTGTGACAGAGGTGCAAGGTGGGGAAGGAGGCATCAACCTTTCCCAGACTAATCTATTTGCTGGGTGGGTCCTCCCTGACTCCACAGAACACCGGAGCAAGCCAAACTGAGTAGTCACCAGACCCTTGTGATCCACTTGCTAGAGACCTTTTAAACTCTCCCACCTGAGACAGGTGCTGACTGAGACAATTGAATTGGACCTTTTGAACTGAGCCAATCACCTGAGGACAATTCAGGTGACACCCTGCGTGTGTGGTTGTAGAAAGGTTTGATTTTCCTTTTCCAATTGTTGCCTGTGGGGGTTGGGGATACTTAATTGCTGGTATTTCTCCACAGCTGAGACTTCAACCCAGAGTAACTGTTTCACTAGGGTCGAACAGAGACCAGCTGAAAACAAGACAGAAACACTTAGCTCCACCAAACCAAACAGGGCCCCAGTTTCTCAGGCCATAGCACTGTACGAGTCCTTGACAAAGCTCTAGGGGAAAAATCAAACAGTGTAAAACAATCATGGGGCGGAATCAGTGGAAAAACTCTGGTAACATGAATAACCAGAATAGATCAACCCCCCAAGGAAAGATATGGCAGATGTAACTGAAGATCCCATTAATAAATAGCTCGCTGAGATGTCAGAAATTGAATTCAAAATTTGGATTGCAAACAAAATTAATAGAATGGAGGAAAATTTGGAATTAGAAATTCGAGGAGCAATTCAAAAGTCGGAATTAGAAATTCGAGGAGAAATTCAAAAGTTGTCTCAAGAATTTAATGAATTTAAAGACAAAACCACCAAAGATTTTGACACACTGAAGCAAGAATTTGCAGCACTCAAAGATCTGAAAAATACAGTAGAATCCCTCAGTAACAGAGTGGAGCAAGCAGAAGAAAGGATTTCTGACAATGAAGACAAAGCCTTTGAACACTCCCAAACTCTCAAAGAGGAGGAGAAAAGGAGAGCAAAAACAGATCATTCTCTCAGAGAGCTCTGGGATAATTTGAAGAAGGCTAATATCCACCTCATTGGAATCCTTGAGTGTAATGAAGTGGCCTCGCAAGGCACAGAGGCCCTTCTCCATGAAATTTTGAAAGAGAATTTCCAGACATGCCAAGAGATTTTGAATTTCATATAGCAGACAGTTTCAGAACCCCAGCATGACTGAATCCAAATAAGACATCTCCCAGGCATATCATAATTAACTTCATTAAAGTTAATATAAAGGAGAAAATTCTGAAAGCAGCCAGATGTAAGCAATCCATTACCTACAAAGGGAAAAATATTAGAATGACTGCAGATCTCTCTGCTGAAACTTTTCAAGCCAGAAGAGGGTGGTCATCGACTTTTAATCTCCTAAAGCAAAATAACATTCAACCCTGGATCCTGTATCCAGCTAAAGTGAGTTTCATTTATGATGGAGAAATTAAATACTTTATTTTTTTAAAATTTATTTATTTTTATTGTTAAATCATAGCTGTGTACATTAGTGCAATCAAGGGGTACAATGTGCGGGTTTCATATACAATCTGAAATATTCTCATCAAACTATTCAATGTAGCCTTCGTGGCATGTCCTTAGTTACTGCATGTAGGTATTTGTATTCTGCATTTAGTAAGTTTTGCCTTTACCCATTCTAACATGCACCGTAGATGTGGCGCCACCCATTACCTTCCCTCTACCAAAACCTCCCCCCTCCCTTCCCCTTCCTTGGCCCTTTCCCCATAGTCTTGTGCTATAGTTGGGTTATAACCTTAATGTGAATGCTATAATTTAGCTTCATAGTAGAGCTGAGAACATTGGATACTTTTTCTTCCATTCCTGAGATACTTTGTTAAGAAGAATATGTTCCAGCTCCATCCATGTAAACATGAAAGAGGTAAAGTCTCCATCTTTCTTTAAGGCTGCATAATATTCCATGGTATACATGTACCACAACTTGCTAGTCCATTCGTGGGTCAATGGGCACTTGGGCTTCTTCCATGACTTAGCAATTATGAATTGGGCTGCAATAAACATTCTGGTACAGATGTCTTTGTCATATTGTGAATTTTGGTCTTCTGGGTATAAACCTAGTAAAGAAATTATAGGATTGAATGGCAGGTCTATTTTTAGGTCTCTAAGTAGTCTCCAAACATCCTTCCAGAAGGAATGTATTAGTGTGCATTCTCACCAGCAGTGTAGAAGTGTGCCCTTTTCTCCACATCCATGCCAACATCTCTGGCTTTGGGATTTTGTTATGTGGACTACTCTTACTGGGGTTAGGTGTTATCTCAAAGTAGTTTTGATTTGCATTTCTCTGATGATTAAGGATGATGAGCTTTTTTTCATGTGTTTGTAGATTGTGCGTCTGTCTTCTTTAGAGAAGTTTCTCTTCAAGTCCCTTGCCCACACTGAGATGGGGTCATGCGTTCTTTTCTTGCTAATACATTTGAGTTTTCTGTGGATTCTGGTTATTAGACCTTTATCAGAGGTATAACCTGCAAATACGTTCTCCCATTCTGAGGGCTGCCTGCTTGTTTTACTTACAATGTTCTTGGCTGTGCAGAAGTTTTTAGTTTGATCAGGTCCCAGTAGTGTATTTTTTATACTGCTTCAATTGCCTGAGGAGTCCTCCTCATAAAATATTCACCCAGGCCGATTCCTTCAAGAGTTTTCCCTGCACTTTCTTCAAGTATTTTTATAGTTTCATGTCTTAAGTTTAAATCTTTTATCCAGTGAGAGTCTATCTTGGTTAATGGTGAAAGGTGTGGGTCCAGTTTCAATCTTCTACAGGTTGCCAACCAGTTTACCCAGCACCATTTTTTAAATAGGGAGTCTTTCCCCCACTGAATGTTTTTAATTGGATTGTCAAAGATCAAATAACAGTAAGTAGCTGGATTCATCTCTTGGTTCTCTATTCTGTTCCAGACATCTACTTCTCTGCTTTTGTGCCAGTACCATGCTGTTTTGATCACTATCGATTTATAGTCTCAGGTCTGGTAGCATGGTTCCTCCTACTTTGTTTTTATTGCTGAGTAATGTTCTGGCTATTCGAGTTTTTTTCTGATTCTATATAAAATGAAGTATTATTTTTTCAAGATCTTTAAAATATTTTTTCAGGAGCTTTAATAAGAATTGCATTTAAATTATATATTGCTTTGGGTAGTATGGACATTTTAACAATGTTGATTCTTCCCAGCCATGAGCATGGTATGTTTTCCCATCTGTTAACATCTTCAGCTATTTCTTTTCTTAAAATTTCATAGTTCTCTTTGTAGAGATCTTTAACATCCTTTGTTAGGTATACTCCCAAATATTTCATCTTCTTTGGCACTACTGTGAAAGGAATAGAGTCCTTGATTTTTTTTTTCAGCTTGGTTATTGTTGGTATATATAAAGGCTACAGATTTATGGGAGTTTATCTTGTAGCCTGAGACATTGCTGTATTCCTTGATCACTTCTAAAAGCTCTGTAGTAGAATCCCTAGTGTTTTCCAGATATACGATCATATCATCTGCGAAGAGTGAAAGTTTGATCTCTTCTGACCCTATATGGATACCCTTGATTGCCTTTTCTTCCCTAATTGCAATGGCTAAAACTTCCATTACAATGTTAAAGAGCAATGGAGACAATGGGCAACCTTGCCTGGTTCCTGATCTAAGTGGAAATGATTTCAATTTAACTCCATTCAATATGATATTGGCTGTGGGTTTGCTGTAGATGGCCTCTATTAGTTTAAGAAATGTCCCTTCTATACCAATTTTCTTAAGTGTTATGATCATGAAGCGATGCTGGATATTATCAAAAGCTTTTTCTGCACCAATTGAAAGAATTATATGGTCTTTATTTTTTAGTATGTTTATGTGTTGAATTACATTTATACATTTACATATATTGAGAGCCTGGGATAAAACCCACATGGTCATGGTGTAAATTTTTTTTGATGTGTTGTTGGATTCTGTTTGTTAGGATCTTATTTAGTATTTTAGCACCAATATTCATTAGTGATATTGGAAAAGAAATAACCAAAATCAGAGCAGTACTAAATGAAATTGAAAACAAAAAAATTATACAACAGATCAATAAATCCAAAAGTTGGTTTTTTGAAAAGATTAATACAATAGATAAACCTTTGGCCAACCTAACCAGGAAAAAAAGAGTAAAATCTCTAATTTCATCAATCAGAAATGGTAAAGATGAAATAACAATAGACCCCTCAGAAATTCAAAAATCCTTAATGAATACTACAAGAAACTCTACTCTCAGAAATATGAAAATCTAAAAGAAATCAACCAATACCTGGAAGTTACCATCTACCAAGACTTAGCCAGAACAAAGTGGAAATGTTGAACAGGCCTATATCAAGATCTGAAATAGCATCAACTATACAAAATCCCCCTAAAAAGAAAAGCCCAGGACCAGATGGCTTTATGTCAGAATTCTACCAAACCTTTAAAGAAGACCTAGTACCTATACTACTAAACCTCTTCCAAAATATAGAAAAAGAAGGAATATTACCCAACACATTCTATGAAGCAAACATCACCTTGATCCCCAAACCAGGGAAAGACCCAACAAGAAAAGAAAATTCAATACTTTAATGACATTCATATGTTGAAGAAATTTGCCACAAGCAAACCAGCTCCTCAGGATATTCTCAGACCTATCCTCCATAACGACCAGCCCAAACCTCTACCAGAAAAGTAAACTCACTCAAAAAACTTTTGTTCAAACTCCAAATTCCACAGTAGTGAAAGGATTAAAAATGTCTCTTGGACTTTCGAAAAACTCGATACCCAAAATTTTACCAGACTTATCAATATTCTCCATTAATGTGTACAGCTTAAACTGTCCTCTAAATAGGCACAGATTAGCTGACTGGATAGAAAAACTCAGGCCAGATATTTGCTGCATACAAGAGTCACATCTTTCCTTAAAAACAAATATAGACTCAGGGTGAAAGGATGGTCATCCATATTTCAGGCAAATGGTAATCAGAAAAAAGCAGGTGTTGCAATTCTATTTGCAGATACAATAGGTTTTAAACCAACAAAAGGAAGGAGGATAAGAATGATCACTTCATATTTGTTAAGGGTAATACTCAATATTATGCGATTTCAATTATTAATATCTATGCACCCAACCAGAATGCACCTCAATTTATAAGAGAAACTCTAACTAACATGAGCAACTTGATCTCCTGCAGCTCCATAACAGTCGGAGATTTCAACAGTCCTTTGGCAGTGTTGGATCGATCCTCCAATAAGAAGGTGAGCAAAGAAATTTTAGATTTAAACCTAATCATCCAACATTTGGATTTAGCCGACATCTACAGAATATTTCATCGTAAAAAAAACTGAAAACATATACTTTTCATCAGCCCATGGAACATACTCCAAAATCTATCACATCTTAGGTCACAAGTCTAACCTCAGTAAATTTAAAGGAATAGAAATTATTCCTTGCATCTTCTCAGACAACCATGGAATAAAATTTAAACTCAGTAACAACAGGAATCTGCATACTCATACAAAAATATGGAAGTTAAATAACCTTATGCTGAATGATAGCTGGGTCAGAGATGAGATTAAGAAGGAAATTGCCAAATTTCTGGAACAAGACCACAATGAAGACATGAATTATCAGAACCTGTGGGATACCGCAAAGGCAGTCCTAAGAGGGAAATTTATAGCACTGCCAGCCTTCCTCAAGAGAACGGAAAGAGATGAAGTCAACAACTTAATGAGACATCTCAAGCAACTAGAAAAGGAAGAACATTCCAAGCCCAAACCCAGTAGAAGAAAAGAAATAACAAAAATTAGAGCAGAATTAAATGAAATTGAATTCAAAATAATTATACAAGAGATTAATAAATAAAAAATTTGGATTTTTGAAAAGGTCATTAAAATAGATAAACCTTTGGCTAACCTAACCAGGAAAATAAAGACTAAAATCTCTAATCTCATCAATCAGAAATGACAATGACGAAATAACAACAGACTCCTCAGAAATTAAAAAAATCCTTAATGAATATTACAAGAAAATTTATTCTCAGAAACATGAAAATCTGAAGGAAATTGACCAATACTTGGAAGTACTTCACCTTCCAAGACTTAGCCAGAATCAAGTGGAAATGTTGAACAGGAAAATATGAAGTTCTGAAATAGCATCAACCATATGAAATCTCCCTAAAAAGGAAAGCCCGGGACCACATGGCTTCATGTCAGAATTCTATCAAACCTTTAAAGAGGAATTAGTACCTATACTACTCAACCTGTTCCAAAATGTAGAAAAAGAAGGAAGACTACCCAATAGCTTCTATGAAGCAAACATCACCCTAATCCCCAAACCAGAAAAAGACCCAACAAGAAATGAAAATATAGACCAATATCACTAATGCATATAGATGCAAAAATATTCAACAAGATCCTAACAAACAGAATCCAGCAACACATCAAACAAATTATACATCATGACCAAGTCGGTTTTATCCCAGGGTCTCAAGGCTGGTTCAATATGCGTAAATCTATAAGTATAATTCAGCACATAAAAAATGAAAAACCAAAGACCATATGATTCTCTCAATTGACGCATAAAAAGCTTTTGATAATATCCAGCATCCCTTCATGATCAGAACACTTAAGAAAATTGGTATAGGAGAGACATTTCTTAAACTGATAGAGGCCATCTACAGCAAACCCACAGCCAATATCGTATTGAATGGAGTTAAATTGAAATCATTTCCACTCAGATCAGGAACTAGACAAGACTGCCCATTGTCTCTACTGCTCTTTAACATTGCAATGGAAGTTTAAGCCACCACAATTAGGGAAGAAAAGGCAATCAAGGGTATCCATATAGGGTTAGAAGAGATCAAACTTTCGCTCTTTGCACATGATATGATTGCATATCTGGAAAACACCAGGAATTCTACTACAACAGTTAAGGACTCTATTCCATTCACAGTAGTTCCAAAGAAGATGAAATATTTGGGAGTTTAACAAAGGACGTGAAAGACCTTTATAAAGAGAACTATGAAACTCTAAGAAAATAAATAGCTGAAAATCTTAACAAATGGAAAAACATACTATGCTCATGGCTGGGAAGAATCAACATTTTTAAAATGTCTATACTACCCAAAGCAATATACAATTTTAATGCAATCCCTATTAAAGCTCCACTGTCATACTTTAAAGATCTTAAAAAAATAATACTTCGTTTTATATGGAATCAGATAAAATAGCCAAGACATTACTCAGTAATAAAACAAAGCAGGAGACATTACTCAGTAATAAATAGCCAAGACATTACTCAGTAATAAAAACAAAGCAGGAAGAATCACGCTACCAGACCTCAGACTATACTATAAATCGATAGTGATCAAAACAACATGGTACTGCCACAAAAACAGAGAAGTAGATGTCTGGAACAGAATAGAGAACCAAGAGATGAATCCAGCTACTTACTGTTATTTGATCTTTGACAAGCCAATTAAAAACATTCAGTTGGGAAAAGATTCCCTATTTAACAAATGGTGCTGGGTGAACTGGCTGGCAACCTGTAGAAGACTGAAACTGGACCATTAACTAAGATAGACTCTCACCGGATTAAAGATTTAAACATAAGACATGAAACTATAAAAATACTAGAAGAGAATGCAGGGAAAACCCTTGAAGAAATTGGTCTGGGCGAGTATTTTATGAGGAGGCCCCCCCGGGCAATTGAAGCAGCTTCAAAAATACACTACTGGGACCTGATCAAACTAAAAAGCTTCTGCACAGCCAAGAACACAGTAAATAAAGCAAGCAAACAGCCCTCAGAAAGGGAGAAGATATTTGCAGGTTATGTCTCCGACAAAGGTTTAATAACCAGAATCCACAGAAAACTCAAACGTATAAGGAAGAAAAGAACAAGTGATACCATCGCAGGCTGGGCAAGGGACTTGAAGAGAAACTTCTCTGAAGAAGACAGGCGCACAGCCTACAGACATATGACAAAATGCTCATCATCTTTAATCATCAGAGAAATGCAAATCAAAACTACTTTGAGATATCATCTAATTCCAGTAAGATTAGCCCATATCACAAAATCCCAAGACCAGAGATCTTGGCATGGATGTGGAGAAAAGGGAACACTTCTACACTGCTGGTGGGAATGCAAATTAATACATTCCTTTTGGAAAGATGTTTGGAGAACACTTAGAGATCTAAAAATAGATTTGCCTTTCAATCCCATAATTCCTCTACTAGGAAGACCCAGAAGACCAAAAATCACATTATAACAAAGATATTTGTACCAGAATGTTTATTGCAGACCAATTCATAATTGCTAAGTCATGGAAAAAGCCCAAGTGCCCATCGATCCACGAATGGATTAGTAAATTGTAGTATATGTACACCATGGAATATTATGCAGCCTTAAAGAAAGATGGAGACTTTACCTCTTTCATTTTTACATGGATGGAGCTGGAACATATTCTTCTTAGTAAAGTATCTCAAGAATGGAAGAAAAATTATGCAATGTACTCAGCCCTACTATGAAACTAATTTACGGCTTTCACATGGATGCTATACCCCAGTTATAACCTAAGAATATGGGGAAGAGGGAGAAGGAGGGGAGGGAGGGTGGAGCATGGGCGGAGGGGGGGTGATTGAGGGATTACACCTGCGGTGCATCTTGCAAGGGTACATGTGAAACTTAGTAAATGCAGAATATAAATGTCTTAACACAGTAACCAAGAAAATGCCAGGAAGGCTGTGTTAACCAGTGTGATAAAAATGTGTCAAAGAGTCTATAAAACCAGTGTATGGTGCCCCATGATCGCATTAATGTATACAGCTATGATTTAATAATAATAATAAAAAAATAGTCACCTTAAAGAAAAAAGTAAAAGTAAAAAATTCACCCGCATTGTGTGATATTTTAACATGTCTCTCTATAATGGTGCATTAACTAGAAAGGCTAGTAAGAGTAGTGGTGTCCTACAGTATACAATATAAATAAGCTTGAAATTTAGGACATAATAAAATATTACACTTAAAAGTGGAAAATACATACTCTCATCAAGCACTTAAGAAAATTGTATGTTCTACTCTTATAATTTTGTCAAGTTTGAAAGAATCTAAAGTCCATACTCAAAAATAATGATGCAAATTAGAGCTTAATGACAAAAAGAATATTGGAAAATCCACAATCTGAAAATTTAAGAAAAATTTAAGAAACTCATGAAACAAAGAAATCATACAAATTAAAAATTATTCAAAATTGAATCTTAGAAATTCCAACTATAATAAAGTAATTAGTACTTTAATTACTCTCTCATAATAAACAACTATAAGACTAGACAAAATGACTATTTTCACCCATTAGACAACAGACATAGCAGAAACAGAAATATACCTTGGGAAACACATAGGTGTCTTTTCCTAGTGTGATGCAGAGAAGAGAAGTGTGAGCTGAACTAAGAAATCAGAGGTAGGATTCAGGGCTAAACGCCAGCTGGAGTTTAAGATTAGGTTACAATGAAAGAGAAAGATATGTAGAAGGGACCCCAGAAATCTGCAAAGGAGTTTACCATGGGAACTTGGTTGAGTTGTGCATATGGAGGACAGGCGCCACAAAACCCAGCAGAGAACAACTGATTTATTGCTGGAGATGAGCAAAGACGGCAACAGGTATTTCACAGGAGCGGAAACATAGGTGAGTCCAGAAATACTAAAAAGTGGTCAACTAGGTAAGTCATTAGTAAATGAATGTAAATAGAACTTCAGGTGAGGCATTATTTCACACTCACCTAATTATTCCCATCTCCCACTTCCCCATACAATAAAAAAGTATAACTAAATCAAGTCCAACAATATCTGGTGTTGGTGAGGCTAGGGCAAGGAATATACTCATAAGTTAAAAATAAAGTCATTTGTTACAACTACTTTGGCAATAGATAGACCATTAACTAGTAGATTTGACATGGTAATTTTACTACTAATTATTCCTCTGTGCCCAAGAGACATGTACATGAACATTTGTAGCAGTATTTTTTGTAATTGTTTATGATGGCCAAAATCTAGAAAAATTCATGATATACCGTGCTATGCCATTTATGCTGTAGAACAGGCAAATAAAATGTGATTTTGTTAATATAAATATCATACACTAGCAAAAATTCATCAAGTACAGCTTTGTTAATAAATCTACAACAATAAAATTCCAAAACAAAACCTATGGTAAGGTTTTAGTAAATGACATATACTATCACTTTATTTACATAATGTTTAAAGAGGAGAAAATGAATACGATGGTGATTAGGTATACTAATATATAATTGAAATATTAGAGAGTGTGTATATAGAGAGAGATTATACTATATAATTATGTGTTACAGGGAAAACCATAAAGGAAAGCAAAGAAATGTATAAAATCAGGCTATTCATTACCTCTGAGGAGGGAAAAGACCTCTGTGATTTAATAGGGCACAGAGAGATAATGTACTGGGAGGCTTTAATACTTAACTTGGCTGATGGATCACAGTTGTTCATGTTATTGTAAAATTGAGGAAGGAATACATTTAATAAATTAAATTAATCCAGATAATTTTATTTTTCATATTCAGATTAGTCCAAAATGATTGCAAAGTCTTGAGTGTGGCAAAATCCTGGCTGTGGCAGCCAATCTTTCAGTGTCTCATACATAGCTACCTTTCCCAGGCTCTTTCCATTTATTTTAAATTGGACTATTTTGTATATTTGTACACACAGTTTCATTTTAATTTTATGAGTATGCTCCTAAAGGGTCAGAGAACAAAGACCTTTAGAAGCTTTATTTTTATTACTGTACTTCATGGAAAGTTTGGGGAACAATTTAATGCAGTTGACTCTTTATATACTCTGAAATTCTATTTCTGAAATACTAATGAATATTAATAAAGTTTTAAGTGATTGCTGGAAAAACTAGAAAAATGGCAGAAGATTGCAACATCTTGAAGATACAGTTTAAAATAAAGAAATAGTTATTTCGGTTTCATATTAAAGTACAAACTGAACGAAAGTTCTATCTCTACATTGATTTTTTTCCCCTTGAATGCAAGAAATGAGATTTTAAAATAAAACACAAAACTCCCAGTACCTAGAGTTTGGGACCTAATGTTTTGAGACTGGGCACACACAATATATACATGCCATATATACAAGGGTCTTAAGTTACTGATAATTTTAGGGCTAAAATAGCTTCTTGGTGGCTATAAAACGTACCAAATCATATAATGCCTGCAAGTGTTTTCTTTTCATATTTTTTTCTTATCCCTACTTTCTCCAGTTCTCCATCCATCATCTCTCTTTCTTTCTCACTATCCTACTAGCCTCACCTTCACCATTTCTCAATAATACTTTCACAGAATTATCTTCTATCTTAGTAAGGCTCTTTCCACATGATCTCAAGAAGATGATCAGCAGGGTACAGCATTGTCACGTGTTTTGTCCAAGCCCATGTTGGGAAGAAACAATCTGTTTTCTATAGCTTAACTAAATGCCTTTAATTGAATCTCATTGACTTTGATTGACCTATTTTGGGTCTTGTGCCCACATCTTAGTGTATTGCCATGTATAAAAGATAATGTTTGCTGGAAGATAGTTTTTGCTAATTTAAGAAAATTGGGAATAAATCATAAAACTGGGAGTGAAATAAATTCCATTCATTGACATGGGTGGGAAACGTGGAGTACTGTTAAGAAGAAGAAAGGGGAAATTGGGGTGGCACCTGTGGCTCAAAAGGGTAGGGCGCCAGCCCCATATGCCAGAGGTGGTGGGTTCAAACTCAGCCCCGGCCAAAAACTGCAACAAAAAAGAAAGAAAGAGGAAATGAATATTAAAGAGGCAGACATTGAATATTTAAAGGAAAATTCAAGTCAAATATGAGGAAATAAAAACTATCACCCTAGGTCAATGCATGCTGGGAAAGCCAGGATACTCTCTCTGAAGATGGCACAATGGGATAGAGCAGGGCCAAATTTTTGCTAGTCACAACATCATTCTCAGATCAGGGACAGTCCTCTAGCTTCATTTTAATCAACTTTTCATTGCGAGTTGAGTTCAACTACTTGTAAGTGACTTCTCACTGATGAACTTATTTAAAATAAAATATAATTTTCCTGTTCTCAGAATCTTTAGCAGACCCTTTGAATAGAAGCCTAGTGAGCAAGTAAAATTGGTTTCATTTTCATCCATGCTAAATGGCCTAAATCAAATAAATAACTATATGAGGGAAAACATCCTTGATTTAATGTTGGTATTGGTTCCGGATGTGTACCCCAGTGTCAAGTAAAGAGAAAAATCAGATACCTTGTGTTCATAATGCCCCTTGGATGAAATTCCCTCTGCCTTCAACTAGCTCCCTTATAAAAATGGGGGAAGTGGATTTATTTGCCTGCCATAATTGGAAACAAAAAAATGGCATATTTAGACAATAGTTTCAAAATTAAAAAAACCAAATATATCACCTATATAGAAAAATATCTTGGAAATAGGATAGATATGATATAGAAATAATTTGCTATGACTGAAAAATATGTAGCTAATGTGTTTATATGAGCAAGACTGGGACTTACAAATTTCTGGTCTTCAACTGCTTCATTTACTTATAGATTCACTCATCAATCAATTAACTGAGTGTTTGTTTGTGATTGGTAGATATAACAGAAAAGTCAAAACTATTGGAGCAGGGGTGACTATCTTTCAAAATGAATTCCAATTTGCTAGGGAATTGTAATGGCAATTGTACTTTCATCTCAACTTTCTGTTAAAGTTTATTTGTGGTAGAGTTTGTCTTGTTAAGATTATGGACCATAGATTCCATACTGTTTAATGCCAAATTTCTTCCCATTCTACTTACTATATTGCAATTCAGAGAAAATTTCTTATTTTGATAATTATAGTTTTATCTTCTGGGAAAAATACACTTTATTGAGCTTTTTTGTAAAAATTAAATGAGATACCATTTAATGCAGACTTTATGATATGGAGTTTAATCAATGTCAGATATTATTAAAATGTTTATTATGATGGTTAATTTTATCAACCAACTTGAGTGGGCTAAGGAATGTCCAGATAACTGGTAAAACATTATTTTGGGGTATATCAGTGAGGGTGCTTCTGGAAGAAATAAGCTTTTGAATAGATAATCTGAATATAACAAATGGCCTTCTCCAGTGTGGGCAGGCACCCTCCAACTCATGGAGGGCCAAAATAGAGCAAAAACATGGGGAAAGGTTGAACTGAATTTCCTGTCTTTGCTTGAGCTGAGATACACCTTTTCTCCTATTCATGCTCCTGCATGAGGCTTTTGGACTCAGAGGCTTACACCAATGGCTCCCAAGATTCCTAGGCCTTTGGGCTGAGACTGAATGATGTGCACCACTGGCTTTCTTGGATCTCCAGTTTGCTAATGACAGATGATGGGATTCCATGACCTCAAGAATTATTTGAATGAAGTCCTATAATAAATCTCATCTCTTCTATCTATGTATCTATCTATCTATACTATACCAGTTACGTTGATCTAGAGAACTCTAATATGATTTGTTGTTACTACTATTATTATTATCATTATTTTCCGTAATTACTTGGCCACATAGCATAGCTGAGTTTAGGCACTAGTTTTGTTGCCATATAATACTAAGTTTTATTGCATCAAAATATTAAGCTTATGCATCAAAACATTATGAGAGAGTTTTTGTAGCATACAATTTGAAGTATATTTAGTTAATCTATTCCTCCACATATTTTTTAAATCTACCTAGCTAGGTAGAGAACAGTATGCATAGGATTCATCATCCAAGTCATGCTCTGGGTTATTTTTGATGCATTGTAAGAGATATAGTTGCATTGATCATTATTTAGGATCAGTAAGAAAGATAACATTATAAGTCTTATTTAGGGGACCGGGAACATTGGCTCTACTACTTTGAGAGGCCAAAGTGGATGGATTGCTTGAGCTCAGGAACTTGAGGTCAGCCTGAGCAAGAGTGAGATCCCTCTCTCCCTGCCATCTCTACTAAAAATAGAAAAACTAGCCTGATGCTATGACACTCTACCCAGTGTGGCAGAGGGAGACTCTGTCTCAAAAAGTATGTCTTGTCATTGTAGCCCATTTTAGAATGTTGTCATGTGTGATGTTCATTCTACCCAAATGTGCACTATATGATAATTTCCAGCAAAGATTACAACTCACCAGCTACCAAGAAAACCTATGTTTCCCTCTTAATGGTATGTATGCTTTGTTTTGTGAGCATTGCAATTTGTACAACTATCCACTTTTCCCTCAACTGCCAAAAGTTTAGATCCAAATTTATCATGCATTCATAAGTAAATATAAGAAATAGAAAATTATATGTCATAAATCTACCTTTCTTTTCCTGATGCAGATACCAAAAATCAGACATAGCACTATTGCCCATGAAATGTGGTCACAGAATTTGTCTCAGCATATCTCTTCTGAAAACTACTACCAAATCATGAGAGTTAGAACAGTGCTGGAACTCATTTGGCATGCTAGAACAAAGCATCATGGTTTGAATTCTAAGTCTCATTTCCTACAGTATTCTGTGTTTTCCTGTTTCTTTTTCCTTTTTTTATTATTAAATCAGCTGTGTACATTAATGCAATCATGGGTTTGCATTATATACATACACTGGTTTTATATAGCATTTGATATATTTTCATCACACTGGTTAACATAGCCTTCCTGGCACTTTCTTAGTTAATTGTGTTAAGACATTTATATTCTACATTTAGTAAGTTTCACATGTACCCTTATAAGATGCACCGCAGGTGTGATCCCACCAATCACCCTCCCTCCGCCCATTCTCCCCCCTCTCCTTCCCTCCCTCTGCTCCTTTCCCATATGCTTAGGTTCTAACTGGGTTATAGCTTTCATATGAAAGCCATAAATTAGTTTCATAGTAGGGTTGAGTACATTGGGTACTTTTTCTTCCATTCTTGAGATACTTTGCTAAGAAGAATATGTTCCAGCTCCATCCATGTAAACATGAAAGAGGTAAAGTCTCCATCTTTCTTTAAGGCTGCATAATATTCCATGGTGTACGTATACCACAATTTATTAATCCATTCGTGGATCAATGGGCACTTGGTTTTTTTTCCATGACTTAGCAATTATGAATTGGGCTGCAATAAACATTCTGGTACAAATATTTTTGTTATGATGTGATTTTTGGTCTTCTGGGTATATACCTAGTAGAGGAATTATAGGATTGAAAGGCAAATCTATTTTTAGATCTCTAAGTGTTCTCCAAACATCTTTCCAAAAGGAATGTATTAATTTGCATTCTCACCAGCAGTGTAGAAGTGTTCCCTTTTCTCCACATCCACGCCAACATCTCTGGTCTTGGGATTTTGTGATATGGGCCTACTTTGGGCTTCTATTATCTTTCATATATCCACATTTGTAAGTCACTTTAAATTTTATTCAGACCAATATTATAGAAATCAATCTTATACACCCTCAAGGAACTGTCAATAATATGAGTAGTGAGATATATGAATAGACAAATTACGCAAAATATGAAAATTGCTGTGAAAAAATGAAGCACAGGGTAACTACATGGATGTTAGGAGAGAAATAAGCCCCCTTTCTCATTTGATGAGGGTAGAGTTATACAATGGTTAGTAAAGGAAATCATGATGTGAGTCTATATGAATAAGCAGGTATTGAAAATGTCATCAAGAAAACTTTGTCACTAGTGGTAAGTTGGATGGCCTACTTCAGGGTCTAATACTGCATTATTCAAGTTTTTGTGTTTACATTTTAGCAGTGTTTCTTAAGGTGTGGTACAACAGTGAGATGATTTTAGAAAGCATTTTTAGGTATGTTTTAGTTTCCAGTGGCATAAAAACCTAACTCAAAATGGATGAAACATGGAAAAGGAGTTAATAGTTCACATCTCTGATAAGTCCAAGACTAGTCAGGCCTCATGCATAGATATCTTAGTGGATTTCTGTTTTGACGTTGCTGATGCATTCAGAGGAGGCTGAGGGCAGGATGGTACTAGTAAATCAGGTCAAGCAGATTAAGAATCTCTAGAGATTGGCAGGGTAGAATCTGGAAAATGAAAGGGATTCATTGGTCCTCCACTTAGGTCTATATCCTAACTCAATCTCCCTTACTTCCTGCACAATTCACAGTATTGAATTTCTACGTCCTTAAAAACCAAAACAAGCAACCCCCAATTCATTTTATTTGACTTTCACTGTCATAAAACATAATTCAGAATGGATCAAAAATATACCCTAGAATACAGTTTATAATATTGCATAAGCTCTCCCTGAAGCTTGATTGCATCTCTGTGACATTTAAAGAAAGAATTTGAAGAAATAACCAGGTCCCAACGTCCATTCCTCACATATACAAGGAGCCAAAGCCAGGGAATAAACAGCAGGCATCTACCTTTCCATGCTGCTTCCGCAATAAGATACAACAATTTCTTCTTTGTTTATTTCTAGGAATTTCATATATAATATGTAAAAAAAAGAAAAAAATTGCTCCACTGAAGAACAACTGAGTTATACACAACATGTGGGCAGAGCTTGAATTTACTTTTCCCTCCTCAGATTTTCTGATATAAATCTCACAAAACCAAAAGCAGAGTCTTGGCTTGAATTATAAACAACAGTATCTTCTCTCTACAATTGGGCCTGGCAGGTGATATTTACTCAGAAAGTATTTGATAGTAAATATGTCAGCTAGTTAATTTTGGCTGCAAGTTACAGAACTGAGACTGGCTTAACCATTATGGAAACTGATCATTACAAAAAATACAAATCCAGAGGTAGGATGGGCTTTAAGATGAGGTTAGTCCAGGGGATCTGGATTAGTTTTCCTGGTAGACTCTTTGCAATGCACTCTTCAATGTGAGATCTTTCTATTCTGTCCATTAGCAAGGAAAAGGATGATGCCCAGGGGAAGAGTAGGATAATCGTTAGTCTTGGCTAACAAATATTTCTTGTTTTTTACCCGGCACATGTAGATTTGTATATCTCTGCTCCCTCGAAGTTAGATGTGCTTGTATGACTCACTTTTGCTAGTGAAATGTGCATAGAACTCATGTGAATTCCTTCCTTGAGTGGGTTCTAAAGGCCACTTTATTCGCTGCAGTGATGATCACTGTTCTACATGGGGGGTCCTCTGTCCTACTGAGAGATCAGCACAGAACCCCCATTCTACTTCGGATGGAATTTGATGTGAAAATTAATTAAATCTTCAGTACTGGAACCCACTAGCAACTCAGCATCTCCAGATGAATACAAAGAGAAAGTCATGCCAGAGTGATTTCTCAGAAACAGAAGAGAGATCTTAATTGAAATTTCCCCAAATCCTTTCCTGCCCTTCTATCTTAAGTGATCTGAGTTTTTATTACTGAGTCAACAATAGTTGAAGGGGATCATTGCCCTAAGATCAATCAGAACAATCCCAGATTTTACATGTTGGATTCTAACTCTTTTGAGTCTCACGAGATGTATGTGGATATATACAATCCTGGATAAACCAAGATTTTGTCAGGGGAGAGGAAAAAATATACAGCCTCAAGCTGATATAATTTTTTTCTCTTTGTTCAATTTGTGAGGGTGGTTAGAACCATATCTCTTAAGCACAGCCAATAAAAATCTCTTTCTGCACATTTCCTGTAATCTCAGCAAGACACTTCACAACTGAAAATCACTGTCTCAAACAATGTGTTTATGTGATTTCACCACCTTTTTTTTTTTTGAAATAGATATAGGGGAGAGAATTTTAAAAAGTTATTATAAACTCACTTTTTATCTAATAAGGCACAGGTAGGAGGATATCCACATAAAAAATTTCAAGTAACTGAGAAAATCCAGTTGTCCTTATTGGATTCACTAGTAGTACCATTAGCACAGAATGAGCAAGGGATGTAGGAAATCTCTGTAATGACTGCTTATAAATTGTTTATTATGATTTGTCTCTTATGATCATCTTCCTAAATATATTCTAATAACCAAAACAGAACATACTCACTACATGCAAAAAAGAACTTCAAAATAAGAAATTTTCTTAGAATAGACAATGTAATGGGTATTTAGTTTTCTGAGTATCATATCTAACTTAACTCACACAAGTTTTAACATTAGTATGAGTTACATAGGAAGCAAGTAACTACGTGTATTATTTTTTAATTTCAGAATATCACAGGGGTACACATTTTGGTTACAGAGGTTGTTTTTTTACATTTCAGGTCAAAGTGTGCCTCTCACCTAGGAAGTGTGCATTATGTCAGTTAGGTGTGAATAAGCACACCCCCTTCTCCCACCTCCCACCTGCTCAATTCCCATTGAGTTTTGTTTCCATATGTGCATGTAAGTGTTGCTCAACCTGAATGGACCTGGAGACCATTCTTGAAGTGAAGTTTCACAAGAAGGAAAAAACTATGTGTATTTGATGCTCAAAGTCTTATCCTAAGACCTTATCAACGTGGCTAAAAACCTCTGTATTGTTCTCCACTCCAAAAGGAATACATAATAGCAAAATGTACTAAATGCTTCTCAAGGATATAACAATGTTTTTAAATAAAACCTTCTAGCTTGGTACAGAGTGAAGTTACCCTAACCCACTTTACCTTGAATCTGATTTATGAGAAGTAACACTTTCTGTTAGACACAGTGAATTTGAAACTACTAAAGAAGCACAGTATTAAAACAAGACTGAAGCCCTAAACACCACTGACAATTTTGAAACTGTTAAGCCTTTTTTTTTCTGTATATCTTCCTTTTAGCTCATGGAAAATCTTCCAAAATTGTCTGTTACATCAACCATGAATCTCCAATACATTTTTTCATTTATTCATATGTGAATTTATTTGAAGGAACCAGAGAAGAGTGCCTGGACTGTGAATATAGTTAATTGGATAAGCACTACCATGCCCAAATGTGTATAATAAGGTCTTTGAAAATGTTATGTCCTGGATTATGTCTTTGAGGAATGATGCTAATTTTATTTCTCCAAGATGTTTTCTAAATGGAGCAGCAATTTCAAAATATGTAACTACCTGCACCCATGAAAACAATCTCTGTGCCAGGAATCAGGGTCTATAAAAATTCAGGGCAGCACACAACCACTTTATTTTATAATTTATACCATTCTATGTCTTATAGAAAGGAATACAGAGAGTGTTAATATCTGAAAAAATTTACCTTCTGTGTCTAGAAAGGAAGAGTGAGAAAGATTGAAAATTTTTGAGACAATTCAGGAATCTCAAAATAATATTAGAACATTGATTAACTATAATTCAAGCAGATGGGACTTTATAATAATTTGAGAGCCAGAAGAAACTCCAGACGTCATTTAATCCGACCTCCTTGCAACACAGTCCTCTCTTCCACCACGTCCCTTTATCAATGGCCTTCCTATCTCTGCAACCCTTCCTTTCTGAGTTTGCCTACTTGATTCTCAAAGAGTTCTGATCACTAGATCATTTATCAAGACGGAGATGAAATCTGCTTTCCTCTAACCTTAGTTTTTTCATTCTAAAATGACAAAGAATAAGTCTTCTCTTTCTTAAATTAATACGACACTCTAATTTTAGATTGAGATGAAGAAAGGGTACAGAAATAAGTCAGTAAAGGGCAAGTAGAAATCATTTTTTAAAACCATGCCATTGATTTTCTTGGGTATGTTCTGCAATATGTCCACATTTACTATTAAATCCTCACTGTTGGACACCCACAGCAGGAATGATAAATGCAAATTTAACCCCTCAACTCCTCTGTTTAAAATCATTCAGAGGATTTTATCTTTTTTAGTATAATATCTAGATTCTTTTTTTTTAAGACACAGGGTTTCACTGAGTTGCCCTGGCTAGAGGGCAGTGGTATGCTCCCTCGTTACACTCTCAAACTCCTAGGCTCTAAAAATCCTCCCTCCTCAGACTCCTGAGTAGCTGGCACCTCAGACACATGCCACCACACCTGGATATATATATATATATACATTTTATTGTTGGGGATTCATTGAGGGTACAATAAGCCAGGTTACACTGATGGATAATTTTTTTTTTGTAGGAATAGAGTCTTGATACATTGCTTAAACTGGTCTCAAACTCCTGGACTCAAGTGATTCTCCTGTCTTGGCCTCCCAAAGTGCTAGGATTACAGACATGAGCCACCACACTTGGCCCTCCAAACTCCTTTACATGGTTTATAAGGCTCCGCAGTTAGGACTCATGCTACTTCTCTAGCCTTCTTAGTTCTCACAACCACCTGCAAATCAAAAATCAGTGGTCCATTCACATTCTATGTATTTTAGTACTTAAAAGCCAGTCTCTCCCCTTTCCTCTTGCATTTACTTCCTGAGATTCTTTCACATCTCCTGCTCTGAATAACTAAATCTTGTCTCATCTCAAATATTTTCTCTTAAGAAGCTTTTCTAACCATCCAAATGTTGGTCTTGTGCCTCTCTCCTATAGTCTCATTAACATAATTCCTGGGATACTGTATTATATTGTAGGTTACTCACTGCAACTGTAAATTACATGAGAGCAGCAGCTGTACCTAACTTCACTCTTTCAGCCCTTACCTCTATTATAATGCCTGAAACACAGTTGGTGCTCAATGAATATTTTCTGGATTTATGCATAAATAATGATCAAATATGAACATAAGCCACTTCAAGGTCACTTGTCCAAGAACAAGGAAATTATTTTCAGTCTATTCTACTATTAAAGCTTAGAGTAAACTAGCTTATTTTGGAAAGTTTCCAGCAACCAAGATGATAATGGATAAAAAGAATTTCTAGTTAATTAAGCTGTGAGATACTTGTGGTTAAGGTCTACATTTTATATGGAATTTTGACAGTCCTTGGCACACGGTAGTTGTTATTCATTCATGTCTTTGCTGGTGAACCCAAATTTTATATTATGACTAAACTATGGACTCACGTTTATAAAGAGACACGGTTCCCTGACAATTTGTTAACAATCATCTTAAAAGGCTCTATACATACCCAACTACTATCCTAACACCGGAAAGACAAAATGAGCCCAAATCAATATTTTTATTCCTCTAGCAATAAGTAAATTGGGTTGATGACAAAGAAGGTTGTTTTCAAATCCTACATCTAGGGTAGACCATTAAGTCACTACATGTTACCTCTTATAGGAAAAGATTATAAAAAAGAAATTAACAACAGGAGTAGATAAATGAACAAGAGATGTATGGTTTGCCCTGTAACCTTATGCACATACCTAGCTTTCCTTATTAGTAACCCAGTGTGAACCTATAAAAAAGTAAGTCAGGAAAGAAGCTTCGAGCTGCATTTTATGTAATCAATGCCATGAGTTACTGCCTGCCCCATTGCACAAAGGCTGTTTCAACCTTGAATGTGGCCTTTTGTTAGAATGTATCACCATATGTTCCTAAATTGCTATGCAAAGATAGATTGTTCCACAGTCTCCTATTAATATTTTGCCTGGGCATAATGTTCACTTTTATTTGTCTAAAATGTTCCAAATTGCCAAGTGAATTTTAAAGTAATTGTTAAATTTTGCAAGTAGAGTCTTCTAGTCTATGATTGAATTGCATAGCTGAAATACATGAAAGCATCATGATCTGAGTTAGGGTGGCATAGTAAGATACAGATGACAATTGCCACTTGTCAGCTAAAGGGGCTGTGATTGAAATCCAGGAAATAGACTTCAAAGGTATTTTTTTCTTCTTTCCATTGCCCTACTGTTCATATTCAGCTCATTAGTCTTGAAATAACATGGTAGAACGATCTTTTAGGGAATTTAAATCACTTGAACAATACCCATTTCAGAGTTTCTGGAAAGGGTAGCATATGTCCCTGATAAAATCTTTAATATTAATGGTTTCAATTCCTCCTTTGTTTTCTTCAAGGACATAAGCAGTGTGACTCTGTTTCTCAATAGGGAGGGAGGATCCTGTTTAGAAAGGAAGATTTCATTCTCCTCTGCTGCCTTCCAACCTACATGTCCCCTGTCATGTCCCCTGTCATGCCAGTCTCTAAAGAGCAGCACCCAGTAGTCTACAGCAAGTATGATCCCAGAAAAACCACAGAGCACTGAGTCACGAGAAGAAGAAAGGTGTCTCTCTCTCTCTCTATGAAATTTTATAATATCCTCTTGGCAAAATATGAGATCTGGGTACAAATTAGACATCAAAATGCCACCACCTTTGGTCCTTCTGCACCACCCTATCATAGTGTTGGAAGTACCATTTCCTCATTGCTTTTGCACCCAGACTCTCATGGGGGAATTAGAACTCTGTCTGGTTGTTATTTATGATTATAGTACCTCCTGGGGACAGACAAGCATAATGATTATGATATATATTTTGGGGGAGGCGGAGCAAGATGGCAGCTGAGTAACAGCTTCCTTGCATCTGGGCACCGTGAGTCTGGGGAGATAGGACTCCAGGCATCTCTGGCTGGTGGGATCTGCCTATCATCACCCTTATAAGGATACAGGGAGTCAGTGAGAGACTTCTGGACCCCAAGAGGAGGACTAAAACAGTGGAAAAACGGCAAGTGGTCGCGTGTGTTCAATCCGTCTAAACCCACCCGCAACTGTAAGTTCAGTAGCAGCGAGACTGCAAACCAGAAAGGCTTTACCTATGAACTGTTTTGGTGTCTTTGGACTTGGCACTCAGTTGAACTGCCTTGGGGAGAGCCTGAGCTGGAGTGCGGAGAACTTTGGCCGTTGTGTAGGGCCCCAGTCTGAGCCACTGAGCCAGACAGAGCTAATAGTGTTTGGCTGTAGGTCACAGGGAGCCATTGTGAGTGATCTGCCCCGGAAAACTCTGCTCTCAGGGTCGCAGAGCTAGAATCGGGTGGGAGCTGGTAACCCAGCAAATGAGTAGCCTAAGGGTGGGGTCTGAGCCGCCTTGCAGCCCTAACCCTCAGTGGCAGAGTGAGACCAGTTTTGACACACAGGGTAAGTGGATAGCCACTTCAGCAGTGATTCCAGTGACAAGCACTTTACTGGGAAAGCTTCTGCTCAGCAAGTTTACAAGTTCAAAGTGCCTTTTAAGTGGGCTGAAGAGAGATTTAAGGTGTCTACCTGCTGGGGTTTGAGAAATCAGCAGCCTCCAGTCGTATCAGAACTGTGATTAACATCTCATACCCCAGAAGACCACGTGTTGCCCAGACAATATTTAATAATATATACATACTGCTTTGCTTTTGGTTGTGGTTTTTTTTTTTATTTGTTTGCTTGTTTGTTTGTTTGTTTTTTGTTTATTTTGATGTTGTTGATGTTCTTTTGTTTTTTAATTTCAACCTTTTCCATACAGATCCTTTTTCTTTCTCAATTTTTCTAGTTTAATTATAATTTCCCATTGCTGCCTTTTTTAATAACTAGAACTTCATTTTTGCTAGTGTTTCTACTGCTATTATTTGGTTTTTCACCCAATTTTACCCCTGTAAAGTTTTCTGTTTGCTTGTTTTGGTTTGATTTATAGCATTTTTGTCTTTCCTCTCTACTTGGTGGAGGTAGGGTTCTGTGTCTGATCAGGTTAGCAAAGAGCTGCTGACCTCAAGGGAACCACCCAACTGGGCACTCCCAGAAGGTGGGATATTTTTAAGGTTGTGTCAAAGTACCATACTGTACACCTATATTGCTCTGTCTCCCTCTTTCTGTGCCTCTCTTCTTTTTGTCAAAAGTCCTTATACCCACCCCTTATCCTTTCTCTATTTTTCTTTTTTTTTTCCTTATCACTCGGTCCTCCTTTCTTTCATCCCTTTTTTGCTCTTCAACCTTCTCACCCTTCTGGTCCTGTAACCCTTAGTCCATAGGCACAAGAAATTAAACAGCAAGAGGACGTGAAAGGAAAATTAGGGCAAGGAAACAGATAAAAGAAATCACTCATGAGGAAGAATCAGCAGAAAACTCCAGGCAACATGAAGAACCAGTCCAGAACAACCCCGCCAAGGGACCATGAGGTAGCTACTGCAGATGATTCCACCTATAAAGAAGTGTTAGGAATGACAGAAAGGGAATTTAGAATACACATGATGAAAACAATGAAAGAAATAATGGAAACAATGAAGGAAACTGCTAATAAAGTGGAAAATAACCAAAAGGAAATTCAAAAACAAAATCAAATAAGAGATGAACGATATGAAGAATATAAAAAGGATATAGCAGAGCTGAAGGAACTGAAACAGTCAATTAGGGAACTTAAAGATGCAATGGAAAGTATCAGCAACAGGTTAGACCATGCAGAAGAAAGAATTTCAGAGGTAGAAGACAAAGTTCTTGAGATAACTCAGATAGTAAAAGAGGCAGAAAAGAAGAGAGAGAAAGCAGAACGTTCACTGTCAGAATTATGGGACTTTATGAAGCGTTCCAACATACGAGTTATAGGAATTCCAGAAGGAAAAGAAGAATGCCCCAGAGGAATGGAAGCCATACTAGAGAATATTATAAAAGAAAATTTCCCAAATATCACCAAAGATTCTGACACACTGCTTTCAGAGGGATATCGGACCCCAGGTCACCTCAACTCTAACCGAGCTTCTCCAAGACACATTGTGATGAACCTGTCCAAAGTCAAGACAAAAGAAAAGATTCTGCAAGCTGCCAAGAGTAAGCGCCAGTTGACCTACAGGGGCAAATCCATCAGAGTGACCGCAGACTTCTCTAATGAAACTTTCCAAGCAAGAAGACAATGGTCATCTACCTTTAATCTATTTAAACAGAACAATTTCCAGCCCAAAATTCTGTACCCTGCTAAGCTAAGCTTAAAAATTGATGGAGAAATCAAATCATTTATGGATATACAAACATTGAGGAAATTCACCACAACAAGACCAGCTCTACGGGAAATAGTTCAACCTGTTCTGCACAATGACCACCACAATGGATCAGCAGCAAAGTAAGAACTCAGAAATTAAAGGACAGAAAATAACCTCCACAATGATGCAAAAGATAAAACTAAGCAATGGACTCTCACAAAATAAGATGAAAAGAATACTACCACACTTATCAATTATCTCAATAAATGTTAATTGTTTGAATTCCCCACTGAAGAGACATAGATTGGCTGACTGGATTAAAAAACACAGGCCATCGATTTGCTGTCTGCAAGAAACACACCTGGCTTCAAAATACAAATTAAAGCTCCGAGTCAAGGGTTGGAAGACAATTTTTCAGGCAAATAGAATTCAGAAGAAAAGAGAAGTTGCAATCTTATTTTCAGATACATGTGGATTTAAAGCAACTAAAATCAAAAAAGACAAAGGTGGTAACTTTATATTGGTCAAGGGAAAAATACAACAAGAAGACGTTTCAATTCTAAATATCTATGCACCCAATTTAAATGCTCCCAGATTCTTGAAACAGACCTTAGTCTGAGCAATATGATATCTGATAATACCATAATAACAGGGGACCTTAACACTCCTCTTACAGAGCGGGACAGATCCTCTAAACAGAAATTAAACAAAGATATAAGAGATTTAAATGAGACCCGAGAACAACTGTGCTTGATAGACGCATATAGAACACTCCACCCCAAAGATAAAGAATATACATTCTTCTCATCACCCCATGGAACATTCTCCAAAATTAATCATATCCTGGGACACAAAACAAATATCAACAGAATCAAAAGAATTGAAATTTTACGTTGTATCTTCTCAGATCATAAGGCACTAAAGGTGGAACTCAACTCTAACAAAAATGCTCGACCCCACCCAAAGGCATTGAAATTAAACAATCTTCTGTTGAGTAACAGATGGGTGCAGGAAGAAATAAAACTGGAATTCATTAAATTCCTTGAGCATAACAACAATGAAGACACAAGCTACCAAAACCTGTGCGATACTGCAAAAGCAGTTTTGAGAGGAAAATTCATCACTTTAGATGCCTACATTTGAAAAACAGAAAGAGAGTACATCAACAATCTCAC
Organism: Nycticebus coucang; assembly: GCF_027406575.1. Lineage (NCBI taxonomy): Eukaryota > Metazoa > Chordata > Mammalia > Primates > Lorisidae > Nycticebus > Nycticebus coucang. The sequence goes on along the minus strand of NC_069796.1, from coordinate 43,744,426 downwards.
AAGAGATCTTATGGAATTGGAAAAAGAAGAACAATCTAAGCCTAAACTCAGTAGAAGAAAAGAAATATCCAAACTCAAATCAGAGATCAATGAAATTGAAAACAAAAGAATCATTCAGAAAATTAATGAAACAAGGAGTTGGTTTTTTGAAAAAATAAATAAAATACATAAACCATTGGCCAGACTAACGAGGAATAGAAAAGTAAAATCTCTAGTAACCTCAATCAGAAATGATAAAGGGGAAATAACAACTGATCCCACAGAGGTACAAGAGATCATCTCTGAATACTACCAGAAACTCTATGCCCAGAAATTTGACAATGTGAAAGAAATGGATCAATATTTGGAATCACACCCTCTCCCTAGACTCAGCCAGGAAGAAATAGAGCTCCTGAACAGACCAATTTCAAGCACTGAGATCAAAGAAACAATAAAAAATCTTCCAACCAAAAAATGCCCTGGTCCAGATGGCTTCACTCCAGAATTCTATCAAACCTTCAAGGAAGAGCTTATTCCTGTACTGCAGAAATTATTCCAAAAAATTGAGGAAGAAGGAATCTTCCCCAACACATTCTATGAAGCAAACATCAACCTGATACCAAAACCAGGAAAAGACCCAAACAAAAAGGAGAATTTCAGACCAATCTCACTCATGAACATAGACGCAAAAATTCTCAACAAAATCCTAGCCAATAGATTACAGCTTATCATCAAAAAAGTCATTCATCATGATCAAGTAGGCTTCATCCCAGGGATGCAAGGCTGGTTTAACATACGCTAGTCCATAAACGTTATCCACCATATTAACAGAGGCAAAAATAAAGATCACATGATCCTCTCAATAGATGCAGAAAAAGCATTTGATAAAATCCAGCATCCTTCTCTAATTAGAACACTGAAGAGTATAGGCATAGGTGGCACATTTCTAAAACTGATTGAAGCTATCTATGACAAACCCACAGCCAATATTTTACTGAATGGAGTAAAACTGAAAGCTTTTCCTCTTAGAACTGGAACCAGACAAGGTTGTCCTCTGTCACCTTTACTATTCAACATAGTGCTGGAAGTTCTAGCCAATACAATTAGGCAAGACAAGGAAATAAAAGGAATCCAAATGGGAGCAGAGGAGGTCAAACTCTCCCTCTTTGCTGACGACATGATCTTATATTTAGAGAACCCCAAAGACTCAACCACAAGACTCCTAGAAGTCATCAAAAAATACAGTAATGTTTCAGGATATAAAATCAATGTCCACACGTCAGTAGCCTTTGTATACACCAATAACAGTCAAGATGAGAAGCTAATTAAGGACACAACTCCCTTCACCATAGTTTCAAAGAAAATGAAATACCTAAGAATATACCTAACGAAGGAGGTGAAGGACCTCTATAAAGAAAACTATGAAATCCTCAGAAAGGAAATAGCAGAGGATATTAACAAATGGAAGAACATACTATGCTCATGGATGGGAAGAATCAACATTGTTAAAATGTCTATACTTCCCAAAGCAATCTACCTATTCAATGCCGTTCCTATCAAAATATCAACATCATACTTTCAAGATTTGGAGAAAATGATTCTGCGTTTTGTATGGAACCGGAAAAAACCCCGTATAGCTAAGGCAATTCTTAGTAATAAAAATAAAGCTGGGGCATCAGCATACCAGATTTTAGTCTGTACTACAAAGCCATAGTGCTCAAGACACCATGGTACTAGCACAAAAACAGAGACATAGACACTTGGAATCGAATTGAAAACCAAGAAATGAAACTAACATCTTACAACCACCTAATCTTCGATAAACCAAACAAGAACATACCTTGGGGGAAAGACTCCCTATTCAATAATTGGTGTTGGGAGAACTGGATGTCTACATGTAAAAGACTGAAACTGGACCCACACCTTTCCCCACTCACAAAAATTGATTCAAGATGGATAAAGGACTTAAATTTAAGGCATGAAACAATAAAAATCCTCAAAGAAAGCATAGGAAAAACACTGGAAGATATTGGCCTGGGGAAAGACTTCATGAGGAAGACTGCCATGGCAATTGCAACAACAACAAAAATGAACAAATGGGACTTTATTAAACTGAAAAGCTTCTGTACAGCTAAGGAGACAATACCCAAAGCAAAGAGACAACCCACACAATGGGAAAGGATATTTGCATATTTTCAATCAGACAAAAGCTTGATAACTAGGATCTATAGAGAACTCAAATTAATCCACACGCAAAAAGCCAACAATCCCATATATCAATGGGCAAGAGACATGAATAGAACTTTCTCTAAAGATGACAGACGAATGGCTAACAAACACATGAAAAAATGTTCATCATCTCTATATATTAGAGAAATGCAAATCAAAACAACACTGAGATATCATCTAACCCCAGTGAGAATGGCCCACATCACAAAATCTCAAAATTGCAGATGCTGGCATGATGTGGAGAGAAGGGAACACTTTTACACTGCTGGTGGGACTGCAAACTAGTACAACCTTTCTGGAAGGAAGTATGGAGAAACCTCAAAGCACTCAAGCTAGACCTCCCATTTGATCCTGCAATCCCATTACTGGGCATCTACCCAGAAGGAAAAAAATCCTTTTATCATAAGGACACTTGTACTAGACTCTTTATTGCAGCTCAATTTACAATCGCCAAAACGTGGAAACAGCCTAAATGCCCACCAACCCAGGAATGGATTAACAGGCTTTGGTATATGTATACCATGGAATACTATTCAGCCATTAAAAAAAATGGAGACTTTACATTCTTCGTATTAACCTGGATCGAAGTGGAAGTCATTATTCTTAGTAAAGCATCACAAGAATGGAGAAGCATGAATCCTATGTACTCAATTTTGATATGAGGTCAATTAATGACAATTAAGGTTATGGGGGGGGAAGCAGAAAGAGGGACGGAGGGAGGGTGGTTGGGCCTTGGTGTGTGTCACACTTTATGGGTGCAAGACATGATTGCAAGAGGGACTTTACCTAACAATTGCAATCGGTGTAACCTGGCTTATTGTACCCTCAATGAATCCCCAACAATAAAAAAAAAAAATTAAAAAAAAAAGAAAGATATATATTTTGTAATCAGTTGTACTTGAATATAAACTCTGGTTGTACTGCTTAAAAGAAGTATGGTCACAATTTTCACATTAATAAGAGGGAAAAGTAATAGTAACTACTTTTTATGGTGTGATATGAGAATCAAATAATGTTTTATACATAAAGTGTGTATCTCCGCATCTAAGTCATAGTTAGGACTTAATAAGTGCTTAGCTATGATAACAATGATGATGACGAGCATGAGCACATTGGTAGGGTTTTTTTACTTTAGTGCATGAGCACATTGGTGGTTTTTTCTTTTTCTTTTTCTTTCTTTTTTTTTTTTTTAGTTTCTCAGAAGATTTTTATTTCTGTCTTAAATAAGAAGATACACACTCAGCCTTATGAGTAAACTGAGTTTTAGAGATACTTACAATATTACCCAAGATAAGATGCCTAACAATTGACAGAACTTAGATTTAAACTTGGGTCTGACTGCACAGCCCAAGTTCTCAACGGATCACAGCTACATTACACCATGCCCTGTGTTTGCTGAGTCAATAAGTGAATCTCTCAGGCCAATACGAAATGCCCTTCATGTAGATCTTTGTCCCACATCCTGAAACTTTTGCTTCAGTGAAGCATATTTTATTGGCAAATGCTGAGCTTATGACCTTGAGCATACTTCATCTCTGTTTCCTCAGAGGGAAAATGGGCATCATAATAATACTAATAGTTATTTTATAGGGTTGTTAAGAGGATTACATAAGCTAATAAACCTAAATAATTTAGATTTTTTGTCACAGCAAACAATGTATATATCAATCTATTTTTATTACTGTTAATATTATTATCATTATTAATACTTAATGCATTAGAGAAAGCTTTTGGTTTTGAGTAATGGTGATCCAAATAAAAGTCACTTAAGCAAATAGTGATATAATTTTTCTTTGGATAATAAAAGGCCTGGAAATGGGCAGCTCCTGCCTTTGATTCTATGGTTCAATAATACCCTCACGGGCCAAAGTGTGATTTTTTTGTTTGTTTTTGCTCTTTTTACTCCATGATGTGTAGCATTTTGCTCTTCCGTTCTCAAAGTCTCAGGATATCTGCTAGAGAGCCAGGATCCTCCCTCGCATTCAATTCAGGAAGTTGGGAGGGGAAAGGACAAAATAAACAGTGCAAGCAATGCCTGTCTCTTTTGTCAGAAAAGTGAAAATTCCCTCATAAGGTGATCCCTACACGGCTGCACAATATCCACTTAGGTTTCTTTGACAAAACTGTGTTAAAAGGCCCCCGAGGTATCATAGGAGAGTGACTTTACCTTTTTGAGGTTCTATGTTGTAATTAGAAGTAGATGCCAGGCTGGACAGCCAAACCTGCCTGCTGTATTCACCAGGAGGAATTTAGAGGTCCTGAAATAGGAAGTAACGAGAAAGTATCATCAACATTCATTGTACTGTAGGCTTTTATTTCAAAACCATTGAATGAAATACAGGAAAATTCTATTTAACTGAAATAAAGACAGTTGTCTGATTTGTGGCAGCATGTTCAGGTCAACAGTGAACACTTAGATGCTCCTGTATCCTGGGGACTTATGTAGAGAGCCCCTAAACCAGCTTTGAAAGCCAAAATTGCAATGTGAGGAATCCTATAAACTAGTGCCCCTTGAAACATAAACCCTGCCTGTGAGAAACTGACTGTGAAATTCTGAAAGTCTATACAAGATCCAACCAAATCCAGCAAGACTCTCACCTGATTTGTTTAAAAATGATGTAACTTGTTATTCCAATAACCAGTCAATAAATAAAAGCACACATGAAAACTGGTTTGGTTTGATAAGTTAGATTTGAACTAAGTGTTTATGGTATCATTTCCACTGGAAGTACTTTTTGATTTCTGGATTTAATAATTCTATTGTTCCTGCACAAAAATTTCCATAATTTAAAACAACATACAAAATTGTCTCTTCAACAGGAAGATGCTTTGAAATCTGACACCTAGCTATTTTCAAGATAGTTATTTGCTAAGCATATATTTGAAACCACATTTTAATAACACTCCTAATATTCGTAAATAGACATTTTATGAATGACTGATCAAAATTATGGAGTAGATAGAAAATATTTCAAAAAAGACAAGAAAAATTATCGACACCATCATTAAATACCTTGATCTACCTTGTGTGTGGTTTGTGATTAAACTGTATCCCTATTTGCTTTGGTCACGTCACATGTGATCTGTCACTCATAACTGAATCATTCCTTTAAATAACAAGCACAATGCAGACAAAGACATTTAATATATTCTCATACACTAGCAGGGGCCCTCAAACTACAGCCTGCAGGCTTCATTAGGCGGTGTGATTGTATTTGTTCCCGTTTTGTTTTTTTACTTCAAAATAAGATACGTACAGTGTACATAGGAATTTGTTCATAGTTTTTTTTTTTTTAAACTATAGTCTGGCCCTCCAAAGGTCTGAGGGGCAGTGAATTGGCCCACTGTTTAAAAAGTTTGAGGACACCTGCACTAGAGTATGTGTAAATGAGATGTTGGCCAAGGAAATGTCATGCATGGCTCCCCTTAATGCCTTGTGGAGAAGTCTACCTGATGTTGAGTTCTGATTTAGCCACTTTCCAATTGAAGGATTTTTCACAACATACTTTTTTAACCTTTTCCTCACAAATTTAAGAATAATAATTGCTATCCTACTAAGTGGTTAAGAAAATTAAAATGTGGACATATAGACAAAAAAACCTTCACTATGCCTGCCATAGAGAAGGTCCTTAATTATCAATTCCTCAGAAAAATCATTAGCTATCTGGTCTCACAAGTGTATGTATAACTGTTATAGATAACGTGCTGCTATTTTATTTCTGTTTACTCTAGTTCCTTATTTATAAAGAAAACATTTTCTTAGGCATAGTAGACACACTTGTGGTGGGAAATTTTATGTGTTGACAGGAAAGGTATTTTTGGATGAGATTAACATTTAAATTGGTGAACTCGGGGTAAAGCAGATTGCCCTTCATATGTGTGGGCCTCAACAAATCCCTTGAAAAACTGAATAGAACAAAAAAGACTGGCCTCCTCAAGTGAGGGGGAGTTCTCTTGCAGACTGCTTAGACTTCATCTGCACTAATGTGCAGCCTGTCTACTTTGGTACTAGAACTATGGCATTGATTCTTCTGGGTCTCCAACATGTTGATCCACATTGTGGATTTTAAACTTAACATCCTTTATAATTCTATAAGCAAATTCCCTGAAATTAATAAATAAACACACAGACATATATACATACAAACTATTATTTTTGTTTCTCTGAAGAATACTAATTAATAAAATGCTCTACAGCAATCTCCATGATTTGCTTCCCTTAATATCCTATGACATCAGTAGTCCATCTCTCTCTCTCAGTCTCTCTCTTGTCTGTTTTTCTCTCCCTCCTTACCTCCCTCCCTCTCTTTTTTGCTCTGTCTCTCCATTTCTGTTGCTGGCTTTGAATAAATGTTACTATTAATTCTATAGCCTTAAGGAAATGCATTCTGCTGACAACCTAAGAAAGCTTGAAAGCAGATCATTCCCTGTGAGCCTCAAGATGAAAATGCAGTCAACAGGCACCTTGATTTCAGCCCTGTGAAACCCTTCACATGGGACCTAGCTAAGCCAGGCCTGGACTCTTGATCCCTGGAAACTATGAGATGATATATGTGTGTTATTTAAATGACCAAGCTTCTGGTAATTTTTTACACAGAAATAGAAAACTAAAACACTTCTGTCATTATTAAAAAAAATGAACTTCTAACAGTTATTTTTCTCTTTATCTCTCCAACTTTGGTCTCTACTAATTTAGTGGCTTTAATTCCCAAAGGTATTAAACATACCAACATACTGAGTTCCTTACTGAGGGCAAAGAAAACCTGAAATGGGAAGAGAAAGAAAGAGGTTATAAATGTGAATCTGTGATCAGTTCAGAAATAAGGAATGTAATAGTATTGTGAATTTTTGTTATTTTACATATTTTTACCATTTTTTTTTCATTTTTCTCTGTCTCATGTTCTCTAATGTAAGTGTTAGATATCCTATCTAAGTAACAGGATATTAGAGCAGAAGTGAAATTCATCTGGAAGAGCAAACAAGTATCTCCAGAAGTGAATAGACTTCATGAGGTTTGTGCCTCCTCTTTCAGGGAGAGGTTCATTTGTCCTTATTTGTATATAGGATACAACCAGGTGTATGTGGGACACTGCATTGTATTAAGCAGAAGAAAGATGTTGATATTCTTATTTGGAACCTAGATATGGGCCAAAGGATGTCAATAAAGATGATGAATTGACAAAGGGCATTGTACTAGAATGGATGCTGTCAACATGGCACCATCACCACTAACCCCCTTTATGTATTTAGGGTTCTCTATTGATCTATTGATACAGAACCATGTCTTTTGTTTTTCCTTTCTTTTATTAACTCATAACTGTATACACGAATGCATTTATGAGGCGCAATCTGCTGATTTTACATACAATTTGGAATGCTTACCTTAACACAATAATTAAGTAAGTGAGGTGAAGGCTATGTTAACTAGTTTGATGAAAGCATTCCAGAACCATGTCTTAAAGCATTTCTCCTCTCTTCTCCTCTCCCCTCCCCTCTCCTCTCCCTCTCTTTCTCCCTTCTCTCTCTCCCCTCTCTGCTTGATCTAGAACTGGGAAGTCAATTTTGTCTTTCCCTGAGATATCAGTGCTTTCTCTTGGTTCTTGGCCCTTTGGATTTGGACTGAAACCTACATCATCAATTCACTTCGTTCTCAGCTCATAGGCTTTCCTGGGCCCCAGTCTGCAGAAGGCAAATCATGGAACTTCTCAGTCTCTATCATTGCATGAGCCAATCCCTCCTAATAAGTCTACTTGGAGACCTCTACACTCTACTTTCAGATCATCATTTACAGAATCTTTTATCCAATGGTGGCAGAATCCACATTCTTTTTCGCAGTTCATGGCTCACTCTCAAGGATAGACCATATGTTAACCCACAAAAAAAGTCTCAACAATTAAAATAAATTGGAATTATACCAAGTATCCTCTCTGAGCACACTGGAATAGAACTAAAAATCAATAACAAGAGGAATATTGGAAAATATACAAACACATGGAAATTAAACAATACCATTTTGAATAACCAATGGGTCAATAAAGAGATTAAGAAGGAAATTTAAAAATTTCTCAAAACAAAAGAAAATACAACAAATCTATGAGATAAAGAAAATAGTAATAAGAGGAGAATTTATACCAATAAATGGCTATATCAAAAAAGTGAAAATGCTCCAAATAACCTAATGTGCATCTCAAAGAAACAGAACAAAGGAGCAAACCAAATCCAAAATAAGTAGAAGAAATAATAAAAATCAGAGCATAAATAAATTAAAACAAAAGTTCAATAAAACAAAATTTTATTTTTTGAAGATAAACAATAGACACAACTTTAGTCAGACCAAGAGAAAAAGAGCACAAACCCAAATAAATAAAATCAGAAATGAAAAGTAGATATTACAACTGATACTGCAGAAATCCAAAACATGATTTGAGATGAATATGAACAACTATATACCAATATATTGAAAATATGGAAGAAATGGGGTGGGGGAGCGCCTCTGGCTCAGTGAGTATGACACTGGACCCATATACTGAGGGTGGTGGGTTCAAACCTGGACCCAGCCAAACTGCAACAAAAAAATAGCTGGGTGTTGTGGCGGGCTCCTCTAGTCCCAGCTACTCAGGAGTCTGAGGCAAGGGAATTGCCTAAGCCCAGAAGTTGGAGGTTGCTGTGAGCTGTGACACCATGGCACTCTACTGAGGGTGACCAAGTGAGACTCTGTCTCTAAAAAGAAAAAAGAAAGAAAATATAGAAGAAATGGATAAATTCCCAGAAATACTTAGCCTATCAAGATTTAGCCAGCCACAAATCAAAAATCTGAATAAACCAATAACAAGTAGGGAGGTAGAAGCAGTAATAAAAAGTCTCCCATCAGAGAAAAGCCCAAGACCCAATGGCTTCACTGCTGAATTCTACCAAGGATTCAAAGAGCTAATATAAATCCTATTTAAAGTATTCCAAAAAATTGAAAAGGAGAGGATACTCCCAAACTTATTTCATAAGGCTTGTATCCTACTGATACCAAAATAAGATGACACAACAATAACAACCACTATTGGCCGATATCTCTGATGAACGTAGATGCAAAAATCCTCACAAAATACTAGCAAACTGAATTTAACACAGTAAAATGTTTATTCATCATGATCAAGTGCAATTCTTTCCAAAGATGCAAAGATAGTTTAACATACACAAATCAACATAACCCAGGACAAAAACACTATAATCACTTCAATTGATGATGAAAAGCATTTAGTAAAATTCAACATCACTCATAATAAAAACTCTCAAAAAACTTGCTATAAAAGAAACTTACCTCAACCCAATAAAAGCCACACATGACAGACCCACAGCTAGTATTACACTGAATGGGAAAAGACTGAAAGACTCTCCGTTAAGATCTAGAAGACGACAAAGATGCCCATTTTCACCCCTGTTATTCAACATAGTACTGGAAGTTCTAGCTAGAGCAATTAGAAAAGGGAAAAAAATAAAGGGCATCCAAATTAGAAAAGGAGGAGTCAAATTATCCTTGTTTGTAGGTGATATGATCTTATATCAAGAGAAACATAAAGACTCCATCCTAAATCTATTACAATGGATATATTCATTAAAGTTGTAGGATACAAAATCAACATACCAAAATCAGTTAAATTTCTATATACCAACAGTAAACAATCTAAGAAAGAAACCACAAAAGTAATCCCATTTGCAATAAGTACAAATACAATCTAATTTTTTCAATGATCCATACAAGGCCCCTTTTTATTAATTTATAATTTATCTACATTTGTCTATTCTAATGATATAATCAGCACTCGTGGAAATACTATGTAAGCTAAAATGTAGAATATGGACAATAACTCTCATTTACTTGTAAGTCCTGCTCCAGATAGAATGAAACTCTGTCTTGCCTATCTGAGCTAATCAATATCCTGAGTCTTGTGTTTATTAATTTGATTATCTTTTCATGGAATTTTGTGGGCTCCAAAGATATTCTTTAAAAAGATTTTCCTGGGAGGCGGAGCAAGATGGCAGCCGAGTAACAGCTTCCTTGCATCTGGGCACCGTGAGTCTGGGGAGATAGGACTCCAGGCGTCTCTGGCTGGTGGGAACTGCCTATCATCACTCCTATGAGGATACAGGGAGTCAGCGAGAGACTTCTGGACCCCAAGAGGAGGACTAAATCCGTGGAAAACCGGCAAGTGGTCGCGTGTGTTCAATCCGTCTAAACCCGCCCACAACTGTAAGTTCAGTAGCAGCGAGACTGCAAACCAGAAAGGCCTTACCTGTGAACTGTTTTGATGTCCTTGGACTTGGCACTGAGTTGAACTGCCTTGGGGAAGGCCTGAGCGGGAGTGCGAGAACTTTGGCCGTTGTCTAGGGCCCCAGTCTGAGCTGCTGAGCCAGACGGAGCTAATAGTGTTTGGCGGTGGGTCACACAGATCCATTGTCAGCGATCTGCCCCGGCAAGCTCCGCCCTCAGGGTCGCAGAGCTAGAAACGGGTGGGAGCTGGTAACCCAGCAACCAAGTAGCCTAAGGGTGGGGTCTGAGCCGCCTTGCAGCCCTAACCCTCAGGGGCAGAGTGAGACCGGTTTTGGCACACTGAGTAAGTGGATAGCCACTTCAGCAGCGATTCTAGCAAGAAAGCTGGGAAAGCTTCTGCTCAACAAGTTTACAAGTTCGAAGTGCCTTTTAAGTAGGCTGAAGAGAGATTCAGGGTGTCTACCTGCTGGGGTTTGAGTAATCAGCAGCCTCCAGTCGTATCTGACCTGTGACTAACATCTCATACCCCAGAAGACCACGTGTTGCCCAGACAATATTCAATAACATATACAAACTGCTTTGTTTTTGGTTGTGTATTTTTTTCTTTCTTTTTTTGCTTGGTTGTTTTTTTTGTTTGTTTATTTTGACGTTGCTGATATTCTTTTGTTTTTTTAATTTCAATCTTTTCCACACAGATCCCTTTTTCTTTCTCAATTTTCCTAGTTTAATTATAATTTCCCATTGCTGCTTTTTTTAATAACTTCAACTTCATTTTTGCTAGTGTTTCTACCGATATAATTTGGTTTTTCACCCAATTTTATCCCTGTAAAGTTTTCTGTTTGCTTCTTTTGGTTTGATTTATAGCATTTTTGTCTTTCCTCTCTACTTGGTGGAGGTGGGGTACTGTGTCTGATCAGGTTAGCAAAGAGCTGCTGACCTCAAGGGAACCACGCAACTGGGCACCCCCAGAAGGTGGGGTTTTTTAAGGTTGTGTCAAAGTACCCTACTGTACACCTATATTGCCCTGTCTCCCTCTTTCTGTGCCTCTCTTCTTTTTGTCAATATTCCTTATACTCACCCCCTCTCCTTTCTCTATCTTTCTTTTTTTCTTATCACTCGGTCCTCCTTTCTTTCATCCCCTTTTTTTTTGCTCTTCAACCTTCTCACCCTTCTGGTCCTGTAACCCTTAGTCCATAGGCACAAGAAATTAAACAGCAAGAGGACGTGAAAGGAAAATTAGGGCAAGCAAACAGATAAAAGAAATCACTCATGAGGAAGAATCAGCAGAAAACTCCAGGCAACATGAAGAACCAGTCTAGAACAACCCCACCAAGGGACCATGAGGTAGCTACTGCAGATGATTCCACCAGTATAGAAATGTTAGGAATGACAGAAAGGGAATTTAGAATACACATGTTGAAAACAATGAAAGAAATGATGGAAACAATGAAGGAAATTGCTAATAAAATGGAAAATAACCAAAAGGAAATCCAAAAACAGAATCAAATAAGAGATGAACGATATGAAGAATATAAAAAGGATATAGCAGAGCTGAAGGAACTGAAACAGTCAATTAGGGAACTTAAAGATGCAATGGAAAGTATCAGCAACAGGTTAGACCATGCAGAAGAAAGAATTTCAGAGGTAGAAGACAAAGTTCTTGAGATAACTCAGACAGTAAAAGAGGCAGAAAAGAAGAGAGAGAAAGCAGAACGTTCACTGTCAGAATTATGGGACTTTATGAAGCGTTCCAACATACGAGTTATAGGAATTCCAGAAGGGGAAGAAGAATGCCCCAGAGGAATGGAAGCCATACTAGAGAATATTATAAAAGAAAATCTCCCAAACATCACCAAAGATTCTGACACACTGCTTTCAGAGGGATATCGGACCCCGGGTCGCCTCAACTCTAACCGAGCTACTCCAAGACACATTGTGATGAACCTGTCCAAAGTCAAGACAAAAGAAAAGATTCTGCAAGCTGCCAGGAGTAAGCGCCAGTTGACCTACAGGGGCAAATCCATCAGAGTTACCACAGACTTCTCTAATGAAACTTTCCAAGCAAGAAGACAATGGTCATCTACCTTTAATCTACTTAAACAGAACAATTTTCAGCCCAGAATTCTGTACCCTGCTAAGCTAAGCTTCAAAATTGACGGAGAAATCAAATCATTTACGGATATACAAACATTGAGGAAATTCGCCACAACAAGACCAGCTCTACAGGAAATACTTCAACCTGTTCTGCACACTGACCACCACAATGGATCAGCAGCAAAGTAAGAACTCAGAAACCAAAGGACAGAACCTAACCTCCACACTGATGCAAAAGATAAAACTAAGCAATGGACTCTCACCAAATAAGACGAATAGAATACTACCACACTTATCCATTATCTCAATAAATGTTAATGGATTGAATTCCCCACTGAAGAGACATAGATTGGCTGACTGGATTAAAAAACACAAGCCATCCATTTGCTGTCTGCAAGAAACACACCTGGCTTCAAAAGACAAATTAAAGCTCCGAGTCAAGGGTTGGAAGACAATTTTTCAGGCAAATGGAATTCAGAAGAAAAGAGGAGTTGCAATCTTATTTTCAGATACATGTGGATTTAAAGCAACTAAAGTCAAAAAAGACAAAGATGGTCACTTTATATTGGTCAAGGGAAAACTACAACAAGAAGACATTTCAATTCTAAATATTTATGCACCCAATTTAAATGCTCCCAGATTCTTGAAGCAGACCTTACTCAGTCTGAGCAATATGATATCTGATAATACCATCATAACAGGGGACTTTAACACACCTCTTACAGAGCTGGACAGATCCTCTAAACAGAAATTAAACAAAGATGTAAGAGATTTAAATGAGACCCTAGACCAACTATGCTTGATAGACGTATATAGAACACTCCACCCCAAAGATAAAGAATATACATTCTTCTCATCACCCCATGGAACATTCTCCAAAATTGATCATATCCTGGGACACAAAACAAATATCAACAGAATCAAAAGAATTGAAATTTTACCTAGTATCTTTTCAGACCATAAGGCACTAAAGATGGAACTCAACTCTAACAAAAATGCTCAACCCCACCCAAAGGCATGGAAATTAAACAATCTTCTGTTGAATAACAGATGGGTGAAGGAAGAAATAAAACAGGAAATCATTAACTTCCTTGAGCATAACAACAATGAAGACACAAGCTACCAAAACCTGTGGGATACTGCAAAAGCAGTTTTGAGAGGAAAATTCATCGCTTTAGATGCCTACATTCGAAAAACAGAAAGAGAGCACATCAACAATCTCACAAGAGATCTTATGGAATTGGAAAAAGAAGAACAATCTAAGCCTAAACCCAGTAGAAGAAAAGAAATATCCAAAATCAAATCAGAGATCAATGAAATTGAAAACAAAAGAATCATTCAGAAAATTAATGAAACAAGGAGTTGGTTTTTTGAAAAAATAAATAAAATAGATAAACCATTGGCCAGACTAACTAGAAATAGAAAAGTAAAATCTCTAATAACCTCAATCAGAAATGATAAAGGGGAAATAACAACTGATCCCACAGAGATACAAGAGATCATCTCTGAATACTACCAGAAACTCTATGCCCAGAAATTTGACAATGTGAAGGAAATGGATCAATATTTGGAATCACACCCTCTCCCTAGACTTAGCCAGGAAGAAATAGACCTCCTGAACAGACCAATTTCAAGCACTGAGATCAAAGAAACAATAAAAAAGCTTCCAACTAAAAAATGCCCTGGTCCAGATGGCTTCACTCCAGAATTCTATCAAACCTTCAAGGAAGAGCTTATTCCTGTACTGCAGAAATTATTCCAAAAAATTGAGGAAGAAGGAATCTTCCCCCAACACATTCTATGAAGCAAACATCACCCTGATACCAAAACCAGGAAAAGACCCAAGCAAAAAGGAGAACTTCAGACCAATCTCACTCATGAATATAGATGGAAAAATTCTCAACAAAATCCTAGCCAATAGATTACAGCTTATCATCAAAAAAGTCATTCATCATGATCAAGTAGGCTTCATCCCAGGGATGCAAGGCTGGTTTAACATACGCAAGTCCATAAACGTTATCCACCATATTAACAGAGGCAAAAATAAAGATCACATGATCCTCTCAATAGATGCAGAAAAAGCATTTGATAAAATCCAGCATCCTTTTCTAATTAGAACACTGAAGAGTATAGGCATAGGTGGCACATTTCTAAAACTGATTGAAGCTATCTATGACAAACCCACAGCCAATATTTTACTGAATGGAGTAAAACTGAAAGCTTTTCCTCTTAGAACTGGAACCAGACAAGGTTGTCCTCTGTCACCTTTACTATTCAACATAGTGCTGGAAGTTCTAGCCAATACAATTAGGCAAGACAAGGAAATAAAAGGAATCCAAATGGGAGCAGAGGAGGTCAAACTCTCCCTCTTTGCTGACGACATGATCTTATACTTAGAGAACCCCAAAGACTCAACCACAAGACTCCTAGAAGTCATCAGAAAATACAGTAATGTTTCAGGATATAAAATCAATGTCCACAAGTCAGTAGCCTTTGTATACACCAATAACAGTCAAGATGAGAAGCTAATTAAGGACACAACTCCCTTCACCATAGTTTCAAAGAAAATGAAATACCTAGGAATATACCTAACGAAGGAGGTGAAGGACCTCTATAAAGAAAACTATGAAATCCTCAGAAAGGAAATAGCAGAGGATATTAACAAATGGAAGAACATACCATGCTCATGGATGGGAAGAATCAACATTGTTAAAATGTCTATACTTCCCAAAGCAATCTACCTATTCAATGCCATTCCTATCAAAGTACCTACATCGTACTTTCAAGATTTGGAAAAAATGATTCTGCGTTTTGTATGGAACCGGAAAAAACCCCGTATAGCTAAGGCAGTTCTTAGTAACAAAAATAAAGCTGGGGGCATCAGCATACCAGATTTTAGTCTGTACTACAAAGCCATAGTGCTCAAGACAGCATGGTACTGGCACAAAAACAGAGACATAGACACTTGGAATCGAATTGAACACCAAGAAATGAAACTAACATCTTACAACCACCTAATCTTTGATAAACCAAACAAGAACTTACCTTGGGGGAAAGACTCCCTATTCAATAAATGGTGTTGGGAGAACTGGATGTCTACATGTAAAAGACTGAAACTGGACCCACACCTTTCCCCACTCACAAAAATTGATTCAAGATGGATAAAGGACTTAAATTTAAGGCATGAAACAATAAAAATCCTCAAAGAAAGCATAGGAAAAACACTGGAAGATATTGGCCTGGGGGAAGACTTCATGAAGAAGACTGCCATGACAATGGCAACAACAACAAAAATAAACAAATGGGACTTCATTAAACTGAAAAGCTTCTGTACAGCTAAGGAGACAATAACCAAAGCAAAGAGACAACCTACACAATGGGAAAGGATATTTGCATATTTTCAATCAGACAAAAGCTTGATAACCAGGATCTATAGAGAACTCAAATTAATCCACATGAAAAAAGCCAACAATCCCTTATATCAATGGGCAAGAGACATGAATAGAACCTTCTCTAAAGACGACAGACGAATGGCTAACAAACACATGAAAAAATGTTCATCATCTCTATATATTAGAGAAATGCAAATCAAAACAACCCTGAGATATCATCTAACCCCAGTGAGAATGGCCCACATCACAAAATCTCAAAACTGCAGATGCTGGCGTGGATGTGGAGAGAAGGGAACACTTTTACACTGCTGGTGGGACTGCAAACTAGTACAACCTTTCTGGAAGGAAGTATGGAGAAACCTCAAAGCACTCAACCTAGACCTCCCATTCGATCCTGCAATCCCATTACTGGGCATCTACCCAGAAGGAAAAAAATCCTTTTATCATAAGGACACTTGTACTAGACTGTTTATTGCAGCTCAATTTACCATTGCCAAAATGTGGAAACAGCCTAAATGCCCACCAACCCAGGAATGGATTAACAAGCTGTGGTATATGTATACCATGGAATACTATTCAGCCATTAAAAAAAATGGAGACTTTACATCCTTCGTATTAACCTGGATGGAAGTGGAAGACGTTATTCTTAGTAAAGCATCACAAGAATGGAGAAGCATGAATCCTATGTACTCAATTTTGATATGAGGACAATTAATGACAATTAAGGTTATGGGGGGGAAGCAGAAAGAGGGACGGAGGGAGGTGGGTGGGGCCTTGGTGTGTGTCACACTTTATGGGGGCAAGACATGATTGCAAGAGGGACTTTACCTAACAATTGCAATCAGTGTAACCTGGCTTATTGTACCCTCAATGAATCCTCAACAATAAAAAAAAAAAAATCAAATATTATCAAATACATTTCTAGACTTCTATTTCTGGCCATGAGGGAATAACTGGAACTAGATCAGCCTGTCTGCTATAAATATCTGAAACTTTTTAAAAATATTGGAAGGAAACATTTCCAAGAATTAGAAAACAAGCAGCACATAACAGCAATCCTTGAAAAAAGAAAACGAACAGGTTCCCCTTTTGTCCCTCTGCCTAGGGACAGTTTCTGGATTGTTGGCAAAGACAAGGAGCAGAGGCAGGGCATGGGGCCCCACTGAGCTCAGATGGCAGACAGCAGAGTTCTAGGCTGCTGAAATGTCTGAAAACTGTGGGAAGGGGACATGGAGTATCACAGAGGAAACAAACTAAATGCTTGGAAAGGTAGTTTAAGGCAATTATTTGGCTGACAGCTGGGCTGCATATGTATAGGACTTGATCTGTGGTGCTTATTTGGGAGTCACTGGTGTGAGGTTAGGGGCAGAATGGAAATGACAACGTCATGCTGGAAGATAATGTAGTTCTTCTAGACCATCCCAAATGAATAGATATTGTTAATACTACAGCCATCCACAGAAACACAAAAGGAAGATTAGGAATAGGGACTGTGCTCTAGAAAAAGTCCTACTCTAGGTCTATACTAACACAGACTAAAACCAAGCCTCAGCAAGAATGGGCAGTCATCGGAGTTTGGAGTTGAGGTTTGCCAAGTCTGCAGAGCTTGGTAAATACAGTATCTTGGGTCATTGGTGGTATTTATGAAATATTTGTAAGATAACTGGAGTAAACAAAATACATGGTGGCCTTAGTATTCCTCACAGATATATATATTAAAGAATATGTAGGGTAGATGGTTGGTATAATGGATGTTTGTTGATTACTTTTCCATTATTTATTTACATTATTATACTGGAAATTCCCTGATGTCATTTTGAAATAATTAGAAATATTTGACTGCAATTTTGATAAGATTTCCAAAAATGATACCCTGCCAACTCTAGATAAGTGGTTGATATCTCACCCAAGAGAGCCTTGCTGGGATCTTTCTGTCCTAAGACCTCAACTCCTAAGTGAAGTAAGCACAGAAGATAATCACAGTGAATCCAGGCCAACAGTGATGCCCTAACAGCATAGGCCATTAATACCCACAGCATATGCCTTCTGAAGTAAAATAATCATCTTATTATGCTATTCCTTTTGAGTCAAGTTCTTTATTCTTTTCATTTCTTTTTCTTTTTCTTTTTTTTTTAGACAGAGTCTCACTCTGTCACCCTGGGGTTGAGTGCATGGCATCATAGCTCACAGCATCCTTGAACTCCTGGGCTCAGGCAATTCACTTGTCTCAGCCTCCCTCGTAGCTGGGACTATAGGCACCCGCTACAAGCCTGGCTAGTTTTTCTATTTTTAGTAGAGATGGGGTCTCCTTTTGCTCAGGCTGGTCTCCAACTCCTGACCTGAGGTGATCCACCTACCTCAGCCTCTCAGAGTGCTAGGATTACAGAGTGAGCCACTGCACCTTGCCTCTTTTCATTTCCTCTTAAGATACTCCAAGTCTTTACAGCAAATTTGTGTTCAATAGAAAAATTACAGCAAAAAAAATTTTGCTCATATGGTAATTACTAGTCCTTTTCTGCTGCTTATAGACAAAGAACCTTAGCTAAGTTGAACTAGTTATTGAGGAAGTCTTCAGAGTTCACTGCCAAGCATCCCATCATTGAGTTGTCAGCACCACTTCTCAGTAATTAAGTACACCTCCGCATATACCTGGATTCCAAGTTTGTGTGTGTGAGCTAGTTCCTATAAAACAGGATTTGGATTCATTTCAGCTGAACACAAGGGAGAGGCTGCAGGAGATGACCCAAAAGTCTCTTAGCAACTATTTCTATTCCCTTCCTTTAGTTTCCCTTTGGATGAACTTAATTTATGCTCCTCAGTCTCACCAAGCCCCAGTGAATAAATAGTAAAGGCAAGTATGGCAACAGGTGTAGACAATGACTTTACCTATCTTCAGAGGTAAATTTGGGCTTGCTCTGCTACATAGGCATTCCCCATTCACTAAAAGTGAAACCTGATTATAATTCCATCGTGTTCCAAGGGCTTCAGATTAGAAAATACCTTTTCACAAGCACTTATGAAATTCAGACCAAGCAATAACAAGATAACAGAATCAGTTGTAGTTGTCTGCCGGGAGGTGGGGATTTTCAATTATATCAACAATTCTTGACCCCAGATATGGCAAATGAGGGTGGTCAACAAAAGGGCATTTAGCATAGACACTAACTTCTTGTAGAGACTCACGAAAGCCTGTTCCAGGACAGTGGGAGGAATGTATTTATTTTCTGTCTGCTTTCCTCAGGCAGAGTTTATTGGTCCTTAGCTTTATATAGTCACTGTTTTCTTTCACCATTTTCAGTATAGAAGGATGTGTGTGTGTGTGTGTGTGTGTGTAAATACATGAATGCCTATAAAGTACAAAGGGTAAGAAAGCATGATTTACCATCAAAGAGACTTTCAGAATTTTCACACAATAAATGTCCTTCACTGGGCAGAGAAACCAACTTTGGATGAGGTTTATCATTCATAGCTTAAGACAAGTGAGCACAATCTTTTAGAACTATCTCTTCCTGTGAGGGAGAAGAATCATATGAAAGGTTCAGATTCTATTTGGGGGTTGTCCTATATAACTCCCAAACTTCAGGGCTGCCAATAGATACTGTGGGTTTTTTTTAATGTTTTCTCATACTTTCTCTTTTACATCACATGTGGCAAAGAAGAACACATGACTCATTAAAATTTGGTGTAGGTCACCAAAACTATTGGCACTGGTTACTGTCTAATTAATATAGTTGATGGAACCTGGCTGGGTCCATGCTAGTCCATTTAATGTCATTCATAAAAATAGGGTCAACAAAATCAAAAGAATGGGAACATTACAAAAGTGGGTTTCAGAGATTCACAGAAAAATCTTCTAGTTAAAGAAAACCAGATATTATTTGTCATTGACGTTTATCAAACTTGTTGACAACTGCCTAGTCCTCCATTTTATACTCCTCTGTATATAACTGCATTATAGACAAAACAATTATTTTGGTAATTCACCTGGAATATTTTAGCTCAAAAACACTGTAAGCCTTCCTTCTTAAAAGTCTACTGTAATTGGGTTATTTTAAGAGAACACAAGCTTTTTTCGTAAGTATAAAGCCAGGAAGCTAACAAATTTTTAAATATATGACAATTAAGTTTGTAAACCTGCCGTTGTGCACTTACATTGGCAGCACTGTACAAACAACTCAGTAAGATTTCATAACCTTGGTATATCAGTGTTTCACAGCTGTGCTCATGTCAATGTGTGATGGTGTCTTATGGTGTGGCATCCACTTCTGTGATTGCTTGTTTTTGTGTCCCATCATAAGAATATGAAAGCTTGAACTAAAGCAAAGAACAAACATTAAATTTATTGTTAAACTTGGCAAAAGTGGAAGTGAAATCAGGGACATGTTAGGCTAATTTATGGAGATAATGCCAGGAAGAAAACAGAGGTATACAAATGGAATAAATGTTTTTCTGAGGGGAGAGAAAGCATCACTGATGAAGAAAGGTCAGGGAAGCCAGTAATGACCAGAACTGATGAAAACATTACAGAATTTATTGAATTGTGACTCAAAATCATTGGCCAGCTGTGAGAAGCATAGTAGACCAAGTAAACATTAATAGAGAAACAAGTAGGAAAATCTTAACTGAAAATCTTGGCCAACCCCTCATGGCTTTTTCATCACTATAATGCACCAGCTCAGACTGCACTGTCAGTGAGGGAGTTTTTAGCTAGTAAACAAATAACTGTAATGGAATACCTCCCTACTCACCTGATCTGAAAAAAGCCCCCAACAATTTTTTTCTTTACCCAAAGATAAAGGAAATATTGAAAGGAGGACAATTCGATGACATTCAAGACATCAAGGGTAAAATGACAACAGCTCGGATGGCCATTTCTGAAAAAGAGTGCCAATATTGTTTTCAAGGCTGAACTGGCTGCTGGAGTAGGTGCATAACTTCCCAGGGGGAGTGATCATAGTGATATTCACTAATGAAGTGTGTAACCCTTCTAGGGTGAGTTCACAGAATTGTGAGACCTCATAGATAAATGACTAAATCTATATCCTTTGCTGAAAGTTAAAATTTCATAATAATTTACTAAAATGGTGTGCCTCTACAACATGAATTCTTAGATTCACATTCCAGATAGGTCAAGTTAATCTTCATACCCAGTAGCATAAAAAAAAAAAATCAATACTTTTTTAAGGATCATATTTTTGGCAAGTTCTCTGGCTTCAACAAGAGAAACTTTTTGACTTTCTATAATTAGAGTTTATATCATCTCACAAGCTTAAAGTAAAGTGACTCACTGAAAATATTACCTTGATTATTTACTGTTATCATGGTAATATTTTATTATCATAGTACTAGTATATTGGGCAAGAGCAACATTTTTTAGACAGACTGTCTAGGGGGTAACCTTGATTCTTAACTTCCATCTGTGTGCTTGAAAACAACCCAAGGATTTTTATATATTATGGGGAAAAGGCATCAAAAAGAAAATAAGATTTAAAACTTTTTTAATTTAATTTTATTTCAGAATAATCTGGGCATAAATTACTTTTGTACCATTCATTGTAAGTTAAACATATAAGTGTGCCCATCAATCATCCGGATAGTATACACTGTACCTGTTAGGTGTGAATTTACCCATCCCCTCCACCCCCTGCCCACCTGCTTGATTTTTGGTGAGAGTTATATTTATAATTTGAACATATCTTCTGATTAAATCTGACATATCACAAGGTTAATCTAATTAATAAATCAAATTAAAATAACCCAATTACAAACACATCCATCAACTAGATATATTAAATGGCAAAGTCTATGATCATATATTTTCTTATTAGAATAATATTAATATGTATCAGTGTATATTAATGTTTGTGGAAAAATATAATACTACTTTTTTGAGTATATGTTCTATTTTTTATTTGCTATTCTAAGTACTTCTAAATTCATTAAATCCTATGAAATGGATACTATTATTATTATTACCCAATTTTATAGATGAAGAGAAAGAGAAGGAGGTTAAAGAACTTGCCCAATACACCACAAAATGTTAACTGGTAGAGGCAGGTTCTGAATTTTGAACCCAAACTCTGCATTCTTATATACTCCTTACATTTACGTTATATCACAGAAAACATCTGTGTTGTAATACAAACCAGAGCATTGCATTTGCTCATAAAAATGTATGAATTGACTTAGCATGGTGGTGACAGAAAGGTTACTGGGGATCTTAGGAGCAAATGCACAGCATTAAATACTTACTGTAAGCATGATTTTCTGAAGACTGGAATGACTTTAATTTTATCATTATTTTTTAATTTAAACAGTCTAGAAGTCTGAATCCCAATGTATTGGAGATAGTCTATCTCTTTTCTGTGAATGAGAGCTGAGGGCATGATTAGCTTTGGAATCGTTATCTACACATAGGAAACGAGTAGATTAACTACCTCCAGTGCTCACTCCTTGGACACAGATGTGCTTTAAGATGCCTGCAACTCCAAAATGCCTACTAATTTATCACAATTGTATCAGAAACGTCTGTAAGGAATTTGGGAAGAAGCGAGTAGGAAAGGGTATCTCTGCCCCATAAGAAGACAAATGTACAGTTCATTTTTAAAAAACCTCTGGCATCTTCATCTTTTCAGCTACTTTTTCTTTGTTGAACATAGAAAGTTCTGAAGAAAGTGAACAATGTTTTCTCTGTTGAAATTGACCTAGATCTTTCAGAAAAACATTATAGCTAATGAATTCATAGTATACTACAGGTCTATTAAACAATGTCTGAGACTATATTTCTTACTTTTAATTAGAAGTAGTGTTTTTGTATGGTAGTTCTGTTTTTATTTTATTGATGAAACTCTGTATTGTTTTTCATAATGGCTTTACTAACTTACATTCTCACCAACAGTGTGTAGGGTTCGCTATCTCCACATCCTCTCCAGCATTTGTTATCTTTTGTGTTTTTGATGGTATAGCTATTCTTTTTTATTTATTTATTTATTTATTTATTTATTTATTTATTTATTTATTGTTGGGGATTCATTGAGGGTACAATAATCCAGTTACACTGATTACAATTGTTAGGTAAAGTCCCTCTTGCAATCGTGTCTTGCCCCCATAAAGTGTGACACACACTAAGGCCCCACCCCCCTCCCTCCATCCCTCTTTCTGCTTCCCCCCCATAACCTTAATTGTCATTAATTGTCCTCATATCAAGATTGAGTACATAGGATTCATGCTTCTCCATTCTTGTGATACTTTACTAAGAATAATGTCTTCCACTTCCATCCAGGTTAATACGAAGGATGTAAAGTCTCCATTTTTTTTAATGGCTGAATAGTATTCCATGGTATACATATACCACAGCTTCTTAATCCATTCCTGGGTTGGTGGGCATTTAGGCTGTTTCCACATTTTGGCAATGGTAAATTGAGCTGCAATAAACAGTCTAGTACAAGTGTCCTTATGATAAAAGGATTTTTTTCCTTCTGGGTAGATGCCCAGTAATGGGATTGCAGGATCGAATGGGAGGTCTAGCTTGAGTGCTTTGAGGTTTCTCCATACTTGCTTCCAGAAGGGTTGTACTAGTTTGCAGTCCCAGCAGCAGTGTAAAAGTGTTCCCTTCTCTCCACATCCACGCCAGCATCTGCAGTTTTGAGATTTTGTGATGTGGGCCATTCTCACTGGGGTTAGATGATATCTCAGGGATGTTTTGATTTGCATTTCTCTAATATATAGAGATGATGAACATTTTTTCATGTGTTTGTTAGCCATTCGTCTGTCGTCTTTAGAGAAAGTTCTATTCATGTCTCTTGCCCATTGATATAAGGGATTGTTGGCTTTTTTCATGTGGATTAATTTGAGTTCTCTATAGATCCTGGTTATCAAGCTTTTGTCTGATTGAAAATATGCAAATATCCTTTCCCATTGTGTGGGTTGTCTCTTTGCTTTGGTTATTGTCTCCTTAGCTGTACAGAAGCTTTTCAGTTTAATGAAGTCCCATTTGTTTATTTTTGCTGCTGTTGCCATTGCCATGGCAGTCTTCTTCATGAAGTCTTCCCCCAGGCCAATATCTTCCAGTGTTTTTCCTATGCTTTCTTTGAGGATTTTTATTGTTTCATGCCTTAAATTTAAGTCCTTTATCCATCTTGAATCAATTTTTGTGAGTGGGGAAAGGTGTGGGTCCAGTTTCAGTCTTTTACATGTAGACATCCAGTTCTCCCAACACCATTTATTGAATAGGGAGTCTTTCCCCCAAGGTAAGTTCTTGTTTGGTTTATCGAAGATTAGGTGGTTGTAAGATGTTAGTTTCATTTCTTGGTGTTCAATTCGATTCCAAGTGTCTATGTCTCTGTTTTTGTGCCAGTACCATGCTGTCTTGAGCACTATGGCTTTGTAGTACAGACTAAAATCTGGTATGCTGATGCCCCCAGCTTTATTTTTGTTACTAAGAACTGCCTTAGCTATACGGGGTTTTTTCCGGTTCCATACAAAACGCAGAATCATTTTTTCCAAATCTTGAAAGTACGATGTAGGTACTTTGATAGGAATGGCATTGAATAGGTAGATTGCTTTGGGAAGTATAGACATTTTAACAATGTTGATTCTTCCCATCCATGTACATGGTATGTTCTTCCATTTGTTAATATCCTCTGCTATTTCCTTTCTGAGGAGTTCATAGTTTTCTTTATAGAGGTCCTTCACCTCCTTCATTAGGTATATTCCTAGGTATTTCATTTTCTTTGAGACTATGGTGAAGGGAGTTGTGTCCTTAATTAGCTTCTCATCTTGCCTGTTATTGGTGTATACAAAGGCTACTGATTTGTGGACATTGATTTTATATCCTGAAACATTACTGTATTTTTTGATGACTTCTAGGAGTCTTGTGGTTGAGTCTTTGGGGTTCTCTAAGTATAAGATCATGTCGTCAGCAAAGGAGGTAACATCTCATTGTGTTTTGATTTTCATTTCTGGTGATTACTTGTGTTGACCTTTTTAAAAAAATATACATGGTAGTCATTGGTATGTTCTATTTTATGAAATGTATTTTTAGGTATTTAGCCCATTTTCCAGGCAACTTAAAGTTTGCTTGCTATTAAGTTGTTCAAATATTGAAAGAATGAGGGCTATCGGGTGGCACCTGTGGCTCAAGGAGTAGGGTGCTGGCCCTATATACCAGAGGTGGCAGGTTCAAACCCAGCCCTGAACAAAAACTGCAAAAAAAAAAAAAAAGGCTATCCAGAAATTATCTAGCCATGTACTATGAAAAAGAGTATTAATGCTGGTAGGTTATGTATAGTTTACAACTATTTTCCCCTATTTTATAGGTTGTCTTTTCATTCTGCTAATTGTTTCTTTTGCTGTGCAGGAGGTTTTATCTTCATGTAATGCCATTTGTATATTTTTACGTTTTTTGCCTGTGTTCTTTAGGTCTTATCCAGAAAATCCTTGCCCAGACTACTGTCATGGAGCTTTTCTCTTAAATTTTCTTGTAGTAGTTCTATAGGGGGTATATATCCAAAGGAAATTAAATGAATATATTGAAAAGATATCTTTATTCTCATGTTTATTGTAGCACTGTTTACAAGAGCTAAAATAAATAAATAAATAAATAAAATGTCTATCTATAGATGAACGGATATGCACACACTCAAACACACATACACACAATGGAATACTATTTAACCTTAAAAAAGGAAATCCTATCATTTTGGAGGACATCATTTTGAGTGAAATAGACCAGGCACAGAAAGACAAAATATAATGTGATCTCACTCACATGAAGAATTTTAAAATATTTATCTGATAGAAATAGAGAGCAGAATAGTGGATACCAGCAGCCAGGATGGGTAGGGGAAGGTGGTATGGGGAGGAAGGTGGTATGGGGAGAGACTGGTCAAAGGATACATTTCAGTAGGACACAGGAGGAATAAATTCAAGAGATCTATTATACAACAAAGTGACTATAGTTAATGACAACATATTGTGTTTCTGAAAACTGCAAAGAGTGGATATTGAGAGCTCACCACAAATATCATAATCATATAAGTTAATGTATTTGTAAATTAGAGTTACACAATCTACATATACCTTGAAATATTATGTTCTATGTGATAAATTTGTTCAACGTTATCTGTCAATTAAAAAAAATTCAACTGCTCCTGTAGTCCCAGCTACTCGGGAGGCTGAGGCAAGAGAATCGCTTAAGCCCAGGAGTTGGAGGTTGCTGTGAGCTGTATGATGCCATGGCACTCTACCGAGGGTGATAAAGTGAGATTCTGTCTCTACAAAAAAAAAAAAAATTCAACTGCTAGTATTGGGGTTGGTCAGTAGTGTGCACTGCTCCTGGATGCACTGCAAAGAACTCATATCACTTTTTGGGCTGTAACTGCCAAAGTAATTAGTCTGAATCTATATATGAGGAAACATCAAAGAAATACAAGTTGAGGGACATTCTACTAAATAATTGATCTGTAGTCTTCAAAAATGTCCATGCCCTGAGCTACAAAGAAAAGCCCCAGAACTATAAAGAGACCCAGATTAAAGGAGACTAAAGAGACAGGAGAATTGAATGTAATGCAGATATTCTATTTCTTTTGCTCTAAAGGACACTGTTGGAACAACTGACAAAATAGCAATAAGGTCTGTGAATTATATGATAGCATCGTTTCAATGTTAATTTCCTGATCCTGGTCATTATACTGTGGCTATAGAAAGCATTCCTTTTATTTATGACATATAAGCTAAAATATTTATGGGCAAAGGAGAAAAAATAAAAGGAGTAGTAGTATTTTTTTTCTTTAAAGTGACAGTGGGAAGAGATTAAAGTATGAATATAATTGAATAAGGTGTAACCTAAATGTAAACCTTTTTTCACTTTGTCTCATGCAATCAATAAACATCCCTAGGTTTTAAACCCCAATGATTCCAAATAGGCCTAAGAATTTCCAAAAATGTTTTCTTTGGTTGATTGTTTGGGTTATTCTGCCTACCTAAAACCTCCAGAGTCAAGACAGTCTATCTCTCAAGGAATTCCGCTACACTCTTGAAATACTTTTCTTTCCTATTATATTTGAATTGTTCTTACACCAAAAATTTCAATCACGTCAATAAAGTCCCCTTGAAAATTAGCAGGAAAAACCAGACATTTAGGTGTAATTTGAAGAAAAATATCTAACAAAAATTGTTCTCTTCCTTAGTATATTGCATCTGGTGATTTTTTTTGTATGTTTTTATTTTGTTCAATTAAGTTTAATTGCAAAATAAATCCCAATGAACTTTTTTATTATTATTAAGTATAGCTGTGTACATTAATGTGATCATGGGGCACCATACACTAGTTTCATAGACCATTTGACACATTTTCATCACACTGGTTAACATAGCCTTCCTGGCATTTTCTTAGTTATTGTGTTAAGACATTTATATTTTTCATTTACTAAGTTTCACATGTACCCTTGTAAGATGCACCGTAGGTGTAATCCCTCCAATCACCCTCCCTCCACCCATCTTCCCCGCTTTCCTCCTCTCCCTCTCCCCCTTCCCCGTATTCTTAGGTTATAACCAGGTTATAGCTTTCATGTGAAAACTATAAATTAGTTTCACAGTATGGCTGAGTACATTGGATACTTTTTCTTCCATTCTTGAGATACTTTACTAAGAAGAATATGTTCCCGCTCCATCCATGTAAACATGAAAGAGGTAAAGTCTCCATCTTTCTTCAAGGCTGCATAATATTCCATGGTGTACATATACCACAATTTATTAATCCATTCGTGGATCGATGGGCACGTGGGCTTTTTCCATGACTTAGCAATTATGAATTGGGCTGCAATAAACATTCTGGTATAAATATCTTCGTTATGATGTGATTTTCAGTCTTCTGGGTATATGCCTAGTAGAGGAATTATAGGATTGAATGGAAGATCTATTTATATCTTTCCAAAAGGAATGTATTAATTTGCATTCCCACCAGCAGTGTAGAAGTGTTGCCTTTTCTCCACATTCACGCAAACATCTCTGGTCTTGGGATTTTGTGATATGGGCTAATCTTACTGGAGTTAGATCGTATCTCAAAGTAGTTTTGACTTGCATTTCTCTGATGATTAAAGATGATGAGCAGTTTTTCATATGTCTGTAGGCTGTGCACCTGTCTTCTTCAGAGAAGTTTCTCTTCAAGTCCCTTGCCCAGCATGCGATGGGATCACTTGTTCTTTTCTTGCTTATATGTTAGAGTTCTCTGTGGATTCTGGTTATTAAACCTTTGTTGGAGACATAACCTGCAAATATCTTCTCCCATTCTGAGGGCTGTTTGCTTGCTTTACTTATTGTGTTCTTGGTTGTGCAGAAGCTTTTTAGTTTGATCAAGTTCCAGTAGTGTATTTTTGAAGCTGCTTCAATTGCCCGGGGGGTCCTCCTCATAAAATACTCACCCAGACCGATTTCTTCAAGGATTTTCCCTGCACTCTATTGTAGTATTTTTATAGTTTCATGTCTCAAGTTTAAATCTTTAATCCAGTGAGAGTCTATCTTGGTTAATGGTGAAAGGTGTGGTTCCAGTTTCAATCTTCTACAGGTTGCCAGCCAGTTCACCCAGCACCATTTGTTCAATAGGGAATCTTTTCCCCACTGAATGTTTTTAATTGGCTTGTCAAAGATCAAATAACAGTAAGTAGCTGGATTCATCTCTTGGTTCTCTATTCTGTTCCAGACATCTACTTCTCTGTTTTTGTGCCAGTACCATGCTGTTTTGATCACTGTCGATTTATAGTATAGTCTCAGGTCTGGTAGCATGATTCCTCCTGCTTTGTTTTTATTTCTGAGTAATGTCTTGGCTATTCGAGTTTTTTTCTGATTCTACACAAAACGAAGTATTATTTTTTCAAGATCTTTAAAGTATGACAGTGGAGCTTTAATAGGGATTGCATTAAAATTGTATATTGCTTTGGGTAGTATGGACATTTTAACAATGTTGATTCTTCCCAGCCATGTGCATGGTATGTTTTTCCATTTGTTAACATTTTCAGCTATTTCTTTTCATAGAGTTTCATATTTCTCTTTATAGAGATCTTTCACATCTTTTGTTAGATAAACTCCCAAATATTTCATCTTCTTTGGCACTACTGTAAATGGAATAGAGTCTTTAACTGTTTTTTCAGCTTAACTATTGTTGGTATATATAAAGGCTACCAATTTATGAATGTTGATTTTGTAACCTGAGAAGCTGCTGTATTCCTTGATCACTTCTAAGAGTTTCATAGGAGAATCCCTGGTGTTTTCCAGATAAACAATCATATCATCTGCAAAGAGCGAAATTTTGATCTCTTCTGACCCTATATGGATACCTTTGATCGCCTTTTCTTTCCTAATTGCAATAGCTAAAACTTCCATTACAATGTTAAAGAGCAATGGAGACAATGGGCAGCCTTGTCTGGTTCCTGATCTGAGTGTAAATGACTTCAATTTTACTCCATTCAATATGATATTGGCTGTGGGTTTGCTGTAGATGGCCTCTATCAGTTTTAGAAATGTCCCTTCTATACCAGTTTTCTTAAGTGTTCTGATCATGAAGGGATGCTGGATATTATTAAAAGCTTTTTCTGCATCAATTGAGAGAATTATATGGTCTTTGTTTTTTTGTTTGTTTGTTTACAATTTTATTAAATCGTAGCTGTGTACATTGATATAATCATGGGGCATCATTCACTAGCTTCACAGACCGTTTACCAAGTTTCACATATACCCTTGTAAGATGCACCACAGGTGTAATCCCACCAATCCCCTTTGCTCTACCCACCTCCCCCCTACCTCGCTCCCTTTCCCCCTTCCCCCTATTCTTAGGTTGTAACTGGGTTATAGCTTTCATGTGAAAACCCTAAATTAGTTTCATAGTAAGGCTGAGTACATTGGGTACCTTTTCTTCCATTCTTGAGATACTTTACTAAGAAGAATATGTTCCAGCTCCATCCATGTAAACATGAAAGAGGTAAAGTCTCCATCTTTCTTTAAGGCTACATAATATTCCATGGTGTACATATACCACAATTTATTAATCCATTCGTGGATCCATGGGCACTTGGGCTTTTTCCATGACTTAGCAATTATGAATTGGGCTACAATAAACCTTCTGGTACAAATATCTTTGTTATAATGTGATTTTTGGTCTTCTGAGTATATGCCCAGTAGAGGGATTACAGGATTGAATGGCAGATCTATTTTTAGATCTCTAAGTGTTCTCCATATCTCTTTCCAAAAGGAATGTATTAATTTGCATTCCCACCAGCAGTGCAAAAGTGTTCCTTTTCTCCACGTCTGCGCCAACATCTCTGGTCTTGGGATATTGTGATATGGGCTAATCTTACTGGAGTTAGATGGTATCTCAAAGTAGTTTTGATTTGCATTTCTCTGGTGATTAAAGATGATGAGCATTTTTTCATATGTCTGAAGGCCGCGCGCCTGTCTTCTTCAAAGAAGTTTCTCTTCAAAGTCTTCTTCAAAGAAGTTTCTCTTCAAATCCCTTGCCCAGCCTGTGATGGGATCCCTTGTTCTATTCTTGCTAATGCGTTTAAGTTCTCTGTGGATTCTGGTCTTTGGTTTTTCATTTGTTTATGTGCTGAATTATACTTATAGATTTACATATATTGAACCAATTTTGAGACCCTGGGATAAAACTGACTTGGTCATGATGTATAATTTGTTTGATGTGTTGCTGGATTCTGTTAGGATCTTGTCGAATATTTTTGCATCTATATTCATTAGTGATATTGGTCTATAATTTTCTTTTCTTGTTGGAGCATTTCCTGGTTTGGGGATCAGGGTGATGTTTGCTTCATAGATTGTGTTGGGTAGTCTTCCTTTTTTTTCTACATTTTGGAACAGGTTGAGTAATATAGGTACTAGTTCCTCTTCAAAGGTTTGGTAGAATTCTGACATAAAGCCATCTGGTCCCAGGCTTTTCTTTTTAGGGAGATTTCGTATGGTTGATGCTATTTCAGAACTTGATATTGGCCTGTTCAACATTTCCACTTGATTCTGGCTAAGTCTTGGAAGGTGACGTGTTTCCAAGTATTGGTCAATTTCCTTTAGATTTTCATCTTTCTGAGAATAAATTTTCTTATAATATTCATTAAGGATGTTTTGAATTTCTGAGGAGTCTATTGTTATTTCATCTTTGTCAGATCTGATTGATGAGATTATAAATTTTACTCTTTTTTTCCTCGTCAGTTTAGCCAAAGGTTTATCTATTTTATTGACCTTTAAAAAAAAACAACTTTTTAATTTATTGATCTGTTGTATAATTCTTTTGTTTTCAATTTCATTTAATTCTGCTCTTATTCCAGTAAACTTTAAATTGAAATGAGGCACATACATGAAATATATGTGATTCCACAAACTGTGTCTCCTAGAACAATTGTTTTCAACAAAAAGAATGTGAAATCTTCATAAGCATATTTAGTTTACATTTATGAATTTATTTAATTAAGATTTGTTCATAATTTTTCTCATCTACTAAGAACATTAATAATTTTTTATCTATACATCCATTCTTTGGGGTCTATTAGTATTTACATAAATATCTACATATAAACAATATTAAGTATTTCATGTTAATTTATTAGGCTATTCATATATTATAAAAATGTTTTTGATTTATTTCTGTTTTTTGTTTTTTTTACTGCACTAAAAATTTTAAAGCAATAAATACATTCAAATTCTTTCTCTACTTCACCAGATTGTGAATTCTTTGAATTCTTGCCCAATTTTTGTTCCAGTTTTCCAAATTTCTACATTTAAGAACACAGCAGGTTTTTAATTTAACACATGCTGATAGTTTGTGGAATGATCTCTGTATGTAGTGGAATAAATTACCATTGGAATTGCCAATGAGATAATGATGATGTTGGTACTAGGATGATAAGAAGCACGGTATGTGGTAATCAAGTAATAATTATTTCCATTCAGACAGGTCTGGGCTTAATCTTGCCTCCCATTATTTTCTACCTGTGTCCCTGGGCAAGTTAGTAAAACCTCTGTGATTATCAGTTTCCTTATCATTAAAATATAAACAATAATAGTGCCTACTTCATAGGAGTTTTATAAGAATCAATTGTCATGATGTTTATATAAAACTTAGCACAGTTCTTGGTCTACTTAATGCTGATTAATGTTGTTTTAATTGGCACAGTTATTATTAGATTATCCACTTGCATTAGTCACCCATCAGATAATTTATGGTGCTGAAGAACTATTTTATGTATTTATTTTTACTTAAAATAATTCTTTTTATTAACATGTAACTAGAACTTGTACAAGGTAGATATGCTATACTTCATTTTAGCAAAAAGGCCAAAAAGTGATTAGAACTTGCGCAAGGTAGAAATGTTAAAAATAAAGATAAGTAATATTGTTAAGAACAATAATAATGAAACTTTATATCTCTACCACCCCAGATTGCTACTGATAACAGCTTCAGCTCATATATTTCTGGATTTTCTCTATTCGAGTATGTTTATGAACACAAACATAAGCACACATACACACAGATATTTTTTAACTAAAATTAGATCTTATGTAGTTTCACACGTACCACTCTACAACAGCCTTTTCTATTAGTTTATTTCAACTTTTTCATTTTAGAAATAAATTTTTATTACTTTCATATCTAAATACTTTCTGTTTTTCCCTACTGATCCCAAATATCCTTTATAACTATTTTTTTTTACCTAAACCATACCTTATATCTGGTTATGTCCACAACCATTCTTCCAAACGAATAAAATTCTTTTTTATAAAGACACTGACTCTTTGCAAAGAGAGGATAACACTTAGTTATTTTTCCAACACATTCTCCTTTTAAAACAGTGGTTCTCAACCTTCCTAATGCCACAATGTATTTTCATTGTTAAAAAGGGGTTGCGACCCACAGGTTGAGAACTGCTGTTTTAAAAGGAGCACGGTTTAGTACCCACAGCCTCACAGAAGTACTTCTCCAGGGAGGTTTATTGGTTTGAAGAGAGCCCAAGAGATCTTGTGGCACCAGTAATATCCTGCCTCTTGGTTTGTGTGCTGCTCATGGGTGCATGAAAATGTACTGAATGTCACAGTTATAACTTGTGCATTTCATTATACATTCATACACATGTACACATATAGCACACACATATATCATACTATTATAACAGTGAAAAAATATTTTTTTATTTTGCATTCCTTATACCCCCAGTTTCTTACCATCAACATTAAAAGCAGCTCTGATACAGTGGAAAGTATACAAACTTGAATTCAAGAGACTGGATGTTCAGCTATGTAACCCTAGGCAGGTAACGTCTTTGAATCTCAGCTTTTTCATCTTTAAAATTGAACAGATACCTTAAAAGATTTTCATGAAGATTAAGTGAATTGTTGCATTATGAAGTTCTTGGCAACATAATGTGTAGTATAAATCTATTAGCACTAACAAGGAAAATAATTTAGATAATCTGAATGGCATTTGACACAATTACAGGCATAGGAAAATGTCTGGTTCTACTTTGAATAATTGATGAGCACTGCTAACGTTTTATAATACTGAGCAGGTGCAATATCACAGAGCTTATGAACAAGAAAGTTCTAATTATGTATTAAAATTTTATTCATTATTTAGTATTTATTCAATGCCCACTGAATGTCATTCACTTTTCTACAAACAGAAGGAAATAAAGTGTTACATACTCAGGAGTCCTGCAATCTCTGGAGGAGAGATGAGATTTGTGTCTGAATCTCAGGTCTCCTATTTAGTACGCAAGTCATTTGGGCACATTACTCCACTTCTCCACGTACGTGTCCTCATCTGTTCAACAGAAAATAACAGAATTGGCTACCTCAAAATTATTTTATTGTAAGAATTAATGCCTATAAAAGTACTGTTTCACAACTTATCATTTGATGAATGAATGCTGATAGTCATGACTATTCCTACCCGGTGCCTAGCCTTCATGGACTCGCCTGGGAGTACTTCCATTGTCACTGTAAAAGACCATGCCCTATTTCTACTGTAATCCATTTTTCATAAGACATGGTGGATATCTTGATCAGGATTTGAATAGATTAAAAATTATTTAATCAAAAATCTAGAAAAATATTATATTTACTTTCTAGCCAGACTGAATTTTTCAGTTTCCCAGCCCTGGCAATACTCAACTAATTTGCATGTGACAATTAGAAAAATTACACGCACTACCAATACCACTTCCCAGCTGTTCTCCTTGCCTCCATTTCATTATCTTTCACTTATTTTTGCATATTCCCTTTCATAGTGATCCAAATCAAAAGAAAAGTTTACAATGTCACTTTTTTTCTCCTACACTTCAAAATCTCTTATCTCTTACAAGACAAAGTCCCAGCTCCTTAAAATAACATCTCATACCAAGCATGCTCGGGCTGCCACCCCGCTGCCCAACTGTGCCTTCCAATACCATGGTCAATATTCCACCAACTGAGAGCTACCCACAGCCCCACAGACACTCAGTATCATTTCTGCCAGTGTGTCTCTAAATGGGGCACTTTTACCTACCTGATATATCATTGTATTCTTTTTTCCTGTTCTACTTACCAACTCAAAGGAGCTCATTTTTCCTATTCAGGAAAATAAAAATCAAGAGCCTAGTTTTCACACTTTTAGTTTTTCTATTTTTCTTTTGCCTGATTTTTTCTATAATAAAATCTTAAACAAAACTCTAATCTAAAGTATCAATTGGGACAGAAACCAGAATTTGCTTTAGCATCACTTCCAAGGGCCTTCAACAAGGCCAATAACTAGGGTGAGCAAACTTTTTTTTTTTTTGCCAGGGCTAGGTTTGAACCCACCACCTCTAGTATGTGAGGCCAGTGCCCTATTCCTTAAGCCACAGTCACTGCCTGGGTGAGTAAACTTTTTCTGCAAACATGTCTGTAGTGGAATAGCAACTATTCCTGCTACTGTCAGGTGAAAAATGGTCATCAACGATGTGTACATGAGTGTGTGTGACTGTGTTCCAATAAAGTTTTATTTATAAAAACAGGTTGTGTTCCAGACTCAACCTGCTGGTACAGTTTGTTTATCTCTGATCTAGATGAAAGCATTATGATGTAAAAACACTTATTGCCATCTTTAGATATGGAAATTAAGGATCAGAAAAGTAAAGCACCTTCCCCAGCATCCTATGGGTGGGATATGTCTGGGTGTAGTTGCTCTTCTGCACCCTCCTTACTGACTAGAGCATTTTCTGAATCTCCAGCAGTTGTAATACTACAGGGTATCCAAAGGGTCACCATACATAGGAAAAAATAGAAAATTGTAGCTAAATGTATCTTTATTTACAAAATATTCATTATGTACTTTAACAAAGAGATGGCCAACATGCAGAGATTTTGTAAATATCTTGTAAAGTTCTATAATTTCCCACACAAATCTAGAACCTTCTCAGTTTACTGATTCAGGTTTCAGTAGAGGCTAAGTTGAACATTTTTTATGATCTCTGAAGCAGAATGAACCAGTTAGTACATTTAGTTTCATGGAAAAGACATTGAGTCTCTGAGGAGGTGGTGCCTGGCACATCTTTGTCCAGGTCTGGAGGCCATGTGACTTGAAAATAACTTTTTGAGACAAACATGTCAGATGTGGATGAGAAACAAAGTCTCCCAAAGGTTTTCCGGGGTAAGACTGGTAACTAAAAGAGCCTCTAGTGACTGAAGCTCTTCTTGACGCTGATTAAGAGGCAGTGTCTGACTTGGATTTTTCTTCAGTTCATGTTAAGAGAGAATAAAGATATTTATTCTTTTTATTTATTTGTTTGTTTATTATTTATTCTTATTTCTTATTTATTTATTTATTTATTTATTCTTTATTCTAATTCCCAGTACATGGGGCTCACTCAGAGTGCTGAATCACTCACTGAAGCCGATTCTGAAGCTGGCTGCAACCGACCACAGTGCTGTGCCTCAGGTTACTTTATTATCACTCTATTTCTCTCATGAAGTGGTTTTGTTGAAAGTCAGCTTTTTAGACTTACTCAATTTTAGGTGAATGATTCAGGGGATGCAGTGGCAAGGAAAAAAGAAGAAATTATGCATACTGAACACCAGCCAATAGGACATAGAGGTGATTAAGTGCTTTACCAACTGAAAGTTCAGATTCTCCAGAAACAAATGGTAGCCTTTGGATTCCTGAACAGGATAACGGAAACAGCCTTAATTACACTTCAGTTAATTACCCTTAGTTAAAACTTCCCTAAGCAGGTGGTGTCTTTTCTTATTCCATCCATGAATTGTCCCCTAACCTACCTTGAACAGTTGTTATTTGTGTACTTATCTATTCCTCAGCTATACAGTATAACCAGCCAAGCCTGATAATTAAGTCCACAGGCTTTCAGGTCAAAGGAATGATCTCAGTATTGCATTAGCCTCTTCCTAATTTTATGACTTTGGGAAAAGTCACTCATCTTTTCTGATCCCCAATTTCTTTCCTGTAAAGTGGGGATGATGACAGCACCTTTACTATAGAATTTCTGGGAGAATTAAACAAGCTCACACTGTAAAGTGTTTAGCACAGTTCCTGGAATGATGCAGAGCAGGTGATCAATACATGCTAGTGATCATTGTTGGCATTACTATGAAACCAGAAGCATATATAAAAACTGCCATTCTAGCATGTGCTTATCAAATTATTAATCTGTATATCTTTGATGCTTTCTGGGCAAATGTATCACATAGATTCATAGGGCTTGTGTTATAAATATATTTCCAACATGGTAGGTTGGAAATTAAATGAATATTCTAATTTCTCTACAGTGCACCTGAAAAACCAAGACCGTCTACTGATATACCTAATAGAATAGTTGGGAATACAACGACCTCATTGCTCTGCCTGGTTTCTCGCTCTATTCCATTGTATGTCACATTGAGCTAAGAGAAATCATCTGGACCCAAATATTGACAGGAATGAAAGCCAGAAAATAAGGCAATGACTGAAAGTTGAATTATTCCATCCAATTCAAAATAAGACCTTTTCGCCCAAATCTTATAATCATCTTCTATTACAATATTCTAAGAGGCTTCGGTGGTGGTCTGATTGGCTTATTTATCTATCCATTAATGATTTATTAAATGTTTACCAAATGCAAAATAGTGAAAATAAAGGCATAGCCTCTGTATTTACAGAGCTTAATTCACAATAAGGAACACAGCCAGAATATTACCTAAAACAAAGCACAGAAGTTGTAACAGGACACACACAGGCTGCTTTGAAAGCTAATAGTGGGGAGATATCACCCAGTAGCAGGATACAGAGCTCCCTTGCTCATGTTGCGCTTCCTCACATGCAGGCATCTGGGTAGTTTTTTTTTTTTTTTTTTTTGTCATTGCCTTAGGGACAAGATGCTTTAGAAAACACAGGATATTTGAGTATCAAATATCCAGGGTGTGAGGAAACAGAAAGAACATTTGGCCTACAAAAAAGATACATCAACAGGATGTCTCTAGGTTCCAGAGAAAGATGCCCTGTAATTTAATTCATAGGACAAAATCCAAAATGGACCCAGGAGCAGCTCTTTGCTTACTAAGTAGACCTGGAAGATCCATGGGAGATGTTACAAGTCTTCCGTGGTTCTAGACAGGCATAAGTTTAGATTCACAGTTGATTTGCTATTTCATTGTGATGTTGAAGCCAGCTTGTTCCTATGTTAAGGTAGATTCTGGCTACTTGAGATAGTTTATCAGGAACACAAGAGATGATATAGTCCCATATGGGAAAAAGAAAACAGTCCTCAACTGAACATATTTTTAGTGTTAATTAATTTAAAACATTCTAGTTTTCATTGTTTGAATAATGAAAGGGCAGAGTTTATCTACTTAAAAAAAATTCCCTGATTCAAGAGACTAATTTAGATTATAAAATAAATTACCCTTTAAACAACGAATATATCTTCAACATGTGAATGTCATTAAAGTATTTAATTTCTCCATCGTAAATGAAACTAGGTTTAGCTGGATACAGTGTCCTGGGTTGAAAGTTATTTTGTATTAGGAGAGTAAAAGTCAATGACCACCTTCTTCTAGCCTGAAAGGTTTCAGCAGAGAGATCTGCAGTCATTCTAATATTCTTCCCCTTGTAGGTTATGGTTTTTTTTATGTCTGGCTGCTTTCAGGATTTTCTCCTTCATATTAACTTTAGTGAAGTTAAATATGATGTGCCTGGGGGATGTCTTATTTGGGTTGAGTCATGCTGGGGTTCTGAAACTGTCTGCTATCTGGATTTTAGGATCTCTTGGCATGTCTGGAAAGTTCTCTTTCATAATCTCATGAAGAAGAAAGAGCCTCTGGAGCTACTTCGTCACCTTCAGGGATCCCTATAAGGCGAATATTACTTTTCTTTGAATTAACCCAGAGCTCTCTGAGAGAATAATCTGTTTTTGCTCTCCACTTCTCTTCCTCTTTGAGCATTTGGGATCATTCAAAAGCTTTGCCTTTGATGTTGGAAATCCTTTCTTCTGCCTATTCCATTCTGTTACTGAGGGATTCTACTGTATTTCTCATATCATGTAAGGCTGCAACTTTTTTTCTCAATGTGTCTAAATCTTTAGTGATTTTGTCTTTGAATTCATTGAATTCTTGAGACATCATCTGAATTAATCCTACAATTTCTAACTCCATCTTTACTACCATTCTGTTGATCTTATTTGCAATCCAAATTCTAAATCCGATTTTGGACATCTCAGCCATCTCTTTATATGGGATCCTCTGGATTGGCTGGTTTATTATTCCTTAGGGGAGTTGAACTATTCTGGTCATTCATGTTGCCAGAGTTTTCCCACTGATTCCACCCCATGATTGTTTTTCAGTGTTTAGCTAGATGAGCAGGTAAGGTGAAATTGGATTGGAGACTTCTGGAGTTGTGGTTGACCAGCCCTTCACCAAGGAACTTGGACTGGTGACTGCAGCTTTTCCTCTACAATTTTGCAAAGGACCTGTACAGTACTACAGTCTGTGACTTTAGAGCCCTGCTTGGTGTAGTGGATGTAGGTGGCTCTGTCTTGCATTCAGCTTATCTCTGTTCAATCCTAGTGAATCAGTGACTCTGGGTTGCAGTCTCAGCTTTGGAGAAATACAAGCAACTAGGACATCCCTCCCACAGTATCTGGAGGAGGACAATCAAACCTTCCCACTACAGCAAAACTGGAGTATCACTATGGAGGGTCCTTGGGTGATTTGTCTAGTTCAAGAGTTCCAAACCAATTGTCCCAAACAGCACCCACTCTCTAGCTAGAGAGTTCAAAAGGTCTCCAGCAACTAGATATTAGGAGTCTACTGTTAGCTCAAGTGTGGTTTGAGCACGTCTGGTGCTCCAAGGAGTCAGAAAGGCCCATCCAGTAGGAGGTTTGGAGCAAGGGGGTTGATGCCTGTTTCCCACCTTGCTCACCCTTCACCACCAGACTCTGGTCACCCCAGTCTCTGGTAGCCCCACTGGAAGTCTCTGTTAACCCAGTCTCTGTGGCCCTGTTCTGTCCAATAAGCAAATGTGCCAGAGCTATGTGCCTGCCAGAGTCAAAGTAAGGATACTGCCTCCTCCTCCTCGTGGTTACCACAGTCTGCCATGATCCAGCAGGGGAAGCTGAGGTCTGCCTGCCTCAGGCACTCAATGACAGCTGGAGAAAATTCGACTGGAGCTCAATCTAAACTTGAGGATATCCAGACAACAAAACAATTTCTCCCTTAGCCACTGCACCTTTGTTGCTGCTGTTCTGAAGCTCTGTTAACCCTATAGGGTGAGGTCTGGCAGCTTTCCAGGATATCCTCAGACCTATCCTCCATACTGACCAGCACAATTCTCCACCACAAAAGTAAACTCACTCTGAAATTTTTGATCAAATTCCAAATTCCACAGTGGCAAAAGGATTAAAAATGTCCACTGGTCTTTTGAAAAACTCGATACCCAAAATTCTACCAGGCCTATCGATATTCTCAATTAATGTGAATGGCTGAAATTGTCTAATGAGTCTAATGAGGCACAGGCTGGGTGACTGGATACAAAACCTCAGGCCAGATATCTGCTGTATACAAGAATATCATCTTACATTTAAAGATAAATATAGACTCAGAGTGAAGGGATGGTCATCTATATTCCAGGCAAATGGAAAACAGAAAAAAGCGGGTGCTGCAATTCTATTTGCAGATACAACAGACTTTAAACCAACAAAAGTAAGGAAGGATAAGGAGGGTCACCTCATATTTGTTAAGGGTAATACTCAATATGATGAGATTTCAATTATTAATGTTTATGCACACAACCAAAATGCACCTCAATTTATAAGAGAAACTCTAACAGACACAAGCAACTTGATTTCCTCCAGCTCCATAGTAGTCTGAGATTTTAACACTCCTTTAGTGGTGTTGGATAGATTCACCAATAAGAAGCTAAGCAAAGAAATTTTAGATTGAAACATAACCATACAACATTTGGATTTAACAGAAATCTACAGAACATTTCATCCTAAAAAAACTGAATGCACATTCTTCTCATCAGCCCATGGAACATACTCCAAAATCAATCAAATCTTAGGTCACAAATTTAAGCTTAGCAAATTTAAAAGAATAGAAATTATTCCTTGCATCTTCTGGGACCATCATGGAATAAAAGTGGAACTCAGTAACAACAAGAATCTGCATACTCATACAAAAACATGGAAACTAAATAATCTCATGCTGAATGATAGCTGGGTCATAGATGAGATTAAGAACAAAATTAACACATTTTTGGAACAAAAAGACAATGAAGACATGAATAATCAGAACCTCTGGGATACTGAAAAGGCAGTCCACAGAGGGAAATTTATAGCATTGCAAGCCTTCCTCAAAGGAATGGAAAGAGAGGAAGTTAACAACTTAATGGGACAGCTCAAGCAATTGGAAAAGGAAGAACATTCCAATCCCAAACCCAGCAGAAGAAAAGAAATAACCAAAATTAGAGCATAATTAAATGAAATTGAAAACAAAAGAATTATATAACAAATCATTAAATCCAAAAGTTGGTTTTTTGAAAAGGTCAATAAATAGATAAACCTTTGGCTAACCTAACCAGGAAAAAAAGAGTAAAATCTCTAATTTCATCAAGCAGAAATGGTAAAGATGAAATAACAGACTCTTCAGAAATTCAAAAAATCCTTAATGAATACTACAAGAAACTTTATTCTCAGAATACAAAAATCTAAAGAAAATTGATGAATACTTGGAAGCATGCCTCCTCCCAAGACTTACCCAGAATGAAGTGAAAATGTTGAACAGGCCTATATCAAGTTCCGAAATAGCATCAACTACACAAAATCTCCCTAAAAAGAAGAGCCCAGGACCAAATGGCTTCACATGAGAATTCTACCAAACCTTTGAAGAGGAACTAGTACCTATATTACTCAAACTTTTCCAAAATATAGAAAAAGAAGGAATACTACCCAACACATTCTATGAAGCAAACATCACCTTGATCTTCAAACCAGGAAAAGACCCAACAACAACAAAAAATTATAGACCAATATTACTAATGAATATTGATGCAAAAATATTCAAGAAGATTCCAGCAAACAGAATCCAGCAACACATCAAACAAATTATACACCATGACCAAGTGGGTTTTATCCCTGGGTCTCAAGGCTGGTTCAATATACGTAAATCTATAAATATAATTCAGCACATAAAAAAGTTAAAAAACAAAGACCATATAATTCTCTCAATTAATGCAAAAAGCTTTTGATAATATCCAGTATCCCTTGATGATCAGAACACTTAAAAAATGGGTATAGAAGGGACATTTCTTAAACTAATAGAGACTATCTACAACAAACCTACAGCCAATATCTAATTGAATGGAGTTAAATCGAAATCATTTCCACTAAGATCAGGAACCAGTCAAGGTTGCCCATTGTATCCACTGCTCTTTAACATTGCAATGAAAGTTTTAGCCATCGCACTTAGGGAAGAAAAGCTGATCAAGGGTATCCAGATAGGGACAGAAGAGGTCAAACTTTCACTCTTCACAGATGATATGATTGTATATCTGGAAAATACCAGGGATTCTACTACAAACTCTTAGAAGTGATCAAGAAATACAGCAATGTCTCAGGTTACAAAATCAACATTCATAAATCTGTAGCCTTTCTATATACCAACAATAGCCAAGCTGAAAAAACAATCAAGGACTCTATTCCATTTACAGTAGCACCAAAGAAGATGAAATATTTGGGAGTTACCTGACAAAGGATGTGAAAGATCTGTATAAAGAGAACTATGAAACTCTAAGAAAAGGAATAGCTGAAAATGTTAACAAATGGAAAAATACGCCATGCTCATGGCTGGGAAAAATCAACATTGTCAAAATGTCTATACTACCCAAATCAATATACAATTTGAATGCAATTCCTATTAAAGCTTCATTGTCATACTTCAAAGATCTCTAAAAAATAATACTTCATTTTATATAGATTCAGAAAAGAACTCGAATAGCCAAGACACTACTCAGAAATAAAAACAAAGCAGGAGGAATTATACTACCAGGCCTCAGACTATACTATAAATTGATAGTGATCAAAACAGCATGGTACTGGCACAAAAATAGAGAGGTAGATGTATGGAACAGAATAGAGAACCAAGAAACGAACCCAGCTACTTACTGTTATTTGATCTTTGACAAGCCATTTAAAAACATTCAGTGAGAAAAAGATTCCCTATTTAACAAATGGTGCTGGGTGAACTGGCTGGCGACCTGTAGAAGACTGAAACTGGACCCACATCTTTAACTAAGATAGACTCTCACTGGATTAAAGATTTAAACTTAAGACATGAAAC
Source organism: Nycticebus coucang (assembly GCF_027406575.1). NCBI lineage: Eukaryota > Metazoa > Chordata > Mammalia > Primates > Lorisidae > Nycticebus > Nycticebus coucang. The sequence continues at coordinate 43,701,631 of NC_069796.1, read as the reverse complement.
TATAAAAATACTAGAAGAAAGTGCAGGGAAAACTGTTGAAGGGATCAGCCTGGGCAAACATTTTATGAAGAGGACTCCCCGGGCAATTGAAGCAGCATCAAAAATACACCACTGGGAACTGATCAAACTAAAAAGCTTCTGCACAGCCAAGAACACAGTAAGTAAAGCAAGCAGACAGCCCTCAGAATGAGAGAAGATATTTGCAGGATATGTTTCCAACAAGGGTTTAATAAGCAGAATCCACAGAGAACTCAAACGTATTAGCAAGAAAAGAACAAGTGATCCCATCACAAGCTGGGCAAGGGACTTGAAGAGAAACTTCTCTGAAGAAGATAGGTACACAGCCTATAGACACATGAAAAAATGCTCATCATCCTTAATTATCAGAGAAATGCAAATCAAAACTACTTTGAGATATCATCTAACTCCAGTAAGATTAGCCCACATCACAAAATCCCCAAACCAGAGATGTGGGCATGAATGTGGGGAAAAGGGAACACATTTACATTGCTGGTGGGAATGCAAACCAATATGTTCCTTTTGGAAAGATATTTGGAGAATACTTAGAGATCTAAAAATAGACCTGCCATTCGATCCTATTTTTCTCTACTAGGTATATATCCAGAGAACCAAAAATCACATTATAACAAAGATATTTGTATCAGTATGTTTATTGCAGCCCAATTCATAATTGCTAAATCATGGAAAAAGCCCAAGTGCCCATGGACTCATGAATGGATTAATAAATTGTGGTATATGTACACCATGGAATATTATGCAGCCGTAAGGAAAGATGGAGACTATTCCTCTTTCATGTTTACACGGATGGAGCTGGAAAATATTCTTGTTAGCAAGGTATCTCAATAATTGAAGAAAAAGTACCTGATGTACTCAGCCCTAATATGAAACTAATTTATAGCTTTCATATGAAAGCTATAACCCAATCTCAGCACAAGAATATTGGGAAAGGGGCAAGGGAGGGGAGGGGAAAGAGGAGGACGGGTGGAGGGAGAGTAATTAGTGGGTCCACACCTACGGTGCATCTTAGAAGGGTATAGGTGAAATTTACTAAATGTAGAATATAAGAGTCTGAACACAATAATTAAGAAAATGCCATGAAGGCTATGTTAACCAGTTCAATGAAAATATTTCAAACTGTATATAAAACCAGCACATTGTACCTCATGATTGCATTATTGTACACAGCTGTGATTTAATAAAAAAATTAAAAAAAATTAATATATAATTCTGAAAGCTAATTTTCAAATATCACGAAAGATATAAATTGTTGTTAAGTGTTAGAGACAAAAAAAGGTAACAAAACTAGTTCTACAGTCAGAGGAGACTTAGACAAAGCCTATGTTACATATTGAGTTAAAAAATATATATATTGTATTTGACCAATCACTGTCAGATTATACCTGTTAATCATGAGAAAGATACAATTTATTTAGGAAGAAAATAAAAATAAAAGAAAGTTAAAATGCTTTTGAAAAAGGAATAGCTATTTATTTTTAGTAGAATCCTAATAATGGTAATTAAATGTGAAGTAGCTACCATAGTAAAGTACAAAATGCCAGAAATATTTATGTAAATGTACTTCAGAATGAAAGCTCTATTGGGAATAATTGACTAAGAGTGTTTATGTTCAAAATAAAAGCAAATATTTATAGCACTATAATCTGGTGCCAAATCTCATTTTTATCTGATAAAATGTGGGAGAAATTATTTTAGATTATCAACTAACTATGTTTTGAAGTATATACTCTAAAGTTTGCTTCTTTGAAAATTGCATTTTATAAGCATTAATTAACTTAGATGATTTTGAATAATGCATGTTTTGTTGATTTATATAAATATTTTCAAATAATAAGTGCTTGTTTTATTGCTTTATTTTTATTTTATTTTATTTTATTACAAATTAATATGGAATTACAGATGTTTAGGTTACACTATTTGTAATTCTAAGGTAAACTTCCAGTTGTAATTGGACCCTTCCAAGGGCGTACTGAGCACCCTCACATGCCCCTTAAGTGAGATCCCACCAGTTGCCCTCCCTCTGCCTCCTTTCTTCCCTCCCCCTTCACTAGACTATCTTTATGTTTTTTCTTTCATATAAGTTTGTAGTTATTTATAGGTTGGTTTCATATTAGTATTGAGTACATTGGATTCTTATTTTTTTTTCATTCCTAAGCTACTTTAATATGAAGAATGTGCTTCAACTCAATTGAGATAAACATCAAAGATGTAAAGTCTCCATCTTTTCTTATGACTGAATAGTACTCCATGGTATACATATAAAACAGCTTGTTAATCCATTCAGGGGTACATGGGCACTTGGGTTGCATCCATGTTTTGGCAATTGTTAAGTGAGCTGCAATAAACATCTGGTGCAAATGTTCTTGTGGTAAAATGATTTTTTGATCCTCTGGGTAGATACCTATCAAATGGGATTGCAGGATCAAATGGATGGACTTTTAGTGCTCCTTAAAATAAATGAGGAATGGGTGAATGAATGTGATCAGAGTAATAAGTACACAGACCATAGTCACAGACAATAGGGTATCTCCTGACCCTAAGAGAAACTCGTGTGGTTGGTAAGGCAGAAATTATGAGCTTCATCTTTCCAACAAAGAAATAGAGATCCACAGAGATTAAAAGACCTCCCTAAAGTCACACAGTTAAGATGTGACAAGACTGAATTTTAAACCTGTATCTTCTAAGTTCATTTATATAGCTTTATATGATTTTTACAAAGCATGCCTATAAATTCCTTACTGAAATTTTATTAAATACTGTGAGATATGGAAGCAAATAAGAAATAATGGAGAAAAGTCTGAAAACAAATTCAAATTTGAGGAACTGACCTCCTGAGTATGTTCATCCAGTAGGTGTCAGTGAGGCTACCTTTGGGATAGTGGAAACCCAAACCAATAAAAGAAAGGGGCTGGACTGTCACAGATCCTGAAATCCAGGAAGAGGAGCTTACCTACTTCCCTCTTGTTTCTATATCAGATATATATTAATACTCATTACTTTATGATTTCCATTTATTCATTAATTAGATCTTATTGTTAGCAGTTTCTTTTAATCCTAACATTTTTCAAACAGCTATCTTCCAAGTGTTCTAGAAGGGAAGATATATATTGTTGCTCAAGGAAGAAGCTCACTAAATTTCCCAAGTGTTTCAAAGGATTATCCCAGAAAAATGAAGGAATAATCCGGTAACATCTAAAACCAAGTTACAATGTGGTCTTCATTAAATTAGCATAATGCAACTATCCTGCATCCCTGTCCCCTTCTAGAAATCTGCTTCTCCTGGCTTACTTCTGTACATGGGACCCACATACAAGTGAAAATTTCTTTAGCTGGAAAAAACGATACTGGGTAAGCCTAATTTTGCATCATCCTCAACTGGGCCTAAATGTAGACCCCTCTGGTAGACTAGAGGAGACCATCTATCACAGAGGTTAACGTGACTATAGTTGCACTAGGCATTTCCTGCTTAAAATACTTCCTTCTTTACCATGTTTTGCTTCTCTATTCTTTGGAAAATTTGATCAGGGTGTTTCTTAGTAATTCAATTGTATCATTAACCAGAAACAACTGATGTAAACATGTAAGAAAGAGATGGGGGAAAAGGCAATTGAAATTTAAAGAACTAAACCACTTTTTACAGCCTGGAGAGAATTATCAAATTCTATTTTACATGTTCTTCAGTAAGACACAACCTAATCAGGTGAAAAGTATACACATGTAATTATCACAACATTGCCAAGTGTGGAAGGCCCTTATACAATGTATCCATCAGGCACAAAAACAGGATGGCGGAGGCATACTTTAGGCAACCTGCTGGGCAGGCTGGCCCTGGCAACAACCTTGCCGCCCGTGCCCTTTGCGCTCATTGGAGAGATATCTAGGTCAAGAAACCGACAACAGGAAGTGTCCTAGAGTATATATACAGAGTGCTGTAAACAAGGTGAGAGCTTTTCCATCCTGCTCTCCCCGGACAAGCTGCTTGCCCCCGATAATAAACTTGCTGAAAGCTGTTTGCGTTGGTGTGTTTGTCCCTGCTGGTCGGCGGCCAAGCGACCGACAACTGGTGCCGAAACCGGGGAACTTCAGGATCCCCTCTCGAGACTGCTTTCAGCTGACAGGTAAGCCACCCCCCGTGTCAGGGGTTGTCTGGGTAGCCCCACCACGTAGATAAGTGGTGGGGGAGACTTCTGCGGTAGCCGCAGAGCTTGCAAGGGAGGAGAAGCGATCCGGCTGGCGACAAAAGCGAGGGCCCGCGTTCAAAGCGGGGGAGGAAAAGGGATCTGGCTCGCAACAAAAGCGAGGGCCTGCGATCAAAGCGGGGGATTGTGTACACGGGTCATTGGCCACGACAACAGTGGCGGGTGTTAGTCTTCTGTTAAGTGTGTGTACTGTCTGGTGTTCGTGACCCCTTTTGTTGTATCTGTCTTGAGTCTGAGTGAGAACAGTGGTTGGTTGCCTGTCCTCGTTCAACACAATCCTCTTCATTTTAAATTTTTTAACTTTGGATACCAAAGGGCAAACAGCAGCAGACCGCCACTGCCTTGGTCGCCAAACCAGCTCCCCAGTGCAAGTGCGCTGGAAGGATGTCCTTACCGGCCAATGGCGTGGCCCAGACCCGGTTCTCATCTGGAACCGAGGTGCAGTTTGTGTTTCTCCACAGGACCAGAGCTCCCCGGTGTGGGTCCCGGAAAGACTCACCTGTCCAGTGAACCCCTCACGCGATCAAGCCACGCCCATGGAGCCACATCGAAGCGCGACTTCGGAGTCACCGCCGCCATTGTCACGGCCATCGCCACAGCCCTCACTGCCTCCACCACCGCAACTGCTGCCCTTGCCACCACAGTCCCTACTGCTACCGCTGTCAACCAATTGTCCGTCTCAGTTGCGGAGGCCCTGCACACCCAAACCGCCGCTGACGGACACCTTCGCGCTGGACTGTTATTGGTCAATTAAAGAGTGGACATTTTACAACAACAAATAGATGATATGGAGAGATACCTCTCCTTTGGTTGTTTAGTTCCCCTGCCCTCCTTGTGTGTTACCCCCATAACTTTTGAACTAATGGTACCCTGCGTAATGCTTCCTTGCAACTATCCTGTTACCTTCTGGGGAGCTGGGATGCGGAATTTGAAAACCTCACCCGCCAAATGTTGAATCATATTGTTAGTATCAATAGCACTCGAGTACAAGTAATTACCGCTAGCGATATTCTAGGAAAAGTAACTAGTTTGCTCTCCCATGCCCGCAATTGGGCTGGCACCACGGCTTTAAGTATTATATTTCTAGTTGCCATAGTCTTTTGCATCAAACTTCTCCTTACCCTCCACCAAAGACAACAACGAGACCGCGTCATCCTCCAGCAGGCCCTCCTCGCCCTCCAAGCAGGAGGTTCCCCCCAAATCTGGATTAGCATGCTGGACCAGTAGCCAATGATGGGTAAGATCCCCCCCCCCCGACAGAGGACAGGCCACCGCTGCCTGTACCCTCCATGATGGGTAAGACTATACTCGGACAGGGGGACAACCTAAGACAGGCATGGTCACAACTCGCAATAAATAAATAAAAAGGGGGAGATGTGGAAGGCCCTTATACAATGTATGGATCAGGCACAAAAACAGGATGGCGGAGGCGTGCTTTAGGAAACCTGCTCAGCAGGCTGCGCCCTGGCAACAACCTTGTCGCCCTGTGCCCTTTGCGCTCATTGGAGAGATATCTAGGTCAAGAAACCGACAACAGGAAATGTCCTAGAGTATATATACAGAGTGCTGTAAACAAGGTGAGAGCTTTTCCATCCTGCTCTCCCCGGACAAGCTGCTTGCCCCCGATAATAAACTTGCTGAAAGCTGTTTGCGTTGGTGTGTTCATCCCTGCTGGTCGGCGGCTGAGCGACACCGACAGCCAAGTATAAGCTGATATGCATATGAGCCAGTATATGTGGATAAGTGGCATAGCCACCTCCGTACAGCTGAAACACAACATTAAAATCTAGTTAAGGGTGAAATATCTTTTTATAATGTCATAATGTTTTTTCTGGATTTCCTCAAGCAACAATATTGGTGTTTGAAAATCAGACATGCTCTTGAGCCTAACTAAGTTTTTTAATGGGTTAGAATGCACATTAAGAAGTGAACAGAAGCCTAAGGTGTCTGAGTAAACTTCAGGCATCCTGGACTCTGAGGTTATTGTTGTCAAGTAAGAGAGTAGAAAAATAATACCACAGGTCAATCAGGCCTTTTGCCTTTGCTTCATAGTTTCTGGTTCAACTTGTCTTCAGTCTTGAATCCAGCTTGAATCTCTGCACAATGAGAATTTACTCTCTCTTTCTTCTAGCATTCAGCTATCCATTCCCAGCCATCATTTTGTGATGGTCTACAACAGAGACAGCTGCCTCCATCATCCTTCTACAAATTACCACATGGCTCAATGATGCTCAACTAGCCATGTAACAATACTAACTATCCAACCTGTAAATATTTACTGCTTAACGCACACTCAAACATGTATTTGCTCGGCACAGAAAAAGGAACTGTGGCTCTCTCCAAGGATATGTGAGCTTGTAGAATTTGTGTGATTGCCATTAAGAATTAAATGGAAGGTATCAGTTCAAGTAGGCACAATTACTCAGCACTGACATTTTCCTAGAATTGTGCTGGGTGCCAGGGCAATTTAAAATACATCAATTTGAGAGGTAAAGGTAGGACATTTTAAAAAATATCTTGATGTATTTTCCAAATACAAAAATAAGAGTACCTTGGGAAAAGAGAACCTAGCTCATGGGTAAAACCACACTCATCATCACCAGTTTCATGTCAGACATCACTAATCAATTACTGCATACTTTACTTCTGAGCCCAGAGTCTCATGCAATCTGTCAACAGAGGATCCAAGCAACCACTGACAATTAAATTGTGTCAGCCTGTGAGTTGAAACTTACTTGCCATCTTTGCTTTGAGACTATGAATTTCACAAAGACCACATATTTATATATTCTAAATCCTTCAACAGACAATCTGCGTAACACTAAAGACACATTAGTTTAATGAATGGATAAGATCAAAATCCTTCTCCCTCCAAATGTTTATATACTCTGGCTTCTCTTAAAATGACATTTATTATTAATATTTCAGTGACAACTTCTCAATCGTTTTCTTCCATCATTCTTCTTTACATCATTATTGCTGTGGGAGTTATCCTTCTCCTACCTTGGGTTGTTTTAGTTTTTACTTCCAAAAATTTTGAAAATAAATTTTCAGCATTTGGAAAGACTATATGGCTTTAAATAAAGTCATCCAAATAATAGTCTACAACCACGTACATTTTGAAAACAGAGTTCCCATTGCAGACCTAGCAGACCAAAATTTCAGGAGAGGACTGTCGTGTGTGTGTGTGTGTGTGTGTGTGCGTGTGTGTGTGTGTGTGTAGGAAGGTAAGGAACATGTAGGTTTAAAAATTTCCAGTGTAATTCTAATGTGGTGTAAGGCCTGCACACTGCCCTCCAGGCCCAGGCAGTAAAGATTTCATTGCTTTGTTCCCATCCCTCTCCAGAACCAGATGAATCTGAGAGAACAAATAACTATAATGTGAACGCTTTCATGTATATTTACATTTTTTTTACTTCAATTTCTTGCTTATTGTAAAGCCCACATATTCTAAATAATATAATCTCTTAATACTAACATGTTTGTTTTCTTGTATACTTCTTATCTTTTAAAAATGCATGTTCTCTACCTGACCTTGAACTCTGTTCTTTGGGCATAGAGCAGTAGCAAGGGGGTAAATGGAGCTCTCTACTCAAGAGATTCTTATTGAACCTGTCTCCATTATTAAAATTGGAGGCTTTAACTTTGAAAGGACACAATTAGGAGTATAGGAATGCAACCTCTTTGTCTCTCTCTAAGTAAATAACTTCGTTTCTTAGGTGGTCTTACTGGGACCACTCCTATCTTACACATTGCTCATAATACAGTAACATTAATTAAGTAAAAAGCTAGATTTAACTGTGCATATGTTTAGTGCATGTTAAAGTAGATTTTTTTTTTTTAAGGAGGGATTTGCATGCTTTTGGATCAGGAATGTGCCAGTTCACCACATTTCCAGCCCAAACTATTTTTCTATATTCAAAATGACTTTTATAGTCATCTGTCTATTCTCTATAGGCATTTGATTTTATACCCTTTACTCTAAATAATAATGTTGATTACCCTTTTGGCAATCATCTGAGAGTCTTGACTGACGTAAGATGATAACTGGCAACTTTTTGATGTCAAAATTGAAGTCACTAGATAATATTTTGTTTTCTTATTTTATTTGACTAGTTTGAACTTGTTCTATATTTCAATTTGGGACAAACACAATTTTCCACAGTAAAAAATTCAAGTCTCATAAATGACAGGACCACAAACACTTTTAAAATTATGGGTTTGACTGCAAATGCTTTAAAAATCATGATTTTGAGTGTTCTTGGAAACATTTTATCCTTTTCACATTTATCTTCTTCAGAGGTCATTCAGTTGAAAAATGGGGAAACTGGACAGTGCCTGTGGCTCAAAGGGGTAGCGTGCCAGCCCCATATGCCGGAGGTGGCAGGTTCAAGCCCAGCCTTGGTCAAAAACTGTAAAAAAAAAAAAAAAAAAAGGAAAAATGGGGAAACTATTAGTAACGTAAAATTTTAATAAGGTGGAGAGACACTTGTTGTACAGAGTCTAACCCATTGGAGATGGGTTATTAAAAAAATTCTGACGTAAGGGCAGATTTTCTCATGATTTGTCATAAACGACCTTTAATGAGAAGCATAATTTCCCCAGACAACTATTAATCAACATCAACTTACCCAATCAATATTTATTAGTATTTACTATGTACCAGGTAATGTTTTGGGTACCAGAAAATAATTTTGGGTAACTGAAAAAGAACTCTTTGAACAGTACAAATTCCTTCTCCCATAGAGTTGGATTTCTAGGATTAAAGATAGAGAAAATGACTTTATTCATAAAGAACCACAAGCCCTGAGCTGTAGTTTCAGTATTGGCTTAGATTATCAGCCCTAGATAAGTGACGGCAAACACAGATAATGGATAAACATTGTTGCCTGTCTGACATTGGTTATAATTACTAGATCCTTACATAACGATCCAATTTAAAACTATATACAAAGAGTAAAGGAGGTAAGGAAGGATATAAGAAAGAAATTTGCCTGGTGAAAATCCCAGGCACCAGAGAAGTTTTGCATAATCACTTTAATAAGAGTCTATGTTAATTTTAGAGCAGTGTTTTCCAACATAATAAGATCTGTCAAAAGCAACTCATCTCATTGTCCCCACAATATGAATAGACATTCGTATTATCTGGAATAGAGCAGATAGATACTGCCATTATGGGGAAAAGAGAAAAGGTGACAGGGATGTCCTTTTCTTGGTGTAGCCTGGTCACATTTTATTTTAAGGTGATTAAGGACCATTTGACACTTTAATCAGGGTGATATCTCTGATGCCTGGAACACTTAGCCTGGGACAGGAGACCGAACATTGGCATTTGTTTTCTCCTCGTGTTCAGTGGATTATTGTCACTCCAACCCTGGAGGTATCAACAGGTGTGTGAGAAGATTATGGTTAAAACATGTTAGCGAGCTCTCCTTGGTCAAAGGTCACATGACAAATAGAGCAATTCTTTTATAAATGTAAATGCACTTCTTACTGATTAAGTTATTCTTGGCTTCACTTCATCCTGCTGTTCGCTCAGGGCTGCCTCCCTGTACTAAAGCAAGACCCCACACGACTGACTTCCGTGCAGCACGTGCCATTTTAAATGCCGGGGTTTAACACTCCCACTGAGGTCAGTGTGGGCCAACATTAATTGCTAATGCAGGTATCAGACTAGTACTTTCTGATGTAACGGTGCCCTTATTCATTATTACTATACTAGAGACAAATATTTTTATTCCCCTTTTACAGATAAGGAACCTGAGACTCAAAGATGTTGAATTGCTTACTTCAGCTCATACAGCTTACAAGTGTTATGGAACATGACCCTTTCTTCGCGTGCCTTACTTCACCGTGAGAATTAAAGCAGCAATGAGAGATCACCCATTAATGCCCTTCAGCGCAGCTCCCCACCCCACCCCAGCATCTGAACCCAAATCCTCCACCTTCCTGGTTACAACCATAGACAAAATAGCCATGCTCTTTTCCAAGGAAAGTTTTTCCCTGTGCATACTAAATTCTAGTTTCTCTCATCTTAGTTAAGAATAACTCTGCAGAAATTGATCTTCCCTAATATCATACTACTTTCACTCACTATTCCAATCTTGCTGATCAGGACACAAAAATGCTATTATTACTCCCATCTTAACAACTCTTCTCTTTACCCAATTTATTTTGTCAGCTTCAAGACTATTTCTTTGCTGCCTTTTGTGATAAAATTCTTCTAAAAACATGTCTGTACTCATTGTCTTTGATTATGCTCCTAACACTCTCTCTTAAAACTATTCCATTCATATGAAACAAAGTACTATTTTTTCAAGTTCTTCAAAGGATGATATTGGTGCTTTAATGGGGATTGCATTAAATATAGATCGCTTTGAAAATACCCCAAATAGTCAATACAATCTAAGAAATAAAAACAATTCTGGAGCTATCATGTTACCAGACTTCAGGTTATAAGTGTTTAGTGATGAAAACAGCACAAAAATTTTACTGGCACAAAAATAGAGATGTAGATATATGGAATAGAATAGAGAATCTAGAGATGAAACCAGACTCATATCACCATGTGATGTTTGATAAACCAAACAAAAGCATATGCTGGGGAAAAGAATCTTTATTTAATAAATGGTGCTGGGAGAACTGGGCAACCACATGTAAAAGACTGAAACTGGACAGTACTGAAAGCAAAAGACTGTACCTCTTACCATTTATAAAGATTAACTCCTGCTGGATAAAAGATCTTAATTTCAGACATGAAATGATAAAAACTCTAGAAGAATATGTGGGAAAAAACCCTGACGATATTGACCTGAGAAAAGATTTTATGAAGAAGTCCCTATTGGCAATTGCTGTAATACCCAAAATAAATAAACGAGGCATGATCAAGCTAAAAATCTTTTGCACAGTTAAGGGCACAACAACTAAAGCAAACAGATAACAGGGCTCAACTATAACTTGGACTTTGGCTGACAAACACAAACAATGTGACCTAATCGTTTATACCCTCATATTAACCTGAAATAAAAATAAAAATAAATAAAACCATTCCAATCAGGTTTTATTGAAACTGCTTAGATCAAAGTCATGAGTGACCTCCATTTTGCTACATTTTGTAGTCTATTCTCAGTCCTCATTTTACTTGACCTGGTGGCAGCATTTTACACAATTGGTTTTTCTACATCCTTGATATACTCCTACAAAACACATTTCTTTGGTTTTCCTTTTATGCCACCCCCTGTTCATAGAATCACATGCTTGCTCCTTTTCTTTTCTAACCTCATAATGTTGAAGTGCTCCGAAGTCAATCTTTAAGTCTCTTCACATTTTTTGGCTCACTCCCTTGATGAACTCATCCAAAATGATACTTTACATATTATCTCTGTATTAATGGATCTCAAATTGAGTTTCCCTGGCCCTGTCTCTCTCACAAAATCTAGACTGGTATACACTATTGCCCACTCACCATATATATGTAGATTTATAATAAATATTGCAATTTAACAAAATCAGAACCATATTCCTGGCAATTAGGATATTTGTTTCTTTTACTTATTGCCACAAATATCGACAATAGAGTACCTACTAGGTATTCAATAAATATTTGTTGTTTAAATAAGTTGGTAAATAGACACCTATTGCCTGGAAATCAGTATGTGATTTTCATAGAAATGAATGAATGAATGAATGAATGAAATAATGGCAGAACATAACTGGCCTATTCTATCTCTTTCAGCCTTAATTTATTTAAAAGGACAAATAATCACTTGTGAAATGAGAGTTGATCAGGTATCTCCTATTTAGAGAGAGTTCATTGACCACTGTATCTAAACAGTGTCACACTCCCAGTGCCTAAGTCACTCTCTAGTGCACAACTGTGGGATTCCCTTATTGGAGTTATTACTGCCTAAAACCATTTCATCCACTTAGTTATTTACTTATTTTCTAGAATTTTTACTGCATGAACAGATGACCTTGTCTATCCACCACTGCATGGACGAGTGCCTAGCAACACAGTAGTTGCTCAACAATATGTGGAAAATGAATTTATGTAAAAGAAAAAAAAAGGTAGTATCTCTAAGAGGTAAATTGGATCATTTGGATTACAAATATCATCATGGAGAAGAGAAATATTAGTTGGAGTTGATAGATTTAAGTCTTCACAGAATAAGTATAACCTATCCTAGAAACAAAGTTAACTATGTTTATGCAAAGAGTAGCTTATACCACCACGGATGGGGCTCAATCTCTCTACACGCTCACTGCATCCTCTGTGTGTTCTTTCTCTTTCCCACCTGCAAATGGGTAGCTCTACAGCATTGTTTTCCAAAACATTTTAAAAATTTCTCACCAAGGACATGTTTTATGTTTCCTTTTCTATTGACCTTTGTCCTGTGGCATTTTAATCCCATAGATATGCCGTATGTCTGTTTTTTTACTATATGCACATCTGTGTTTATGCATGAAAAGACTAACATTTTTTTATCCTTCCTTCCCAAGAACTAACTTTCACCCCTTTGTGAAAGACATTTGTCCTGTTGGGGAGGCAGGCTCCACAATGCCAAACAGGCTTCTGACCTCTTGGCTGGAACAATGATCTCTTATTGCAGACATCAGAGTTTTGGGTAAGATGCACTTTTTAAAAATTTTTTTTTTGTTTTTTCTTTAATTTTGTTTTTTCATTGTTTATTCTTTAAAATGCATTAATTTTCCAAATAACAAACCTTCAAAGGTACATATATTCTCTCTCCTTCCTGACTGACCCCCAAGAGCTCTACCTTTGGCTTCTCCATAGATTTACTAAGGGGGGTTGGATTTCATTCTTGAGACCAGAGTTAACCATGCTTCAGGAACTCATGTGGATACCATTATTAAAGTCCCTGCCAGAATATAAAAATGTCCAGCCCCATCTGCTCAAGGAGCTACTTCCACTCACTGATGTCTTCTTGGGAAATGGAGTCTTTCATCTTCTTTCCTTTCCCTTTCCAACAGTGATTGGGACTAACACAAACTACGGAGAAGAGAAATAAGGATCAGACTCACAAAGTGACTTTCCTACCTCCCTTAAGTAAAGACAAGTCCCCTGCTAGGGTCTTTGACTCCCACTGCAGTTCCCTGTCCAGTATACCCTGTGGAACCTACTTAGACAAAGAAGGTACCACAGAGGAGCTATTGCTATATTCTGTGAAAACATGTCAGAAGAACACAGCAAAGCACTCCATAGCTATAATTGCAAAAACCCCAGAGACCAGGTGTGAAAAAAGTAGAGACTGGAGAACTCTGGATAAAGATTCAAATCACCAAGTTCATAAAATTGGATGGCCGAATGAAACAATATTCAGATAAAAATCCAGACTACCTTGGGAGGCTGAGGCAAGAGAATCTCCTAAGCCCCAGAGTTGGAGGTTGCTGTGAGCTCTGATGCCACAGCATTCTACCGAGGGTGATAAAAGTGAGACTGTCTCTTCAAAAAAAAAAAAAAATTCAGACTACCCCAGCATATCTCATGCCACTGAGTGAAAAGCAGTGTGAATTTGTATAAATTACAAATGTGTACCCATTTTGTATGGATGACTTAGTCAAAGGAACCCTCGCTGGGATGCTGTAGCTCCTGGAATTAGATGAGATTTGATAATTTCAGATTGTTATTTAGAACTGTGGAATAGGATCAGGGTTACATGATGTAGCCTTGTTAACTCTAGACTTTAGAAGACATGTAGTGTTATGGTAGCCCTTCTATAAACTGGACAAGAAAGCCACCCTAAGAGCAGCAGCATGGGCCTCCACCGCCCTCCACCCTTTGTTTTTTTCTAAGACAAGGTGACTGACCAGCTCTGGAGCCCGCGTACTTTAGCAACTGGAAAAGTGCCCTTGGCAGTCCTCTATAACAAAGAATGGGGCAAGAGACTGCAGCATGTATTAATAACCTACACCTAAAATGGCTCATGGTCTTGTCTATGATTTAATTACCTTTTTAGAATCCTTTATTTCAATTAGTATCTTCCTCATTCATCCATACCTTTCATTCTTTCAGCAAAGCCTATCAGCGCTATCCTTAGCACAAACCCAGAATCTGACTACTTCTCATCATCCTCACTGCACTGCCATCTTATATCATCTGAATGAGCACGGTAGCCTTTCCACCTGCATCCTGTATAGTAGCCACTGGCCATGTATTGTTATTGAGCACTGGAAATAAGACTTGTCTGAACTGAGATATGCTGGGAGTATAACCCTCAGTGGATTTCAATGACTTAATATAAAAGCAAGGTAAAATATCTCCATGGGCTAAATAAAAGTCATCATTAATATATTTCACCACCACCCCTTTTTTTTTCTTTTCATGTGGGTAGTAGAAAGCTGAAATTACATGTGTGGCTCACTTTTGTGGTCTGTAAGGCATTTCAATCAGACAGTAAGTACTGTTCTGAGTGATCTGATCTTCCTACTTCCACCCTTGCTTCTTTTTAGTCTATTTTCAAATCAGCAGCCTGTTGAAATCTTATTCCAGATCTAGTCTCTGTAGCACTCAAAGAGAGATTTCTATCTTACTGAGAATAAAAGAAAAAGTCTCCACTATCACCCACAGGGCATGATTTAATCTGACTCCCATTTCCTATCATCTCCCCTACTCACCTCCTGCTATTCTCCTGCTTCCGCTGTTCTAACAGCACTGGCCTTGTCCCTTCTCCCTGACTTTCACTGTCTATTGCTTCTGTCTGAAAGGTTCTTTCCCAGAAGACTTATGGCTATTTCTCCACTTCCTTTAATTTTATCTGACTTTTCAAAGCCCCCTCCTCTTTGTCCCAGTAGTTATCATTTATTTCTGCTTCCTTTTTTTTCTTTACCACTTATCACTAATTAATATTACATATGTATGTATACGTATAGGTCCCCTTTGAGACAGTCTATGTTATGGTCTATTATTTCATTTCCAAGAGACAAAGTTGACAGCGTCTTTCTGATTGACCTGTGCAAATTTCAACTTGTTTGGCTTATCAGTGTTGCTGGGAGGGCTTGATGTTTCAGCATACGTGTATTTTACATTTCTTGAGTTTTGTGTCTCTCAAAACCTTCACAATGACCCATGTATATATATCATTTATGTAATTTAATGTTTGACTCTACCTTGATAATATAAGCTCTCTGCACACTGGAAAATGCAAAACACTTATTTGTCTTGCACTTTCAGCACCTAGAATAGTGCCTGGTGAATATCCAATACTCAGTAAACAGATGTTGAACAAGAATTTGCACAAGGTCCTTGCTGTACAGCCCTTTAAAAACTCAGCCCTGCTTATCCCACCACTGAATTCTCACCTAACATGTTCTTCTTGCTTATTCCATCGTGCTGTCCTCTTCTTGTTCAAACAGGTCAAATTCATCCTTGTCTCAAGCCTTTATTTGTGTTTTCTACTGCCTAGAATATTCTTAGCTCTAGATCTAGCTCTTTTGCAACTTTTATAGTTATAGAAAGAACTTCCTCAACATGTTATCTAAAGAGAACATCTATCTAGCCCCTTACCTGGCCTATTTCTCTTTCTACACCTTGTCACAACATGAAACTATATTATACACATACATAGATGTTTGCCTGTCTCTCTGCTTACTTACTGTCCATCTTTTCACTTGAGTATGAGCTTCATGCTGGAACAGGAATTTGTCTGGTTGTCCATTGCATTTCCAATGCCAAAAATAATATTTGGGACATAGCTGTGCCAGTGAGTATTTGCTGAATAGATGACAATAAATTATTGTGCCTAGAAGATATTAAGTTCTTAATTAGATAAGATATTAATATCTTAATATCTTAACTTAAGATATATTATATCTTAAGTTATCTTATCTTATATCTTAAGTTAAGTCTTAAGTCTTAAACAGGACACAAGAGACTCAGTTTTAGGCAAAAGATCGAAAAGTAAACAAACTAATGTGCAACAAAGGAGGTAGGCAAGAGAAGTTCTCACTTTTTGAAATGGTAGTTTGAAAGTAGTGTTGCAAAATTGGGGGAAAATGAAATTTTTTTTCACATAACACTACTTTCTACCCTATTGTGTTCCCTAAAGATCTCTTTACAGACTCTCTACTGCCCACTCAGAGTCTTTGGAATGTTGCAGGGAGAGAAACTGATGCTCTCACCATGCCTCCTGGCAGTTCTCAACACTGTCCCTCAGAGAAAGAATTAGCAAATTAAAAGCTGTGCTGGAGATGTGGCAACCTAGAACTCCAGAACTCCGCTTGATGAAAGATTGGCTTGTCAAAGGGGAATATTTCACGGTGTCCCAATGAGAGAAGAGCCATCATGAAAAGACAAAATAGCCAACACCAGAAAAGGCACAGAGACCCCACTCCAACCATTCACCCCTTCTGTGATCCATCCTGGTAAGGAGCAGGCCCTTAATAGCTAGGTAGTGAATGAATTAATCAATAAAATGACCAGAGAGAATATCACGGTCATTGAGAAAGGTAGCGTCAGAGAGAATTCACATCATTGCACATGTAAGCTCCCTAAACGCCTGGTGACAATGGCCACGTTTCCTACTCTTTGTGCCATTCATTCTCATCATCTATGAAATAGGGGCAATGGTACCAATCTCATCGGGGCTGTTAGAAATGTAATAAGCATAAAACACTTATAGTTATTGGTGCATTGTAATCGCTAAGGAGTAACTGCTGTTCTTTTCGGGCTCCTTTATCTAAGTCACATTGTCAAAACCCTCTGGGGGCCTCTGCACAGAAAGGCCCTTTCCTTCTCTCCAAGAGCCTGGTATCGTATTCCTCCTGTTTCAGTGAGAGTGAGTGAGTCTAGAAGAAGCAAACCAGTCATTTTTTCTTATTAGTCTTTAGGGAGGAAAGTCATTTCCTCTAAAACACATGGGCAGAGATCTATATGAGACATTAAAGATCCCTTAGTCTAACTCCATCATATAGCAGATGAAGAATGAGTCCCTGGGGCAGAGAAGGGTTTTTCTATGGAAGTACCTATTTTTCCAAGGGTCTTAGTAGAGCCCTTTCCAATCTAGAAAATGGAGGAGGACAGCCCTGCAAGCAAAGGCTTTATGCCTGGAACTACTTTTAGTTCAATTTTGGATTTTAAGAATCCCTAATTTTGTTGATAGTTAAGCAATAAAATAGTGCAAATTGTAAAGGAAGAGTGGTGAGTCATCCCAACCTATATAAGGAAATATCATATGAAAGAATGTATAAGACAGAAAATATAAACAACAAATACAAAGTGCGACCTGAAGTCACAGAAGGCTGGGACCACACTGGGATCCACTGGGTAACAAACACAACCAGCTGCTTATTTAGGGCAAGGGAGTGAGAAAGGAAGAGAACATGTTAGGGAAAATACCGTAGGTTGCAACCATTTGTAGAAACATGCACATCTATTATCTGAAATTTTGTTTATGGTATTCAATTCCACTGCTCAATAGGGATTGATTGGCTAATCAGCTGGCTAACAGGGTTTCTGAAATGTAGGGCCAATGGTAGCAGGTTTGGTAACACTGACATTTTATATGGGTTATTCTGCAGTGAATTCTTAATGAATTATGAAAATAATTTGGTGGCCAGCTCATTCGGAACAATAAGAGGTATCTACTTTGCCTCCATTGGGCTTTTTAGGGTTGAAAACTAAAGGGAAAATGCAATACTTTTGCCTATGCCAGAAGGTATTTCTAAAGACTAGCAAGCTGCCAGTGGCAGTCAGTCTTTTCCCCAAGCCTACAATTACATAAACAGGATTTTGGAGCTGTCAGGGTATTTTATTTCTTATCCCTTTTCTTTTTTTTTTTTTTCTCTCTGTTCTTTTATTTTCCTTTTTTGTCTAAGGTATTTGTTGTGGCAGGATCAGGGTATTCTGGAATAGGAACAAAGTAACAAGCTTTCTTGTATCTCCTCATGTCAGGCTTTCAACTCTAAAGAGAAGTAATTAAAATATTGCTTTGCACTAGTAGACTAGAAGCCACTTAAACACAAAAATGTGTACTCAGATCCCACTTTAAGCAAGGCCTTACTGTGCAGCTGCTGGGTTCTGGATTCTGCCTGTCTGACAGCTTCTAGCTGGGAGCTCCTTTGCATCTGCCTCAGCTTTTCAGCCATGTGTGGCTCACTCCAGTGACTAGTAAAGACACTGATAGGAGGACTGAGCCACTTCTCCCAACACAGGAAATCTACTAATGGGTAATCAAGCCCAGAAGGTCCCTTTTGGACTTCTACAGACTGTAAGACTGACACTGTGGCCTTCTCCCTTCCCTTTCACTGGTCTTTCTCCTTAATATTTCTTTCTTTCTTTTTTTTTTTTTTAGAGACAGAATTTTACTTTATCCCCCTCGGTAGAGTGCCGTGGCATCACAGCTCACAGCAACCTCCAACTCCTGGGCTTAGGCAATTCTCTTGCCTTAGCCTCCCGAGTAGCTGGAACTACAGGCCCCCACCACAACGCCTGGCTATTTTTTTGTTGTTGTTGCAGTTTGGCCGGGGCCGGGTTCAAACCCGCCACTCTCAGTATATGGGGCCAGCGCTCTACCCACCGAGCCACAGGTGCCTCCCTCTCCTTAATATTTCCTTTTGCACTCTTAACTCTGTCTTAGGCTTTGTTTGCCAGGTATCTCAACCGATGTACTTAAAATAGATTGCATTATGGAAGAAAAACCACCTGGAAAAGAAATATCAAATAGCTAAACCAAAATTCTTAAAATATTTTATTTAAAGGGAAAAATCTACCACAACAAAAATAAGACAAAAATAATTGTTTTTTAAGCAGAGTCTCATTCTGTTGCCATGGGTAGATGGTCATGTCATCATAACTCACAGAAACCTCAGACTCTTGGGTTTAAGCAATCCTCTTGCCTCAGCCTCTCAAGTAGCTGGGACTAGAGTCGTGTGCTACCAAGCTGACTAGTTTTTCTATTTTTAGTAGAGACAGGGACTCACTTTTGCTCAGGCTGGTCCTGAACTTCTGAGTTTGAGCAATTCTCCTGCCTCAGCCTCCCAGAGTGCTAGGATTACAGTCAGGAGCCACTGCACTCAGCTAACAAAATAATTTTTCATATACTGGCAAATCCTGCAGAAGTTTATAGTTCATGGAGTAATGAAAATAAATTTAAAAGTGCACAGAATGAAATATATTATACCAAAGGAGGATATTCTAATGTCCTTCCAAGAGGAATAGAACAGCTGCTTCTGTCTAGTCAGAGCTACAGTCCACACTAAGGTCTGCAACTGCCAAAAAGTCAAATGTAACTGACATCCCAGGTCTCTTCTGGTGAAGTGCGCCCTTCAATAACAGCAATAAATAAAGGAGGCAGATGGAAAGCTTTATGCCCTATGGAAAATGGTTTCCTAAGCATTTTGTAAATGTGTGTGTATTTGAAAGATGCTAATGCACATAATGCCATGTTGATGTAACAATAGATACTATTTTCATTCTGGGGAGGGAAGCAATGTGATGTTATCTGTACTTGATGGAATCTTTTGGGAAAAAGTTTGGTGTCCAAAATATTTGATATGAAAATGAAAATGTATATAATTTGGAATATAAAGGACAATGAAAATTCCTTTAAAATCCTGTAATCTAGAATTATTCCAACTGTGGCTGTGACCACTGCCGACTTTGCCCTGAGGTGAAGAAGTTCATGGGCACTTTAGCTCCAGAAAGAGTTTCCTGAGGATTTTCAGCTCTTTGTAAATCTTCTTTGTGGAAACATTATGAAAACCAAAATTCTTTAAAGGTTCCAGTCGCCTCAAATTCAAAGTCATTATATTTTCCTTTATTGAGCAACATTGGTTCAACACATTGTTACTCTTCATGAAACCAAAGCATACTGAGGTTTTCCATCCAAATGCAGCACCTGAAGACTGCAATACGGGAATTAGTTATAGTGATTGTTATAAAATTCATCATTTGATGAGGGCTCACTCTGTTCCAGGCACTCTATCATGTTTCACATAAGGTATCTCAATTAATTCAAATGCCACTGGTATCAACTACTATTGATATTTATTTTTGGCATATATTATGTTATTTTTTAAAATCATAACTGTACACATTGTGGGGTACAATGTGCTGATTTGATATACAATGTGAAATGCTTAAATTAGACTGATTAACATAACCATCATCTTACTTACTTATTTGTTGTGCTAGGACATTTATGCTACACTCTTAGTAGTTTTGGAATGTACCATTGCATTGAGCACAATAGGTGAGGTTCCACCAAATACCCTCCCTCCTCCCACTTTCTCCCCCTCCCTCCTCTCTCTACCTTCTTTCTGGACTATCATCAACTACACATCCATATGAATGATATTAATATTTATTTTTCCAAATTTGATGAAGAGAAAACTTACAAGAAACTTACAAAAGTTATATAGTTAGAAAGTTAGTGGAGTAAGATTTGAATCCAAAGGTGTTGAATGTTGAAGCCCTACATTTTAGAAAGTCAATAAGACAACTATGAATGTTAGTAAATTCACTAAGCAACTCTAACAAAGCAGCATGTATCATAAATTGAGAAAAAAAAATAATGTGCTCCTGTGGGCAGAACCCCTGTCCCCTGTCAGATGTCATTTGTTGACATTGCCGACAGTAAACACAATGCTTGGTGCTCATTGGTTTCTCAAATGCTCATTCAGCATCCAGCCCCAAATAGGGCTTGGGGCACTGGTATATAAAAGTAGGAATAAGAAATAAAAAAAGAAAGCTGTATATGGATCCTCACACTATCCTAGTATTTTTTTTTTTTTTTTTTTGTAGAGACTGAGTCTCACTGTACCGCCCTCGGGTAGAGTGCCGTGGCGTCACACGGCTCACAGCAACCTCTAACTCTTGGGCTTACGCGATTCTCTTGCCTCAGCCTCCCCAGCAGCTGGGACTACAGGCACCCGCCACAACACCCGGCTATTTTTTGGTTGCAGTTTGGCCGGGGCTGGGTTTGAACCCGCCACCCTCGGCATATGGGGCCGGCACCCTACTCACTGAGCCACAGGCGCCGCCCCACTATATCCTAGTATTTTAAGAATTTGGAAGAAAAAGTATCCAATGTACTCAGCCCTACTATGAAACTAATTTATGGATTTCACATGAAAGCTATAACCCAGTTATAACCTAAAAATATAGGGAAGGGGGAGAGGGAGGGGTGGGACGGGGTAGAATGGGCAGAGGGAGGGTGGTTGGTGGGATTACACCTGCGGTGCATCTTACAAGAGTACCTGTGAAACTTAGTAAATGTAGAGTGTAAATGTCTTAACACAATAACTAAGAAAATGCCAGGAAGGCTATGTTAACCAGTGTGATGAAAATGTGTCAAACGGTCTATAAAACCAGTGTATGGTGCTCCATGATCGCATTAGTGTACACAGCTATGATTTAATAATAATAAAAAAAAATTTAAAAAAAGAAGGCTATAAAAAAATAAAACCCAACAATTGCAATCAGTGTAACCTGGCTTATTGTACCCTCAATGAATCCCCAACAATAAAAAATAATAATAATAATAAAAATAAAATAAAATAAAAGAATTTCAAAATGCTTATCTGACTTTAACATAATAATTCAAAAAATGAGTAACATAAGCCTGTGAATTTGTCCTTAGCTCACAGTTTCAGTCTGGTCTTTGTCAAAATTAATATCTGGAGCCAACCTCAGTGGCTTACACCTATAATCCTAGCACTCTGGGAGGCTGATGTGGGAGGAACCCTTGAGCTCAGGAGTTAGAGACCAGCCTCAACAAGAGCGAGACCCCATCTCTACTAAAAATAGAAAAACCTGCATGGCATTTTAGGGGAAACACAGCTACTTGGGAGGCTGAGGCCAGAGGATCACATAAGGCCAAGAGTTTGATGCTGCCGTGAGCTGTGGTGCCATGGTACTCTAACCTGGGTGACAAAGTGAGACTCTCTCTCAAAAAAATAAAAAAGTAAAAGAAAAAATCTCTGGGCCACAATCTCTCATGCTCTATCTTCCCACCTTCGGCCCAGCAGAATGGCTCCTGCAAAAATGGGTGGTAAGAAGAGGGGCCACTCTGCCATCAATGAGGTGGTGACTTGAGAATACACCATCAACATTCACAAGCACATCTGTGGAGTGAGCCTCAAGAAGCATGCTTTCAGGCATTCAAAGAGACCCCAAAATTTTCCATGAAAGAGATGGGGACTCTGCTGTGGTACTGATACCAGGCTCAACAAAGCTGTCTGGGCCAAAGACATAAGGAATGTCTCATACCGTATCCATGTGTGGTTGTTCAGAAAATGTAATGAAGATGAAGATTCACCAAACATGCTCTATAGTTTGGTTACCTATGTACCTGCTACCACTACATAAATCTACAGACAGTTAATGTGGATGAGAACTAACAGAGATTGTCAGATACATAAAATAAAGTTACAAAACCACAAAAAAAAAATCTCAGGGATCTCCCCCCCAGTTTCCAGTTTTTTAATGCCCTGTGTATCACTGTAAAGACTAAGTAATACTTAGAAGGTATTTAAAATATTACCTTATCTAAAATAAGGCCTTGATCATCAAAATGATTTTCCTTCCTAACCCTAGCCATGAGTACTTTGTAGCAATGTATCAATAACTATTGTGTTAAACTTACTGTGTTTTAGTTGTAGTTTTATTATTTTGGTCATTGACATCATTGACTCAAATGGGATGTTGTGAGGTAATCAATACGCTAGCAATTGCATCTTGTGCTTGAACTTTCTGAATGGTAGGGGCTTTTTTTTTTCTTCTCCCTGCACCAGCAAAATCAATGAGAAATGAGATACCCACCTGAATAAATTTGGAGACCATTTCTTAAAATTCTTCTTATTCATAAACTATCTTATATGATCTTTCCTAACTTTAATTGTATTAAAATGTTATAAGGCAGCATTATTCTTATATTAAACAATTATCATTATCCCAGTTTTAAACAATGAAGAGGCTGTAACTTTAATAGAGATATAAAGTCAATTGCTCAAAGTGTCTAACCAGAGATATGGCTGAGTATTTGGTATATAGAAATAGATATAAAATCTTCTTATGTGAATTGCCTATTCATTTTATATACTCATTTTTACAAAGGTACTCAAATTCGAATTATTAATTTATAAAAGGTGATTATATATTAATACTATCAGTTATAACAATTCTTTATTCAATAAATTTTCACATATCTTTTCCAGCTTGTCTTAATTTCGTTACTATTTTTCTCTATATAAAAGGTTTAAACTTTCATGAGATAAGATTGATTTTTTCATTATACAGTTTCTAGCTTTAGTGAAATACTTAGAATGTCTGCCCTTATTTCAAGAGCACAGAAATAATTTCCTAACTTTTTCTCCTAATCCATTTGGGAAAACCCAAAACAGCAGAACATTACATCAATTTTGAAATGATAAATATATTTGGGTTGTGTAATTTTTCACTTCTTTCCTCAAACTTTTCTGTTGAAATACACTAGGACTTTTTCTACCTCTTTAACTCCACCAAGGTCATGTGACTATCCTGGTCTAGGCTCAATGGTCCTGCGACTCTCAGACTATCTTCAGCCAATCAAGACCCATTGTTGAAGTGTAGAGAGGAGTTAATCCCACCAAAACTATATTGCTGCAAGTAGGGGGCACATGTCTTAACAGAGAAATGATGTGCTGTTTGGGAGGAAACTGGAATATCTAATATCCTATACAAATCTGCTTTTTGGGGTGATGGTAGTAAGAAAAGGGTAAAGGCTGAGACAAAACAAAACACAAATGTTAATGAAGTTGTTTTCCTCTCTCACTCACTCAGTGTTTTCCCAGAGTGAAGACAGATGTTATTTTTTGGAGTGCAAATTCTTCAGTCATCACATCCAGCATCCCTGGTTTTGCTACAGACTGAACATGTTAACTATGTGGTCCTCAGAAGCGTCATTCATCTGCTTAATTAGCCCTAAAGGAAGCACTTGTTTCAAATTAAGAGCAGCAGCATTTCCAGAAAGGACATAATAGCATTAACAATGGCAACTTGTTTAAGTAATAGGGCTTTTAAAGCTGATTTTTTAATGAGACTGACTGAACCTAGAAGTAATTCTCACCCACTTGGCTTTCCCATCTTCCCAGGCATCCAGATCTTCAACATGTAAACCACAACTACCATCCTCATCACCTAGGAGGAAGTTCATGTGTGGTGCAGCAATTTGTTGGCTTCTGTTGGAACAGCAAAGTTGTAACAAGTTCAATCTTAACTGTAATCCTAATACATAACCATTTAGGTTATTGTGCTTCCTCATGATTTACACGAGGCCACAAACTAATTTTTATAATAGGTAGTTCCACACCAGAATTCTCTTATATTTGAAGAAAATAATTGAGACAGAAAAGGAGAAAGAGAAAGATTTAGAGAAAATGAGTGAGTTGACTCTAAGGAGAGAAAGTGCAGTTCTTCTGCTGTGTGACTGATTCAGATTAATTTGGTAATATCTCTGCCTAAATAGTTAATAGCTTCCAGCCAGTTGATTCAACAGGTGAAACTCTGAACAGCTTTGCGTCATACTTTTGGTTTTCATTAGTATCCTGTTTTTCTAAAAATAAGCTCATTTTTCTCACCTTTATACTTTGGATTACACTGATTTCTTTTCCTGAATTTATGTAGCTTTATTCCTTTATCCATGGATGCTTCCAACTTTTCATAGTAGGGAATATTTAAATTATTCACAAATAATTGCATGCGTTTACTAGCCACAGGCTGTTTTTCTGGCCAAACAACTTTCATTTGGAAAACAAAACTTCCTAAGCCATACTCTATAACATTCAATCACAGAGACAGGATCAACCAGCAGCCAAAAAGATAAGCATGTGACGCTGGCAGTTAATTAGTATCAGAAACACCAAGATGATTGGACATAGGCAAAATCACTGGGGAAAGTCTCTCTTCTGGATCATGAGCTATTAATGGCTTCTGGTGTCTCTTCTCACAACATAGAAAGGTAGTGATAGGGAATGAAGCTAAATAAAACCAATGTACACTGGAGGAAGCAGAGCCGATTGATAAAAAAGAGAGAAAAAACCAAGACCACAGTTTTTGGACTCCTAAATTCAGCAGAGCCTAAAGATAACCATACTCCTGGATCCCCTAAATTCATGAGCTAATTATTTTCCTTAAACCACTAGGAGTTGGGTTTCTGTTAAAGACTGACAACAAATACATCTATGACACATGTCTTTAAAATTATCTTTTAATGTTTCATGTGAAGCTGCTTTCATTGGTGCTTAATAAATATTTGTTGAATTTAAGTTAGGAGTAATTCTAAGTTAGAATCAACATACTGAATAGAACATGGAAAGAGCCAACCATGAGGATAAGGGTGATGATTGTGATGGTGAGGGTGACAGGATGTTTCATGAAGGTTTCTGAGGACAGAAAATTCATTAGCAATGTTAGAAGATCCTGCATTCAAAACACACAGCTTATTTTCCATCTTCATCCATGATTTTCTTATGTTGTCAATATAATTGCAAAAAAAAATGTAGTTGAATTTATATGTATAGCATCATTAACCTTGTGGAGAGATTTTCTTTTAATATACTTGTTTAAAAGCACTGGAAGTATATGTAGACGAAGTCATTTCTTGTGATTTGCTTTAATGATTTAAAATCAATCTTCCCTGATCATTAAAGACACCTTCCCTTCCCCAACCCTTAACACTATAGAATAGCAAAACCTGATAGTAATAGCAATAACTTCCTGACTCTTCCCATTAATTAATATATTCAAATTAGCAGGACTGAATTGTATCACAGTTATTATGTAGACCCAGTCTGCATCAAATTTTAAACTTCAATATACTCCAGAAAATATTTTAGCAGCTTCGGTTTGGGGAATGTAAAAAAAAAAAAAGCCATCTTTACAGAAGCATAAAATATTAGAGGGGGAGGAACTGGGAAGTGGTTGAAAGCACTGCCCTCGTGTCAGGAGCTTGCGTTTGATAGCTTTCCTCCACGCCCTGGCAACAGACTGAACATGACTGGGTAACACAGCCTGCCCAAGCTTGGTTCCCAACCTGTTACGATAGGAGTAACAATACCACCACACCCAAAGTGGGTTGTGAGGACTTACTGAGAAAATGCGAGAAAGACCTGC
The DNA here is from genome assembly GCF_027406575.1 of Nycticebus coucang. NCBI lineage: Eukaryota > Metazoa > Chordata > Mammalia > Primates > Lorisidae > Nycticebus > Nycticebus coucang. Next base: position 43,675,285 of record NC_069796.1, on the reverse strand, counting down.
CAAGAATGTTAGGTTCTTTTTTAAATACCTCGATATATAAATAATGCATGTGTGTACAGGTTTTTGAATAGGATCCAGTATTAAAGCTATAGAGGATGGTGAAAACCACAAGCTCTCAGTTTATTAATGGTGAAACCAATGCTCAGAGTGAAAATGACCCTGGCCCAAGATAACACAACCTGATTAAGGCAGAATCCTAGCCTGGCCCAAAGCTCTCAAGGCAGTGAGTGCTCCGCTGCACTGCCAGGCCTTTCTTTCAGAGCCTACAGACAAAAACCTAACATCTCCATAAATACAGGTGGTGGTTTGGAATCTTTTGGAAAACCACACCCTCACACTTTAATCACATTTTAGTCTTTATTAAGCTAGCCTTCTTAAAAGTAATTACTATGTGTTGCCAATCACAGATTGCACCTGTTTTTCAAAGTTCTCTTTAAGGTCACCGTTGTCCCCCCAGTTTGTGTTCTGCCTCCTTCCCTTTCTTTCCACCTGTGACCATACTTGCGCGTGCATTATTTTTAGCAGAATTTTTGTTTCTACTTTTGCATATGCTGAGCATAGGAGCACCATGACAACCACAAAGTTGTGATCAAGGCTCTGGTGGCCTTATCTACAAGAGCGATTCAAGTCGGATCATGCAGGCTTTTCAAAATGCTTCTCAATGTGCCCTGCCTTCACCACCCATGAATAGGATTCCTGGGTTTGTCACCACAGAGAGAGGCCATGTGGGACACAGGGATGTAGACCGGAGGCCCCTGCCTTCCTGCTTAGAGCACCATTGTTCAACTGGCGGGAAGTAAGCCAACAACTTCAATAGGAACTCTGTTCACTCCACAAATTTAATTCTCATTTAACAAAATTTGCCTTTTAGTGGTAAACATTTCCTTTTCCCTTGAACCAAATACTTTCTATTAGCCTGGAAAAAAAGCCTTTTCAGTTTCTTTAAAATGTTCTGTAATGATGAGGCAACTTGCTTTTTTTCTTTTTTCTCTCCAGAGCAATTGGCATTGATTCACTTTTGGTTTTTTATTTTGTACTTAAAAAGCCCAAGCTCTTGAATCAATAATACAGGACTTCATTTTCTGTCCTAAACAATTATTTACAGAGAGTGGGAACACTTATAATTTAACATGCCACTTAGCGCAGCACAGGAGTTGAGCTGCTTGCCTTTTAACTCAATAGATTGGGGATAAAAGAAGTCATCGTGGAAAATCAGCTCATAAGGTACCAGTGTTCTAAACATCATTGCTTTAGAAACCAGAAGAAATTTATAGATTTGGAGTAATTAGAGAAAAAGCATTATATTACAAGGTCATATATACCAGAGGAGAGAATATCAAAGCATACAGGTACTGAACCATGTTAAATTGTGTCAATACAAATAAACAGACTGTAGTTATTGGTTATTGTAACAAATCCATGGCACGGATCATTTGATATGAGTATTCTTCATCACATCATGTAGGCAGCAACCCATATTTACGCCCAAGGCTCTAATCTGCTGTGGGGGGAAAAAAATTTCATTGTCTGAAATTGCTGTGGCAAGTGGCTCGTGGAAAGGATTTTGGAAACACAGTAAGTATAAAAATATTAACAAAGGGGGCAACGCCTGTGGCTCAAAGGAATGGGGTGCCGGCCCCATATACCAGAGGTGGTGGGTTCAAACTCGGCCCCGGCCAAAAACTAGAAAAAAAAAAAAATTAACAAAGGAAGAATGAAGATATCTACATATGGACCAGAAGGTCAGAAGACTTTTGATAGCAGATCTGTCCTAAATGTGAATGAAGTTTCATTGTATCAAGCACAGATTTGAAAATAGACATCACACATGCCGATCATGAATCAGGTTTCCTTGTTGAGAGGAATTCTGAGGCTGTTTAGATGCTTGATGTAGATTAATAGTTTTTATCACAGGTGAGGAAGGGGAAGGAGGTTGGTGGTAGATGAGCCACACTTTTCACTTTTGTTCTGATATATACTTTAAATCCTTCTCTAATATTTGGTGCTAAATAAAGTTTTGTTTAATGAGCATATTAGTGAACTAGGACTCTACCCTACTATTCTTTCCCACCTGAAATGCCTTATCCCTATTATTCTCCCTGGAATTCTTATTCCAAAGTCCTGAATAAACACAAGGAAATCTCCATTTCTATGACTGCCTGACTAACCCCTTCATTACATCCAAATCTTGGTTCAAATATCATCTTTACTATGGCATAACTACCCCCACTACTTGAAATTGCATTAATTCAATCTACCTTTCTTAACTTTTTCCCTTCAAATTTAACAATAATGTCTTTATTAGGACTATTATTGTCAGTACTCCCTAGCATGAAATGCAAATTCTACTGGAGTAAGAATCTTTCTTTCCATCACAGAGGAGACTAGAAGACACTCAACAAGCAGTTGGTAAATGAATTACTTTTCACAGGTAACTTTTTCTGCCTATTTGCTTTATAGGCATCGGGAACTTAAAGACCATATTCTGTTTCTTTTGCATCTTCCTGGGTCATAGATCAAGGCACTGGGGGAATGGGCCATTTAATGAACCTTGGTAATTGATTTGACTTAACTTTTTAAACCATTTATCATACTACACACTGCTACTGCAGTGACAGGAAACATTTTATATCACTTACTGTGTCCTGGGCACCTTGATAGACAAATTACATATGTCATCTCATTTAACCCTCACAAAAATTCTACGAGACAGGTACTTTGATTATCCTCATTCCACAAATGATGAGAGTAAGGTTTAAGGTGCTGCCTTGTGTTTGCCAAATGACAAAGTATAGGTTGCAGTAAGACCCATCTGACTACAGACTCTTCACACTCAACCACATACAGATAAAGAATGGATCAAAACTACCTGCCGGGTTGGAAGAAACCCTCTGAATCTGGTTCTACCCGATTCTGGGTGATTCTCATTCTTTCTCTCCCACCAAATTTATCCCTATCTGACATTGAGAGATTATTTCTTCCTGGGCTAAGAAAACTGACCAAAAGTAAGTTTTGCCTATACAGGGGACACCTGAAAAGAAAACTGCCTCTAGATTTCAAAGGAACCAAAAGTAAAATAATAGTTTAGGCAACAAACTATTGCTACAGGAAGGCTGGATGGCAGTTAGCAGAAGAACAGTTCTCAAAATAAGTCCATAGTATTTCTGAAGCCAGTTTTTATGGCCCTATATTATTGAAATAGCAAAGACACTCTTTTTTTTCTTTTTTATTTATTTATTTATTTTTTATTGTTGGGGATTCATTGAGGGTACAGTAAGCCAGGTTACACTGATTGCAATTGTTAGGTAAAGTCCCTCTTGCAATCATGTCTTGCCCCCATAAAGTGTGACACACACCAAGGCCCCACCCGCCTCCCTCCGTCCCTCTTTCTGCTTCCCCCCATAACCTTAATTGTCATTAATTGTCCTCATATCAAAATTGAGTACATAGGATTCATGCTTCTCCACTCTTAAATGAAAAGAATTGTGTTGTCAAGAATCAAATCTTATATAGAGACCACCATATAGGAACCATCATCCAGTAAAATATTACAGAAAAAGGAAAGTTATTAGGACCCAACGAAGTCAGGGCTGGTATCACATGTTTGCCTAGTCTGCCTCTCTCTGGGCATTCCCTGCATTTTTCTCTGCTAAGTTTCTCTCCTTGATTGTAATATTTCCTATTATTCCCACTGTTTTCTTCCCAAATTCTTCATAGAATACTGGATCTCTTCATTTCGTCACTTATATTTCTGAATGCCTCTATCACATTTTAAATCTCTTATGAGATCAGCTGTATCATCTAGTTCTTTAATCACTGTTCAGCTGTACCTTTTCTGCTGCTCACCCCTTCCACAGAAGTTCTTAATATCACTCTATATCTCTTTCATTTTTAGAAGTCCTTTTTGGTTCTTTTGTAAAGATTACTTAATTTTTTTATCACATTCTGGCATTTCATTATGTTTCTTTTCTTCTATAATTTTATTTTTTAAAACACTGTTTTGATCGATTCCTTTAGCTTATATGTGGGAAAAAAATGAGACTTTCCCTCATAGTAGTGAACCATTTCCTTGTGTGGTTTGTAACTGTCTGTGGTGTGTTAAAATGTGGCAGGGTTTTTGGTCTGTGGTAGCTATCAAAGTAGTTTAAAATCATCTTCTTCAAATTGCTCCAGAGATTCAATAGTTGGAGACAAATTTTATGTACATTTCTTGGGGTATAGACTCTAAATTTAATGGATTCTGAACTTAGTAGAAATTTGAATTTCATAAATGTGATGGTTGTTTATAACAAAAAATGGTTCCCCCCCTTTTTTTTTACTTAACGTAGTCCATCAGAGCCAAGTATCCTCTCTCTGTAACATCATGGAACTTCTTAGGCTTTCCCTGCTCCTGGCTGCTTCAGTCTTTAGTTAACTATTTTCAAAGTTTTAAAACTCATCTCTAACTGTAATATTTAATCTTTGAATGAGATAAAGCAGTCACAAGTAGAAGAGTATAGTGCTGAAAATTAGCCAAATAAATATGACATACTGTATGCCAGGCACCAAGCAAGATGCTTATGATAACCAGCTGTCTTGGTCTGCCTGGTACTGAGGGGCTTCTGAGGGCCTAAGAACCTCAGAGCTTTAATTAAGGTAGTCCTAGGAAAACCTTAACAGTCAATATTCTAAATACAGCATTAAACAAGATAGTCTCCTGGAGTCTTACTAAGCCTATAGACCTATTTAGGAGACAGATATTAGCCAAGAAATTACAATTGAGGCCGGGGTGCAGTGGCTCACGCCCGTAATCCTAGCTGAAGTGGGAATATCACTTGAGGCCAAGAGTTTGAGACCAGCCTGAGCAAGATAGTGAGACCCCCTTTTTTTAAAAAAATTAAAATTTAGCCAAGCATTGTGCCTGTAGTCCCAGATGCTCAGAAGGCTCCAGTAGGAGAATTGCTTGAGCCCAGGAATTTGAGGTTGGTATGAAATATGACACAACTGAACTCCAGCCTAGCAATAGAGTGAGAACTTGTCTTTAACAAAAATGAAAGAAAAAAGAAGTTACAACTGAGATGAATGTTATAAAAGGTTATATATGTTCATTTCCTTTATATTTTTGGCCAGGGCTGGGTTTGAACCTGCCACCTCCGGTATATGGGGTCGGCGCCTTACTCCTTTGAGTCACAGGGGCTGCCCTATATATGTTAATTTCTAAACATAAAAAAAAATTCTTTTTCCTGCTCTAGGAAATCAGGGAAGTCTTCCCTTAAGAAATGAAGTATAAGTGGTGAATTTCATTCACTAGTTAACAAAGATTGTTTAAGTACAATATATGCCTGAAACTCTTACAAACTATGGTTGATCGTGAGCAAGACAAAAACCCCTTCCTTGGAAGATAACTTATAATTCAGTTGGGGATAAAGGTAATAAACACGTGAGAAAATAAAAGACTATATAATTTGGTGGTGGAATGGTATTTGGATTTGAACTGTGACCAGAATGATGAATAGAAGTCAGTCAAGTGATAATTTAGGATAAGAGCATTTCTTAAAAGGTAATAACTTTGGCAACTCTGATCAAAATGGACTTAACGCATTCAAACAACATTCCCCCCTTGCTTACTACATTGCAGCTGTGTCAAACTGTTTTCTTTAAACATAACAACCAGTTTCTTGCTTGAAAAATGTGCTGTTCTTCTTTTCCTGAATTCCTGTCTTACATCTAGATAGAGATAATCCCATTACCCCATTTATATACATTGTTGAAATGTCACTTCTTCAAAAAAAACTTTGCTGATATATATAACATAGCACCCACACTCCAGGGAACTGTCCAACCTGGCCCTGTGTTGCCCAATACGATAGCCACTGTTAATACATATCTATTTACACTTCATTAATTAAAATTAACTAAAATTAAAGTTACAACATTGCAGTAACAGGTGACTATGCTATCAGATGGCACAGAACATCGCAATCACTGCAGAAAGTTTATAGTGGATGGTGCAACTTTAACTTGCTCTATCCTCTGCCAAGAACTTGTCATCACTGTGTTTTATTTGTTTATTCATTTATTTTATTGTCCCTGTTAAAATTTATGAAAGCAGTACTCTAATTTTAGTATCACCTTTTACATTTATGTATTCCAAGTGATTAGCAAAGCACCTGACACTAATTAGGAACTAATTCACTGAATTAATTTTAAAAAGGCTTGTGTGACTAGAAGACAAAGAGTAGACTGATCATCCCTGTTACTTAGTGTTTTGTCTAACAAAAAACTTATTTTTAATTTGTTTGAATTGAACTATTTTGAAGATTCAAAAATATGACCCCATTTTTTTTGGCCAATAAATACTTTAACCATGTAGTTTTAATCTCTTTGGTACTCCCCTTCACTCTCAGAAGGGGCCCAGGATGTGTAAAACAGGGTCTAATCCAAGACCCTTGCAGGAGTATGGATTTTGTCCTATAAAATGAAGGACCACATATTTTGCCTTAATTGCAATGGGGAACTATAACCGAGTTTAATATGGGATAGAATTTATCAGAGTTTAAAGCTGAGTTGTTGTAAGCCCAGGCAAAATGAGGAACTTTGGGGGAAGAATAGATTTCCTCAATGAATGGCCAGGATATGAATAGTTTCAGAGAGAAGATGGATGGATCACAGTAGTAAAAAAGAAAGAAACAAGACATTAAGCTTAATTAGCATGCAGGGGCCAACTCCTGGGAGTTTGTAGAACATGTGTAATATTTGGGACTGTGGCATAGTGAGAAGCTTGAGAATGAGCTTAAGCCAAGGCGTGTGATCACTGGTTTTGCCTTAGAGTGATTTGCTTTGGAGGTTGTGAAGAGCAAGGAACGTAAGGGAGCAATAAAGGGGCTAGGAGAGTGGCAGATGGTCCTTAGGTAGCTCAGGTTAGAGTACATAATGTTATACCCTAAGGCCAGGCAGTGAGAGGGAGAACAGTTTAGAGAGATATTTGGACGTTATCATTTACAAGTCAAACTGACTAATTACCCGTGGAGTATAAGGAACAGATACTTTGACTTATGTGACTGCATGGTTATTGGTATACTTTACTTAAATAGGGAGATAAAAAGGAGTAAATTGGATGGGAAGAGGAATAGTTCAGACTTAGTAACAGTCTAGTTTATGTCCTGCCTCACATCTACGTTGAAATGTCCACTTGGTTATTAGACACAAAGGCTAAATATAAGGAAAGAATTAAAGACAGAGATTTGGGGCTAAAGGCATAAAAATATAGAAATTTAAGAAGTCATCTCTTCCCAAGGGATAGCATGCTCCCGAAATAACAGTTTTAAGAAATACCAGAGATCTGGGCGGCACCTGTGGCTCAAAGGTGTAGGGCGCCAGCCCCATATGCCAGAGGTGGTGGGTTCAAACCCAGCCCCAGCCAAAAACTGCAAAAAAAAAAAAAAAAAAGAAAAAGAAAAAGAAAAAGAAATACCAGAGATCTTAGGGGTCATTTAGTTCAACTCTCCTATTTCCAAAATGAACAAACTATATATCCAAAGACAGTGATTTGTTAAGGGCCGTGTAGGCAGTGAGCAGCAGAGAGATGTGAGAGTCAAAATTCATCTCTCCACATGTACTCTCTCATCTTTATACCATAAAATATATCTAATTATATTACAGAAGGAACACTCCATAAAGTAAAACGACATCTTGGCTTACTTTAAGTGTGCAGAAAAATTCTCTCATTTCTAAAAGATCACATTACACCTATAGATTGGTGCAGGAATACAATGTGATTATGATTAATTACGATCTCTGAAAGTTCTAGTTATTGTTATGTTATTAATTAGTTTAATGAAGCATTAATATAGATTGAAAATATGATACTTGTAAGGTTTTAATTTTAGAAATCAATATCTCATTAACAAGTTATTGCTGTATCTATAGGCGTCACTAGATTAATCTCCTAGTGTAAAAGAAGCAACATTCCAAATAGCAGAAAGAACTTAGATTCATGAGGTGTTTTTAATTTTAATTTATTTGAAAGAAATGGATTTTACTTCTGTAGAAAATGTGGAATTACTCTGGTTCTTTCTCACTCTTGGGCTCCAACAACCCTGGGACACTGGTGCTTTCATTCTTGATCTCTGTGATAATGAAAGTATTTGAACCACTTAATAATTATAAATTAGTATAACAGACACAAATACTCACAAAAATAATATTCTAAAATGGTTAACCTTTTCTGTAGGTGAGCCCAAAATTCTTATCAACAAGTGAAGGTGCTGTCTCATTCTCTTCTAAGCTATGGAAACGCTCAGAATTAATGCCCAGGCTTAGAAACTTCAAAAATAAACTAAGAAGGAAGCTTCTGAATCATTGGAAGATGCTTGGCATGTCTCCAGCTTCGCCTACATCTCTCTCACCATATTCTAGTTACCTTGATTTTCTTTACATCTCCACCAGAGCAAGATTAGCCCCCCTAGATCACTGTTCCTTCTGCCTGACAGGTTCTTTCCTCAGATCTTTCCACGGCAAGATCATCATCCAGGCATTGACTGGCATTCTCTGACCACCCTACCAAATGTAGATTCCCCCATTCCTAGTTTCTCTGTATTTCAGTTTTCTATTCTATTTATTTTTATAGTAGTTATCACTTTCTATTATAACATGACCTTATTTACATGCCTGTTTATATCCCTTGCCTCTCTCACTAGAATTAAATCTCTACAAGAGCAAGGATCTTGCCTGTCTTGTTCCTAGCTGTGTCTACAGTCATCAGTTTCAGGGCTTCATGCCCAGTGGGGCTTCACAAATATTTTTGAATGAATGGAGCTGGTTTATCTCCTTCAAGTTTGGCAGTCTGTGGCCCTCTATCCAATAATGGCACTGAGGCAAGAACCCCAATTTTTTATTTAAATTCGAGAACTCTTTCTATCACACACACTGTATCTATCTCAGCTCAAAGAGTCCTTCTAAGGGCATTCAAATATGAAAATGGATTAATAATAACAATGAGATAGGCCACATTTCATGAAGACCCGTTAAGTGTCAAGTAGTGCATTAAGTGTTTCACATGCTTTAGCACATTTGGTCTTTGCAATATCTTTCAACCACTAAATTCTGTTCTTAGATTTATAAGGGGAGCGGAGAGGAAAGAGAGAGAGAAATTCAGACAAATCTAAGTAATGCCTCCACATTCATGCAGTGTTTTTTTCTAATGATTCCAAACACTGATGACATTTTGTTATGCTGTGTAAACTTTACATGATATTTTATGGAGTACTGGAAGTGGGGAGGTATGCTTCAAGAATGGCACACCTCAGAACACATAAATATCACAACTAATCAGACCAGCTAGATTTGTATTCTTTGCAAGTCACAACATGATGACATTGGCAGGAGCTTTCACTAAATTATATCATATTGATCACTAGACCACTAGGCTGCTAGAAAGGTCCATGGCCTGAGGCTTGCTGATAGATTGCCTATCACTATAAATTCTCAAGGGCCTAATGGAGAAGTGTCAGCATTTGGGCCTCAAGGATAAAAAGATTAATAAAACCTACAAGCCCATATTTTACATGTATTTTTCACCACAAAATAAAATGAATCCAAATCCTGCATTTATCAAATTGATTTTTCCATGTGCTAATGTCAGAATTTACAGATTTCCTTTCAAGGTCTTTAAAAGTCCGTAAATGTCATAATAAATAATAAAATTATAGATTATTTAATTTAGAGAAAAAGAGAGACTCTCTTTAAGTTCATATTTGGATCACAGATCTATTGATTATTTTTAGGGTAGGACAAAGTTTAAAAAATAGAAATAGTCCTCCTCCCAAGACTGAAATGGAATATGTGGGAATACATTGAGTCCTGGGTTAATTGTATTTAGAATTAAACTGGAGCAATTAGAATTATTAAAATTATTTATATTGACATTGATTTAATACTTTTTTGAGATTTTTATAATTTCTAAAACAATCATGAGAATGCATAAATATCAAAGTAATTTTAATATCTTAGCTCCTCTTTCTAAAGGCTAACAATCTTAGTATCCCTAAACTCATTGTTTTTGTTTATTTATTTATTCTATTGTTTGGGATTCATTGAGAGGACAAAGAATTAGGTTACACTGATTGTGTTTGTTAGTTAAAGTCCCTCTAATAATTGTGTCCTGCCTCCAAGAGGTGTGCCATACACTATGACGTCCCATCCTACTCCCTCCTTCCCTTTCCCCATCTCTCATTCCCCTCCCACTCTGCTTGTATTAGCTCATCTACTGCCTTCATATTAGAATTAAGTACATTGGATTCTTGCTTCTCCATTCTTGTGATGCTTTACTAAGAAGAATGTGTTCCACCTTCATTCAGGTTAATACAAAAGATGTAAAGTCTCCATCTTTTTTAGTAGCTGAATAGTATTCCATGGTATAAATATACCAAAGCTTGTTAATCCATTACTGGATTTTTGGGCATTCCACATTTTGGAAATTGTAAATTGAGCCACAATAAACAATCTAATGCAAATTTCCTTATGATAAAATGATTTTTTTTCTTCTGGGTAGATGCCCAGTAATGGGACTGCAGGATCAAATGGAAGGTCTAAATTGAGCTCTTTAAGGATTCTTCATACTTCCTTCCAAAAAGGTTGTACTAGTTTTCAGTCCCACCAGCAGTGTAAAAGTGTTCCCTTCTCTCCACATCCACACCAGCATCTGCAGCTTTGAGATTTTGTGATGTGGGCCATTCTCATTGGGGTTAGGTGATATCTCATGGTAATTTTGATTTGCATTTCTCTGATGATTAGGGATGATGAGCATTTTTTCATATATTTGTTAGCCATTTGTCTGTCTTCTTTAGAAAAGGTTCTACTCATCTCTCTTGCCCAGTGATATATGGGATTGTTGGCTCTTTTTTTGCTGATTAATTTGAGTTCTCTGTAAATCCAAGGTATCAAAAGCTTTGGTCTGATTCATAATATGCCAATATCTTTTCCCATCTGAAAGTTGTCTGTTTGCTTTAGTTGTTGTTTCTTTAGCTGTATCGAAGCTTTGGGGACATTTCTTAATCTGATTAAAGTGATCTACAACAAATCCACAGCTAATATTATACTGAATGAAGTAAAACCAAAAGCTTTTCAACTTAGAACAGACAAGGTTGTCCTCCATCACCACTACTATTCAACATAGTTCTGGAAGTTCTAACCAATACAATTGGGCAAAAGAAGGAAATAAAGGGCACCCAAAAGGGTGCAGGGGAGGTCAAATTCTGGTTCTTTGCAGATGATGTAATCTTATACTTACAGAACCCCAAAGATTCAACTATAATTTCCTGGTACTTTTGATTTCCAATTTCCTTTTGATTACTCCTGGAAGTAATCAAAAAATACAGTGATGTCTCAGGATATAAAATCAATATCCACAAATCAGCCTCTGTATATGCCAGTAACAGCCAAGATGAGAAGCTAATCAAGGACACAGTTTCCTTCACAGTGGTTTCAAAAAAAAAATGAAATACCTAGGTATACACCTAACAAAAGTGGTGAAGGAACTCTACAAAGAAAATTACAAAACTCTAAGAAATAACAGAAGGTATTAACAAATGGAAGAACATACCATGCTCATGGCTGGGAAGAATCAATACTGTTAAAATGTCTATACTACCCAAAGCAATCTCAGATTCAATGAAATCCCCATTAAAATATCATCATCATACTTTTAAGACTTGGAAAAATTAATTCTTCATTGTGTATGGAACCAGAAGAAACCTTATATAGCAAAGGCAATTCTTAGTAGTGTAAACAAAGCTGGAGGTATCACCCTACCAGATTTTGGGGTATACTATAAGGCCATAGTCATCAAAACAGTATGACATTGGCACAAAAATAGAGCCATTGACATTTGGAACCAAATAGAAAACCAGGAAATGAAACTAACATCTTACAGCCACCCGATCTTTGATAAACCAAACAATAACATATACTGGGGGAAAAAAATCCTTATTCTATAAATGGTATTGGGAAAACTGGATAACTATATGCAAAAGACTAAAACTAGACCTGCACCTCTCCCCACTTAAAAAATTGATTCAAGATCTATAAAATATTCAAATCTAAGGCAGGAAACAATAAAAATCCTCAAAGAAAGTGTGGGAAAACTCTTGAACATATTGGGCTGGAAAAGATTTTATAAAGAAGACTTCTGTGGCAATTGCAACAAAAGAAATAAACAAACGGGACTTAAACTATTTTTACATCATCATTAAAAAGAACTGGTTTTAATCTATGTATTAGAAATTTAGTTACATGTAGTTGGACAGCAGTGTGTTGGACAAAGAGGGTCCCCTAGTTACAGTCTCACTGGGTGACCCTGTAAGAAAGGTTAAAGGTTTTGGTACCTCAGTTTCCTCACGAATAAGAACATAGATGTTGAACTGACGGGCTTAAAGGTAACTTTATCTATCAGGTGGTCTTAACCTTAGACCTAAGTGCTGTCCATCCTCTTATCCCAGGCAAAGCCTTTGAATACCATGAATTACGTCACAAAAACACTGCTATGCGTTTATTATTACATGTGTGTATCCATTATTACATTTTTTTTCCTGGGCTAAGTTTTATTTTGATAGATTCCAGAAAGAGTTTATGGCAGCCCTCCCACTCTAGTTTTACAAACCATTTTCTGTTCCTATGAGAGGTTATGTTTAATAGTGGTTAAGAGAACATATTTTGGAGTGAAAGTCTTAGATTTCATTCCTGTCCTTCAAAATACCAATATTCTGACCTTGTACGAATTACATAAAGCCTTTTTATGTCATTTTTATCAATAAAAACAAACAACAATAATAGAACATTTGTTATAAGGCTGCCTTAAAGGCTTAAATGGGATTATGTGGGCAAAAATTAGACATGCAGTGAGCTTGATGCTATTTTTATTATTTAAAATGTTTATATGATAAGATCATAGGTCTAACTTCCTAATATGTAAGTAAAAAATAATAGAGTTTTAAATATTTTTCAAATGAATGAATGCCAAGGAAGGAACAAACTAAAGCTTTTAAATAAGTAGGTCAGTAAATATCTAAATTGATCAGAATCACAGATAAGCCACAATTGTCCCAAGTAGTGCTGAATGGTGAAGGAATACTGCAGGAAAATACTGATGAAAATGCTTGATTACTTTGCCTTTATGTCATTTCCTTTCCCTAGTACCAGAGCTGTCATCTAATCTTTCCATGTAAATAAGCAGGCTGCTTAGACTTATCTTTGTTTTATTTCTTTGACCTCACAAATATATTTCCCCCTAAACACAACCTAAATGTACTATCTAAGACAGGTAATTGTTTTTAAATAGCTCAAACTAATCTCCCCAGTATGGACTCTGTTTTGAGCTTTTCCTCTCAATTTTCTCTTTCAGAATACTTATTCTAAGTGTTTCACAGATCCATTAAAACCTACAAAATAAAGTAAGGATAGAAGAAGGTGCTCGATGTGTGTGTGTGAGAGAGAGCAAGAGCGAGAGTGAAATCTTGTAGACTAATTGAGGCACTGCTGTTACTATTTCAATTATTAGTAGTAAGTATTTAGCAGACATCTGTTAACACTGGAGTTTTAGGCAGCTTTGTTGCTAACAGCTGGAGATCTAAAATAATGATCTTTGAATATTAAATTCACCTTTGAAGTGCATTTTGCACTCAAACATTCTGAGGCATTTCTCACACTAAATTATTCCAGACTTGAGACATGGTTTGACATATTAGAAAAAGCCATAATCAAGGTGGCCTTAGTGCTCATACTTGCTTCTCCAAATAGCAGTGAGGTTTCAGGATAACTCTTAACCTCCCCAGGCCTTAGTCTCCTCATATATAAAATTGATGGTGGAGGAATTGGCTAGATGTTTTCTATATTGCTGGCCAAATACTCCTGTGATTCAAGTTGTGGAAAAGAAGTCAATGACACACGTATTCAAGTATTTTCAATGTCCCATTGAAAAACTTTTGAGAAATTAACAAGAGAATTCAACATTTGTTTCTTTCAAAGATTAACTTGGAAAAAATAGACTAACAACGCCTATGTCACTCTTAAGCGCTGATTCAAAACAAGCTTCATGTTAAGTAAGCAATAGATACTAAGAATTTGTACCTGACCATTTTATTTCTAGCTAGATTTCTAGTTATATCCACCCATCAAACATTTGATGAGCATTCCTTCAGAAACCATAAGTATTTATGATGAGACTCAGGGTGATGTCAGCATGCTTTCAGAATAGGAAGTATAGGACAAGGACCAATTCCATTTGTGATAAATTTAGAAAACCATTAAGAGGCTCCTGCATCTCCTTATGAAACCAGTACATTAAGCCAATAGGGATGTTTGTGGCACCTACATGCCATAGTCCCTCTCTCCAGCTTAATGCAGAAATTATAGAAAAATCTCACCTTTTAGCTCATCCCTGGGAAGGAAATAAAAGACTGAAATACATGTCCAGTGTGTATAATTTCCACCCAACAGCACCAAGTATCCTTTTCAATCACAGTGCAATATAACTAAAAATTAATAGAAAAATGAAAACTTAAAAATTCACAAATATATGGAAATTAAACAACCAACCAAACAACATGTCAAGGAAGAAATCAAAAAGGAAATTAGAAAATATTTTCAAATAAATAAAAATGAAAATACAACACATCAATACCTATCGACCCATGACTGGATTAACAAATTATGGTATATGTATACCATGGAATATTATGCAGCATTAAAAAAATGAAGACTTTACCTCTTTTATGTTTACATGGATGGAGCTCGAAAATATTCTTCTTAGTAAAGTATCTTAGGAATGGGAAAAAAATATTCAATGTACTCAGTACTACTATGAAACCAATTTATAATCACTCATACTTTCATATGAAAGATGAATCACAACTATAGCCCAGGATGAAGGAGGGAAGGGAAGAGGATGGGAAAAGGAAGGGAGTGGATTAAAAGAGGGAGGGTTAATAGTGGACCACACCATTGGAGCATATCGCAATTACAAGTTGGATCTATCAGGTGTAGAACATAAATGTCTTAACACTATAATTGGGTAAATGAGGTGAAGGCTATGTTAATTAGTAGGATGCAAGCACTCTAATTTGTGTAAATAATCAACACATTGAATCCCACAAAGGCATAAATGTATTCATGATCTATGTACAAATGACTTAATAAAAATATAATAATAATAAAAACCCATGGGATGTAGGATAAGCAGTATTAAGAGAGAAGCATATAGTAGTAAATAACTACATTGAAATATAAGAAAAAAATCTCAAATAATGGTTTGAACCCTATACCTTAAAAAACTAGAAAAAGGAAACTACAGACTAAACAGAAGTTGCAAGGACATAATGAAGATTAGAGCAGGTATATGTCAAATAGAGAATAGGAAGACAAAAGAAAAAATCAACAGAACTAAGAGTTGTTTTTAAAGATAAACAAAATTCACAAATGTTTAGTTAGAATAACAAGAAAAAAAGAGAAAACTCAAATAAGTAAAGTCAGAATTGAAGGAGGAGACATCACAACTTACACCACAAAAATGAAAAAGATGAAAAGATACTACCATGAACAATTATAGACTAACAAAATGGATAAATTACCAGAAATATCCACTACCAAACTCAATATGAAGAAATAGAAAATCAGGAACAGAACTGTAACTAGTTCTTTTATGACTGAATCAGAAATCAAAAAACCTCCCAACAAGAAAAGTTCAAACCAAATGACTTTGCTGCTGAGTTCTACCAAACATTTTAGGAATAGCAAATACTAATTTTTCTCAAACTCTTTCAAAACACTTAAAGGAGGAAACCCTTACCAATTCATTTTACAAGTTTGATATCACCCTGATACCAATGCCAGATCCAAATATTATAAGAAACAAACAAAAAAAAGCCCTACAGAATCATATATCATGACTAAGAAGCTTTTACCTCTGGGATGCAAGGATGGGTCAACATATGAAAATCAATGTGACACACAATATTAACAGAAAAGAAATGACAAAAATCACACGATCATTTCAATAGATACTGAAAAGGCCTTTGACAAAATTTAGCAATGCTCTGTGATAAAAATACTCAAAAATCAGGAAAAGAAGAAAATTATGTCATCCTGATAATGCCATAGATAAAAAGTCCACAAATGGCATCATAGTCCACAGTCAAAAGTTGAAATCTTTTCCTCTAAGAAATAAGGCAGGATTGTCTACACTATACTTGTAGTCAACATAGTATTAGAAGTCCTAGCTATGGGAATGAGGAAAAAAATAAAAAGAAAGAAAAGTCATCCCAATCAAAAGAAAAAAGTAAAAGTATCTTTGTTTTCAGATGACATAATTTTATTTATAGAAAAACCTAAGTATTTCCTCAAAATCCTTGAGAACTAATACATTTAGCAAAGTTGCAAGATTCAAAATCAATGCACAAAAACAAGTTGTGTTTCTATATACTAACAATAAACAACCTGAAAAGGAAATTAGATAAACAATTACATTTATAATAGTATCAAAAGGAATAAAATATTTAGAATGACTAGGGAGGTAAAAGACTTGAACACTAGAGACATAAACAAGGGAAGACATGAAGACTTAATATTGTTAAAATGTCTGCTCTAAAGCAATCTACAGACTCAATATAATCTCTATTCAAATATCAATGTCATTTTTTTACAGAAAAAGAAAAAATACTAAAAGTCATGTGAAACCACAAAGGGACCATGAATAACAAATCTTAAGAAAAACAAATCTGAAAGCATTACACTTTCTAACTTCAAAACATATTACAAAGCTATAGTAATTAAAAATTAAGGACCCTGACACAAAGACAGATATACTGACCTATGGAACAGAACAGTGTCCAGAAATAAATCTACACATATATACAGTCAATGTCAACTAATCTTCTCTAAGGATGTGAAGAATACACAATGTGGAAAGGATAGTCTTTTTGACAAATAGTGGAGGGAGAACTGGATATCTATACATAAGCAAATGAAACTTGACTCTTACCTTATAGCACACATACAATTCAAAATGGACTAATGACTTGAACATAAGGCTTAAAATTGTAAAATTTCTAGGAGAAAACAATGCTATTGGTCTTGACAATGATTTTTGGGAAATGTGAAAGCAGAATATTTCCTAACAAGCAGCTGCAACCAGCAGACAGCAACCAAAGACAAGGGGAGATTCCATCAAACTAAAAACCTCTTGCATAGAGAAGGAAAGAATCGAAAGAGTGAAGAGGCAGCCTACAAGACAGAAGAAAGTATTTGCCAACCTTGTATCTTGTAAGGGGTCAATATTCTAAAAATATAAGGAACTTCTACAACTGAATAATAACAAACATTAATAACTCATTTTTTAAGTGAGCTAAAGTCTTGAATTCACATTTCTCCAAAGCAGACATGCACGTGCCCGACAGGTGTATAAAAAGATGCTTAGTGACACTAAGCATCTGAGAAGTTCATATCAAAAATGCAATGAGATATCACCTCACACCTTATGGGACAGCTACTATAAAAATAAATAAAAAAGAAAAACATGTGTTGAGGATGTGGAGAAATTGAAATTCTTGTGTGCTGTTGATGAGGATGCAGAATGTGGCAGCCACTGTGGAAAACAGTCTTTAGATTCCTCAAGAAAATTGAAAAAGAACTACCATATGATCCAGCAATCCCACTTCTGGGTGCATATCTAAAATATTTGAAAACAGGTTTTTGAAGAAGTAATTAGACTCCCATGTTTATTGGAGCATTATTTCTATTGTTCAAGAGGTAGAAGCAATCAAAATGTCTATCAGTCAGTGAATGTATAATCAAAACAGAGTGGTATTCATCCTTAAAAAAGAGAAAGAAATCATGTCACATATAACAGTATGGATGAACCTTGATGACATTATACATAAGCATACACACACACACACACACACACACACACACACACACACACGATATCAAATACTGACTTGGCGCCAATAGCTCAGCGGCTAGGGTGTCAGCCACATACACCGGAGCTGGCAGCTCCGAACCCAGCCCAGGCCTGCCAAACAACGACAACAACAAAAAATAGCTGGGTATTGTGGCGGGCGCCTGTAGTCCCAGCTACTTGGGAGGCTGAGACAAGAGAATTGCTTAAGCCAAAGTGTTAGAGGTTGCTGTGAGCAGTGACACCATAGCACTCTACCGAGGGCAACATAGTAAAACTCTGATTAAAAAAATAATAAATAATAGTAACAAATATATATATATACATACACATATATAATACTGAGTTTTGACCTATATTATTTTCTATCTTTGTGAAGAACTTCTTTTAACTTTCCTTTCAAAGTAGGTCTGTTACAAATCTCCTCAGTTTTTGTTTGTCTTAAAGTTCTTTATTTCTTCCACAATTTTGAAGTATAATTTTGTAGGATACAGAAGTCTAGTTGAATAATTTTTTTCTCTCACCGTTTTTAAACATTGTATTCCTCTCTCACCTGGTTTCTGAAGAGAAGTCCAGTGTAATTTTTATCTTTGTTCTTCAATAGGTAACATATCCTCACCCACCCCCACCATCTTCTTTCAAGTTTTTTCTTTATCTTTTATTTTCTGGAACATAAAAACAAAGTGCCCACATTGTTTTGTTCAGTTTTATATTCTGCTTTGTATTTTTTGTGCTTCCCGGATCTGTGATTTGGTGTCTGAAAATTATTTGGGGAAATAAGTAGACGACACTGTTTCAGTTATTTCTTTTGCTTTTTCTCTCTTTTCCTTGTATATCCATTACACATACATAATAACGTGTATAGTTGTCCCAAAGTCTTCGATATTCTTTTCTTTTTTTTTTTGTTGCTTTTCAGTTTTTGACATTTCTATTGAGATATCCTCAAGCTCAGAGATTTTTTTCTCCTCAGCTCTGTTCAGTCTACTACTAACCCCCCACAGACATTCTTCAATTCTGTTACAAAGTTTTTAAGCTCTGGCATTTCTTTTTGATTCTTTTTTGAATTTCCATCTCACTGCTTCCAAAACTTCCCACATGCCATCGACTTTATCCATTTGAGCCCATGTTAATCACAGTTGTTGTAAATTCCTAGTCTGCTAATCCCATCACTGCTTGCTCTGTCTCTTTAAAATATATTTTTATTTTATCTTTCAGTACATCTTGTAACTTTTTCTTGACACCGTAACAGGCCTTTAGCAAGGTGTTGGGGGAGGGGAAGTGTTCTATGATTACCTCTTACCTTTCAATGAGTCTGAACCTCTGCGCTGTGTACTGTCCAAGCGCTTCTCAATTTTTGCCTCTCCTTTTAAGTGAGACAGGGTGGCTACAGTGGGCTGGAACTGACTGTTTCCCTTCTTTCTTATGCAAAGCTAGAGAGAACTAAAGTTGGGTATTCCCCTCCACTTAGGTCACTTAGGCTTTGCAAAAGCCCAGCAGGTTAGGCACCGTAATGGTTTCTCCTGATGGCAGATCTTGCTAAGAAGGACAGAATGCTTTGATATATTTCAAAATGATTCCTTTTCCCCTCCCACTACCCGAAGCACAGGGGATTTTTTTTTTGTTTTTCTGATATCCAGTGAGAACTTTGTAGAGCTCTAAGAGGTAAAACTCATGAATGTGTGTTCCCCTCTTCCCTGATGACTGGGCTCCCTTGGATATTTAGCCCCTCTAATTGCATCCTGTCTAAGCAAGATTGCTGCTATGATCACTCTCTTCACCTCCAAGGATGGCCTGGAGTCCCGAGTCTCTCAGTGCTTAGAATATCCATAGCATTTAATGTTAATAGGTCTCCTTCACACTCATCGTTTTTTGCCTTGAATTATTAGCTTTGTCTTACATGCCTATGTTTTGCCACTTGAAATAGTCTAAGTACGCATTCCCTACCACAAACAGCAGAATCTCAGGAGTGTGTAGGACTTTGGTCCTTGCTAAGTCTGGGGTCAAGATCTTCTGGAAGAACAAGCACAACTGACTGAGGTTGCTCAGCTGCTTGGGGTTTTGAATGTTATTCCTTCTGGTCACACTGGTTTAATGCACAACCAAGCATTCTCTGTTCTATAACTAGCCATTGACTCAAATGCTTTTCTAGCTGTTTTCAGAGTGATACAGGGTTCTCCCACTCAGGGATGGACATTTTCTAGGCCTGTGTGAGTTCAAAAATCAGTCTCTTCACAGACTCCCCCCCTCCCCCAGCACAAACAGGTTATTCACAGACCACATTCCCTGGACCCAAGGCAAGGCCAGGAGAAAGCAGCCTGAATGGGGTTTCATCTGGGATGCTCCTCCTGGACTAGGAAATACCCTACTACCTCATCTGGGGCAAGGACTATAAGGACTGAATTTCTCTGCACTATACCAGTTTTTAAATTACTTTCTTCTTGCAAGACTCTGGCAATTGTGACAGGTTCCAGATATACATTCCATCTCCCCAGACCCTCTTATCCAAAGATAGGAAAAGCAGTATGTCAACCCCTAGCATCTAGGGCCTAGACAGAAGACCCACAGGGCTTCCCATTTGGGTCCCCCCGCCCCACTACCAGAAATCCTGTTTACACTTTTTTGCTTGTCAATCTTTCTATCAACACAGTCTGTTCTTTTGCTTACTCATGGGGTCCGTGGATTTATTCTTGAACCTTGAGACCAAAGACTTGGCAGAGAGAGAAATTCTGGCTACAGTAGTGTTCCCACATCCTAGAAACCCATCTTCCTTTCCCTTGTCTACTTAAAAGATTTTTACTGAGCCTCAAACCCAGCTCAATTGTTACGTTTTCTCTGTGACTCTCTTGGACCTTCCTTACTTGCACCCTTATCTCTGCTTCTAAGTTCTGTGCATCGTCTGTTGCGTCGCATTATAATTATTTCTTTGGGTGCATGTGTCTTTCTCTGGACTGTTAGCCCTTTGAGGGCAGAATATAGTGTCACTTCACATTTCACGCCTCATCTATGGTAAGTACTTAATAAATGTGTAAAATTAAATGGGAATAGGAAGGTACAAAGACCATGGTAGAGATAAGCCACTCATGCTGTAGGCCAATAATTTGCTTCTCTCTGATGTAACTTTGTCTATTCCCAGCAATGAATATAAAAGATGAAACAGCTCAGAGTGGGAAGGCTGAGAGGTGAAACTTCTTAGTTTTCACAGTTGTTCTTTTTATGTATGGTGAGTCTTAGTTTGATTAATAAAATATCAGGTACACCCTGAATAAAATCTCTATCAAAACTTGCACCAATGCCAAGATTCTCAAAAAATCTGCTATTTTAAATTAACCACTCCCTTCCATTAGTACAGATAATTGAAAATTGAAGCCAACCAAAAAGACAGTTAAAGCACACCCAGAAGATTTAGAAGCATATAAATCCAAAAGTGAGCTGCCAGCTGATATCCTAATAACTATCATTTCACCACGATGTATTTATTAAACATTGGTGAATTGCTAAGTGCTGTCAAATGTCATCTGGAAAGAAGCACTGTGTGGTCACCTCCCTCATGGGAGGGACTGTGCCAGGAGCAACACTGCTCATGTCATTAGTGTGTGGTGAGAAGATGCTGTGAACCCTCTTTGAGAGGTTACAGGAGAGTCACTCTGCAACTGGGAAAGCATCTTTATTCTCATTACTGGAAATGTCAAGTGGGGAAGGAAGTGGGTCAGGGTGTCTCTCACTCTCCTTGAAATTACGTCATGAGCAGCTTCTGGCCCTTGTCATTCAGTGATAGTTTTGACTTCCCTTATTCTGTACTGAGCCATATGTTATATGACCATAGGTGGCATGTTTACATGATAGAAATCTTTCTCTACTTCGTCTCATTGATCTACTGTAAGAAAATAATGACTCTGACTTTGGCCCGTATCGTGGCCCCATCCTCTAATTGAGTTTTCTGAACATCAATCAGGTCACCATCTATTTTGGCCATTCTGGCTCTTTGTTTTTACCCTCAGACAAAATGCAGCAAAATGTCATCAAATTTTGTTACTATGTAGAAAACTGATTCTGATTCTCATCTACTTAGGACCCGAGTAATTCCTCTTACGATGTTTAAGTCTTAAAAATATAATAACCCACCCCCACCACACACACACAAACATTCTAAGGAATTTACCTTAGAAGTAAAGTAATGTATCCAGAGGCTTTTCCAAAATTAATTGGTAGCCAAAAGATAAAATGATCTCTTCTCAGGCAGTTACAATATTCAGGACTGGAAGGTAGCTAAGAAATAATATTAATCAATTTTTGACTCTGAAGATGAAGAAAGACCAATTCCATAGGCTGAATGACTTCCACTTTACCACACTGTTAGTGAGCTAAAGCACACAACCTCGAACTCCAGCCTCCTAACGCTGAGCAGGGGGGACATGTTTAATTAGCTTTAATTGTGCCAAAGGGAAGAAATTGTTTTACTGCGTTATTGAAACAGTAGAATTATAATATGCATCTGATTTTAATCTGCCGATGCAGATGAAATAATCATATACAATCAACACAGAGGAAACCCTCCATTTTCCAAAGAAAAACAGCTAATGTCAATATAAACCCCTTGGCCTAATGGTAGGGGTCAAGTTCATAATATTGGTACGATGTACATGTTTTGATCAAACAAATGATTCATTAGATTTGAATCAGAGCTTTTAATCTACATCATGCCAAAACAGCCACTCAATTCATTCAGACTGGACAAATCAGTGAGGAAACAATTCCAAATCATTCTATTGAAAAGAATTGAATGCAATATGTAGTTAGATATGGCCAGAAATAAAAAGAGCAAACCAACAAATGGGAACATAGCACTAGAATCCTACCCTGGGAAACCACAGACACCAGGGAAGAAAAGAAAACATCTGGAGATGTGCTTAGATATCTTAGAGTGCACATCTTCACCTGCACCCCCTTATTGTCCCCGTGCAAAAAATGTGGGCTCTTGGCATGGATGCTTATATTTCTTGGACAACCTCCCTAGCCACACTTGAGTAAACCAAAGTAGGTCACCTAAACCAAGCTGAGGCTACAAGTACCCACTCTGGGAGTGTGGAATTTGACAAGATAAGAAAAGACAAGTGTATTGTGTGACTGGAACCCCCCAAAGTAACAAGAGACTTGGAGGTGTGTGCCTTCCATAAGGAAAGGGTGGTGGAAGAGCTGGCTGACTGAAAAGGAAGCAGACAGCCAGAAGCAAACTTTACGTTTGTGATAATCAGAAATAATCAGAAAAGTAAACAGTGTCCTGCTATAATAGGGTAAGAAGAGTCATCAGAGTGATGGTCAAAGATTTTTAGACCGAGACCTAATGGAGGAGCCAGGTGTGCAAGGAGCAAGGCGGGAAGTATTTTAGATACATGTACAGTATTCGCCAAGGCTGTAGGGGGAGGGCTTAGCACTTACTTGTAAGGATCTGAAGAAGGCAATGAGATTGGAGCAGAGTGATAAGGCAGATAGAATACATTTGAAGATAACTTCGTCGTCCTTGTTTGCCTAAAGCAGCATAGGTTTGAGTCTGTTGCACAAACATTGTTCTTCATGGTATTCCTTTTACTTGCAAAATGTCTCAGTTTAGATGAAGAATTAAGTGGTCACCCTATTCAAAGGTAAGACATTCCTTTCTTCCACATGCAAGGGGAAACTATTAAAGTTGTTTTGTTTTGTTTTGTTTTTGGCCGGGGCTGGGTTTGAACCCACCACCTCTGGTATATGGGGCTGGCACCCTACTCCTTGAGCCACCCCCATTGAAGATTTTGAGCATGGAAAATGGCAAGATCAAATCTATATCTGTGAGAGATCATTGTAGGACAGCATATGAATTACCATAGGAAGCAGAAGGCACAAACAGATAAGGGGGCTTTGGACTAGCTTGGTGTGGTTTCCTTTCTATTCTAATGTCCTTTGTGCATTCATGGGCAGGAGTTGGTGGACACATTTGTCAAGAGGCACCTGACAGGTTCTGAACAGGGTGTGAGTGCAGCTGCCACCAGGAGGCCCTATGAGTACAGAAGACAATGGCCCCAGGAGCCTGGATTACCAAGCCCATTGTCTCAGGTCTCCTCCTTATAGGCACATAGTCAGGACAATTATATAAGAACATACACTCATGTCTATTTAATACTGTCATTCAAAGATAATTCCTCTGAGGAAAAAAAACGCAATGAGCACAACTCCCAAGCCAAGTCAGAGATGAAAGAGAAGATTAGATGAGAAATTATGAAATGCTTCCACATATAGCTGCTGAGTTCTACATAAGATCAAAGATACAATTTTGAAGCACCTGAAACATGGGTGCCTTTAAACAGGAAACTTGGCTGCCAATCATTAGTCTCCACAAATAAACATAGTTATGAGGCAAGAAAGACTACCAATTTAAAAAGTATTTCTTGCTCTCAATCATACCCAACAGCCTAAATTAAGACAGATAAAGTTGGCTCCCTCTTTAAAACGAAACACTCCTCTCTGTGCCGCCTACTTGTCTTGGTTGGTTATGAAGAGTGATGAGGAATTGCTTTGGTGGATAAACACAATGGAGAGCTCTGTGGGGTTATCTTTAAAGAAATAAGAAGGTCAAAGAAAATGTGAGGGCTGTTTACAAAAAAGAAAAGACCTAACATTGTGGTGGTTTCTAAGGTGTCTCCAGATTCCATGGTGTTCCAAATTGGAGTCTAATTTTGTAAATCCAACTTATAGGTTTGGGCTATTGTAGCGACGCATCCTTTCCCTAGCCCAGCCGTTCTACTTATGTATTCCTCCCATCCCACTTCCCAACAAAAGGCATATTCTATTGCTTCCTCAAACAAAGCTATCAGTCTATTCACTTTATCAGGACCAATTTTCTTTTTAAAAAAAAGGGAAAAAAATGTAGTATAGTCTTAAGGGTTGTAGTGAGTACAAAAAAAAACAAAAAACAAAAAACAGAAAGTAGAATTTCCATGGTATAAGCATCATTAAAATGTATATTTATATAGGCATATATATCCATATTCAATATGAAAAAGGAGTGACCTAGAATTGTGATATTATACAAACTTGGCTCAATTCAATTAAATATTCATAAATGTGTACTGAGATGCCTTTTGTGAATTGGGCTAGGCTCCATGAGCAACATAAAAGAAACTGAAAAATGTTCTATGCTCTTAAGGCAGTGGTACATTTTGTAAAGTTTCTACAAGAAAGAAAAAGCAACGGGATGGGGGTTGAGAAACACATCCACATGAGCCTGGAGGTGGATGGGGAGAGACCAAAAGAGGTATAGAAAGGAAAGCAAAGCCAGAAGACTTTCTGACTTATTCACCATGTTTCCTCTTTGGAATGTTATTTTCACTGTCACTAACCTACATTATCTTCATTATAATATTGTGTTAGTTTTCTATTGCTGCTATGATGGATTACCACTAACGTATTAGCTTCATAGAATAAATACAAATGGATTATCTCACAATTCTTTACGTTGGACATCCAAATGTTCTGCTGGGCTCAGATCAAGGTGTCAGCAAGGCTGCATTTCTTTCTGAAGGCTTTAGGGAAAAATCAATTTTGTTCCTTTTCCAGTTTTTCAAAGCCATCCACAATCTTTGGCTGCCAGACCCTTTCCTCCAGATTAACAGCCAACAATGTTGCATATTTCTGATCCTCCTTCTATAGTCACATCATTTCCTTCGGACTACAGCCAGGAAAGAATCTCAGCTTTTGGAGACTAATATTACATTAAGGTTAATGCAGCAGAATCTTGTCATTTTAAAGTTCTTAACTTTAGTGACATCTTCAAAGACCCCTTTATCATGTAAAGCAACAAATTCACAAATCCTAGACATTAGGATATGGACAATTTTGAGTGCCATTATTTTGCCTGCCAGAAGTACTTAAGGTTATCTGAAATTATTTTGTTTCTTTTATTTACATTTTATTTACTTACTTATGTCTTCGTTTATTGTCTTTCTTATACTACTAAAACCAAAGTATCACTGATTCTGAGTGCCTAGAAACTAGGTTGGCATAGAATGGATATGCAATAAATATTGATTGAGTGTATAAAAGCATGATAGATATTTACACTAAATCTCTGGATGATTATTATATACTCTTTTATTTTTTAGTCACTGTGCCAGAGGTTAATAAAGCTATAATCATCAAGTCCACTAGTTAGTCTAATTTTTAATCACTCCAAATCCCTAGCATGGCCCCATCTACACTACATGGATAGAGGATCTAATCTGTTTGCAATATATTCTAGAAATAACTGGCCTATATTAGAAAGTGCCTATAATGGAGAAATTCTTTATTTCTAACAAAAATCCCTATTACTGCCACTAAAGCTCCTTTCTTCTGCTATAGATTGAAGACCTACTCTTCTCTCAATATACTTCAAGAGATGCAAAATAAAATGATCAGAGAGGAAAAAAAAAAAATTGAAAAGGCGGCACCTGTGGCTCAAGGAGTAGAGCACCAGTCCCATATGCCAGAGGTGGTGGGTTCAAACCCAGACCTGGCCAAAAACTGGAAAAAAAAAAAAAAAAAAAAAAAAAAGATTAGAGAGGGTCATGCAAACGAGTGAAGTTAGAAGAGTAAAAGACAGTATGGAGTGGTGAAGATGGCTTTGACACTATCTTGGAAAACACCTGCCTGGCTGGAAGAAATAAGAATCTTGTTATAGCTTGTTATTTTTCAAGAGGAAAAAATATCTGAACTTTCACATACAATGTACTAATGTCTAAAATAATACACAGGTAAAATTTCTTCTGCTTCAAGCTACGGAGGAGTAGTACGTCTCTCTGATGGCAAATTCAAAGCCATACAAAGTACACACACAGTCCGTTTGAAGACACAGTAAAAACGACATTACACTAGGATTTGTGAGGCCAGCGTTTCAGAAAAGGCAAGTTCACGGAGGTGAATTGTACATTTTGAGTACCACTTTCCTGCTGGGAGATTTGCAAGTTTTTGGCAGAAGAGGAGAGACAGAGAAGCCAAAAGGCAGGAGGTAGCTATCAAAACATAGAAAAGTCACCAGAGCATTTTGGAAATTTCACAGGACTGTGGAGACAAAATTGAAGTTTGCAGCTGCCAAGGTTACTAGTATGAGAGTAATCAAGATTCCTGAGAGAAGGTAAAGATTCAAGCCTAAAACTCAGTTGGTTTCCCATCGAAGCATTTGTCAGTTCTTAAACTGTGCTTCACTTTTTGCCAAAAATAAATTATTTTCATTGCCACGGAAACTTCTTCTTCCGGTTAGTCTGAAGAGCAGAGAATATTCTACTGTCCTACTTGATTTCAAGAAATAGAAATCAAATGATTACAGATAGGGACCATGTGGGACCATGAAAATAATGGGACCATGAAAATAAATGAAGCTAGTCAGGTGTGAAATAGTACTGGGTGGTAGACACAGAAGTAGAAGGGAAAAGAACACACAAAGAAAAATGCATTCACTTTGTATCAAACAATTTTTGCCTTTTAGGAATAGGAATCCTGTGTGTATTCAACAGGGCAGAGTTCTCAGCATTACAGTGGTACTGAGTAAGTAACAAAAATTGGAGCTCAGGACCCAACAAGGAGCAGGGGCCATAATAAGCTCTCCAGGTTCTCAGTGGGGACCCCTGGAGACCTACACCTTAAGAATACTGATCTTTACTCTGAACTTTAAAGAATCTCTCTTCTGATGGTATTGAGTGCATATTCCATACTCTAGCTAACAGAAGAAAGAGTAAATCAATCTTGTGAGCAAAAGAACACCATTCAGAACCTCTACAATCTTTCCTTCAGATATTTAATCAAAAATTCCCAGGCATAACAAGAGAAGAGATAAAGTCAGAAAAGGCAGTAAAACCAAGCCCATAGGTACCCAAGATACTTGAGATATCAGGCATGCACTTTAACATACCTGTAATTCATATGCAAAAAAATAGGTTACTAGATGAAAAGTTTCACTAAAGACTGCACTCTGTAAAAATAATCAAATAGATATTCTAAAACAAACAAAAAAATGACAACTTATTAACAAACCAGAAAGTACGTCAGGAAAAAGAAATCACATCGGAACACTGAGAGTAAATATTGTTTTTAAAAATGTTATGCCTCCTTCATTCATCAAAATTATTCAAGCAGCCCGTTTACCATCAGTAGTCAGATCAAACGTCCATTCTTAGGAAAAAAAAAAGAACTTTTTCTGAAAGACTTAGGCAATAAGATTTATATATGCAACTTTGATTTCACTTAGGTGACACTACAATAATATGAGATGTCCTTTTCCTAACAGATCCGATTACTGCTGTGGCATCATATTAATTATTACACCCTTCATCTACACATTATATATTCAATAATGCTCACGGTGATGCATGGAAATGAGAGCAAACAAAAGATGCTGGGCTAACTCTCTGAAGCAAATATTCTTACTTCTCTAGATTACTTTGGCATTATTTTATCTCCCTTCAACTCTCTCCTCTCTTTAGAATTACTTTATGAATTTTCTGGGAATATGTATCTATGAAATAGCATGATACAATAGTGAAGTCTTTTTTCCTATCAGATATTTAGACCATTTAAAAAGTAATTATGTGAACTCACAGTGTTATTAGTTATGTTCATTGAATTGGCATTTCCATTATGAATCCATTTTTAATTACATCAGACACATTTCATCAATATTTTTTCTGAGTGGATCAGAATGTATAATAGCACTTGGAAAAACACGTGCACCAGATGAAGTGGAAAACTTCTATACCTGGACAGTTATGCCCCTCATGATTGGAGATCTCTTAAGTGTGCTGGAAAACTTCACCATCTTAAATATAGCCTATGTTAAAAAATAAAATAGAGAATTCAATGATTACCCTGATATTTATTTATTTGTCTTTTTTTTAATTATTAAATCATAGCTGTGTACATTAGTGCAATCAAGGGGTACAATGCGCTTGTTTCATATACAATCTGAAATATTCTCATCAAACTGTTCAATGTAGCCTTCATGGCATTTTCTTAGTTATTGTATGTAGACATTTGTATTCTGCATTTAGTAAGTTTCACCTGTACCCATTCTAAGATGTACCATAGGTGTGGTCCCACCCATTACCCTCCCTCCTCCAAAACCTCCCCCCTCCCTTCCCCTTCCTTGGCCCTTTCCCCATAGTCTTGTGCTATAGTTGGGTTATAGCCTTCATGTGAAAGCTATAATTTAGCTTCATAGTAGGGCTGAGTACATTGGATACATTTTCTTCCATTCCTGAGATACTTTGCTAAGAAGAATATGTTCCAGCTCCATCCATGTAAACATGAAAGAGGTAAAGTCTCCATCTTTCTTTAAGGCTGCATAATATTCCATGGTATACATGTACCACAGTTTGCTAGTCCATTCATGGGTCGATGGGCACTTGGGCTTCTTCCATGACTTAGCAATTATGAATTGGGCTGCAATAAACATTCCGGTACAGATGTCTTTGTTATATTGTGATTTTTGGTCTTCTGGGTATAAACCTAGTAAAGGAATTATAGGATAGAATGGCAGGTCTATTTTTAGGTCTCTAAGTATTCGCCAAACATCCTTCCAGAAGGAACGTATTAGTGTGCATTCCCACCAGCAATGTAGAAGTGCGTCCTTTCCTCCACATCCACGCCAACATCTCTGGTTTTGGGATTTTGTTATGTTGGCTACTCTTACTGGGGTTAGGTGATATCTCAAAGTAGTTTTGATTTGCATTTCTCTGATGATTAAGGATGATGAGCTTTTTTTCATGTGTTTATAGATCATGCATCTGTCTTCTTTAGAGAAGTTTCTCTTCAAGTCCCTTGCCCACCCTGAGATGGGATCACGTGTTCTTTTCTTGCTAATACATTTGAGTTCTCTGTGGATTCTGATTACCCTGATATTTAACAGCCAAAAATAGCTAAAGAATATGTAAATGGTTGACTGTGTTGCCTTATTTTTGACTTCATTAGTTTTTTCAGGGGGAAGAACAGATTGAGGGGAAATTCCCAAGTTGGAGTTCTCAAGTAAAGGTGTGTTGCCTTGGGAGTGCAGGATGTTGGTGTGAGTCAGGACCTTTTGGGTTGCAGGGGTCAGAACCCTAACTAATGTGGTTTAAGAAGAACAAAGGGGATGTGTTGGCTTATATAAACGTACATGCATGGAATACACCTTGCTGGATCTAAGAGCTAAAAATTATATGTTTGACTTTTGCTAGTACTCTAGTCCAAGTTTGCAAACTGGACCAGGTAATAAACATTTCAGGCTTCGAGGGCTTTATCAGGTCATACCCTTGGACTTTTATTTTATAACATTTTAAAATTAAAAATTACTCTTATAAGTCATGCAAAAATAGTCTATGGAATAGATTTGGCCAGATGTGGTAGTCTGATAGCTATTGACAAATGATAGTTTATATTCAAACTTTTGTTAATTCTTCCAATAGCCTCCTTTGTTAATCATTTTTTTTTTTTTAGCTGTAGGACCTAATTTATGATAATTATTTTTTTTAGATATTAATGAATCTTTCACTTTCTTCTAAAAGGAAGAAAACTTTACTTTCTCTGATCTTCATTTTTTTCTCAATGTATATGCAATGATTTTGTAGAATGCCCCTCAATTTAATCTCTCTAAAGTTTTCATATAATTAGATTGAGGCTATAGGCTTTGCATAGGAATATCAATTAAGCAACATTGTGTTCTTACTGCATCATGACCTGAAGCCTTTGGTGTCTCTTGACTGACTTAGCATTAGTGACATTATATGTTAGCTCTGATCACTTGATCATACTAGTGTTTGCAAGTTTCATAACTGTAAATTTATTATTTTATTTTTCTTATAACCAGAAAATAATTTGTGGTAGATGTTTTGAAACCATGTAGACAAGGTGGCCATAAAGTTCATGTGCAATTTAAAATAGTTATTTTTAAATAACAACACACAAACTTCATGGTCATCCCATACACATATATCTCCTATGCCTTTTTAAACTACAAGTTTTAGTTTCCATGATGAATGTTTAATTTCCATATATATTAGTTGGGATTCTGCTCTAAGTAAGGGTTTTTCCTTCCTTCCTTGTTCCCGTCTTTCTTTCCTTATTCCCTTCCTTATTTCCTTTTCTTCCTTCCTTCTTTTTTATTTCAGCATAAGATCATATAATTCTTATTTTTATTAACGATTTATGATTAATAACTATTATTATTTGTTTTAATGTTCAAAGTATTCTAGATTTGATTTATGGATGGCCAGTAAGCCTAGATTCTGTTTTGTTTTGTTTTTTTATATGTATATTCCTTAATTTCTGATAAAATTAGATATCCCTTGTCATCTTGCATTCCTGCCCCAATCGTGGAATCTGCCATTTCTCCAAGAAATCTTGGTTCTTTTTAGTGCAGAATGGACTATAACAATATAACATAACTACTCATTGCAATGTCAATGAAGGTCAAGTGGGGAGCAGTAACAAGTAATCCTTATCCCTCTCACCCACGGTGGTATCAGAACACAAGCTCAATGAACTGTCTGAACTCCCAACTCAGCCGTAATGAGACATTACTCAAGGTGTCAAGGAGGCTGATGAGGGAACAAGGATTTTCAAAACTATCTGAGAATGACCATAAGATGCTCCACTGTCCCCACTGGTGGAGTGTTGACAGGGGCTGCCAATGCAGAAGACTTACAGATTCAGGTGTATAATATTAATCACAAAATATCCAGGGCTCAATAGAAAATCACTCATCTTACCAATAACTTGACAAATATAATCTTGAATGAAAAAAGACAATAAACAAACACCAATACTAAGATGAAAGAGATGCTAGAATTACCTAACAAAGGTTTTTAAGCAGCCAATAAAAAAAGTGCCTCTATGAGCATGCTTGAAAGTAATGAAATAATAGAAAGTCTCAGAAAAAATACAGAAAATATAAAAGAAAATGAAATGAAAACTCTGAAACTTAAAAATAAGCAAAATAAAAAAGACATAGACAAGCTTGAACAGCAGAGTGGAGAGTACAGAGAAAACCATCACTGAACTTCAAGATAGAACCATAGTAGTCATTCAGTCAATACAACACAGACAGAATAGACTTAAAATGCATGAAAAGAGCTGCAGAGGCCTGAAGAACTATAACAAAATAACTAGAATGTACGCCATTGGAGTCCCAGAAACAGAAGAGAAAAGTGGTTCCGAAAAAGATATTTAAATATGTAATTTCAAATTACAAAGATGTAATTGCAAATTTCCCAAATTTGGCAAAATACATACAAAAATTTACCAAATCCATAGTGGGCACTCAATAATAGATCATTGGATGATGTCCAGTGATTTTGATGAACTCTGAATGGGACCATCTACTAAAGAGGGGCCATGTTAGGACAGCAGGTGTCAGGCTGCCTCTAGCACAGATGTCAGCAATCTGTAGCAAAGGAGGAGAGGATCCCATGAGTCAAAGTACATAGATTTCTGTGTAAGAATCGCCTGGGAATTTTTTGATCAGGAGATAAGTGTACACAGGCTCTCAGAATATCAAGTCTATTTCACATTTGACAATTATCATATTAAAAATCAGAGATTTCTGATAATCACTGTCCTAAAGCTGAACGAAGTTTAGCTGATCACTTATAACATCCTTTATGACCCTCCTTGCAGTAGTAATTAAAACACTGATGCTCGCTGTGATAGGCCTCCCATTAATTAAAATACTGTTGTCCAAGATGATAAGAACAAGGAAACACACAAGTGATTCCTTGGGAAAATAATGAGACTTGAAGGAAATTGAGGAAGTATCAAGGGCAGATGTGAAAAGAAGTGAAGTTTATAATGTGTGTGAAAATACTGGTCATCTCTTGGTTTCCAAAATTTCAATTGCTGTCTGTGCTCCTGAGCCATTTCCTAGATGGGTTGTTATCATATAGAAAGAAGAACTAAGATATTATTGATCGCATTCAGTTCCAGGGCAGTGTTGGAAATAAGAGTGCAAGGAGGTACTGCATCAAAAATGTGGAGAAAGGGAATGGAGATGAGAGGAAAAGTAAAAGGCATCCTTGGGGGAGCCTCCCTTCCCCTCCACACAGGTAGGACACTGAGGAAATCCTCAGGATACTCTCAGTGGTGCAGTTATTCTCAAGCACTCTTTAAACATTATTAGTATAGAAGGAAACCACTCTCCTCAAGGGAATTATTTTCGTCCATCAATTGAGCATAACTTAGACAAAGCAGTTAAAGCAGAAGAAAGCTTAGACAAAGAATATTATCAGCTAAGCTTAAAGTGCTCAATTTCCTTGGCCATTAGACATCTGCCTTTTTGGCAATAAATAATCTGCTAATAGACAGTAGATTATTCTTTGAGGGAAGAGTATGCCTTTTAAGTTTTCTCATCATAAAAACATAAGATAGCACTCTGTACAAAGTGGCTGCTGAAAATTAATACTAAAAAATATATTGAACACTTTCTATATATCAGGTATATTCTGAGAGTTAAGACACTGGCAGTGCTAAGAGCTTCCCTTTTAATATCTCAATTATTATCATATAATTCATTGAAATAAATAATATCTTTTCTACTGTATAGATGAACACATTAAGCCACATAGGTCATGAACTCTGGAGCATGATTGGAATCTGATTGCACGTTCCAAGTTCTTAAGCACTACCTACGAAACCAGGCCTTGTGACCAAGAAAGAGTGTTAAGGTTGGGGCTAGGCCAAGATGGCTCAGAACACCAGAATAAGGAGTCTATATTTTATTCTTCAGTATTTGGGAATCATTGAAGGTTTTGAACAAAGATGTGACATCATTAGAATAATGTTCTTGGAGAATGAAAGAAAACATATTCAAATATTATTAAATCTGCAATTTATTAAACACCTGTTGTGTATCAGATGCATATCGCCTAACTTAATGAAAGAAGTATGGCCTATAATAGAGCAAAGAGGGTGGGACTCAAGTAAAGTGGAGAAGTACACAGAATACACAGTGAGTAAAATCAGTAGAATTGGCAAGTGATTGGCAATAAGCGTCAGAATTTGACACCCAGAATGTTCACAAACAGACTTATGATAGCTCATTACTATCACCTATAACATGAAAAAAAAAATCCCGGATGTGGAGAAAAGGGAACACTTCTGCACTGCTGGTGGGAATGCAAATTAATACATTCCTTTTGGAAAGATATATGGAGAACACTCAGAGATCTAAAAATAGATCTGCCATTCAATCCTGTAATTCCTCTGCTGGGCATATACCCAGAAGACCAAAAATCACAACATAACAAAGATATTTGTACCAGAATGTTTATTGCAGCCCAATTCATAATAGCTAAGTCATGGAAAAAGCCCAAGTGCCCATCGATCCACGAATGGATTAATAAATTGTGGTATATGTATACCATGGAATACTATGCAGCCTTAAAGAAAGATGGAGACTTTACCTCTTTCATGTTTACATGGATGGAGCTGGAACATATTCTTCTTAGTAAAGTATCCCAAGAATGGAAGAAAAAATACCCAATGTACACAGCCCTACTATGAAACTAATTTGGGACTCTCACATGAAAGCTATAACCCAGCTACAACTTAACAATAGGGGGAAGTGAGAAAGGGGGGGCGTGGGTAGAGGGAGGGGAATCGGTGGGATCACACCTGTGGTGCATATTACAGGGGTATTTGCGAAACTTGGTAAATGTAGAATGTAAATGTTTTGGCACAGTAACTGAGATAACGCCGGAAAGGCTATGTTAACCACTGTGATAAAAATGTGTCAAATGGTTTATGAAGTGAGTGTATGATGCCCCATAATCATATCATTGTATACAGTTATGATTTAATAAAAAAATTAAAAAAAAAAGAAAAAAAAAAGTGTGACTATGACAAAATTCAAAGGCACTGGAAAAATAGGACAGCAAGCTGTGAAATAATCAGCCTTGCTTACTGACAAGGGCCATAATACAGGGAATCTAGGGTTGTGTGTCAAATTTGACCCAGTTTACAATTGATAGATCATTTATTATACGGCTCTCCTTCTCTTCTTCACTTACAACATATGATAACAACCTATATATACTTCACAGTTGAGTGAATAGCATTTATTGAGAGTCTATAATGTGCACAGCTCTAAATCTGCTGCTGTATGCATGGTATCTGTTCTAATAGAATATCCAGAAGGAGCAAGTAGCACATCTTTTTTTGTAAAAAAAAAAATATATATATATGTATATATATATTTAATAATTTATATAGCACCATGAGAATATCTATATAAAACTTCAGAGCTCACCTCAAATTCCCTCAAAGAGATTCTTTTTTCTTGGATCTGCACATGAATTTCACAGCACTAGGGCTTTGAACAAAAATGTTCAAAATTCCAAAACTTCATGAATAGCTTTGATGCAAAAGATTTTTGAAGCCCACTGAGCTGAACATATTAAAAGAGTTCATTTAGCATTTTTTATTTCAGAGTGGATCCTAATTTATGGGAAATGCTGTCATGATGGCACTCTCCAGAAATTAAATTAAATTCTCCACTGATTGTTTTCCTTTTCTACCAAATCCTAAGCACCAGCTCTTTCCATGGTAGAACATCCCTTCCCACCTGCAACAAGTTCCCAGGATCAAAAACATGGAAACCAAAATGTATTTTAAAAGGGACATTCAAATGTGAACTAAGGATTCTCCATACTTCTTTCCAAAAAGGCTGTATTAGTTTGCAATCCCACCAACACTACCTAAGTGTTCCCTTCTCTCCGTATCCACGCCAGCATCTGCACATTTGGGACTTAGTGATGTGGGCTATGCTCGCTGGAGTTAGGTAATATCTCAAGGTGGTTTTGATTTGCATTTCTCTGATGATTAGGGAGAATGAGCATTTTTTTCAAGTATCACAAAAAATGGAAAAGCAAATATCCAATGTACTCAATACTAATACGAAACCAGTAGATAAACAACTATATGCTCACACAAGAGGAAATCACCACCACAATCAAGTGGGGGAGAGGGGGCGGAGGGGAGAGATATTGATGTGCTCTCACCTAACAGGCACAATGTAGGGGTGTAAGGCACACCTTCTTAGCGAAGGGCTCAACTACAACTGGGACTTTACCTAAAAATTGCAAACAATGTAACCTAAACCTCTGTACCCTAAAATCAATCTGAAATTTAAAAAAAAATAAAAAGTAAACTAAGGTATAGAAAAGATGTCTTGGGTAGGGAATGATGGTCTGGAAAGAAGTAAATTATCTGGCATAATTAGATAGGACAGAGTTGAGAAAATGGCACGAAGTGAGACATTTTTATTTATTGACTATAAATTATTATTTATTAATTATCAACTATCCCCTAGGGGTGAAACTTAGTACTTAAATATTACTTCCAGGGCCACTGGGACTATTTGTGATTCTGAAGACATTATAAAAAAAGAACAGTTTAACAATGCAATGTCATTTCTACAGTTTAGTGAATTAATTTTAATTAAATGTCCTGTTTCCTGTATCTCCCACCCTGAGCAGGTGGAGAAAGTTATAGCTTTGCCAGGTACTATATACACAAATTTAAATAAAAGGAGACTTTCATTTCAGAAGAAAAGAGGCTGTGTGTTCATGTATCGGTAGTAAATAACCCTCTTCAGTACAGCATAAAAAGTGGGATGCAGAATGTGCTAGGGACGCACACAGAAGAGGCACAAAATCGCCTTTGGGAGATTACGAATGTTCCCCACAGGAGACCATACTCCAAGTTTCAAGGGACCAGAGTAATGAGGGAGTTGGAGGCGGCCAGCCACAAAAAGCAGAGGGAGCCTGGCCATCTTGATGCCTGCTGGCCTCCTGAAATAAAAAAATCCAACTATCTGAAGGCTTTCTAAAGTCTGAAAGTGACTCTCATTTTGACGTTTTCTATAGGCTCCTCCCCAAACTCTTATGACTTTATGAAAGGTAACTTTATTACCTTTCTTCATTTTAATTCTTTATATCAAACATCAGTTTCTGTTGATCATTTGCTTACTACTGTCTGAACGTGCTTACTGTTATGTAAGCCCAGAAGAGGGAGGACCTACTATATCCTGTTCATCCTATATTCCTAAAGTCTGGAACATTCCCTGTCATACAGAAATGCTCAATGGATGTCTGTCAAATGAAAGAATGGCTTCCTTCCGTGCCAGCTGGAACAAAAGTTAGGCACATCTGGTGTACTTCTGCCCTGACACTTTGAACAGCTTATTAATAGACTGGATTCTTTGATTTTAGTGTGAATATTAAGTCATAAAACAATGTTAAAACATCTATTCTGACACATTAAGACTTTATCATAGTGCCAGTGTTGGCAAAATATAATTGTTGTCACTGTGTTAAATAGTTTTAGTATAGAGATCTACAAATCCTGGGCAAGGATCCTAAGTCGTGATTGATGAGTTCTTTACCATATGTTTAAAATGCTCACCCACAAATATATAACTATACAAACTACATAATAACAAATAAAACAAAAATAAATCAATTCAAATTTTTGTTGAATGACAAAGATTTTGAGCAATGAGAGTAATTAGTAATTATTCTGATTTAAGGGCTATATTTAAAATCAAATATGCATCTTTTTAGAAGACTCATTATAATTGAACTGTTTTTCCATTTGTAAAGCTGCTTCATGGAACAAGAATGAGTTGGAACCCCAGTGATATAATGATCAATTTTGAATTGTCCAAAGGTGTTCCCATCTTCCTATGTGCTATTTCAATGCTAACAATATTGATAAAACTCAATAAAAATGATTAAAATACATCAAGATGACTCACAACAGTCCAGGTTATATGTCTATGCAGCATTCCTGTAGTTCTCGTTACAACCTACTAGGGAAAAACAACAGTTATTGCCATTTTGCTATAAGAAAACTGAGGATTATAGAAGTTTGTTCTGAAAAGTCTTAGTTATTAATGTCAGGTCTTATAACTATCTCACCACAAAACCCAAGTTTCTAGTCACTACACTATATGGATCTAACATACTAACATTTTCTTTCCAAATGAGCAATCTGTTGGTACAGTTCTTGCATAGTTGCTTTATAATTCATATTAATTTCTGTTATTGAAAGCATCTTGTTTATCTACTTTATCATAGACTTAAATGTATGAAGAATCAATACTAAATTCATTTTCTACTGAACTACAATCTTACTTTCATATGTGAGGTTCCCATGGGGACCACTGACCACACATTGAAAATAAAAATAATCAGGCATCACAGGGCCCATTGTTGTCTTGTGGTAATTAAAGATCAGAAGCCCTACTCACAGCTCTTGCCCTGATGATTTTTTTTAACCAGCAGTTGGTATTATACTCCAAATTTAAGAGTGAGTTAATTTGAGGTGGTGTAATTTTTTTTTACTAGCTGTTAATGCATACTCTCAGATAAGGTAAGAACATTTTGTTAATCCACTTAATACATTTTCTCATTTGCCCTCTTCCCAGGTTCCAGTGCTACTTCATACAAAAAACAACTTCACGTGAGAGTGAGATCAATAATCTCCAACTGGTCTGGCCTTAAGCTAAAACTTATTTGTTCAAGTGGCCATTTATGGATAATAAAAAAATACAAAGGCACCAGCTCTGCACAGAACTGGATTCAATTGGTGGTCCTGCCTTTTAAGTATGTCCTAGAGCAAGTTGCTTATTCTTCCTGATCCTCAGCTGCCTCTTCTACTTTAAAAAAAAAAAAAAGGAAAAAAAAAGAAATATTAACACCTAATTTTCAAGGTATTTACTTTTCCATATGAGTGATCATGCAAGCGCAATGCTGGGCATAAAATAGGCACAAAATAAGTATTGACACACTTTGATGAATAACCTAGAACTTCAGCATGAATGATTATGGAAAAATTTCTTCCATCATCCCTGACTCTAGTGTCAGCCCACCTGACCAGGTTGGAGAAAGGGCAGGATTGGAGAAAGCTGAGGCCCTATGACTTTACTTTCATTTTCCTCCAATACTGATCTCTTCCCTGTTTAGCACAGTTGCTCCAGCTATGAGATTTAGTTTCTCTGCCTATCTCCTCTTATCTAAGCACCAATTACACTGGAGGGAAAAATCAGAGAGCTAGTCATGGGAAAGTTCTTTGTTTGGGCTTTGAAATGTGTATTTACTCATTCATTCACTCTTGACATTAAGGACCTAAGAAACTCACATATATCCAATACTGATGAAGTATAAATGGTCAAACATAAAATCTATGTATTTATTGCAAGCAATGGCTTAACTACTTAGCAAACTATGACAAATTTGAGAATAAAATACCTAGAATCTCTACTGTCCTCTCATTGGAAGCTTATTCAAAAACCACCCAGTAAGTATTTGCACATTATTTTCTTAGAGGACGAGTCTTTGATTATATGTATACTTTATTTTCTTTTGGTGGTATTAGAAGATGAGCTAGTCAGTCCAATTAAGTTTATTTATTAAAGGAAAAAGAAAAACTTCAAACAAATTGTAATGACAGTTTGAGGAAAAAGAAAAGGAAAAACATCTCCCTAGGGGCATAGTCCATGTGGAAACAAACCGTGGGGAAAAAATTATAAAACAACTTTCCTTGAATGTTTCAAATCATTCATGTTCATTTCTTTTAATGATTATTCTCATTTCAAACAAAAATTGGCCAACACTACTATTTCCTCTAAGCATAGAACATTATTTGGTTTTGCATTTAGCAGAGCCTATAAATCAGAAAGGTTGATGACAGGGTCTTATTTACATATATAAACATAGGAAGGTCTATGGATTCCTACCAAATCTCTAACTCTGCTCCCAGATCCAAAATCCTGCCTGGAAATTTAATCAAAACCCAAAAGCTCAAGTGACAGACAGGGAAACAAAATGACTGTGTTGTGGTCAGGGGGATGGGGTTTGCTCACAATCAATTCTGGGCATTAAGTAGTGAAAATCCTTTCTCTTCAAAGCCAGATTAATTTTGTTAGCTATTTAGTCTAACAAAATGCCTTTTTTTATGGGCCAGATAACTCATTTAAAAATGTGTGGTTCATTCATTTTTGCATTTTTAGTCCAAGAAATCATCTAGGACACAAACGTGCATCCATGAAATACATGCATGTGACCATATCAAATCCCCCTTCAATAAACCTGAACTGTGGAAAATGTGCAAGTAATAGATGCTAATTATTGTGCAGTCACTAAATTCTGTTGTTGAAAGTCTTGCCTGCTACTAGAAGCCTTCTCTGACTTCCCCTCTAAAGTTTCTCCTCACTGCTCCATACTCTTACAGAAATTTCACTTAGAATTGCAGTGTTATTTAAAGGACATGAATGCAAACCTTAACCTTAACCTAAGATGATGCCTGTGTGTCATCTGATTATGCTATTTTGGTCAGGTGGGTGAATAAATGTTAGCTTTGGGAGTTTTGAACAATTTGAAGACATAGCATATTGATTCATTTAAAATAAAAATGGAAGCATTTGAAATCACCAACTTAATGTACAGAGTGGGGGAGGTGGTGAAACATCCCCACATAGTGGAAAATTCATGTTACTTTGGACTGACTTAAAACTTTACTAACAGCCTACTGTTGACCAGAAGCCTTACAGATAGATGGCACAAATTGTCAATTAACTCATATTTTGTATATTACTCACATTCTCACAATAACATAAGCTAGAGAAAAGAAAATGTCATTATGAAAATGACAAGGAAGAGAAAATATATTAACTGTTTGTAAAATGGGAGTGGATAATCATAAAAGTCTTTCCTCCCCTCACCATCCTCTCGTTGATCAGCTCCCCCCTGGGAGGAGGTGGAGGCAGAGAGGAGGTGGGGCTCACTGTTTCCGTGAAGAAAAGCTAACCTGTGCAATCTGTGTAGTCCAAGGTTCACTGTACAAAGACAGCTATTTAATACTTTTAGTATTAAGAAAAATAAGTAAAATTCTACTAGAAAGTCTCCTATCTCTTTATTCCTGCCTCCAGGTCTTGGCCCATGTGCTTTCTGTGCCTTGAAGGAATTTTTTTTATGCTCTGTCTTCTGTGACCCAACTCAATGCCCACAAAGTTTTTTTTGTTTAGTCCAGCTTTTGTTGAGCTTTTTCTTCTCAAATATCTGCTTTCATGAGCAGGGAAGCTCATCAGACCCTCAAAGATATTTTTAGGTCAATACTTATTAGGGTGTTGTCTACTTCACCATTCTCCAGCATAGGAAAAGAAGTTTAAAGAATGATATTAGAAAAAGAAAACAATAAGAATGGAAGCAAAAAAAAAAAAAAAAAAAAAGGAACAGCAGGAAGGAAAGCAGACAGAGATAATGTAACCTTTCTTTCTTTTCAAAACCGGTACCCTGCAGCTGTTTAATAAAACCATCTACTTGCAATGATAAATTACTTGCAAATTATATCAACCCTAAATTGCTTTCCAAAGTTTCTAGCTGCTGATGGTAGCAATGTTTTATGGAGATTTAAACAAGGTAATTTGGCCAAGAAGCATCAACTCACACTTGCACAGCCCTGAAATGACTGTTTAGGTGGCAGAAAGTGCCTGAGAAATGAGGCAGATGTCCTGAATATGTAATTCGTCACTTTGTGTACTTGTGCTGCTTGAGTTAGCTGTGACACAAATGTTTGATGGTCGAATATAATTTAACCTTCATTACTGCTTGGGGAGCATTTGCCTGTATTATTTTATGTTAAAAGAAAAAAATTGCTCTTCTGCAGATGGCTTCTGACCACAGTCTTCAGTGAGCTTTTGCTATTGTTTTGTTTAATGCCAGATAAAAATACTTCAGGGAGAAGAGTAAGAAGTGAATACTTCTCTCTCTCTCTCTCTCTCTCTCTCTCTCTCTCTCTCTCTCTCTCTCACACACACACACACACACACACACACACAGCTCCTTTTTTCAGTGACAGCTTAATAAAAATTAAAATGCTTGGCTTCAACTGAATCAAAGTTGAACTGCAATCTCATTATGTTTTTATTTTAAAGTGAGATGTAGTCACTGTGTCAGTAAAATTTAATAATTATTATACTTAAAAATCAAATAGCACAATGCTTATCTGGCTGCTGACCCAGCTCTGTTTCTCTGGAGTAGTTCCTCTCATGTAACAACTTCTTCTTGCGGGTGAAAGGATTGAGCTTCAACAAGTTGGTTCAGACCATGGCAAGGACACATACCCATCTTCTTGTTAAAAGTCTTTATCAACAAAACGTTTGCAACATTTTGGATTTCCCAGAAGCCCTTCATCAGTGTGTGGCTACTTTCATTGGAAACTGCCAGGCTCATGCCTAGAAGAGGTGGCTCTTCATGCTTGGCCACCTGGTGTGGAGACAGATAATCCCCCAAGGAAAGCACCTGCCCGATACGGTAGAAACTCTCAGGCAGCAGCTTTATAAACTAAAGCAAGGACTATCTGTGAAGAGAGCTATTCTGACTGATAACAGTTTTGCAGAAATTCAACAGAAACCCCAGACACGTTCAGAAATCACAGATTTGGATTTCTCAATTGCTCAGTTTTCTTGACCCCTTGCATCTCATTTATTCATTAATCAATAAACTGCATATTTCAGAGTACTTACTAGTATCATTTATTTTGTGAGACACTCTAGTGTAATAATACAGTGGGTACCAAAAAGATGGAATCTATGCTCATAAACTTATATTCTGAAGAAGTAAACATACAAATTAAATTATGATTCGTGCTATCAAAGAAACATAGAATAAGAGATGCTCTATAGCATAGGGGAGAGTGGATAGATTGATCCAAAATGGACTTTATGAGGATCTGAAAGGTCTAAAGTTAAGCAGAAACCTGAAGAATGAGAGAGCCTCAGATATGCATGTATGCAACTACAGCAGAGGAGAGAACCAGCGCTGAGCCAGGCTGCAGGAAGAGCATATACACAGATCTGAGAATCTTACACAAGTCATGGAGACAGAAGCATGGCATCAACTTGTAGAGACAGCCAGGAACCACACAGGTTGCCCTGAGGGGCCTGGAATTTTTTTTCCCCAAGAGCTTGAAGAGACAATTGGGGCTTTAGTTTACAATTCATTGATGAACAATAATCTCAAACACTTTTTCATGTCCTTATTGGTTATTCATATGTATTCTTATGTATATTTGAGGTTTTTCTTTTTTTTTTGAGACAGCCTCACATTGTCACTCTCAGTAGAATGCCATGGTGTCACAGCTCACAGGAACCTCAAACTTTGGGGCTTAAGTGATCCTTTTGCCTCAGCCTCCCAAGTAGCTGGGACTCCAAGTGCTCGCCACAACTCCCAGCTGTTGTTTTAGTGACAAGGATCTCACTCTTGCTCAGGCTGATCTCGAACTCCTGAGCTCCAGCAATACACCTGTCTCAGCCTCCCAGAGTGCTAAGGTTACAGGCATGAACTGAGCCACTGTGCCCCGCCTTATATTTGAGATTTTTGCCTGTATTTATTTGTCATTTATTGTTGATTTGTAAGAGTTCTTCCTATATTCTACATGAATCCTTTGTTGAACTTACATATTTTGGGGTATTTTTCTCATTTTATGGCTTACAAATTGATCTTTTTTTTTTTTTTTGGCCAGAGCTGGGTTTGAACTCGCCACCTCTGGCATACGGGGCCAGTGCCCTACTTCTTTGAGCCACAGGCACCACCCAAATTGATCTTCTTAATGTTGTCTTTTGATGAGCATTTTTAATTTTAACGATGTCCAGTTTATCAATTTTCTATTTTATGGTTGATGAATTTTGTCTTGTCACAGAAACCATTAGCTACTCTGACATCACAGAGATCTTCTCCATGGTTTTATTCTAAGAAGATTTTTATTTCTAGCTTTTATATTTAGATCTATGGTCCATCTCAAATTAATTTTGTATAAGAGGTAATGTAGAGGTTAAGAATTTTCCCCCTATAATTCTGTTGGCAACTTTTGTTTAAAAACTTCCCAGTCCCCATTGAATGGATTTGGCACCTTGGTCAAAAGTCAACCATTTAGGTGAGAACAATTTCTATTTATCAATTTAAAAATGATTAAGTAAGTAGCATTTTCAAAAATAAAAATCAACCACGTCATTCTTTTTCTGTTAATTTACTTGCCTGTCTTTATGTGAATATGCCGTATTAATCATTAACATACCTTTATAATAAGCCTTGAAATCAGGTATTATAAGTTCTCTAACTTTCTTCTTCTTTTGTAAGATTGTTTTCACTATTCTATGTATTTTTCATTTCTTTATGCATTTTGCAATCAGCTGGGCAATTTATCAATATAAACATTGCTGAAATTTAAATTCAGATTATTCAGTTTGGGAACAATGAATATCTTATTACATTGAGTCTTTCCATCTATGAGAAAAGATTGAATTATTTATCTGTTTTAATTTCTCTCAATAACTTTCATATTATTGAACACCTTTTGTTATATTTATTCTAAGTTATGTAATTTTGGACATTATTCTTCAAGTTTTCTTTTATTCATTTTCCACTTTTTTGATACTAGGATATTGAATTTTAAAATTCACTTCTCAGTGCTGGAATGTTTTTGCTCATCCTACATGATTTTCTATGTATACAATTATGTTAGCCATCAATAATGAGAGATTTTATTTTTCTTTTCTAACCTTTATACGTTTTATTTATGTTTTTACCCTGGGTTCATTTTCTAGACAATGTTGCATAGCAGTGATGAGATTAGTTATTCTTGCTTGTTCCAAGTCTTACAGGAAAATTATTCATTATTTTACTATTAATTATGATGCTGTTTTTAGTGATTTCCTTTATCATAGTGAAAAAAAATCTCTTTATATTTTTTGTATATTTTAGTTTGCTAGCTATTTCTAACATGGATTTATATTAGATTTTATCAAATGTTTTCATGCTTCTAGCGAGATGATCATGTGACTTTACCCTCTATCATGTCACTGTGGAAAATCATATTCATTGCTTTTAAAATCAAAATCAAAGTCCTATATTCCTAACGTAAATCCTCCTTGATCATGAAACTTTAAATATATTGTTGCATTTGATTTGTTAACATGTTCCAAAGGAATTTTGGCTCTTTATTT
Organism: Nycticebus coucang; assembly: GCF_027406575.1. Classification (NCBI taxonomy): domain Eukaryota; kingdom Metazoa; phylum Chordata; class Mammalia; order Primates; family Lorisidae; genus Nycticebus; species Nycticebus coucang. The sequence continues at coordinate 43,630,322 of NC_069796.1, read as the reverse complement.
AATGGACTCCTTAGTCTCTACTGTCTTATGGTAGCAGAATTATGCTGAATTTATAAAACAAAGACGTGTTTTTTTCTTCCTTTGCTTTTATAAAATAACTTAAGTAAGATTGATATTGTTTCTTAAAAGTCTGGAAAAAATGTACTAGTGAAGACACCTGGGCCTCAAATTTTTCTGCATTTTTTTTTGCTACTGTTGCTATTTTTGTTTTTGTTCTTTATAAATTCAAGTACACTAACAAAAGGCTCATTTTTTTCCTGTATCTTCTTGCATCAATTTTATAAAGTAGTATTGGTAAAAGAATTTGTCTATATCATTTAAATTGTCAATTATTCAAATGAAGTTGTTCATAATATTTTCTTATCCCTTAGTATCGGTAGAAAAACTTTTAAAGCAACCATTTTCCTCAAATAATATCAAATACATTTTGATATTGTGTTTATTAATTTAAAAATGCTTTCTAAAATTATGCTTTATTTTGTGATTCATGGGTTATTTTGATGATCTTGTTGAATTTCCAAATAATTGAGCATTTTTTATACATTTTGTTATTAATTTTGAATTTACTATTGTGACGATCTAAAATATAATCTTCATGATTATGTTTGCAATTTGGCAATTTGATGAGATTTCTTGTGGTCCTCTATGTACTATCTTGATCAATATTCTGTCAGCACTTTACAAACAATTGCATTCTACAGTTTCAGAGTACTGGTTTTATGTGTATAAATATCAAATAGGTCAAATTAGTTGATAGTTGCTTTACATTTCTTATTTTACATTGATATTTTTAATGTACAAATTCTGTCTATTAGTGGGAAATCAGAAAACTTTAAGATGATGGTGGGTTTGTATATTTCTCCCTTTCTTTCTTTTAAGTTTTGCTTCAGGTATTTTTAAACTATATGATGACATGCACAATCACTTAGCATTGTTATATCTTAAGAAAAAGAGCCTTGCCATTGTGAATTTTCCTTCTACACTTCTGGTAATATATATTTTTTAAGTTATACATTAATAGAGCCATACAGCCTCTCTCTTGGTTAATGTTGGCTTCGTCTCTTTTCAGATCGTTCTATATTCGAACTATGTATGTCTTTGTACATAATGTGTGCTTCTTGTAAATCATATAGCTTGATTTTTCCTTCATAGCCAATCTGACCTCTGTATTTTACTTTATTCGAGATTTCCTTCCTTTTTATTGACAAATAAAATATCTATGATGTACAGCATGGTGCTTTGATAGATGCATACGTTGTGGATGGATAAAGCTAATTAACATATATATTACTTTATTTACCTATTTTTTAAGGTTAGAACTCTTAAAATCTACTCTCTTAGGAATTTCTGAGTACACAGAATATTTTTATAAACTTATTGTTATAAACTGCACATCATGGTGACAATCTATTTTCATTAATTAGAGAGTAGGTCATTTATAATTAGCATAATTTTGATGTGGTTGTGCTTAAGTCCAAAATCTTGTAATTTATTTCTGTTTTTTCTTTCTTGCCTTCTTTTGTGTAAATTGTGGGGTATTTAAATCTATTTTATTTTTTCTATTGCTGTTTCATCTATATATTTTCTAATAGTTACTCTAGAGATTATAGTAGTATCTTTAATTTGTATCAGTCTATATTCATACAACATAAGTTATTTAATTAAAATTTTAAGAATCTTAAAACAGTATAATTTCATTTATCTAATGCCTACTTTTTATGCTGTCACATACTGTACTTCCATATATACCATAATTTCTATAACATACTTTATAATTTTTACTAAAAACAGAAAATAGTTCAAAGAAAGACTTTAAGTTGTATATTAAAAGTAAAGTTAAAATTGATATTAGTGCCTAATATTCCCTCATGAGTGCTCTTTATTCCTTCTTGCAGATCCAAAACTCCAATTACTATCACCCCTTAACTTAATTAATTTTTAAAGAATTTTGTGTATGCAGGACTGTTAGAGAGGAATCATCTCAGCTTAGCATTTCCGAAAATGTCATTAGTTTACCTTTTTACAATGAATATGTCTTTGTGTTTTTGATCTTTGTCCTTTTAGGATATCATTCCATTGATTTCTGACATCCAGTTTACTAATAAGCCCACCATAATTCTTACCACTGTTCTTCTCAATGAACTAATTCTTCTTGTACTGGCTTCAATTCTTCTTGTACATTGCTCTTTATATTTGGTTTCAAGCACTCATTATATCGCATCTGCATATAGGGATTGCTTGATTGCTTTTATATGTGTTTTACCTGCTAGCTCTTGAGCTGATGGCTGCTTTTGTTTTATCAATTCTGGTAAAAGTGTTTTACCTCTGGGAGGCACCTGTGGCTCAAAGGAGTAGGGCGCCGGCCCCATATGCCGGAGGTGGTGGCTTCATACCCAGTCCCACCCAAAAGCTGGAAAAAAAAAAAATGTTGCTATCTCTTTAAGCACGTCTTTTATACTGTTTTTCTGTAGTATTACAGTTACATGTATGTTAAACAGATTCTTGTTGCCTCCTTGGCCTGTATTTCTCTGGTGCTTTTTTTTTCACATTTTATCTTTGTGATTCTGCTTAATCTTTACTCGTACTGATTCTTTTTTGCTATGTTCAGTCTTCTGCAAAGATTATCGAACTGATTCTTCATTTTTTCTATTAAAGATTTATTTTTACCCTTTCCATTGGTACCTTTTTAGACTTGACTATTCTTCTAAAATTCTCAATCTGTTCACACATTTAGTCCACTTTTTCCACTACCCTTATTAACATATTTATGATAGTTATTTTAACGTTTCTGTCTGCAATTACAATTATCTGAATTATTTCTGCATCTGTTTTTATTGACCCTTTTCCTTTCTTTTATGTTTCATATTTTCTTGCTTCTTCCTGTTTTTAAAATTTAATGCTATTGTGTATAAGAGAATAGAAGTGAAATAAGTAACATTATACTCAGTAAAAAATGGCATGCTCCTGTTTTGTTTTTTTGTTTTTGTTTTTGCCAGATTGCTAATGTGTGATTGATCTTGATCTGATGTTTTTTGCAACTTTACTAACATTTGGTTTAACACTGGATTCAAATGTTTTTCAGGTAAGAATCAGGACTTCCTCTTCAACAGGTCTTGAGCTATAAAGACTATTGAGTCCCTAGAAATCTTCCCCTGTTACAGCTCATCATCAAGCATTTTTGGTTGCACAGGGAGTTTTCTGTGCTTTCCAGCCCTGCCTCCAGGTTTATGCACCCAGATACATCTAGCTCGCACTGCTCCCTTATGCTTGGCCTTTAACAACCACTGCCTTGAACACGGTCAATTCTAACATGAAGGCAATGGATGACCTAATACATGGTGGGGGGCAGGGGAATGAGGGAGCAGGGATAGCAGAAGAGGGAGGGGGTTAGGGGGTCACGGTATATGGTATACGGCACACCCCTTGGGGGCAGGACACAATTATAAAAGGGACTTTACCTAAAAAATGCAATCAGTGTAACCTAATTCTTTGTACCCTCAATGAATCCCAAACAATAAAAAAACAAAAACAAACAAACAAAAATATGATGGAGTAGAGTGCCTTTCAGAGTCACTTTCCAATTGCCTCCATAGGAGGAGGAGAAAATTCAACAGAGAACATTCAGTGATTCTAGGCAATTGATCAGAGAGTTTCCAATGCCTGTATTCTCCCTTTATGAACAAACAAACAAAAATGAAGCAGATGCTTCACATAGTCTCAGTAATGCCTGTGAGATTCTTTTAACATCTAAAACAGCGAGTCCTTTCTGTTCGGTAACTATACTGTATGTGCTAATGTAACTAGAATCCATCAGTAAAAAGTCAACAGTTGTCAGATCTTATCAATTTATACTACATAAAAATCAGAAAAGTACAAACTTTTTATCTAGCAATAGTGCACAAGTAAATACAAACATCCCACATTCTCCCCAACATAAAGGTCATTCTCATTTTTAAAATAAATAAGAACAAAGTATCAAATGTCTCCTGAGGAGCTGAGGCCTGAAAAACCCATATGCAGTTTATTGCATTATAAGCATTCTTCCTTTGATACTGAGATGAAGGTCAGTAGGTTAATTGAAACATAGGATATGCTAATGTGAACATCAATGAAGCCTGGCGATTTTATTACTTTATTAACTCTTGATCTTTTGTATTTTGGAAAAATATAATTCACTATACTTCCCATGTCAGTTCTTAAGAGATATGAAACTCACCTTCAATTCTCTAAAAACCATATTAAACGAAAAATGTACCATTCTTATTTCTCTTTGATACTACACTTGATTTTAGCCAAAAGGCCAAGAAGCAAAGTCTTATTTCTCTGTGAAGAGTAGTGATTACAATTTAAGGTGCAAAACAATCAAGAGAAGGTGATGCTAAATGCAGATTCCTAAGTGTCCATCCCAAGAAATTTTGATTCAGAAAGTTACAGGTAAGGCACAGTATCAGAACATAAAGAATAAGGTATGGTCCATTTAAAATGCTGCCTTATACTAGCATCCTGAATTTTAGCCTGACTCTTTACAACTTGACAAAGACATGCCCTGCCTTATTTCCATAGTGTCACTACCATTCCATCACTTCAACATCAGCTACGCTGACTGTCCCTCACTTTCTACAAAGCTACATGTTTCTTTTTGCTTTTAGGCCAATTACATATGTTATTTTCTCTGTCAGAAATCCCCATTTATGTCTGATCAACTGCTTCTTCTTCTTCTTAACCTTGGATCTTAGTTTAAATTTGTCCCTAATGCATGCATTAGGTAGATATTCTCTGCACCACCTTCCTACCCCAATTAGATGTAGCTTTTAAAATTTGTACTTTGTCAATACCATTTAGACAGTTGTAATTAGGCTCTCATTTCTGTCAACATTGATTAAATCACTGCCTTTCCCATGAACTTAGTGTTGACACTGGCCTTGGTTATGTTCAACACCAGGTTTGGTGACTAGCTCAGTGCCTGGCACAAAGCAGGGACTCGATGACACTCATGGACTGCCACCAGTCATTAAATCTGTGCCCTTCTATTTTGCTGCATTGCTGTTATATCTTGGTATCATCCCGATCTTCTTCTGTGGACCAACCTTCCTCCTTTGTCCTTCATCCACAGGTTTACCTGGGTTGCCATTCTGTTAATTAACTGTACAGATTTTTCATACTGACCACAGCTGATTGGTCCAAGCGAGGGTAGAGTTCTTGCACAAAGTTTTAGAAATAATGTCAAGAAAGAGAAGCAGTCTCTTTGGGTAATTGATCTATTAGATTAAACACTCAGGAACCCTCAGCAGTCATTGTTCAGACTATTAATGACTTGAGAGTTATAGAAAACTCCAGAGAAATAGGGATGAAGTAGACACACAGAGAACCACAGGAAAAAATCATCCTGTTTTCATTCTAAGTTATGGCTATCCCTGAGGCTCAACCACTTTTCTATATGTGGGCTTCCTAAGAAAATTCTCTTAATGGGAATGTTGACAAGATCTCACTGGGCAAATATTAAGGTATCTGCAACTTTGCATCCCTTTCTGTGTACTCTGGGGAAAACTCCAATTCCTGCCTCTTCTGGTTTCTAGAGGCTGTGAAATTTCTTTGACTCATGGCCATTCCTCCATCCACAAAGCCAGCAATGTCACACCTTCTCTCCAACCTCAACTGAGAAATATTTCTGCTTTTAAAGAGTCATGTGCCCATCTGGATAATCCAGGATAATCTCCTCATTTCAAGGTCCTTAACCATAATCCCATCTGCAAATTGCCTGTTGCCAGGGCACATTTTCACAGGTTCTGGGGATAAAGGCATGGACATCTTTGGGGAATCATTATTCTGCCTAATGAATTCAGTGTCCTTGAAGCAATTTCACCTGTGTGTATAAAGTAAGTCAGGCTGAATTTCTGTAGCAAAAAGCGTCCCCTCTGTAACCTCTTCTGTGATTTCTCTCTAGATTAATAGCACTCAAATTCCTAGGTTAGAGATCCAGAGCTTTCTTCAACATCCTCTGTTCATAAAACACAGATCCTGTTACTCACTAAGTCCTGCACAATTTATCCCTAAGATGGCTTGACTTAAAAACTTTTTTCTTTCATTTGCACTTATAATACCAGTGTCCTAGTTCTGAGGTTAAATCCCTTTTTACTAAAATAGCCTCCAACCTGAGTACCTTGCCTAGAATTTCTTTCTGTCCTCAGCCACCTCTTCACTGGTAGTAGTATTATCCTTTGCTATTGATAATATAATCATGTAACATTACAAATTTCCTAATAAGGACCATTTGATGGTTCTGAAAGCCTTTAAATTAAGCCCAGGCTTTCACAAAATGATTCAATTTTTGTTTGGCCATCCTCTCACTCTCCTTCCTCTATACTGAGTTTTTTTTAAGGAGTTTATGAGTTCTTTAAGGATTCTCCATACTTCCTGCTAAAAAGGTAGCATTAGTTTTCAGTTCCACCAGCAGTGTAAAAGTGTTCCCTTCTCTCCACATCCACGCCAGCATCTGCAGTTTAGAGATTTTGTAATGTGGGCCATTCTAGCTGGGGTTGGATGGTATTTCAGGGTGGTTTTGATTTGCATTTCTCTAATAATTAGGGACAATGAGCATTTTTTCATATGTTTGTTAGCCAGTTTGTTAGACAGTTTGTTCATCTGTCTTCTTTAGAGAATGCTCTATGCATGTCCATTGCCCATTGATATATGGAATTGTTGGCTTTTTTCATGTGGATTAATTTGAATTCTCTATAGATCCTAGTTATCAAGCTTTTACCTAATAAAAAATATGCAAATATCCTTTCCCATTTTGTAGATTGTCTGTTTTCTTTGGTTGTTATCTCCTTAGCTGTACAGAAGCTTTTCAGTTTAATTAAGACCTATTTATTTATTTATTTATTTATTTATTTTTTATTTGGGGGGATTCATTGAGGGTAATATAAGCCAGGTTACACTGATTGCATTTTTTAGGTAAAGTCCCTCTTGCAATCAAGTCTTGCTCTCAGAAGGTGTGGCACACATAAGGCCCCACCCCCCTGTTTATTTTTGTTTTTGCAATTGCAGTCTTCTTCATGAAGTCTTTCCCCAGGCCAATGTCTTCCAGTATTTTTCCTATGCCTTCTTTGAGGATTTTTATTGTTTTATGCCTTAAATTTAAGTCCTTTATCCATCTTTGATCAATTTTTGCGAGTGGAGAAAGGTGTGGGTCCAGTTTCAGTCTTTTATATGTGGATATCTAGTTCTCCCGGCACCATTTATTGAATAGGGAGTCTTTCCCCCCAGTGTATGTTCTTGTTTGGTTTATTGAAGATTAGGTGGTTGTAAGATGTTAGTCTTATTTCCTGGTTTTCTATTTAATTCCAAATGTCTATGTCCCTATTTTTGTATCAGTACCATGGTATCCTGACCACTATGGCTTTCTAGTACAGCCTAAAATATGCTTGATGTCCCCAGCTTTTTTTTTTATTACTAAGAACTGCCTTAGCTATACGTATTTTTTTCTGGTTCCATACAAAACACAGAATTATTTTTTCCAAGTCTTGAAAGTACGATGTTGATATTTTAATGGGGATGGCACTGAATCAGTATATTGCTCTGGGAAGTATAGATATTTTAACAATGTCGATACTTCCCAGCCATGAGCATGGTATGTTCTTCCATTTCTTAATATCCTCTGCTACTTCCTTTCTTAGGGTTTCATAATTTTCTTTATAGAGGTCCTTCACCTATCTTCTTAGGTATATTCCTGGGTATTTCATTTTTTTTTTTTTTTTTTTTTTTTTTTTAGAGACAGAGTCTCACTTTATTGCTCTTGGTAGAGCACTGTAGTGTCACACAGCTCACAGCAACCTCCAACTCCTGGGCTTAGGCGTTTCTCTTGCCCCAGCCTCCCGAGTAGCTGAGACTACAGGCGCCTGCCACAACACCCAGCTATTTTTTTGTTGCAGTTTGGTTGGGGCCAGGTTTGAACCCGCCACCCTCGGTATATGGGGCTGGCACCCTACCCACTGAGCCACAGGCACCGCCCATTTTTTTTTTTCCTTTTTTTTTTGAAGCTATGGTGAAGGTAGTTGTGTCCTTAATTATCTTCTTGTTTGGCTGGACATTGATTTTATATCCTGAGACATTACTGTACTTTTTGATGACATCCAGGAGTCTTGTGGTTGAGTCTTTGGGGTTCTCTAAGGATAAGATCATATTGTCAGGAGTGAGAGCAAGATGGCAGCCGAGGAACAGATTCCCTGCAACTGAGCACAGTGAGTCTGGGGACATTAGACTCCAGGCACCTTTGGCTGGTGGGATCTGCCTACAATCACCCCTTTGAGGTTGGAGGGAGTCAGCGACAGACTTCTGGATCCCAAGAGGAGGACAAAAACAGTGGAAAACTGGCAAGTGGTTGCGTGTGTTCAATCCATCTAATCCCGCCAGCAGCTGTAAGTACAGCAGAAGTGACACTGCAAACCAGAAAGGCCTTAGCTATGAACTGTTAAGGTGTTGTTGGACTTGGCATTCAGTTGAACTGCCTTGGGGAGAGCTTGAGCAGGAATGCAGAGAATTTTGGGCGTTGTCTAGGGCCCCAGACTGAGCCACTGAGCCGGACAGAGCTAATAGTGTTTGGCTGTGGGCGGCAGGGAGCCATTGTGAGGGAACTGCCCTGGCAAGCTCCGCCCTCAGGGTCACAGAGCAAGGATCAGGTGGGAGCTAGTAACCTAGTGACTGAGCAGCCTAAAGGCAGGGAATGAGCTTCCTTACAACCTTAACCCTCAGGGGCAGAGTAAGACTGGTTTTGGCACACTGGGTAAGTGTATAGCCACTTCAGCAGTGATCCCAGTAACAAGCACATTCATGGGAAAGCTTCTGCTTAGCCAAGTTTAGAAGTTTAAAGTGCTTTTTAAGAGGGCTGATGAGAGATTTAGGGTCTCCACCCTGTGGGGTTCGAGAAATCAGTGGACGCCTCCAGTTATATCAGCATTGTGATTAACATCTCATACCCCAGAAGACCACCTGTTACCCAGACAATATTCAACAAGATATGTATACTGCTTTGTTCTTGTTTTTTTGTTTGCTTGTTTGTTTGTTTATTTTGTTGTTGTTGTTTTGTTTTGTTTTTTAATTTAAACCTTTTTCATACAGATTTTTTCTTTTCTTTTTTTCTTTTTTTTCTTTCTCCATTTTCCTAGTTTAAATACAATTTCCCATTGCTGCCTTTTTCAATACTTAGAACTTCATTTCGCTATTGTTTCTACCCCTATTATTCGGTTTTTCACCCACTTTTATCCTGTAAAGTTTGCTATTTGCTTGTTTTAGTTTGATTTATAGCATTTTTGTCTTTCCTCTCTACTTGGTGGAGGTGGGGTACTGTGTCCAATCAGGTTAGCAAAGAGCTGCTGACCTCAAGGGAGCCACGCAACTGGGCACCCCAAGAGATTGGGTTTTTTTTAACGTTGTGTCAAAGTATCCTACTGTACACCTATATTGCTCTGTCTCCCTCTTTCTGTGCCTCTTCTTTTTGTCAGTATTTCTTTTACCCACCCCTTTCCTTTCTCTATTTTCTTTCTTTTTTTTCTTTCTTTTATCCCTTCTTGCTCTTCAGTCGTCTCATCCTTCTGGCCCTGTACTTAAAGTACGTATTGAAACCTTGGTCCACAGGCACGGGAACTTAAACAGCAAGAGGAAGTGAAAGGAAAATTAGGGCAAGGAAACAGATAAAAGAAATCACTCATGAGAAAGAATCAGAAAAAAACTCCAGGCAACGTGAAGAACCAGTCCAGAGCAACCCCTCCAAGGGACCAAGAGGTAGCTACTGCAGAGGATTTCATCTATAAAGGAATGTTAGAAATGACAGAAAGGAAATTTAGAATACACATGATGAAAACAGTGAAGGAAATGATGGAAACAATGAAGAAAACTGCTAATAAAGTGGAAAATAAAAAAAAAAAAATCCCAAAACAGAATCAAATACGAGATGAATGATATGAAGAATATAGAAAGGATATAGCAGAGCTGAAGGAACTGAAGCAGTTAATTAGGGAACTTAAAGATGCAATAGAAAGTATCAGCAATAGGTTAGACCATGCAGAGGAAAGAATTTCAGAGGTAGAGGAAAAAGTTCCTGAGATAACTCAGATAGTAAAAGAGGCAGAAAAGAAGAGTGAGAAAGCAGAACATTCACTGTCAGAATTATGGGACTTTATGAAGTGTTCCAACATACGAGTTATAGTAATCCCAGAAGGGGAAGAAGAATGCCCCAGAGGAATGGAAGCCATGATGGAGAATATTATAAATGAAAATCTCCCAAATATCACCAAAGATTCTGACACACTGCTTTCAGAGGGATATCAGATCCCAGGTCGCCTCATCTCTAACCAAGCTTCTCCAAGACACATCGTGATGAACCTGTCCAAAATCAAGACAAAAGAAAAGATACTTCAAGCTGCCAGGAGTAAACACCAGTTCACCTACAGGGGCAAATCCATCAGAGTGACTGCAGACTTCTCTAATGAAACTTTCCAAGCAAGAAGACAATGCTCATCTACCTATAATCTACTTAAACAGAGCAATTTCCAGCCCAGAATGGTATATCCTGCTAAGCTAAGCTTTAAAATTGATGGAGAAATCAAATCATTTACAGATATACGAACAATGAGGAAAATTGCCACAATAAGACCAGCTCAACAGGAAATACTTCAACCTGTTCTACACACTGACCATCACAATGGATCAGCAGCAAAGTAAGAACTTAGAAATTAAAGGACAGAACCTAATTTCCACACTGATGCAAAAGATAAAACTAAGCAATGGACTCTCACAAAATAAGATGAATAGAACACTACCCCAATTATCAATTATCTCAATAAATGTTAATGGCTTGAATTCCCCACTGAGGAGACATAGATTGGCTGACTGGATTAAAAAACACAAGCCATCCTTTTGCAGTCTGCAAGAAACACACCTGGCTTCCAAAGACAAATTAAAACTCTGAGTCAAGGGTTGGAAGTCAATTTTTCAGGCAAATGGAATTCAGAAGAAAAGAGGAGTTGCAAACTTATTTTCAGATACATGTGGATTTAAAGCACATAAAATCAAAAAATAAAAAGATGGTCACTTTATATTGGTCAAAGAAAAAATACAACAAGAAGACGTTTCAATTCTAAATATTTATGCACCCAATTTAAATATTCTCACATTCTTGAAATAGACCTTAATCAGTCTGGGCATTATGATATCTGATAATACCATAATAACAGGGGAGTTGGACACTCCTCTTACAGAGCTGGACAGATCCTCTAAACAGAAATTAAACAAAGATATAAGAGATTTAAATGAGACAATAGAACAACTGTGCTTGATAGACGCATATAGAACACTCCATCCCAAAGAAAAAGAATATACATTCTTCTCATCATCCCATAGAACATTCTCCAAAATTGATCATATCCTGGGATACAAAGCAAATATCAACAGAATCAAAAGAATTGAAATTTTACCTTGTATCTTCTCAGACCATAAGGCACTAAAGGTGGAACTCAGTTCTCAGAAAAATGTTTGACAAAACACAAAGGCTGGAAATTAAACAAACTTTTGTTGAGTAACAGATGGATGCAGGAAGAAATAAAACAGGAAATAAATAACTTCCTTGAGCATAACAACAATGAAGACACAAGCTACCAAAACCTGTGGGATACTGCAAAAGCAGTTTAGAGAGGAAAATTTATCACTTTAGATGCCTACATTTGAAAAACAGAAAGAGAGCTCATCAACAAACTCACAAGCCATCTTATGGAATTGGAAAAATGAGAACAATCTAAGCCTAAACCCAGTAGAAGAAAAGAAATATCCAAAATCAAATCAGAGATCAATGAAATTGAAAACAAAAGAATAATTCAGAAAATTAATGAAACAAGAAGTTGGTTTTTTGAAAAAATAAATAAAATAGATAAAACATTAGCTATACTAACTAAAAATAGAAAAGAAAATCTCTAGTAACCTCAATCAGAAATGATTAAGGGGAAATAACAACTGACCCACAGAGATACAAGAGATGATTTCTGAATACTACCAGAAACTCTATGCCCAGAAATTTGAAAATGTGAAAGAAATGGATCAATATTTGGAATCACACCCTCTCCCTAGACTTAGCCAGGAAGAAATAGAGCTCCCAAACAGACCAATTTCAAGCACTGAGATTAAAGAAACAATAAAAAAGCTTCCAACCAAAAAATGCCCTGCTCCACATGGCTTCACACCAGAATTCTATCAAACCTTCAAAGAAGAGCTTATTCCTGTACTGCAGAAATTATTCCAAAAAATTGAGGAAGAAGGAATCTTCCCCAACACATTCTATGAAGCAAACATCACCCTGATACCGATACCAGGAAAAGACCCAACCAAAAAGGAGAATTTCAGACCAATGTCACTCATGAATATAGATGCAAAAATTGTCAACAAAATTCTAGCCAATAGATTGCAGCTTATCATCAAAAAAAGTCATTCATCATGATCAAGTAGGTTTCATCCCAGGGATGCAAGGCTGGTTTAACGTACGCAAGTCCATAAACATTATCCACCATATTAACAGAGGCAAAAATAAAGACCATATGATCCTCTCAATAGATGCAGAAGAAGCTTTTGATAAAATCCAGCATCCTTTTCTAATTAGAACACTGAAGAGTATAGGCATAAGTGGCACATTTCTAAAACTGATTGAAGCTATCTATGACAAACCCACAGCCAATATTTTACTGAATGGAGTAAAATTGAAAGCTTTTCCTCATAGAACTGGAACCAGACAAGGTTGTCTTCTGTCACCTTTACTATTCAACATAGTGCTGGAAGTTCTAGCCAATACAATTAGGCAAGACAAGGAAATAAAGGGAATCCAAATGGGAGCAGAGGAGGTCAAAATATCCCTCTTTGCTGATGACATGATCTTATACTTAGAGAACCCCAAAGACTCAACCACAAGACTCCTAGAAGTCATCAAAAAATACAGAAATGTTTCAGGATATAAAATCAATGTCCACACGTCAGTAGCCTTTGTATACACCAATAAAAGTCAAGATGAGAAGCTAATTAAGGACACAACTCCCTTCACCATAGTCTCAAAGAAAATGAAATACCTAGGAATATACCTAACGAAGGAGGTGAAGGACCTCTATAAAGAAAACTATGAAATCCTCAGAAAGGAAATAGCAGAGGATATTAACAAATGGAAGAACATACCATGCTCATGGATGTGAAGAATCAACATTGTTAAAATGTCTATACTTCCCAAAGCAATCTTCCTATTCAATGCCATTCCTATTAAAAACCAACATTATACTTTCAAGATTTGGAAAAAATGATTCTGCATTTTGTATGGAACCAGAAAAACCTCGTATAGCTAAGGCAGTTCTTAGTAATAAAAATAAAGCTGGGGGCATCACCATACCAGATATTAGGCTGTCCTACAAAACCATAGTGGTCAAGATAGCATGGTACTGGCACAAAAATAGAGACATAGACACTTGGAACCAAACAGAAAACCAGGAAATGAAACTAACATCTTACAACCACCTAATCTTTGATAAACTGAACAAGAACATACCTTGGGGGAAAGGCTCCCTATTCAGTAAATGGTGTTGAGAGAACTGGATATCCACAAGTAAAAGACTGAACCTGGACCCACACCTTTCCCCACTCACAAAAATTGATTCAAGATGGATAAAGGACTTAAACTTAAGGCATGAAACAATAAAAATCCTCCAAGAAAGCATAGGAAAAACACTGGAAGATATTGGCCCTGGGGAAAGACTTCATGAAGAAGACTGCCATGGCAATTGCAACAACAACAAAAATAAACAAATGGGACTTCATTAAATATGAAAAGCTTCTGTATGGCTCAGGAGACAACAACCAAAGCAAACAGACAACCTACACAATGGGAAAGGATATTTGCATATTTTGAAACAGACAAAAGCTTGATAACTAGGATCTATAGAGAACTCAAATTAAACCACATGAAAAAAGCTAACAATCCCATATGTCAATGGGCAAGAGACATGAATAGAACCTTCTCTAAAGAAGACAGATGAATGGCTAACAAACATATGAAAAAATGTTCATCATTCCTATTTATTAGAGAAATGGAAATCAAAACCACCCTGCGATACCATCTAACCCCAGCGAGAATGGCCCACATCACAAAATCTCAAAACTGCAGATGCTGGCGTGGATGTGGAGAGAAGGGAACACTTTTACACTGTTGGTGGGACTGCAAACTAGTACAACTTTTCTGGAAGGAAGTATGGAGAAAACTCAAAGCACGCAAGCTAGACCTCCCATTTGATCCTGCAATCCCATTGCTGGGCATCTACCCAAAAGGAAAAAAATCCTTTTATCGTAAGGACACTTGTACTAGACTGTTTATTGCAGCTCAATTTACAATCGCCAAAATGTGGAAACAACCTAAATGCCCACCAACCCAGGAATGGATTAACAAACTGTGGTATATTTATACCATGGAATACTATTCAGCCATTAAAAAAAAAAATGGAGACTTTACATCCTTCATATTAACCTGGATGGAAGTGGAAGACATTATTCTTAGTAAACCATCACAAGAACACAGAAGCATGAAAACTATGTACTCAATTTTGATATGAGGACAATTAATGACAATTAATGTCACGGTGGGGGTGGGGAAAGGGGAGAGCAGATATAGAAGGAGGGAGGGGTGGGGAAAGAAAGAGCAGAGAGAAGGAAGGATGGTGGGGGTGGGGCCTTGGTCTGTGCCACACCTTTTGGGGGCAAGACACGATTGCAAGAGGGACTTTACCTAACGAATGCAATCAGTGTAACTTGGCTTATTGTACCCTCAATGAATCCCCAACAATAAAAAAATAAATAAATAAATAAAATTCAATAAAAATAAAAAAGATCATATTGTCAGCAAAGAGGGAGAGTTTGACCTCCTCTGCTCCCATTTGGATTCCCTTTATTTCCTTGTCTTGCCTAATTGTATTGACTAGAACTTACAGGTCTATGTTGAATAGTAATGGTGACAGAGGACAACCTTGTCTGGTTCCACTTCTAAGAGAAAAAGCTTTCAGTTTTATTCCATTCAGTAAAATATTAGCTGTGGGTTTGTCATAGATAGCTTCGATTAGTTTAAGGAATGTGCCACCTATGCCTATATTCTTCATTTTGCTAATTAGAAAAGGATGCTGGATTTTATCAAATGCTTTTTCTTCATCTATTGAGAGTATCATATAGTCTTTGTTTTTGCCTCTGTTAATATGGTGGATAACATTTATGGACTTGCGCATGTTAAATCAGTGTTGCATCCCTGGGATGGAAACCTACTTGTTTATGATATATGACTTTTTTGATGATAAGCTGTAATCTATTAGCTAGGATTTTTTTGAGAATTTTTGCATCTATATTCATTAGTGACATTGGTCTGAAATTCTCCTTTTTGGTTGGGTCTTTTCCTGGTTTTGGTATCAGGGTGATGTTTGCTTCATAGAACATGTTGGGGGAAGATTCCTTCCTCCTCAACTTTTTGGAATAATTTCTGCAGTATGGGAATAAACTCTTCTTTGAAGGTTTGATAAAATTCTGGTTTAAGGCCATCTGGATGCGGGCATTTTTTGGTTGGAAAATTTTTTATTGTTTCTTTGATCTCGGTGCTTGAAATTGGTCTGCTCAGGAGCTCTATTTCTTCCTGGCTAAGTCTAGGGAGAGGGTATGATTCCAAATATTTATCTATTTCCTTCACATTGTCAAATTTCTGGGTGTAGAGTTTCTGGTAGTATTCAGAGATGATCTCTTGTATCTCTGTGACATCAATTGTCATTTCCCCTTTATCATTTCTGATTGAGGTTACTAGAGATTTTACTTTTCTACTTCTAGTCTGGCCAAAGTTTCATCTATTTTATTTATTTTTTCAAAAAACCAACTTCTTGTTTCATTAATTTTCTGAATGATTCGTTGGTTTTCAATTTCATTAATCTCTGATTTAATTTTAGATATTTCTTTTCTTCTGCTGAGTTTAGGCTGATTGTTCTTCTTTTTTCCAATTCCATAAGATGGTTTGTGAGCTTGTTGATGCACTCTCTTTCTGTTTTTCAAATTTAGGCATATAAAATGATAAATTTTCCTCTTAGAATTGCTTTTACAATATCCCACAAGTTTTGGTAGTTTGTGTCTTCATTGTTGTTATGCTCAAGGAAGTTAATGATTTCCTCTTTTATTCTTCCTGCACCCAACCGGCACTCAACAGAAGGTTGTTTAATTTCCATGCCTTTGTGTGGGGTTGAACGTTTTTGTTGGAGTTGATTTCCAACTTGTGGTCTGAGAAGATATATGGTAAAATTTTTTTATTCTCTTGAGGTTTGTTTTGTGGCCTAGGATATGATCAATTTTGGAGAATGTTCCATGAGGCGATGAGAATATATATTCTTTATCTTTGGGATGGAGTCTTCTATATGTGTCTATCAAGCACAGTTGTTCTAGGGTCTCATTTAAATCTCTTATATCTTTGTTTAATTTTTGTTTACAGGATGTGTCCAGCTCTGTGAGAGGAGTGTTAAAGTCCCCTGTTATTATGGTATCATAGGATATCATATTGCTCAGACTGAGTAAGGTCTGTTTCAAGAATCTTGGAGCATTTCAGTCGGGTACATAGATATTTAGAATTAAAATGTCTTCTTGTTGTATTTTTCCCTTGACCAATATAAAATGACCATCTCGGTCTTTTTTGACTTCAGTTGCTTTAAATCCACATGTATCTGACAATAAGATTGCAACTCCTCTTTTCTTCTGAATTCCATTTGCCTGAAAAATTGTCTTCCAACTCTTAACTTGGAGTTTTAATTTGTCTTTTGAAGCTAGGTGTGCTTCCTGCAGACAATAAATGGATAGCTTTTGTTTTTTAATCCAATCAGCCAATCTATGCCTCTTCAGTAGGGAATTCAAGTCATTAACACTTATTGAGATAATTGATAATTGGGGGTAGTGTTCTATTCATCTTATTTTGTGAGAGTCCATTGCTTAGTTTTATCTTTTGCATTATTGTGGAAGTTAGCTTCTGTTCCTTAATTTCTGAGTTCTTACTTTGCTGTTCATCCATTGTGATGGTCAGTGTGTAGAACAGGTTGACATATTTACTGTAGAGCTGGTCTTATTGTGGCAAATTTTCTCAATGTTTGCATATCAGTAAAGGATTTAATTTCTCTGTCAATTTTAAAGCTTAGCTTAGCCAGATATACAATTCTGGGCTGGAAATTGTTCTTTTTAAGTAGATTAAAGGTAGACGACCATTGTCTTCTTGCTTGGAAAGTTTTCATTAAAGAAGTCTGCAGTCACCCTGATGGATTTGCCCCTGTAGGTCAAAGGCACTTACTCCTGGCAGCTTGAAGAATCTTTCCTTTTGTCTTCACTTTGGACAGGTTCATCACAATGTGTTTTGGAGAAGCTCTGTTGGAGTTGAGGAGACCTGGGGTCCAATATCCCCCTGAAAGGAGTTTGTCAGAATCTTTGGTGATATTTGGGGATTTTTCATTTATAATATTCCCTAGTATGGCTTCCATTTCCCTGGGGCATTCTTCTTCCCCTTCTGGGATACCTATAACTCATATATTTGAACACTTCATAAAGTCCCATAATTATGTCAGTGAACATTCTGCTTTCTCTCTTCTTTTCTGCCTCTTTAACTATCTGAGTTATCTTAAGAGAATTGTCCTCTACCTCTGAGATTCTTTCTTCTCCATGGTCTAATCTGTTGTTGATTCTTTTTATTGCATCTTTTAAGTTCCCTAATTGACTGCTTCAGTTCCTTCAGCTCTGCTATATCCTTTCTATATTCTTCATATCATTCATCTCTTGTTTTATTCTGTTTTTAGATTTCCTTTTGGTTATTTTCCACTTTATCACCAGTTTCCTTCATTGTTCCATCATTTCCTTCATTGTTTTCATCATCTGTATTCTAAATTCCCTTTCTGTCATTTCTAACATTTCTTTATAGGTGGAATCCTCTGCAGTAGCTACCTCACAGTGCCTTGGTGGGAGAAGGTGGGTTGCTCTGGACTGGTTTTTCGTGTTGCAGAATTTTCTGCTGATTCTTCCTCATGAGTGTTTTCTTTTACCTGTTTCCTTGCCCTAACTTTCCTTGCACTTCCTGTTGCTCTTTAAGTTACTGTGCCTCTGGCCTAGTGTTTCCATGAGTCAGCTGTCGGCAGGATTAGACCAAACAAGCACACACAAACACTTGCCAGTTCTTCACTGCTTTTGTCTTCCTCATGGGGCCCAGAAGTCTCTTACTGACTCCCTGTGTCCCCAAAGGGATGTTTCTGGGCAGATTCCACCAGCCATAGATGCCTGGAGTCTTCTCTCCCCAGTCTCACTCTGCCCAGTGGCAAGGAAGCTGTTACACAGCCACCATTTTTGCTCTTCCCCCACTCAACTTGGTCAGTTTATTTGTCTTGCTGGGAGGGCTTCATTTGTTTACATCCACCAGCACTTTTTTAAGGTTGAGTTTAAGAACTTAACTGTCCAAAGTTGTCTGATATTAAACAAATTACTTAAGCTCTCTGTCATTACCTCCTTATCCATAAAATGGGCATGATATTGAGCAATTTTTGAATAAATGTGATAATATATACATATGAGGCAGCCAGCACTGAGTAACGAGGAAGAATTATTATCATTACCATTTAGTGCTTGGCTGTTAATGCCTTCTACTATCGTGGTATAGCCTGTTAGGATTTCAGCTACACCAAACAGAAAAATTTCTGTCTTGCCTTCCTCTCCCTTTATGTGCCTCTGGTTCCAAGCCAGACCTTAATGCCCTTTCAAATTTTAAAGCACCACAGGGGATACAGCCAGGGGAATGGAACAGCTGTGTGCCAAGCCTCACACAGAAACCTAGTGAGTTAATGTCATTTTAAACATAGTTTTCTTATGTGTAAATTAGCTTGCAGATTTCCAAGCTTCCTACCACTAATTACTAGATTAGCTAGAGTTATCCTGCAGGGAAAGCAGCAATGAGGAAGACAAACATGGCATTCTTATGCGAATGCTCATTTGCATAGTTCATGCAACTCCAGCTTACAGGAAGACAGCCCCCTGCTTCTCTTAGTTAAATATAATATGGCATTTACAGTTTTACACAAGAATATTAGGCAACAAATTAGCTCAAAGCTACAATTAATTACAATCCAGAGTCAACCCAAGGGAAAAGAGATCTAAACAAATAAATTTCTTCACATTTAGCTTCTCTTTTGACCCATGCAAGTTGGCAAGATAATTTCCTAACTCAGAACATGCTGGTTGAAATATCAGCAGAGAAGTTTTATTTCAGATACATAGTCACTTGAAATTGTTCCCTGACTTTAGATCCCCACTAACTACCTTCTTGCATTGATAAAATATATCTATTGGCCATGACAATCTTGTATGCAAGGAAGGGGCAGATGTCCCATTCAAAAAGCTTAACCATATATTTTGGCATGGTTAAAGGGGAAGTTGAGGAATAAAAAGACTTTAGGCAAACAATGTAACCTAACTGTACTTTTTATTAATCTAAATAAATAAAAAAGACTTTAGGCATGACTACATCCATGGCTGGGAAAATGTAACCAGCAACAACTTCTCTCTCCCTGTCTCTTAGTCTCTTTTCTTAATATACATCATCTTTATGGCTAGCAGTTCCAGCTAAAAAATAATTTTTGTTTTTCTTCATAGTACCTCGAAAGCAGCCTACAGTGGAGTCATGGGTCCACCCCTGCAGCAGTCACTATGGCTTCTAAATAGTCACTATGGCTTCTAAAACTGGCTGGTAAGTCCTGGGTCACACAGCTAATACTGAAGACAAAGGTGGCACCATCATCCTCCCATCACACAGACAGAGAATGCTATGGTTTTGTCCTCCACCCCTTGGTGGGTGGGTAGGGATCAGAAGGTATTTACTACTTTACAGAAAGGAAGGTGAGTTGAAGCTAGGAAGGAAAATGCAATAGATGCTCATTCATCTCCTGCAAATGGTTCATCAACTTAATGCTTCATTTCCCATATTTGCACAAGTATAAATAATAACTATTATTGTAATGGTCCTACTCATCTTAGTCTCTGTAGTGCTATAGCAGAATATCACAGACTGTGTAATATACAAAGAATAGAAATTTATTTCGTATGGTTCTAGAGGTTGTAAAGTTCATGGTCAAGCTGCCAGCATCTTATAAAAGTTTTCTTGCTTGCCTTCATATGGTAGAAGGAAGGAGGGCAACAAAGAAAAAATGCTGTGTCCCCACATAACAGAAGAGTGGCAGACGATGAACTCACTCTCATACCCTGTTCACAGTGGCATTAATCCATTCATGAGGGCAGAGCTCCCATGCCCTAAGCACTTCCCATTCAGGCTTATATTCAACACTGTTGCATTGGGGATTTTCAATATGTGAATTTTGGGGGGGACACATCAGGCCAAAACACTATCTTATTGGGTAAGAACATTTAGCAAAAATTCAAGGCTAAATAATTATTTTATTATTGCTTCCTCAAAGGTATTATGAGTATGCATAGCAGTTGGCCCAAGCAAGTGATTTCACTTTCCCATTTCACTGCTGTAACTACAAATACATATTATTATGTTTTATAAATTATGTTATCCCATTTAGCCAGTGGTTCTTGAAGCATAGGAGGGGAAGTAATCCTCAAAGCTAAAGATCATGCTAAAGGCATAGTGTTAGTTGTCCAGTCACCAGTTCAAAGTACCCTGTCTCTCCTTAGATGATGAGAATTTTGATGGATTTAAAGAGGTCAAACAGCAGGAACCACCACCTGTAAAATACCCTGATGACATACCTACCTAAGGGTCAACTAGAGACACAATTTATTGGTAATCCTGGCTAGTCTTTCAATAAATGGTATTTCATCTTACAAAATTTGGCAAATTATCACAGGGCGAATTCAGCCAATAATTTTCTTTGGCTGTGGCCATGTTATTTTGGGGTTTTCAAGAATTGTCATTCTTAATTTATATGTTGTACCTACCAGCCTAAGTGATGATATTATTAGAATGGAATGTCTTTTTTTAATTTTACATGGTTAGTAGGTCCTGTCTCTAAACCAAAAAATAGAACTACCTGAAGACGTTCTCTGTACCATTTGGGATGCTATTGCTTGAAAAGAGCAAAAAAATAAACTCATATTGAGATTAATAGTGAAGAATCAGTTTGAGTTAGTTTCTGTTCCATTTCTCTGCAAATTATTCAATACTTTCCTCCTGCATTTTTCATTTTCTCATCTAACTGGTTTTTCTGATAGCGGGAAAATGCTTGCATATGTTTTGGATCTCACATCCTCACATTCAATATGCAGAGGAAGTGAGGGCAAGGTGTTCCAGTGCTACAGAGAGTATCAACAAGGATGCTTTTTTTTTTTTTTTTTATCAGAATCACTATTCTTCCACAAACATGTCTGTGAGCAACCCTGGCCTGAACAGGGTTATGCATCCATCCCAGGTAGAAGGCATATGCTCATTAGCTTAAGCCATTCAGGACCCACCTGTGATGGTGCCCTAGAAAAATGCAACCCAATTGCAGATGAGCT
Source organism: Nycticebus coucang (assembly GCF_027406575.1). NCBI lineage: Eukaryota > Metazoa > Chordata > Mammalia > Primates > Lorisidae > Nycticebus > Nycticebus coucang. The sequence goes on along the minus strand of NC_069796.1, from coordinate 43,608,749 downwards.
GCTTACCTAAATTAACATCAGGTCACTGAGAGCCAAAAAAGGAAGAAATTTGGTGATATTAATCAAAAACCAAACCAAACAAAATTTCACTAAAATCTTCAAAGAACAATGTGTATGTTCAATTTACATGACTACTCAGCTATTCCTAAAATGTTTTACATATTTCTCTATGGTTTATGAATCAGTTTTATAGGCATCCAGTTGTTAGTTATTTTATTTTTAGATGACTTTAAATTTCCATTCACTGAAATTCTCTTTTAGGTGGTGCACAGTTCCATGAGATTTAAAGTATGCAGAGATCCATGTAACCACCACCACAAACAAGTTACAGAACAATTCCATCACTGTAAAAAACTTCCCAGGGGCTGCCCCTGTTCTGACAAACCCTTCTTTGACCCTTAACCTCTGGCAATCACTAGTCTTTTCTCCACCACAATGTTTCTGCCTTCTCCAGAATATCATATAAATGGAACCATACAGTATATAGCCTTTTGAGCCTTTTTCTTCATTTGGTAAAGTGCACTGTCTTCATTGATCCATCCACATTATTGCTTATATTAGTTCATTTCTTATTTCTGAGTAGTATTCAATTGAAGGATATTGGAGTTATTTTCAGTTTTTAGAGATCATGAATAATGATACCATAAACATGTTTTTGTATAAGCATGCATTTTTATTTCTCTAGAAGTGAGATTGCTAAATTATATGGTAAATATATGTATTACTTTATAGGAAGCTGTCGAATTATTTTTCAGAGTGGTTTTCAAGCCTGGAATTTTGCATTTCTGCCAGTATGGTGTAAGCTTGTTTCCATTGCTCTGCTTCCAAGCAAGAACATGATACTGACAGATATTTGTAGCTGTTAATATTATTGTTGTGTATTTTAGGCATTTTAACAGGGAAATAGTGGTAACTCAGGTGGTATTGTCTCCTTAACATTGAACATTTTTCATATGCTAATTTCTATGCTAATTTTCAGTGCTGAACTGTTTGATCAAATCCTCAACCCTTTTTTATTTGGTTCTCTTTTTTAATTTCTGTGTAACTTTAAGAGTTTTTTTTAAATAGTTTGGATTCAAGTTATTTGAATACACGATATGAATATATCTTCTCACAATATGTGACTTTCCCCCCATTCTTTCAAGTAGTGTCTTTTGCATATAAAACTATTTAACTTTGATTAAGTCCAATTCATTATTTTTAATTTTAGTAGATCATATATTTTATGTTATTTCTAAGAACTCTTTGATTAACCCAAGGTCATGAGGATTTCTGCTAAGAATCTCAAAGGTTTAGATTTTACATTTAAGTCTATAAACCATTTTTATTTTAATAATTTAATAAAACTAATATTAACTACTTTAAAGTGTAAAATTCAGTGGAATTTAGTATATTCACAATGTTGTACAGCTGCTACATCTATCTAATTCCAAAACATTTCAATCACTACAACGTAAAATCCCTTCGCTATTAAGCCATTTCTTTCTATTCTCCACCACCCTTAGTACCTGGCAAACATTAATCTGAATTTGGTCTCTATAGACATATCTATTCTTAATATTTCATATACATGTAATTATATAATAAGTGACCTTCTGTGCCTGGCTTCTTTCATTTAACATAATGTGTTGGCAGTTTATCCACAATGTAGCAGTACTTTATTCCTTTTTTATGGCTGAATAATTCCATTTCATTTATGTACCACAATTTGTATATACTTTCACCTGTTGACAGACGTTTGGGTTGTTTTCATCTTTTAATTATAGTGAATATTGCTACTGTGAACACACATGTACAAGTACTTAGTGAATATCAGTTTTTAGTTATTTAGGATATACAGCTTGCCATGAACTCACTGAGTCATGCTATGCCTACTCGAGGAACTGCCATTAACTGAATTATTTTACATTACCACCAGAAATGTACAAATGTTCCAATTTCCCCAAGTCCTTGCCAATACTTGTTTGTGTGTGTGCATGTTTTGATAATAGGCCTCCTTATGGGTGTGACATGGTATCTAATTTATATTTTGATACAGACTTCTGTGATTACTAAAGATGTTGAGCATTTATTCATGTGCTTGCTTACTCTTTGTATATCTTCTTTGTAGAAAGGCCTGCCTATTAAAGTACTTTGCCTGTTCCTGTTTTTTAGATGAATTGTTTATCTTTTTGTTGTTGTTCTGTAAGAGTTCCTTATGTACTGTGAATACCAGAGCCTTATCAGGTACATGACTAGCAAATACTTCTCAAATTCTGTGGGTTATCTTATCACTTTCTTGATAATATCTTGATACACAAAATTTTTTAATTTTGATGAAGTGAAAATTTATTTTTTCTTTTATTACTCATGCTTTGGAGGTCATTTTTTTTTTGAGACAGAGTCTCACTTTGTCACCCTCAGTAGAGTGCCATGGTGTCATAGTTCATAGCAATCTCAAACTCTTGGGCTCCAGTGATTCTCTTGCCTCAGCCTCCCAAGTATTTGGGAGTACAGGCTCCCATCACAACACCCAGCTATTTTTAGAGATGGGCTCTTTCTCTGGCTCAGGTTGGTCTCGAACTCACGAGCTCAAGCAATCCACCAGCCTCAGCCTCCCGGAGTGCTAGGAATATATGCAACCCCTTTAAAATCCATTGACCTGCCTGAAGTCATAAAAATTTCCCCATGATTTTTTCTAGGAGTTTCATAGGTTTAGCTCATGCATCAGATATCAAACATTGTGATTTAATTTTTGTATGTAGTGTGAGATAGAAGTTGAATTTCTTTCTTTTGCATGTGAATATCCAGTCATCCCAGCACCTTTTATAAAAGAAATTATTCCTTTTTCATTGAATGGTCTCATTTTCTTTATCAAAAATCAATTGACCATGAATGTGTAGGTTTATTTCTGGACTCTGAAATCTATTTCAGTGCTATATATGCCTATCATTGTGCTAGTACCACCCTATTTTGCTTACCATATAGCTTATGGTAAGATTTGAATTCAGAAATTATTGAGTCCTCCAACTTTGTTTTTCTTTTTCAAGGTCATTTTGGCTATTTGGAGTCCCTTGCAATAGCATGTGAATTTAAGAATCAACTTTTCCATTTCCGCCAAGAAGCCTGTTGAAATTTTGATAGGAATTTCATTGAATCTATAATTGCCCTTGGTAGTGCTGATGAGTTAACAATGCCAAGTCTTTGAATTCATGAACATAGAATTTCTTTCCATTTATTCAGTTCTTTCAAAAAAATTTTAGCATAGCATTTGCTATGTTGATCACAATCAGTTATAGAGATGAATAAGAGTCTGTAATTTTACACAGACATAAAGGCCCTTTCTCTAAGCTTCATCTTCTTAATGATTTCTCCCAATTGTCCTGGCTCTCAACTGTCTTTTTTTCTTGCTGCCCTGGCTAGAAAGCTGAGGATCTAGATTTCATATTCTGTTGCAGAGTTCCCATGATTGCAACAGCCTCTGGACAAAACAGAAGGAATAAGAGCGTGTGGGGCTTTTGCTATCACTTCTACCAATTCTTTGCCACCCACCTCCACTGCCACTATGGAGACAGAGCTTCATTATATGACTTGCCTAGGGTTGGTCTGGAATAGTGAAAAAAAATCTGTCTCTCACAGGCACTCCTTTGGCCAGAACAAAAAGGTGTGGGCGGGGGAGGGTTGTTTGTTTATTTAATTAATGGGGGAATTCTTGTGTTTAGTTCCAAGATTTGGAGTATCCTAGAGTCTGAGGTGAGACATATGGAAATAAAGAACAACTTAGGGGCCTTTTGATTTTAGCTTGGACATATAAACAGCTTTGAAATTGTGCTTCTCACCCTTAAAACAGGAAAAATCCTCACAAACTTTAAATCAATGTCTTTTCTTGAATTCAAGAAAACTAAGGTTATGGGTCAACCTTTATCTTAAAATCTGGAGAGACAGCTACATCCAGAAAGATTGCATATCCAAGATTTGCTTATCTGGAGAAGTCCCTGGTAGGACTATAAACTGCTAGGACCATGTAAGTTTAATGAATTTGTGGAGGCTAAATATCAACCAGCATGAGAAACTCCTAGGAGCCAAATTCATAGGGAGCTCGGCCCCTTTTCATAAGTTTCAATCCCAGGAGTGCCATCACCTTCCTCTAAAGAGGACCTGAGAAGGATTTTCTAGTGACCTTTGTGGCAGGGGACAAAGCCATTTTGAATACCCCCCACTACCCCCTTGAATACTTCCCTATAACAAGGGACTGGTTTCCAGTGTGAAGAATTCACCAGGAGGCACTTTTGAATTCTCACAGCCCATCCTATGCTATAAGCTATAAGTCTATAGCATGCCTTATAGCCTTACTTAAGGACAAAAACTATAACTAATAGGGATTCAAGAAGATGAATTAATGATGCGCAGTCAGAGAAAGAAGGAGGAGACAGGAAAGAAAAAAAAAAAGCTCTACTTCTGGAATAGAGAGGAAATACTTGTGAAGAAGGCCACATCTCTGTGATACAGGACAACTGAAAGGTTAAGACTTAACCTTAAGTGTACTTTAACCACATCAACCCATATAATAACAGCAGATTAATGCTGAAAGAACTGTAAGACTCTTTCTGTGGGGCAGTGCAAAGGAAAGCTTCAAAGGCAGAAAAGGCTGAAAAATAGACAAAAATAAGGGAATTACCGGAATTTGAAGGCCCTGGTACCTATATCGAAAGAAAAATTACACATAGCCTAAAGACCTTTTTACATCACTACCTACTTTAACAAAAGCCAAGGTTTAACAAAAGATGATAAGGTGAACCAAAAAAAAAAAAAGAATCTAAAGAAAAAGAAAAAGAGTAAGCATCAGACCCAGACTCTCATATGACACAGGTATTGGAGTTATAAACAAAGCATTTAAAAGAACTATAACAAACATGTTAGGGGCTTTAATGTAAAAAGTAGACTACAGACAAATGCAGCTGGGTAATGTCAGCAGAGGGATGGGAACTATAAGAAGTAATCAAAGAAAATGCTAGGAATCAAAAATACAGACAACGAAAATGAAGAATTCCTTCAAAAGGGTGTCAGAGGATGTGACACATCTGAGGAAAGAATTGGTGAACTTGAAGCTAGGTCCACAGAAACTTTCAAAACTGAAATGCAAAGAGAATAAAACAATTTCTTTCTTTTTTTTTTTAAAGAACTCCCATGTCCCAAATGTGAGACAATTCCAAAACACAAAGCTTAACTCTGATTGGAACACCAGAAGGAAAAAAAAAAATAGAATTGGGAAGAACAAACATTTAGAGTAATAATGTCTGAAAGCATTTCAACATTAACAACAGGCATAAACTCAGATTGCTCGGAGAATAGAAACAGGATAAACGCCACACTCAACAGCAAACCAACAAATCTAAAACCAAAAAAAGCCAGGTAGACACATCATATTTCAACCGTAGAAAACCAAAATCAAAGAGAAAATCTTAAAGACAGGCTGAGGGTAGAAAAACACCTGACTTCAAGAAGAACAAAGGTAAGAACTATGGCAGACGTCTCATTGTGAACCATGCAACCAAAAAGAGAGTGGAGATTAGAAATAACCAAAGAACTCACTGCCATATGGTGCATTCCCTACATTTTTATTTCCTTTTCCAGTTGGCCTGCCATTGTTTACTTTTCAGAGTTATCATTTGCTTCGTGTATTTTTTTCTAGGATTTGTATTGTAATCAATGAGAAAGATAGGATATTTTGTGCTTACTTAATCCAATAGCAGACCTCCTATTTTAATTCTGACAGTTACCATATGAACTAGGAATAGTTTTATTAATCTTTCAAAAAACTAAAATTCAGAAAAGTGGCTTATGCTTTTCAGCTTGTTAAAAGCTATGCCAAGAATTCTAATAGGAAGTAAAAACAAACCTTTAACATTTATTTGCTAAAGCATGTATGCATGTGTGTCTGTGCATATCATAAGGTCAAATACTGAAAGTTCTTTCACCAAACTCTCTCCTTAGTGAATAAGAGACACCAGTTATCAGAATTTATGTTAAGTCAAGCTAAAAATGAAAGTATCTGGAGTCTTACTTTTAAAATCATTCAATTTTCCTTAAATCTATTTTCATACCATAAATTCTAATTACTTCCTTTTTTCCCCTCTCTTGACAGATGGTTAAAGAAAAACTATGAAGACAAAATAAGAGAGGAGAAATAATGGAGTGAGGAGACAAAAGATAATGACATTTGTTTTACTTAACTGATGTCATTAGTAAAGAAATTTTAAATATTTGTATATTTAAATGATGCATTTTATGAGTCATTTAACTCACAGAAATAGTTGTTCTCTATAGATTTCTGTATGGTCAAATAATACTGTGTACCAATTCAATTTATCAGGAGTGCAATTCTGCATACAATAATTTTTATTCTTCTTTGCTATATGTGCCCTTAATGAGGGAACAAATAATTACATTTACTCACAATCATTTCACCAAATCCTAGCATATTTCCTGGCATAGTAGACTTCAACAATTATTGATTAAAAGTTTTCTCTGTAGAAGCTCAACAAGCCCTAACTGGACAAAAATGACGTTTTGTTTTGGTACTTACAGAACCTACCTCAGGATTTAACCTTTAAAAAAAAAATGAATGAGTAAAAACATGAGTACTAACAATTCAAATTTGTTATTTCTATGAATTAGGGTTTAAAGAAATATTTAATTAAACAAATAAGCAGACAAAGGTATTGTATAGCCATTGTTAAAATGAAAATAGACATTGGAAGTAGTTGTCAATTGAATTTAATTAGACTAGAAAGTGGGACTACAGAAAGAAGGTCCTCTATCCCGAGGTAAAACAGCTAAGTAGAGGAGCCAAACCTGTCAAACAACCTTAACACAGCGACACAGATCCAGTGCTGCCCTGGAAGTATTAATAACGGACCTGGAAATCAAACATTCTGTAGGAGCAGAAAGGGACAGAACAAATGCAGGTAATTTTATAGAGAGATTATCTTTAATCTGGAATTTTAGGAATAAGAGAAAATTTTTGTAAATGACATAATTGCTACTCTTTCCAGTCAAGTATCCAAATATCTATTAATTTATGCTTAGCCCTCAGTTTCATTTCTTTTCTCCATCCATGCCTAGCCTTGATAGAGAACAATTTTTTTATTTATTCCAGCAAAGATTTGCACCAATTTTCCTACTTTATCAATTTATAATGGAATATTGATGGGATGTAATGAAATGCCTATCCATGTACTTCCTATCAACTCTGACATGAGTTTAGAAATAAAGGACCTCATTTGCCTTTTAAGAGAACACTGTATAATAATCCTAGTTATTTATCCCCAGAATAACTGGGAATAAATAAATAATAAACACATATTTTTAAATTTAAAAATAATAATAAACTTCTTTCATTACGATTGTTCTAATGACTTTTTTTCTATGACCATCATGAGGGTAGAGTGTACGTGTTCTTCTTTTCATTAGAAAAGTAACTTTTACACAGTGAGTGCTCGTTCAATGCATGTTAAGTAAATAAAGAATAATTTGAAAGGGAGAAAGACAGAGACATAAACATGGGTCATATTTTTTTTCCAGAGCAAAGGAAATCTTTGCCACCCTTGGTGGCAAACCTGTCACTGGCAGGAAGATTAATACGCATGTAAAGTACAGCCAAAAGGATTTTGAGAAGTTTTGGGCCTCATGGAAAAAAAAAAAAAAATTCCCTAAACAATTACTTTATCAATTTTCTTGTTTTTACATAGCCACTAAAAATTCTTGATTCGCAAGTTTTTGGGTAATTTTTCTTAATTTTTCAAGAGAAACTGCAAACCTAGATTTTTATGTTAAAATGTTCTCCTTTCTAAAAATTAGCACCAAATTGATATTTATTTTAAATATATTCTTTAAGGGAAAATGTCCATGAACTGATTTCAAGATAACAGCTGCAATCTATGCCCAGAATGCCTCTTGTGGAAATATCCCTAATTTCTTGCCACTTATATGTACTTAAAACAATTCCATATCTGGCGTCCCACGGAGAGAACAATCTTCTCCCAAACCTTATCTTGAATATATAAATTTTCATTACTATTAGAAAGTTGAAAATCACAAGAGAGTCCCATCTTCACTCTAAAAATCTAAATATAGAAATTATAGTTTTTAATAGCTCATTAAAGAGCTAAAGATGCAAAGAAACTTAATTTCAGAAAGTTGCAAGTCCTTCATAGAAGAGAAGAGACATATGGAAAATATTAGAAATGTCAAAAATAAGTGCTTTAATAAAAGTTAAAAAATTGATATCAGAAATAAAGAATTATTTGGTGGGCCTAATGACAAACTAGAAACAGCAGGGGGTGGTGAGAGGCAGTATCTTGAATACTGCTTGTTAAAAAGTATCCAAATGAAAATATTAAAAAATAAATGGAAGGAAGGAGTAAAAATCAGATGCTTATGGAACAATATCAGTTGGTCTAATATTTAGAATCCCAGAAGAAGAAAGAACAGGGCAGAAGAATATTTCCATAGGTAAGAATGAAGGATTTTCTAAAACAGACAAAAGACATCAATTTGTAGATTCAAGAACTCAATGAAACCAAAGTGGAATAAATACAAATAACCTCACATCTACACATACTGTGGTTAGGCTGATGGAAACCAAAGACAGTGGATATATCATAAACACAGGAAGAGAAAAAAAGATAATTTTTTAAATGTCAGGAAATCAAATTTATAACAACAGACAAATGATGTTTATACCACAAAAGCAAGTTTGTTTTAACATTTGAAAATAAATCAATATAATTTTCCAGAGTAAAGAATGAGAGGAAAATCATGTAATGATATTAATACATGTATAGATAGCAGTTTGCAAAATTCAATATCCACTCATAAAAATTCTCATCAAATTAGGAATTAAAGAAAACTTCCTCACCTGATATTATGTATCTAAAAAACATCCTACAACTTGCATCATATTTAATAGTGAAATACTGAATACTTTTCTTCATAAGGCAGGAACAAGGTAAGAAGATCTATTCTAGTGATTTCTATACAATATTATATTGGTGATCTTACTAAAAGTAATACACCTACAGGTTGGAAGAAAGCAAAAATGTTTTCTTGTTTGGTGATGACATGATTGTATATGTAACAGACTGAATGGAATCAAAAAGAAAACTAAAACAAGCACATAAGTTTAGCAAAGAAGTGTTGTGTGACCAGAGATGTGAAAGAACAGCAGCTTTGCTGTGGGTATAAACTCGCTCCTGCAATTATTAAGGGTAAACAAGAAACAGACTACATAGTATGGGATGGCATGTAGTGAAGTTCTTTATTCAGGGATTTGATTTTATACAATTCCAGTCACATACACACTTAATCTATCACCTGTTAGTTTCACCATTACCTCATTTTACCTATCTGAAATTAACTTGTAAGGAAATATCCTGTTACTACATCAACACAATCACTTCTGCAGTAAACATCCTCTTCTAGACACTGACTAATCTCTTGGGCAGGTATCTAAATAAAGATCACAAAGAAGAAAGCAGCCACAGGGGAACAGTTTACTCAGAATGAAGTAACGACTGTGTCTCTCCTCAGGGCAGAGCACCTATAGAACTCTGACAATATGTTTTTAACATACATCAACATTCTGGCCCATTTCTCTGAGGAGGGGTGGCATGCCCTTTAGCCTCAGGCTTAACGGGGTGAACAGCTTCAGAGAATTGGCTTGTGGAATTTTAACTCCAGGCAAGCTAACTCTGTGTGTGTCCCAGGGGGGCCCAGGTCCCTTAAGCCTCTGAAAGAATAGCAAGCCATTTTAAACTCACACTGAGTTCACTTTGTGTGCTTGATGTAGGATATGTTTATTTCTAAATATTATCCTACAAGAAGGAAGATACAAGGTCAATATACAAAAATCACATGTATTTCTACATAGTGGCAAGAAACAATTACAAAACCAAACTAAAAAAATACCATTTACCATAAAACTGCTTTGAACAGTTATCAACATCTGTTCCAAAGAGAGGGGAAGGCACCAGCATACAGTTTCTAAGGTCTGGACCAATTATAGAGATCGTCCAGAAGGACCTGTCATCCTTGACCAACTTATGGTCTCCAAAGATGTTCATGTCCTAATCCCCACAATCTGTGAATATATTATGTTATATATTTATGTAGTAGTTATTAAAATTGAGGATGGAGGTCAAGATTTTGATCAGCTGACCTTAAATAGGGATGAATACTATTCTGGATTATCTGTGTCGGCCCAAGGTAATCATACGGTCCTTAATGTATAAGAGAGAAGGGGTATGGTTAGTGTCCAAGTGAAAGATGGGAGAAGAACTTGGCTGGTGATTGCTGACTTTGAAAATGGACAAGGCCATGAGCCAGGGAATGTGGTAGTTTCTAAAATCCATAAAAAGCAAGAACATAAATTCTACCCTACAGCAACCAGAAAGAAACAGTCAATACCTTGCTTTTTAATCCAATGAGATCCACATCAGAATTCTGACTTATGAAACTGGAAGATACATTTGTGTTGTTCTAAAGCCCTACGTTTATGGTAATTTGTTACAGCAGACATAGAATATTAAAGGACTTACTTTAAGAATTAGAAAAAAGTTGAAGATTAAAACAGTAAATTCTTAGCCTGAAAACAAAAATTTAAAGAGTTCAAAAGTCCTTAAAATTGCTAGTTTTTCAGTAATCAATTGCTTTCTTAAAAGATTATTTTAAAAGTAAATTATAAACTTATTCTTACCCATTTATCACTAATTCAGAAGTGGAGGGTACAAAGTAATGAAGTTTTTCTTATACAATTGAAATAAGTCATCTTGAGACATTATAAACTTCTAAAAGCATTCTGTCACAGTGGCCTGCAGGAGTGAGGGCCAATTGCCATCAAAGGATCAGTAAGACAGATAATGCCCTCATTGCTGCCATGACACCTCCTCGGTTGATGAAAAAAATTCCACGTGTCTAGACTACTTTGCTCTGAACTTACTTCAAGAGTAAGAACAGCACAGTTACGATTAGCCAAACCTGCCATTCTTTTCATAATCTCGCCATCTTATTTATGACTGTGGGCTAGGCCAACACATAATGAAAGCTGCTATTATTTTTCTATGGGTCCCTGAGTATTTGTAAGTTCCATATGCTTCATATAAGTGAGTCCGTCCTCCCTCTCCTCCCATTCCGCACTTCTGTGTTTCCCCTTCAGATGGCATTAAAGGTGAGAGGAGAAGTAAAATCACACTGTAAGCACATCTTTGTTTCTCATAGCCATGTGCTGTATTCCTTTTTATTAAATTTAAAATTGCACCTAAGGGGAAAATGCAGCATCGCAGATGGAGAAAGGGAGTGCTGGTTTCTTCGCATGTAGAAAATAAAGTCTATGGACTATGCACACCACTAATAAGAGATTTTTATAAAAACATCAGAAACCCCAGAACAGCCTCAAAGTAGCAACTGCTGGCCACACCTAAGTTATTAAATAGGTACCTAAATTTTAAAATTAAAAGGGGGTAAATATAAAAGAGGAGAGAGGTTTTATTTTTCTTTTTTTCACTCTAACATGGCTAAACAAGTTCTCAGCTCCAACAGAGGCAATCAAAACAAACAGGAACCTTAATGCCACCCCAAACTAGGACACAGAGGCAGCACTTGGGAGCAGAATCATCAGAGTAACCACATCCCCTTCTGGGAGGCATGGGGAGCAGGCGGGCCTGAGGGCTGGAGGAGCATCACGCAGAGCTGTAAACAGTTACTCTTAGAAGAAAAATCGTCCTCTTTTGATCTATAGTTCATATCCAAAGGGATATAGTTTATACTATTGAAACCTTTTTATTTGTTTGTTTTGTGTTTGTGTTTTGCCCAGGGTATTTATGGAAAACCTTTACCCTAATTGCTTACCTGGGGTTCTCCCTGCTGTTTACAGCCCTGATGAAGAAATGACTGATGTTCTACCACCTAAGGATGTTGCAAAATGTAACTTACAAAAATACCAAGATGTGAATGCTTGTCATGTTTGGAAGCTACAAGAAGGGTGCTCCTTTGATCCATCTTGCAAACAGCAGAACATCCAGTGATTTCTGCCTGGAATTATCAATGGGATGTTCTGAGGATCTTAAAGTACAATGGGGAGCAGAACAGTTGCTAGTATCTCACAGAAAGAATAGGACATGGCAGAAAAGAAAATGTTTTAACTTGCAAAGAAAGTGTTACTTGCTAATTAACAACATATAAGCAAAAGAGTATCATTTTCTCCTCTTTGTATGATTCTGAGTAGTCAAGACAATGTGTCCTAGGTTGTAGGTGAGTGCAGTAAAAACACACAAGACTTAGATTGGAATGACAAGGCTGCTGATTATTAGGATAATGAAATTTGGCAAATAGCTTTCTGAGCCTGTTTTCCTTGTCTGCAATTTTGGGGGTGTCAGTGAAAATTAGTTAGAGAATGCCTAGCTCATTAGTAAGCTTTTAATAAATAGTTTTTATTGAGAAATAAAATTTCTCAATTTATTTATTGAGAAATAAATCAATGAATGGATAAATGAATACATTACACTTAGGGAACTCCAGATCCTCCTCCCCTAACTGCTCTACTCACAGCCTTCCCCCTCTCCGTTGATGACCACACGGTTTGATCCACTTTGTATCAGATATGGCAGGAGACTGTGAAGGTCTGTGCAGAACTTGACCTCATTTTATCAACTCTGTTGTTACCACCTGACCTCCACCTGGAATTCTGTAATAATCTTCTAATAGCTATTTCCACCTCTACCTTTGACAACCTACAGTCTAATCTCAGAGTAATTTTTCAAAAATAAAGAATAGACCAAGGCCCTCTTCTGCTCAAAACTCTATCACGATCAAAATGAAAGCAACAATTCTTATAATGGCCAACAAACCCTGTGTGATCCAGCCCTCCTGTCTCTCCTGCCTCGTCTCCTTCTGGTCTCCACCACCTCTCTCCGCTTTTGCCACCTTGGCCACTTTGCCAATCCAAACTTGCCAAGCACAGATGACTCAGGACTTTGGCACTGGCTGTCCCTCCGCCTGGAATACTCTTCCCCCGGTTTTGCACTCACAGCTCCTTCACACCCCTCAAGTCTTCATTCACCTTCATTTTGCCTTCTCAGGGATGCTGGTAATGGTGATCCCAGTGAATACCCAGCCAGCTCCTACCCTGTAATTCCCATTTTCTTACCTTGCTTGACTGTTTTCCCATTTTTAAATAGCCTTATCACTACACGTTATTTTATGTTTATTGTTTTTGTATGTGTCTACGTGGTAGAATAAAAGCTCTCTGAAAGTTTTGTTTACTAATACAGTCCAAGAGCCTGGAACATAATATTATGCTCAATAACTATCTGTTAAATGAATATATATATTACTATTATTGATAAAATTATCAGATAATCTTCACACACAATAGTTCTAAAGGACACTAGTGACAAGAAGACTATACTGGAAGCACAGAAGGGTTTTGACTCCAGAAGTTGTGCCCCCCAAGGGATAGAAATTGATTTTCTTCTCCCTGGTATGTAAAAATAAAGCAATTATCTTTTATGCATGTCCCCAGGGCTTTAGACACAGCACCAATCAAAAAACAAGGAAACTCCAACTAATGGAATCCAGTCATGTGTTAGTACCAATGTCATCTCCAAGGAAAGAACTAAACAAGGTGGAAAACATCAAACTTCAGGCATCAGGAGAGAAACTGAGTAAAGAGAAACCAGTTAAAAGCTCAAGGCAAAAATAACAACCAGAGCATCTCTCGTCTTTTCTCTAAGTTGAAACATTTTGTACTATTTTTTCCACAGCCCTGATAACATACATGCTTGATAGAGTGAGACCACTGAGATGACCTCCTACGGGAAAGGATAGATCAGAGCCCTCCAATTTCTCTGGGATGAGAACTATTTAAAAATTTTAACTGACACATAAAAATTATACATATTTATGGGTACATGATGATGTTTCGATATATACAATGTATAGTGATCAGGTCAGGGTAATTAGTGTATCACTCATCTCAAATACTTACCATTTCCTTATGTGAGGAGCATTTAATATCCTCTATTCTACTATTTGAAGATATATATGTAATATACTATTGTTAATTATGGTCTTCCTAAGACACTGCGGAGCCCTAGAACTAGTTCCCCCTTTCTAGTTTTAATTTTGAATCCTTTAACAAATCACTCCCTATCCTGTTCCCCCTGCTCTTTCCAGCCACTACTAACCTCTTTTCTCCCCTTTAACTTCATGAAGTTCTGTGTATGAGGGAACTTTTTTAGGTTCTGTATATAATGGAAAACATGAGGTATTTAACTGTTTGTTCCTGGCTTATTTCACTTACCATAATGTCCTCTAGGTCCACCCATGTCACCAGGATGGGATTTCACTCATTTTTATGACTAAATAGTATTCTGTTGTGGATATAACTACAATTTTGTTATCTCTTCATCTGGACACTGAGACACTAGGTTTATTCCTTACTTGGCTATTGTGAATAGAGCTGCAATAAACACAGGGGTCCAAATGTCTCTTCAATGTACTGATTTCCTTACTTTTAGATAAATATCCAGTGGTAGGTTTGCTGGACCATACAGTAGTTCTGCTTGTAGATTTTGTAGGAACCCACATAATGTTCTCCATAATGGCTATATTAGTTCACATTCCTACCCACAGTGTATAAGAGACCCCTTTTCTCCACATTATCTCCTGCATTTGTTATTTTTTGTCATTTTATTAATAGCCTTTCTGACTAAAGTGAGATGTTACCTGTTGTGGTTCAGATTTGCATTTTTCTGCTGATCACTGATGTTGAGCATTGGTTATGTTTATGTATTTTTTTGAGAAACATGTCAAGATTATTTACCCACTTTTTATACTACAGAATATTATTTAGCCATTAAAAAAGTGAAGATTTTGTGTCCTTTGTTACAACTGGGATGGCTTTGGACAACATTCTCCTAAATGTCACAAGAATGAAAAAATTTGAAACTTGTAGATTAACAACAACAAGCTCACATGAGAGAAAAACTCAAATTCAAGAACAGAAAGAAGGGAAAGGAGTGGAGAATGTGCAGGTAGATGGCACACTTCCTGGGTGAAGGACCCAACTAAACTTGGACTTCACCTTACAAATGCAAACAGTGACTTAAATAAAAAATATTTGGCCACATTTTTTTTTCTGTTGAAATGTTTGAGTTTCTTATAAGTTCTGGATATTTGTCACTTGTCACACAAATAATTTGCTAATATTGTCTACCACGCTGTAGGTTGCCTTTTGCACTCTGATGACTGATTATGTGATCAGGAGAGTGATGATGAGCATAGATTCTTAGGTCAGATTCCCTGGGTGATTTTGGGAAAGCATGGTTTTGTCACTAGTCAGTGGAAATAGGATTCATAGACAATTAAAAGTTATGTTCATGAAGCTCTAAGCACAGTGTCCATCACATAGCAAATTTTCAATTGCAGTTTATGCTGTTGAAATCTCTCCTACTTTCTGAAGACAAGACTCAGAGTCTTATACAACATGCTGTTAGTACAGTGGATTCTTTGGTCCCAAAGAGTGATTGTGCAATGCAAGTGGCAAGGGGTATGGGCTAAATAATCATGGTCTTTGGACAAGCTATGTAAAGATAATCCTCTTCACAAACTAAACAAGGAGAGTCATGTTCATCTCAGTGGCGTTTATAGTAAAGATAATACAGACAAGGGCGGTGCATGGTACATGGGAAATGTTAACAATAGTTATTGTTTTTATTACGATCATCACATCCACTGGAATGTATGCAGTGACTCTCTTCCCATGCACTCCTAAATACAGCTCTCTCTTCGTCCTCCTCCTCTCCCCTGTGGGTTGTTGCTCGGCTTCTACTCCTCCCAATTCATTTTCTGCTCTTCTTCCTTTGCTTGTCAGGTCAGGAGTTTCAGCTGCAGTGATTTGATCTTCTCGGCTCCCTCATCAATGTAATGCCACTAGCATGTCCACCAGCTCTTGCCCTAACCCAGCTCTTGACTTCTCTCCACTCAGAAGTCCTTCTTACTCTTAATTCCAACTCTTCCTAATCAGGGCAACCCCAGATGTCAAAAAACATGGAAAGACTTGGGTCTTTTTCCCTCCGGGAAAACATATGGAAATCTAACCCTACTTCACCATCCACATGACAATTCATCATAAACATTGCCAGGATGTATTTGTTATATTTGTCTGTTTAGCGTCCATAGTTTTTGTAAGCAAGTTTCCTTTGAGAAGAACCCCACCATACGAATGGCCTCGTGGTGTGGATGAGCATTCTTCTGTCCTTTATGTCAAGAGGGGATATGTGACTGCTTTAATACTCACACAGGGAAAGCTTGAGAAGAGCATGGCAGGTGACGAGAGACCTGAAAGAAGGAGCAAGTAAGAGCCAGTCCCGACGACACTGTTTGATCCCCTAGACAACCCCATACCTGAAGCTGACACTCCTCACTTTCTCAGTTACATCAGCCAATAGTTTCTTCATGTTCTAATCCACGTTAACTTGAGTTCTGTCATTTGCACCTGTGTCTTAATACATCTGTGTGTGTTTCCCTTCTATGTTTGTCATGATACTTTAGTATTTATGTGGTCATGGGCCAGTTTGGGTTCTAATAGAAGCTATGAATCCTACTACACACAAAAGACACAGAATACGGAAACACAAATGCTGAAAATATTTTCAGGTGTTTTAGAACTGCCTGGAAACCCAGATGAAGAACCTCATCTGTATGGGTGTACAGAGAAAAAAAAAATAGCACAACACAGTTTGTGAGAATAAGGTATTTATTTCTTAATTATTTGGTGTTGAATGGGTTAAGGCAAGATAAATTGCTTGAAGGGCTAATGTGGTTAATTCACTTAACAAAATCTATAAAGGCTGCATGCTTGAATTAAAGATAGAAATAGAAAGAAGAAAAAAAGGACTGCAGTCAGTTCTTCAAAGGGTCAATTAAGATAGGTAGAAAGCATACTAGGCACAAAATTACAATTCCATTAACATTTTTACAGTATTCATATTTTTATTTAATGGTTCATGGAAAATTTCAAGCATATACAAAACACACAAAGTAATATAATGGACCCTCACATACCCATTAGCCAGCTTCAACAATTATCGGATCGTGGACAATATGATTTCATCTTTATCACAGAATTCCTTACTCTTGATTTGTATTCTTACTTTTTAATTGGGGTTGAATTTACATAAAATAAAATCAGCCCTTTCAAAGTGAACAATTTCATGGCATTTAGTGCATCTTACAATGTTGTGTGGCCACCACCTCTATCTGGTTCTAAGACATTTTCCTTAAAAGTAAATATATATGCTTTTTAAAAAGTTGCTCCCCAATTTCTGCTCTTCCAAACCCCTGAGAACCACCAGTCTGCATTCTGTGTCTATGGATTCATTTATCTTGAATATTTCATAAAAATGGAATCATACAACATGTAACCTTTTATATCTGGCTTCTTTCACTTAGCATGACACTTCTAAGGTCCATGTACATTAAGCCTATATCAATACTTTATTCGTTTTCATGGCTGAATATTACTGTTGTCTAGATGTACCATATTTGTTTATCCATTCATCTGTGAATGGACGTTGGTCTTTTCCACCTTTTGGCTATTACGAATAGTGCTGTGAGTATGGATGTACATGTACTTGATTGAGTACCTGTTTTTTGTGGCACACACCCAGGAGTGAAATTGCTAAGTTATATGATAATTCTGTTTAACTTTGAGGAATTTCCAAACGTTTTTTTAAAACATAATTTGAACCATCTTGCATTTCTATTTTTAGTATATGAGAGTACCGGTTTCTCCATATCCAAACCAAAGAAATCTTCTCTCATTAATAATGATATAGATTCTGGCACCCCCAACTTCTTACACTGGACTTCCTCATGTATTGTAATTCTTTGTGCCTTTTGATCATTGTCCACTCTTGCTAGCCTATCTCTGTTTCCTGAAAGCTGAACTGTATGGATTGCACCCCCTGGGATCTTTTACTCTCTGAATTCCATTTGGGTTGGGCCAAGAGAGGGAAATGACATTGGGATATATCTTCCCCAGTGTTCTCTTTGGTTTATCATCATGTTATGGGGGTTGTTATATCCCTTTATGATCACAGCTCCTTTGAGTGGGCTTTCCTCTATACTTAAGCTCTGAAAATGTTATCTCCTCCCCGCACTTCTTTATGCCAGAAATGGGAATGGGAAACACAGAACTCTAAACATAGTGTTATCTGTCTCATGATGCAGGTAAAATGGGGGTGGTGGGATGCAAGAAAACCTAACCATCATCTGTGACACTGTTTGTATCAGAACTGATGTTCTGAATCTCAAACAACCACCATGACAAGGGAGCTTCTGGAAGGAAACCTCTTTGACAGATTGCGGTTCCCTGTTAGTTGTCTCTCTTTTTCTCTCTAGGCGGCCTACAGAAAAGAGTACACTGCACTTCCTCCAACAAGAAGTTGCCTTCAGAAAATGAGTTTGAAATGTCTTATTACTTCACGGAGTTAGGAAAAAACTGATTAGCACAGCATTAACTTTAGGAAATTAGCTAGTTCTAAATTTAATAGAACTAGAAGGAAATATGAAGTCTTCTAAACTTTTGGAGTATAGAAAATTTTTGTAACTATAAATCCACAAGTCAGAAAAGAAAAAATGATAATTAACCTATATCAGTATGGTTAAACTTTTACATGGAAAATAAAATATCATCAGTAAAGGGAAAAAAATATGACAAACTAGGGAGAAGGGAGTCTGCAATTATACAATGGAAAAAGGACTAATATCTCTAATACAGTGGTTCTCAACCTTCCTAATGCCCTTTAATATGGTTCCTTTTGGTTGTGGCCCAGAAGTTGAGAACCACTGCTCCAATATCTATGTATGTGTGTATATACACACACAAATATATATACACATATATACACTGCTCCCAGCTAAAATAAATTCTAACAATATGATACAATCTGATAGAAAACTGGGAAAAGAGTACAAATAGACCATAGAAAAAAATGTCCCACCTTATTCATAATAAGAGAAATATAAATTAAAACCTGCTAAAATGTCATTTTTTAACCAAAGAGATTGGCAGAAATCTATAATTACAATATGCTATTTTAACAAGGTCATGAGAAGTGTGTTATTGTTTATAAAAATGGCCATAATTGATTCCCTACCCGTAGCCACATCCTTTTACAATGTGACTTTGAAACTTCTCCCACAGGGTGTGGAGTGTATTCCCCATTCCAGGTGGCCCTTGTGACTTGCTTTGACAAACAGAATCCAGAAAAGCAGAATCAGGTCAGGTCTGCCAAAGTCCTCAATCAAGCCTGCATGATTCCATTTTTTCTCTTTGAACTCTGCACAGTTACCAAGTGAACATGCTCAAACTAGCTTTTTTGATAGTGAGACACTTGACTGGGTCACCTCCCTTCAACCCAAACAATGGCCAACCAGTCTCAAAAGCTGACCTGCAGTTGACCTTAGATCCATGACAGAATCCAGCTCAGAAAAGAAGGAATTGAGCTGAACCTCCCCTAAATCACCCACCCCCAGTGTTATGACTATCAATGGGGAGTTGGTTGAGTACATGATGGTGGGAACCCACATTTTGGTGCACTGCAGTTGAAGAGAAAAGAAATGTCTATGTATTGACATAGAATGGACTCTAGGGTACGTAGCTAAGTGAAAAAGACATGCTATAAAGAGGTTGTTTCCATGAAAACTAGGACAGTATAAAAAGCTACCCCCCCCCAAATTGAGAAGGAGAGACCACAGAATAACCCCTACAAATCCAGTTTGGCAAATGAGTTGAGTTTATTAGAGGTTTCTTGCTAGGGTACTTATTCCTGAGAGGTGCAGGAATTTCTACCACAGAAGAAAATCCACATTTGCTCTCCTTGCAGTGCTGACATAAATCCCTTCCCAATGAATAATGCCTAGTTTTTGTATCTTTGCTTATTCATAGTACAACAAAGCGTGAAGTCATGGTACCATCATTGTACACTGTCATATAACCTGTTATGTTAATGATATTACAATGGCCACCAGGCGAGGATTTTAATATTACAGTTGGCCAAAGAGCACTACATGACAATTGAACCAGTTTTACAGCAGTCAGGGCTGGTCTGTACTGGCATTTCAAGGCAAGAAAGTGCTGAGGCATCCAAAAAAGTGCTGGGCACTTGTCCCAGGCCCCGTAGTTATCTTGGTGCCTGTCTAGTCTACTTTGTAATAATTTTTCTGAGCATGCCACACTAGCTTAGCATTTCTCTTCTGTGGCAGGAAATCTGCATTTTTCCTTCAGAAGACATTTATTAGACTGCATTTTGTATAAGAAAAAAGAAGAAATAATATGTACGCGTAGGTGTTTTGCTTGACAAAATAATCAGTAGAAATACAAATCAAACCCTAATAAACATGTTTACCTATAGGAGGGGCGAGAGAGTAGAATGGAGGGGAATAGGGAAGAAAATGACAACTGCCTGAGAAGACCAGTTCATAGTTTTTACTCCTGAATCATGTAAATATTTTATATATAAAGCCCCCACAATATAGGCCACAAAATATCATAATAGCAAAATAATCATTTTGTATGCTTTTAAAATACAGTATTTTTAAGTGAGTATACATAGTGAGATATAGGCTAAGGATAAACAGAAATGCAAAAAATAATTCATTCAATATTTTTAAGTGTAACATAAGAATTTGTGTAGACACTGTAGGAAAATATAAAACAATTCTGTTAGTGTTATTAGAAATCAGAGATTTTCAAAATAAGAGAAAACTCTAGAGATTTGACTCTCTTTGATTTTAAGTATAAAATCAAAGAAACTTAATAAAAGGTAAAATCGATATCATTTTTTTACACATCGAGTATGATCCTTTTTACATACACCTGTGCATGCACATCACTCAACGCTTTTTGGATTTGTGCAGTAAAAGACTCTAAAAGCCACATCATCCCAGAACCATGTTTTAATCTCTAAACACCATTAATTTTAAAATAATTTGAGTCCCTTAGAGAAATATTTGATTCCACCTCTGAAGAAGGAAAGGTCTAGATGTACAGAAGATACATTTGTGTGAAAGCAAGAAAGTTTTCAGAGACTATTTGGGTTGTATTAAAACAATAAAGGAGATAACTAGAAGGAGATAAATCATTTGGGACAATATGAGCATCAAAAAGAAAACTATAACTCACCAGAACATTTAATACTTGTATATATATTACATATATGGCTTATAAATATGTTATATGGCAAATTTTTAATTGTTAAACATAATAGGTGAACATATTAGTAGGTTGATAATTTTGTTACCCCCACTTTTCTGTATATTTGAAAATATTTTGTGTATATACATAAGATACATAAAGATAAAAAGTTAAAAAGGTGAGGGGGAGGAGACAAGATGGCTGACTGAAGCCAGCTTTCCACAGAGGCTCCCGTTCAGAAGGAGAGTTAAAGGACAAAAATTCAGCAAGTAACCTGGTGGATTTGAGCTGCACTAAGAGAGAAGGTTGTAGAACGCACGTCAACCCCGCTGAGGCGAGCTGAGACCACAAGGATACAAACAAAAGGTACAAAATCCATCACCAAACGGACGGGAGTCCCCCCCACCATGAGAACGGCTCAGAGTGCCCCACAAACAACCGGGCAGAGTTCAAAGGTCCTCCCACTACACTCCAGGGAGAGACCCTCTAAAAACTGGACCTACCTCCCCTACTGGGGTGCCACGGCATCCTCCTGCCAGGCATAAAACTGTATAAACTGTATATGGTCTCTACCTGGAATTCTGAGCTCCCAGCACTCTCCTTCGCTCACACTGGGGTCTGGAGGCCAGTCCCGGTCAGTCAGCAGAGAGGGGACTGCACCGGAGTGGCGGTTCCCTGAGGCACAGTGCGACAGCTGTCTTTTGGTGATAATACAGCCAGGCATAAAACTGTGTAAAGCTGTGTGTGTTCTCTGCCTGCAACCCCAGGCTTCCGGCACTCCCCGTGCTCCCCTCTGCTCTCGCTCCAAGGTCTGGAGGCCTGTCCCCCAGGGGTCCAGACTCTTGAGCGATTGCTCGAGGGGTGTGGACGGTGCTGGGCTGCAGCCTGTCGGTGCAGACTCTGGGGTGCAGAGCGGAGAGAGGATGGTTGGCCGGAGGGGAGCTACACCGGAGCAACGGTTGCCTGAGCCATGGGGCAGCAGCCCTCTTTTGCTAGCAATACGGCTCACTACAGAATATACTGAAGCCACACCCCCTGTCTCCCTGGGCAACCAGAGACTCTGAGTTTGCCTGAGGCAACATAAACTTGCAAACCAGGGAAACTCCAAGGGCGGGGCTGGCCCAGAGGTCCGCTTTACTAAACCTAAGACGCACCTGGCCCTCAGGGGATTGTCAGCCTATAGACAATACAAGAGCAAAGACAAGCTGATTTGGAACTCAATTCAGCTTCTCTTCTGCAGGGGAAACTCAGAGTTCTTCTGTTCTGTTCTGTCAGTAACATTAATCAGGGGTGAGACTGGACCTGAGTGAAAACCCCTCAACCTCCATCTAGCACCCGAGGTTGTCAGGCCTCACCTCCTCCTGCTGGAGAGAGGCAAAGCACAGTGGCCTGGCAGACTTCCTTGTGATTCAGGCAGGTACAAACTCCTGGAGTACCGATTCACTACAGGCAACTGGGTCAGCCAACTGCAGGGCTATCGGTGACTGGGTGTGAAGTGGTGCAAGGTGGGGAAGGAGGCAGCAACCTTCCCAGACTGATTTATAGTCTGGGTGACTTCTCCTGACTCCACGCAGCACTGGAGCAAGCCACACCAGAGTAGTCACCAGACCGCTGTGATCCAGTTCCCTGAGACCTCTTAAACTCTCTCACTTGAGACAGGTGCAGACTGAGACAATTGATTTGGATATTTTTGAACTGAACCAATCACCTGAGGACAAATCAGGTGGTGCCGTAGGTGCACGGTGGTAGGAAGGTTTGATCTTTCTTTTCCAATTATTTGCCGGTGGGGGGCGGGGTGACTTAATTGCTGATATTTCTCCACAGCTGAGACTTCAATCCAAAGTGTCTGTTTCACTAGGGTGGAACAGAAACCAGCTGAAAACAAGGCAGAACCATTTAGCCCCACCACACCAGACAGGGCCCCAGTTTCTCAGGCCACAACACTGTACGGGCCCTCAACAAAGCCCCAGGGGAAAAAATCAGAGGGAGTAAAACAACCATGGGGCGGAATCAGCGGAAAAACTCTGGTAACATGAATAACCAGAATAGATCACCCCCTTCCAAGGAAAGATATGGCAGATGCAATTGAAGATCCCATTCATAAACAACTGGCTGAGATGTCAGAAATAGAATTCAGAATTTGGATTGCAGACAAGATTAACAAAGTGGAATTAGGAATTTGAGGAGAAATTCAAAAGTTGTCTCAAGAATGTAACGAATTTAAAGACAAAACCACCAAAGACTTAGACACACTGAAGAAAGAATTTGCAGCCCTCAAAGATATGAAAAATACAGTAGAATCCCTCAGTAACAGAATGGAGCAAGCAGAAGAAAGGATTTCTGACATCGAAGATAAAGCCTTTGAACGCTCCCAAACTCTCAAAGAGGAAGAGAAATGGAGAGCAAAAACGGATCACTCACTCAGAGAGCTCTGGGATAATTTGAAGAAGGCGAATATCCGAATCATAGGAGTTCCAGAAACAGATGAAGTGGCCTCGCTGGGCACAGAGGCCCTTCTGCATGAAATTATGAAAGAGAATTTTCCAGACATGCCTAGAGAGTCTAGCAGACAGCTTCAGAACCCCAGCACGACTCAACCCCAATAAGACATCCCCAAAGCATATCATAATTAACTTCACTAAAGTTAATATGAAGGAGAAAATCCTCAAAGCTGCCAGGAGAAAGAAAACCATTACCTTCAAAGGCAGATCTCTTGTCACCGACTTTTAATATCCTAAAGCAAAATAACTTTCAACCCCGGATCTTGTATCCAGCTAAACTGAGTTTCATTTATGATGGAGAAACTAAATACTTTAATGACATTCATATGTTGAAGAAATTTGCCATAACCAAAACAGCTCTTCAGGATATTCTCAGACCTATCCTCCATAATGACCAACCCAATCCTATACCACAAAAGTAAACTCACTCAGAAACTTCAGATCAAACTCCAATTTCCACACTGGCAAAAGGATTAAAAATGGCCACTGGACTTTTGAAAAACTCAATACCCAAAACTTCACAAGACTTATCAATATTCTCCATTAATGTGAACGGCTTAAACTGTCCTCTAAAGAGGCATAGGTTAGCTGACTGGATACAAAAACTCAGGCCAGATATCTGTTGCATACAAGAGTCACATCTTAACCTAAAAGACAAATACAGACTCAGGGTGAAAGGATGGTCGTCCATATTTCAGGCAAATGGTAATCAGAAAAAAGCAGGTGTTGCAATTTTATTTGCAGATACAATAGGCTTTAAACCAACAAAAGTAAGGAAGGACAAGAATGGTCACTTCATATTTGTTAAGGGTAATACTCACTATGATGAGATCTCAATTATTAATATCTATGCACCCAACCAAAATGCACCTCAATTTATAAGAGAAACTCTAACAGACATGAGCAACTTGATTTCCTCCAGCTCCATAATCGTCGGAGATTTCAACACTCCTTTGGCAGTGTTGGATCGATCCTCCAACAAGAAGCTGAGCAAAGAAATCTTAGATTTAAACCTAACCATCCAACATTTGGATTTAGCAGACATCTACAGAACATTTCATCCCAACAAAACTGAATACACATACTTCTCATCAGCCCATGGAACTTACTCCAAAATCAATCACATCTTAGGTCACAAGTCTAACCTCAGTAAATTTAAAGGAATAGAAATTATTCCATGCATCTTCTCAGACCACCACGGAATAAAACTTGAGCTGAGTAACAACAGGAATCTGCATACTCATACAAAAACATGGAAGTTAAATAACCTTATGCTGAATGATAGCTGGGTCAGAAATGAGATTAAGAAAGAAATCGCCAATTTTTAGGGAACAAACAACAATGAAGACACGAACTATCAGAACCTCTGGGACACCGCAAAGGCAGTTCTAAGAGGGAAATTTATAGCACTGCAAGCCTTCCTCAAGAGAATGGAAAGACAGGAAGTTAACAACTTAATGGGACATCTCAAGCAACTGGAAAAGGAAGAATATTCCAACCCCAAACCCAGTAGAAGAAAAGAAATAATCAAAATTAGAGCAGAATTAAATGAAATTGAAAACAAAAGAATAATACAACAGATAAATAAATCAAAAAGCTGGTTTTTCGAAAAGGTCAATAAAATAGATAAACCTTTGGCCAACCTAATCAGGAAAAAAAGAGTAAAATCTCTAATCTCAACAATCAGAAACAACAAAGACGAAATAACAACAGACTCCTCCGAAATCCAAAAAATCCTTAATATTACAAGAAACTTTATTTTCAGAAATATGAAAATCTGAAGGAAATTGACCAATACTTGGAAGCACGTCACCTTCCAAGACTTAGCCAGAATCAAGTGGAAATGTTGAACAGGCCCACATCAAGTTCGGAAATAGAATCAACCGTACAAAACCTCCCTAAAAAGAAAAGCCCAGGACCAGATGGTTTCACGTCTGAATTCTACCAAACCTTTAAAGAGGAATTAGTACCTATATTACTTAACCTGTTCCAAAAGGTAGAAAAAGAAGGAAGACTACCCAACACGTTCTATAAAGCAAACATCACCCTGATCCCCAAACCAGGGAAAGACCCAACAAGAAAAGAAAATTATAGACCGATATCACTAATGAATATAGATGCAAAAATATTCAACAAGATCCTAACAAACAGAATCCAGCAACACATCAAACAAATTATACATCATGACCAAGTCGGTTTTATCCCAGGATCTCAAGGCTGGTTCAATATACGTAAATCTATAAATGTAATCCAGCACATAAACAAATTAAAAAACAAAGACCAGGGGCAGCGCCTGTGGCTCAGTGAGTAGGGCGCCGGCCCCATATGCCGAGGGTGGCGGGTTCAAACCCAGCCCCGGCCAAACTGCAACCAAAAAATAGCCGGGCGCTGTGGAGGGCGCCTGTAGTCCCAGCTGCTCCGGAGGCTGAGGCAAGAGAATCGCGTAAGCCCAAGAGTTAGAGGTTGCTGTGAGCCGTGTGATGCCACGGCACTCTACCGAGGGTGGTACAGTGAGACTCTGTCTCTACAAAAAAAAAAAAAAACAAAGACCAAATGATTCTCTCAATCGATGCAGAAAAAGCTTTTGATAATATCCAGCATCCCTTCATGATCAGAACACTTAAGAGAATCGGTATAGAAGGGACATTTTTTAAACTGATAGAGACCATCTACAGCAAACCCACAGCCAATATCATATTGAATGGAGTTAAATTGGAAACATTTTCACTCAGATCAGGAACCAGACAAGGCTGCCCATTGTCTCCATTGCTTTTTAACATTGTAATGGAAGTTTTAGCCACTGCAATTAGGGAAGAAAAGGCGATCAAGGGTATCCATATAGGGTCAGAAGAGATCAAACTTTCACTCTTCGTGGATGATATGATCGTATATCTGGAAAACACTAGGGACTCTACTACAAAACTCTTAGAAGTGATCAAGGAATACAGCAGTGTCTCAGGTTACAAAATCAATATTCATAAATCGGTAGCCTTTATATACACCAACAACAGTCAAGTTGAAAAAACAGTTAAGGACTCTATCCCATTCACAGTAGTGCCAAAGAAGATGAAATATTTGGGAATTTATCTAACAAAGGACGTGAAAGATCTCTATAAAGAGAACTATGAAACTCTAAGAAAAGAAATAGCTGAAAGTATTAACAAATGGAAAAACATACCATGCTCATGGCTGGGAAGAATCAACATAGTTAAAATGTCTATACTACCCAAAGCAATATATAATTTCAATGCAATCCCTATTAAAGCTCCACTTTCATACTTTAAAGATCTGGAAAAAAACAATACTTCATTTTATATGGAATCAGAAAGAAACTCGAATAGCCAAGACATTACTCAGAAATAAAAACAAAGCAGGAGGATTATGCTACCAGACCTCAGACTATACTACAAATCAATAGTGATCAAAACAGCATGGTATTGGCACAAAAACAGAGGTAGATGTCTGGAATAGAATAGAGAATTAAGAGATGAATCCAGCTACTTACCATTATTTAATCTTTGACAAGCCAATTAAAAACATTCAGTGGGGAAAAGATTCCCTATTTAACAAATAGTGCTGGGTAAACTGGCTGGCAACCTGTAAAAGACTGAAAGTGGACCCACACCTTTCACCATTAACTAAGATAGACTCTCACTGGATCAAAGATTTAAACTTAAGACATGAAACTATAAAAATACTAGAGGAGAGTGCAGGGAAAACCCTTGAAGAAATTGGGATGGGCAAGTATTTTATGAGGAGGACCCCCCGGGCAATTGAAGCAGCTTCAAAAATACACTACTGGGACTTGATCAAATTAAAAAGCTTCTGCACAGCTAGGAACACAGTAAGTAAAGCAAGCAAACAGCCCTCAGAATGGGAGAAGATATCTGCAGGTTATGTCTCCGACAAAGGTTTAATAACCAGAATCCACAGAGAACTCAAACGCATTAGCAAGAATAGAACAAGGCATCCCATCTCAGGCTGGGCAAGGGATTTGAAGAGAAACTTCTTTGAAGAAGACAGGCGTGCGGCCTTCAGACATATGAAAATATGCTCATCATCTTTAATCATCAGAGAAATGCAAATCAAAACTACTTTGAGATACCATCTAACTCCAGTGAGACTAGCCTATATCACAAAATCCCAAGACCAGAGATGTTGGCGCGGATGTGGAGAAAAGGGAACACTTTTGCACTGCTGGTGGGAATGCAAATTAATACATTCCTTTTGGAAAGAGATATGGAGAACACTTAGAGATGTAAAAATAGATCTGCCATTCAATCCTGTAATTCCTCTACTGGGCATATACCCAGAAGACCAAAAATCACGTCATAACAAAGATATTTGTACCAGAATGTTTATCGCAGCCCAATTCATAATTGCTAAGTCATGGAAGAAGCCCACGTGCCCATCAATCCATGAATGGATTAATAAATTGTGGTATATGTACACCATGGAATATTATGCAGCCTTAAAGAAAGATGGAGCCTTTACCTCTTTCATGCTTACATGGATGGAGCTGGAACATATTCTTCTGAGTAAAGTATCTCAAGAATGGAAGAGAAAGTACCCAATGTACTCAGCCCTACTATGAGACTAATTTAGGGTTTTCACATGAAAGCTATAACCCAGTTACAACCTAAGAATAGGGGGAAGGGGGAAAGGGAGGGGAGGGAGGGGGGAGGTGGGTAGAGGGAAGGGGATTGGTGGGACTACACCAGCGGTGCATCTTACAAGGGTATATGTGAAACTTGGTAAACATTCTGTGAAGCTAGTGAATGATGCCCCATGATCATATCAATGTACACAGCTATGATTTAATAAAAAAAAAAAAGTTAAAAAAAAAAGGGTTATTATTCAGTACTAATTCTACCATGCCTTGTGCTAGTTGTCAGATTCTACTTCAAGAAAAGCATATATAGGGTGTCCCTGAATCACCACACACAGAGAAAATGGGAAATTTACAAAATATTCTCTACATGTTGGCCACCTCTTTGTAAAATTGTATAATGAATATTTTGTAAATAAAGTACATTTAGCTACAATTTCCCATTCTCCTTATGTATGGCAACTTCATGGGTGCCTTTGGACACACTTTGTAGTAGTGTGTCCAAAGGCACACTAAATTAGCATAGCCCGCGTCTGCTCAACCTTTAGATGAGTAAATTAAATTTCATGTGTATAGTTTCCCCGTTTTAAATGCTTTTAAAATAATCATTGAAATTCAATGATATGATACCATGTAATTAGCACATGGCAAAAAGTCAGTAAGTTTTAGCTCTCATTATCATCATCTGCAGGATCCTCCTGCCAATTGCACTGTCCATTCAATATGCTATTTCACATCAAACAAATAAATTAATCCTGTTGCTATTTGTAAAGGTGGCTACATTTAGTTATTTCTAATTCTCTAGGCCAGTGTTTTTCAACCTTTGTTATCTCACAGCACACATGAACCTATAGTTAAACTTCTGTTGATCAAAAAAAGAAAAAGAAGAATGAAGAAAAGAATACACTTACTGTGCTTTGAACTTCTTTTGAAAATAATTTAATTAATGATCTTTAAAAATTTTCATGGCACACCTAATACCCTCTCATGGCTCACCAGTATGAAAGGGCACACCAGCTGAAAAATCACTGCTTCAGGCCAGTGTTTCTCAAATTATGTTCCACATAAATCTAATTTTAGGAGATAATAGTAGATGAATCATAAAAAGAACTACAGCAAACAAGCACACATAAAAAACACTAAGTTTGAGAATTTTTGTCATCACTCACATTTTATATTAGAGTCTCTGAGAAATCTGCAGTTGCTCCATTGTACTTTGAGATTAAACATTGTACTTGAGATAGACTAAATCAGAGTAAAACCAATGTTAACAAAAAAATCAAGGGTATATTTACCATACAATAGCATTTCTAAGATATTTTGAAATTAGGTCATTTGACAGTTTTTGATAGACTATTTCTTATGTTTTGAAACTGTGAATATGGGAAAATAACATTAACGGTTTGTGTGTAACATTGTGTGCTTTGACTTGAGGATAATTTTTTTCACCTACAAATTTTTTTTTACCTATAAAAAAATAAATTATTTTTATACCTATAATTCTTTTCACCTATAAAATAATTTTTTTCACCTACAAATTAAAAATTTGAATTACTTCAATAATTGGATTTTTGCTTTTGAGAGGTCTTACAATGGTACTAGGACCCACTCTTTTCAGAGAACCTCCACACACCAGTCTCTATCTGTTTGGTCCTTAATACAGTTTTAACTGGGACAGATTTATTCTAGTTAAGCCATAAGTGCCAATGCCTAAACTTGTTTTGATTAAAGAATTTTTTTATCAAAAAAGAAAAACACTTATGTCTCATTTGTTTTACTTATTTAATATAACCCCTTCCATTTCTCAATAATCCTGACACTTAACATCTTCGTATCAGGCACTAAATTAAATAAGCAACTCCTCATATTTCTCTTACATCTATTTACTAGTCCAGGAATTTGTTACTAAACAGATTCTCTCAGGTATTTGGTTGCCTCCCAGTGTTTGCATGCCTGGGAAGATTATAAACCACATTATTTACATCCATGAATGGCTGTCAAGTGACCCTACTGGAGCCCTTTGTGTATGTAAACGTGTTACGTCAATGTAAAATATCACTCGTTGACTAACTTCTCCTTTCTTGTTTAAGTATCTGGTCCCAGATTATATGTATAAGTTTCCCTCCTGCCTTCTTCTTGCACCACAGTCCATTTTTTAAAGGCAAAAAATTTCTGAAATTAGGCCAATTTTTTATTTGTTTGTTTTTAGATAGGTCACCTGCTCGGAGAATGTCCTTTCATGTACCTTCTGTTTGCAAGTTCAGGTTTCATTTGGTTCTATACATTAAAGACAAACAAGTAACTTTAAATCAATCTAAATATAACTAAGAATTTTCCAAAACTAAAAAATAGAAATTAGTCAAGGGAATGAAGCTAGTTCAGATGTTGGCTTGGTTAAGAATGAGAGCAAGAGCCATTCAATCCTATAATTCCTCTACTAGGTATATACCCAGAAGACCAAAACTCACATTATAACAAAGATATTTGTACCAGAATGTTTATTGCAGCCCAATTCACAAATTGCTAAGTCATGGAAAAAGCCCAAGTGCCCATTGATCCACGAATGGATTAATAAATATACATGTTTGCTTTTTGATTTTGAACTAACTGGTAACTCATCACGTTTATGTACATAAAGGGGGAAGAAAATGACATTTGTAAGATATCATGGTATATGTACACCATGGAATATTATGCAGACTTAAAGAAAGATGAAGACTTTACCTCTTTCATGTTTACATGGATGGAGCTGGAACATATTCTTCTTAGAAAAGTATCTCAAGAATGGAGGAAAAAGTATCCAATGTACTCAGCCCTACTATGAGACTAATTTAGGGCTTTCACTTGAAAGCTATAACCCAGTTATAACCTAAGAATTGGGGGAAAGGGGAAGGGAGGAGCGGAGGGAGGGTGATAGGTGGGATCTCACCTACGATGCATCTTACAAGGGTACATGTGAAATTTAGTAAATGTAGAATATAAATGTCTTAACACAATAACTAAGAAAATGCCAGGAAGGCTATGTTAACCAGTGTGATGAAAATGTGTCAAACAGTCTATAAAAGCAGTGTATGGTGCCCCATGATTGCATTAATGTACACAGCTATGATTTAATAAAAAATAAATAAAGCTAAAAGTTAGACTAAAAAAAAAAAAGAATGAGAGCAAGTATGAAAGTTGTGTAGTTGTCTTTATTTCCATTTATACCAGTATTTTCTAGTTTACTAAAGCACAGAACCCTTCCTGCTTTGCTTACAGATTAAGTCCATGGACCAAAAGTGTTCTAAAAGCACCAATTTGGGGAATGGATCCATGTGAGCCCCCACACAAGGAATGTAGAATCAGCTGCAACTGAGAGTTTCAGAAGGCTTGATTCTCTGGGTGTTCTTTATCTATAGAGCTCTGGTAGTTTTAGCTCCTGTCATCCATAAAGCTGTTTTCCAAAACCAAATAAGAACTAGAATCCAATTTTTTTTTCATATTTGCTCTCATTTTTAACCAAGCCAACATCTGAACTAGCTTCATTCCCTTGACGAACATGTCTATTTTATACATTGGTTTATTCAGTCATTCATTATCGCCCTCTGACTATCAGTCACAGCCAAGATACTATGTTAATAGGGGTGATAAGAATCTATTATACTAATGCATCCTCCATGCCCTGAAGGAGTTTGCAATTTAATTGTTCTCATGCAATTGATGTCTTACAAATGTCATTTTCTTCCCCCTTTATGTACATAAATGTGATGAGTTAACAGTTCAAAATCAAAAAACAAAAAAAAAAAGAAAAGAAAATCTGAACTCATTCCAACCTTTAATTCTAAACTGCCATCAACAGGTGATTATCCTGGCAGAATACTATATTCCAGTTCTTTTTTTCTTTTTAATGAGTAAGGTACTTTGTTTTATGTTTATGTAACTGGTAACTGGGTCTGGGAATTTTTTCCAATAATTTTATACATATTTTCACAACATGCAATACACATCCTAAATGGACTATTGAGGATAACAAAGGGAGAATATATCTCTTGTTGAATCCAAGCTCAAAAATAAATGTTTGAATGGCTCTGCTTTCCATCAACAAGCCAGACTACCTCTCAGCCCAAAAACAAATTTAAAATAGAAAAGAAAATGGTCATTTTTAAGTTTTTCTTAAAATTTAATAACATTCTTCCACTGATGTATGAAATAGACTCTGGGAAAAATTACAGTCAGGAAAGTTTGGGATTCAAAAAGCTAGGTCAATTCCATATGCCATTTCAGAGAAACCACTTCCTCTCTCTGGATTCCTCAGCTTAGTTACAAAATTGAAAAAATCTAAAATCATATTATCAATGATTTGATTGATTATCAATCAATCAATAAAAGTTACAGTTCAACTGTACTTTCTATAGAGACTTTTCTTGTTGGAATATTGTAACTCTTCCATTTGTCTCACAATAATAATGGTGTTAGAGTAATAACAGAATTATTCTCTTTCCAATCTAATTCTGCTGGTGCACGGTCCTATTCACAGCAGCTACTTGATGATTTTCTCAGAATAAAGCATTTCATTGGAGACAGAAGCTTCTTGATTTTTAATTGAATTTTAAATGTTTCATCCCCAGAGTTAAAAGATGATAGTAAAAGCTGATCATAAATAAAATTATAATTGGTTTCAAGACAGACAGCCTCTCATCAACCAAATGTCTCCCGCAATGTTGGAATAAAGTCATCATCAAACAATTCCATTTTCATCACAATATAATGTGCATCGTGTAGTCATGCCCCAAACATTTGAATAATATGCATCTAAGCGGCATGGATTTTTACGGATATAATACTTTCAGAAAAGAAGTCTTGAATAAATTGGATGTTTCCTTTTCTATTTTCCAAATAAAAGGAAATACGTTTAAAGTATAGGGAGATTTGAGAGATTTGAGATGTATACAAATGGGTAAAAGCTCTTTACCAGGAAAAAAATGCATCTGAATTTTCTCCGTCTAGGAATCCTCCTTTCCCTCCTGTCATAATTGCACAGTATAAAGCCCAGAGTGAAACACCTGTTCTGGTGAATATGGTTTTTCATGGATCATAAATGCTTTACCCTTCCTCAGAGGAAAGGGGAGGGAAGAGAGGAATGAACAAGCACACCCACTGAAGTTTTACTATGGACTACAGCAGTGTTTTTCAACATTTTTTATCTCACGACGCACTTGAACCTATAGTTAAACTTCTGTGGCACACTTAAATTATGTTGATCAAAAAAAACTTAGAAAAATACTGACTGTGCTTTGAACTTCTTTCAAAATAATTTAATTAACGATCTTTAAAATTTTTCGCGACACACCAGTTGAAAGTCACTGCCCTACAGTGACCTGTATATTTTATTCCCATCCCATTTAAAGAAAACTTTAATACACATCTATTATAAGGAATTATAAAGATAAAATTATGTCATTTTTTCTTTCCTCCCCTCAGGATTTTTTTTTTTTTTTTTTTTTTTTTTTGGAGAGACAGAGTCTCACTTTATGGCCCTCGGTAGAGTG
Organism: Nycticebus coucang; assembly: GCF_027406575.1. NCBI lineage: Eukaryota > Metazoa > Chordata > Mammalia > Primates > Lorisidae > Nycticebus > Nycticebus coucang. The sequence goes on along the minus strand of NC_069796.1, from coordinate 43,574,873 downwards.
CCGTGGCCTCACACAGCTCACAGCAACCTCCAACTCTTGGGCTTAAGCGATTCTCTTGCCTCAGCCTCCTGAGTAGCTGGGACTACAGGCACCTGCCACAACACCCAGCTATTTTTTTTTGGTTGCAGTTCAGCCAGGGCCGGGTTTGAACCCACCACCCTCAGTATATGGGGCCAGCGCCCCACTGACTGAGCCACAGGCGCCGCCCCTCCCCCCTCGGGATTTTATTCCTAGCAAGAAAGATTTTTTTTAAATGTCAGTAATACATATGATTCCTTTTGAAGTAGTAGAATTTCCTGTGATTTCAAGGGACTGACAAGATATTGTAAGATTGGGATATAAGTTTGAAAGTGATGAAGTCCATCATCATGACACCAGTGCCTTTAGAATATTTCAATCATTGCCAATTATTGAAAAATACATGTAAGGAAAGATGATGAATGCTCTGCAGCCCCCATGTAGTGGATACAAATTCAGGTGGCTGATTGTTCAAAGTTTTCAGTCTTGTGCTGCATTTCATTCCCCATCACTGCTTCTGATACTATTCCCACACTTTTGGTTACAGAGAAAGACTGACCCAAGCTGAGAGAATCATAGTAGATCCCTTCCTCTTTTGCCACAGTCACCAGTCCAATGTGTGGGCATGTGACCTGAGTGATACAATCAGATTCCTTGCCTGGGATTTTCCAAAAATCAAACCAGGATTGGGCAGAACCTCTCCCTACACTGGTGGAAGCATGAGGCCCCAGCCTATGTTCCATGGAGTATGTTCGTCTATAGTAGAAGAGACTGAAAAGCTAAAATGCAGAGACAATCAGAGAAAGGAGAAAGAGAAGGAGAAATGTCCATCAAGTCCTGTCTATCCTTAATGCCAATTTCCCCCTACGTGACCTAATTCCTGTTTGGCTCCCATCACTTCCATCCAATAGCAGCCTATCTGATATACTTAGCCACATAGAAATGGTCGTCAATATTGACAAAATCAAGTATAGATTTGAAGAAATTATATAATTTTTTTTCATGAAAATCTGGGACTTAAGTCCTTATCAGTAGTTAAATTCACAGGAAAATTGTACGAGTTGCTACTTTACCATCACAGCTAACTAAAAGGATTCAAATCACAACTCCCCTGTTTTGTTTTTTTTTTTGTCTTTTTGTCATTACAGTTAATATCTCAATCCTCTATGCAACCTACAACTGCTTAGATTTAGAGTGATTTGTTCACTGTGATCTACATACCTAAGTCATTAGACAACACACAACGATAACAAATTGTTAATACCAATATGAGAAACTACCATAATGAACATTAACTATGAGCCAGACATTGTGCTGAGCTCCTTCAATTCCCTTTTTTGACTGTATCAATGCACTATAAATCAGCTATTATTATAATCCTGTTTTGCAAATACATTAAGGCACAGAAAATTGAAGTAATGTGCCCCAACACACACAGCTTGTAAATGTGAAGGGATTGGGATTTAAACCCAGGAAATTTCAATCCAGAATTAAAGGTATATTCAAACCAAAAGCAGTATTATAATATTGACGGACTCCAGAGTCACAAAGGAGTAAAAAAGTTGTATAAAAATGTATATGTAATCATGTTGGAGAGGTAGGAGGGAGAATAAAGGAGTCACTAGTTATTGGAATTATGAAAGTCATTGTTTAAAATCTCTCTCATCCGAAGACATTTTCTTGATTTTCATAACATCCCTACTGCCTGACACTGAGTCTGGGACATACACTATAATCATTTAATAAAAACTCATTGAATGCATGGACGGATCTAGGTAAAAATGAGAATAGAGAACGAGGAATGTGTAAGGAAAGAGTATTAAAAGGATCTGTGAAATCTGTGGTGGACATTAAAGAAAATTAAATCCCTTTCAAGGAACTCAAAATTTGGTTGCACTCCAATTCCCACTGCAAGCCCACTATGGGTTATTTTCTGCTCTCTTAAGGATGTTGAAGGGCTCCAAGGACAGGAGACTCTCATTCCACCTTCCCTCACCTCCAGCACTTTTTCAGGAAGAAGTAAGTATGTAGCTGTTGTAGGGTGCTTATTTTAGGGACTTCTCTCTGGCAAACCAGCTACAAGCTTCCCAAGACCAGCTTGTTTCCTGCACATTTAATGAAGCCCACGGGCAAGTGGAAAAACACAAAAAGGAGGTCAAGCCAAGATCCTTTTTTCCCCTCCTTTAGTACAGAATGTTTTAACTGTGATAGTTTAGAGATAAGTAAAACTAAAGGCTCAGTGTCTTTATTTCACTTACTGAGCTCTTTTTCAAAAGGCCCTTTTGCTTCACAGTAGGGCTGAGTACATTAGATACTTTTTCTTCCGTTCCTGAGATACTTTGCTAAGAAGAGTATGTTCCAGCTCCATCCACCTAAACATGAAAGAGGTAAAGTCTCCATCTTTCTTTAAGGCTGCATAATATTCCTTAGTATACATGTACCACAATTTGCTAGTCCATTCATGGGTCGATGAGCATTTGGGCTACTATGAAGCTAAATTATAGCTTTCACATGAAGACTATAACCCAACTATAGCACAAGACTATGGGGAAAGGGCCAAGGAAGGGGAAGGGAGGGGGGAGGTTTTGGTGGAGGGAGGGTAATGGGTGGGGCCACATCTATGGTGCATCTTAGAATGGGTACAGGCAATTGCACTAATGTACACAGCTATGATTTAACAATACAAAAAAAAAGAAAAGAAAAAATAAAATAAATTAAAGATAACAAAAAAACAAAACAAAAAAAGGCCCTTTTGCCCTTGAGGATCTGTTCTTTGCTGAACTTCCCTCCTCTCCTGCACTTGGCATAGTTGGGACCGTGGACATAGAGTTAGAGGTAGGGGAAAGGAGTACAGGGATATTCTGTATTAGTTCATCACCAATTTCTCAAGTTCTATCTTATCCCGAATTCCATCACAGAAAAAAATGTCTATTCTGAATTAACCCTTGACTTCCTTGCTTCCTGTAAATTAAAACATATGATTAATTTGAATCAGTGATTTTAATCTCCTATGTTAGAATTCACCCTGGCACCCTACACACCCAATTTAGTCTTCAGTTGTATTTTCCTGGTATTGTCTCAAAAACATTGAGCCAATATTTAAAAACTGAGAGGTTTCACATAAGAAAATAAATTTCTAAATGATCATGAAAAATCAAGTAGTTTTCTTTTGGAAATGTCCAGCAATATTCCATCTCTACATATTCCTACAAGGTAAAAAGCAGGAGAAGCAGGAAGGTGGCTTTTCCTTTCTCCAAAAACCTAGCCCCAGAGTCACTTGACACTTGTCATTAAGCTTACATGGTAGAAAAATCTCTCTATGTGTCTGTCAAAAGATCATGAAGAAGATATTAAGAGGGAAAAATGGCTACATAAGTCTACTCATCTTCACTCATACACCTTACCTGCGCCCCTATAGACTTTTTTTTATTATTAAATCATAGCTGTGTACATTAATGCGATCATGGGGCACCATACACTGGTTTTATAGACTGACACATTTTCATCACATTGGTTAACATAACCTTCCTGGCATTTTCTTGGTTATTGTGTTAAGACATTTATATTCTACATTTACTAAGTTTCACATGTACCCTTGTAAGAAGCACCGCAGGTGTAATCCCTCCAATCACCCTCCCTCTGCCTATCCTCCCCCCTCCCTCCCCTCCCTCTCCTCCTTCCCCATATTCTTAGGTTATAATTGGGTTATAGCTTTCATGTGAAAGCCATTAATTAGTTTCATAGTAGGGCTGAGTACATTGGATACTTTTTCTTCCATTCTTGAGATACTTTACTAAGAAGAATATACTCCAGCTCCATCCATGTAAACATGAAAGAGGTAAAGTCTCCATCTGTCTTTAAGGCTGCATAATATTCCATGGTGTACATATACCACAATTTATTAATCCATTCGTGGATCGATGGGCACTTGGGCTTTTTCCATGACTTACCAATTATGAATTGGGCTGCAATAAACATTCTGGTACAAATATCTTTGTTATAATGTGATTTTTGGTCTTCTGGGTATAAACCAGTAGAGGAATTATAGGATTGAACAGCAGATCTATTTTTAGATCTCTAAGTGTTCTCCAAACATCTTTCCAAAAGGAATGTATTAATTTGCATTCTCACCAGCAGTATAGAAGTGTTCCCTTTTCTCCACATCCACACCAACATCTCTGGTCTTGGGATTTTGTCAAATGGGCTAATCTTACTGGAGTTAGATGGTATCTCAAAGTAGTTTTGATTTGCATTTCTCTGATGATTAATAATGATGAGCATTTTTTCATATGTCTGTAGGCCATGCGCCTGTCTTCTTTAGAGAAGTTTCTCTTCAAGTCCCTTGCCCAGCCTGCAATGGGATCACTTGTTCTTTTCTTGCTCATACGTTTGAGTTCTCTGTGGATTCTGGTTATTAAACATTTGTCAGAGACATAACCTGCAAATATCTTCTTCCATTCTGAGGGCTATCTGCTTGCTTTACTTACTATGTTCTTGGCTGTGCAGAAGCTTTTTAGTTTGATCAGGTCCCAGTAGTGTATTTTTGAAGCTGCTTCAATTGCCCGGGGGGTCCTCCTCATAAAATATTCACCCAGGCCGATTTCTTCAAGGGTTTTCCCTGCCTTCTCCTCTAGTATTTTTATAGTTTCATGTCTTAAGTTTAAATCTTTTATCCAGTGAGAGTCTATCTTAGTTAATGGTGAAAGGTGTGGGTCCAGTTTCAGTCTTCTACAGGTCGCCAGCCAGTTCACCCACCACCATTTGTTAAATAGGGAATCTTTTCCCCACTGAATGTTTTTAATTGGCTTGTCAAAGATCAAATAATGGTAAGTAGCTGGATTCATCTCTTGGTTCTCTATTCTGCTCCAGACATCTACTTCTCTGTTTTTGTGCCAATACCATGCTGTTTTGATCACTATCAATTTATAGTATAGTCTGAGGTCTGGTAGCATGATTCCTCCTGTTTTGTTTTTATTTCTGAGTAATGTCTTGGCTATTCGAGTTTTTTTCTGATTCCATATAAAACGAAGTATTATTTTTTTCAAGATCTTTTAAGTATGACAGTGGAGCTTTAATAGGGATTGCATTAAAATTGTATATTGCTTTGGGTAGTATGGACATTTTAACAATGTTGATTCTTCCCAGCCATGAGCATTGTATGTTTTTCCATTTGTTAACATTTTCAGCTATTTCTCTTTTTAGAGTTTCATAGTTCTCTTTATAGAGATCTTTCACGTCCTTTGTTAGATAAACTCCCAAATATTTCATCTTCTTTGGCACTACTGTGAATGGAATAGAGTCCTTAATGGTTTTTTCAGCTTGACTATTGTTGGTATTTTATGAGCCTTCCCTGTATATCAATGGTTCTCAGCCTTCCTAATGCTGCAATGTATTTTCATTGTTAAAAAGGGGCCGTGACCCAGGGGTTGAGAACCACTGCTGTATATGGTTAAAATGGTGCCTTTTTGAAGAGAAAAATATAGCAGAGTAATCACAATCACACTGATAGTAATAGCTAACTGAGCATTTGCTGTGTACTTAGTGCTTAATATATACTGCATATCAAATACGATCATACCTTTATTTTACAAATGAGGAAGTAGAGTTTGGAAAAGCTATTTAATTTCTCAAGGGTATGCAGCTCATTAGCAGTTTCTTCAGGAGTCAAATCCAAGTTTCCTTGATACCCAAGTCTGTAATTTTAATCAATATATGCTTCATACAATATAAAATGTTCAACTTAATAAATCAATGACTTATGTTCTTCATAATCTTTTATTAGTGATTCCTGGAACCCCTTTCAATAATATCTCCACATAAACATTGAGAGTGACAGTTATCCAAGACTCAGAATAGATGAAAATCATAAAACATACAAATTTGACAAGTTTCCAACATTAACTTTTTAGCATAATTATTTACTGGTTTGGTTAACTATTTTTACCATGATATATCTGATTAATTATTGTAGGAGACACCTGTGAGAAATACTTTGGCGCTAAGGGATTGGAGTAGGGATTTAACATCATTGGTCTCTCATTAAAAAAGCACGAGAGAAAAAGCACAAGAGAATGTACATTATTGCTTGGCTGTCTCCACACCTGTGGGGTAAATAGCCATGGGATCACTTCTATAAATAGCTGTGGAAGAAGTTAGCCAGGGCTCTGCCTTTGACTCTGCTTCTTGCTCAGAAGACGCCTGATCAGCACTCCTCCTCCTAAGACTGCGGCTGAGAGATTGCTGCTGAGAAGCTCTCTCCTACAAATATTGACTATGCCTTCTAAGGTGCTTCAGCACCTGAGACCTGAATGAGACACCCCCTGAGTGAAAATGTATAGCGGTCCATGTCCTGGCAGTTTCATGGGCTGGAGTCAGAGACCTAGCGGCCCAGCTCTGACAAATTATCAACAATTTCAAGCTGAATTCCAAATGGCCTTCTCCAGAGCTGTCAGTCCTGGATATCACTTTATGTGTGGACAGATTTCTTGGGCCAGGATTTGGCAGCTGAGTCTTTGAATATTACGAGCTCAGATGCCAAGCCGAAGAGTGTGAAAACACATACTTCTATATCATTCAGGATCCCAGAAAGAAACAAATGGTAGACAAAAATCGGGTAATCTAAGAAGAATCCCAGGTCTAAGCAAGGTGTTGCATCACTAACATTCCTAGATATGAAAGGGCGGGTATCTGAACCTAAGGACAGAGCTGTGTGAATGGAACACCAGAAAGCACTGTAAGATTTGGTTAAGGACACTCTGGGGAAAAGAATCCCTAGTTAACAAATGGTGCTGGGACAACTGGATAACCACATGTAAAAAGACAAACTGGACCTGTACCTCTCTCCACTTACCAAGATGGACTCTCGCTGAATAAAAAATTTAAATTTAAGACACAAAATGATAAAAATTCTGGAAGAAAGTCTGGAAAAAACTCTTGATGATATTGGCCTGGGTAAAGTTTTTATGAAGAGCACTCCATTGGCAATAGCAACAACAACCAAAAATAAACATATGGTACTTAGTTAAGCTAAAAAGCTTCTGCACTACTAAGAACACAACAATTAAAGCCAACAGACAGCTTTTAGAATGGGAAAAGATATTTGCATGTCACGAATCTGACAAAGGGTTGATAACCAGAATCTACAGAGAACTCAAATTAATCAACCAAAAAAGAGTAAACAATCTCATTTATCAGTGGGCAAGAGATAATGAACAGAAGCTTCTCCAGAGAAGATAGACAAATGGCCAATAAACACATGAAAAAGTGCTCACCATCCCTAATTATCAGAGAAATGCAAACCAAATCTATCTTGAGATCTCACCTAACCACTTTTAGAATAGCCCACATCAAAAAGTCTCAAAGCTGAAGATGCTGCAAGCATGTGGGAAAAGGGAACACTCATACACTGTTAGTGAGACTGCAAACTAATATAGCCTCTTTGGAAAGAACTAAAAGTTGACTTTCCATTTGATCCTGCAATCCCATTATTAGGTATATACCCAGAAGAAAACATATCATTTTACCATAAGGATATATATACTAGGTTATTTATAGTAGCTAAGTTCATAATTGCCAAAACATGGAATAAAGCCAAGTGCCCATCTACGTATAAATGGATTAATCAACTGTGGTACATACATACTATGGAATACTCTTCAGCCGTAAAAATGATGGAGACTTTACATTTTTTGTATTAACCTGGATGGAGCTGGAGAACCTTCTACTTAGTAAGATATCATAGAGTTGAAAAGCAATATATTCAATACTAATATGAAACCAGCAGAACAACAAATATACACACACGAGAAAAATACAATTAAACACAAGTGTGGGGGTAGGTCTACCAATACAACTTGGACAAATGCAAACAATGTAACTAATTATCTGTACTCTCATACTAATCTGAAATTTAAAAAAAAAAAAAAATTTGGTAAGGGAAGCACTTAGACCACACTGATGTCACAGGGATGGACCCAGAGAAACAAACGTCAGCATCATACGCTTCCTTGGGGCTCCAATCTCCTACCAGTTCTCAGCATAGAGGCAAAGAGAACCCAGTGGTGCACTCTACACAGATCAGCTCATGCATAGCACGGAGTAAGGTGGAAAAGGGTGAAGGGTGTTCTTGAGTGGCAAATGGAAGATATTCACTACAGCCATCCTAGGATTTCCAGACTGACAGATGAATTTTTAAATATAAATCAGGGAATGTGGGAGGTAGATAAGTTGACTTCTTACTGGGCACCCTGCCTCAATCCAGGTGAATCCAGGGAACTGCACCACCTGCCATCCCTGAGGGCTCATGCCATTTTGAATGTGAAAAGAGGGAACATTTCCCACTTTTGCTGGTGGGAATGCAAACAAATACGGCCCTTTTGGAAAGAAGTTTGGAGAATACTCTAGGAACTAAAAGTAGACCTACCGTTCAGTCCCACAATTCCTTTACTAGGTATATACCCAGATGATCAAAAATCACTTCCCAACAAAGACAACTGCACCAGAATGTTTAATGTAGCCAATTCATAATCGCCAAGACATGGAAGCAGCCCAAGTACCCATTGACTCATGAATGGATTAACAAATTGTGGTACATGTATACCATGGAATACTATGCAGCCATAAAAAGATAGAGATTTACATCTTTTACATTTACCTGGATGGAGCTGGAACATATCTCAAGAACATAAAGTATCTCAAGAATGGAAGGAAAAGTATCCAATGTACTCAATACTAGTATGAAACATATAATCACCTACACATTAGTATGAAAGATAAAACATAACTATACTCCACAAATAAAGAGGGAAGAGAAGGACAAGGAGAGGGGAGAGAAGGGGGAAGGTCGGAAGAGGGGAGGCCAGGAGGAGGGAGGGTAATTGGTGAGACCTCACCTAAGGTGCATAATACAATGGTACATTTCAAAACTATTAAGAATAGAGTATAAATGTCTTACCACAACAAATAAGCGAGCAAGAAGATGGTTATGTTAATCAGTTTGAAGTAAGCATTCCACAGTTTATCAATTCAGAACATTGTACCCCATATACCCCATAAATGCATTAATGTACACAGTCCTGATTTAATAAAGAAAAAAAGGAGGAAAAAAAAAAGAAAAGAGCCCCTTGGGACTATCCATGTGTGCAGAGAGTCAACTGATGGGGCGGGACTTACCCTTTAGCAGAGCTGAATCCTTTAAACTCCTGACGGGTGGTTTAGATTAAGGAACAGGTAGCTTGCTTGCCCTGAGGAAGCTAGTTTTCCCCTCCTCCTTTCTAAATATGCTATTGCCTGTTTGTTAGGTTTGTTAGTGACCCCCTAACTCTGTATTCCTGTTTACCCAGGCTTTACCTCTATCCAATCTTCCTGGGGACTTACTTGGGGATCTTTCAACCCTCTCTTCCAGCATCTTTGCATTTTGCATATATGCTGTGTTAGAAGTCTGAAGAAGCTAGAGAATTGCTGCCCCGTCCCCGTCTGCCACTCAGCGTGGGCTAATGTGCACCCTTCTCCAGGCCGTCTCAGACTCCATGTCTTACACTTGTGTAGATTGTCATGATTTCCCCCAGCGACATTTCCACTGTTGGCTCACAAACCAGGTCGGGGTCCACAGGCGACGACCCAGACAAGGGAAAACCATTAAGCAACCTGCTTTTAACCAGCAAAAGCTCCAATAATAAAGGGTCTCACAGAATTTTAATATGGGAAATAAGCTTTGAGGTCTACTTTTACCTCTTACCTGAAGCATGAATCGCCAATATCCCAAAGTGGTCTCATCCATCCTTAGCTTGAGCACCTAAAAAATAAAGAAATTGGTTCTAAATCAGCCAGGATTCCTTCGGCTGCAAGTGACAGAAATCCAACTACTGACATAATTGGGATACCAAGTGTGGCACTGAGGCAAAGCTGAATCCAGGGGCTCAAATCACATCTTCAGGGATGGGACTTTCTCTGTAATGGGTTCATTCCCCAGCAAGCTTCCCTTAGATGTTGGCAAGATGGTTGTTACTAGTCCCAATCTTATATGCTACCCACCTCAGATGCTAAGCTTCAGCAAACTCCTGACCTTTAATCTCACTGGACTGATAACTGTTACATTTCTAGTTCTGACCCACTAACAGTGAATTAGTCAGGCCCAAGTAAAGTGTCCACCCTGGAGAAAGTTTGACCACCTAGTCCAGCTGGATTAGAGTCAGAGAATAAGAACTGATCTCCAAGGTAAATCTGGATGCTATTGCTCCCAGCACAAGTGTCCTGAGCAGGAAAAATATGTCTACTACACTCACATGGTTATAAAATTCCTCCAAAATCTACCTCTTGGTCACATGTATTTGACCCAGCTCTGCCTTGTGGAGTCACTGGGAGATTGTCCTCTTCTGTACAAACACCCACACATATTGGAAAACATCGCTTATACTTCTGCATCACTGCAAGACTTCACTATTCAAAACACTATCACCCAGCTTTAATCGACTCTTCACAGAACATATTCTGGCCTTCGTGTCATCCTGGACCCTCTTCTCCATTCTTTGCTATCGATGACTCTCTTCACTAAGAAGAGAAGACCAAAATGGTCATTCACAGAAGAATAATAAAAGTTAGTATTTGTTGAACACATTCTATTTTCTAGGCACTGTCCCAAGAGTGTTACGTACTTTAACATATTTAATCTTCACATCAATCTTCTGGAGTAGTTACTATTACTATTGCTATTTTATGGGACACAAAGCGGTTGAGAAACTTGCCAAAGGTTATTCATCTAATAAATGGAATACTATAAATCCAAATTCCAACAATCTTGTCTCTGAATTTTCTGCCATTATCCACAAGACAAAAAAATTAAAAAGCACAGCAAAAGCATGCAAACCTTTGAGGAAATATTTTTCAATCATATTGGTAGCAAAGAAGTAGAAATTCTGCTAATAGAAGAGATCATTTTAACTGTCAGATTATCATATTTTAAAAATCATAGCCAAAATTGGTCCATGGAAAATGCAAACTCTGTTATGCTGCTGGTGAAAGTTGCATAACATTTCTGCAAAGCAATTTGGCATTATGTAACTAGTCTCGGAAACACACATTCCTTGGAAACATATCGCCTAAGGATATATTCAATCCTGTAACTACAAGCATGTACATTGCTATAAATAATAAACATCAGAAACAAACTAAACATTGAGCAATTGGGGATTGGCTAAATAAAATCTTGAGACATTCACCAACGGAATATGAAGCAACCATTAGAAATACTGATGAACAGTGGTTAACAATGCACAGATGTATCTATTCTATTTTATTAAGTGAGCTAAAAAATGAGTAGAAATCTTCTTGAGAGAAACTGAAATGGAAGATGAGGAACTATTTATCTTTCATACAGATTCTCAGCAGAATTACTTCACATTATGAGCTACCTTAACAATTCAATTCACAGAAATATTATTCCTGCAAATATTTCCAGAAGCATCTCCATTACAGAGGGTGGGAATGCCTGAGTGAAGTGAGGATTCTCCATACCTACCAACCACGTTAGCAATGGCCATGCTGTATCAGATTTTGGCGTGCTCCAGTGATTACCAAAATCGGGAATAAAGAAACATTCATTCCCTGCCTGTCTTCACCAGTTGTGTGGGATAGAATGCTACTGTTCAATTCTCACAGGCCACATTTGAGTGAAGTTTCCAGCTTCTCATCTCCATCCTTTTAGAATTGTTTTGAAAATTAAATGAGATAATATGAAAAAGGACTAAGCATTCTGCATTGCACACGGTAAGATCCCACTAAATGTTAAAGTATGAGTAGACTTACCATCACAAAATACCTTAGAAAACGGCTTTCCTGCCATGTGCCAAGCTTGCCCTTTTAAAAAGATGCCAATGATCCTGGTTCAATTCCTTTCAGCCTCTTGTGCTCAGGAGAAAACTATCTCGCCTTCCACAGGTGTGACACTCACTCTAAACAAGTTAAATAGGTGAGTCAAGGCAGGGGAGCAGGGCATGTGTGTATAGTGTGCACACACTGAGGGGGTGGGTGAGCGTCACGGTGGGGCGTGCATCTCGCCAGGTGCACTGTGAGCTTCCTTTACACTGTGCTCTGTGCTGTCGCACCATTTGTTTATTTCCCTGAGCAAGCTATAGTATCAGAATTATCTTCCAGAGCTCTTACATAAGAAAGGAAATTTGTTCTGCCATGAGATTTGACATGCCGTGTTCCTTTATTCCCCTGAACACTGGGTTATGCAAAACCTGTGGGCCAAGTTCCCTTTATTCTAGGTCAGGACTGCTGATTTCTTTGCTATTAGTCTGTGCCAGGAATGCATTTTTTTTTTTTTAAAAAAGATTATCATAGAGTCTTAGATAATTGAGCAAATTCTATATCTCTTTTTATGCCCTTTTAATGATTTCCACATTCGGGCTCTGGTGTTTAAATGTAAATACAACTGATATACTAGAAAACTGTACTTTACCTGGAAGCATCAGGGGACGCCCTCCTGATACGATATTCTTCTTCACCGTGATGTCTGCACACTCCACCTGGTTTACCACGCATCTGCTCGTGCCCTGAACTGGGGATGCAATGTTGAACAACATAGATGAGTCCTCACCTTATTGATTGTACATTCCAGTGGAGGAGACAGACAATTCTACATACACATTTGCATGTGAAAATGCTATCCAGTAAATTCAGTGATTAGGAGCTGATGATTACGGGGGAGGGAAATAAGGAAAGACTTCTCCCCAGAGGTAAGACCTAAGAAATACCGGGAGGCAAGACAGAGACAATAAGATAAAGTCTGGAGGACAATGAGCCAGAAGAAAGTAGCAAGTGCAACACCCTTGTGGTGGGAATGAATTGGGCTTAGTAAGGCACAGAAAGAAGGCCTGTGTGGCTGGTGCCTGGTTAGTGATGGAAGGACGGAAGATCAGAGGAGACCAGCCGTTTCCTATTTGCGCACTGCTTTGAAAAAACTCTGGTTCACAGTGTCTTATTTTTCTCTTTTATTATTAACTTTTCAGCACACGGGGAGCAGAGAGGAGGAACATGGCTGTGTTCAATGCTCAAGGTGTGCACCTGCCCTATCACTGTCATTAAAACCATGCAGGGCTATTTTCTATGACTCTATGACATAAGCATGGATCAGCCCTGACCGGGTGAGTGCGTTCACGCTCATGATTCCACATAAGGGTCTTTAAAGGCAGGATATAGGACTCCACACTTCACCGGTGCTCCCCTATGCCTGGGGTGCCTCATCTGCAGGATGGGGCTAATAAGGACAGCAGATTAGGGCGAGCACGTTGTATCCACACCATCAAGCTGCAGCATGAAGATAAACACACTCGAACCTGTGCTGCTGAGATAGTGTGGCATTAATCTTCATTTTGGTTTACTCATTTACCGACCAGCTGGGAAAACCGCCTTCTCAGAAACTTAGCGCTATGCTCATGGGCATGAATGACTCCATAATTCATTTTAAAGACATAAATCATTTTCTCTTTACCTTTCTTATGCTTCATAATTATGTTAATGGTTGAAAGGTCACCCATTTCCTGACTGTTTATAGTCATCAGGGTTACTTTTTTCCACTGGTCAGGAAGTGTCAAGCCCATCAGTAGCATTACTCACTTCATTAACTAATGTGGCGTAATTTAATTTCGTGGGGATGAAAGAAAAGACATTTGAAGAATACCTTGGGATAAGACCAAGAAATATTCCTCAAAAGGGGAATTCTCTACTGAAATTACCATAATCGCTACAGCTGATTATCTTTTCTCAGAAAATGACCCCATATGTCTGCATGTCAAATGACTGTGTATATCATTTCCCAGATAGCCCTGAGCCTTGCTTTATGAAAAAAGCTTCAGTAAAATTATATAATCATTCTAATAGAAAATATTTATTAAGCCCTTATTATGTGTAATGCTCCGAGCTGAGCATTTTAAAAAACTATCTCACAGAATCCTCATGACATTCTCATGAGAAGAAACTACTGCTCCCATTTTGCAAATTAGAAGACAGATGCTTCAAAATGTGTAACTGGGAGGTCACCAGGCCTCTGAGGATCCACTAGTTGAGGCTTTAGGAGTTGAGTGTGGGCTCTGGGCTTGCTTGGCTTTTGCTTGGTTTAAAATCAAGGGCAGGGTGTTCCAAGGAAGTGAAAGAACATGCTCTAGCTTTCACCTTTGTGCACAGGCCTGTATCAGTTTTTTTTTTTTTTTTTTATGTCTGTATCAGTTTTGTTGCCAGCCTATTGCTCTTTTCACCAGAATCTACTGTACTGGGGAGTTAACCACTAAAAGAAGAAAAGTACCATTGCCTTGGGATCGCCCTTCCAACACCTTCCACAGAGCACGTTTCCCGATACCTGCCTCTTCTTGCACCTTGCTCCAGCCACCCTAACCTCTGTCCCCAGCGTGCATTAAGTGCTATCATACAGCAGATACTCATTGAAAGCATATTAAATGCATTATCAAAAACAACAATGGGATAAGGTTATCATGTGAAGGTACTTACATGCCCCTGATTAAAATTCTTTCAGAATTCTATTTGTATCACTATTTGAACATCACATCCAGAGGACAGAAATTAATGAAAGGACAAAGCAAGGTGAAGAATTTGCTCAGTTACTGAAGCTGCGATTGTCATCTGACACTCTAAAGGAAAATACCTCCTTGGCATAATGTGACAGCAAAGAAAGTGACAGAACTCATTTAAAATCAGTAGGAAATAGACCTGCAGGTGAAACATCTTCTAATTTCACATAATACAAATGAAAATGACTGGAAAAAAAGTCAAATAATTTATTTACTACTTTTATAAAGACTTCTAGGATATCCTAACAGGGAAAATCATCCTAATATCCTAATTCTAAGAAGAAAAAGTAAGCAAAAAGAAAATGGTAATGGTGTTAGAGAATAGTATCATTTTAACAAATCTTTAAATAGGCTGGATGAATACTCCAGTAACATTTGTTCTATTTTTGCACTAATTATTTTCACTGCCTGCTGATAAAATGCTAAGCCATAAACTACAGAAAAATAACATTGGTTTGTTTTTTAATCAGTATTATTTATAGCCTAGTAAATCTAATAACCCAGAGCTGATGCTGAAAAGTTTGTCTCAACAAAGCAAAGCGTGAATTCCCTGCTTTCATATTTCCATGCTACGAGCTGGGCAGGCCACTTCTACGTGTCTAGAGATGGAAAATGTTACAGAATGGCACAGACACACAAGTGGCCATGACTGAGCAAGGAGATGGGGAATGAGAAACTCTGCCCAATTTACAATTTTGTCAAGAGTTATCTCTTGAAAAACAGATGAAAAAAACTAAACATGTTTATTGTTCAGTCTAAGAATATTCCACATTGAAAATAAAAAGGGGTTGCCAAAAGGAAAAAAGAAGAAAGACAGGAAGAACAGCTAGAAGAAATGAAAGAAGGAAGAAAGGAGGGAAGGAAAAAAAGAAGGAAAGGAGAGGAGCAGGCAAGCAAACCCTTATCCTCTGTACCCTAAGTATGATGGACTGAATATGGCATTAGAAGTCCAGCCGACTTGCATTCTCTACGACTATGACACCTACCGAGTGTGAGGCTTAGGAATATAGCTTAACTCTCTAGGCCCCCGATTTCTCCTCTGTAAAATGGAGTCATAACATTTCTATCTCAGAAACATATCATTTATTTCTTGAGGCAGAGTCTGACTCCCTCATCCTGGATAAAGTGCTGTGACGTCATAGCTCACAGCAACCTTAAACTCTTGGGCTCAAGAGATCCTCCTGCCTCAGCCTCCTAGGTAGCTGGGAATACAGGCACCCACCACAATGCCCACGGGGCCTCACTCTTGCTCAGGCTGGTCTCAAATTTGTGAGCTCAGGTGATCCATCAGCCTTGACCTCCCAGAGTGGTTGGGTTACAGGAGTGAGTGAGCCACTTTCAGAAACATTTTTAGTGCTAAAACAAGGACTCTTCTTCAGCAAGAAAATGCTTTGCACAATAGAGTGCCAAATAACTGCTCTAAAAAGCAGTTTCTTTGGCAATGACAAGTGACTGGAATCAGTTCTTCATTTTTGCTGAAATTCTAGCTGAATGACTTCGCCTAAGCGATTCTTATCCTCAGAACTTTAGTGTTCTTATCTGTGAAATGGGAATAGTAACAATAACTCATTGTGCTAAACATTTTCTCAGGCCCATCCTGTTCCCTGCCCTAAGAGATGACCTCAGAGGCGAAGATCAACAGGCTGCCTCACCACCCAACTGCCAGACGGGCTTTGTGAGTGGGGAGCAGAGATGGACAGAACATGGGAGGAGTGGGGGACATATCCTCACTCCTCGGGGTCCTTTCCCACCAGGGGGACATTTCTTCTATCCTTCCATCTGTTCTTCCTGTCTTTCTTCTTTTTTCCTTTTGGCAATCCCTTTTTATTTTCAATGTGGAATATTCTTAGGCTGAACAATAAACAATAAACATGTTTTAGTTTTTTTCATCTGTCCATGAAACATAGTCCATACCTGCCACTCTCTAACCAAACCATGGGTCCAGTTAAATGGTCATCTCTTAGAGCCATAGTTTTTCTCTCGAAATTCTGTAGCAACTTCCTTCCCTTGCTCCTTGAGACCTGGAGGTGGTGACAACTGACTCTGTCCATCGGTACTAGTTAGGGCCCTCGCCCCTGCAGACCTGGAGGTGGTGACAACTGACTCTGTCCGTCAGTACTAGTTAGGGCCCTCGCCCCCAGACCTGGAGGTGGTGACAACTGACGCTGTCCATCGGTACTAGTTAGGGCCCTTGCCCCTGCAGACCTGGAGGTGGTGACAACTGACTCTGTCCATCAGTACTAGTTAGGGCCCTTGCCCCTGCAGACCTGGAGGTGGTGGCAACTGACTCTGTCCATCAGTACTAGTTAGGGCCCTCACCCCTGCAGACCTGGAGGTCGTGACAACTGACTCTGTCCATCGGTACTAGTTAGGGCCCTTGCCCCTGCAGACCTGGAGGTGGTGGCAACTGACTCTGTCCATCAGTACTAGTTAGGGCCCTCACCCCTGCAGACCTGGAGGTCGTGACAACTGACTCTGTCCATCAGTACTAGTTAGGGCCCTCACCCCTGCAGACCTGGAGGTCGTGACAACTGACTCTGTCTGTCAGTACCAGTTAGGGCCCTTGCCCCTGTAGACCTGGAGGTGGTGACAACTAACTCTGTCCATAGGTACTAGTTAGGGCCCTTGCCCCTGTAGACCTGGAGGTGGTGACAACTGACTCTGTCCGTCAGTACTAGTTAGGGTGCTCTCCACCTCTGTTGTCTTCTCTAACTCTGATCACAACTTTGTAACTATGCTGTCTGTTTACTCAAAGCTCTTAAATTGCCCTATGTGAGTTGAGTGTCTGATTCGTTTCCTGCCAGGACCATCTTGTCATACCTTGACCACCAGCTGGTATGACAAGGAGGGCTTGAGGAAACAAGTTTTCATGATGGAGTTCTGAGGTCAGGCCCCTCGTATTTGAGAAGGAAGTAGATATTCTCCTTGTAGGAGGTAAAAAGGACAGCAGTATTCCATGAGATGTGATGACATTATATTTATTGGAGTTATCACTGACGAGGGCCTGGGATAAAGAGCTAATGAAAGGCACAAGTATTGGGAGATTGAGTGGTTGTGGCACTTCGTTTCTATGGTGACAGTATTGATCAGAATGTGTTGGGGTTCATTGGCTGCTTCTGACAGCCACGAAAAGATGATAGCCCACCAGAGAAAGGACAAATTGGAGACTTTAACTTCGCAGCTAGTAACTCAAGTGGAAAATCAGAAAGCTTTGATGATAACTTTGCAGCGGGCCTTTTCCTCCTGTAGTCACAGGGCTGCTGTGTCTGTGACAAACTTCGGGGTGTGATTGTGAGTGATGATAAGTTGGGGTTCCATTAAATGCTCCATCCCACCAGATTGTGTATGTGATGACACTGATGGGGAAGAGGGCAAACTCCAATACACCGCAAGGCCACATTTGGGTAGAACACAGATGAGGCTGAGAACTTTCACCCCTAAATCTCTCTGACAGAGGCAGGTATTCTGAACCCAAAATCAGTAAAAGGTAATCTAGCATAGCAAAGACAGAGTAAGATAAGGCCTCATCTACAACATTGTTTTTCAACCTGTTTTATCTCCCAGCACACTTGAACCTATAGTTAAACTTCTGTGGCACACTTAAATTATATTGTTCAAAAAAAAAATATATACTTAGTGTGCTTTGAGCTTCTTTCAAAAATAATTTAATAAATGGTCTTTAAGAATTTTAGTGGCACACCTAAGATCTTCTCATGGCACACCAGTTAAAAAGGACTGGTCTTGAAGGAAATGGTGTATATGCAAAAATGGCCTCAGGACACTGCTGATTATTTATTTATTTATTTCAAATTAATACAAAGGTACAGACAACCAGGGTACAGTGTTTGCATTTGTTAGGTAGAGTCCCACACCCAAAGGTGTGCCATAGACCCTTACATTGCGCCCATTACATGGGAGCACCTATCCCTTCTCCCTTCTCCTCTCCCTCATTCCTCCACCCCCAACTGCAATTGCATTGAGGGGTGTGGGTGTGCACTAGATTGTCTCCTGGCTTCATATTAGTATCGAGTACATTGGGTACTTGCTTTTCTAGTCTTGTGATACTTTACTAAGAAGAATGTGTTTCAACTCCTTCCAAATTAATACAAAAGATGTAAAGCCAATTTATAGCAGGGAGAGGGAGTTAGCACAGCATGCATGGGATGCTAAGGGTTTTAGACAAAAGATGCAAAAATATAAAACAGCCTATGAGCCAAATCTATTGGTATGAACATGCACATCACTGGAAATAGAATTAATAGTCCGCTTGACTGGCTAATTAAAGTTGGATTCAATAATGGCCTCAAGCCAATGAGGTTAAAATGTCTGAGCTTCACTGGCATGATACTGGGGAAGGAGTCAGAAGACACAGGGGAGGAGAAGGGTAGAAAGATCTCATATATGTTCCTCATTCAGCCCTGTCTTAACCACCACAATTGCAGGAGAATCCAGAGGGCACTCCCTTTACTAAAAGCTTTAAAAGGCGTCCATGGGGGGACATTGGCATCTTCTGATAACAATAACAATTGTCAGCTATCCTTTCAGGTGTTATAAGGGAAAATGGGAAGTGGAATCCCCAGTGGGAAAATGAAATCCTGAAGCAATAGGGCTACCTAGGACTTAGATGTGGTTTTGTATTACTTCACCAGATACAGAATTTTTTCCAGCTAAAGTGCTGGCAGAAGGTAAGAGAATGAGAGAAGTGAAATAGAGAAGTTACATTTACAAACCTTGGCATCATAACCACTTACAAGAGTTGAGATGTAGAAACCTTTGTTTATAAATACGTTTTCTCCTCCTGCCTCACCTGAAGAGCAGTAGCCGTCTATGGTCCCTCTGGACACACTCCCAGGTGAGTGGCCCCTGCCACAGACTAATCCCTGTTCCTTTTTCGGGCCTCATGAGCCTAGTGGTGGTGGTGCCCCCGTGCTTTTCTTCGCCGTCCCCTGTTGATTTTTCTTATCATGATCCTCACCTTTGGAAACTGTCTCCTTTATAAAACTCTCTTTATTTGTCCTATTTGGATACCCTCTCTGTTTCCCTCTGGGATCTTCACTGCTATATTGTCTTACTGGTTTGTCGTAAAGATCAAATAATTAATACAGTTCTTAGAACAGTATCTGGCACATGTAGTGAATCAATGTTAGCTATTGTTATTATAAATGATGTTTGGTTATTCTTGTTACACTTGAAGGAGTTGGATAATCTAGTGAAGGGATCTCATGACAAGACTAGAAGACAAGAGTAAACGATAAATAGTTTTTGTTATAATATTAACTTCAGTGTTTAAAAAGGGGCCACTAATAGTCATTGAAATAATGAGTCTCCTTCCATAAACACTTTATTATACCTATTTCTTTCTTTCTTTTTTTTTTTTTTTTTTGAGACAGGTCTCACTATGTCACCCTCAGTAGAGTGCTGTGGCATCATAGCTCACAGCAACTGCAAACTCCTGGACGTAAGCGATTCTCTTGCCTCAGCCTCCCAGTAGCTCAGACTACAGGCACCCGCCACAGTACCCAGCTAATTTTTGGTTGCAGTTGGCCTCGCCGGGGTTCAAACCCACCAGTCTTGGTGTATGTGGCTGGGGCCGTAACGACCATGCTACAGGCATCGAGACATATTATACCTATTTCTTCTTGTATAAATGTTCATTCTGCCCACTAACCAATGAAAACAGACGACTTTATCACGTAAAAAGAATCCTCATGCTGCAGCTCTAACACTGACAACCCGGCCTCCCTGGGGCTGAGTGGCAAGGAAACGTGGGCAATCGCTAACTACGTGCTCACTGAGACACTGTGACTTAGACAAACTGCCTGACAAGTAAAATGATGCTTAAAATTCACA
The DNA here is from genome assembly GCF_027406575.1 of Nycticebus coucang. Classification (NCBI taxonomy): domain Eukaryota; kingdom Metazoa; phylum Chordata; class Mammalia; order Primates; family Lorisidae; genus Nycticebus; species Nycticebus coucang. The sequence continues at coordinate 43,554,420 of NC_069796.1, read as the reverse complement.
AGCATGTGGAGACATTACACCATAAAAATTGTAGCAGCAATAACAATTATGCAGAATGGGTGGGGCTTCCCCACACCATCACCTAAGAGCCATAGCTGGGGTCAGTACGGAAAAGGAATCCAGCCAGTTGAATAGCAGCTGCTATTTCAGAGAATAAGGAGGAAGCCTTGGAAAATGTATTTCCCAAATGTGTTCAAAGAATATGACTAATTTGTAAGTGGAATCAATAAAGAAATACTCCTGCTACAATGCCAAGTCCAAAAGTCATCATCAAAGGACCCTCCCTGAATAGATTATCCATCCCATGATTTGATTTAGAAGGAGAGTAACAGTTTCATATAGCTGCACATAGGAACCATATGACGCTTCATGTAATTCCGCAGAATTTTTTTCATTTGCCCAAGGAGATACCTAATACCCCTGACGCTTGAGACCTACCAATATTATATGAGGTGATCAACCCTGGACTTGGAGTAGAGAGTTTCATCAGTAACCTGGAACTTATCAATGTCCACTACTTTTTGCCTTGGGGCATTTATTAGCAAATTTTCTCTGATACCAAATAGCAATCAGATTCAATTTTATCCTCCCCTCAGGTTCTAAATCTGGCAAATGAATTGATGACTTTTCCAGTGAATATGTTTTCTTTCCTGACATTCGTCTTCTCTGTCTCGGGCTACTGCTGCCTCAGTCACCACACACAAGTCAATGGGGCTCAGAACAGTTGGCCTATTTCTGGTGAAGTTGTGATTTTCACTAAGGTTCTGGGAATGGTGCCCAAACTCATTTGAAATGTCTCTGGAAGTTCATGTTCCCTAAGATAAGCCCTGACTAGCCTCAGGTGTGTCAAGACTTACAAAGGATGGCTTCATAGCTAGAAAAGAAACACAAAATAAAACAAGAAAACACTCAGACTCCAAGGTTATAAACGAATATTCAGGGAATTCATCTCAGTTGCTTAAAAGCCTACAAATTTAAACCATAGGTGACTACTTTAAAAGAGTTTTGGACAGAGTGGCACCTGTGGCTCAAAGGAGTAGGGCGCAGGTTCCATACACTGGAGGTGGTGGTTTCAAACCCGGCCCCGGTCAAAAAAAAAAGGAGTTTTGGACAAAATCATTAAGGCAGCTGAACAACATCAAATGATTCTTTGTGTTCTACTATAGTATTAAAAAAACATTTCAAAAGCTGATGACCTGAGTCCCATTTCAAATCAGGAGAGAAGGGAAAAAAAGTCATTTATAGAAAGAGAAAGGCAGGATCCCATCAGGGCAGAGAAAATACTTGTCGTCTTCGCCACTGTATCACCAATGCACAGTGTGGCGCCTGATGTATGTTTGGTGTTAGATACAACATACGTGTTGTTGAGTGAATACACGGAGAGAAGAGGAAGACAAAGGCCAAAGGTTTTGGATAGACAACCTGCACCTCCATTATTTATCATCTCCCGGAAGCTGAGTTTCAAGGCCTCATGAGGTGCTTCCTCTGGGAAAGTCCAGCTCTTCCAGAACACTTTCTTATTTAACTTGTACCCCAAATGAAAACGAAGGGCAGGCGTGCAGGATACATCGTGATCTCTCATAATTCTTAGCACAACTATGCTGTATCTCATCCTCTCCAGGATTTCATCCAGGGGGTAGTTTGATTATCTACGTTGTTATGTTATACTTTGCAGAAAAAACACTTGGTAAGGGGAGAAACATCTTCTTGAGTGTTCCAATTATATTCTCTGGCATATTCAAATAAGTTTCTCCTGCCCTCGCTTCTGTCCTTTCTTTCTTCACCAACTGCAGTCATGTCAACTCACTCCTTTCCCTTCTTCGCTCCCATATTTGTGGTGAAACATTTCCTATCTCTTCTGCTTCTTTGATTTCAATATCACTCATGTTTCCTTGATGTAACAATTTAATTACCCTTTCTAGAAAAACCCGCATCTAATTTTAATCCCCCACTTTCATCATAATTGAATAATTGCACATGTGGTAGCTTAATGAGTTAATTGTGCATGTGTGAAAATGCCTTAATATTTTAAAGACGCTGTTTTATTTAGTTGTATCAAAAGGGATTAATGTTTGGGTTTAGAAAATTTGTGAAGAGATTAGTTTGTAGCTTCTACATCCTATTAATGGTAAGAGGGGCCAATGCTACTTCTATTTTTAATGAAAGAATGGCTTCTTATTTACAGGTTTGGGGAATCGAAGAAGAATTGAATGGAGCATATTTTTTTTAAAACTAGAATCCCTGTGCCTGACTGGAATAGAGGCATTGCAATCACTGCTGAATTGATTATTCAAAGTAGCTACAATGTTTTTGAAAATAGTAAAAATAATATATAGAAAATATGACATTTTTTAGCTGAGATCAAAACCTGCACATGGCCTGATTTGTTACCTTTCTTCTCAAGGTTTCATGACTGACGACCCTGGGCTCTAAAAGTTGATAGCATTTTGTTTTTTGTCCATCATGGGCAAGATACAGAATTTCCTAAATCACTTGCCATACAAAGGGAAAATGGGACATTGTAGCTAAATGTACCTGTATTCACAAAATATTCACTACTCAATCTTACAAAATATTCTCTATATTTTTATCACTTCTTTCTAAAATTTTATAATCAATATTTTGTCAATAAAGTGATACATTTAGTTACAATTTCTCACATTCCCCAAGTAAGGTTACTTTAGGGGCGACTTTTGCAACACCCTGTATATATCAGAAATTTTAAAATGAACGCTCTATCACTAATCCTCTACTCAAGGGAAATATTTCCATAGGCAATGGGTTTGAAGGGAACCACTGGCCTCTTTACCTGTCCTGTGATCTATATAATTGTAAGGGAATTGTGCTTATGAGGTTCAGGCAGATCTGAAGAAGAGCTGATGTCCTAGGATAACTATAAAATGTCTGTCGCCCCCACCCTTGTTTCATCCCTTGCCCCCAGAAGATGCTGACGAGGATAACTGGTCAGTTTCTGAGTCTCTGCAATTCTTCCACATTACGATAAGAGAAACTTGATTTCCATGAAATACCATCAAGTTCAATAAACTTGGAACGCCCTTGAGGCTGGCACCTACATCTTGGTGTCTATCTTGACAGAAGCCATCCTTGATCCAGACTGGTAAACTTTCAAAATTTCACTCTTTTCTCACACACAGATTCTTTTTAATCTTTATCTTCCTTTCCTTGAATTTAAATCTTTCCCTCACTTGTTTGATGTTTTTCTTAATTGTTTGTTTCATAGTTGTGTATGTGTGGTTTTAGTTTGAGACTTGCTAGCGGGGTACTCACATATAACTGTTTACTAATGAGGGCCAGAAAATGCCTCCATGTACAAAGTAATGGATTCCATGAGCTGGGGGATAGGGGAAAAACTGTAACATTCACACTCTAATAAACCTTTTCCCTGTGTCATATTACAGCAAGCAACAGGCACATATTAGATGCTCAGATTTGGCTATTTTTATGTATCAAAATAAGATGAGTCAATATTCAATGAACTTATGAAGAAATAATACAAGAACATTCCCTCTCTAAAGTATGGTTACCTATATCTCCTGCATCTCCTGCAAAGGCAGATGGACCCCTATCCCAAAACGTGGTTCTAATATCAAGACGTTATGAAGCTACACATGCACAGGAGTGTATGAAAAGGTTTGTTACTTAATTGGAAGAGCAGACCAGAGCTCTCCGACAGATTCAAAGTGGGTAGAGTGAGGAAAGGTGAGTGTCTCAGAGCCACTGCCCACTAGCAAGTCAGCTAACACAGAATGTGTGTGGCATGCACCTGCCTCTGCAGGTGAACGTGACAATGACCCATTGTGGAGGAATACAAAGGAGTGCTGAGGAAGAATTTAGCATGCACAACATGAGCAATAACTGACGTAAGAATTCAAAGAAGTCAACATTCTTAATGAGCTGGACGTGTCAGGGGAGGCATTAGAGAACATAATATGCATTGGATATATTTATTCAAAAAATGTCTATCCAGTCAAGTCCTGTGCTAGGCTTTATGGAGAGAATGTTAAATATGAAACAGGTTTCCCTTTGGATTCAAAGTCCAAAGATGAACTAAAAAAATATACAAATAACTGTAGTAGAATTACTCTATATAATAAACACCATAACAATAGCTGGTATATGGAAGCCTAGGAGAGTGATTAATTCTGTCATTGTTCTGGGAAGATTTCCTTACTTACTAGAAGAGAGGAAAGAAAGGGAATGCCTGGTGAAAGAATCCGGCTGAGCAGAAGTCGCAGGCCTTGTTCCAGACTGGTGTTTGGAACACCTCTGATAGGTCTAGTGTTCACTCTGTCCACCTGGCAACCCATTGCCATAGCACCTTCAGCCCCTTGGTCAGAGCTATTTCTAAGAATAAGAAAGGGGAAATCATCATTTTCCCTCTCTCCAGCCAGAAAAAAAAGTATACACATCTGAGAACTTTGATGAGACCAAAACTTTCTGCATTTAGAAAAATAATCCCTTATTGGAAATATCCTTGAATTTTCCAGATATATTAAAATCTAACTTTTAAAAAAATCTCTAAACTTAAAACACTAACATGTACATATTTGTCCCTACTCTCTTACTGACTCAATCCACGTGCTGTTTTTCTCTAAAGGTGGTCAAAACAAACACTCTAAACTGTTCCCACTATTTTGATTTAAACTCTTTCAGAAATAAGGATGGTTGCATTTTCAGTCTTACGATGCTGTCATTTATTATAAATTGACACAAAAAATAAAGTCTAAGATAACTCCCCCCTCAACACACACGCCATAGATCAAAGCAAAAGATAATGTATGAACAGAAAAATAAAACTTGCACCATTACCTAGACATCCATAAGCACATGAAGCAAATAATAAAGCTAGTCCTGGAAAAGCAAGTGTAATAGACGTTCTAACCTGATACAATGAATCTGAAAGTACTAGCTGTTGGATTGAGACAGAAACCCAGTGTGGGACCAAGACTAAGTCCCTTTAAGCATCCCATTATTTATAAGCAAAGAGACAAAGATCAAGGGAAGTAACAGTTCACTGAACTGAACACTAATTGGTCTCAATCAGTCAAATTCTGCCTATGGCAATGGAAGTTTCTTTTCCAAGTGTGCTGAAGAAATGAAGCTTCTTTACCAAGTGTGCTCCTGTTTTTCTCCAACTCTCTCCTTTCCTTTACCCCACACTACCTTCAGTCAAACAACAGAAAATTCATTTATACACAGATCATCAGTGGGCAAGGATGTTTGGATTCTTAGATAGACCATGAAAATGCCTAGATGGCCGGCAGGGACAATTGAGGAGTGGCACTAAAAGTAAATCAGCAGAGCAGCAAAAGCCATCCAGTGCAGCATAGATTGCATTTTCAATAAATGGCATAGGAGCAATGAACATCTCTAAACAAACAAACAAAAAAGACAGAAAACCAAAAACTATCCCCTAAACATCTCACCTTTTATAAAATTTAACTCAAAAAATAGATCTATAAACTCAGATGTAAAACTTCATAAAAATCATAAAGCTTCTAGGAAAAAAGCATAGGAGAAAATCTTCTGGATCTAAGAATAGATAAATAATTCCTACATGTCATACTAAAGGTACACTACATTAAAAAATGACAAAAATTGGACCTCATCAAAATTAAAAGGTTTTGCTCTATGAAAGACTCTGTTCAGAAATTATAAAGACAAACTGACAGATTATGGAGTGGGAGAAAATATTTATAAATCACATATCTGACAGTTATTCAGAATATAAAAAACTCTCAAAACTCAAGATTAAATAATTAAAATAAAAACAAGAGTGCCTTAAACCATTCAGGCTGGTATAACAAAATACTTTGTACTGGGTGGCTCATTAACAGAAATTTACCTCTCACGGTCCTGGAGTCTCCGGAGTCCAGGATGAAGACCTTGGCAGGTTTGGTGTCTGATGAGAAGGTGGTTCCTGCTAAGACAGACATTTTCCCACTATAGCTGCACATGGAAGAAGGGGAAACAAGCTCCCTGGGTCCACTTTTAAGAGGGCATGAATTCCATTCATGGGGTCTGCCCTCATGATCATTTACCTCCCAAAGGCTACCCATTAATACTATCCCCTTGGAACTTAGGATTTCAACACATACATTTTGGGAAGACACAACATTCAGACATAGTTAATACATCACATAACTAATAATTAGGGAAATGCAAATCAAAATCAAAGTGATATATCACCACACAACCACTATCAAAAAAACAGAGAATTATAAGCATTAGCAAGAATTGGACAGAGCTGGACCCTGCGTGCAGTTGCTGGGCTATGAAGTGGTGCAGCACTATGGAAAACATGAGGAGGGTTTTCTCTTTGTTCACTTTGTGTTGCTGTAACAAATATCACTGACTGAGTAATGTATTTTCTGGGGTATTGATTTTCTCACCGTTCTGCATGCTAGGAAGGCTAAGACCAAGCCACCAGCAGCTCAGGCTGAGGAGCTATTTTGTCCTTACAGGCACCAAATTCTGCTTCTCTACCTAAAGACATGGAGATGGTGGGCAAAATGGCACAGAGGTTCTAGCTACAGCAAATCTCCCAACCTGGGAAACCTCAACAATAAAAAAAATTGAAACCTACATAACGACAACTACAAAAACAATACAATTAGGAAACAGAAGGAAAGGAATGAATAGCTATTTCACTGAAGAAGAAATACAGATGGCAAAGGAGCCTGTGAATAGATGCTCAACATAACTGGCCATCAGGGAAGTGCAAGCTGAGCCACAGTAAGGTGTCACTGTGCCTCTATCAGAATAGCTGAAGTGAAAAAAAAAAAAATAGTAACACCACCAAATGCTGGCAGGGATGGAGAGAAACTGAATCACTCATGCATTCCTGGTAGGAATGTAAAAGGGCACAGCCACTCTGGAAAAGAATTTGTTACATTCTTGTAAAACTAAGAATGCAAACACCATAGGTACCCATGATTGCACACTTGGACTTTTACTTCGGGGAAATGTAAACCTGTGTTTACATAAAAATGGACACATGAATGTGCATAGTAGCTTGATTAATATTGTCCCCAATTAGAATGAGCTCATAGATCCTTCAACAGACAAATAGTTAAGATAAATGATGGTATGTCCAAAGTTTAGGATACACTACTCAGCAATGGAAAGGATTAAACTAGTTTATACATGCAACAGCTTGGATACATTTCCAGGTAATTATGCTGAGTGGAAAAGAAAAAAAGCCAATCCCAAAGCTCACACAATATGTGTTTTCATTTATACAACAATTTTGAAGTGACAGAAATTTAAAAATGGAGGGTACATTAGAGCAGTGTTCTCCAACTTTTTGGACCTAGGAACCCATTTCATGGACGACAATTTTCCATGGACTAGGGGAGGGAGTCATGGTTTTGATGAGTCTGTAAGCAGCTGATTTACTGTAGTCTCTGTGCAGTGGAACCTCTCTGCTAATGATTCTCTGTATCTGTAGCCACTCCCCAGTGTGAGCATCACAACCTCAGCTCCGCCTCAGATCATCAGGCATTATCCTAAGGAGCGCCCAGCCCAGATCCCTCACAGTCTATGGCAGGGTCTGTGCTGCCCCTGATCTGGTAGAAGGTAGAGCTCAGACAGTGATGTGAGTGATGGGGAGCCGCTGTGAACACAGATGAAGCTTCCCTGGCTGCTGCTCTCCACCTGCTATGTGGCCTGCTCCCTGGTACCAGTCAGCATCCTGGCCTGGGAGTTGGGGAGCACAGCAGTAGAGAGTTTCAGGACAGGAAGGGGTAAAGAGAGGGGTGGATACAAGGCCAACCGGCGGTCCTGGGTGTATCAGAACTATTCAGGCCTCGATGGGTTGTAGTGGATCCCTTGTCCTCACATGTGATTACATTGCATAAAACTGAACGCAACACACACACACATACGTACACATACCACATACCACATCACACCATACACACACACATGTCACACCACACACACACATCCAACACAGCACACCACACACACACAACCCACACCACACACAGACCATGTATATATAAACACCACACGCACATCACACCACATACACACACCAAACACACCACACACACGCCACACACACAACACACACACACCACACACCCCACCCATACCACACACACCACACACACACACACACACCACACACACACCACGCACACCACATATACCACACACACGTCACACCACACACATGCATGCACCACACACACACCCCACATACACACACCACGCACACCACATATACCACACACACGTCACACCACACACACACATGCACCACACACACACCCCACATACACACACACCACACACACCACGCATACATACTCACAGATACCCCTATACCACACACACACACACACACACACACGTGTAAAATGGAGAATTCTGAATAAAATCAATGGACTGTATCAATGTCAGTATCCTAGCTGTGATCTCATACTATCCAGGATTTCTTAAAACTGCATGCGAATCCACAAGTATCACAATAAAAATTTCAACTTCAAAAAGTAAAGGCCCATCATTAAAATAGAATTGGGAATAAATTCAGATGGAAACTCTTGACTCTGCCTCCCTTGTCCCAATCTCTCATAAGCTCTTCAAGGCAAGAGGATCCTACAAAGCCAGCATCTAATGACAACTGTCTTTTGATATGTCCCTTCCAGCTATTTGGGTTATAAAATGTCTTCTCAACAAGCAGACCCGAAGGCACTGGCTTCGTCTTACCGTCTCCTTGCTGCTCTGTTCTAACCACCCTCCCACTGTCTACATCCCCGAAGACGCCTCAGCATCCCTGCCTTTGGTTACCCGTCTCCGTGAGCTGCTTACCACTTCCTCGGCGTCCCCAAACCTGGCTCCTGTGCTTCCTTCAGGACTTTGCTCAACGTCATCTTGCCAGAGAAGCTTTCCCTAACGGCTCTGAGAGAGCACCAGGTCTCCCCAAACACCCTGGTTTCTCTTACTCTGCTTTTTTCTTACAACTCCTAAAATAGTAGGCATACTGCACACTGTTGACTATCTCTTCCACTAGAACATGTTTCTGAGGTCAGGGACTTTGTTCACTGTTCCCCAGCACTTGGACAGAGGTGGGCACAGAGTTGGCACTACGAAATGTGTGTGTAATAAACTGTAAGTAAACGGCATCCCCTCTGTCGACCGGTGCCCTTAAGGACGTGAGTAGTTCATCATTAGGTTGTATGCGGGGGATGGAATTGGTGGGAAAGATTTGGGGATTGTATTGTTCATCCTCTAACTTGTCAATATTTTGGTGAAAAGCTGTCTTTGTGAATTAGGGATTGCTGTGTCTTTGCTTCTCTTGCTTGCATGGACCAGCAGAAATCAGTTAACAGATAAAAATCTGCATACATTCCTGGTTTTTACAAGTCATAAATGTACAAAGTGGTGCTGTGATAATTTGTAGCATGCTAGGCCCCATAAGGGACAACGGGGGCGTGGTGGGGTGGACCCTGACAGTTGCCTCAGTACCAAATTGATAACAAAACGAAGGTTTTAGCAACAATACTACACACTGTTTGATAATCAGCTTGGGTTTTTCTCTCCTACACTCCGTCACAAACTGAAAAGTGCCCCGTTAGTGACTCCTCGCTTCTCATTGCTTGTATGTTTAATTTGTTTTCCCCTGTAGACCTCTGTAATTCGAATCATTTTTTTCCATCTCCTTCTGGTCTATAAAACTAAAAAAGAAAAAGAAAATTGCACTCGCCTTACCCTCACCATTTAACATTTCTTCTCCCTCTCTATTTCATGCCAATTCAGAAAAATATATGTTTGCAGCTGTTACGTTGTATTTCTTTTCTCTTCTGCCCAACATTTCCTAGATTCCAGTTTCCTATTTCTGCAAAGGCCAGTGCTCTAGTCTCTGCTGTTTTTTTCACAAAGCATCACTCTATCTTCTGCAGCCTCCCGCTCTAGCAGGTTTTTATGAATGTTACTGGGATTATCAGATGCCAAGGGTGTGAAAGGTTAGGACACGCAATTGATGTTCTCTTGGAGCCACACGTCCCCTGGGGAAGATTTTTCTTATCAAATTGCTTCTCGCCTTCCTTGAAAGGACAAATGAAATGAGTTGAAACAATTATTCAGAAACTGCAGATCTTTAGAGCAACAGCTGCTGCTGATAATGAAGTAGGATTTTGCTCTAAACCATGTCACCGTTAATCACATTTCCCAGATAAGTTCCTGACCCCCTACTTGGCCTCGTTGGAAGAGATAATGAGAGGGACACCAGAGTTGGAAATAAAGAAGCGAGTTGGTAGATTAAATCAATCAAAGTTGCTTTTTGATTTTACCCTCTGAATACTGCAATTCTGATTGATCATATGAAGCTCTTCACATTTCTCTATTATAAACCTGAAAAAACATCCTGTTTCTACCCTGCTTTATCCTGGAGATTTTTCTAAACAAAGTGCACGGGGGCGGGGGGGGGGAGTAAAATAAAAGAGATTTTTGTAAAGTAGTTCTCACCAGGGGTTATTTAGCAATTCCAGCAATAGCATTTTAAGGGTCCTGGAATTGATTTCTTTCTACACGTCATGTGACTAAAAATAACCAGCGCTTGAGCCAGATCTCAGCCAGGCGGTATTCTGGGGCAACAGTGAGCAGGTCTGTGCCGATGCTACTCACACACTACCGGCTTGCTTTCTAGCTGGACCCAAGCACATCCCAGCCCCTGCAAGGAAATATCAGCTGGGAGTTATGTGCACACACACTTCAGCCACTTGCCTTCACAATTCACACATCTACATTGGGAGAAAACGTTGTGGGCACAAGCTGCCAAATCACACTTAGGCCAGTTTGCTAGAGCTCATCCCCAAACTTTCCCCACTTCTGTAGAGATGGGCTTGGGACCAAAATATGGTTAATTACTGCTAAGGCAGCCAGAGTAGAAAGCAACAGAAAGGGGAATATGAAATCCATTTAATTATTTTTAAATAAAATTAGGAGGACACAGAGGCAAGTAACACTTGGATGGAAATGTATTGAGCCCCTACCAAATACCAAGCATTATTCTAGAGCCTGGGGACGGAGCCAAAAACAACATAGCCATGGTCTCTGCAGCACAGAGCTCATGTTCTGGTTGAGAAGAAAACATATGCAAATAAACAGCATGTAAATAAGGTAATGTCAAATAATACTATGGGGATAAAACAGGGAGATATAACTGACCAAAGTGAGGAAGGCAGCGGGAGAGACAGTAAACATGAAAGGTTTCAGAGGAGGGGGCTTTTGAGCTGAGTTCTTACTTACAAGATGGAAATTTCCCAAGGGTGACTCTCTGGAAAGAGAATTCTAGATAGATAAAGGGAACAGCATGTGTGAACACTTCAACTGGGAACAAGCAGGAGGCTTTCCAGCCTCAGAGAGGCCAGAACAGCCAGAGGGTGCTGAAAAAGCAAAAGTGCATCAAAATTAAACAGCTAAGGAAGACACTCTAATAAGGAAGAGAGACCATGGCAGTCTGAATTCCATCCCACTGAAACAAAGGTGAGGAGAATTTTTAAAAGTTGGAATGGAGAAGTTATAGGTCACGTGTCTTTACTAATTGGACTTACCCAAAGGAAAAGTAAGATTTCTAACACTTATGGTGGGAAGTTTTATAACTTAGAGCAAAGTGCCCAGGAAATTAGGCTCCTTCCTTTTCATAGAAACTGGAAAACGGGGACATTGGCTTTCTTGATTACATTGCAAAAGGATGGCTCCAGGGTCCTTGAGAAAGACAGTCTTGGGTTGTAAAACTGGCAATTGATTTTTAAAAAGTTTTACATCTCAAAAAGTCTGAGAAAGATTTACAAGTCTTTTAAAGAAAATGCTCTGAGAAAAGGAAGGGTCCTAGACATAACCTGCAAATATCTTCTCCCATTCTGAAGGCTGTTTGCTTGCTTTACTTACTGTGTTCTTGGCTGTGCAGAAGCTTTTTAGTTTGATCAAGTCCCAATAGTGTATTTTTGAAGCAGCTTCAATTGCCCGGGGGGTCTTTCTCATAAAAACTCGCCCAACCCAATTTCTTCAAGGGTTTTCCCTACACTCTCTTCTAGTATTTTTATAGTTTCAAGTCTTAGGTTTAAATCTTTAATCCAGCGAGAGTCTATCTTGGTTAATGGTGAGAGGTGTGGGTCCAGTTTCAGTCTTCTACAGGTTGCCAGCCAGTTCACCCAGCACCATTTGTTAAATAGGGAATCTTTTCCCCACTGAATGTTTTTAATTGGCTTGTCAAAGATTAAATAACGGTAAGTAGCTGGATTCATCTCTTGGTTCTCTATTCTGTTCCAGACATCTACTTCTCTGTTTTTGTGCCAGTACCATGCTGTTTTGATCACTATCGATTTGTAGTATAGTCTGAGGTCTGGTAGCGTGATTCCTCCTGCTTTGTTTTTATTTTTGAGTTATGTCTTGGCTATTCGAGGTTTTTTCTGATTCCATATAAAATGAAGTATTGTTTTTTCAAGATCTTTAAAGTATGACAGTGGAGCTTTAATGGGGATTGCGTTGAAATTATATATTGCTTTGGGTAGTATGGACATTTTAACAATGTTGATTCTTCCCAACCATGAGCATGGTATATTTTTCCATTTGTTAACATTCTCAGCTATCTCTTTTCTTAGAGTTTCATAGTTCTCTTTATATAGATCTTTCACGTCCTTTGTTAGATAAACTCCCAAGTATTTCATCTTCTTTGGCACTACTGTTAATGGGATAGAGTCCTTAATTGTTTTTTCAACTTGACTATTGTTGGTATATATAAAGGCTACCGATTTATGAATGTTGATTTTGTAACCTGAGACACTGCTGTATTCCTTAATCACTTCTAAGAGTTTTGTAGTAGAGTCCCTAGTATTTTCCAGATATACAATCATATCATCTGCGAAGAGTGAAAGTTTAATAACCAGAATCCACAGAGAACTCAAACGCATTAGCAAGAAAAGAACAAGGGATCCCATTGCAGGCTGGGCAAGGGACTTGAAGAGAAACTTCTCTGAAGAAGACAGGCGCATGGCCTTCAGACATATGAAAAAATGCTCATCATCTTTAATCATCAGAGAAATGCAAATCAAAACTACTTTGAGATATCATCTAACTCCAGTGAGACTAGCCTATATCACAAAATCCCAAGACCAGAGATGTTGGCGTGGATGTGGAGAAAAGGGAACACTTTTGCACTGCTGGTGGGAATGCAAATTAATACATTCCTTTTGGAAAGAGATATGGAGAACACTTAAAGATCTAAAAATAGATCTGCCATTCAATCCTGTAATCCCCCTACTGGGCATATACCCAGAAGACCAAAAGTCACACCATAACAAAGATATTTGTATCAGAATATTTATTGCAGCCCTATTCATAATTGCTAAGTCATGGAAAAAGCCCAAGTGCCCATCGATCCATGAATGGATCAATAAATTGTGGTATATGTACACCATGGAATATTATGCAGCCTTAAAGAAAGATGGAGACTTTACCTCTTTCATGTTTACATGGATGGAGCTGGAACACATTCTCTTAGTAAAGTGTCTCAAGAATGGAAGAAAAAGTACCCAATGTACTCACCCTTATTATGAAACTAATGTAGGACCTTCACATGAAAGCTATATCCCAGTTATAACCTAAGAATAGGGAGAAAGGGGAAAGGGAGGGGAGGGAGGGGGAAGAAGGGGGATTAATGGGATTACACCTGCAGTGCATCTTACAAGGGTATATGTGAATCCTAGTAAATGTGGAATGTAAAGGTCTTAGCAAAATAACTAAGAAAATGCTACAAAAGCTATGTTAACTAATGTGATGAAAATGTGTCAAACGATATATGAACCAAGTGTATGGTGCCCCATGATCATACTAATGTACACAGCTATGGTTTAATAAAAAAATAAAAAAAGAGAAAAAAAGAAAAGGAAGGGTCCTGCCCTAGATTCAGCAAAACTCTAACTTTGGTCAGGTTTGAAGAATATGTGAAAGCCATCTTGGTAAGTGAAGAGCAAGGAGAAGAGCAGAATGGAACGCAGCCGTGCACACAGCCAGGGGTACCACGGAGCAGTGTGTCGTGGTGTCTAAAGGAAGCCATTGATGGTATTAAACAGGACAAAAAAATTACCCTGGGCAACTCTCATGTATATAAATACGAAATATTAGGTATAAAGGAAATTCACATATATCAAACACTTAGAATGGATGATACATGCAATATTTTATTTAATCCTTGTAACCTTGATATTATATGGTAAAAAGATAAGCATAGGTAACTTCAGGAGTTCTGAGTAGATTGCTTAGATATATGGAAATTTATATAATATCCCCTTTGGAGTTGAAAAACTAGAAAATCATAAAAGTTAATCAAATTGCCCAAAGTTATCAACTACTGAGTAATACCTAACTTTCCCACGTTCTTAACATTAAGTAACTCTATTGATTCTCATTTTTCTTCTAACATCTAGTTTATTGGTGATCTCATCCAGTGTCATGACTTTAAATGCCATCTGCATGCTAAGAATTCTGTGCGTTTGCCTCCAGCCTAGGCCCCTCTCATGTCATGGCGTGGGACCTAGGTGTAGCCATTGAGCTAAGGGAGGAATTCTTTGGCGGTGGGGGGGTTCTGAAGAATTTCTACTCTGTTATCTTCTGATTTTTTTTCCTCTCTGATAGTTTCTAATAACAGGGAGAGAGAGAGAGAGAACTTTCTGACCCACCTATTCTTTCTTTAACATTACTGGATTACTGGGCTGGGAATGTGGTGACCACTTTTATGTGACTCTCATCAGCATAGTGACTACAATGGAATAGAAAGATGGGGACACTCTGGGTCTTTGATGATTATTGAGCCAATTAAGCACTCCATGACTACTATCCTGAAGAATTTTTATTATGTATACATTATTAAATCTCAGTCATTTTAAGTCTCTTTTACTTGGGTAGTCTGCAACTCACACCTGAAAGCAGTCTAGGTTATTGGCCTTCATAATGATTAATCAGAGCCTGTAATCTAGCCAACCCAGCTTTTTCATTATACAGTGTGATTACTGTCCAGTTCATTTACCAAGGAACATTTCAATAGTCTAAGTCTCTACCATCCCAAGCTCTGTCTCGAGGAAATAACCTCCAGGTGTTTTTTTGTTTGTTTGTTTTTCTGCATTCATTTAACAGTCAGCATCTATTATGTGTCAGAAACCGTTCAGTGAATTAAATAGACAAGTTTTCCTGCCTTCACAGAGTTTTCCTCTAGTAGAGGAAGATACGTTCTGTGCAGCTTAGATTTCTAGAGCTCATGCATATACAATGGTCCTCTTTCTGGCCAAATACTTAGCCACACCTTTAGCAGGAAGGGACATGTGATCTGTGGTAAGGAAGGTGAATGGGCTGTGAGCAGAAGTGATATGTGCTCCTTCTGGGTCAAAGTAATCCATTTTAAGTGCAAGAGACACTCTCTTCCCCTGACTTCCATCCGTAAAGAAATATGTATTGAGATGCAAGTGGTCCAAGTGGTCAGGATTTCAGTCAGCCCACTTGCTCTAGAGAATCCACAGTGACGCCCTAAATCCATCCATTTTGAACAAGTGAACCAGAGTTATTACATTTTGTAAAGGGCTTGCCAACCCCTCCTTTTGTAACAAAAATAGTCCCTTGAGCAAGCAGCGACCCTGCAAAAAACAGGAAGGAAATGCAACTGAGAGCTGCAGAATCGTGTGGCAACTGAAAAAAATCTTGTAGAAACCATAATCCTGTCACAAGTCTGTCTGGCCTGTCTGTGTGCATTGTAAGACTCCTCCCCATAGCTCTAACCTTGCAGACATTAGCTTCTATAAAATTCTGCTTATGCTAGGGTTTCCCATCCCCCACTTGCAGTGCCATATAAAAACTTTGCACCCCTGCTTCAAGGGGCTCAAAAAACTTTGCGGGGTGAACCTGCTCTTGACTGGCTGGCCCAATAAAGGACCCTAGCTTAATTAGAACTCAGCATGCTGGCATTTCTCTATAATTCCACTACCAGGGGGCACAACACCTTCAGTGTACTTTCTACTTCGCAGGAAGGAGAAACAAACTTTGTTATGTTCTGTCACTGAGATTTTGTAGTTGCAGTTGTGATTGTCTACCCAAACTAATGCAATTTGTTAGGTGGCATACTTCACTATAAATCTCTCTTTTCAACTACAATTTTTTCACATATAGACAGCTTGAATAAGCATTTGTAATTTTTTGTCTTGCAAAAATTAGATTTTATTCTTTCTAACCAGCATGCCTCATGTTAGGATCAGTGTCTGGGATACAGACATACACGCATGTCTAACAAAATGATTATAAGTAAAGTAAGATTCTGATTCTATGTCATGGGTCACAACTTCTCTCTCTCTTCTGCTGTGAAAATTGCAAAGGGATGATTTTAAGAATCTATACATTTAAAAAGAGCACAGAGGATAGAAATTTAAAAAACAGATAGACCAGATTTGATGGAATTTAGAAGAGAAATTGAAACCAGAGAGAATGGTAAATTTAGTCCAATTGATGTGGACTAATGAGAAATTCTCCACCATGGATTTTTCTGGGAGTTTTAATAGGACTGCCTGAAAACCCAGCAAACCAAAAGCCCATCTGTCATTCAGGAGATTACTCTGTTGCAAACAGTGTCTTTTTCAGCTGTTTTCTAAGATATTTGTGCTACAATTTTTCTACTTCTAAATATGTACCACTATAGTCATCGCAAGATTTCAAGAGCTAAATTCATCATGTCATAGCGTGTTTTTAAAATAGTGCCTATATTAACATTCAATATGACACATTTCATATTTTTCATATGCTAGTAACCAGAATTTCCTTCTATCCCCAGAAGATCTCCCGGAAAATACCTCCTTATTGCGAATAAAATGGACAAAAGTTTTCTTAAGTGCTCTCCCCAACAGGAGGCCCCTTTGGAAAATCACAAGTTCTGGCCCCATGAACATTAAACATGGCTGTATCATCTATTGCTGTCTCTCCAGGGCCTGGCTTAGTGTGTATACAAAATAGGTTTTCAGTAAAATTTGTTATATACTAGCCCACCCCAGTTCTCTTTCATCGTTTGCATAAATGCCACTATATAGACAGTACACATCAACTATGTAATGTGTTAAATGCATTTGTAAAATGAATTCATTAATGTTATATGTTCAGCTACCTCTCTGAGTTAATTACTCCACTGTTTGATTTTGTGGTATCTTGGCCCCATTTTCCAAAATTAGCAGCATTCTTAAGAAATAACAGAAACTGAATAAGAATTATGCTCCATACCTCTGAAAAAATTATGTTCTAAAAACTTCCAGAAATTATAAGAAATCCAGGCTTATCTAAACATCTTATTTGTCCGTGCCTTTATGCCTATTCTATTTTCCTTTTTTGCTGAAGTTGCAGTGAGAGAGAGAATAAGAAAGAGAGAAATAGTGACGATCAATTAATCTGGTAGAGAGTGGGTTTGCAGGTGTCTGGAATACAGAATAATGTAGTAGATAGAATAGTGGATCTAATCCCCAGAAGCTGTGAATATGTTTACCTTCCATGGGAAAATGACCTTTACAGTACAACTGAGAGTCTTGAGATGGGGGACAATTTCCCAGGTTTTTCAGGAGAACCTGGCATATTCACCAGCATCCTTTTAAGGAAAAGAAGGAGGCAAGACAGTGAGAGAAGATCTAACGACAGAAGCAAGCGTCCGAGCCAGAGGTAGATGTAGAGAGTCTGGCTTTGAAGACAGAGGACTAGTACATAAGCCAAAGAATGAACATGGCCTTTAAAAATTGAAAAAAGGCAAGGAAACCGATTCTCTCCAAGAGTTTCTGGATGGAAAGCAGCTCTGTTGACTCCTTTTAGACTCTGTCCTCCAGAATGTAAGATAATTTGTTCAACCATTAGTTTGTGTTAATTTGTTAACAGTTGCAATAGGACATTAATATAACTACTATTCAACTTTTCTATAGATTTAAAAATGTAAAGTTGGCTGGGCGGCACCTGTAGCTCAAAGGAGTAGGGTGCCAGAGGTAGTGGGTTCAAACCCAGCCCCGGCCATAAACTGTAAAAAAAAAAAAAAAAGTAAAGTTGGAAAAAAAATTGAACTTAACATTAGCCAGCATAAAATAATCATTTGGGATAAATATTATAGTGCTCTTTCCTTAATGAGATATAACTTACATAAAATAAAAGAGACAGATAATCAGAAGTTCACAAACTCGTCCTAGAAAAAGTACTACATACCTCATTGCTGAATATCGCTATGGTTACCTTTGATGTACTCCCTTGGCCATCTGGTGACCATAGTGACATTATGCAATGAGGTATGTAGCACTTTTTCTAGGAGAAGTTCATGAACTTAATTGTCAGGCCTCCGTATTTAATCTTATGAGTCCCACAAAGGTATAAACCTGTGTAATCATCACCCCAGTCATTGTCTAGAACATTTCTACCACCTCAACAAGAACCCTATGCCACTTTCCTGTTAACCTTTCCAGGGGCAGCTACTCTTAATATTTTTATCATTTTATTTTATATTCCATTTTATGCTTTATATAAATAAAATTATATTCTTTTGTGTCTGATACATTCCATTCAGTAAGATGAAATAAAAATCTGTACATGTGAAAGGAAATTCAGGTCACCATGTGGATGTAAGCCCCACCCCCATTGTTACATACATGAGTAGTAATTCACACACATGTGGCAAACTCCCCATTATCCAGAACTCAAGCAACCTGGCCAAATAAAAAAAAAAAAATCAGAGTTTAAATTTGGTGTGTCCTGCTCTCAATAAACTGAGCCTTCGTGCATCACTTCCACAGCTCCTACATGTTCTCTGTAACAGTTCTAAATGTTAATTTGTGTTTCTTGATGTTAAAAAATATATATATGGTAGCAAAATTGAAAAGCATATTGATGGGCATTTATCTAAAATTGTACAATGCATTTACAAAGCTGTTTTATAGGCGGTGCCTGTGGCTCAAGGAGTAGGGCGCTGGTCCCATATGCTGGAGGTGGTGGGTTCAAACCCAACCGCGGCCAAAACCACAAAAAAAAAAAAAAAAAAGCAGTTTTATGATATAGTGAAACCGTGTTACAATAGGTAAAGTTTGTCTTTATTCGCTTTAATTAGTGATTTCAATATTGATATCAAGTCAATACTTATGGTATGGTATAGTAAGGGGCATAGAATTAGTTAGGCTTATTTTTAATAGTAACTCTCCAGCAGTTGGGAACTACATTTATTTGGAAACTATCAGTTCCCATGGGTGCTGGATAATGGAGAGATTACTGTGTATAAAAACTCATTTTCATATATGATATATATGATCTTTTGCTGAATCATGCTCTGTGATATGATTTGCTTCTCTATTCACCTTTCGGTAAGTAATTTAGGTGTTTAAGGCATTTAGCTATTATGAATACAAGTGTTATAAATAATATTGCAAAGGTGTTTTTGTGAGCATTGTCTTTACATCACTCATAGGTACATGACTTGACTCTGAAGTGAAATCGCTGGGCATAAATTAGGAGAGTATTTAAGTTTATATGAAACTGCTGAACTGTTTTGCACTGGTTGTTCCATTTGGCATTCTCATCAGCAGACACTTTTCTTATTTTGTGAACTGTCTGCTCACGTCTTTTGCTTTTCTTTTATTGGATTGTCATTTTTTCCGGACATAAGGCTTATGCAGATTAGGTATATATGTTTTTTTCTCACTTGGTAATCATTTTATTTTCTTAACAGCATCTTTTGCTGAGCAGAATGTTTTATTTTAATGATGCTCAATTTGTAATTTATTTTAAGGTTTGTGCTTTCTTTTCCTTTCAAAGATATCTTTTCCTACATTAACCCTTTCCGATCCTATGATGGACAGAGACACTGTAATTATTTTATGTAACCTAAAACAGATAATAAAGTCATCAAGTGAATTGATAGTTACGTTTTTCTTTTTTAAAACAGTAGGATAACTACAAGTGATCCACCAACAATTTCCCACCCAAAATAAATTAGAGTGGGGAATATATGAGCAGTAGAAAAATTGGATTGGAAATTCAAGTTGTAAAAACTTTCTTTGATAGTTTACTAGAAGCTTTGTAGTTTTTAATTTTAAATTCATGTCTGTGATTCATCAAATAATTGTTAGTAATCAGGTGAATAATTCAAGGGTCAATTTTCATTTCTTTCCATAAGATTATCCAGTTGTTCCAACAATGAGATTGCCTTTTCTCAATTGAATTATCTACACATCTTTGTCAAACAGCCATTGATCTTAAAGATAGCCCACTGATTTATTTCTATATGTCCACAAACTGCACTGTCTTGATAACTGTAGATTTATAGTAAATCACTGTCAAGATTATTTTAATTATCTTAATCTTTCATATTTCTACTTAAGTTTTAGAATCGATTTGTCAATATCTATAAAACCATCATTTTTGAATGTTCAGTGTGGACTCGATAGTCAGTTTGAAGATAAATCCTTTAGAAAAAACAAATACACTAAATATAATGAGTTTCTGGTAAAAAAATATGTAATAGTTCTCTATTTAGATATTTTTTACTTTGTCTCAGCAAGGTTTTGAAATTTTTAACACACAAGTTTTGCACATCTTTGGTTAAAATTTTGCCTACATATTTTGTGGTATTTGATGCTAGTATAATTAGTACTTCTAAATTTTATCTCCAATATTTTTCTCTATACATAAAAAATATACAGTTGTGCATCTGTGAATAAAACCAGTTTTTCTTTTTTCATCTTTTACAATTATTTTGCCGTTTATTTTTTCTTCCCTTGTTATATAGGTGAAGACCTTAAATACAATGTTGAATATAAGTGATGAGAGCAGACATTCTTTCTATACATAACAAAAGCACATTATATATTTCATCACTAAGTATAGTACTTGTATGTATTTTGAAGATGCTCATTCAAATCTTATCAGACTAAGGAAGTTGCTTTCTATAACTAGTTACTGAGAGGTGTTTTTCTTTGTTTTTCTGTGTGTTTTCATTAGTGGGTGTTGAATTCTGTAAAATACTTTTTGTGCATTTCTTAAAATGATAATATAATTTTTATCTTATTTTTTCTCATTAATTCATTATAATAGGAAAAATAAAATAAAATTATATTATCTTATATAACTTCTCCCCCAAAATGTTGGACTACTTCTGTATTCTTGTAATAAAATCCACTAAGTCATATTTCTTTTTTTCTTTTTATAAATTGCTGGATTTGATTTGCCATCATTTTGTTGAAGATCTTTGTGTCTGTGTTTATGAACAATATTGATCAAAAATATTTTATTTACATTATCTTTTCAGGTCTAGAATTGCTGTTACTTCAGTCTAATAAATGAGTTAGTAAATGTTTCCTTCTGTTCTTTATTCTAAATAAAGTTTGTCTAAGATTCATATTATTTTTTCCTTAAAATTTTGAGAACTTTTACTAGTGAAGCCATCTGGGCCTGGGAAGATGAAGCCAGTAGATGATCTAACACATGCCCACATAAAAGAAAAACTCGATTCAATTCAAGATGGAGGGAGGGGGAAGGAAGGAGGGGGCGAAGGGGAGGAAGGAAGGGGATTGGTGACCTCCCTTAATGGACATAATGTAAGGGTGTATGGCACACACCCAGAGTGTGGGACACAACTACAACAGGGATTCTTCCTAACAGATGAAAACATTGTAACCTACTTGTCTGTATCCTCACATTAATCTGAAATTAAAATAAATAAGTCACACATTTAATTTCTTTAATTGATACAAACTACCAATATTTCTTAATTCTTCTTGTGTTAGTTTTTATAAATTTAGTTTTACAAAATATTTTTCATTGTCTCACGATTGTTAAATTTACTGGCATAAAGTCATTTATAATAATCTTTTATTATTTATGGAAGATCTAGTAATAGCTTCTCTTTTATTCCTATATTGGTAATATGGTTGTTTTATTTTACTCTTGCTGAGTCTTATCAGGAATTTTTTAGGAATTTATACTCATAAATTAAGGATGTGGTAATTTTTCTATCATTTGTCTATTTTATTTCATTGATATAAATATTTGCTCTTATTTTCATTTCTTTTATAATAGGTTGGGTTTAATTTACTCATTATTTTCTAGCTTCAAAGAGGTCAAAATGGCTTATAATATGGTTCAAATCATTTTTTTTTCTTTTGGCCTTTTTTTTTCTTTTTTTTATTGTTAAATCATAGCTGTGTATATTAGTGCAATTGCCTGTACCCATTCTAAGATGCACCATAGATGTGGCCCCACGCATAGATGTACCCTCCCTCCACCAAAACCTGCCCCCTCCCTTCCCCTTCCTCGGCCCTTTCCCCATAGTCTTGTGCTATAGTTGGGTTATAGTCTTCATGTGAAAGCTATAATTTAGCTTCATAGTAGGGCTGAGTACATTGGATACATTTTCTTCCATTCCTGAGATACTTTGCTAAGAAGAATATGTTCCAGCTCCATCCATGTAAACATGAAAGAGGTAAAGTCTCCATCTTTCTTTAAGGCTGCATAATATTCCATAGTATACATGTACCACAATTTGCTAGTCCATTCGTGGATCGATGGGCACTTGGGCTTCTTCCATGACTTAGCAATTATGAATTGGGCTACAATAAACATTCTGGTGCAGATGTCTTTGTTATATTGTGACTTTTGGTCTTCTGGGTATAAACCTACTAAAGGAATTATAGGATCGAATGGCAGGTCAATTTTTAGGTCTCTAAGTATTCTCCAAACATCCTTCCAGAAGGAACGTATTAGTGGGCATTCCCACCAGCAGTGTAGAAGAGTGCCCTTTCCTCCACATCCATGCCAACATTTCTGGTTTTGGGATTTTGTTATGTGGGCTACTCTTACTGGGGTTAGGTGATATCTCAGAGTAGTTTTGATTTGCTTTCTCTGATAATTAAGGATGATGAGCTTTTTTTCATGTGTTTGTAGCTTGTGCATCGGTCTTCTTTAGAGAAGTTTCTCTTCAAGTCCCTTGCCCACCCTGAGATGGGGTCATGTGTTCTTTTCTTGTTAATACATTTGAGTTCTCTGTGGATTCTGGTTGTTAGACCTTTATCAGAGGTATAACCTGCAAATATTTTCTCCCATTCGGAGGGCTGTCTGCTTGCTTTACTTACTATGTTTTTGGCTGTGCAGAAGATTTTTAGTTTGATCAGGTCCCAGTAGTGTATTTTTTGATACTGCTTCAATTGCCTGGGGAGTCCTCCTCATAAAATATTCACCCAGGCCGATTCCTTCAAGAGTTTTCCCTGCACTTTCTTCAAGTATTTTTATAGTTTCATGTCTTAAGTTTAAATCTTTTATCCAGTGAGAGTCTATCTTAGTTAATGGTGAAAGGTGTGGGTCCAATTTCAGTCTTCTACACATTGCCAGCCAGTTTACCCAGCACCATTTGTTAAATAGGGAATCTTTTCCCCACTGATTGTTTTTAATTGGCTTGTCAAAGATCAAATAATGGTAAGTAGCTGGATCCATCTCTTGGTTCTCTATTCTGTTCCAGAAATTTACTTCTCTGCTTTTGGGCCAGTACCATGCTGTTTTGATCACTATCGATTTATAGTACAGTCTCAGGTCTGGTAGCATGATTCCTCCTGCTTTGTTTTTATTGCTGAGTAATGTTTTGGCTATTTGAGGTTTTTTTCTGATTCCATATAAAATGAAATATTATTTTTTCAAGATCTTTAAAGTATGACAATGGAGCTTTAATAGGAATTGCATTAAAATTATATATTGCTTTGGGCAGTATGGACATTTTAACAATGTTGATTCTTCCCAGCCATGAGCATGGTATGTTTTTCCATTTGTTAACATCTTCAGCTGTTTCTTTTCTTAGAGTTTCATAGTTCTCTTTGTAGAGATCTTTCACATCCTTTGTTAGGTATACTCCCAAATATTTCATCTTCTTTGGCACTACTGTGAAAGGAATAGAGTCCTTGACTGTTTGTTTGGCTTGGTTATTGTTCGTATATATAAAGGCTACAGATTTATGGGTGTTGATTTTGTAGCCTGAGACATCGCTATATTCCTTGATCACTTCTAAAAGTTTTGTAGCAGAATCCCTAGTGTTTTCCAGATATACGATCAGATCATCTGCGAAGAGTGAAAGTTTGATCTCTTCTGACCCTATGTGGATACCCTTGATCGCCTTTTCTTCCCTAATTGCAATGGCTAAAACTTCCATTACAATGTTAAAGAGCAATGGAGACAATGGGCAACCTTGCCTGGTTCCTGATCTAAGTGGAAATGATTTCAGTTTAACTCCATTCAATACGATATTGGCTGTGGGTTTGCTGTAGATGGCCTCTATTAGTTTAAGAAATGTCCCTTCTATACCAATTTTCTTAAGTGCTCTGATCATGAAGGGATGCTGGATAGTATCAAAAGCTTTTTCTGCATCAATTGAAAGAATCATATGGTCTTTATTTTTAAGTTTGTTTATGTGTTAAATTACATTTATAGATTTACGTATATTGAACCAGCCTTGAGACCCTGGGATAAATCTGACTTGGTCATGGTGTATAATTTTTTGGATGTGTTGCTGGATTCTGTTTGTTAGGATCTTATTGAGGATTTTAGCATCTATATTCATTAGTGATATTGGTCTATAATTTTCTTTTCTTGTTGGGTCTTTCCCTGGTTTGGGGATCAAGGTGATGTTTGCTTCGTAGAATGTGCTGGGTAATATTCCTTCTTTTTCTATATTTTGGAAGAGGCTTAGTAGTATAGGTACTAGTTCTTCTTTAAATGTTTGGTAGAATTCTGACATAAAGCCATCTGGTCCTGGGCTTTTCTTTTTAGGGAGATTTTGTATAGTTGATGCTATTTCAGAACTTGATATAGGCCTGTTCAACATTTCCACTTCGTTCTGGCTAAGTCTTGGTAGGTGGCGTGCTTCCAGGTATTGGTTGATTTCTTTCAGATTTTCATATTTGTGAGAGTAGAGTTTCTTGCAGTATTCGTTAAGGATTTTTTGAATTTCTGAGGGGTCTGTTGTTATTTCATCATTACCATTTCTGATTGATGAAATTAGAGATTTTACTCTTTTTTTCCTGGTTAGGTTGGCCAATGGTTTATCTATTTTATTGATCTTTCAAAAAACCAGCTTTTGGATTTATTGATCTGTTGTATAATTCTTTTGTTTTCAATTTCATTTAATTCTGCTCTGATTTTGGTTATTTCTTTTCTTCTGCTGCGTTTGGGGTTGAAGTGTTCTTCTTTCTCCAGTTGCTTGAGATGTTCCATTAAGTTATTGACTTCCTTTCTTTCTGTTTTCTTGAGGAAGGCTTGCAGTGCTATAAATTTCCCTCTTAGTACTGCCTTTGCAGTATTCCAGAGGTTCTGGTAATTCGTTTCTTGATTGTTGTTTTGTTCCAAAAATATGGTGATTTCCTTCTTAATCTCGTCTATAACCCATGTATCCTTCAGCATAAGGTTGTT
This sequence comes from Nycticebus coucang, assembly GCF_027406575.1. NCBI lineage: Eukaryota > Metazoa > Chordata > Mammalia > Primates > Lorisidae > Nycticebus > Nycticebus coucang. The sequence goes on along the minus strand of NC_069796.1, from coordinate 43,528,956 downwards.
TAGCTTCCATGTTTTTGTATGGGTATGCAGGTTCCTGTTGTTATTTAGTTCAACTTTTATTCCATGATGGTCTGAGAAGATGCAAGGAATAATTTATATTTTTTTAAATTTGCTGAGGTTAGATTTGTGGCCTAGGATGTGATCGATTTTGGAGTATGTTCCATGGGCTGATGAGAAGAATGTGTATTCAGTTTTGTTGGGATGAAATGTTCTGTAGATGTCTGTTAAGTCCAGATGTTGAATGGTTGAGTTTAAATCTAAAATTTCTTTGCTTAGCTTCTTTTTGGAGGATCTATCCAGGACTGCTAAAGGGGTGTTAAAATCTCCAACTACTTTGGAAGTGGAGGAAATCGAGTTGCTCATGTCTGTTAGAGTTTCTCTTATAAATTGAGGTGCATTGTGGTTGGGTGCATAAATATTAATAATTGAGATCTCATCATATTGAGTATTACCTTTAACAAATATGAAGTGTCCATCCTTATCCTTAATTATTTTGGTTGGTTTAAAGCCTATTGTGTCTGCGAACAGGATTGCAATGCCTGCTTTTTTCTGCTTTCCATTTACCTGGAATATAGCTGACCATCCCTTAACCTTGAGACTATATCTGTCTTTTAATGTAAGATGCGATTCTTGGATGCAGCAGATATCTGGCTTGAGTTTTTGTATCCAGTCCGCCAACCTATGCCTTGTTAGAGGACAATTTAAACCATTCACATTAATTGAGAGTATTGAGAAGACTTTCGAGAGACCGGTGGACATTTTTAATCCTTTTGCGACTGTGGAAGTTGGAATTTGATCAAAAATGTTTTGGGCAAGTTTACTTTTGTGGTGGAGAATTACGCTGGTCTTTATGTAGGATAGGTCTAAGAATGTCCTGGAGATCTGGTTTAGTTGTGGCAAATTTCTTTAACATGTGAATGTCGTTGAAGTATTTAATTTCTCCGTCATAAACGAAGATCAGTTTAGCTGGGTACAGGATCCTGGGTTGAAAGTTATTTTGTTTTAGGAGATTAAAAGTCGATGACCATCCTCTTCTAGCTTGAAAGGTTTTAGCAGCGAGATCTGCAGTTATTCTGATCTTCTTCCCCTTGTAGGTAATGGTTTTCTTTCGTCTGGCAGCTTTCAGAATTTTCTCTTTCATATTAACTTTAGTGAAATTGATTATGATGTGTCTGGGGGATGTCTTATTTGGGTTGAGTCGTGCTGGAGTTCTGATACTGTCTGCTATCTGAATTTCAGAACCTCTTGGCATGTCTGGAAAGTTCTCCTTTATAATCTCATGGAGAAGAGACTCTGTACCTTGTGAAGCCACTTTGTCACTTTCAGGGATCCCTATAAGACGAATATTGGTTTTCTTCAAATTATCTGAGAGCTCTCTGAGAGAGTGGTCTGTTTTTGCTCTCCATTTCTCTTCGTTTTTGAGGATTTTGGAGCATTCAAAAGCTTTGTCTTCAATGTCAGAAATCCTTTCTTCTGCTTGCTCCATTCTGTTACTGAGGGATTCTACTGTGTTTCTCAGATCTTTGAGGTATACAACTTCTTGTGTCAATGTGTTGAATTGTTTGGTCATTTGGTCTTTGAATCTGTTGAATTCTTGAGATAACTTTTGGAATTCTAATTCGATCTTATTTGCTATCCAGATCCTGAATTCAATTTCTGACATCTCAGCTATTTGTTTGGGCATGGGGTCTTGTGCTGTTTCTGCCCCATTGATCCTTGGGGGAGTTGATCTACTCTGATTATTCATATTGCCAGAGTTTTTCTGTTGATTTCACCTTATGATTGTTTTTCGCCGTTGCCTCTGGCTGTCCTCAGAGTTGGGGAGGTGTCTCTCCATGATTAGACCCCAGTGGGATCACTCTATTGTTGCTGGATCTTTTTAGGGAGTGACCCTGTGTAGTTCCTCTGGGGCAGCTCTAGCTAGGGAGTTCTGGTTGTGGAAGCAGCTCCGGTTTGTGACACACCCGGATCCAGCAACAGGGCTGGGGGTGGTGCACACGGTTCTGGGAGTGCTAGGCGCCAAGTGACTTTGGCACAGACAGCCCAAGGCTCCAGCAGTCTCTGACCAGGAGAAGAGCTCTGCATATAGGCAGGGAGGGCTCCAAAGGGCATGCAGCTACCAGAGTCCCTGTCCAGATGAACGGGCTAGTGTGGAAACTGGGAGGACACAGGAGGGAGGACGCGCAAGGTTGCATGGCTCCCGCAGTTCCTGGTCAGGGAACGTGGAGGCCCGGTGGGTGCGGGTCATTGGTCAGGGGTCGCTGCACAATTCTTATGGAGGTCTGGGCAGCGCCAAGCCCAGGAGTTTGAGGTTGCTATGAGCTGCAACATCACGGCACTCTACCCAGGGCAACAGCCCAAGGCTCCAGTGTGCCAAAACCGTCTCACTCTGCCTCTAAGGATTAAGGCTGTAAGGCAGCTCAGCCCCGCCTTTAGGCTGCTCAGTCAGTAGGTTACTTTGACCCGCCCAATCCTTGCTCTGAGACCCTGAGAGCGAGCTTGCCGGAGCATTTCTTTCACAACGGCTTCCTGCGCCCAGCTCAGTGGCTCAGTCTGGGGCCCCAGACAATGCCCAAAGTTCTCCACACTCCTGTTCAAGCTCTCCCCAAGGCAGTTCAACTGAGTGCCAAGTCCAAGAACACCGAAACAGTTCACAGGTAAGGCCTTTCCAGTTTGCAGTCTCACTGCTGCTTGTACTTACGGTTGCCGGCGTGACTAGGTCGATCGAACACACGCAACCACTTGCCAGTTTTCCACTGTTTTTGTCCTCCTCTTGGGGTCCAGAAGTCCCTTGCTGGCTCCCTGTATCCTCAAAGGGATTATTATAGGCAGATCCCACCGGCCAGAGATGCCTGGAGTCTTGTCTCCCCTGACGCGCTGTTCCCAGTTGCAAGGAAACTGTTACTCGGCTGCCATCTTTAATCTCTCCAGTTCAAATCTTCTACCCTCGTACTGACATATTGTTTACCTGTTGTATTAGTTACTGAGAAAGAGGTATTAATATCTCCAACCATGATTTGTAGCTTTCTCTATTACTTTAGTCCTGTGAATTTTTGCTTCATGTATATTTAAACTCTTTTATCAAGTGTATCTACATTAATATTATCATGGTTTATTGGTGAGGTTGCTCTTTTATAATTATAAAATGTTCCTCTTTATGTATAGTAGTATTTCTTGTTTTGAACTCTATATTTTTTGATATTTATATAGCCATATGAGATTTCTTTTCTTTTTCTTCTTCTTCTTCTTTTTTTTTTCTTTTTGCAGTTTTTGGCCAGGGCTGGGTTTGAACCTGCCAGCTCGGGGATATGGGGCCAGCTCCCTACTCCTTTGAGCCACAGGGGCTGCCTGAGATTTCTTAATGATTCATATTTATACAGTTTGTACATATTCCTTTGTTCTCAAATTATCTATGACTTTATATATTTCATTTATTTCTTCATTTTATTAAATGATAGCTTGTACATTAATGCAATTATGGGGTACAATGTGCTGATTTTACATACAGTTTGAAATACTTTCATCAAACTGGTTAACACAGCCTTCACCACATTTTCTAAGTTATTGTGTTAAGACATTTATATTCTACCCTTAGTAGATTTAACATGTACCCTTGTAAAATGCACTGGAGGTGTGGTCCCACCAATTACCCTGCCTCCATTCATCCTCCCCCTGCACCTCCCCTCTCCTTCCTCTTTCCCCTTCATCCTCATAAAATGCTCTCCCAGGACGATTTCTTCAAGTGTTTTCCCTTCACTTTCTTCTAGTATTTTTATAGTTTCATGCCTTAAGTTTAAATTTTTAATCCAGTGAGAGTCTGTTAGCTAATGGTGAAAGGTGTGGGTCCAGTTTCAGTCTTCTACAGGTTGCCAGTCAGTTCACCCAGCACCATTTGTTAAATAGAGAATCTTTTCCCCACTGAATGTTTTTAATTGGCTTATCAAAGATCAGATGATGGTAAGTAACTGAATTCATCTCTTGGTTCTCTATTCTGTTCCATACATCTACCTTTCTGTTTTTGAGCCAGTATCATGCTGCTTTGATTATTATCAATTTTTAGTATAATCTGAGTTCTGGTAGAGTGATTCCTCCTGATTTGTTTTATTTCTGAGTAATGTCTTGGCTATTTGAGGTTTTATTTGATTCCATATAAAATAAAGTTTTATCTTTTTGAGGTCTTTAAAGTGTGATAATGGTGCATTAATAGGGATTGCATTAGAATTGTATATTGCTTTGGATATTACAGATATTTTAAACATCTTCAACTATTTAGAGTTTCATAGTTATCTTTATAGAGATCTTTCATGTCCTTTGTTAGGTAAACTCCCAAATATTTCATCTCCTTTGGCACTATTGTAAAAGGAATAGAGTCCTTGACTGTTTTTTCAGCTTGACTATTGTTGGTATAAATAAAGGCTACAGATTTGTGAGTATTGATTTTGTAACCTGAGACACTACTATATTCCTTGATCACTTCTAAGTGTTTTGTAGTTGAATCCCTGGGGTTTTCAGATATACCATCATATCATCTGCGAAGAGTGAAAGTTTGATCTCCTTTGACCCTATAGTTTGATCTCCTCTGACCCTATATGGAATACCCTTGTATTCCATTATAACATTAAAAAGCAGTGGAGACAATGGGCAAGCTTGCCTGGTTCCTGATCTGAGTGGAAATGATTTCAATTTAACTCTATTCAATATAATATTGGCTGTGCGTTTGCTGTAGATGGCCTCTATCAGTTTAAGAAATGTCCCTTCTCTATCTATTTTCTGAAGTGTTCTGATCATGAAAGGATGCTGGATATTATCAATAGCTTTTTCTGCATCAATTGAGAGAATCATATGGTTTTTGTTATTTATTTATTTATGTATGTAATGAATTATATTTATAGATTTACATATATTGAACCAGCCTTGAGACCCTGGGAAAAAAACCATTTGGTCATGGTGTATAATTTGTTTGATGTGTTGCTGGATTTTGTTTGTTAGGATCTTGTTGAATATTTTTGCATCAATATTCATTAGGATATTGGTCTATAATTTTCTTTTCTTGTTGGATCTTTTTCTGGTTTGGGGGTCAAGGTGATGTTTGCTTCATAGAATGTGTGGGGTAGTATTCCTTCTTTTTCTAGATTTTAGAAAAGGTTAAGTAATATAGGTACTAGTTCCTCTTTAAAGGTTTGGTAGAGTTCTGATGTGAAACCATCTGGTCCTGGACTTTTCTTTTTCAGGAGATTTTGTATAGTTAATGCTATTTCAGAACTTGATATAGGCCTGTTCAGGATTTCCACTTCATTCAGCTAAGTCTAGGAAGGTGGCATGCTTCCAAGTATTGGTCTATTTCCTTCACATATTTGTATTTGTGAGAGTATTTTGTAATATTCATTAAGTATTTTTGAATTTCTGAGGAGTCTGTTGTAATTTTATCTTTGTCATTTCTGATGGATGAAATTAGAGATTTTACTGTCTTTTTCCTGGTTAGGTTAGCCAAAGGTTAATCTATTTTGTTGATCTTTTTTAAAAAAAAAACAACTTTTTGATTTATTGATCTATTGTATAATCTTTTTGATTTCAATTTCATTTAATTCTGCTCTAATTTTTGTTATTTATTTTGCTGGGTTTGGGATTGGAATGTTCTTCCTTTTCCAGTTGCTTTAGAAGTCCCATTAAGTTGTTAACTTCCTCTCTTTCTGTTCTCTTGAAGAAGGCTTGCAATGCTATAAATTTCCTTCTTAGGACTGCCTTTGTGGCATCCCAGAGGTTCTGATAATTTATGTCTTCATTATCGTTTTATTCCAAAAATTTGGTAATTTCCTTCTTAATCTCATCTATGATTTAGCTATCATTCAGCATAAGGTTATGTAGTTTCCATGTTTTTGTTTGAGTATACAGATTCCTGTTGTTACTGGGGTTCAACTTTTATTCCATGGTGGTCCAAGAAGATGCAAGGAATAATTTCTATTTTTTTTTAATTTTCTGAGGTTAGATTTGTGACCTAAGATGTGATCAATTTTGGAGTATGTTCCACGGACTGATGAGAAGAATGTGTATTCGGTTTTGTTAGGAATAAATGTTCTGTAGATGTCTATTAAATCCAATTGTTGAATGGTTAAGTTTAAGTCTAAAATTTCTTTGCTTAGCTTCTTATTGGAGGATCTATCCAACAATGCCAAAGGGATGTTAAAATCTCTGATTATTATGGTGCTGGAGGAAATCAAGTTGCTCATATCTGTTAGAGTCTCTCTTATAAATTGAGGTGCATTATGTTTGAGTGCATAATTGTTAGTAATTTAAATCTCATCATGTTGAGTGTTACCCTTAACAAATATGAAGTGACCATTCTTATCTTCCCTTACTTTTGTTAGTTTAAAGCCTATTGCATCTGCAAATAAAATTGCAACACCTGCTTTCTTCTGATTTCCATTGCCTCAATTATAGATGACCATCCCCTCACCACAAGTCTATATTTATCTTTTAAGGTAAGATGATATTCTTGTATGCAGCAGATATCTGGCCTGAGTTTTTGTATCCAGACAGCCACCTTGTGCCTCTTCAGAGGACAATTTCAGTCATTTACTTTAATTGACAGTATTGATAAGCCTGGTAGTATTTTGGGTATCAAATTTTTCAAAAGTCCAGTGGACATTTTTAATCCTTTTGCTACTATAGAAGTTGGAATTTGATCAAAAGTTTCTGAGTGAGTTTACTTTGGTGGTAGCATATTGTGCTGTTCATTATGGAGGATAGGTCTGAGATATCCTGGAGAGCTGGTTTAGTTATGGCACATTTCTTCAACATGTAAATGTCAGTGAAGTATTTAATTTCTCCATTATAAATGAAACTCAGTTTAGCTGGATACTGGATCCTGGGTTGAAAATTACTTTGTTTTAGGAGGTTAAAGGTCAATGACCACCCTCTTCTAGCTTGAAAATTTTCAACAGTGAGATCTACAATCATCCTAATATTCTTCCCCTTGTAGGTTATTATTTTCTTACATCTGGCTGCTTGCAGAATTTTCTCCTTATATTAACTTTGGCAAAATTAATTATAACATGTCTGGGAGAAGCTTTATTTGGATTGAGTCATGCTGGGTTTCTGAAACGGTCTGCTAGCCGAATTCAGAATCTCTTGCCATGTTTGGGAAGTTCTCAATTATCTCTTGGAGTAGAGCATCTGGACCTTTCAAAGCAACCTCATCACCTACAGGAATTCCTATAAGATGAATATTAGTTTTGTTTGTTTGTTTGTTTCAAATTATCCCACAACTCTCTGAGAGAATGGTCCATTTTTGCTCTTCACTTCTCTTCCTCTTTGAGTGTTTGGGAGTATTCAAAAGCTTTATCTTCAGTGTCAGAAATCCTTTCTTCTGCCTGTTCCATTTTGTTACTGAGGGATTCTACTGTATTTCTCATATCTTGAAGGGCTTCAAATTCTTTTCTCAATGTGTCAAAATCTTTGGTGATTTAGTCTTTGAATTGATTGAATTCTTGAGACAACTTTTCAATTATTCCTAGAATTTCTAATTTCAACCTTACTTCCATTCTATTAATCTTATTTGCCATCCAAATTCTAAACTCGATTTCTGACATCTCAGCCATTTGTTTATGAATGGGATCTTCTGGTGTATCTGCCTTGCAATTCCTTGGGGCAGTTGATCTATTCTGAGTATTCATGTTGTCAGAGTTTTTCCCCTGATTCTGCCCCATGATTATTTTTCACCATTTGGCTAGATGAGCAGATAAGGTGAAATTGGACTGTGGGCTCCTGGAGTAGTGATTAACCAGCTCTTTGCCTAAGAGCTGGGACTGGTGACTGCAGCTTTTCCCCTACAACTTTGCAAAGAACCCATATAGTACTACACACTGAGACACTGGGGACCTGTTTGGTGTGGTGGGGCTAAGTGGCTCTCTCTTGTTTTCAGCTGGTATCTGTCCAATTCTAGTGAATTAGTAAGTCTAGGTTGAAGTCTCAGCTTTGGAGAAATACAAGCAAACAAGACATCCTGCTCCCCACTGGCAACAACTGGAAAAGAAAAATCAAACCTTCCCACAATAACACAATCATATGGCTTTATATTTAAAGTGCTTTCCTTATAGACAGCACATCTGATTTCCTTTTGTATGCATTCCAACAATCTCTTACTTTTAATTGAAATGCTTCATCTAATTTGAACATAATTATTGACATATATCAAAATATTAATATCACGTACTCTCTATTAACCTGGTTAAGTTTTAGTTCACAATCTTTTTCCTCTCTTTGAACTCTTCTTTATCTTTTGACTACTCTTTTATAAAATCTTTTGGACTGAGAACTTTTATTATTTTAATATCCACTTTATTGACTAACAATATCATTGTATTATTTTTAGAGGTTGCTGTCAGAATTCAAACTGTATCCTTAACTTCATAATATTTAATGTATGAAAAAACTTAAAAGAAATACGGTATAATTTTATGTATAAGAAAAACTTAAAATAATTTCACAACCTTTCCCTTATCCTCTGTATTAATGTGGTACTATATTTTACATCTATAAATACTATAAACTAGGACTAAATTATTTTAATTATTTCTTACATCTTATAAATGTTCAATTGTCTTTTAAATAATTTAAGAGGACTGAGAAAAATAATCTTTTATATTTACTGCATAGTTACTAATTTTAGTATGTGTGCTGCTGGAGCAAGCACCATATTACCATTTTTAGTGCCCCCAGTTCTTTTTCTTATACATCTGAATTTCCAAGTATTAATTTTTTCATTTATTGTGAATAACTCGCCTATAAATTTTCAGTTAATTTTATCTGAAATTTTAGTCTCAGAATCAATTTCTATGAAGTTTTCATTATTTTATGTTCATTTTTGAAATGTATTTTGCTGAACATTTCTGCACAATATTATATTCTTTCTTTTGTCAGTACTTTAAACAAAGCTTTCCATTGTATCTAGCCTCATGCTTCTGATGATGTCAGCCATGATTCTTCTTATTTCTTTGCATGGAAATATATCTCCTTTTTTGGCTCTTGCTAAAATATGTTCTTTATATTTGATTTTCAGCTGTTTAACTATCATGTGTTCAGATTTGGTTTTCTTTGTATTTATTCTGCTTGATATTATTTGAGTTTTGTTTTTTCTTGCTTGAAATGTTTGGATCTGTCAATTGCTATTCGTATTTTTAAATTAAATTTAAAAATTTATTTTTCCATTTCATTTTCCCTTTTCTTTCTTGAGTGAGTTCAACCATATGGATGTTAAAAACACTTGACATTGTTCCATGGTCATTTAGGCTATATTTATTTTCCCAACTTCTTTTACTTTCGTGCTTCAATTTTGTTCAATAATTTCTAGATCTACTTTCAAGTTTGCTGATCTTTTCTTCTTCATTTTTAAATCTGTGTTTAAAACCAGCAATTATACTTTTTATTTCAGGATTTTTCATTTATTTAATTTCTAGAAGTTTTGCTTGGTTAGCTTTTAGAATTCCCATATATCTCTTGACAGTCACGTATCTTATTTTCTTGTATATTCTTTGCAAAATTTTATTTTAAAATCTTTGCTTAATTGCATGATTTGCCTAATTCTAACAGTTGGGTTATCTATGGATTTGCTTCTCTTGACTATTTACTGCTCCTGATAATCATATTTTGTTGATTTTTATTTTGTCTGGTAAACTTTGTACACTAAACACTATAAAAGATACATTGTAGGTACTCTATATTATTTTGTGTTTTTGTAGAGAATGTGGAATTTTGTTCCAACAGACTATTAAATTAATTGTGAATCACCATTTAATTCAATTAATGGTGAATTTAATTAATGGTGAAGCCACCTCATGGTGGTTTGGTATTAGGCTGTATTTGTGAATTAATGTTCTTAGTCTTAGAGCACAGACCTTCCTTTTTAATTTTTCATTTTTATTTTTATTGTAAATTGACTACTTATAGGATATTAAGTAGTGCTGTGACTTATGAATACAGTGTCAAATAATTAAATAAAGCTAATTAACATATCCATTCCTTCAAATGTTTATCCTCTTTTTGTGGTGAGAACATTTGAAATTTACTCTCAGCTATTTTGAAATATACATTATTAATTACTATATTCACCATGCTGTACAATATTCCTGAAAATACATAAAACTATTTTGTCTTTGTCTAATTGAGGCTTTGTACCTTTTAACCAACATCTCCCAATTTCTTCCACCCTTCAACCCTTAGTTACTACCATTGTACTCTCTGCTTAAGTTGGTTTTAGATTCAACACACAATTAAGAATGTGCAGTATTTGCCTTTCTATGCTTGACTTTATTTATTTATTTATTTATTTATTTTGAGACAGAGTCTACCATCAGTAGAGTGCCATGGTGTCGTAGCCCACAGTAATCTCAATCTCTTGGGCTCAGGCGATCCTCCTACCTCAGCCTCCTGAGTAGCTTGGACTATAGATGCCTACCACTACACCTGATTGTTTTTTCTATTTTTAGTAAAGACAGGGTCTCACTTTGCTCAGGCTGGTCTCAAACTCATAAGCTCAGGTGATCCACCTGCCTTGACCTCTCAGAGTGCTAGGATTACAGGCACAAGCCACTGCACCTGGCCTATGCATGGCTTATTTCACTTAGAATAATGATTTCCAATTTCATCCACACTGTCACGAATGACAAACTTTCTTTTGTTAAAGGCTGAATGGTATTCCATTTTGTATATATACCAAATTTTCTATATCCATTCACCTATTGATGCATAATTGGCTATTATGAATAGTGCTGCAATAAACATGGACATGCAAACATCTCTTCAACATACTGGTTTCAAATCTTTTGGGTAAGTATGAAGAAGCAAGATTGTTGGATCTATTGTTAGGTTTTTAGGAACTACCATACTGTGGTACTCATGCTAATTTACATTATCAGCAATAAGCAACAAGGTTTCCTTTTCTGCACATCCTTGCCAACACTTGTTATCTTTTGTCTTTTAGATAACAGCCATTCTGACTGGTGTAAAGTGATATATCATTATAGTTTTAGTTTGCATCTCCCTTATGATTAGTGATATTGAACTTTTTTTTAAAATATATTAGTTGACCATTTGTATGTCTTCCTTTGAGAAATGTCTATTGGATTCCTTACCCAGTTTACAATCAGATTATTTGTTTTCCATCTATGGAATTGTTTGAGTTCCTCATATATTTTGGATATTAACCCCTTATCAAATGTATGGTTTGCAAATATTTTCTTCTCATCTATAGATTTTCTTCTCACTTAAACACTTCCTCTTTTGTGCAGAAGTTCTTCATTCTGATGTAATTCCTTTTGGGTATTTTTGCTTTTGTTGTCTGTGCTTTTGAGGTTAAATAAAAAAAAAATCATTGTCTAGACTAGAGTGACAAATTTCACACAGTTTATCCTTTGTTTTCTTTTAGTAGTTTTACAGTATCAGGTCTTAATTCTAAGGCATGGTCCTTACAGCTTTTAATTGAAAAGCCCAAGATGTTTGCTAATCTGTCATAATTAAATGAGGTTTATATGCAAAGCTCTCTTCCCAGCACCAGAGACCCACTGACCTTTCAGCTCTCTCACCCTTCTAGCTTTTGAATTCACTTCATGATGAAGTGAACTCACTCCTATAGAAGCTTCACTGTGTGTACAGTTAAAAATACATTGAAGATTTGATGTATACAGAGAACATACACCCTGAGTTTGGCATTTTCATCCCCTGTGGATTTTCTCTTTTACTGGATTCTTCTACTTCCCAGCCATTCTTGCAAGTGGGAAAAAATTATATAAATATAGATTGCAACTATTATATTTTCCTTTTTAAAATCATTTTATTCCCTCAAGTTTATAGCTGCTTTGTGTTACTCTCCTATGCTTTCAAGTAACCATTTTATCGATCTTGTTTGGCATTTATAATTATTAATACTGGAAATGTTAATCTAATAAGATCTGTACCAATATTATTGAAAGCAACAAATCCTTAGAAAAAAATTTCAGAATGCTTGAAATATAAAACTCAACCAAAAGTAAAAATACATACCACAAATGAAATGAATAGACCCTCAGTTAATCAATCCTGTTTATCTACCTACAAGCTTACAGGAAAAAATATATATATATATAATAATAAACCAAACCATGAGGGAACAGGTAAATTCAGAATGTGCAACATTCCACAAGATGAGTGATCTAATTTTTCCAACAAATCAATGGCATAAAAATTTAATGGGGACTTACAATATAAAGTAGACTAAGGAAACGTAATAGCCAAATGTTATAACTTATACCTGTTTATAGTTGGATTTTTTTTAAGTTTCCACACACAGCATTGACATAGTTTGATTTTTAAAAGTAAACATAAAACAACTTCTTTGAGGTAATTAAAGAAATTCAAATATGGACTTGGAATTAGATGACATTATAGAATTATTGTTGTATTTATGTACAACAATGGCATAATCATAATGTTATCTGAACTGTATCAGTCAGAGATGCATCCTAAAACTTTTACTAGTAAAATAACACAACATTTGGAATATGCTTTAAAATTTGGCATGAAAAGTAGAGAGAGAGTAGAGATAGCACTGCCAGAATATTAGTTTTGTGACAAATACATAACAATTAATTTTACTACTGTCTTCACTTTTAGGTATCTTTGATATTTTTATTCTAAATATGACATATAGTTCAAAATAATATCTTTTTAAAAATACACCAAACATGTTTACTCCAGTCAGAAATGGTAAAAATGTGGTGTATATGCCTTCTGTGCCATTGAAAACATTATTAAATAATAAAAGCACTTTTCCCAGTAAGCAAAACTCACTCTCTCAGCCAAGCCTATTGGGCAGCTACAATCAATCAATCAATAAATAAATAAATTGATGCTAGCATGAGAGTCAAAACGTTCCTATACTTGTCAATTCCATTGTATCTTCTTCCTCTCTTTATGAGCCAATATTTTCTCTAATTTTTCCACAAGCTTTTTATCAGGTATAGCACAAGAGTCTTCTAGGGAGAAGGGGATTGTGGAAGATATTATTAGAGCTCTTTAAGTTCAATTTTCTACTTCTAAACTCATAGAAATGGCTTCTTGTGTCCAGTTAGTGGGGACCGGAAAACCAATGCAATTGTATTTCTGAGTGACAATATAGAGTACAACTGCCCTAAGGAGTTGTTTGGAACTACTGAAGTCTGTGGGTCAGCAAGAAATAACATTTAATTATATGAAACAACTAAAATTTGAAGGGTTTTGGTAATTATTGTTGTTATTACTGGCCTAACTGTGAGCCTAGCATGACTTGATAAAGAAGGGAGTAAAAATGGCAACAGTTTTTGTAAAATTGAATGATAAAAAAGTGGGGTATTGAGGCCAGGTCCAGTGGCTCACACCTGTAATCCTAACACTCTGGCCAAGGCAAGTGGATCTCTTGAGATCATGAGTTCAAGACCAGCTTGAGCAAGAGTGAGACTCCATCTCTAAAGAAAATAGCAGGACATTGTGGTGGGTGCCTGTAGTCCCAGCTACACAGGAGGCTGAGGCAAGAGAATTGCTGAAGCCCAAGAGTTTTAGTTTGCTGTGAGCTATGTGACACGATGGCACTCTCTACCAAGGGTGACCAAGAGTCACTCTGTCTCAAAAAAAAAAAGTAGGGTGTTTTAAATTGTACACTATAGTATATTTTAGTAATGATAATAGCTATTAATTAGGTGCTTATTATGTATTAGACACTATGATTTGTGGTTTATAATAATTGCCTTATATTCATTATACAAAATATAGTCATAAGAAGAAGAGACATTGAATTACTGTTTTATATTTTACATGTAAGAAAATTAGCTTCAGAGTTGATAAATAATTTTCCCATATTCCTGCATAGCTAGGAAACAAGGAAGCCTGAATTTGAAACTAGGTCTGTATAACGGAAACCTGAGCTCTTAGGCACTGTACTGTAGGCTCTTGGAGGGTATACCCAAAGCCCTATATTTTTATTGTATTTTTTAGTATTGATAAAAATACTAGGAGGTGGAGCAAGATGGCAGCTGAGTAACAGCTTCCCTGAAACTGGGCACCATAAGTCTGGGGAAATAATACTCCAGGTATCTCTGGCTGGTGGGATCTGCCCCAGGTATCCCTGGCTGGTGGGATCTGCCTATAATCATCCCTTTGAGGATACAGGAAGTCAGCAATGGACTTCTGGACCCCAAGAGGAGGACAAAAACAGTGGGAAACTGGCAAGTGGTTGCGTGTGCTCAATCAACCTAATCCCGCCAGCAGCTGTAAGTACAAGCAGTAGTGAGACTGCAAACCAGAAAGGCCTTACCTATGAACTTTCAGTGTTTTTGGACTTGGCACTCAATTGAACTGCCTTGGGGAGAGCTTGAGCAGGAGTGCGGAGAACTTTGGGCATTGCCTAGGGCCCCAGGCTGAGCCACTGAGCTGGATGGAGCTAATAGTGTTCAGCTGTGTGCTGCAGGGAGCCATTGTGAGAGAACTGCCCCGGAAAGCTCCACCCTTAGGGTTGCAGAGCAAGGATCAGGTGGGAGCTAGTAACCTAGTGACTGAGCTGCCTTACAGGCTTAACCCTCAGGGGCAGAGTGAGACCGGTTTTGGCACACTGGAGCCTCAGGCTGTTGCCCTGGGTAGAGTGTTGTGGCATCACAGCTCATATCAACCTCAAACTTCTAAGCTTGGTGCCTCCCAAACCTCCTTAAGAGCTAGACCGCAACCCCCAACATGCAACCCATGCACGCCAGGCCTCTGCATGCCCTGAACAGGAACTTCAGGAGCTGCACAACCCTGCGTCCTCCCTCCTGTGCCCTCCCTGCCTCCACACCAGCCCACTTGTCTGGCCAGGGACTCTGGTAGCCATGTGCCCTCTGGAGCCTTCCCTGCCTCTGAGCAGAGCCCTTCTCCTGCCAGAGACTGCTGAAGCCTTGGGCTCTCTGTGCCAAAGTCACTGGGCACCAGGCACTCCCAGAAACATGCGCAACATCTCCCACCCTGTTGCTGGATCCGGTGTGTCACACTCCGGAGCTGCTTCCACAACCAGAACTCCCTGGCTGGGGCAGCCCCAGAGGAACTACACAGGATCACTCCCTACAAAGATCCAGCAACAATAGAGTGATCTCACTGGGGTCTAATCTTGGAGAGACAACTCCCCAACTTTTAGGACGGACAGAGGCAACAGGGAAAAACAATCATGAGGTGAAATCAACAGAAAAACTCTGGCAATATGAATAATCAGAGAAGATCAACTCCCCCAAGGATCAATGGGGCAGAAACAGCACAAGATCCCATGCACAAACAAATAGCTGCGATGTCAGAAATCGAATTCAGAACCTGGATAGCAAATAAGATCAAATTAGAATTCCAAGCAGTAACACAAAAGATATCTCAAGAATTCAACGAATTCAAAGACCAAATGTCCAAAGATTTTGACACATTGAGACAAGAAGTTGCAGCCCTCAAAGATCTGAGAAACATGGTAGAATGCTTCAGTAACAGAATGAAGCAAGCAGAAGAAAGGATTTCTGACATTGAAGACAAAGCTTTCAAATGCTCTCAAACTCTCAAAGAGGAAGAGACATGGAGGGCAAAAACAGATCACTCTCTCAGAGAGCTCTGGGATAATTCAAAGAAAACCAATATTCGTCTTATAGGGATCCACGAAAGTGATGAAGTGGTTTCACAAGGCACAGAGTCACTTCTCCATGAGATTATGAAGGAGAATTTTCCAGACATGCCAAGAAATTCTGAAATTCAGATAGCAGACAGTTTCAAAACTCCAGCACAACTCAACTCGAATAAGACATCCCCCAGACACATCATAATCAACTTCACTAAAGTTAATATGAAGGAGAAAAGTCTGAAAGCAGCCAGAAGAAAGAAAACCATTACCTACAAGGGGAAGAATATTAGAATAACTGCAGATCTCGCTGCTGAAATCTTTCAAGCTAGAAGAGGATGGTCATTGACTTTTAATCTCCTAAAACAAAATAACTTTCAACCAAGGATCCCAGCTAAACTGAGTTTCATTTATGATGGAGAAATTAAATACTTCAATGACATTCATATGTTGAAGAAATTTGCCATAACTAAACCAGCTCTCCAGTAGAGAGCGTAATCCTCCACCACAAAATAAAGACCAGCGTAATCCTCCACCACAAAATAAAATTTTGATCAAATTCCAACTTCCACAGTCGCAGAGGATTAAAAATGTCCACCAGACTCTCGAAAGGCTTATCAATATTCTCAATTAATGTGAATGGTTTAAATTGTCCTCTAAAGAGGCACAGGTTGGCTGACTGGATACAAAAACTCAAGCCAGATATCTGCTACACACAAGAATCTCATCTTACATTAAAAGATAAATATAGACTCAAGGTGATGAGATAGTCATCTATACTCCAGCCAAATGGAAAGCAGAAAAAAGCAGGCATTGCAATCCTATTTGCAGACGCAATAGGCTTTAAACCAACCAAAATAAACAAGGATAAGGATGCACACTTCATATTTGTTAAAGGTAATACTCAATATGATGAGATTTCAATTATTAATATTTATGCACCCAACCAGATGCACCTCAATTTATAAGAGAAACTCTAACAGATATGAGCAACTTGATTTGCTCCAGTTCCATAGTAGTTGGAGACTTTAACACCCCTTTAGCAGTGTTGGATAGATCCTCCAAAAAGAAGCTAAGCAAAGAAATCTTAGATTTAAACTTAACCATTCAACATCTGGACTTAACAGACATCTACAGAACATTTCATCCCAACAAAACTGAATACACATTCTTCTCATCAGCCCATGGAACATACTCCAAAATTGACCACATCCTAGGCCACAAATCTAACCTCAGCAATTTTTTTTTTTTTTTGTGGTTTTTGGCTGGGGCTGGGTTTGAACCCGCCACCTCCAGCATATGGGACTGGTGCCCTACTCCTTGAAATTATTCCTTGCATCTTCTCAGACAATCATGGAATAAAAGTTGAACTCAATAACGACAGGAACCTGCATACCCATACAAAAACATGGAAGCTAAACAACCTTATGCTGAAGGATACATGGGTTATAGATGAGATTAAGAAGGAAATCACCTTTATTCTGTTGGAAATAAAACAACAATCAAGACACAAATTACCAGAACCTCTGGGATACTGCAAAGGCAGTCCTAAGAGGGAAATTTATAGCACTGCAAGCCTTCCTCAAGGAAACGGAAAGAGAGAAAGTTAACAACTTAATGGGACATCTAAAGCAACTGGAGAAGGAAGAACACTCCAACCACAAACCCAGCAGAAGAAAAGAAATAACCAAAATCAGAGCACAATTAAATGAATTTAAAACAAAAGAATTATACAACAGATCAATAAACCCAAAAGTTGGTTTCTTGAAAAGATCAATAAAATAGATAAACATTTGGCCAATCTAACCAGGAAAAAAAGAGTAAAATCTCTAACTTCATCAATCAGAAATGGTAATGATGAAATAACAACAGACCCCTTACAAATTAAAAAAAAAAAAAAACCTTAATGAATACTACAAGAAACTCTACTATCAGAAATATGAAAATCTGAAAGAAATCGACCAATACCTGGAAGTATGTCACCTACCAAGACTTAGCCAGAATGAAGTGAAAATGTCAAACAGCCCATTAAGATCTGAAATAGCATCAAATATACAAAATCTCCCTAAAAAGAAAAGCCAAGGACCAGATGGCTTTACATCAGAATTCTACCAAACCTTTATAGAAGAAGGTACCTATATTACTAAACCTCTTCCAAAATATAAAAAAAGAAGGAATATTACCCAACACATTCTACGAAGCAAACATCACCTTGATCCCCAAACCAGGGAAAGATCCAACAAGAAAAGAAAATTATAGACCAATATCACTAATGAATATTAATGCTAAAATACTCAATAAGATCCTAACAAACAGAATCCAACAACACATCAAAAAAATTATACACCACGACTAAGTGGGATTTACCCAGGGTCTCAAGGCTGGTTCAATATACTTAAATCTATAAATGTAATTCAGCACATAAACAAACAAAATATAAGGACCATATGATTCTTTCAATTGATGCAGAAAAAGCTTTTGATAATATCCAGCATCCCTTCATGATCAGAACACTTATGAAAATTGGTATAGAAGGGACATTTCTTAAACTAATAGAGGCCATCTACAGCAAACCCACAGCCAATATCGTATTGAATGGAGTAAAATTGAAATCATTTCCACTTAGATCAGGAACCAGGCAAGGTTGCCCATTGTCTCCATTGCTCTTTAACATTGTAATGGAAGTTCTAGTCATTGCAATTAGGGAAGAAAAGGTGATCAAAGGTATCCACATAGGGTCAGAAGAGAAAAAACTTTCACTCTTCTCTGATGATATATGATCATATATCTGGAAAACAGTAGGGATTCTATCACAAAACTTTTAGAAGTGATCAAGGAACACAGCAATGTCTCAGGCTACAAAATCAATACCCATAAATCTGTAGCCTTATATATACCAACA
The DNA here is from genome assembly GCF_027406575.1 of Nycticebus coucang. Taxonomy (NCBI): domain Eukaryota; kingdom Metazoa; phylum Chordata; class Mammalia; order Primates; family Lorisidae; genus Nycticebus; species Nycticebus coucang. Next base: position 43,510,429 of record NC_069796.1, on the reverse strand, counting down.
ATAACCAAGCCGGAAAAACAGTCAAGGACTCTATTCCTTTCACAGTAGTGCCAAAGAAGATGAAATACTTGGGAGTATACCTAACAAAGGATGTGAAAGATCTCTACAAAGAGAACTATGAAACTTTGAGAAAAGAAATAGCTGAAGGTGTTAACAAATGGAAAAACATACCATGCTCATGGCTGGGAAGAATCAACATTGTTAAAATGTCTATACTACCCAAAGCAATATATAATTTTAATGCAATTCCTATTAAAGCTCCATTGTCATATTTTAAAGATCTTGAAAAAATAATAACTTCATTTTATATGGAATCAGAAAAAAACCTCAAATAGCCAAAACATTACTCAGCAATAAAAACAAAGCAGGAGGAATCACGCTACAGACCTGAGACTGTACTATAAATCCATAGTGATCAAAACAGCATGGTACTGGCACAAAAGCAGAGAAGTAGATTTCTGGAACAGAATAGAGAACCAAGAGATGGATCCAGCTACTTACCGTTATTTGATCTTTGACAAGCCAATTAAAAACATTCAGGGGGGAAAAGATTCCCTATTTAACAAATGGTGCTGGGTCAACTGGCTGGCAACCTGTAGAAGATTGAAACTGGACCCACACCTTTCACCATTAACTAAGATAGACTCTCACTGGATAAAAGATTTAACCTTAAGACATGAAACTATAAAAATACTTGAAGAAAGTACAGGGAAATGTCTTGAAGGAATCGGCCTGGGTGAATATTTTATGAGGAGGACTCCCCAGGCAATTGAAGCAGTATCAAAAATACACTACTGAGACCTGATCAAACTAAAAAGCTTCTGCACAGCCAAGAACATAGTAAGTAAAGCAAGCAGACAGCCCTCCAAATGGGAGAAAATATTTGCAGGTTATACCTCCGATAAAGGTCTAATAACCAGAATTCACAGAGAACTCAAACATATTAGCAAGAAAAGAACATGTGATCCCATCTCAGGGTGGGCAAGGGACTTGAAGAGAAACTTCTCTAAAGAAAACAGACACATGATCTACAAACACATGAAAAAAAGCTCATCATCCTTAATCATCAGAGAAATGCAAATCAAAACTACTCTGAGATATCACCTAACCCCAGTAAGAGTAGCCAACATAACAAAATCCCAAAACCAGAAATGTTGGCGTGGATGTGGAGAAAAGGGCACACTTCTACACTGCTGGTGGGAATGCACACTAATACGTTTCTTCTGGAAGGATGTTTGGAGAATACTTAGAGACCTAAAAATAGACCTGCCATTCAATCCTATAATTCCACTAGGTTTATACCCAGAAGACCAAAAATCACAATATAACAAAGACATCTGTATGTTTATTGTAGCCCAATTCATAATTGCTAAGTCATGGAAGAAGCCCAAGTGCCCATTGACCCACGAATGGACTAGCAAATTGTGGTACATGTATACCATGGAATATTATGCAGCCTTAAAGAACGATGGAGACATTACCTCTTTCATGTTTACATGGATGGAGCTGGAACATATTCTTCTTAGCAAGGTATCTTAGGAATGGAAGAAAAAGTATCCAATGTACTCAGCCCTACTATGAAGCTAAATTATAGCTTTCACATGAAGGCTATAACCCAACTATAGCACAAGACTATGAGGAAAGGGCCAAGGAAGGGGAAGGGAGGGGGGAGGTTAGGGTGGAGGGAAAGTAATGGGTGGGGCCACATCTATGGTGCATCTTAGAATGGGTACAGGTGAAACTTTCTAAAGACAGAATACAAATGTCTACATACAAAAAAAAAAAAATACTAAGTCCATGAGTCACAAGTTGACTACAATGACTAAATGCATTTTAATACAGAGAGTAAAGTTTTAAGAAACAAGTGTTGTGAAGGAATTCCACTAATGAAAAGTTCTCTCTTGCATATTTTAAATCACTCATACCAGGTTAAAAGTTGCTGCTATGTTACATTACTAAGTATGCTTTGTTTTTAAAGAACACACAGTTTAAACAATGTATGTGTGAACACAGAAAGAAGATTAGGAATACTAGGGAGAGATTCTTTACTCAACCTTATTACTTACACTGTTTACAAATATTTGTTGAATATTATAAGCATTATAGTAATAGAGTCATGGCTAATATTTATGGAGCACTTGATGATGAACCAGGCACTGTGATCAACACTTTCCACATATGATGTAATACTTCCTTAAAATTCAAGAAGCACTATGATATCAGTACTAAGGTTATCCACACTTTATAGATGAGAAACATGAGACTCAGGAAGGTTAAATGACTTGCCCAAGGTTATAGACGAGTTGAATGGTCCAAACACTAACCTGAGTCCAGACTATAAGTTCTTACCTCCTCACAACTGCTCTCTGATATTTAATTCAATGGCAAAGATACTCTGTGAAAAAGAGAAAATTTTCTTGTAAAAGGTGGAATTCTGGTGAAAACCACACAGATTCTTGATTTATTTCCATTTAGAAAGTTAAAAGTCATTCCTTGACATTTTCCTTAGGCCCAATTCATGGCTTCTTATGAAATTCTTAAAATTATGTCTGAATTTTCCGGAGCATCTCAGTGGAGACAAGCAAACTTTGATAATTAAGGTTTCCCATGGTTGATAAAATGTGAGGATCTTTTGCAACCAGGTCAATAAGACCAAGACCCAAGTTTACACCATTACCTTCCCACTCAACTTAGGCTTCAGCTAAGGCCCTTCTTTAGTATCTTTTGTCCAATTCTGACCTTTAGAAAGATTAGTTGGAAATAAGAATAACATATACACATGTAATATTCATGAGTCACAGCACCTTTGACTTAGAAAATGGTTTGTGTTATCATCTAGTCCAACCTCCTCATTTTACAAAAGAGAGGAGGGATCCAGCGACCAAAATCTGCACATAAAACAACTCTTACTAGTACAGAAAAGCATAATAGGTCACAAGCTTCCATTTAAGCATAGGAGTATTTAGACTATGGGGAAAATTCTACTTGAGTAGTTAAATGAAAGAATAGAAAACTAAGACAGTTAAGAGGTTCCTTCTCTCTAAGTCTAGAAAATCCAAGTGATTTCCACCCATATGAAATGACATCCTTATAATTCTTACAACAGCCCATCAATATTCATTCCTTTCTTCACAAATGTTCATAAAGGGCTTCTGAGAAACCCAAATGCTTTTGTGTTTAAAGTGACAATCAACACAGAATATATACCCTCATGAAGGTTATATGTATTTGTTTTGATAGGTTATATTTTAATGAGAAAGGTAATTTAAAAATGTACATATCAACAAAATGAATGAAAATTGTGATGTCATGAAGGAAATAGGGTGATAGAAGAGTAAATGGAGAGGAAACCCTCTAAGAATAACAATCAAGGCAAATCTGCTGGGCTGAGATAGAGACCATATAGACACATTAACTAGGTAAAGAAGAAAAAGAGATAGAGATACCTTTACATTAACTAGGTAAAGAAGAAAAAGCAAAGCATTTGAGGAAGCTGGAACAGCAGGTACAACGGTCCAGAAATGACTAGTGCTTATAAGCTAGACAACAAATTATAGTCGAACCTCTATAAGTTGACCACCCAAAGGGAGGGGACAAACTGGTCAACATATGGAGGTGGTAGTCGAACCTCTATAAGTTGACCACCCAAAGGGAGGGAACAAACTGGTCAACATATGGAGGTGGTCAACCAAAGATATAGCCCTACTGAATGGATATGTACATGTGCTGCATGACCAGTCTATAAAAATTAAATCAACGTAAGGGGGTGGTTAATGTAGGCAGGGGACCAACCGTGGAAGTTCTATATATTGTTCTTCTGGATGCAACAAATCCTGATATTCAATTTCTCTGATTATATGCTTATATTTCTACATTTTCTTTTTCTCCCCCTAGTTTCTTTAGTGCTTTTATGTGGATAGCTGTCTGTCCTGACCTAAAATCTCTAAGGATATTCTATTCTTTTTTTTTTTTTTTCTTTTTAGGAGATTCTAATCTTTTAATAATTGCCAGAGGTATTCTCTACACATACTTAATTCTAGTGCTTCTATACTGATTGATCTAATTTCTGACTCAGGCAGACAGCCAACATTTCCTTGTGTGTAGACAGATGGAAAAGAAACGTCCAATACTCTGTTCCACAGAGAGTCTCTCTGGTAATTCCCTGACCACCATCCCCACAGGACAGCAAGAATAAGGACTCTGAGTTCATGGTTGTGTTGACAGAACATACTGACTAGCAATGCTCCAGTATATTGCCTGTGTGTCAGCTTTGATACTTTAACAGACATTTGACTACCAGGAAGGGGCTGTTCTAGGTACCATAGAGATTACAAATAACAATTAAAATTATGGTTCCTCTCTTCTCTCAAGATTGTAATATGTTTCTTCTCTGAAGGTGAACAATGGTTTTTTAACTATTCATAATATTCTATATTTTTCCTCCTGAGCAAATATGTTATAGTTAAATATCCTTGTGAATAATTATTTGTTTAATATCCTCCACTAAATCTTAAGTTCCTTGGGAATATGGGGCTGGTTTAGCTTGTTTAACATTGTATTAACGGACATTTTTTTCACTATGATACACAGTAAATGCCAATCAAATGTTCTTGGGTATATGAATAAAGAAATCAATTAAAGTACACTTGTTTCTGTCATTCATGATGTAGAATGGTGCTAGTTTGTGTGGGTTTGGAAGAGGAAATATATAAATTCACGAAATAGGAGGTGAGGCAGCTTTATCCACTTAGCAAATGAGAGTAACCATTGTGTACTAAGTACTGTGCTGAGAAAGATTAGTGAGCAAAATCAGAAAAGGTCTCAGCTTTTCCTGAGCTAATCATCTGGTTGTGTAACCAGACCCTAGTCAAATAATTGCACCAACAAATAGCAAGGCACAACTCAGGTAAATGCCATAAAGTTGCTGGATTTGGATCTCAGGAAAGCTAAGCAAGAGATCGCCAATGGAAACATGAGGACAATCACCTACCCACAGTATGCGGTCTAGCTTTGATTTGTGCCATTACTATCATTAACTTCTTCTCTGGCCATAGGCAACATAAAATTTGTTACTACCTTTCAGCCAGTGAGACACTCTTCCCTGACTATACAGGCCACCACCCTTTGGAATCTACCTTCCTGAATTCTATCCAGCACCCTCATTCCTGGTTTCAGTCTCCTCACTTGGTCCCTTTGAATAGACATCACAGTTGGACACTGCCTGGCTTTCAGGTTTGCCTGGACTGCTGTCTACACTTTGCCTTGGCAGTCAGGTAGAGCAATCTCAGTCCCTCCCAGCAACCAACCTACAGCTCAAAATCCCATCTCTGGGCTTTTGTTCGTGTTGGAGGAGGGTTGTTCTTATGTCACAAGCCTCCTTGCCTCCAGCCTGTGTATTCTCTTTTATCAGCTGGAGGGCTCTCCCGGTCCTTCCCAGCTTCTCTGAATCCATTCCAATGTTCAAGTTTGATCTCCCTGAGGAGATTTCCCATCACTCTGCTTTCTCTGTATTTGCATGGTTTTCTGTGACTTCACTCAGTGATAAACCTGATACTTTTAAAATACAAATGACTTCAGTGTTGCTCCCTGATTAAAACTCTCTACTGGCTCCCCTTTCTACTCACAATAAAACCCAAACTCCTCACCAAGCCCTACTGGATCTGCCCCTCTAGTTCTCTCAGATGGTATCAGCATTATTATCACCCCCACTTACTACGCTTCTGCATACTGGCTCTTTGGATTCCTAAATATGTAAAACTCATTCCCACCCAATGTCCCTGGCATTTGCTATGCCCTTTCTTAGTCTCCAGATCATTGCCTACCAGCTACTTCCTGCCAATCTACCATTGCCTGCACTGAGAGCCCTCCCTGAGCATCCACTCCCACCCTTACGCCCTACTGTAGTAAATCTCTATTAAATTATCCCACTTTATTTTCTCCTTAGCTCTTATCACTCTTTCAAATTATATTATTTATTTATATAAGTGCAAGTGGATACTTTAATAAGATTTAAGGTGTCCAGTGAGTCTTGATTACTGAGGATGATTAGACGCATCTCTACTGCAGCTGGCAACTTACCCCTTCCTTGGGAGGTAGGCACCCACTGGTGCTGCACATTCAGCCATCTCAGGTAGGAGTTAAATCATCCTCCCCCAACCATATTTTCATGCACATTTGATCCGTCAGGAATGAACAAGTATCATATGTCTCAACGGACTCGAGAAACGCAGGCTACTCGAGGTTTCATCAGTCCACTGTCAAAGCAACTAGCTATCCCATCTTTCACTTTTTAGATTTTCCAGGAGAAATCAGACTCAGTTGTACTGTGTTCTCCAAACTAAAAAGAAATCATGCTGAAGTCTCACTAGTTTTCCTAAAATACTTCTCTCAGCTTGAGCTGAAGAGGAAAGTAGCCCCCCTCCCCAATCCCATGCTTGGAGAAGGAAGCAGTACCCAGAGAACCTCAAATACTCTCTTCAAAATTCTCTTTTTTTATTTTCAAATGCTGACATTTCGTTTTGCTCATTTCAGGTAAGGGTTTTAAAGATACAAAAATGGATTTCAACATCACTTTTGAAATTTTTGTAACATGGCCTCACATTTCATTTTAGAATATGGCATTTATTATCACAGGGCTTCATACAAATCTTCTATTACAACATCACTTATTATCTTCACCACTGTATATTCTTTGAACAAAAACAATACCTAGTACAAATTACTTATTCAGGAAATATCAGTAAATAAATTAAAACAATATCTAGTACAAATTACTTATTCAGGAAATATCAGTAAATAAATTAAAAATAAATGAGCATTTATTATGCCTAGACAACACTCATAAACCTTTATATTAAAACACATATATCTGAGGTAGTTATTGGGAGTTATTTTTTAGATTAAAAAAGTATTGATGTTCAAAGCAGTTAAGTGATTTGTCTGAGGCAGGGTGGATCTTCTGGACAAAGGGATAGTTCTTTGAGTTCTACAGAACCAGGTAGCGTGAAATTTCATCATATTATTCAGAATAATGAAAAATTTAAAACTATGAACTGTTTATTTCTGGAATTTTGTATTTAATTTTTTGGACTACAGTGACTACAAATAATTGAAACTGCAGAAAGTAAAATGGCATTTAAGGGAGAACTACTGAATTCATTTTCCCAGGTACCATACTAGTTTCCACACATACATCAGTGAAACAGAAGTTGTCCCTGTCCTGTGGATCTTTCTTACTAGCTAGTGGTACATTTATATAAGACATAAGTATTACTATTATGCCATCCACGGATTTTATCCTAATTCAAAAATCATGTATATACACATGAAACAGACTGATGGCTGTTCAGAAGGTATCCAGCCACTATTAATACTATATTTTTTATTTTACAAGTCATGGCTAGATATATTTTCTAAATAGTCCTTGCATATGTGTATATATTTCAAATTCTGCTCAGGGGTTATTCATCTGGGAGATAAGACTGGAGTCAAGCAGACTCCCTCATTTACTGGTTGGGACCTAGAAAATTTGCTAAAATTATACTATACTATGACTTTTCATATGTACAATGGCGACAATAATAATTACTTAATCTTAGGGTTGCTAGATTTTAATGAATTAAAATATATTAATCACTTTATCCAGCATCTGGCATATATACTGTCCTCTACAAATTGTTGGTTAAAATAAGCCAGGCACAAAAAGATAAGTATTGCATGATTCCAGTTACCTGAGGTGTTTAGCACTGTCCTAATTGTAGAGACAGGAAGTAGAGTGGTGGTTGTCAGGGCCTGGGAGATTGGGGGGCTTTTATTTAACGGGTAGGAGAGTTTCTGCTTCTCAGGATGAAAAGTTATGAAGGAGGATGGTGGTGATGTTCGCACAGCATTACGTATGCATTTAATGCCACTGAACTGTATGTCTAAAATGGTTAAGAAGGTAAACTTTGTGTTAGGTGTAGTTTATCAAAATAATTTTTAAAAAAGACAAAAAATTCAACTTGGAGATGTGCACTTTGACACACAACTACAGCGAGACAGACTACCTCTCCTCCTGGCTCTCCAGTTGAAGCTAGTTGCTCAGGGCTACTCAGAGCGATTTCTAAATAATTCACATAGCTAGAGGCCAGACACAGGGACTGCGCTGATTTCAGCCTGCCTGATTCCAGTTCGTCCCCTTGCAGGACTCTAGTCCCATGCTCCCATAGATAACCAAAGTGTGGTGAAGGCGCATCCACTGGATGATCCCCTGCCAGCTTAACTGGGGTGCAAGGCACCTGCTGCAGCTGGGAGTGGCGCCAGATGAACCAATGTCATCTCAGGGAATCGCCTGGGGAATGTGGCCGCTTCACTTCCACAGGCGTGGTTAACCTTCCTCAGGACAATCCCCAGGACCCTAAAGAGGAAATCCGGCAGCAGTCCCACTCCGGAGCAGCTTACCTGGAGCAGTGGAGGGAACGCTTGAGACAGGCGGGGGGTGCTGCTGAGGCCCCTGTGCCAGGGTGGGACAGGTATTGAGTGCCAGCGTAGGACAGGTACCGAGGACCCCTGTACCAGCGTAGGACAAGTACCGAGGGCCCCTGTGCCAGCATGGGACAGATACTGCGGACCTCCGTGCCGGTGTGGGACAGGTTTGGAGGCCTGAGTGGACAGGCATCTGCCCTGGGCTGTTTCTGCCGCGTCTCACCGCAAGGGCGGCGCTGTCAGCTCTCGCCACAAGAAGGCAGGGGAAGCAGGTGCTGCAATGACACGAATCATTCCTCCTTTAAACCTCTGATCTGAGGGTGTAAAACGCCATTCGCTGAAGTTGCCCTGTGAACGTGAGCCTGTTCTCCAGAGTCCTGCTTTTCTCAGAGACACCTGGAGGCTAGAGTTTGCAGTTCGTTAGCAGAGGACTTACCAGTTCTGAACCACCCCGCTGCAGCTGCTGAAACGTTCTCTCCCCATACGTCTATGTGGAGTTCTTTTCTGCTGTATAGTGGTACAACCTGAGGTGCTGTGGGGTTGTTTTAATCTCCCACGGCTGCCGGAACCAAGTACAGCAAACAGCGGGGCTTCAAACAGTAGAAAATTATTCTCAGAGTTTGGAGGCTGTTTTCTGCAGGGCTGGCTTCTTCTGAGGGGAGTGGACCCTTGAGAGAGAATGTGTCCCGTGCTGCCGCCCCGGCTTCTGGTGGCTGTGGGCAGTCCTTGGGAGTCTTGCCTTGCAGCAGCCTAACTCCAGGCTCTGCCTCTGTCTTCACATGACTTCCTTCCCTAGGTGTTTTTCTGTGTCTCTGTCTCCAAGTCTGTCTGTCCTTAGTCCTTATAAGGACACCAGCCACTGGACGTAAGGCCCACCCTAATCCAGTATAATTTGATCCAAAGTTTATTACATCTGCAAAGGCTATTTCCAAATAAAGTCACTTTCAGGGATACTGGGAGATAGGACTTTAGTATATCTTTGGGGGAGATAAAATTCAAACCAGAGCTATGTAGAAGGAGAGAGGTCTAGCCAGAGTTCTGTCCTATACTTAAAGCAGCTTCTTCAAAAAATTTCCTGGTCTTGCCTAATGTAAGAATGTGGTGGAGCTAGAATCAGAATTCAGGCTGGTGACTACTCAGTGACCAGAGAAAGTGGTAGGAAAATGGTTCAGTCAGTTTTCATAATTCATGGTACTGTTCTAAAATACTGTCTTGAAAACAGAAGTAGCAGATAGGAAACCACTGTTCCTAGGAGAAAAATACGGTTAAGTTTCTGCGAGTCTCTGGTCACATTTTTGTCAACTAATCAATACACAGCCTTATGTTATATGTCTCTGTTTAAAGACACCTTATTTCATATATACTGCTGATTCTTTAACATCGAACTCAGGGGAGGCAATGCTATAACTCATGCCCGAACAAACCTTTCCTAACACACGTATATTCTCCACACATTACACCACAGCCTTCTTGAGATTAGGAACATTATACAGTACTATGCTTCAGGCCCATTTTAAACAATGAAACCCTCAACAAAAACTTGAAAACATGAAAAGTGCAGCACTGAACAGACCCCAAACATACACTTGTTTAGAGTACAAGAGACAAAACGAGAGCAAAGCATTGCCTTGTTGACCTCAACTGGGAAGGTGCCCATCAGGCAACCAGAATTTTTACTATTCTAAAGCATCTCTGAGTGTGACTGTGCAAACACCATGACTATTAATAAAAGGGAGATAGGAGATAGAGACTGGGATGAAGAAAAATAGTTAAAATTTGACCTGAACTGTTGCCTGTGAAATATATACAACATAAAATAAATATTTATGGAGTGCATATTATCCCCTAGGCACCAAGTTGGGTGCTGAGGGTAAAAGAGCAAATAATACAAATACAGGCTTCCACATTGACGGAGCTCCATGAGGAAGACAGACAATATGCATTTGTTCAATGTCTCCCACTGCATGCCTGTCTGGCATAAAATAGGTGTTTAGAAGTATGTTTGAATGTAGGTCACCTGGAGTGTCTCCTTGAGAAAAGAGGTTTACTCCCATACCCGGGGATGAGTTAGCCTCACAGTTTATAGGGGTGATTGGTTTTTCCAACAGAAGAACCTATGTTTGTTGAGTTCTAGTACCTACAGAAATAAAGTGAGTTAAAAGACTTAGTGAGACAGCAGTGTAGTGTTCAAGGAGAACAGTTCAAAGAGGGCTATGAGAGGCATAAAATAAAAAATGTCAGTGTCTGCAACATTAACAAGTTTGGCATTAGAAATGTTTACTCTAAAATGGAGTAGAGATCAACTTTTACAAAATACAGCTATTACAGGGAAAGGCAACTTGATGTAGAGCAATACTTTGGGGCTGTCAAAGTCTCCAAAACTCCTCCAAAGAGTCCATGAGATCCACACTGTACTCATAATAATAAGACACGATTTGCCTTTTTGGGGAGTGGACATTTGTAATGATGGGACAAAAGCAATGGTGGATAAATCTGCTCTGTCTTCATACGACCTTCTTTCCCATGTGTCTGGTTTCTCTGTGCAAATGAGGAGGGCTGCACCAAACTATACTAGTAGCTAAATGTATTCTTCACCACAAACCTGCATTTAAACACAAATAAACAAAAGATTTTACCAAAGACTATCCTTGTTGAAGCAACATAAATTACTAAGTTGAGAAAATTTCAATCTTGAGTATACTGTTTTTAGTATTTTGTGTGAAGAGATGGGAAGTCGGTGAGAGGCATGAAGCTGCCTGTTGCCTGCCAATGCGGGATGCTTGTCTTGAGGGAAGAGACCAGTGTGAATGTTTCAGTGGCAAGCAGAACTAACTAATTCAGTGAGTTTTGTGTGAAAAGTAAATTCTCGTTCAGAAGACATGCAGATGTTTTCTTTTCTTTTTTTTTTTTTTATTGTTGGGGATTCATTGAGGGTACAATAAGCCAGGTTACACTGATTGCAATTGTTAGGTAAAGTCCCTCTTGCAATCGTGTCTTGCCCCCATAAAGTGTGACACACACCAAGGCCCCACCCTCTTCCCTCCTTCCCTCTTTCTGACCCAGTCACTTCAAAGAAAACAACTGGCAACATGTGTTATTAAAAATAATATTGGAATAGAAAAATGAGACTTGAAAGGCTGCAACCATGAACTTGAGAGCTTCCCAGTACTTAAAATATTTTCTGATGATGTTGGTGGTACCATTAACACATGCATTTTTGGATATTATATAATAATATAAGACCTCAATAGCTTAGGGCACTAAAATTTTCCAAGTAACCAAAGTATGATGTCATAAAATCATGAACTGGTAAAATATTCATTCAAAATACATGATAAACTAATGTATTTTCATATAACAATACAAAAAGGTCATTGAAAGGATCACAACTAACCCTTGAAAAGTTACCACTTGTCGGGTTTTGGTGTAGTATAAAAGAAAAATATCCACAATTATCTGCAAAAGTTATTAAATATGAAAACTTTTCCAACCATAACTGTGTGGGATTAAATTTTTTTCCTATACCTCAACCAAAACATCATATTTCAATAGACTGAATGCAAAAGAAAATATGAAAATCCAACTACTATCCATTTGGCCTAACATTAAAAAGATATTTAAAAATATAAAAGAAAACCATTGTTCTCACTTTTTGTTTCAGATAATACAGTTTTTAATGCTGTCTTATAAATATATATTTTATATTACTATAAAATTGGCTTACTAAAAGTATTTTAAAAGAAATAATAAATAATATTTTTAAATATGGTTTAAAATTCAATGTGGTAAATGACTACAGATACATATCCCATTAGCAAAGGAACTGCGAAGTCCCCTACTTAGTGTTCTGAGGTAAAAACATTTCACAACCACTGATCCAGGGGTAAAGACATGGACTTACAAAGTCAAGGTCCTGGCCCCACTTCTCCTCCTGCTTCATTAACCAGCAGACAGGTCCTAGATCAGTCACTGAACATTTGTACCCTCATTGTCATAAGTGCTCAGAAAGTCACTGTAAAGAGAAAGTGTCCTCAAATATGTGGAGTTTACTCTGTACCCTCCAAAGAACTACACCAAGGTTACCTCCGTATCAACCCTCGTCTGTGACAATAACAATTTGTGCTAAAATTTGATGAATCACACCAATGATAATCACCTTCCTGTGACAAAAGTAAAAATGTTTTTATGGTTCAGCTAAATCACGATGCCAAAACATTTTTAACTCTTCTCAAACATAGGCTCATTTGTTTGGTTTCCATTATGTTTTAGAGAGTTTTTAGACACCTCAGAAATTCTGTTTATAGACAAAACCAGTTAGGAAATTACTAATTTGGAAGTTCATTTGAGTACTGCAGCAAAACTTAGGAAAAGATCCACAATACTCTGAAAATAATAATAGTGTGGCTACACTGGCCATCATGAGATCCAAACTAAAAACAAAGATGAAATATTCTGATCACTTACTTACTGCTAATTGGAGCAAAAAATGCTAGCATCAGAAGCAGCATTAGCAGTCTTTTTCAATGCCTCATTTACAGCAAGAACTTCTTCTAAAAACCTCTGACATGTTATTACCTCTACTTAAATATTTCTAGCTGTTGTACACATACAACCTACACACTTTTTTGTTTTTTGCACATCTAATTATACCAAAAGATAGTGATTTTCTTGCACCTCTAACAAGTTGCCACATGCTGCTCCCAGGGCTGGTCAGGGACCACACTTTGAAAACCACCGATCTGGGCGGCGCCTGTGGCTCAGTGAGTAGGGCGCCAGCCCCATATACCGAGGGTGGAGGGTTCAAACCCAGCCCCGGCCAAACTGCAACCAAAAAATAGCCGGGCATTGTGGCGGGTGCCTGTAGTCCCAGCTGCTCGGGAGGCTGAGGCAAGAGAATCGCGTAAGCCCAAGAGTTAGAGGTTGCTGTGAGCCGTGTGATGCCACGGCACTCTACCCGAGGGGGTACAGTGAGACTCTGTCTCTACAAAAAAATAAAAAAAAAAAAAAAAAAAAAGAAAACCACCGATCTAAGGTCTAACTACAATCACAGCTTCCTGGGTAACACGTCTGTACTCTGTAAGAACGTGGTTGAAATTGACCTGCACAGCGCTCGTTCACAGTTTTAGGACTGTCTGGGTGGTGAACTATGAATAACGATTTGTTAATAGGAGAGCAGTGGTGTGAATAATCCACTACCGAGGATAATCCAAAACCCATTTCAGCTTGGTTTTGGAAGCCGTTCAACTTGGATTTTAATTTTGCAGCAGCACTGGATTTGCCTTCATAAATAGGTTTTGCTGAAGCCAACGTTAAAATTGAGTGGCTGTTCCCTGGGTAAACACATGCTTTCCAAAGTGGAGAAGGAAACCATCCGGCCCAGCACGCTGGTCATGGGCTCACCTGGCAGGTTTATATTCACAAAGCAGACAATCTCTCTGAAGGATAACCGAGAGCTGAGTCTACATAAGACACTTTAAAGATTATGATTCCCGAAAATATGCATGGGAGTGGGTAAGACTGGGGGAAACACATCGGTTCTTTTTCTACACATTCCCATATTAATTAAACTTATGTAGTTTATGGCATCTAAACTACTATTTCCCTTGTACTCCCTGCCCAAACCCTACAAAATAAATAAATAAGTAAATACCTGTGTGTGAGAGTGTGTATGTGCTTATGATTTTTCTTTACGGAAGTCATAAAGGCGAAGTGCTACCCCAAAGCTCACAAATCCCACCGTTACGACCGACAGGCATGTCACATCAAGGTTTGTGGTTAAACATGTACTTTATAAAAGCAGCTTCCAAATGTTGGTTTATGGATAGGCTGTAACCAAAACTGTGCCAAAACCCTGTGTTATTAGAGGTCCTCCTCCTGCCACACTTGTGACAACCTCATTTGTCCTCTTCCCTGTTAGTGCCCCATCTATAACACAGAAATCGTCACTCATGGCCAGACCAACGGGTGGCTGTCTGGAAGGAAAATGATTTCAGGGCTTTACAAATAAAATCCCTTCTCACAGAAATGTAACATAATCCCCAGAAATGTAGAAAATAGTAATAATACCTACCAATTTTTTAGTACTTATCAGACATCAGATACTGAGCCAAATGCTGCACAGCAATGACTTTAAATAAAACTGATAAAATAGGCCCTTCTCTTAGCTTCATTTTACAAGTGAAAAAACTGTGGCTCCAGGTCACACAGGCTCCGAATGGCAGAGATAAGATTATAAACCTCCTTTACCAAACTCAACGTCCAGCATTTTACCCAGTGTGCAGTATTGCTCCCCATTGACATATGCTAATTACAGTTTCTGTTTAAGAACAAAGCCTCCTTGTGAAGTAACGGGTTTATCAAACACTTCCCATGTGCCACTTCAGATACTCTTGGCCTCATCAGTCTCTGGCCACTTGTCCCAGCTGGACTCAACATCACCCAGGCACAGCCTGGTGGCATCACACCTCATGTCCACTCATTTGTGCCTTCAGGTCTTTCCTTTGGATACTGAGGTGACAGATGCGGCTGGGAACTGTCAGGGAATTAATGCCCCACAGGGGTGAAACTTGGGCCAGTGAGAGTCTAGAGGGGGCAGAGTGGATGAAGTGTCCTGACAAGTAGTCTACAAACGCTAAAGACAGGCCCCGAGATGGAGTTATCAGATCCACTTGATAACACGGGTTGGTATTGGCTCATTGGTTCTCATTCCTTCCTGCTTCACACCCCTTCAGTCAGGCTCCCCAAAGTCACACTCCACCCGCAAATGCCTTGGCCCTGGGGTTCTGCTTTCTGGGAAACTCAGGCTAAGACAATTTGGAACTTCCTGTCTCCAAAGGGGTGCATACAAGGAGCAGTGTTGCTTCAAGCTTCCAATAGGAGGGAAGGGATTGGGCAGAAGAGGAAGAAGAAAATAAGAAAATGATATAAAACTATAGGATTGGATTTTGCCTCCTTCAAAACTATTTCTGTTTTAAGCCATTCAACACAAATATTGTCATAGCTTTGTGAACAAAGAGAGGTACAGTTGCAAACAGGCAAATCACAAATGTCTCATTTTTCTTTGCTTATGGAGAGGTTTTTACTCACTCTTTGTATTCCTCCAGGCCTGTATAGAACTCACTGCCCTGGGAATCTAGTCTTTTGAGGCCATGCCTTGTTAAAGACCCTCCCAGTGAAATGAGAGAGATGAGCCTCCACAAACCAACATCTAAAACTAAAATGATCCTTTCAGACCTTGTTCCAGGTGGAATTGAAAAGCCAAGGCTATTTCCCCAGAAATGAAGCAGTCTGGGGCAGGTGTGGCTCAAAGACAGAGCCAGGAATGAGCAGGTGTGCCTCAGGAGACACATTTTCAGCACCTTCCCCAAGCGAACAAAATTAACATGTGTTTCCTGTGTCCTCTATTCCAGGAAAACCTGTCCAGTGGACCCAGAGAAACAGAAAAGATAATGGAAAATGGTTATTTCCGAAATCCTTAGAAAGCATGTATCTATTATACACATTCTGAATGAAATGTAGAGCTAAAATGTGTGTCTAAATAATCCAAGCTCCAAATGCACTGGCGTAACGTAAGTTTTCAGATGTGAAGGCACTAGATAATTGTGTTCTTTCTTGCACGTTTCTATGCATATTAATACGATTTGACAGTACATATAAATTCACCAGCATTCCCCATAATCCTAATGACCTAAGTGCTGAGCGATAGATCAGATAAATGAACAGTTTCTAATGTGGTCATGCTAGGGGCAGAATCATAATGTAACCGTGTGTGTGTGTGTATGTGTATATATGTTCAAAATCAATACTTATTTTCTGAATGAATGGTAGGCTATGATGGTATTAAGATACAGAAAACACATTGAGTTTGGATAACATGGCAAGTTCTTTTTTGAGATTACATTATAGTGATGAATAAACGTGCATAAAACATAATCTCAACACTTAAGAACTCAATAAACAAATTTACATACAATATAATCCCAACCTTAATGAACTCCCAGGCTGGCAGGAGATGATTATTAGTATTGCTATAATAATGTCGATAGCATTTATTGAGTAATTACTATGGTATTATATTTCTTTGGGTATATTATCTCATTTAACTCATAGTGGCCAAATAAGGTAAATATAAACATTCTCACTTTACTGATAAACAGACTCAGAACAGTTAAAGATCTTATCTAAGATTACATAGCTAGAGACAAGTTTTCTAGTTTATTAATCCAGATTAAGTTTTCAATCTGGGTTTATCCATGTACAGAGCTGACTCTCCTAAAGTATCTATTCTTTTTAAGTTACATGTATCATTGATTTCCATTGTCGTAGGTAAACAGGACAGCAATTTCTTTCATTTTACAAAGAGGAAACAAAGAGTAGTTCAATGACCTGTTTCTGTTTGTTCCTTTTGATTTCAGTGTGGAGCTCTTTCCTGCATACCAGTCGGGTCCCTGGAGCTCTGGAGTCTGTATTCTACCTGTTACTCAGTGTCTTTGACAGGGAGGGGCACTGGGAGCCTGCTCCGCCTTCCTCAGGATGCCTACCGCTTCACCGTGGAAACATGTAGAGTGCAAGGGGAGTGCATCTGCCCTGCTCCTTGGCAAATCTCACGTTTGAACGTGCTCCTTCTACTATGGCTTTATTTGATTAATCTGTGGTGAAGCATCTAACTCAAGACGTGCTAAGCAATTGCATTGCCTGGAGTTTTTGTTCTTTGGAGCAGGTCTTTTCTTTCTGGAGACTGAAGCCATACCAATACACAACTCAGAAGTCACCACTTCCGTTCTTTTGTTTCTTGTGGAGGGAGCCAGTCTGCAGGAAAAGAAAATGAACCTGACTCAACCCCACGAGCAGTTTCCAGAGTCTGAAGGAAGGACCTGGCAGCGTTTGTGTTCCCAGATCTGTTTGCGTAATCTGCCTTTCTTGGGGTGTGCTTGTTCAGTCCTTCCTTGGATACAGTGCGCTAACAAGTTTCCTTTTCAGACACTGAGCTTAATTCAAGTTTTGTTTCTTCTCTTATGTATAACCAAAAATACCTTGTCATCATATAGGATATAATGAGAAAACAGACTAAAGGCCGCTTAGAAAGCATCAAGACAATTATGACAGTATACAGGTATTTTATAGGGACCCATCTTTGTGACTACGTTGGACCCTCACTATCTGACTCACCAGGTCTCAGCCTCATCCATCCGGCATAACCCACATGCTCTGTGTGTGTGTGTGAGCGTCAGTGGCACCATCTGGTGACCGCAGGACAGCAGCCCTGCTCCCACGCCAACTTGCACAGTCTGCACTTTCAGGGCCAACATTTCAGGCTGAGGAAAGACATCTGCTTTGGCTCTATAATGACAAGATCCATACCAACTGCTGCCATCCTTGCCTGGCAACCTCCTGGAGAAGCTCGGACTTAAACTTTCAAGTGAGAAGGTTTCTCTCTTATCCTTTCAGAATGACAGGGTGGGAGACTGGAAATGAGGGTGGGGACTGGAAATGAGGTTTCCTTATATTGGGTCCCCTATATATGAGCCTGAGATAAGTGTTTAGGGGCATGTGATTCATGGAGGGAAGGCTTCAGTAGACATCATCGTAGATTCTCACAGCTAAAAGCCCTCAGCTGCCCTTCCAACCCTGCTGCCCATCAGAAATAATGAAACCTATCTTACTTCCAGTGACTAAGTGTTCCTTGTGGTATCTAATAAGCTGGAGCCTTACTATCCCCACTGCTTCCAGGGATCTCAGTTCTGTGCCAGCATCTACTACCATCAGCCCAGCCTCCAGAGGAAAGCTTCCCAAGTACCCTGTGCTACCTGTGCTGTCCTTATCAACGCTATCTTATCACCTGGGTAAATGGGGCATGCTCAGCCCTCCCTCCAAGGACATACTGAGCTGGTGTGCTCTATTCTTGCACCGTGGACCCTTTCCAGCACACCACCTCTTGGAGCTTTTTGATGTCTTTCTCAGCTGTCTGCCATGGCAGTCGGGAATTTCTGTACCACTTAATGTGAGCCACCACTTTACTCAAGCTGCCAAAACTCATCCAAGAAACACATTAAGACCATCTCCCAGAGCCCCTACCAAGATGTTAAATTCTATAACTTCGGCAAGTGCCCCTAAATAACAAGGTCATGACCATCCAGTGTAATATTCTGCCTTTCTTGATCCCTTCATTTAGTACAGGAGAGCAGGATCCTGTAGCTCCTTTGACATAGACTTCCTCCCACAGCTCAGCAGGCTCAGCACATGTTGCCGTCTGCCCTTTGTTATTGGTCTGGTAACCACAGAGGAGGTGGAAGCAGGTCCTGAGGAAGATCATTATCTTACAAGGCACTTGCCTCATTTGGACTCTCTCCATAGCCTCAAGAAAATCTGGACTAGTGTGGGTAGTATCTTCCAATAAAGGGAATGGGGGATATGAAAGTTCAAGCTGCTCAATCACACCTCCCCAGGTATCCTCACCCTAATCTCTCTCAGGCCCTGACTTAGCACAGCTGGATTGCCTACACTTTCCTCTTCCTCTGAAGTTCTGCCAATCTGCCAATGACATTCTCTGTAGGGTCATGAAATCCTCTGCCCTCTAGCTGCAGGTAATGAGGGTCTCTTTGTATGCTACAAAAGAAGCCCTCTAACACTCAAATTTTACTTTAAATTGGTTTTTCTTCAGGGCTTGTTATTCTGTCTCTTTAAAGCATTAGGGATGGTCAGCACAACATCATCATTCTAATTTATATTTTTGTGTACCTTTTAGATTTTAGAGGTATTGCATGAGTCTGTTCACTTCTTCCATTTGTGTCCTGTGCTGGGTGACTACAGGTGAATGTCTTCACTCATCAACTGCACTGCAACCTCTGCTAGGTATACAAGACTGCACCTGCCGTCAAGGACAGTGTCCTCAGACCCCAGTCCAAAATCCATCCCAGCGAGCTGCTTGCCAAGCCTACTCCTGGTACCAACTCTCCCCTGCAGCTTTCCTAGCAGCAGAAACTAAGACAGCATTTCAGGTGCTGGATGAGCATCACACAATTCTGTGCTGCAGCTTCCCTGTGCTCATCTACTTGACTGCCCCACACTCTTTCTTCTTTTTCTCTCTTCCTCTCTCTCTTTTTCAAGGCAAACTTCTACTCTTGGGTGCTCACAGCCAAGACTGACAGTATAAGACAAGCTTAAACTTCTCTTCAAATAGAAGTCTTTTGCAGTATCTCTGGTTTCTAATTTCAAATTCTAAATAGAAAAAGAAAATTCTGATTGACCAGCCAGAATTGGAAATTCTGAGCCAACCAGCCAATGTCACAGGCCTATCCTCTGGATAGCAGGAACTTAGAGAAAAGAATAACACATTGAGGAAACACGACAAATTTGTCTAGCAGAGCTTCCTTCTCTAGAAACAGACCAGCCAGCTTATTGACATGAGAGACAGAGTAATTTATAGAGAACTAAAGATCTCAGTTTTGTTGTTTGGCAAAACTGTTTGCTTCAATAAGGTATATGGGAAGGAGCATAGCCTTGTGTGAAGACCAGTACAATAGAAGATTCTTGAAGTCAGAGGGTTGTTTATTTTGTTCACTAACATATTCCCAGCACTTAAAAAAATTACCTAGGTCATAGTTAGTTGTCAGTATATTTCTCAAATGAATGAATTAATAAATACCTAATGTCTTAAAAAACTGTTTTGCAGTCCTAGATCCACACATTGGAACCTGGCTCAGTTTTCTCATCTATAAAATGGGGATTATTACTGTATCTATTTTACATGATTCTTGAGAGGGTTTAGTGAATACTGACTCCGTCGTATTGACCACAGTTCCAATCACATCATAAATATTCAGTAAATGATATCTACTATTAAGAGGGAATCGGGAGACAATAACAGTTGCTGCAGTTTTTTAAAGCAATAGAATGCAGAGTAAATAACACATTCCCTAGAGACAAATGCATTTTCCTTTTTAGTAGAATTGAGATAATAATACAATTCAGTAATTAGAGCAGAAGCAAAGGCAGTCATCCCTGCAAAAGCAGATCCTTCCAGTAGGTCAGGAAAAAAAATAACTAAAAACAGCAGCAGCAGCAACAGTAAACCTGTCATGAAATCTCTTCTGACAGTTCTGCCTCTGAACCAGTAGTTTTTACCCTGTCTTTTCGAAAAAACCTGTTACGTATTCATGTAGGAGTGATTTGAGGAAAATAAAACACATAACAGATGCTGTCTATACCGTGTAAGAGGCCTTCAGTATACAGCCAAGAGAGTGAAATTAGAAGCTCATCGCTGCAGGAATGAAGACTGTCTAACTCTTCTACCTGCTCTTTATTTTCTCTTTTTCTCTCCACCTCTTGCAAACAGCACAGATGGGGAGGAGAAAAACAGACGATTCAAAGTGGTACATTACGTGGGCACAAACAAGTTGGGGAAAAACATCTTTGCATGGTGAGAAAAATTCCACTCCTTTCTTGGACAATTTCTGAAGTATTGGAAACCATGGCGACTAATATAAATGTAGCCAGTGCATTGTACATTCTCAGTCTGAAACAATAAAAAAAAAATTAATCTCTTAAAAAATGTTAAAAATAAACATACCTTGGACAACAGACTTCAACAAGTTTCTTTTCTCTGATGAAAACTCATGAAGATTGAACACTTTCAAGGAAAAACAGCTACATATATTTAATTCATCTAAATGTATATGTGTGCACATATGTATATAATATTAATATATATGCAGGCATACATAATAACGCATTTATGGTATATATGCAGATGGGATGTAGTATATGCATCTATATGTAATATATATCCTTTGGGATATGTAAATATTTATCCCTCTGGAACAAAGCTTTGTCAAATAATGATAATTATATATTAATAAATATAGTATATGAAAGTGTTAAGAATATGTAAGATGTTATTAGTATCATTCAACCATACCATCTGTTAG
Organism: Nycticebus coucang; assembly: GCF_027406575.1. Classification (NCBI taxonomy): domain Eukaryota; kingdom Metazoa; phylum Chordata; class Mammalia; order Primates; family Lorisidae; genus Nycticebus; species Nycticebus coucang. The sequence goes on along the minus strand of NC_069796.1, from coordinate 43,489,040 downwards.
AGAAAAAAGTCTTAACCCTAAGAATATATAGTATTGAACAAATATAATTCCTTCCCTCTGGGAACATATAGACTAGGGCAGAAAAAGAAACATTAGTTACATAATAAAAAAATGAATACATAATTGTAGTACAAGCAACTCTAAGTTAAATGAAGGGAAAGCACGTAAGTATGATAGGGGATCTAATTTACATAGGGGGTCAAAAAATTGCTTAGAAAAATAAAGTGCTAACTTTTGACAGCATGAAAAAGAACGGTATGTGATTGCTTTGGATACAGTTGTAAAGTATCTCAGAGACTGATCCCTCACTGGTCCTCATTAGAGAAAGCTAACAGAAGAATCAATTATTTCTATTAGAGGAAAGAGAAAAGTCGCACCAGCTGTGTGTTGCAGCATAGAAAAGTCTACTAATGCTTAGAAAACATCGTGAGAACCATTGAGTGTTGGATCAAGTTGCTGTTAGAAACCACTTCTCTAGGGAAGCCAGACACAGTGGAAGGAGGAATAGTTACTAAAAGAAATCCTTTTCTTCCCTCACATCATGTAAAACAATGAATTTTTTCTCAAGTATTCATGAAACACTGCATTCCAATATGTAAAGTGGACCCATGTGCTAATTAGTTAAAATATCCTTCCATGGCTTCTTTCTATGTGTTGGTTTTAGATTTCAAAGTTCGATATAAACTTTAAATAAAATTCGTCTATTGTTACAGGGGCATTGAATGCATTTTCCTAAATAGTGAATAAGAAAAGTGATTTACCCAGGGTCTTTCACAGTTGCTGCTTGGTCCAGGAATAGAGCTTATTTATCTGGACTCTGACTTTTGCGTATTAACAAGGACGATGTTTCCTGCCCTACATTGGGAACTGAAAACTTAATAAGGGCTTGAGAAATAAAATGAAATAAAAACAGTAAGTAAACCACACAGTTGAGAAATTATCTTTACATTATGTTGACTTTTTCACATCCTGAAACACCGTGTTTCCTCCTTTTAATAGGTCTGAGTTTGCTGTGCTCAGCATAATTGGACACAGCTGCCTGCATTTTTTGCCAAGGTGTGAGGAAAAATGGAGTTATTATTAGAACTTGAAATAGCAACCTGCCTGGCCAATGTAAATCTTAAGATTCAAGTGTTCATTGGTTGTGAATTTTCCATTGTAAGGGCACCTAGGAAGTCTCTTCACTAATAGGGATCCGGAAAAGAAAGCTGAAAAGCACCCAGTATCCAGTCAAAAAATTAATTGGTTGACCCACCCGTAATGTCAGAGTCAGCAATAAAGACATCAGACCACACAAAATTGGGCTCTGCTCAAAATGAGTAACTACAGGCAGCAATTTCGAGGGCTTGAAAGTAAAGCTCATGATGCTCTAAGCCTAACTTCCTGAGAGAAGTAGGTTTGAAATCAACCTTGGTCTGGGTTTCCTTAGAAGCAGACTCTAAGACAATGACTGAAGTACATGTAGTTTATTTAGGGGCTGCAGGAGACACTAGCAGAAAAGAGGAGAGGGGCAGGTGAAATGGAAGGCAGCCAGTAAAGGGTGCATCATTAAACCAGAGCCATGATAAGCAAATGGAGCTCAACCTCATGGGGAAACTCTGAGAGATTTTAAAAATGTCTCACAGTTATCCTACCAAAAAAGCAAGAGAGCTGGAGTATTTATACACCAACTCCTAAGGCTGCTCCCAAGGGTGTTAATTCATTGGAATTTCTGGTCTGCCAGAGTTGGAAGAGAGATACCTTCAGTGACTGTGGAAAAGTCCCCAGGGAAAAGACATGCAGATACTGGCAATGGGCATCAACTAGAACACAATCAAAGTTTAGAAAATTATGATTGGAACACTAATGAGGACTGTTTCAAAATTCTTCTGGGTATAAAAGTTTGAGGGCAAAATACCAACTTCACCAGACAGGCAATAACTTCCAGGACCACTTTGTGGATGAGAATTCTAGGACAGATGGAGAAGAACTCTGAAATGGTTAAATATTTCTGCCATGGGCAGGATAGGATAAAATAATGAAACATAGGCCATGTATTTATCATATCTAGATTATAGGTTGGGAAACTTTTTCTACTACAGGTCAGATGGTAACTGTTTATGCATTGTAGGTAACATACACTCCGCATGACAGACTTGAATCCCGGGATTGTAGGGTCTCATTTTGTGCTGGGGCAAGTCTGGAACTAAGTCTTTGGGTACTGTACTGGAATTGGGACCACAGGTATCTTCCTGGTGCTGGATTTATCTGTGGAAGCTCCAGATTTGGGGCCCTATGCAAAGTCTTGTCTTCACTTCTGTGTTTTTTCTCTAAGCAGACAATATCTTTCAATGCTGTGTTGCCTAGAATTGGGGAAGGGGTGACATGGGAAATGTAAAACTGTCCTTTCTACCTTTCTTAATGTGTATTTCTCATTGCTGTGCTACAACCAGTTAATGTGATTTCTGGCTTGCTTTCCTTATCTCTTATAAAGGTATTTTCATGCATGGATAGATGTTCAAATTGATGTTTCTGCAGGGAGATGATTGTGGAAAGTCCTATTCTGCCATCTTGATCTGCCCATTCTAATTCTTCTTTCAAGAAATATATATATACACACATCCATACACAGAGAGTGCCAAAAAATGTATACACACTTTTAAGAAAGCAAAACACTGTATCAAAATTTTAATACTCAATATATACTGATAACATTTGTTATCCCTATATTGTATCTTGTCTCTCTGGTAATTGCAAAAGTTAATCATGACTTCAGCATTACAATGTTAGCACAGTTTTTTCCTTTCTTAAAATGTGTATACATTTTTTGGTACCCTCTGTATACAGTATGAATATACACACACACATATATGCATATATAGGGAATGCATTTATTTTTATAGTGGTTATAATGTAATATATCTAATTTATAGACATGAATATATACGATAATAATGTTGGCCAGCATCAATTACTATTTCTTAAATGCTTAATTTATGTGACAGCATGCTTGGTAAGAGCTTCATATAAATTATTTATATATTTTTCAACATAAATGTGTTTATTAATTTAAATATATTTGAAAACATGTCAGGGATTGGACTATGATTTAAATCAACAGTCACAGGATAGAAATTAGTACCTCTCCATTTGAAAGAAGAGAAAATTATTGCTCAGTGCCATAACATGTCCCAGAATGCATGACAAGGAAGCAGCTTAAATTTGAGTCCTACCATTTTGACTGCAGATTTTGCTCATTCTTTGTCACATGTCACAGTAAAAAGAGTTAAAAATTTCTCTTAGTAAAAAGACTTCAGTGAGACTTAAGTAGTCTTAATATTTTGCAATCAAACATCAAGTTCTTCTATAACTAATATCTGGTCACTCTACTTTCCACTAAAGCTCTCCAATATCATTTACCATTGTGTTGTTAAGCCATTGTACTTACTCTTTGTTCACTGCCAAGAAGTTATTTAGTTAGAAAAAATGTTATCACTGCTCAATGTGAGTTAATAAATTGACATTGAACAAGAAACGCTAAATTCATTTCCATGTTTTGACTTTTATTTTTTATAGTACTTGTATTTTGAAATGCTATACAAAGGAAGAAAAGAAAGTGCCAGTGACAGATCCCAAAGAAATGGAGTGGTATGAACTCAAGAAAATAAATCACAATAAATGTTAATGGACGGTCAAAAAAACTTCCAGAAAATACAGAGAAACAATTCAACAAAATAAGGAAAATAAGTGAGCAGAATGAGAATGTTAAGACAGAGATTGTTATTACAAGAAAAAAAAATAAACAGAAATTTTAGAGGTTAACAATATAATGAACAAAAGGAAAAATGCAATAGAAAGCATCAGTGGCAGAACTGATTCAGCAGAAAAAAGAAACTATGAATTCAAAATAGGCTATTTGAAAATGTATGAGGAGAAAAAAAGAATGAAAAGAAATAAAAACATTTTTATTTATTTGTGGGAGAGCATCTAAAGAGCAATAAATGAATCATAGAATTTTAAGAACAGAAAAGAAGAGTAAGAAGATTATTTACAGAATTAACTGTTCTTTTTACCTAAGATTTCTCTGGCTATTTGAGTTCTTTTTGGTTTTAAATGAAGCTTAGAATTATTTTTTTTTATATTTGTGAAATATAACATTGGTATTTTGACAGGGTTTCCTTGAATTTGTAAATCACTTTGAGTAGTATGGACTTTGCAGGGGGGGGCTGATGGAGGTGGAAGGGTAGGGCTGTGCCCTATTCCTTTGAGGACACGGGCACTGCCCAAGTAGTATGGACATCCTCAGTAGAGTGCCATGGCATCGTCACAGCTCACAGCAACCTCAAACTCTTCAGCACAAGTGATTCTCTTGCCTCAGCCTCCCGAGTAGTGGGACTACAGGTGCCTGCCACAACACCTGGATATTTTTACAGATGGGGTCTCACTCTGGCTCAGGCTGGTCATGAACCTGTGAGCTCAGGCAATCTACTCTTCTTGGCCTCACAGAATGCTAGTATTATAGGCATGAGACACCGCACCCTGCACAAAGATGTTGATTCTACAATATATGAGCAGGAGATGTTTTTCCATTTGTTTGTGTCATCTGTGACTTCTCAGTGTTTTGTACTTCTCCTTGTAGAGATCTGTAACCTCCTTTGCTAAGTATATTCTTTGGTATTTTATTTTTAGCTATTGTGAATGGTATTGAGTTCTTGCTTTGATGCTCAGCTTGACTGTTATTCATAAGGAGTCTTTTGGTTGTTTCAGGATTTTTTACATACAAGAGCATGTAATCAGCAAACAGAGACAGTTTGATCTCTTTCCTAATTTGGGTGCCATTTATTTATTTCTCTTGCCTGAGTACTCTGGAAGGAATTAATAATACAATGTTGAATAAAAGTGGTAATAGTGGGTACTCTAGCTTCTAAAAGCATCCCACTACCTGACTTCAAATTGTACTATAAATTATGTAGACATAAGATCAGTGGTTGCCTAGGACTGGAAGTAGGAGATTAATTATAAAGAGGCATAGGGATATTTTGGAAAATTAGGAAATGTTCTAAATCTTGATTGTGTTGATGGTTGCACAATTGTGAATATTTACTGAAAAGTATAGAACTAGTAATTCTTAATGGGTGAATTGTATATAAATTATATTTCAGTAAAGGTATGAATTTTTGTCATGAAGGAAGTGACAGGCAAATTAATTTTATATGTTGTTCAAAGTAAAATATTTGTAATTTTAAAAATGCAAAAAAAAAAAGAATGACAAAAGGAAATAAATAAAAAAGCCTTAGTTACCAGGTAGGCGTACACATCTGAAGGAAGGTTGGTTTCAACCATCAATTTTTTCTCTTGCCCTGTTTTCCCTGGACCTGTCAGTTGATGCACCTTTTCTCTGAGTCATAAAGGGACACAGTGGCACTGCTAGAGAAGCTGAGAAGATCCAGAGTTTTATCTTCTCTGGAGTTGCAGAAATAGAAGTAATCTAGTTTGAAGGTGCATGGGAAATGTACCTTGGAGCCCTATATCTGCATAAGGTAGTGGCCTACCAACATTTAAATTATTGCCTATGATGCTCCCTCACAGACGTGACCTAAGGTACTTGTTATACACATGTCAGATATTCTTATGGATTTTTAAATAAAATTAGAAACCTGAAAAAAATTATACCATAAGGCTATAGTAACAAAACAGCTTATACTGTTCTAAAAGTAGACACATAGACCAATGTAACAGAATAGAGACCCCAGAAATAAAACCATCTATCTATACAACCTAACTAATCTTTGACAACATACCTTGGGGTAAGGAAGCCCTATTCAAATAATAGTGCTGGGAAAACTGGATAGCCACATGAAGAAGAATGAAAGAGGACCCCTATCTCTTACCATTTATAAAAATTAATTCAATATTGATTACAGACTTAAATGTAAGGCATACTACTATAAAAATTTCTAGAAGAAAATGTAGAAAAAAACTCTTTTAGATATTGGCTTAGGCAAAGAATTTATGACTAAGACCACAAAGGCAAATATAGCAACAACAAAAAAATACAGCTTAATTAAATTAAAAACTTCTGCACAGCAAGGGAAATAATAAACACAGTGAAGAGACAACATACATAATGGGAGAAAATATTCACCAACTATATACCTGAGGAAAGACTAATATCCAGACTCTATAAAGAGCTCAAATAATCATCAGGAAAAAACCAAACAACTCCATCCAAAAGTAGGCAAAATCCATGAACAGAAGTTTTACAAAAGAAGATAGACAAATGACCAGACAAACATGAAAAAATGTTCAGTATTTCTAACAATCAGGGAAATGCAAATTAAAGCCACAATGAGATACCACCTTACTTATGTCAAAATTAGCATTATCAAAAAGTCAAAAAACAATAGATGTTGGCCCAGATGTAGTGAATAAAGAATGCTTACACATTGTTGATAAGAATGTAAACTAGTGTAACTACTATGGAAAACAGTACAGAGATTCATCAAAGAAGTGCAAGTAAACCTATCATTTGACCTGGCAATCCCACTACTGCACACTTACCCAGAAGAAAAAACGCCATTATATCAAAAAAGATATATGTACCCCAATGTTTATTGCAGCACAATTTACAATTGCAAAGATATGGTGCCAATCGACTGATCAGTGGGTAAAGAAAATGTACTACTCAACCATAAAAAGGAATTAAATAATTTTTTTTTTTTTTTGGCCGGGGCTAGGTTTGAACCCGCCACCTCCGGCATATGGGTCCGGCGTCCTACTCCTTGAGCCACAGGTGCTGCCTGGAATTAAATAATTTTTTTTTGACAACTTGTATGGAACTGGAGGCCATTATCTTAAGTGAAGCAACTCAGAAATGAAAGAACATATACTACATGCTTTCACTACTAAGTGAAAGCTAAATTGTGGGTATATGTGCTTGTAAAGTTGTGTAAAAGACATTAAGAACTAAGAGGCCAGAGTGTGGACACTTCTGAGGAATGAAAATTTATCTTTTGAGTATAATGTGCACCATTCCGGTGATGGGTACACTGAAAGCCTTCATTTCTGCATGATAACAATTCATCTATGTAACAAAAAAAAAAAAACTTGTACCTCCTACATTTTTGTAAAATTAACAAAGAAAGAATTCCATATAGTCCAACCATTCTGCTATTGGGTGTATATACAGAGAAAATAAAATCAGTATGTTGAAGATATATCTGATCTCCCTTGGTTTTTGTAGCATTATTAACAATAGGCAAGATGAGGAATCAACCTAAATATTTATCAATAGAAATAACAAGTAATGAAATGCTGGCACCTACACAAACACACAACAGTATGCTATTTAGCTATTAAAAAGGAAGGAAATCCTGCCATTTTCAACAATGTAGATAAACCTGGAGATATTATGTTAAGTGAAATAAGCAAATGACATGAAATTCACCCTGCCTACAAAGACAGACTCAGGAAGAGATGGAAAGGGTATTCCATGCAAAGATAAATTAAAAGTGAGCAAAAATAATGGGATTTGTATCAGATAATATAGGCTTTAGGTCAAAAAACATAAAAAGTGGCCAGGCATGGAGGCATATGCCTATAATCCTAGCACTCTGGGAGGCTGAGGCAGGTGGATTGCCTGAGCTCAGGAGTTTGACACCAGCCTGAGCAAGAGTAAGCCCTGTTTTTTACTAAAAATATAAAAGCTAGCCAGTTGTGATGGTGAGCATCTGTTGTCCTAGCTACTTGGGAAGCTGCGGCAAGAGGATCACTTGAGCCTAAGACACTGAGGTAGCTATGAGCTATGATGACACCAGGGCACTCTAGTCAGGGTGACAGAGTGAGATTCTGTATCAAATATAAAGAAAGAAAGAAAGAAAGAAAGAAAGAAAGAAAGAAAGAAAGAAAGAAAGAAAGAAAGAAAGAAAGAAAGAAAGAAAGAAAGAAAGAAAGAAAGAAAGAAAGAAAGAAAGAAAACATAAAAAGAGATGAAGATGGTCATATGTAATGATATAATAATTAATTCATCAAGAAAAGATATCAGTTTTAAATTGTTATATTTAACACTGGCAGACCCATATATTAAGCAAATGATGTTAGAGCTGACAGACACACTGCAGTACAATAAATAGTACAGAATTCCACTTCTCACTGTTAGCATTAGACAAATCAGCTAGACCACAAATGAGCAACGAAACATCAGGCATAAACTACACTATAAATTAACTGGACCTAACAGATATTAGCAGACCATTTTGTCAAATTGTGCAAAATATGTATTATTCCATCTGCATATTGAACATTCTCCAATATAGATCGTGCGTTAGGCCACAAAACAAGTTTCAACAAGATTTTAAAACATGAAAATTATATCAAGTATCATTTCAGACACCTATGGAATAAAGCTAGAAATCAATAGCAAAGAGAACTGCAGAACCTGAACAAATACATGGAAAGTAAACAACACACTCCTGGGTGATCAATGGGTCAATAAAGAAATGAAAAAAGAAATAAAATGTCCCCTGTGGCTCAGTGAGTAGGGCGCCGGCCCCATATACCAAGGGTGGTGGGTTCAAACCTAGCCCTGGCCAAACTGCAACAAAAAAGTATCCAGGCGTTGTGGTGGGCACCTGTAGTCACAGCTGCTCAGGAGGCTGAGGCAAGAGAATTGCGTAAGCCCAGGAGCTGGAGGTTGCTGTGAGTCCTGTGACATCATGGCACTCTACCGAGGGTTGTAAAGTGAGACTCTGTCTCCACAAAAAAAAAAAAAAAAAAAATTAAAAAAAAAGAAATAAAACATTTTCTGAGAAAATGGAAGTAGCAACACAATATACAAAAAAATAATAATAATAAATTAAAAAATAAGGGAGAGAGAGAAAAGACCAAAATAAATAAAATCATAAACCCAAAAAGAGACATTACAACTGATACCACAGATATGTAAAGGATTATTAGAGACCATTACAAACAGCTATGTGCCAGAAAATTAGAAAACTTACAGGAAATAACTAAATTCCTATACATACACATTGTAACAAGATAGAAGCAGTAAGAAATAGGAAATTTGAACAGAATGAGTAATGAAATTGAATCAGTAATAAAAATATTCCCAATTAAAAAAAAAAACAGGAAGACTACTGCTAAATTCTACCAAATTTTAAAAGAACTATCACTAGTTCTGTTCAAGCTATTTTAAAAAATCAAAGAGGAAATTTTAGTGCTCTGTATATCCTTGATAACTAGGATGGGTAACAAACATATGAAAAAATGCTCATCATCCCTAATTATTAGAGAAATGCAAATCAAAGCCACTCTGACATATCATCTAACCCCAGCAAGAATGGCCTACATCACAAAATCTCAAAACTGCAGATGCTGGCATGGATGTGGAGAGAATGGAACACTTTTACACTGCTGGTGGGACTGCAAATTAATACAGTCTTTTTGAAAGAAAGTATGGACAATCCTCAAAGAACCCAAAGTAGACCTCCCATTTGATCCTGCAATCCCATCACTGGACATCTACCCAGGAAAAAAAAATTCCTTTTATCATAAGGACATTTGCACTAGACTTTATTGCAGCTCAATTTACAGTCACCAAAATGTGGAAACAGCCTAAATGCTCACCAATCCAGGAATGGATTAATAAACTGTGATATATGTATACCACGGAATACTATTCAGCCATTAAAATGATGGAGACTTTATATCTTTTGTATTAACCTGGATGGAAGTGGAACACATTATTCTTAGTAAAGCATCACAAGAATGGAGAAGCAAGAATCATATGTACTCAGTTCTGATATGAGGACAATTGATGGCCTAGTACACAGTGGGGCGTGGGGAGAGCAGAGGGAGGGGGTAGGGGTCACACTATGTGACACAACTTTTGAGGGTGGGACACAATTTTAAGAGGGACTTTATCTAACAAATGCAATAAGTGTAACTTTGTTCTTTATACCTTCAATGAATCCCCAACAATAAAAAAAAAAATCAAAGAGGAAGAAATTCTTAATTAGTTTTATAAGGCCAGTACTATGTGATACCAAAATCAGACAAGGACATAACAACAAAAAAGAAAACTATAGGTCAGTATTTCTAATAAACATAGATGAGAAATTCCTCAACAAAATTCTAGCAAACACACTCTAACAGCACATCAAATGATTATATATATATTCAAGTGGAAGTTATCTCAGGGATGCAAGGTTCAACAAACAAATCAGTGAATGTGATACATCATATAAACAGAATGAACAACATAAATCCTATGACAATCTTAATAGACACAAACTATTTGAGAAAATTCAGCATCTCTTTATAACAAAAACTCTCAAAAAACTAGGTATAGAAACAACACACCTCAAAATAAGAGATGCCATATAGAACAGACCCACAGTTCACATCATTCTGAATGAAGGAAAGTCAGGAGAACGTTTGTGTTCTTCAAACTGTGTACTACAAACTACAAAGCTATAGCAACCAAAGAAGCATGGAGTTGGTATAAAAACAAACATATACAGCAAGAAGACAGAATAGAGAACCCAGAAATAAATTCACATATTTATAGCCAATGAATTTTTGACAAATGCAACAGGAATATACTTTGGAGAAAAGACAAACTATTGGGAAAAATGGATATCTGTATGCAGAAGAATGAAATTAGATCCCTATTACCACATACAAAAAAATCAGATTAAAATGGATTAAATACTTCAATGTAAGACTTGAAACTATCAAACTACTAGAAGAATACAAAGAGAAAACACCAGGACATTGGTCTGGACAAAGATTTTATGGGACAGACTTCAAAAGCACAATGAACAAAAGCAAAAATAGATAAATTGAATTATGGCAAACTAAACAGTTTCTACACAGAAAAGTAAATAATCAATAGAATGAAAACAGAACCTATAGAATGGGAGAAAATATCTGTAAACTATACATCTGACAAGGGATTAATACCCAAAAACCACAAGGAGCTCTTAAAGACTCAATAGGAAAAACAAATACTACCATTTAAAAATTGGCAAAGGACCTGAATAGAGATTTCTCAAAAGAAGATGTACAAATGGACAAGCACATGAAAAAAATGCACAACATCAGTAATCATCAGGGAAATGAAAATCAAAACCAATGGAGATATCACCTCACACCAATTACAATGGGCATTATCAAAAAGAAAAAAATATAACCAAGGCTAGAGAAGATTTGGAGAAAGGGAAGCATGTTGGTGTAAATGAAAATTAGTACAATCACTCTGGAAAACTGTATGGAGGATCCTCAAAAAACTAAAAATGGAGCTAACATGTGATCAAGCAATCTACAGTGTATTTATCGAAAGGAAAGGAAATCAGTGTATGCAAAAGATAACTTCACCTTCACATTCACTACATCACTATCCACAATAGCCAAAATATGGAATCAACCTATGTGCCCATCAACAGATGAATATATAAAGGGAATATGGGGTACATGTAGTATATACAATGGAACACTATTCCAAAATAAGGAATTTTAAAAAAGACAAAAATAGGGATAAGAAAAAAAAATCAAAAATAGGAATGAAAAAAGGAATGAAATCCTGCCATTTGTGGCAATGAAGATGAACCTGGATGACATTATGCTATGTACAATAAGTCAAGCACAGACAGATAAAGGCCATGTGTTCTCACTCTTGTGTAGCAGCCAAAATCTTTGAGCTCTTGTAAGTAGAGAGTAGAATGGTGGTTTTAGAAGCAGGACAAGACAGAGAGTAGGAGAGGATGGTGATAGTTTGTTCAATGGACACACAAGTGCAGCTAGATAGAGAAATAACTTCCTAGCATCCTGTAGCACTGTAGGAGGACTATTATTAACAGTACTTTATTGTATGTCATCACATAACAGAAGAGATGATTTTTAAAGTTCCAAATACTAAAGAAAAATAAATATTTGAGGGGGTGGACATGATAATCACCCTTATGTATCATTATGCTTTGTAAATATGTATAAAATATTACTCTGAACTCCGTAATATGTACCATTATTATATTATAATTAAAATTAAATTAAATTGAATTTTTTAAAGGAAGAATTGATCAGTATTGGCTGCTGGTGGATATAGACAAGATGAGCTCAGAGTTCTTAAGAGGTAGGAGCTGTGTGCATATAACACTGCACACAAAGCACAGTATCATTCTTTACAGATGACAAATCTGTGAAAAGTGAATTCGAGTTTCCAAATGACAGATAATTTGTCTGAAATTTTCCCCCTCTAGTTTATAGGCTTTATTAAACCTGGGGTCATATGTGCCTTGTTTGCTGTCGCATTAGCAACATCTAGCTTTGCACCTGGATCTTTATAATTTTTAAATGAATGAATAAATGAATGAATGCTTCAAATAGAAATTTGGGCTCAAGGAATACATCATAACCTTAATTGCTCATATGCTTAATAGCTGGATCTTTGGTTGCCTTTTATGTGCTCAGAATTTATAAATCTGTTAAGTTCTTCCTGATTTCCTAGAACATGGAGGAACGAATTGATATCCTTAGTTCGTAACATAGTGTATAAAGAACATAACCCAAAAAAAAAATGTATTCTAGCTCAGAAATAGAACGTGAACTAGTATTAATCATTCTTGACTTTCTGCAGGTCTGGCCAGTCCTTGACAAATCTAGACGTAAAAAGAGACTTACACAGTTAAGAAAACTGTCCAATCTATCCAGCTATGTGGGGAATAAAACCTTAGTACAGCAGCACCAGTTTGTACACGGTTGCAAACTAATCAGGGAGGGAGTGACATGGTTGCCAAGGTTTGCTGGGCGAGAAGCCAAGAACAAACAAGCAGCACACTGAGCTCAGCAGAACATCAATGAGAGATTCTATATTCCTGTGGCTTTCCTGGATGCAAAGAGCTGTCCAACAGGATGAACCCTTTCAACACTGCCTTCTGTTTAATGCACAGCACCCCTTCAGTGAGAAGTGTGTAATATATGACATATTTGATTGTTTCCACTAAAAGCTCTAGAACATTATTATATACACTCAGAAAGCAGGTGCACTTAGGATATGGAGTATTCAACTGTGATTAAATCTTTTTATTCTAGTTATTTTAGGGGCATAAAACAGTCACCATTTGTTATGCTCATGGATTCTGTGAACTGAGGATACAGACAAGGCACAGTGGGGTTGACTTCTCTGGGTCACAATGCCTGATGCCTCCCCTGGCAACACTAGAATGGCTGCACAGCCGCAGCAGGAACCTTCTGGAGGAATCTTCATTGCATATCTAACATTGAAGCTGGGTGAACTTGAAAGTGAGAGTCAGCTGGGACTGTACTTATTATCCAGCATTGCCTGAATATGACCTCTCCAGATGGCTAAGGAGTTACCAGCACAGAGTTGCCATAACCTGATATCCTCAAGTTATGTAAACAACTTTAATGGCAATCATGGCTCTAGGAGCAAATTTTCCACATGATAAGGTAGAAGCCGCATGGCCACTGATGGCGCATTCTTAGAACCACATAGCAACACTTTGACTATACTTCCTAGACTCAATGGCAGAGATACAAACCTACACCTTTATGTGCAAGGACTGTCAAAAATTTACAGCCATGTTTTAAAGTCACCACACTCATTACTACCATCTGATTTGTTATAAAATTAAATACTGAAAAACAGGAGAGCACAGTGGTTAAAAAAAGGCTAGGTTCATCCTAGAAAAAGTGCTACATATGTCATTTCTGAAGATTACTATGGTCGCATTTGAAGCAATCCCCTTGGGAAGCTATGCACCAATGTCATTGTCTTGTCCACCCTTCAAAGTGATTTTGGAACTCTTTTTCTGTAATGGCCATCAGAGCTCTTATTGTATTAACCTTGATGTCCTGAATGTCATCAAAATATCTTCCTTTCCATATCTTCTTTATATTATGGTTAAGAAAAAAGTCATTGAGGGTTAGTTCAGGTGAGTAGGGAGGGTGTTCCAATACAGATATTTGTTTATTGGCTAAAAACTCCCTCTTAAATAATGCCATGTCAGCTGGTGCACTGTCATAACAGCCATGAGTTGTTGGCCAAGATTTTCAGTGAAGATTTTCCTTTTTCTCCATCAATGTTTACTTAGTCTAATATGATCACAGTCAGACAATGATTTTGACTCATAATTCTAAGAATTTTTGAAATTCTTTCACCAATCTGTTCATTACTGGCTTCCCTGATCTGTCTTCATCAGTGAAACTTTCTCTCCCCTCAGAAAAATGTTTAATCCATTTGTACACTGCTTTTTTCTTCATGGCATTATTCCCCTAAATTTGGACTAACATGTCCCTGATTTCTCTTCCATTTTTGCCACATTTGGCAAGAAATTTAATGTGTGTGTGTTGCTTTAATTGAAGCTCTGACATTCTTGTGATAGCACACAAAAAACATGCAAAACATGCAACGAACACCACTCAGCAAGACATCACTACACATCAACAGGACACAGCTGTGACACATTGATATTCCAAGGTTATGAAACCTTACTAGGTTGTTTGTACAGTGCTGCCAATGTAAGCACATAGTGTCAAGTTCACAGACTTAATTGTCAAGCCTCATAAGTTCTACCACTTACTGGCTGTGTAACTTTGGTTGCACAGAAGTTTTTTTGCTTCACCTTTCTCGGTCTCTGTTTCTTTCTCTTTAAAATAGGGTGATAATTACCATACCTGACTCATAGTGTGTTTATAATGATCCAAGTAGTTAGTGAAGTGCTTAAGATAGTATTTAAAACAAAAGAAACACCAGTAAATGTAAGCTATGTTTATCCACTTATCAAATATCAACACAGTGGGCAGAAACTCCATGCCAGTAACTGTGACAGTCTCTAGGGATACAGAGATGAGATCAGTGACACTGATGAGCTCGTGCTCATAAAAATTACAAGAACATTTAATATGTGTATACATCCAAGATAAGGTTGTATAAAGAGGAAAATGCTGGTCTTGGAATCAGAGGCCAGATCAAAGACCAGAATATCACACCTCTGGTTGTTTCACCTTCTCAGTGTGCAGGGTGGGAAACATGGCCTTCTGAATTCAGGAGTATTCTTTCTTAAGCATCAAAGGAGGCAAAGAAAGTGTCATAATTCTCTGCTGCACTCCTTTTAATAAAAAGGTTTTTGTTTTTTTTTTGGCCAGGGCTGGGTTTAAACCTGCCACCTCCGGCATATGGAGCCAGTGCCCTACTCCTTTGAGCCATAGGCACCACCCAAATAAAAAGATACTTTATGTAAAATTTGGATTTAGTTGAAAGGCTGAACTTAAGGACCAGGAAGGCCATGAGTTTCCTTAAGGCCATAGGTTCCCCATCCTCGCCAGGAAGCTTCATAAGCTCTAATATATTGTGCACATGTGAGTCACCATCATTTCCTAGGCTTCATCAAGGCTCAGTCCTGCAGAGAGGCTTTTAGGCAGTGTCCCCAGACCAGTTTTACAAAAGAGGATCTATATGATTATAACATTTGAAATCTCATTGTATAGTATGTCTATTGATCAAAAATATTTTCTAGCCAAATATTTACAAATTAGTCTCTCTTCTGCTACATACCAGAAATTAAATCAAGTTGGATACATTGCTGGACAGAATGGGTGCTACATGGAACTGCCTGAGTCATTCAAAAGATGGCAAGTGTCATTTTTTATTTGTAATCAGTCATGAGAGGTAGGTGAAGCCCAGAATGTGCTTTCCTGGGAGTGATTAGAAGTAAAAAAATATTTTAAGTTGATTTCTTTATACTATTTAAATACTTACAACATAATTGTCCTGGAGTGGAAATGGGTGGGACTTGAAAGAAATGTATTGTCATCATATAAGTAGGTATCTTCGCAGTATCAGACTTTTACACAATAGGTGAATTAGAATAGAGACTTCAGAATTTTTGCTGAAATTAGAAGTTGACTTTGAATAGCTTGTCCATATGTCTGCTTATGAGAAGACAATCACTGTAGTTTCAAGTCTGTCACTATAGACTATAAGAGTACTATATAGAATTGCTTTCAATAAACTGAGATGAGGCCAAAGGTGGATATGACAGGGAAGACCAAAATAATGCCGAAAACACAAATAGCAAAGTTGACAGCATTTGGCTACCGATGGCTATGGGAAGATAAAGGTACTAGATGCATTAGTGATAGCAGTCTTGTAGATCGGACCTATTGGGTGGTTGAAGAAAATGGTTACAATTTCAGAAGGAATTACACAGAAATGAACAATAAAGATCTAAAAGTCATAAAGCTAAAACTTATGAATGGAAGAATTCCCCAAAGGTGAGAGTACCCACGGGAAATGTTCTTCAGAGGCCTTGGAAAGAAGGAAGAATCAGAAGAGCTAGTAAAGTTGGAAAGAATTAATAAGAAATCAAAGAGAATTAAGAGGAATAAACCTAGGTCTCAAAGATGGATAGGGTTTCTAGGATGTGAACAGGATGACTAATAATGTCATAGATTAAAGACATGGAGGAGGACAAGGAAAGAGTTAAAGCTCCCTGTAAGTGTTACTTTTATAAGAATTACTTTAAGAGGAAAAGCTTGGTGATTAAGGATGAATGCATGGTAATTAAAAAATGCACCTTGTGTAGACTACTTTCTGAAAGGAAGAATGTCCAAGATAAGGAGTACTTGAGGAATATTAAGTGGAAATAAGTTAAAAAGAAAAGAAGAAATAACTGATGAATCAAGGACCCACAAAATAGGAACATGAGAATCGACAGAGATCCCTTACGATTTAAAAAGGTAAGAAAAAAGAGAAGAGATATTATAATCTTGAATATAGAGAAAGGTAGCCTGGAGAGTTCATACTGATTTGATCTTTTCAGTAAAGGGCTCTGAGGTAATTAGGAAAGGTCTGAAATTAAGAGTAGGTATACTATGATGGGAAGTCAGCTAGTGATAAACAAATGATTACAGATTTCCAAAATATATATTATATGGTGGTTTATAGCATTTGTGGTATATGTATATGTTATAAGCTTTTATAAAATATACAATAAATATACTGCAGATAATGCAACTAATTCCCCAGCTTCTACAAAAATTTCATTTGGATTTTTTTAATAGAAAATAATTACTATTCAGGAATGAAATAGGAATAATATAGGAAAGTCAAATAATTTCTGCTAAATAATCTGCAGGAAGGAATGAAATAGAGGTAAAATGGAAGATGGGATATAGGTAGAATAGAAAACTATAAAGAGCCACTCTCATGAGAGAAGATGTAAGGAAATCCCACTTCTATCCCCTGAGAAAGGCTAGGAAAGCCAGTACTAAAGGACTCAGTCAGGGAAGGGATTATTGGAGGTGGAACTCCCTCCTAGAGAAGGGGATGTAAGCAAGCGGGAAAAATCACCTGGGTTTCACTCAACTGAACAAATAGAGAAAATGCTCCCAATCTTGAAGGGTGGTTCAGAAAAAGGGAATCACCTTGAAAAAAGAAATCAAAGGAGATTCTTCTCTCACACAGATTAACTGCAAAAAATAGAAAGTCATTTTCAAAAATTTATAATGTGTATTCCCAAAAAAGATTCTAGAGAACATTTTATATGCTAAACTGAAGCTAATCATTTATTTTGAAAGAAGCATTCTAAAATAAGTAAAGATTATGTAAAGATTTTTAAGACTACATTGGCATAGTAAGCAGTAGGTTGGACACTCCCCACAAATTGAGTTAATGTGCATGAAAAATTCAAGAAATTCATAGTTGATGCCAAAAATATGAACATGATGAAAAGGATGAGCAAAAAGATATGTGTATAGTAAGAATCCCCAAGAGAGACAGAAAGTAGAAGGAAAAGGCACAAATAAGAAGTAATAGAAGGCAAGAAGAAATAACAAGAGAAAACTTTGCTGGAGTTGAAAAAAGACATATGTTGGCAAAATGAACAGGGACTTTAAGCATAATGAAGAAATGAATATTGACAAAAACATGTGCGATCATTTTAATTTCAATTAATAAAAGTTTCATACGAAGAAGCCAAAAAAAAGCATGGTCTTCACAGAGCACCTATGCACCCCTCTTGACAAGTAAATTTCTGGCTGATGTATAGCAGCTTTCTAGACATGCATCAGGAAATCTGTCTCTAGAAGAGAACAGTTACTACATGGGTCTTAACTGTGAGCACTAAAATGGAATCAAACATGGTAACATTGAAGTAGCTGTTGTCAGTACAGCCTTAAAATGTAGAGTAAGAATCTAAAATAGTTTGGGGCATTGATATATCATTAAACAAATCATAATTAACTAATAATAATTTGGGGTTAAAATCTGAGATTATATGAACAAATATTTAGAAGAGAGCAAGTAGAAGGAAGAAGTAGAAATTATATTAAAATTTCTATACTATACAATCAATAGTCAATTTTTTATTTCAATATAAATCTTGTTATATAAAAATTAATTCAAACATTTTTAACTTGGAAGTCACCATGATTGGAATAAAAGTACGATAGATGACCTGTTCCATAAACTTGGGGTTTAGATAAGTCACTTCTCTTACTTTTCCTATTTATCAACCAAACCTCCTGCTAGCTAGATGTTCTGCTAGCAGGAGGTTTAATAGCTTCTTCTTGACACTCTCCTGGCCTCTCTGGTCATCCATGAAGCATAGAGATTTACTTATACCCAAGAAGTCTGTGAATCTGAAGGATTTTTGTGATAGAGAATGCCTTGGAGTTGAGATGTGTCCACCAAAGCTATTCCTTCTCTTTTCCACAAGGTGTTGCCACTGAAGAATGCTTGTTCACAATCTGAAAAGGATGTTGGCCCTACTGCTGGGAGGATTACTCACAGATCAGAGCACTGTACCAGCTTCTTAATTCCTCCAGGGGGCATGGTCCAGGCAGTACCGGGCCTGGATGCCCCAGGCTTGGTTTCCTAGGGTCACATCTCTCAGCACCCAGCTCTCGCAGTTCCTATAAGGACCTAATAGGAAAACATCCCCACTCTCCTAGGTACGGAGAGAGCTCCAGGTCACTATTTCCTGGACTTAGAATTATGTCCCTTTTCCTAGAATGAATTATTTTAAGTTGTTAAAAGACAAAGGTTCTGGTCAGACCCAGTTTTTCTGGACAATTGAGCTCCTTACTTACCCTCCTGTAGAGGATCACCTCAGCAGCTCCAGTGTGGCCAACGATTCCAAGGGAGCCGACCTTAAAAAACCCGATAATACGGTGCTTCTAAGGGTGACCCTTCAAGTGAGCTGAGATGATTCCTCATACCCTCCCTTAGAGAGATTACACACACACACACATACGGGTCACTATGAAAGTTCTGAGACAGACGTGTTATGGTTCATTATTTCCTTTTTGATTCATCAGTGCAAATGTCAACTTGCTCTGGTATTGTTGGAAGAGCTTCATTTGTTCCATCTGCTTAGATTTTACATTTCTTAATTTTTGTATATCTCAAAATCTTCATAATGACATATGTGCATATTTAATAATGTCCCACTGTAAATGTATACTACCTCTGCAATTACTGTAATAAAAATAAAACCATTTGAGGTGGCACATAGCAAGATGTATCGGGGTAAAACAGGCTTGGCAAAAGTATTAGATAAAGTTTGATTTAAATATAAGTAAAAATCAAAAAAGGAGTCATTTATATTAAAATTAAATATGTAATAAGTACATTAAAATGTGAGTCATGAACCTTCAAATAGAAAATAATACGATAGTGAAATATAGTAATCAAAAATTGTTAGAATTACAGAGAATAAGAGATTGTCAGAAACACAATGAAGCAGGAAAAATTAACTGAGAATATCATTCTCAGTTTTTGACAGAGCAAGCAGAAAAAGTAATATACATAAATAACATGTAGAGGTTTCAAATATAATGTATAATTATGTATAGAATAGTTTTTCAATACTGAGAAGCCACCTTATTTTCCAAAGATTGTGGAACATTTACATGTACCAAAAATGTCTTTTTCTGTGACAATAAAGACTTGCATAAATGATCAAAGATAGAAATTATATACCACTATCTTTAATAATAATTTATTAAAGGTAAAACTATACAATAGAAGTATATTTTTAAAACTTACCAAAGGAAAATTTTTAAAAAAACAAAATCAAAACCATAATTATAAGGTGTTTAGAAAATAGTGACAATAAGATTACTATAATATAGAAAATGGCTAAAGCTCAAAGAAAGAAATTCATACTTTCAAATTAGATCAATATTTTAAAAGAAATGAAAGGAAATATCTTAAGCTTTTAACTAAAAGATTCAGAAAAGGGACATTAAAAATACATTTCATAAAAACTAAAAGAAAATTATTCATCGAAGTTAATTAATTATAGAAAACACATTCAACTAAACAGAAGCAAAAAAAGTGATATATAGGTAAGGTGCAAGTGAATCTCAAGCCTGGTAAAATCAACAAAGAGTACATGGAAAAGACGAGAAAATCCAAGACAAAAATGTGACAATGCAATTCAATTTTTATACCTTTATCTGCATGTACATTATATTACATTGGAAGATATATATATATATATATATGCACTGATATATGCAGAGAATTTGGTGCAAAAATATGGAAGATTTAAATGAAAAAGAACAAGTGCTAGAAAAATAAAATTACCAAAAACTGCTTAAGGAAACGGTTGCTCGGAAGAATGACATCAGAAATAACAGAAAAAAAATGTTGATGAATTGTCTCCAAAATTAGTCACAATACTTAAATGGTTTTATAGTAAAAGCCATTTGATGTTTACCATAAAAATACCTACTGCTATCTGTCACCTCCACAACATGCTATGTGGAAAGTGTAAAACTCTCCATTTTAAGAAGCTAAAATACTTATTATACCAAAATCTTATGGCTATATTGAAAAAGATAAAAAAAATCTAGTGAAAAGCTAGTAAATTAAATTTACTCATCCAATAAAATAATAAATAGTGGCTTATGAGGTCATTCAGCCTGTTTAAAACTTGAGTTTGCCATTCTTGATGCTTTTTGAACTGTACATCTTCACCCCAATGAATCTCTATTTCCCCAACCGTAAAAAATTAATAGTACTGATCTCATAGAATTGTGGTGAGTATTGAACATTACAATATATGTAAAGTATTTAGTTATATTTTTTGAGTGCTTACCTTTTCTTATTTTATTATCTTTCAAAGAGATTAATTCAAGGAATGCAAGGGAGATTTAATATTGAATCTGCACTAACATATTTCATTACATCAGTAGGTCAGAGGATTAAAAACTGTATGATCATCTTGGCATATTCTAAAACAGCACTAATAAAAATTTAATATGTGTTCTTCATAAAATACTGAGTTCCAAAAATGGAAGATGAATAAAAGGCATTTGACAAATTGAAAATTTATTCATGGAATTTTAAAAAAATAGAAACTTGCCTCTTAATCAACTTTTGGTTTGAAAACAAAGTCATCAAGTGAGCATTTCAACATTTCTCTCACTAGAAATCATAGAAAAGTGACAACAAAAAATAACACATTACATATGCAGCTAAATAGATTGTGCCAAAGGCCATGGTGGGGAGGCAGGAATTCATGTAAGAGA